>NC_082345.1:18268054-19764413 GCF_027477595.1 Haemorhous mexicanus | reverse complement strand
GATTAGCCAGAGAGTGCTGCATAAGGTTTAGAAGGATGCAAAAGAAAGCTGTCCAAGAACTTTTTCCCTACTTATGGTAATGCAAGTTGAAACTGTTGGAAAGTGGTTAGTTATCGTTTTCCCTCAGTTTCAGAGCTGCTCACTTAATCCCAGTGCTGTGCGGCTTCGTTCTTGACGTCTCAGCATCGGCCGAGCTCTCCGGCTGCCGGAGGCGAAGAAGCGGCTTTTTCGCGCCCAGAGCTTTCTGCCGGTCGCGGTGCGCTCCGAACCGCGGCTTCTGCCGAAAGCCGCCGGGGACCGGCACCTACCTTCGGACAGCTGCGTATGCCCGTCTTCTGCGTCTCTTGCCGCCTAGACCTTAGCGAAAAGCTTTTCCAGGCATTTTCTCTAAAAGGAACTGTGCCAGCACAGCAAGCGACCCGCGACGGTTTTCATGAAGGTACTCGAGTTCTTACCATCTCCTGGAGAAAAGAAAATGTAAGATTGACCAGAAAGTGCTGCAAATGGCTAAGAACGATAGAAAAGAATGTTGTTTGAGAAAATTTTCCTACTTATGGTAATGTAAGTTGAAACTGTTGGAAAGTGGTTAGTTATCGTTTTCCCTCAGTTTGAGAGCTGCTCACTTAATCCCAGTGCTGTGCGGCTTCGTTCTTGACGTCTCAGCATCGGCCGAGCTCTCCGGCTGCCGGAGGCGAAGAAGCGGCTTTTTCGCGCCCAGAGCTTTCTGCCGGTCGCGGTGCGCTCCGAACCGCGGCTTCTGCCGAAAGCCGCTGGGGACGGGCACC
The DNA here is from genome assembly GCF_027477595.1 of Haemorhous mexicanus. Classification (NCBI taxonomy): domain Eukaryota; kingdom Metazoa; phylum Chordata; class Aves; order Passeriformes; family Fringillidae; genus Haemorhous; species Haemorhous mexicanus. The sequence continues at coordinate 19,763,628 of NC_082345.1, read as the reverse complement.
TACCTTCGGACAGCTGCGTATGCCCGTCTTCTGCGTCTCTTGCCGCCTAGACCTTAGCGAAAAAATTTTCCAGGCATTTTCTCAAAAAGGAACTCTGCCAGCACAGCAAGCGTCCCACGACGGTTGTCATGAAGGTACTCGAGTTCTTCCCATCTCCTGGAGAAAAGAAAATGTAAGATTGGCCAGGGAGTGCTGCATAAGGTTTAGAAGGATGCAAAAGAAATTTTTCCAAGAACTTTTTTTCAGCTTATGGTAATGAGCTATACTGGAGGCTCAGACCATTCTTCTTCTTGGAATTGGTGAAGGATGCACAAGCACTGCTGATTGTGCTTCGTTGTGGTACAGGTAATAAATAGTTGATTGTTTTAATAAAAGCACACTTGAAATGCTAAGAGACAAATTTTAAAGCATAATTAATTGGAGAAAGATTCCTAAACTTGTGGCCGGTTTCCCCAACCCGTCTATTGATTGCAAACGACATTCCTTGCTGTTGTTCTGGTGCATGAACCAAAGCCCAGTGATGTCTACTACTTAAGAAAGAGGTTCTACCTTCTTACTAGAATATGTTCTTACCCTTTTAAAACACTACCCCGAACATTAAGAACAAGAGATTACCTGATGAAGTAATGAAGTACTTTGGTTGAAAGTAAATTGCATTTGAAGGAAACGGGTTTGGGGGCGAGCACAGGAAGATCTCCGAAGTAGAGTGCCAGCTTAGTTCTCTGCTTCAGAGACAAGTGAAGCAATTCAGGAATGTCTTTCCGTGAAAATAGTTTACAGATCTTTCTGCACAACAGGTAACCACCAGCATCAGAAATGTGTGCAAATAACAGACTACTCACTACAAGGTTGTCATCCATGAGTGGTAAGGCAACTCAGACTCATAGCAGTGGTTTTGCTCTTGTGCCTCATAGAATAGACAGAAAAGAATGCGGAAAACTAATTTTTCCATCTAGTTTCTTTCAGTATTGGTTCCAAGACTATTTTCCTGCCCTCAGGAGACAGCAAAAACTGTCAACAACTGAAATGCTTCAGAACTTGAAATGATCTGAATGGCAAATATTTCTCCTCAAATAAAATTTAAAACGTAAGTCATAACGGTAAAACAGATCGAGCTATTTAAAGATGAATGTTCTAGACTTACTAAAACATTCCCAGAGATAACTATTGTGTCCTAAATCTGTTTAAAAGTCCAGAGTTCCTGGTAAAAAAACTTCTATGCAGATGAGGTAGCTACATGATAGTCTCTTTCCAGCTTAATTATACTCTTCACTCTCACCACCTCTACCAGTTGATTTTCGTAAGTTCTTAGAAAACAGTACTTTAACTTTTTTAGTTCTATGAAAAAAAATGACAGTGACAAGAGTTCTTTGCACTGCCTGTTTTCTGAGAAGCCTGACCATCAAGCCTTAGGAACTTGATCATGAGTTTTATTTCATCTCAAAGTAAATTTTAAGGGCGTGGCAGAGAGAATGGGAGCCTCATGCAAAACAGTTTAGGCTTCTAATTCTTGTATTGTCCTACTTACCTACGACAAGAACTGGAAAGAGGATAGATTCGAGTTAGCAGCTGTTAAACATTTGCACATACTCTTCCGCTAAAGAAGAGGTCAAGGATGGTTTTCTGGCCCTCCCTCCACAAGCTGCAGCTTCCTTCAAGGCACTTTCACCTGTTGTGGCATGGAGCTTTCCAGCAGCTGCACTGTAGGTATGTGTTCCTCCATGGTTCTCTAGGGACTGCTGGGAGACAACCTGCTTCACTAGGATATCTCCAGGGACTGCGGGGGATTCTTTGCTCTGTCAACTGGAACACCTCCTCCTCCTTGTCTTACTGTAGTATCACGGAGCTGCTTCCCATACTGGTTTTTCCCCTCACTTGCCACTGCCCATTCATATGTTTTGTGCTTTTGACAATATATTCTCACAGAGACTGATGGGCTCAGTTGCAAAAATGTGTCTTGCTAGAAAATGACATGCTCTACAAAACCATGATTTTATAGAAAAGAATAGTGGAAGTACAAATATACTGCTAAAGGTCCGGAAACTTGACAGTGCTTCATTGTAATACATCCCCTGATTTTGCCTTCTTTCTCCTTAAGATCTGGAAAGAATACTGGGCAGGAGACAGTGTTGTTTCAAGGAAAAGACTTTTTTAGGATTCTAGGGTGCATCTTCAACTTTCTTGAGAAAATTGAGAAAAGGCCCTTTGTCTTTTGTGATAAATATCATTAGGCAGTAGGGACAAATTCTGACCAACAAGAGCAGGTCAAAATCTGGTGAGATCAAGCAATATACCTTGAGTGGCCAGGACAGAATCATAGAGTGGTAGAATCAGTTGAATTGGAAGGGGCCCGTCAGGAGCATCAAGTCCAACTTCTGGCCCTGCATGGGACCTTCCTCAAGAATCACACCAGATGCCTGAGAGCAATGTCCCAAAGGTTCTTGAACTCAAGATAGGTGTGATGCTGTGAGCACACCCTGGAGAGACTCTTCCAGTGCCCAGCCATCCTCTGGTTAAAAAACTTTTTCCTGATACCGGACCTGAGCCTCCCCTGACTCAGCTGCATGCTATTTCCTCCAGTTCTGTCCTTGTAAACCTCATTGGAGAACTTTCCGATACCTTCATGTCTTTTTTCATTGTGGTACCCAAAACTGCCCCCAAGCACTCAAGGTGAGGCCGCCCCAGAACACAGCAGAGCAGAGCAGGGCAGAGCAGAGCAGGACAATGCCCTCTCTTGCCCAGCTGGTGATACTGTGCCTGATGCACCCCAGGACAGGCTTGGCCCTCCTGGCTGCCAGGGCACTGCTGATACCCATTTAGCTTGCCATTGGCCAGGAGCCTGGCTTCCTTTCAGCCTCTGGCTCCCTAGTCTATACACACACACAGAGCAGGATTGCCCTGTCCCAGGTGCTGAATCCAGCACTTGCCATCGCACAACTCCCTAAGGTTGGGGATTGCCTGTGGGAATCCTTGGAAACAGAGGATTTTGGGAAAGCTGCAAAAGGCAGGCCTCAGAGACAGCAGAACTGTGCTTGGAGCTAAGCAGTAGTCATAAGGTTTGTCAGCAGAAAAATGATAGAAGAAGTAGAGAAGTAAGGACAAATAGAACAATGGCCTGTGTATTAAAGCTTGACCAGAAGAACTCCCTAAGCTACAGCAAAGTAGATCTAGCCAGATGTTAGGAAGTTCTAAGCTTAATAATGGAGCTCTGTGCATTCTATCTTAAGGCTTACAAGCAGGTCTTTTATTCAAAAGAAGCAAGCGTTCTTTGAACCAAAGTTCTGTGTGCTTCTAGGGATCGGAAAGAACTACTGTCAATATGCTTTTGCTTTGTGGGATTGGTCAAAAAGCTTTTCAAGTAAGTTGTAACATGAAGTTCTTTTTCTGCTGCTGGGGACATGAGCTGCTGGCATCTTCCCACTGTCATAACCATGTCATGAGACTGATGCTGGAAAATACAACAGCTTGGGACGCCTTCCCCAGCAGTCCCGCCCCTTTCGTGATTTGTGCATAGACTCCCGGCCAGCCATAATTGCCCATCTCTCTTATTTGTCAAGATCTCTCTGCAGTGTCTCACTGGCCTCAAGGGAGTTAGTTGACAGCTCCTCCCAATGTAGCGTCTCTGGCAAACTTGCTTAATATTCCTTCAAGTGCCGAGTCCAAGTGCTTCAAAAGATGTTGAAGAGAACTGGCCCAAGGACGATACTGTCTTAGCCACTGAAATTAGCGCTTCATGCTTCTTCTTGCTCCTTAGTGCAGAAATCACAACAAATATCTTCTTTGTTTCTTTTCTATCCATGCAGATATCTTTGCTTATGCTCATGCTTTTTATCCCAACAGCAGCTGACACGACATTTACATACAGAGCAAGAGCACGCTTTTCCTGCTGTTACTAGACTTAACAATTTTGCAATCTTTCAATCAGATACCTTTGCAACTGAAGTCAGACCTTCAGCATTTCTCATCAAAAGAGTAGAATGTCCTCAGAAGAAGAGAAAACTTTGCTGCATACTCTGTAAGCCTGCAGAATAGATCATAAGGAGTTAGCATCACAATCATTTCAGCACTGACCCTATACTTGAGCAGGGAAAAAACTTCAAAGAACAGCTAATTAATGCAGCAACATAATCTAAGGAATAAAACAACTAGGATCTTCCAAACTGGTCCCTGCGGTAGAAATGTACTTGTAAGAATACAGAAGGTAAAAGATATGGTTTGGAAAGGCTACATCCTTGCTAAGCTAAATTGGATCTCATCCTGTAGATGAAAGATCAAGAAGCTCAAAGTGGAGCTAGAGAGACATGTCCAGATCATGAGATAGAGCAAAGCATTTTTCAAGAGAATTAGGCATTTTGGTGGACTGGGCAGTTAGGTTAAATCTGCCACACTTACTCACTTTTGGGGACTGAATTGTGGAGTGCTAAACCATATCTGCTGCTCTAGAAAGTAAAAGAGACACATCCAAATGGTATGGTTAGTGTGAAGACTCTCTCTCTCTATTGCTAAACATTTCATAAGCTATTAACCAGTCATAGGAACAAAATGAAATAAAGCCATTATACCATCTTGGAATGGAAAAATATATTCAAAATATTTTTTTTCCTTCTGTTTTCTTCCTCTTTTTTTTTTTTTTTTTTTTTTTTTTCCCAGAAGATATGATTCATAATTTCAACCATTCTGGAATGCTTTCAACAGATGAAGCCAGCATAGTATTTTTCTAACAGGCTCTTGCCCCTTACCTTCTTCATTACTGTTTTGGAATATACTCCACAGTCATTTGATCTCAGTCAGTTTTTTATCTCTCTCCCCCCAAGACAAATTTTAAAGGACTACCTAACCACTAAAAATCATCATTTCTCTGGTTTCTCAAAGCTTTTTGAGAAAGTTGTTTTGGTTTGGTTTTTTCATATTGCATCATTCCTAATGTCTTCAGACCTACTACAAGTGGAAGTTCAAATAAATCTTATCTTAAAGAGACTGTGAAAGATAACAAACTGCCAGTCTTGGTATTTGTATTTTTCTAAATCCTTTTGATTTCAAGGTTGCCTTCCTGAATGCGCAGTTTAATTAGAAAACATTGTGTTTCTAAAGGAGACCCAGTTCAATTGCTTCTGCAAGTTCACCTTCATTTTGTAGGATTGTACTTCAAGAAATCTTGTTTCATTCAAACATTAAAAGAATAGATTTGACATCCTATGTGACCCTTTCATCTCTCTCATCTGTATTTCATTGCGTGAGTTTCACAGTTGCCTCCAAGAAGATTCCTTTCAATTCGCATAGCATGTTATCTGAAGATCTGTCTGCTTTCTTCACTTGCTTGAATGGGAAGACATGGGAAATACATTCTGAAGGTTATCTTTTATAGTCTACTTTTACCTACCAGTGTGCTTCTATTGACTAGAACCAATTTCAGCTGGAAAGAACATATTGTTCTGATCCGCTCCAACCAAGGGGGGATGATGTTTTCTTAACTGATCTCGGAGGGCAAAAGACAAGATGGAAAAGGGATTGCAGTATCACTCCAAACAAATGCACCTTTCTAGAATGACCACAGCAAATGCCTTCAAGGAATTAGGGAGAGGAAAAGAATAGAAAAGAGGGGGAGAAAGAGAGAGGGAGTATAGCTACCAAATGGAGAGAGATGAAGTCCTCGCAGCCCAGCCGATGGAGTTCTCCTAGGGGAGATCTCAGAGTCCTGGTTATCTCAAGGTTCTATTCTAGTCCATTGCTGAGGGGGGAAACAGATCTAGAAATGGCTGAGGGGGAGCAGATACAATAAAGAGCAAGTCTATTGAAATTGCTGAGGGGGAAAATGGTATTGAAGACGGGTACAGACAGTCCATGTTCTCAGCAGGAGAAGTCAATATCAATATCAGCAGTGAGTGGGAGCTATTGTTTCAGGACTGGTTTCTATAGGAAACCAGTCTAGGTCCCGCCAACACATCTGCAGGCAACACTTAGCAGGCATCCTGCTTCAGTCAGGCCAGCAGCCCTGGATCAGAATTACGGGCGTCTCAGCCTCAGTCCTTGGGAGGGGGGCTTCAATCTGCGTCCCTCACGGTGGTAGTGGAGCAGATGAAGGATTTTCCATGGGGCGGCTACCACAGTTGCCCCAGCAAGTTCATCTGACCAAGAGGTGGGAAAATTCCTGGGCTGGTGTCGCGAAGCACGTGCAGGCCCATAGGTCGCCTCGCCCCTTGGCAGGCCCTGCTAGAAGCAGTCACTGTAGACACAGCTGCCAACAATCACTTGGCAGGCCAGAATTCTGCTCAGGGGCCTCAGGATTTCTGGCATTCCTCTCTGACCGGCATGCCAGCATTCCAGTCAGGGTCCTCAGGGTCCCGATGTCTGTCCTGGGGACGGTCGTGAGGCAAATGAGGGGAACTTCGGACTGTCTTTCACATGGATCAGAAAATCAGTTTACTAAAATGGCCAAAAAAGAATGTGTAACATTTAGAATTGAGGAAAAAAACAAAAACAAAACCAAACCCAAAGCATTGGAGCAATATCATTCTAGAGAATGCCATGTATCTATGAAAAGTACAAAAAACTTCTGTTTTCAAATGCACTTACAAATCACCTTTTTGCATCTGTTTTGGGTTTTTTTTTTTTGGTTTTTTTTTTTTTTTGTTTTTTGTTTTTTTTTTGTTTGAAAGCTCTGGCACTTATCTGATTCTTTTTTGAGCTAGTTCAGCTCATTAATCTGGTAAGAAAGCAGCTAAAAGTAAAGAGAAAAACCTATGGGGACCAGGATGCCACTTCAGCCACGTTGTCGTGAAGCATTAGGTCAGCCTTCTGTGTTGTAGAAATATCTCTGTCCTAGATGAAAATCAATGCATAGCACTATCTTCTTTTAAACTTTGTCCTTGCTACTGGGTTCCTGAATGATCAAGATGCTTTCAAACCAAACAACAGCCAGCCCTCTGAGATACGCCCCAAAGTATTGCGATGGAATAACTTGATCAGGAGGAAGAGCTCGCTATGCAGAACCTGAATATGAGGTCAAGAATGCTTTGTTGTGGATTACCATAGTTTGGGATTGTTTATCTCTTACCCCACCATGTAGGTCTAGGAAAAAAATTAGGTAGCCACAAGGCTTTTACAGCTGTTCTTGTATTTTGGGATAGTAAGGATTTAGGGGAGTAAACAAAACTGTGGTGAGTTTTCCTATTGACTTGATTGCTCTGTCACTTTGAATTAACTGCTTTGCATGTCAGCTAACCCATCAGCATCAATGAGAAGAATATTTTCTTCCTTCCTGCACAAAGGATGTTTCATGATGCCTGTGATGTCAGGGACTTAAAAACGAAGACCATTGTGATTGAAAGGAAGCACTGGCATGCCACAAGGTAACTGTAGTGAGCTGTGTTTCCTCCTCAGCTTCACTGTGAGAGTAGAATTTTAATGAGCAGTTCCAAAACTTGGTCTTAGCATAGTCTGGTGACATATCTCAAAGGAGCAGTGTCCTAGGGTGACTTTATGATGCTTGTATCCCCAGTCATCTGTTCTCTTAATGCTGGATATGATATTCTCTGCCTTCAAGACTGGTTCTGAGAGCAAAGGTGGGGAGAAGAAGAAGCACCGAGTTTCTTATCAGAGGCTGCACTCCTTAAAAAGCAACACTCTTCCACATTCTGCGCTGCACTGTGTTGTCTGGGCACTGACGGAGCAGAACAGAGCACGCATTTGCTTTTTAGTTGGTTTAGCTGGCTGAGGCAGAGTTTTCCCTGGACTGGTTTTTTTTTTCCTTTCCCTTTTCTTGGAACGTTTCGAATCTGCTCCGGACTGGGACCTGGGAAGCACTGGGAACTTGCACTTTGTGGCCTACTGGGGCCTACCCAGGGCAGCAGCCTTCCCCATTGCTGGAGGGGTTGATAACAGAGTGAGCACCCACAGGAGAGACTTTCTGATTTGTCGTCTCTTCAGTGCGGCAAATGAGTTTTGTCATCTGGTATTGTTCATTTTTTTGTGCTGGGAAGTGCTTTGCCTGTTAAAGAAACAGCTTTTTCCCACTTCTCTCCCCAAACCAGTTGAAGGGAGCGGCTGTGTGGGTGGGCTTTCGGTGGGGGGGAGGGTGCAGTGGCCCTTTGTGAGGTTTTCTGCCAAATTTAGCCCTAAACCAGGACAATCAGGATGTGCGACTTAGAGAATGGTGGTTGGAACTTTGGTTGGAAAAGACCTTTAAGAACACTGAGTCTAAATGGAATTAGCAAATGCAACCATCAAGAAATGCTTTGCTGTTTGAAGAGAACGTGATTTATCTGGTAAGCTTTGCAAGTATTTGTGTCATCACAAGCACACATGACCAATGCATTAGATGGGAATATAATAAGAAACCTGTGCAGATCAACAGAATGATTCTCAGGGTAGGATATTTGCATGTTTCATCTGTCTTCCTGACTTCTTCAAATGAATTCTTTTTAGAAAGTAATGATTGGAATTGTTACTCTTTTGACAGTTCTGAGTGTATTACTGACCTTTTTGGCATATGAATGCCAAACGGGTTAATTCACCTCGTTTTTCAGATAAGGACCGAGATTTAGTGTTGCTTCAGCTGGGGGCAGAAACATTGAAATCCTCCCGCCTCCTTCTTAGTACCTAATTTCTATTACAAAATCAGTGCACAATCTTGTCCCTTAAGGTCCACTTAGCTCAGTTTATACCAACAGGGTGACATTAGCAGGGCTCACATGATGCTGCACACAGAAGCCCTCAGTGTGCAGCTCTAGCAGACAGTAATTCCATGCAGTTGGACAATCCCAGTGCTGACTTTGGATCACCAGAAGCGTTCTTAGTAGAACGAGACAAATTTAATGGAGAGGTCTCTGCAGGAAGTGGCCTGAAGAAGACAGCAGAAATCCCAGCTGTGTGTTTGTAGAAATCAGTTGAAGGCCATTTACAGAAAAAAGATCTTTAAGTCTAGCTAGCTTTTTCTGCAGATTATTTGTAAACTATATGCATGAGATGGACAGTTTCACTGAGCAACTGAAATACAGCTGCATTTAAGGGGATTGAATCAGGCTTGGGAAGCAGTGAAATAAAGCTTTTCAGGAATACCGGACATCCAAGTCCCGCCAAAATTGATCCGTTTTTTATGTCCAGATGCTTTTGAAAATAATGGGTGACCATTTGGCTACCTCATCGTTTTAATCAGAAATACAAAGAAAATTTTAAACTCACATTTTTTATAGCTTGAATATTTTTCTTTGTTTATTTCCTACTTTCCAATTCAGTTCTACAAATCATATGATTAGGTAATGAGAACTCATGCTGTATAAAAATATTTAATGCTATACTTCCAAGTTAAGGCCATGTATTTCCTGGAACTGTTTCAAAAAAAAAAAAAATCCTATCTGGATTCTTTCTTCCCCATTCCCCACGCTCATTATTAGATGAAAATCATTTCAATATTCTATTTTGACTTTAGATGGTGCAAGATTATATTCAGAAATTCAAGCCTCTACTGTTAGGTTGTTTACATGGTTTTCTGGCCTTTCTAACTTTGTGCAACCACTCTTTGCAGCTATATATTTTTGCAGTAAGGCATCCCAGGGGTCTGTGAGAAGTTTTAATGTCAAGCAGAACTAACATGTAAACTACACGTGACATACTCGACATATTTCACCTCAGAAAGTTCAGTATGCTTAGACGGGATGAAATACGAAAGAAATAGACTTAACACAATATTTCTAAATCTTGGAAATCTATTACCTGAACTTTGAGTCCGTTTGCAGGACTCTGTAGAAATGCAAACGTGAAGTCCAAGGAGTAGAGCAGAAGGCATATTGGGCAGGGGGACAGAAGATTGCTTTGAAGGATGATGTAAGCAAGATTGCATCCTAGAAAGATAGCAGCTGCTTCTGCTGGTGCCAACATCGAGAATTTGTGCCACTGGCCTAGTTTTCTGGGGACTTTTGACCTGCACGCTCTTGAGGGCTTGCAGACACGAATTAATCTGTCCTTTGATCTTTTCTTTCATTTGAACGTCTAGGACCTGTTTTGGTCTTGTGTACGGTACTGTATCGTGTTATAAACAGACATGTTTCCACTCTTTGAAAGCTGTAGTTGAAAGTTAGGTTGCAACTATGAGTTGGCTGTCAAAAGAATTAATTTTCTGCTTTAAGCAAAATATCAAGAGAGACATTCAATCCACTCCTGTGATACAGATTCATTTTGAATTTACAGGGTAATTTGCATTAGTGGTTGTACTGCATGAGCAATAAATATGACTTGCTTGGTTTCTAATGATGATAATAGTTCTCTTTGTATTACTATAAGAATTGAATCCACCATCATTCTTTTCCTGTTATTATTATGCTGTAAAGGAGAAACTCTTTTGCATTACCCAAGGAGTAAAATGCATGCATTTAGCATCATTCTTGCAGGTAGTCCTCAATTCTGAAAAGACCTCTCAGAAGCTGCATCAAATGGGAAAGCTAGACGGATGGCAGAATGCAGAAGCTGCCATTTAGGATCGAGTACAAAATGACACCCAAGAAATTCTTCATGGATGCTGCATAAGTACAAAGACGCCATTATTTCAAGGTGCAAAAGAGTCAATGAATAAAAAACGATGCTAATCAAGACACTAGAGTACCAAGCGTGCGACAAGGCTTTTTTGTAATGAACATCATGCCCAGCATGAAAAAGTACTCTTTTTATTGTAGATCGTTTAAAAGTGCACAACAGTTTGGAAAAAAGTGCTTTTCTTTTTTCTAGTAATAAGAACTCTGTATCATTCTAAGAGATACTGGACACAGGTTTTTGAAAACAATGTTCTTTTAAAGGTTAATTCTATTTATAAATACTTCACAGGAAAACATTTGATCTGCTGTTCATCCTGAAGACTCTTAAAGGAAAATGTTTTGGATGCGGTCTCTTCTGACTAGTTCAGGAGCTCAGTCTTACCAGCATTCTAATGCTTTTTTATGTTCCTGATGGCACGGCTTAGACATCCTTGACTCCGTTACTGTCATGATTTCCATATCAAGTGATGAGAATTTTTCTTCATGATTGGTGAAGTGTCATAACATTCATGTCAAGTCAATTTGAAGTTTTTTTTTCCAAAGGAATCTCTTCCTTCCTAATGAAAACCTTTTGAAATAGCAAACCTACTCCGTTTTTCAGAAAGTGATATAATAAACCTGTAGAGTACAATGTCCTCGGAGTTGTTTTTTCAGCAGAAGAAGAAAACTGCTGTTTTCTTCTTCTTCTATCACCTTAGACTTACTTTATTCAAAACCTTTTTAAACCTTTGAATTTCTATTTTTATAGCTAATTCCTTTCACAGTGGGCTATAGCATATGTATTTTGAAAGGCCATTTGTACATATTCAAAGGGCTTACTTCTATTCTACTAAGAAATGGCTGTACTTCTAGTAGGGAAACTTCAAGGTCCAGTAAGATTTTATCTTGTACAAAATTTAAAAAACTCCAACTCTTAAAAATGATACCAGAAAATGACGTCTGTAAGACTGTGGCAGGAGGCTTTTTCCAGAACAATGTGCAGTTCTTCCCAATTCTATTTTTCCCTCCCATTACTTTGTACACAAAGATTTTTACACAGTCTTCTAACAGTGGCATGTTACTACTGGGCTAGAGTATTGCCCTGCCAGCATTGGTATTGACTGGAATGCAGCTGTGTTCCAATTTGCTGATGGGACAAGGGTTTTTTTGCTGAACACACTTTAGCAAGCAAGAGGGCTTCTTGGTCTTTAGAAGCTGAGTCCCAGAAAAAGATGAATGAGGTGGTGACGTGCCTCGTGTTTTGAAGAGAGATCAAAAAGTTATTGCTGGGGTCACCTCCCTTTTGGTACGGAAAGCACACAGAGGGCTTTGAAGCAGCACTTTCACCCTCTTTGCATTCACTAGTAAATCTGAGACAGAGCTTGGCCCAAGGTTTGTGCAAAAATACTCTTTTGATGCAACTGTTCACCAGACAATATCTCTGGGAAAATGTGCAGGGGCAGAAAGCAAGCCCTTCCTGGGAAATCTACTGAAATGGTTCAGAAGTTATTCCCACTCACTCTTGCTAACCTCTGCTGTCTAGCTGTCGGATATGCTTGGGACCATGTTGAAATAATTCTAAACAGTGTACTGAGGCTGCAATATTGAGTAAACATAGGTATTTTCCATAGGTGTCAGGGAAAAATATTTCTATTGGTAAAAATGAGTTCCATAGAAAACAAGAAGAGCATGGTAGAAAAAAAATCACATCAATAGAATGAAGATGCCCAGAATTCTTCTTTTGAAGTTACACAGAGTCAATATTTTCTAAATAATGTTGTGAAACTTATGAAGAAGTAAGAGTACATTCCACCTGACTGGTGCACAAGTTCATGTTTCCAACTTACAAAAAACATATTATTAAAAGAAAAATGTTCCACCTTGTGGAAAAGTAGCCCATTCGTAATTGTATCAAAGGTAGGGTTAGATCAAGTATTCCTACAAGACAGTAGTAGTACTAGGAAAAGCCTTTTGTCATCTATCTGACTACAGGAAACTTGAGCAAGCAGAAGTGTCTTTCCCTGCTGCAAGCTGTACTTCCGATTTGCTACTGCTGCTTAAACATTGTTCAAAGAAAACTTGTCAAAATAAAACTAGTGTATACAAGCAACTGGAACTATCCATTGCGTTCCAGCCAATTTGAACTAGAAAATATCGGACACACACTCCAGTTGAATATTCTAATGCATAGATGGAGTATACCAGCACTAAGAAATGGGAACGCTGGAGAAAGGAGCAAATGCAGATGAATTTCAGGGAAGGAAATTATTGGAGAGCTAACTGCAGTCCCTCGACTTTACAAGAAATGATGTCCAGTAAATCCCAACCTGACACATAAAGAACTCCGTTTTGAAATGGGCTGCATCTATGGTCCTCTGTTCTTCCTAGATGAAGGAACTGTGTTTTGAATCAATCTTCCAAGTGGTATGGCTAAAGACCTTGGATACCTCAAATTTTTTTTTTTTTTCCAGAAGCAACTGTCTCAAAACCTCTCTAAACTGACTTTTCCCCTTACGATGCCATCTTTTAAAAGAGCACCTTTTCATTTAACAGGGTATTCCAAACATCATTTCCAAATTTAGACTAAAAGTAACACTCTTTCTAGTTAGCTTTGGGTTTTTTGCAGCTTCCTGCCAACATAGGCAGCAAGGAAGAGAACAGACGGCAGCTCTTTCTGGAGCATCTTGAACAAATGCCCTTGCTTATGTTCAAATCTTTCACTTCTCCAAAATCCCTAACGAGGAAGAAAAGGTTGTGAAGGCATTACTAGTAGTATTAGATGGCAATGGATGGGTCAAATAGAATTTGTATCGCATAGATGATACTTGGCAAACAGCAAATGAAGGGGTTTCTTTCAGCTCTCAGACTGATGTTACATCTCAGTAATTTATTAAAAAGATAACAAGAAGGATATTTTTTAACAGTGAACTTAATTACACCCCTACCCATGGACATCTGAATCTTAGGAATAGACAGTGTCTGATTTAGAAAAAAAGAAAGAATGACCACAGTTTAAAGAAGCATATGATCATGAACACTTTGCTGATGGAACGTAGCCTATTCCTTGGCTGAAATGAAGCAGGTAGACAGGACATAGGAAGTATCATTTTGTGGATCAAACATTTATTTTCTAAAGTGATGCTACAGATGGTGAACTCACCAACTTCGATATTGCACAGTAGATATAGGTACCTAACTTGCGCCATCAAGTTATCCCTTGGAATCACCATCCAAGGGCATTTTCCCCTGCCTCTGTGAAAATGTGCCTACCTTTTTCACAACACTTTTGCAGCAGCATTCTTAGGCCTGATCAGCTGGTATGGAGGGTGAATGATCAGCAGCAAGGTGACTGGCCAGGGTCATTTGCTTCAATGGATTTTGATCTACTGGATATTTTGAAGACCTGCTTCAGCCCTGTTGGTCAAACACAGCCTTCAAACGGTGCTAAACAATTGTTTGGGCTGTGGACCACATGAAAAAATACCTTCTGGTGCCTTTACTGGGCCATATGCTCTTGATTCTCTCCCTCAACTTCTCCATCACCTCTCATCTCTTTCACATGAGCTATGTTCAAGGTCCACAGGATACTTTTCACAGAATCTTCAGGCCTGATGCAGTAGGAATGATGAACAAATGCAGCTGGGATGAATTTTCCAGTTTGGATAAAACCTCTTGTGCACACAAATCCCCCTATGCCCAGAAAAACCTTCACTAAGCACTCGTGTTCTACCTAAACTGCAGTTTAGTCTGAAAGAAAAGCTTTGGTCTGAGAGTATCTGAGAGATTTGCATGAAGCACAGATATCTGACCTATGCAATTTTGAAGATCAGAGCTAAAAGAAAATGGCAAGAAGTTTTTAATTTTGCCGGTTTTAATTTTCAATTCCATGCACTTTTTCAAAAAGTGTCAATCTCAAATGGCCATCAACATCTTTCAGTCGTCTGGAAGTTAGTATTCATATCAAATGTGTTTCAAATCAATAGAATTTCAAACCTTTCCTCAAAGTTTATATACCTAGATTTAGTATTTCTGATCTCTATTAGATGAAAGGAAGACATTTTTTGCTGTTGGGGTGCTGGAACGCTGCTTCGGGTTGCCCAGAGAAGTTGTGGATGTCGCATCCCTGAACGTATTCAAGTCAGCTTGGATGGGGCTTTGAACAGCAACGAATGCGACCCTTGATGGTAGATAAACAAAGCTTGAATATAGAAGAGACTCAGATTGAGGTATACGAACAAATTTTCTCTCAGCTCTTTGGGTAAATTCAAAGTTGTACAAAATTGCATTTCTCTGTGATTTTCACTACTGTAACAGAAAGCTTCATGAAAACTGTGCAGAAGATATCAACTTTTAAAAGCGATAAGAACTACAACATCAAACACATGGGATGGGTTTCATCATGGGACACCCTCTGAGAGAAAATCTCTGTATTTCGACACTTCATGCCAATCATTAGGATTTCAAGGAGTGCCAAAGAAGGCGGCAAAATATCCTTCAGGACATTATTTACTGTAGTTCAGCCTGGCCATTAGTTGGAATTGGTGTTTGAACTAATGTAGACATACCACACACACTTTCCATGCACTGAAAACTTACTGTTTACAATGAATAAGCAATGAGGATCAAAATTGATTGAAAGCATCTTAAAAATGTCAAGTATTTCACTGTATATGATCTATGATCAAAATACTTATTCCTCCTTAGTGAGGGACAAATAAATTCTTCCATAGCATGATGGTTAAAAATTGTCTAAACCAATGTTTTCTTCTGAAAAGACATCATCTAATTTTTTCTATTTTTAGAAGAAAATATTTCTAGACATAGAACAAAGGAATTTTAAAGGAACAAATGGAAGGAAAATATTCTGCAAACAGAATTCAATGAAAACCTGTGTTTTAAATATGAGGTAGATATTCAACAGAGTTTTTGTACCAGATATTTGAAATAGTGTACCGGCTATTTTGTCCACAAAGAGAGCTATTTAGCATTTCAGTCTTTTCCAAGGTGTTCATGATCTGCTATGCTGATCTCTGTGCATGCCTAGGTGTGTGCGGAAGGTGGGGCCATGTGAAGGGGAGTGTCTATGTTTGCTTAGCACTCGGAGAGGCAGATTCATGCCTCAGCTCCATCATTTCTTTTAGAAACTTCCCAGAGAGTGGATACGAAGTTTCATATCCAAAAGAGATCAATTCCCAAGTCATCCATTTTACTCTACCTTGTAAATCACATGCTTTGTTGCATATTTTATCAAATATACTTTCAAGCCGCGTGGAGGAAGGAGAATGTGGAGAATCCCTCCAATGTCTTGCAACTTGTACGCAAATAGATTTTCAAGAAAATCATCATTTCTCTTTTAAATACATCTGGGACAGGCATGATGGTGGCGTCAATCTGTTGAAGTTTTTGTTGCTGGGGGAAGTTGTACGAAAGGACTGGTTTTTACATTGACCAGTTACTGAATCAAGTGCATGAACACATTTGAAATTCCACTGGGGTTTCCTTTTTCTAGCAGACTACTTCTAGAACTAGCTAGCAGACTCAAGATGACTCTTTTTCTCTGTTTTTGTTTCTTTCCTATTTTCTTGCTTTCTCTGCAACTGTCTACACAATTTTAGGACTTTTTTCCCAACTCAAATTGTTTCATAGACCGATAATTCAGATACGCTTTTTACAAGGAATGTTTTAAATCTTTGTTAGAATTAAGAAAGTTAAGGACATAGGTCTTTTTCTTCCCTTATGAAAATTGCAATGAAAGAGTTCAATAAAGACCAACTCCTTTTTATTTATTTGGAATACAAGTCGATAATTCCCATACAGTAATTCATTGGTGGACCAATATTTGCCATTCTGATGTAAGTTGTCACTTCTTAACAATATGCCTTCTGTGACTACGTTGACAACACTTTTGGTAAAGATCCTAACTGGTCTTAGACACGCATAGGGAGAAATTTGCTCTGCCAGTGTCAGTCTTAAGCATGCGTCTCAGAGGATCTTTCTAGAGCTGGGGAATTTCCCCATGAAAGGGATTCAGTTATGGAAGAGACAGGTTTCCTGGAGTTTTACATTCTTCTTGAACACTACTTAAGGAACTTAAATCCCATGTCCATTTGGATCTCACTCTGCACAGAGCTTTGTCATGCCAGTCCTTGAAATGCATCTCTAAGAGAATTCACTAGCACAGAATGAATGAGGGTGGAAGGGCTCTGTGCGGCTCACCAAGTCCCATCCCCCTGCTTCAACCAGGATACCTAGAGCCTGTTGCCCAGGATTATATCTGGGCCTACTTTTAATGTCTTCAATGATCCAGACTCCACCATCTTTCTGGACACTCTGTGCCATGGTTCAGTCACCGTCACGGTAAAAAATAATTTTGTGATGCTCAGAGGCAATCTCCTGTATTGCAGTGTGTGCCCACTGCCTCTTGTCTTTTCACTGAGCATCATTGAAAAGACACTGGTTCCCTGCTCTTTGCACTATTCCTTCCCGTAGGTATGTGTGCTGCCATGTAGATAAACGTCCAAAACTTCCCTGAAGCCCAGGCAGATGATATTCTCTTCATCTACCAGGCAAGTTCATTCACCGGAGGAGTTTAAAAAGTCGTCAAGCACCAATTTCCCCTGGTAAATCCATGCTGACTACATTTGTTCTGTCCTCCTTCGTGTGCCTGGCAATGCTTTCCAGGAATAGCTACTCCATCAACTTCCTGGGGATCCAAATGAGGCTGGCTGGCTTGTACTTTTCTGAGTCCTCCTGGTTGCCTTTTTTCAAGATGGGTGACATTTGCTTTCATCCAGTCTTTGGGCACTTTCCTCAGTCACCATGGTCCATCCAACATGATCAGGAGTGGCCTCAGAATAACATCTGCTAACACCCTTGAGACCTGTGCATCCATCTCAACAAGGCCTGTGGACTTTATGGAATACTTCCCAATTCAGTGACTATGCCCATAAAAATTTGCATGGGATAAGAGGCCATTTTAACAGGTACCTGAAGAGTGAGTGAAAAGCTATGGAAGCAATCCAAAAGGACAAAGACTAGAGTTCCCTTTGAAGACAAAGCATCCCATCATGGAGCTGAGCAGCTTTAGATCCAGGTGAGCTTCCTCTCTGAAAGGATGCAGAAGACATGATTTTACCTTATCCAGTAATAAAATGTGTTGACCCTTCACTTGCTAAACAAAAAATTCAATGATTTCCAAAATTATTGCCTCCTAAGTAGACAATAATATACTGGCTGGGTATTCCCCTAACAGATGAGAGCACCTGCTTGATGTCTCTTATGCGTGCAGACTATTTGAAGTAGGTCATTTGAGTGGGGATTCCTGGTCTTCGAATTTTCTTTCTGATGAATTTGGAATATTTACTGAAGCAAGGACCGGAAGATGAAAACTTCATTTCCCATCAGCGCACTCTAACATCCATGGCCATAATGCCATTGTTTCTCCCCAGCTGAGTCAAGAATTCATGACTACAAAGTGGATCAGCTCCAAAGGAAAGATCAAGGCTGGATAATATTCTCTCTTGGTAAAGCTATTTATCTCAAATGAAGTGACCGACTTCTAATCGCTCACTGGCCTAAAGCCACAAGGAGGGGGAGATGGACCAGCTTTCCTTCCACTGCTGCTCTCTTTGTCACCTCGGTGTTTAATACGAGTAGGAAGACGTTCAAAAAGACAGCGTTGCAGAATTCATAAAATTCAGTCTTAAAAAAAATCATTTTTTAGCAGGTGAAATAAAAATAGCAAATAAAATGTATAAGTTTGTCTTGCCTTCTTCTGCAGGTTTTGTAACTGGCACACCTTTCCTTATGAACGCACTGTCCTTTCCTAAATACTCTCATATGGAGGAAGATGCTTCTGATCAGAAGAGCACTAGGATGTCTTTACTCGACCTTTTCTTTTCACTGATGCTTGGTCCTCTGAAATGAATGGTTTTCTAAAATTGAAATGTGCTACTATTGTTCCCACGGGGTAAGCTGCGGACTCTTCCTGTCGGAGCTGTCACTAATCAGCTATTCTCCTATCTGCCTTTAGTAGTTGAATGTTCTGGTCTAAAAGTAGCACCTTCTGTGTAGCCATGCTCTTAGTTGCCAGTCTCATCCTAAATCCAAAGACCCTCCTGCAAAGGACCGCTGGTTCTGTAGTCAACTAAGGAAAAATGACCCGTCCATCCATGCTTTCTGATTTAAAATATTAGGGTATGATGTCCCTAAACAATTCTCTGCAGTTGAACACTACTTATCTTTGGCGTGTTCCTTCAACTCACTCGCAAGTCATTCATGCCTTAGGTTATTGGGAGAATTGCTTCATTTGAAGATGATTAAAAGGGGTATGAGAATACTTTTGTGCTTCTGCTATGAGGATACTTTTCAAATCCATACAAACTCCCTGCAAATGCAAAAACCTGCATCCTGTATTGTCCTAGCTTATAATATCAAAATGCATCCTATTCCCACCCTCAAGAACTGAGGAAACCAGGGGTGGCATCGTTTTTTCCTTCTCTCCTGTTAATGGGCCCATCAATGTCTTGCCACATGACTCAGAGATAACTCCCTCCAGGAGCCATTTCTGTTTCACGGGTAATCAAGGACCCACATCATGACTCAGAACGATATCAGCCCATTGGGAGATGCTCTGCCCAGGGGGTAGGAGCTAAGCATCCCCACCTGGATATCATCTGGGTTTTAGAAGGCAAGTAGCACTATTTCTACTGCATTGCCAGAGGAATGGCCACCCTTAGCCACTGGTTTTCCAGAGGACAAGAGCTACCAGATGGTTTCTACAGAATCACCACTTCAACAAGACCATTTCATCCAAACTGCTTTCACCACCCTAACTAGCAGGACGTCAGCTTGTATTCTGACTCTGTCAGTGGTTTTTCTTTTGTACTCTTGCATGGATTTGGGTTTTTTCCCCTTTTCCTAATAAACTGGATTTCTGACTTGGAGTCTTGCTGCAGTGCTGGATTTCTTCAGCCCAACTAGCTCCCGACACCGACAGCGAGAGTGGGCTGCCCCAAGAAAGCTGTCGAATCCGGGCTGCAGCTGTAGGGCACAGCTGCTCTACGGCACAGGTGGACTGCCTTGGGGATAGAACTGCGCTGAGGGCAGGGACAAGGAACAGGGAGAGGTCTTCTGCATATTTTTCAGTTTACTCCCTGGAGGGTCAAGGACAGAAAGACACTGATTCAAAGGCATCCATCAACTTCTAAATGGGGGGAAGGTCCCAGGGGAGGATGCAATCTTTAACCAACTGGGAGAAACTGGGGGTGGAAGACAAGGAGGGGAATACAATGTTGAAACCAGTAGGGGGACTACAGGGGAGGAGAGTAACTTGAAGAAACCACTGGGGTTTTGAAGGGTACAAAATTGAGAGGGAAGTTTCTAGAGAAAGGGGCAGGCTTGGGGAGAGGTTGATGTTCAATGGGAGAAGGAACAGGGAACAAAAGGGCAGGTCTTTGGGGAGAGGGACAGCTAGGGCAAAAGCCAACAATACTGGGGGGAAAGGAACAATCCATTCATAATAACATATGCTATAACAGCACAAAATAGGAAGCCTTAGAAAACGGACTACTAGAACTGCAGTACAATAATAAACACACACTGCAACAGAGTGTCTCACTGGTTTGGCTTTCAAAGCAGAAGAGGTGCCAACCTAAAAATTTCCCAACTTCAAGGTTAACTGGCTGCAGTTTTGATTTCCTTCTTCAATATATCACCAAGGCGCTACCGGCTTCTGTAATTGGCTCAGCAGCATGTCTGTTCTTAGTGCCAAGCAGGGATTCACTTTGCCAGGCATGGAGGAAGCTTCTAGGAGCTTTGCACAAAAAATCACTTCTGTGGCTGGCTTCTTCCCTCCCCACCAAAAACCAAGCCATGCCAAACCAACACCTTAACTAATTCGTAGTACTTAGTACGCATCCAAGAATGTCTTTTAAACGATGCTTTATGTTTTTGACCAAACGCACTGAAAAGAAGTGGATCCATAATATTGATAAAAATTGTTCCAGTTCAATAGAAATATTGGGTCATGCAACTCTAGATTACATAGCTGTTTTTTTGTACAATACCCAGAGGCTTTTTTCACCTCCATGGAAGAGCCTAAATGAGGGATGTGGGAGTCCAGGCGGCTCTCCAAAATGCAGTTTATTCCATCCAAGACATTGCAGCAGTCCAGGGTAGTGGGCAACAGAGCCTGTGCCTACAGCTGTCAGCTCTAGCTGCAGGCAGGCCTGGAGACCCTTTGGTTTTGGCACTTTGCTGAGCATCTTCATACAGTAGAACCAATCTATCCCTTAACTATTATCTATAGCCTACCCTAACGACTCTAATTACCATATGTTGCTATTCTCCACTCACTAAAAGTCAGTATATTACAGTTGAAGCGGAAAGTTGTTTTTCAGTTTTCTTGAGAGTGGAAAATTTGGAGAGCTTTTTCTGCTTGCAGCATTTGCTGACTTGTTTGCCTGTGCTAGCTTCCTGCTTGGTAAAAACATCTTCTTGTTTGGGGTGGGTTTATCCTTTGCTGTAAGTCATAAAACCCTCTTCTAACTAAGGTATCCTCGGTTATCCAGTAAGACTGGCTCAGCAATTCTTTTCTTCTAGATCAAAACTTGCTTCCAACTCTATTCCTTCTTCAGACTCCACATTGAAAAATCTTTCTGCCAAGCATACATATCTGTGAGACTTTCTTGTCAAACTTTCATCTTTCCCAACACCTCTAAAGAAATGTTTCCTGATGGTTTGGATCAGAAGATCCAGTATTGCCATCCTGAGATTTTTCATTCAAAACCCATAAGCTGTGCTCAAGGTTTTGGCTATGTTCTTCATTGTGCCTTGCATCTATTTTGGCTAGAAAGCCAGTGTAGATGATGTCCTTGCTGCAGTAGCCATGGGAAATAAGGTGGAGTGTCTGGCTGATGTACCGGGATGTAGACTATCCAGCACTCCCCCAGGGAGGCCAGGATCCCTAAAGGAATAGAATATTGGCTATGCTCTGGGAGTTTTACAGAGAGAAAGATCCTCACAGCTCAAATGATTTGTCTCCTGGAGTTCTGAGGAGTATGTGGTGAAGAAGAAGGCTGCTGTCTTTTCCAAGAATCTTCCGTGCATTCAAGAGGATCATTGAACTTCTTGTCTGAGAATGAAAGAAATATTAGTAGTAATTAGTACTTTTTCTCTGTCTGTGCATCACTGATTGAATTTGGGTAGGCAATATTTTTTTTATTTATTTCTTTGAATTATTCATCATAAGGTCTTCCAAATTCCCAAATTCTGCTTCACTTCTTTCTTTTGTAGGCCAGTCTGGTTCATCTTCTCTTCTACTGTATTATTGCAGACCATATCTGAATGGATTTTTTTTTTTTCATTTTGAACATTAGGTTTAAACCGAATGAACAGAACGCTTTATTTATCCTTATTTGACCAGTTTGCAAGGAAATACAGAATTTTGAAGAGAAGTGACGTGACTCCACTTGAGGTTTTCAATGGATGAGAAGAATGACGATGTCCTACATTCACAGCATTGTTTACAGTAACATTGCAGCTAGTTTCCAGCAACAAAGGTCAGGTTCTGGAAGCAGGCATGCATGATTGTAGAGAAGTCTAAAAAGTTTCAGTTTGGCCGCTTTTCTTGAAAAATAGCTAATATGTCTCAACGTTGTGCTGAATCTCGTTGTACAGACACTTCTTTTGAGGTCTGAACTCCTTGCTGGACTTCTGTATCTAAGAATCAGATACAGTAAACCTATGTTTCCTTATATGCTGTAAGAATTTGGTTCTAATCTAGAAGAGCAAGAAAAGGTTGCCATATTAATACAAGGTAAAGAACCTGCTAAGAAAGCAGTTAATGGACTGCTTTTTTTATTGGAGCAGTGATTTAGTGGTTTGATGGGTTTTTTTTTTTTTGCTTCTCAATAGAATTTAAGAAGTGGTGGGGTAAGAATGTGTGGATGTTTATAGGTTTGCCTTGAAAGAAGAATTACAGGGGAAACTGTTGTAAAGAATTGATGCAGAGCTCTATGCATTAATGCACTCTTCCGTACAGAGTTTCAGAAGTGAAAACCAAGAGGAGAGAGTGCCGACAAGATGAGAGTGCCGATTTACTAGAATGAATTCAAGATAGCATTCTTTTCTCTCTGAATTACAGCTCTAAACCTCAGGGTAGTAACAGGAAGTACATAACAATCTCAAAGATTTAAAAATGGATGATGAAGTTTTATATCCAGTAAACTGTAAGGCTTCACATTTTAACCTGGTTTGCATTTTGGCAAAAGCCTGGAATCTTCTGCAATTTGCCAGATAACAAGGGATTTAGAACAGGAAGTATGCAAGTAATCATTTGGAGCCTTCATCTCCCTTCTTAGAACAATGGATACATTTATTATGCTCCTATTTTTATTCCATCAGGGGATTTGATCATGGAAATGTCTAGTCATTCTTTTCTTGTTTTCAACCCCTCAAAGAGCATGAATCCAAACTATTCAGAAGTTCTTGATCTGCAACAGTGACAAGCACTATACTGGTAAGAGTCAGTGGACATTAGCAGATCCCCTATGCCAGCCCCCTATGGCGGGCAGTTCTGGCAGGACTGATGTGTGAGGGGCTGGAATTCTGTGAAATAGAACATTCTATGAATGGGGAAAATGGAAACAGATTCTGAACGTTCAACCCAACACGTGAACAAGTACTAGGGCAGGTAATTTTCTGTGGAAATTTCCTTAGCCCCAGTGTTGTGGATGATGATTACTCTTCCTACCTCCTTTGATCAGCTGCCAGCACAGTCACGTTACTCCGCTTATGGACAGAAAACCAGAAGAAGTCATTTTTGAACAAAACACCCAGCAGGACCTTAGAGTGTTTTTGCTGCAAAATGTTTCAAGGCAGATAGGGAAACAATTCCATTGTAGAGAGTGTGCTGAGAAGACAAGTTTGGAAGTTAAAAACCATGGGATCTGTTTCTATATATGTCACTGATTTTGCTTATTATCAATTTGGTGGGGTTTCTTGTTTTGTTTTTTTTTTTTTTTTTTTTTTTTGGTTTTTTTTTTGTTGTGTTTTTTTTTTTTTTTCCTGCATCCTTGAGATGAAAGCATAAGACAGAAAAGTACGGTAAAGTTAAAATACTTTTGAGATGGCTTGTGCTGAAAAACTTGTAGCTACTGCTAAGGCCCATAAGCCAGGTCCTGTTTCATTTCTGAGAAGCTATAAAATTCCCATTGGTAATTTAGTTCTAAGCATCTGTTGTTATGGTGGAGATGCAAATTAAGAAGAACAATTTTTGAATCTGTAGGGATGTATTTACAATTTTGGAGCTGCCTTTTCAGTCTCTGAGCCATCAATGAAAAGAAGGAGAAGAATCTACACTCTTTTCAACCTGTGGACCATCCACTACTGTCCACGTGCTCAGATTCAAAGCCAAACAATCCTGTCGGGCCTGATTGGGAGGAATTATTTGGATTCAAAATACTAGACTAGTATTTGATTTCCATCAGCACAGTCCATTGGGCACGAATTTTGATATCAATAGAACCTTTCACGGGGATCCATCTTTCTCACCTGCAGCACATTTTAAAGAGAAGAGGCATTGTTGAATGGCTTCAGTGAAAAAAAAATCTTAAATGCACTCTGAATGGAATTGAGATCCAAAGGAGCCAGTATTTCAAGAAAGCCTGAGATGTTGTCTGCCATGAGATCCCTTCTAAGAGGTTCTATTAAGGTACCAAATTCTTCATCAAAATACTGTCAGATTGGTCAGAGGGGAAAAGCAAACTTTTTGAATGGTCCTTTGGGAAGACAGGGCTTGCAGCGAATTTAGTACTTGCTGCTAGGTTGCCTACATTCCAGGAAAGAGTATTAAATACTGAAATTTGACCGATGGTGGATGAAGTCTTTGTGACTGTGAAAGTCCAGTGCATGGCAATCTCAGAAAGGAACCCATCAAAGCCCCTGAAATGCCAACACACAAGTTGTGAGTTGGCAGTGCATGCCAGGTTTTAGCAAACCACAGCAAAATGCTGATTGCAAAACGAGGCCATCAAGTCACATCCGGTATGAAGCAGTAGGAAAGAGGAAAGCAGCTGAGAGCGTCAACCCTGCTAAGTAGTCTCAGTATTCTTATTGCCATTAGCAGAAATGTGAAATGAGTCTATAAAAATTACAAAGGAGGCAAAAGAAAAGGGAGTGATGACTCCTCTGGCATAGTGTTTCCTAACAGGGATCTTCAAAATCCTGTAAAGATTCTCTCATCCTTTAAAAACTGAAGGAAGGTATTAATGGCAGTAAGGAAATGGCATCAAGTGCTAGAAAGACTCTGGGCAGTGTACTTCTAGACAGAAATGCCACTGATGGAAAACCGACTAAACTGGCACCAATGCAGCAGCATTGTACTAAAGCCCAGAAATTGTCCATGGCTTCACTCTCTGCCATTCCTTTCATATGCACACAGCAGCTCTGCAACATTCCTACTCATCATCTCCTTGGCAAACTGGGCGTGAGGGTCCGTAGTGACGCAGAGTCCCCAGGCAGGTGCAAAGGAGAGCCGCTTTCTTGCAAAAGCCAGGCTTTTGAAGCAGTCAGGCCTTTATCACTTGCATAGCTTTAAGCCGCAACAAACATAATTCAACCAACCGTCATACCCCACGCTGTGAACACGCAATGCTTCTAGAACTTCTTGATCTACCTCTAATTCAGCTGTCTCACTTTCCCCTAGTCATTTTCTACTTAGCCAAAGTAACGGGCCTCAGCCATGGTTTTACAAGGCCTTCCTTTCGGAAAGTTCTACCTATATGCAACAGCATACCACTAGTTTCTTCACCACCAAGAGTTTAGGTAGATGATTGGCATCTGCCCTTGCGGTGAAACACAATGGGGAGAGAAAATCCTGTTGGAGATGTTCAGTCATTCCATTTTCTAGACAGGCCAAATCAAAAGAAAAGCAAGCTATAGGATTGTGTACTTGCTCTTACAGAACACCTGCTGCCATCTGACAATGAACTAGCAGAAAATCAGCAAGAATGAGACTTGAGGCAAACAACCTTTGGAAGGGAATAATGGGTTGATAAATAAAGACAACAGTTTCCAGGCTCTTGAGATACTTTAAATGACAGCAAAGGATTTGAGAGCAGAGGCTGAACTGGTGGGGAAGGATTCAAAGAATCCCAAGAAAAACATGACCAAAGAATAAAAGAACCCCAAGAAAAATAGGGGCAACTGACCTGTTAAGGCCTTCAGGAAATCAGTGGCCGCTGATTTAGATAGGCCATTCAAGTTCATTTACTGGTGCACCTTCCACTCCTATTTCACCTGTCAGCATCACAGGGTGAATTGAGACCTTGGAATCAAGATTATTTGGGATTCTGTTCTTAGCTTTAGGAGAGAAGTACAGCAGGTGAAGTACCGGCTACTGATGTGATACCCAGGAACACAGAGTTGACACATTTCATTGAAGTCCAATCACAACTAGCAATACTAAGAGGATAGGATTGGCGCCTTTTCATGACGCTCTTCTTGTTACGCAGCCTGTTCTGATTCTGGTGAAACTTTTTCATTAGCTTCTCTCTAAAAAGGAGAAAAACCAATTAAATGTCCCTCCCTGCTGATGCTAATCGAGTCAGAGGTCTATGAAAGGGCCAAAAATATTCGGAATTCTTCTTAGACAATGGAAATGGAAGCAGAGCTACCAATCTATTTCCTTGCAACATATCCCTAAAACTCATTCCCTTCTATTCATCACTTATGTATAGCCAGCAGTACATTCAGGAAAAGATGAAACTGACTGATGTCAGCAAGGGAAGGACTTGAAAGAACTATTCCCATGAATCATCGTATAGACAGTAACTCTAGCATTAAAATCAGAACCCTTTTAGTAAGTATCACTTATGGGAAATTCAGGACTCCTGCACAATGGACCAAGAGGATTAAGCAGAAGCCGTTTATGGTTTACATGATGCACTTACTCATTCTGACTCTCTGCACACGCTAGTCACACTTTTCTTATTGGTGCCTTTGTCTTGTCCACGCATTCTGCGTGCACCTCTCAGAAGATGTGTTTCCTTACAGTCCAGGTACTTTGCCCCCCCCCCCCCCCCCGTTTTGGAGTTCTTGTGGTCTTGGAATTTAGTTTCTCAGCTTTTCCTCTCTTGTTTTAGCAAGGCTTATGTCTTGATGAATTCCAGAGGGCCCTGAGAAAATTCTGAGAAGAACCGTTCCACGCTGGATGGCTGGTGCAGCCCGTAGTCTAAGCGGTTCAGATACATTGTCACAATTGCCCCTTCTTCTTGCACCAGCCAGATCTCTTCCAATGTAATTTTTAGCAAGAGGCACACCAGTTTCACCATGCATGGAATAACACAAAGCAATGAAATAATGACTACTGGTAAAAACAAAGCTCCATTTACGAGATCTTTCAACCACCCAGTTCTTTCCCATCCCTCAAACCATTGATGCAAACCCCACTCGTTCCCAGTCAATTTCTTCATATTGTCTTGTACTTGTGTGAGTTTCATATGAATGGCTGCAGAATGGTCCAAAAGATTCATGCAACATATTCCTTATAAAATTCCTAACACTCGTACCCATGTGCTAGTAACAATAAATCTATTTCACCTCCTATTTGCAGTGTGCTATATCTAATAGGATCTACGTCAGTGAGCACCTGACTTAAAATAGAAGAAGTTACGATAAGTCGTTTGAACATCCAGCACCCCAAATGATTAAAAGCAGCCAAACCTTGAGAAGCAGCGCCATCTAGCGTAAGGAAGAACACAGTTATTCCTGCTGGAACGAGCAAAACTCGACATAATGGTGCCAATCACGTCTTTAGCTAGTGTTCCTCTCTAGGTATTCCCGGAAACGAAAAAGCGGCTTCCTCCAGCAAAACCCATTATGAAGGTAAGAGAGCCCGCCGAAGAGCGGCTTCTGTTAAAAGAATCCGGCTACCGGCACCTACCTTCGGACAGCTGCGTATGCCCTTCTTCTGCGTCTCTTGCCGCCTAGACCGTAGCGAAAAGCTTTTCCAGGCATTATCTCAAAAAGGAACTCTGCCAGCACAGCAAGCGTCCCACGACGGTTGTCATGAGGGTACTCGAGTTCTTACCATCTCCTGGAGAAAAGAAAAAGTGAGATTGGCCAGAGAGTGCTGCATAAGGTTTAGAAGGATGCAAAAGAAAGCTGTCCAAGAACTTTTTCCCTACTTATGGTAATGCAAGTTGAAACTGTTGGAAAGTGGTTAGTTATGGTTTTCCCTCAGTTTCAGAGCTGCTCACTTAATCCCAGTGCTGTGCGGCTTCGTTCTGGACGTCTCAGCATCGGCCGAGCTCTCCGGCTGCCGGAGGCGAAGAAGCGGCTTTTTCGCGCCCAGAGCTTTCTGCCGGTCGCGGTGCGCTCCGAACCGCGGCTTCTGCCGAAAGCCGCCGGGGACCGGCACCTACCTTCGGACAGCTGCGTATGCCCTTCTTCTGCGTCTCTTGCCGCCTAGACCTTAGCGAAAAGCTTTTCCAGGCATTATCTCAAAAAGGAACTCTGCCAGCACAGCAAGCGACCCGCGACGGTTTTCATGAAGGTACTCGAGTTCTTCCCATCTCCTGGAGAAAAGAAAAAGTAAGATTGACCAGGAAGTGCTGCATAAGGTTTAGCAGGATGCAAAAGAAAGCTGTCCAAGAACTTTTTCCCTACATATGGTAATGCAAGTTGAAACTGTTGGAAAGTGGTTAGTTATCGTTTTCCCTCAGTTTGAGAGCTGCTCACTTAATCCCAGTGCTGTGCGGCTTCGTTCTTGGACGTCTCAGCATCGGCCGAGCTCTCCGGCTGCCGGAGGCGAAGAAGCGGCTTTTTCGCGCCCCGAGCTTTCTGCCGGTCGCGGTGCGCTCCGAACCGCGGCTTCTGCCGAAAGCCGCCGGGGACCGGCACCTACCTTCGGACAGCTGCGTATGCCCTTCTTCTGCGTCTCTTGCCGCCTAGACCTTAGCGAAAAGCTTTTCCAGGCATTATCTCAAAAAGGAACTCTGCCAGCACAGCAAGCGACCCGCGACGGTTTTCATGAAGGTACTCGAGTTCTTCCCATCTCCTGGAGAAAAGAAAAAGTAAGATTGACCAGGAAGTGCTGCATAAGGTTTAGCAGGATGCAAAAGAAAGGTGTCCAAGAACTTTTTCCCTACTTATGGTAATGCAAGTTGAAACTGTTGGAAAGTGGTTAGTTATCGTTTTCCCTCAGTTTGAGAGCTGCTCACTTAATCCCAGTACTGTGCGGCTTCGTTCTTGGACGTCTCAGCATCGGCCGAGCTCTCCGGCTGCCGGAGGCGAAGAAGCGGCTTTTTCGCGCCCTGAGCTTTCTGCCGGTCGCGGTGCGCTCCGAACCGCGGCTTCTGCCGAAAGCCGCCGGGGACCGGCACCTACCTTCGGACAGCTGCGTATGCCCTTCTTCTGCGTCTCTTGCCGCCTAGACCTTAGCGAAAAGCTTTTCCAGGCATTATCTCAAAAAGGAACTCTGCCAGCACAGCAAGCGACCCGCGACGGTTTTCATGAAGGTACTCGAGTTCTTCCCATCTCCTGGAGAAAAGAAAAAGTAAGATTGACCAGGAAGTGCTGCATAAGGTTTAGCAGGATGCAAAAGAAAGCTGTCCAAGAACTTTTTCCCTACATATGGTAATGCAAGTTGAAACTGTTGGAAAGTGGTTAGTTATCGTTTTCCCTCAGTTTGAGAGCTGCTCACTTAATCCCAGTGCTGTGCGGCTTCGTTCTTGGACGTCTCAGCATCGGCCGAGCTCTCCGGCTGCCGGAGGCGAAGAAGCGGCTTTTTCGCGCCCAGAGCTTTCTGCCGGTCGCGGTGCGCTCCGAACCGCGGCTTCTGCCGAAAGCCGCCGGGGACCGGCACCTACCTTCGGACAGCTGCGTATGCCCTTCTTCTGCGTCTCTTGCCGCCTAGACCTTAGCGAAAAGCTTTTCCAGGCATTATCTCAAAAAGGAACTCTGCCAGCACAGCAAGCGACCCGCGACGGTTTTCATGAAGGTACTCGAGTTCTTCCCATCTCCTGGAGAAAAGAAAAAGTAAGATTGACCAGGAAGTGCTGCATAAGGTTTAGCAGGATGCAAAAGAAAGGTGTCCAAGAACTTTTTCCCTACTTATGGTAATGCAAGTTGAAACTGTTGGAAAGTGGTTAGTTATCGTTTTCCCTCAGTTTCAGAGCTGCTCACTTAATCCCAGTGCTGTGCTTGACTTCTCAGCATCGGCCGAGCTCTCCGGCTGCCGGAGGCGAAGAAGCGGCTTTTTCGCGCCCAGAGCTTTCTGCCGGTCGCGGTGCGCTCCGAACCGCGGCTTCTGCCGAAAGCCGCCGGGGACCGGCACCTACCTTCGGACAGCTGCGTATGCCCTTCTTCTGCGTCTCTTGCCGCCTAGACCTTAGCGAAAAGCTTTTCCAGGCATTATCTCAAAAAGGAACTCTGCCAGCACAGCAAGCGACCCACGACGGTTTTCATGAAGGTACTCGAGTTCTTACCATCGCATGGAGAAAAGAAAATATAAGATTGACCAGGAAGTGCTGCATAAGGTTAGGAAGAATGCAAAAGAAAGCTGTCCAAGAACTTTTTCCCTACTTATGGTAATGCAAGTTGAAACTGTTGGAAAGTGGTTAGTTATCGTTTTCCCTCAGTTTGAGAGCTGCTCACTTAATCCCAGTACTGTGCGGCTTCGTTCTTGGACGTCTCAGCATCGGCCGAGCTCTCCGGCTGCCGGAGGCGAAGAAGCGGCTTTTTCGCGCCCAGAGCTTTCTGCCGGTCGCGGTGCGCTCCGAACCGCGGCTTCTGCCGAAAGCCGCCAGGGACCGGCACCTACCTTCGGACAGCTGCGTATGCCCTTCTTCTGCGTCTCTTGCCGCCTAGACCTTAGCGAAAAGCTTTTCCAGGCATTATCTCAAAAAGGAACTCTGCCAGCACAGCAAGCGACCCACGACGGTTTTCATGAAGGTACTCGAGTTCTTACCATCTCATGGAGAAAAGAAAAAGTAAGATTGACCAGGAAGTGCTGCATAAGGTTTAGCAGGATGCAAAAGAAAGCTGTCCAAGAACTTTTTCCCTACTTATGGTAATGCAAGTTGAAACTGTTGGAAAGTGGTTAGTTATCGTTTTCCCTCAGTTTGAGAGCTGCGCACTTAATCCCAGTGCTGCGCCCCTTCGTTCTTGGACGTCTCAGCATCGGCCGAGCTCTCCGGCTGCCGGAGGCGAAGAAGCGGCTTTTTCGCGCCCAGAGCTTTCTGCCGGTCGCGGTGCGCTCCGAACCGCGGCTTCTGCCGAAAGCCGCCGGGGACCGGCACCTACCATCGGACAGCTGCGTATGCCCGTCTTCTGCGTCTCTTGCCGCCTAGACCTTAGCGAAAAGCTTTTCCAGGCATTTTCTCGAAAAGGAACTGTGCCAGCACAGCAAGCGACCCGCGACGGTTTTCATGAAGGTACTCGAGTTCTTACCATCTCCTGGAGAAAAGAAAATGTAAGATTGGCCAGGAAGTGCTGCATAAGGTTTAGCAGGATGCAAAAGAATTTTTTCCAAGAACTTTTTTTCAGCTTATGGTAATGAGCTATACTGGAGGCTCA
The DNA here is from genome assembly GCF_027477595.1 of Haemorhous mexicanus. NCBI lineage: Eukaryota > Metazoa > Chordata > Aves > Passeriformes > Fringillidae > Haemorhous > Haemorhous mexicanus. Next base: position 19,732,543 of record NC_082345.1, on the reverse strand, counting down.
GACCATTCTTCTTCTTGGAATTGGTGAAGGATGCACAAGCACTGCTGATTGTGCTTCGTTGTGGTACAGGTAATAAATAGTTGATTGTTTTAATAAAAGCACACTTGAAATGCTAAGAGACAAATTTTAAAGCATAATTAATTGGAGAAAGATTCCTAAACTCTTGGCCGGTTTCCCCAACCCATCTATTGATTGCAAACGACATTCCTTGCTGTTGTTCTGGTGCATGAACCAAAGCCCAGTGATGTCTACTACTTAAGAAAGAGGTTCTACCTTCTTACTAGAATATGTTCTTACCCTTTTAAAACACTACCCCGAACATTAAGAACAAGAGATTACCTGATGAAGTAATGAAGTGCTTTGGTTGAAAGTAAATTGCATTTGAAGGAAACGGGTTTGGGGGCGAGCACAGGAAGATCTCCGAAGTAGAGTGCCAGCTTAGTTCTCTGCTTCAGAGATAAGTGAAGCAATTCAGGAATGTCTTTCCGTGAAAATAGTTTACAGATCTTTCTGCACAACAGGTAACCACCAGCATCAGAAATGTGTGCAAATAACAGACTACTCACTACAAGGTTGTCATCCATGAGTGGTAAGGCAACTCAGACTCATAGCAGTGGTTTTGCTCTTGTGCCTCATAGAATAGACAGAAAAGAATGCGGAAAACTAATTTTTCCATCTAGTTTCTTTCAGTATTGGTTCCAGGACTATTTTCCTACCCTCAGGAGACAGCAAAAACTGTCAACAACTGAAATGCTTCAGAACTTGAAATGATCTGAATGGCAAATATTTCTCCTCAAATAAAATTTAAAACGTAAGTCATAACGGTAAAACAGATCGAGCTATTTAAAGATGAATGTTCTAGACTTACTAAAACATTCCCAGAGATAACTATTGTGTCCTAAATCTGTTTAAAAGTCCAGAGTTCCTGGTAAAAAAACTTCTATGCAGATGAGGTAGCTACATGATAGTCTCTTTCCAGCTTAATTATACTCTTCACTCTCACCACCTCTACCAGTTGATTTTCGTAAGTTCTTAGAAAACAGTACTTTAACTTTTTTAGTTCTATGAAAAAAAATGACAGTGACAAGAGTTCTTTGCACTGCCTGTTTTCTGAGAAGCCTGACCATCAAGCCTTAGGAACTTGATCATGAGTTTTATTTCATCTCAAAGTAAATTTTAAGGGCGTGGCAGAGAGAATGGGAGCCTCATGCCAAACAGTTTAGGCTTCTAATTCTTGTATTGTCCTACTTACCTACGACAAGAACTGGAAAGAGGATAGATTCCAGTTAGCAGCTGTTAAACATTTGCACATACTCTTCCGCTAAAGAAGAGGTCAAGGATGGTTTTCTGGCCCTCCCTCCACAAGCTGCAGCTTCCTTCAAGGCACTTTCACCTGTTGTGGCATGGAGCTTTCCAGCAGCTGCACTGTAGGTATGTGTTCCTCCATGGTTCTCTAGGGACTGCTGGGAGACAACCTGCTTCACTAGGATATCTCCAGGGACTGTGGGGGATTCTTTGCTCTGTCAACTGGAACACCTCCTCCTCCTTGTCTTACTGTAGTATCACGGAGCTGCTTCCCATACTGGTTTTTCCCCTCACTTGCCACTGCCCATTCATATGTTTTGTGCTTTTGACAATATATTCTCACAGAGACTGATGGGCTCAGTTGCAAAAATGTGTCTTGCTAGAAAATGACATGCTCTACAAAACCATGATTTTATAGAAAAGAATAGTGGAAGTACAAATATACTGCTAAAGGTCCGGAAACTTGACAGTGCTTCATTGTAATACATCCCCTGATTTTGCCTTCTTTCTCCTTAAGATCTGGAAAGAATACTGGGCAGGAGACAGTGTTGTTTCAAGGAAAAGACTTTTTTAGGATTCTAGGGTGCATCTTCAACTTTCTTGAGAAAATTGAGAAAAGGCCCTTTGTCTTTTGTGATAAATATCATTAGGCAGTAGGGACAAATTCTGACCAACAAGAGCAGGTCAAAATCTGGTGAGATCAAGCAATATACCTTGAGTGGCCAGGACAGAATCATAGAGTGGTAGAATCAGTTGAATTGGAAGGGGCCCGTCAGGAGCATCAAGTCCAACTTCTGGCCCTGCATGGGACCTTCCTCAAGAATCACACCAGATGCCTGAGAGCAATGTCCCAAAGGTTCTTGAACTCAAGATAGGTGTGATGCTGTGAGCACACCCTGGAGAGACTCTTCCAGTGCCCAGCCATCCTCTGGTTAAAAAACTTTTTCCTGATACCGGACCTGAGCCTCCCCTGACTCAGCTGCATGCTATTTCCTCCAGTTCTGTCCTTGTAAACCTCATTGGAGAACTTTCTGATACCTTCATGTCTTTTTTCATTGTGGTACCCAAAACTGCCCCCAAGCACTCAAGGTGAGGCCGCCCCAGAACACAGCAGAGCAGAGCAGAGCAGAGCAGGACAATGCCCTCTCTTGCCCAGCTGGTGATACTGTGCCTGATGCACCCCAGGACAGGCTTGGCCCTCCTGGCTGCCAGGGCACTGCTGATACCCATTTAGCTTGCCATTGGCCAGGAGCCTGGCTTCCTTTCAGCCTCTGGCTCCCTAGTCTATACACACACACAGAGCAGGATTGCCCTGTCCCAGGTGCTGAATCCAGCACTTGCCATCGCACAACTCCCTAAGGTTGGGGATTGCCTGTGGGAATCCTTGAAAACAGAGGATTTTGGGAAAGCTGCAAAAGGCAGGCCTCAGAGACAGCAGAACTGTGCTTGGAGCTAAGCAGTAGTCATAAGGTTTGTCAGCAGAAAAATGATAGAAGAAGTAGAGAAGTAAGGACAAATAGAACAATGGCCTGTGTATTAAAGCTTGACCAGAAGAACTCCCTAAGCTACAGCAAAGTAGATCTAGCCAGATGTTAGGAAGTTCTAAGCTTAATAATGGAGCTCTGTGCATTCTATCTTAAGGCTTACAAGCAGGTCTTTTATTCAAAAGAAGCAAGCGTTCTTTGAACCAAAGTTCTGTGTGCTTCTAGGGATCGGAAAGAACTAGTGTCAATATGCTTTTGCTTTGTGGGATTGGTCAAAAAGCTTTTCAAGTAAGTTGTAACATGAAGTTCTTTTTCTGCTGCTGGGGACGTGAGCTGCTGGCATCTTCCCACTGTCATAACCATGTCATGAGACTGATGCTGGAAAATACAACAGCTTGGGACGCCTTCCCCAGCAGTCCCGCCCCTTTCGTGATTTGTGCATAGACTCCCGGCCAGCCATAATTGCCCATCTCTCTTATTTGTCAAGATCTCTCTGCAGTGTCTCACTGGCCTCAAGGGAGTTAGTTGACAGCTCCTTCCAATGTAGCGTCTCTGGCAATCTTGCTTAATATTCCTTCAAGTGCCGAGTCCAAGTGCTTCAAAAGATGTTGAAGAGAACTGGCCCAAGGACGATACTGTCTTAGCCACTGAAATTAGCGCTTCATGCTTCTTCTTGCTCCTTAGTGCAGAAATCACAACAAATATCTTCTTTGTTTCTTTTCTATCCATGCAGATATCTTTGCTTATGCTCATGCTTTTTATCCCAACAGCAGCTGACACGACATTTACATACAGAGCAAGAGCACGCTTTTCCTGCTGTTACTAGACTTAACAATTTTGCAATCTGTCAATCAGATACCTTTGCAACTGAAGTCAGACCTTCAGCATTTCTCATCAAAAGAGTAGAATGTCCTCAGAAGAAGAGAAAACTTTGCTGCATACTCTGTAAGCCTGCAGAATAGATCATAAGGAGTTAGCATCACAATCATTTCAGCACTGACCCTATACTTGAGCAGGGAAAAAACTTCAAAGAACAGCTAATTAATGCAGCAACATAATCTAAGGAATAAAACAACTAGGATCTTCCAAACTGGTCCCTGCGGTAGAAATGTACTTGTAAGAATACAGAAGGTAAAAGATATGGTTTGGAAAGGCTACATCCTTGCTAAGCTAAATTGGATCTCATCCTGTAGATGAAAGATCAAGAAGCTCAAAGTGGAGCTAGAGAGACATGTCCAGATCATGAGATAGAGCAAAGCATTTTTCAAGATAATTAGGCATTTTGGTGGACTGGGCAGTTAGGTTAAATCTGCCACACTTACTTTTGGGGACTGAATTGTGGAGTGCTAAACCATATCTGCTGCTCTAGAAAGTAAAAGAGACACATCCAAATGGTATGGTTAGTGTGAAGACTCTCGCTCTCTATTGCTAAACATTTCATAAGCTATTAACCAGTCATAGGAACAAAATGAAATAAAGCCATTATACCATCTTGGAATGGAAAAATATGTTCAAAATATTTTTTTCCTTCTGTTTTCTTCCTCTTTTTTTTTTTTTTTTTTTTTTTCCCAGAAGATATGATTCATAATTTCAACCATTCTGGAATGCTTTCGACAGATGAAGCCAGCATAGTATTTTTCTAACAGGCTCTTGCCCCTTACCTTCTTCATTACTGTTTTGGAATATACTCCACAGTCATTTGATCTCAGTCAGTTTTTTATCTCTCTCCCCCCAAGACAAATTTTAAAGGACTACCTAACCACTAAAAATCATCATTTCTCTGGTTTCTCAAAGCTTTTTGAGAAAGTTGTTTTGTTTTGGTTTTTTCATATTGCATCATTCCTAATGTCTTCAGACCTACTACAAGTGGAAGTTCAAATAAATCTTATCTTAAAGAGACTGTGAAAGATAACAAACTGCCAGTCTTGGGATTTGTATTTTTCTAAATCCTTTGGATTTCAAGGTTGCCTTCCTGAATGCGCAGTTTAATTAGAAAACATTGTGTTTCTAAAGGAGACCCAGTTCAATTGCTTCTGCAAGTTCACCTTCATTTTGTAGGATTGTACTTCAAGAAATCTTGTTTCATTCAAACATTAAAAGAATAGATTTGACATCATATGTGACCCTTTCATCTCTCTCATCTGTATTTCATTGCGTGAGTTTCACAGTTGCCTCCAAGAAGATTCCTTTCAATTCGCATAGCATGTTATCTGAAGATCTGTCTGCTTTCTTCACTTGCTTGAATGGGAAGACATGGGAAATACATTCTGAAGGTTATCTTTTATAGTCTACTTTTACCTACCAGTGTGCTTCTATTGACTAGAACCAATTTCAGCTGGAAAGAACATATTGTTCTGATCCGCTCCTACCAAGGGGGGATGATGTTTTCTTAACTGATCTCGGAGGGCAAAAGACAAGATGGAAAAGGGATTGCAGTATCACTCCAAACAAATGCACCTTTCTAGAATGACCACAGCAAATGCCTTCAAGGAATTCGGGAGAGGAAAAGAATAGAAAAGAGGGGGAGAAAGAGAGAGGGAGTATAGCTACCAAATGGAGAGAGATGAAGTCCTCGCAGTTGAGCCGATGGAGTTCTCCTAGAGGAGATCTCAAAGTCCTGGTTATCTCAAGGTTCTATTCTAGTCCATTGCTGAGGGGGGAAACAGATCTAGAAATGGCTGAGGGGGAGCAGATACAATAAAGAGCAAGTCTATTGAAATTGCTGAGGGGAAAATGGTATTGAAGACGGGTACAGACAGTCCATGTTCTCAGCAGGAGAAGTCAATATCAATATCAGCAGTGAGTGGGAGCTATTGTTTCAGGACTGGTTTCTATAGGAAACCAGTCTAGGTCCCGCCAACACATCTGCAGGCAACACTTAGCAGGCATCCTGCTTCAGTCAGGCCAGCAGCCCTGGATCAGAATTACGGGCGTCTCAGCCTCAGTCCTTGGGAGGGGGGCTTCAATCTGCGTCCCTCACGGTGGTAGTGGAGCAGATGAAGGATTTTCCATGGGGCGGCTACCACAGTTGCCCCAGCAAGTTCATCTGGCCAAGAGGTGGGAAAATTCCTGGGCTGGTGTCGCGAAGCACGTGCAGGCCCATAGGTCGCCTCGCCCCTTGGCAGGCCCTGCTAGAAGCAGTCACTGTAGACACAGCTGCCAACAATCACTTGGCAGGCCAGAATTCTGCTCAGGGGCCTCAGGATTTCTGGCATTCCTCTCTGACCGGCATGCCAGCATTCCAGTCAGGGTCCTCAGGGTCCCGATGTCTGTCCTGGGGACGGTCGTGAGGCAAATGAGGGGAACTTCGGACTGTCTTTCACATGGATCAGAAAATCAGTTTACTAAAATGACCAAAAAAGAATGTGTAACATTTAGAATTGAGGAAAAAAACAAAAACAAAACCAAACCCAAAGCATTGGAGCAATATCATTCTAGAGAATGCCATGTATCTATGAAAAGTACAAAAAACTTCTGTTTTCAAATGCACTTACAAATCACCTTTTTGCATCTGTTTTTGGTTTTTTTTTTTGTTTTGTTTTGTTTTTTTTGTTTGAAAGCTCTGGCACTTATCTGATTCTTTTTTGAGCTAGTTCAGCTCATTAATCTGGTAAGAAAGCAGCTAAAAGTAAAGAGAAAAACCTATGGGGACCAGGATGCCACTTCAGCCACGTTGTCGTGAAGCATTAGGTCAGCCTTCTGTGTTGTAGAAATATCTCTGTCCTAGATGAAAATCAATGCATAGCACTATCTTCTTTTAAACTTTGTCCTTGCTACTGGGTTCCTGAATGATCAAGATGCTTTCAAACCAAACAACAGCCAGCCCTCTGAGATACTCCCCAAAGTATTGCGATGGAATAACTTGATCAGGAGGAAGAGCTCGCTATGCAGAACCTGAATATGAGGTCAAGAATGCTTTGTTGTGGATTACCATAGTTTGGGATTGTTTATCTCTTACCCCACCATGTAGGTCTAGGAAAAAATTAGGTAGCCACAAGGCTTTTACAGCTGTTCTTGTATTTTGGGATAGTAAGGATTTAGGGGAGTAAACAAAACTGTAGTGAGTTTTCCTATTGACTTGATTGCTCTGTCACTTTGAATTAACTGCTTTGCATGTCAGCTAACCCATCAGCATCAATGAAAAGAATATTTTCTTCCTTCCTGCACAAAGGATGTTTCATGATGCCTGTGATGTCAGGGACTTAAAAACGAAGACCATTGTGATTGAAAGGAAGCACTGGCATGCCACAAGGTAACTGTAGTGAGCTGTGTTTCCTCCTCAGCTTCACTGTGAGAGTAGAATTTTATTGAGCAGTCCCAAAACTTGGTCTTAGCATAGTCTGGTGACATATCTCAAAGGAGCAGTGTCCTAGGGTGACTTTATGATGCTTGTATCCCCAGTCATCTGTTCTCTTAATGCTGGATATGATATTCTCTGCCTTCAAGACTGGTTCTGAGAGCAAAGGTGGGGAGAAGAAGAAGCACCGAGTTTCTTATCAGAGGCTGCACTCCTTAAAAAGCAACACTCTTCCACATTCTGCGCTGCACTGTGTTGTCTGGGCACTGACGGAGCAGAACAGAGCGCTCATTTGCTTTTTAGTTGGTTTAGCTGGCTGAGGCAGATTTTTCCCTGGACTGTTTTTTTTTTTCCTTTCCCTTTTCTTGGAACGTTTCGAATCTGCTCCGGACTGGGACCTGGGAAGCACTGGGAACTTGCACTTTGTGGCCTACTGGGGCCTACCCTGGGCAGCAGCCTTCCCCATTGCCGGAGGCGTTGATAACAGAGTGAGCACCCACAGGAGAGACTTTCTGATTTGTCGTCTCTTCAGTGCGGCAAATGAGTTTTGTCATCTGGTATTGTTCATTTTTTTGTGCTGGGAAGTGCTTTGCCTGTTAAAGAAACAGCTTTTTCCCACTTCTCTCCCCAAACCAGTTGAAGGGAGCGGCTGTGTGGGTGGGCTTTCGGTGGGGGGGAGGGTGCAGTGGCCCTTTGTGAGGTTTTCTGCCAAATTTAGCCCTAAACCAGGACAATCAGGATGTGCGACTTAGAGAATGGTGGTTGGAACTTTGGTTGGAAAAGACCTTTAAGAACACTGAGTCTAAATGGAATTAGCAAATGCAACCATCAAGAAATGCATTGCTGTTTGAAGAGAACGTGATTTATCTGGTAAGCTTTGCAAGTATTTGTGTCATCACAAGCACACATGACCAATGCATTAGATGGGAATATAATAAGAAACCTGTGCAGATCAACAGAATGATTCTCAGGGTAGGATATTTGCATGTTTCATCTGTCTTCCTGACTTCTTCAAATGAATTCTTTCTAGAAAGTAATGATTGGAATTGTTACTCTTTTGACAGTTCTGAGTGTATTACTGACCTTTTTGGCATATGAATGCCAAACGGGTTAATTCACCTCGTTTTTCAGATAAAGACCGAGATTTAGTGTTGCTTCAGCTGGGGGCAGAAACATTGAAATCCTCCCGCCTCCTTCTTAGTACCTAATTTCTATTACAAAATCAGTGCACAATCTTGTCCCTTAAGGTCCACTTAGCTCAGTTTATACCAACAGGGTGACATTAGCAGGGCTCACATGATGCTGCACACAGAAGCCCTCAGTGTGCAGCTCTAGCAGACAGTAATTCCATGCAGTTGGACAATCCCAGTGCTGACTTTGGATCACCAGAAGCGTTCTTAGTAGAACGAGACAGATTTAATGGAGAGGTCTCTGCAGGAAGTGGCCTGAAGAAGACAGCAGAAATCCCAGCTGTGTGTTTGTAGAAATCAGTTGAAGTCCATTTACAGAAAAAAGATCTTTAAATCTAGCTAGCTTTTTCTGCAGATTATTTGTAAACTATATGCATGAGATGGACAGTTTCACTGAGCAACTGAAATACAGCTGCATTTAAGGGGATTGAATCAGGCTTGGGAAGCAGTGAAATAAAGCTTTTCAGGAATACCGGACATCCAAGTCCCGCCAAAATTGATCCGTTTTTTATGTCCAGATGCTTTTGAAAATAATGGGTGACCATTTGGCTACCTCATCGTTTTAATCAGAAATACAAAGAAAATTTTAAACTCACATTTTTTATAGCTTGAATATTTTTCTTTGTTTATTTCCTACTTTCCAATTCAGTTCTACAAATCATATGATTAGGTAATGAGAACTCATGCTGTATAAAAATATTTAATGCTATACTTCCAAGTTAAGGCCATGTATTTCCTGGAACTGTTTCAAAAAAAAAAAAAAAGCCTATCTGGATTCTTTCTTCCCCACGCTCATTATTAGATGAAAATCATTTCAATATTCTATTTTGACTTTAGATGGTGCAAGATTATATTCAGAAATTCAAGCCTCTACTCTTAGGTTGTTTACATGGTTTTCTGGCCCTTCTAACTTTGTGCAACCACTCTTTGCAGCTATATATTTTTGCAGTAAGGCATCCCAGGGGTCTGTGAGAAGTTTTAATGTCAAGCAGAACTAACATGTAAACTACACGTGACATACTCGACATATTTCACCTCAGAAAGTTCAGTATGCTTAGACGGGATGAAATACGAAAGAAATAGACTTAACACAATATTTCTAAATCTTGGAAATCTGTTACCTGAACTTTGAGTCCGTTTGCAGGACTCTGTAGAAATGCAAACGTGAAGTCCAAGGAGTAGAGCAGAAGGCATATTGGGCAGGGGGACAGAAGATTGCTTTGAAGGATGATGTAAGCAAGATTGCATCCTAGAAAGATAGCAGCTGCTTCTGCTGGTGCCAACATCGAGAATTTGTGCCACTGGCCTAGTTTTCTGGGGACTTTTGACCTGCACGCTCTTGAGGGCTTGCAGACACGAATTAATCTGTCCTTTGATCTTTTCTTTCATTTGAACGTCTAGGACCTGTTTTGGTCTTGTGTACGGTACTGTATCGTGTTATAAACAGACATGTTTCCACTCTTTGAAAGCTGTAGTTGAAAGTTAGGTTGCAACTATGAGTTGGCTGTCAAAAGAATTAATTTTCTGCTTTAAGCAAAATATCAAGAGAGACATTCAATCCACTCCTGTGATACAGATTCATTTTGAATTTACAGGGTAATTTGCATTAGTGGTTGTACTGCATGAGCAATAAATATGACTTGCTTGGTTTCTAATGATGATAATAGTTCTCTTTGTATTACTATAAGAATTGAATCCACCATCATTCTTTTCCTGTTATTATTATGCTGTAAAGGAGAAACTCTTTTGCATTAACCAAGGAGTAAAATGCATGCATTTAGCATCATTCTTGCAGGTAGTCCTCAATTCTGAAAAGACCTCTCAGAAGCTGCATCAAATGGGAAAGCTAGACGGATGGCAGAATGCAGAAACTGCCATTTAGGATCGAGTACAAAATGACACCCAAGAAATTCTTCATGGATGCTGCATAAGTACAAAGACGCCATTATTTCAAGGTGCAAAAGAGTCAATGAATAAAAAACGATGCTAATCAAGACACTAGAGTACCAAGCGTGCGACAAGGCTTTTTTGTAATGAACATCATGCCCAGCATGAAAAAGTACTCTTTTTATTGTAGATCGTTTAAAAGTGCACAACAGTTTGGAAAAAAGTGCTTTTCTTTTTTCTAGTAATAAGAACTCTGTATCATTCTAAGAGATACTGGTCACAGGTTTTTGAAAACAATGTTCTTTTAAAGGTTAATTCTATTCATAAATACTTCACAGGAAAACATTTGATCTGCTGTTCATCCTGAAGACTCTTAAAGGAAAATGCTTTGGATGCGGTCTCTTCTGACTAGTTCAGGAGCTCAGTCTTACCAGCATTCTAATGCTTTTTTATGTTCCTGATGGCACGGCTTAGACATCCTTGACTCCGTTACCGTCATGATTTCCATATCAAGTGATGAGAATTTTTCTTCATGATTGGTGAAGTGTCATAACATTCATGTCAAGTCAATTTGAAGTTTTTTTTTCCAAAGGAATCTCTTCCTTCCTAATGAAAACCTCTTGAAATAGCAAACCTACTCCGTTTTTCAGAAAGTGATATAATACACCTGTAGAGTACAATGTCCTCGGAGTTGTTTTTTCAGCAGAAGAAGAAAACTGCTGTTTTCTTCTTCTTCTATCACCTTAGACTTACTTTATTCAAAACCTTTTTAAACCTTTGAATTTCTATTTTTATAGCTAATTCCTTTCACAGTGGGCTATAGCATATGTATTTTGAAAGGCCATTTGTACATATTCAAAGGGCTTACTTCTATTCTACTAAGAAATGGCTGTACTTCTAGTAGGGAAACTTCAAGGTCCAGTAAGATTTTATCTTGTACAAAATTTAAAAAACTCCAACTCTTAAAAATGATACCAGAAAATGACGTCTGTAAGACTGTGGCAGGAGGCTTTTTCCAGAACAATGTGCAGTTCTTCCCAATTCTATTTTTCCCTCCCATTACTTTGTACACAAAGATTTTTACACAGTCTTCTAACAGTGGCATGTTACTACTGGGCTAGAGTATTGCCCTGCCAGCATTGGTATTGACTGGAATGCAGCTGTGTTCCAATTTGCTGATGGGACAAGGGTTTTTTTGCTGAACACACTTTAGCAAGCAAGAGGGCTTCTTGGTCTTTAGATGCTGAGTCCCAGAAAAAGATGAATGAGGTGGTGACATGCCTCGTGTTTTGAAGAGAGATCAAAAAGTTATTGCTGGGGTCACCTCCCTTTTGGTACGGAAAGCACACAGAGGGCTTTGAAGCAGCACTTTCACCCTCTTTGCATTCACTAGTAAATCTGAGACAGAGCTTGGCCCAAGGTTTGTGCAAAAATACTCTTTTGATGCAACTGTTCACCAGACAATATCTCTGGGAAAATGTGCAGGGGCAGAAAGCAAGCCCTTCCTGGGAAATCTACTGAAATGGTTCAGAAGTTATTCCCACTCACTCTTGCTAACCTCTGCTGTCTAGCTGTCGGATATGCTTGGGACCATGTTGAAATAATTCTAAACAGTGTACTGAGGCTGCAATATTGAGTAAACATAGGTATTTTCCATAGGTGTCAGGGAAAAATATTTCTATTGGTAAAAATGAGTTCCATAGAAAACAAGAAGAGCATGGTAGAAAAAAAAATCACATCAATAGAATGAAGATGCCCAGAATTCTTCTTTTGAAGTTACACAGAGTCAATATTTTCTAAATAATGTTGTGAAACTTATGAAGAAGTAAGAGTACATTCCACCTGACTGGTGCACAAGTTCATGTTTCCAACTTACAAAAAACATATTATTAAAAGAAAAATGTTCCACCTTGTGGAAAAGTAGCCCATTCGTAATTGTATCAAAGGTAGGATTAGATCAAGTATTCCTACAAGAGAGTAGTAGTACTAGGAAAAGCCTTTTGTCATCTATCTGACTACAGGAAACTTGAGCAAGCAGAAGTGTCTTTCCCTGCTGCAAGCTGTACTTCCGATTTGCTACTGCTGCTTAAACATTGTTCAAAGAAAACTTGCCAAAATAAAACTAGTGTATACAAGCAACTGGAACTATCCATTGCGTTCCAGCCAATTTGAACTAGAAAATATCGGACACACACTCCAGTTGAATATTCTAATGCATAGATGGAGTATACCAGCACTAAGAAATGGGAAGGCTGGAGAAAGGAGCAAATGCAGATGAATTTCAGGGAAGGAAATTATTGGAGAGCTAACTGCAGTCCCTCGACTTTACAAGAAATGATGTCCAGTAAATCCCAACCTGACACATAAAGAACTCCGTTTTGAAATGGGCTGCATCTATGGTCCTCTGTTCTTCCTAGATGAAGGAACTGTGTTTTGAATCAATCTTCCAAGTGGTATGGCTAAAGACCTTGGATACCTCAATTTTTTTTTTTTTTTCCAGAAGCAACTGTCTCAAAACCTCTCTAAACTGACATTTCCCCTTACGATGCCATCTTTTAAAAGAGCACCTTTTCATTTAACAGGGTATTCCAAACATCATTTCCAAATTTAGACTAAAAGTAACACTCTTTCTAGTTAGCTTTGGGTTTTTTGCAGCTTCCTGCCAACATAGGCAGCAAGGAAGAGAACCGACGGCAGCTCTTTCTGGAGCATCTTGAACAAATGCCTTTGCTTATGTTCAAATCTTTCACTTCTCCAAAATCCCTAACGATGAAGTAAAGGTTGTGAAGGCATTACTAGTAGTATTAGATGGCAATGGATGGGTCAAATAGAATTTGTATCGCATAGATGATACTTGGCAAACAGCAAATGAAGGGGTTTCTTTCAGCTCTCAGACTGATGTTACATCTCAGTAATTTATTAAAAAGATAACAAGAAGGATATTTTTTAACAGTGAACTTAATTACACCCCTACCCATGGACATCTGAATCTTAGGAATAGACAGTGTCTGATTTAGAAAAAAAGAAAGAATGACCACAGTTTAAAGAAGCATATGATCATGAACACTTTGCTGATGGAACGTAGCCTATTCCTTGGCTGAAATGAAGCAGGTAGACAGGACATAGGAAGTATCGTTTTGTGGATCAAACATTTATTTTCTAAAGTGATGCTTACAGATGGTGAACTCACCAACTTCGATATTGCACAGTAGATAAGGGTACCTAACTTGCGCCATCAAGTTATCCCTTGGAATCACCATCCAAGGGCATTTTCCCCTGCCTCTGTGAAAATGTGCCTACCTTTTTCACAACACTTTTGCAGCAGCATTCTTAGGCCTGATCAGCTGTTATGGAGGGTGAATGATCAGCAGCAAGGTGACTGGCCAGGGTCATTTGCTTCAATGGATTTTGATCTACTGGATATTTTGAAGACCTGCTTCAGCCCTGTTGGTCAAACACAGCCTTCAAACGGTGCTAAACAATTGTTTGGGCTGTGGACCACATGAAAAAATACCTTCTGGTGCCTTTACTGGGCCATATGCTCTTGATTCTCTCCCTCAACTTCTCCATCACCTCTCATCTCTTTCACATGAGCTATGTTCAAGGTCCACAGGATACTTTTCACAGAATCTTCAGGCCTGATGCAGTAGGAATGATGAACAAATGCAGCTGGGATGAATTTTCCAGTTTGGATAAAACCTCTTGTGCACACAAATCCCCCTATGCCCAGAAAAACCTTCACTAAGCACTCGTGTTCTACCTAAACCGCAGTTTAGTCTGAAAGAAAAGCTTTGGTCTGAGAGTATCTGAGAAATTTGCATGAAGCACAGATATCTGACCTATGCAATTTTGAAGATCAGAGTTAAAAGAAAATGGCAAGAAGTTTTTAATTTTGCCGGTTTTAATTTTCAATTCCATGCACTTTTTCAAAAAGTGTCAATCTCAAATGGCCATCAACATATTTCAGTCGTCTGGAAGTTAGTATTCATATCAAATGTGTTTCAAATCAATAGAATTTCAAACCTTTCCTCAAAGTTTATATACCTAGATTTAGTATTTCTGATCTCTATTAGATGAAAGGAAGACATTTTTTGCTGTTGGGGTGCTGGAACGCTGCTTCGGGTTGCCCAGAGAAGTTGTGGATGTCGCATCCCTGAACGTATTCAAGTCAGCTTGGATGGGGCTTTGAACAGCAACGAATGCGACCCTTGATGGTAGATAAACAAAGCTTGAATATAGAAGAGACTCAGATTGAGGTATACGAACAAATTTTCTCTCAGCTCTTGGGGTAAATTCAAAGTTGTACAAAATTGCATTTCTCTGTGATTTTCACTACTGTAACAGAAAGCTTCATGAAAACTGTGCAGAAGATATCAACTTTTAAAAGCGATAAGAACTACAACATCAAACACATGGGATGGGTTTCATCATGGGACACCCTCTGAGAGAAAATCTCTGTATTTCGACACTTCATGCCAATCATTAGGATTTCAAGGAGTGCCAAAGAAGGCGGCAAAATATCCTTCAGGACATTATTTACTGTAGTTCAGCCTGGCCATTAGTTGGAATTGGTGTTTGAACTAATGTAGACATACCACACACACTTTCCATGCACTGAAAACTTACTGTTTACAATGAATAAGCAATGAGGATCAAAATTGATTGAAAGCATCTTAAAAATGTCAAGTATTTCACTGTATATGATCTATGATCAAAATACTTATTCCTCCTTAGTGAGGGACAAATAAATTCTTCCATAGCATGATGGTTAAAAATTGTCTAAACCAATGTTTTCTTCTGAAAAGACATCATCTAATTTTTTCTATTTTTAGAAGAAAATATTTCTAGACATAGAACAAAGGAATTTTAAAGGAACAAATGGAAGGAAAATATTCTGCAAACAGAATTCAATGAAAACCTGTGTTTTAAATATGAGGTAGATATTCAACAGAGTTTTTTTACCAGATATTTGAAATAGTGTACCGGCTATTTTGTCCACAAAGAGAGCTATTTAGCATTTCAGTCTTTTCCAAGGTGTTCATGATCTGCTATGCTGATCTCTGTGCATGCCTAGGTGTGTGCGGAAGGTGGGGCCATGTGAAGGGGAGTGTCTATGTTTGCTTAGCACTCGGAGAGGCAGATTCATGCCTCAGCTCCATCATTTCTTTTAGAAACTTCCCAGAGAGTGGATATGAAGTTTCATATCCAAAAGAGATCAATTCCCAAGTCATCCATTTTACTCTACCTTGTAAATCACATGCTTTGTTGCATATTTTATCAAATATACTTTCAAGCCGCGTGGAGGAAGGAGAATGTGGAGAATCCCTCCAATGTCTTGCAACTTGTACGCAAATAGATTTTCAAGAAAATCATCATTTCTCTTTTAAATACATCTGGGACAGGCATGATGGTGGGGTCAATCTGTTGAAGTTTTTGTTGCTGGGGGAAGTTGTACGAAAGGACTGGTTTTTACATTGACCAGTTACTGAATCAAGTGCATGAACACATTTGAAATTCCACTGGGGTTTCCTTTTTCTAGCAGACTACTTCTAGAACTAGCTAGCAGACTCAAGATGACTCTTTTTCTCTGTTTTTGTTTCTTTCCTATTTTCTTGCTTTCTCTGCAACTGTCTACACAATTTTAGGACTTTTTTCCCAACTCAAATTGTTTCATAGACCGATAATTCAGATACGCTTTTTACAAGGAATGTTTTAAATCTTTGTTAGAATTAAGAAAGTTAAGGACATAGGTCTTTTTCTTCCCTTATGAAAATTGCAATGAAAGAGTTCAATAAAGACCAACTCCTTTTTATTTATTTGGAATACAAGTCGATAATTCCCATACAGTAATTCATTGGTGGACCAATATTTGCCATTCTGATGTAAGTTGTCACTTCTTAACAATATGCCTTCTGTGACTACGTTGACAACACTTTTGGTAAAGATCCTAACTGGTCTTAGACACGCATAGGGAGAAATTTGCTCTGCCAGTGTCAGTCTTAAGCATGCGTCTCAGAGGATCTTTCTAGAGCTGGGGAATTTCCCCATGAAAGGGATTCAGTTATGGAAGAGACAGGTTTCCTGGAGTTTTACATTCTTCTTGAACACTACTTAAGGAACTTAAATCCCATGTCCATTTGGATCTCACTCTGCACAGAGCTTTGTCATGCCAGTCCTTGAAATGCATCTCTAAGAGAATTCACTAGCACAGAATGAATGAGGGTGGAAGGGCTCTGTGCGGCTCCCCAAGTCCCATCCCCCTGCTTCAACCAGGATACCTAGAGCCTGTTGCCCAGGATTATATCTGGGCCTACTTTTAATGTCTTCAATGATCCAGACTCCACCATCTTTCTGGACACTCTGTGCCATGGTTCAGTCACCGTCACGGTAAAAAATAATTTTGTGATGCTCAGAGGCAATCTCCTGTATTGCAGTGTGTGCCCACTGCCTCTTGTCTTTTCACTGAGCATCATTGAAAAGACACTGGTTCCCTGCTCTTTGCACTATTCCTTCCCGTAGGTATGTGTGCTGCCATGTAGATAAACGTCCAAAACTTCCCTGAAGCCCAGGCAGATGATATTCTCTTCATCTACCAGGCAAGTTCATTCACCGGAGGAGTTTAAAAAGTCGTCAAGCACCAATTTCCCCTGGTAAATCCATGCTGACTACATTTGTTCTGTCCTCCTTCGTGTGCCTGGCAATGCTTTCCAGGAATAGCTACTCCATCAACTTCCTGGGGATCCAAATGAGGCTGGCTGGCTTGTACTTTTCTGAGTCCTCCTGGTTGCCTTTTTTCAAGATGGGTGACATTTGCTTTCATCCAGTCTTTGGGCACTTTCCTCAGTCACCATGGTCCATCCAACATGATCAGGAGTGGCCTCAGAATAACATCTGCCAACACCCTTGAGACCTGTGCATCCATCTCAACAAGGCCTGTGGACTTAATGGAATACTTCCCAATTCAGTGACTATGCCCATAAAAATTTGCATGGGATAAGAGGCCATTTTAACAGGTATCTGAAGAGTGAGTGAAAAGCTATGGAAGCAATCCAAAAGGACAAAGACTAGAGTTCCCTTTGAAGACAAAGCATCCCATCATGGAGCTGAGCAGCTTTAGATCCAGGTAAGCTTCCTCTCTGAAAGGATGCAGAAGACATGATTTTACCTTATCCAGTAATAAAATGTGTTGACCATTCACTTGCAATACAAAAAATTCAATGATTTCCAAAATTATTGCCTCCTAAGTAGACAATAATATACTGGCTGGGTATTCCCCTAACAGATGAGAGCACCTGCTTGATGTCTCTTATGCGTGCAGACTATTTGAAGTAGGTCATTTGAGTGGGGATTCCTGGTCTTCGAATTTTCTTTCTGATGAATTTGGAATATTTACTGAAGCAAGGACCGGAAGATGAAAACTTCATTTCCCATCAGCGCACTCTAACATCCCTGGCCATAATGCCATTGTTTCTCCCCAACTGAGTCAAGAATTCATGACTACAAAGTGGATCAGCTCCAAAGGAAAGATCAAGGCTGGATAATATTCTCTCTTGGTAAAGCTATTTATCTCAAATGAAGTGACCGACTTCTAATTGCTCACTGGCCTAAAGCTACAAGGAGGGGGAGATGGACCAGCTTTCCTTCCACTGCTGCTCTCTTTGTCACCTCGGTGTTTAATACGGGTAGGAAGACGTTCAAAAAGACAGCGTTGCAGAATTCATAAAATTCAGTCTTAAAAAAAATCATTTTTTAGCAGGTGAAATAAAAATAGCAAATAAAATGTATAAGTTTGTCTTGCCTTGTTCTGCAGGTTTTGTAACTGGCACACCTTTCCTTATGAACGCACTGTCCTTTCCTAAATACTCTCATATGGAGGAACACGCTTCTGATCAGAAGAGCACTAGGATGTCTTTACTCGACCTTTTCTTTTCACTGATGCTTGGTCCTCTGAAATGAATGGTTTTCTAAAATTGAAATGTGCTACTATTGTTCCCACGGGGTAAGCTGCGGACTCTTCCTGTCGGAGCTGTCACTAATCAGCTATTCTCCTATCTGCCTTTAGTAGTTGAATGTTCTGGTCTAAAAGTAGCACCTTCTGTGTAGCCATGCTCTTAGTTGCCAGTCTCATCCTAAATCCAAAGACCCTCCTGCAAAGGACCGCTGGTTCTGTAGTCAACTAAGGAAAAATGACCCGTCCATCCATGCTTTCTGATTTAAAATATTAGGGTATGATGTCCCTAAACAATTCTCTGCAGTTGAACACTACTTATCTTTGGCGTGTTTCTTCAACTCACTTGCAAGTCATTCATGCCTTAGGTTATTGGGAGAATTGCTTCATTTGAAGATGATTAAAAGGGGTATGAGAATACTTTTGTGCTTCTGCTATGAGGATACTTTTCAAATCCATACAAACTCCCTGCAAATGCAAAAACCTGCATCCTGTATTGTCCTAGCTTACAATATCAAAATGCATCCTATTCCCACCCTCAAGAACTGAGGAAACCAGGGGTGGCATCGTTTTTTCCTTCTCTCCTGTTAATGGGCCCATCAATGTCTTGCCACATGACTCAGAGATAACTCCCTCCAGGAGCCATTTCTGTTTCACGGGTAATCAAGGACCCACATCATGACTCAGAACGATATCAGCCCATTGGGAGATGCTCTGCCCAGGGGGTAGGAGCTAAGCATCCCCACCTGGATATCATCTGGGTTTTAGAAGGCAAGTAGCACTATTTCTACTGCATTGCCAGAGGAATGGCCACCCTTAGCCACTGGTTTTCCAGAGGAAAAGAGCTACCAGATGGTTTCTACAGAATCACTACTTCAACAAAACCATTTCATCCAAACTGCTTTCACAACCCTAACTAGCAGGACGTCAGCTTGTATTCTGACTCTGTCAGTGGTTTTTCTTTTGTACTCTTGCATGGATTTGGGTTTTTCCCCCTTTTCCTAATAAACTGGATTTCTGACTTGGAGTCTTGCTGCAGTGCTGGATTTCTTCAGCCCAACTAGCTCCCGACACCGACAGCGAGAGTGGGCCGCCCCAAGAAAGCTGTCGAATCCGGGCTGCAGCTGTAGGGCACAGCTGCTCTACGGCACAGGTGGACTGCCTTGGGGATAGAACTACGCTGAGGGCAGGGACAAGGAACAGGGAGAGGTCTTCTGCATATTTTTCAGTTTACTCCCTGGAGGGTCAAGGACAGAAAGACAATGATTCAAAGGCATCCATCAACTTCTAAATGGGGGGAAGGTCCCAGGGGAGGATGCAATCTTTAACCAACTGGGAGAAACTGGGGGTGGAAGACAAGGAGGGGAATACAATGTTGAAACCAGTAGGGGGACTACAGGGGAGGAGAGTAACTTGAAGAAACCAATGGGGTTTTGAAGGGTACAAAATTGAGAGGGAAGTTTCTAGAGAAAGGGGCAGGCTTGGGGAGGGGTTGATGTTCAATGGGAGAAGGAACAGGGAACAAAAGGGCAGGTCTTTGGGGAGAGGGACAGCTAGGGCAAAAGCCAACAATACTGGGGGGAAAGGAACAATCCATTCATAATAACATATGCTATAACAGCACAAAATAGGAAGCCTTAGAAAATGGACTACTAGAACTGCAGTACAATAATAAACACACACTGCAACAGAGTGTCTCACTGGTTTGGCTTTCAAAGCAGAAGAGGTGCCAACCTAAAAATTTCCCAACTTCAAGGTTAACTGGCTGCAGTTTTGATTTCCTTCTTAAATATATCACCAAGGCGCTACCGGCTTCTGTAATTGGCTCAGCAGCATGTCTGTTCTTAGTGCCAAGCAGGGATTCACTTTGCCAGGCATGGAGGAAGCTTCTAGGAGCTTTGCACAAAAAATCACTTCTGTGGCTGGCTTCTTCCCTCCCCACCAAAAACCAAGCCATGCCAAACCAACACCTTAACTAATTCGTAGTACTTAGTACGCATCCAAGAATGTCTTTTAAACGATGCTTTATGTTTTTGACCAAACGCACTGAAAAGAAGTGGATCCATAATATTGATAAAAATTGTTCCAGTTCAATAGAAATATTGGGTCATGCAACTCTAGATTACATAGCTGTTTTTTTGTACAATACCCAGAGGCTTTTTTCACCTCCATGGAAGAGCCTAAATGAGGGATGTGGGAGTCCAGGCGGCTCTCCAAAATGCAGTTTATTCCATCCAAGACGTTGCAGCAGTCCAGGGTAGTGGGCAACAGAGCCTGTGCCTACAGCTGTCAGCTCTAGCTACAGGCAGGCCTGGAGACCCTTTGGTTTTGGCACTTTGCTGAGCATCTTTATACAGTAGAACCAATCTATCCCTTAACTATTATCTATAGCCTATCCTAACGACTCTAATTACCATATGTTGCTATTATCCACTCACTAAAAGTCAGTATATTACAGTTGAAGCGGAAAGTTGTTTTTCAGTTTTCTTGAGAGTGGAAAATTTGGAGAGCTTTTTCTGCTTGCAGCATTTGCTGACTTGTTTGCCTGTGCTAGCTTCCTGCTTGGTAAAAACATCTTCTTGTTTGGGGTGGGTTTATCCTTTGCTGTAAGTCATAAAACCCTCTTCTAACTAAGGTATCCTCGGTTATCCAGTAAGACTGGCTCAGCAATTCTTTTCTTCTAGATCAAAACTTGCTTCCAACTCTATTCCTTCTTCAGACTCCACATTGAAAAATCTTTCTGCCAAGCATACATATCTGTGAGACTTTCTTGTCAAACTTTCATCTTTCCCAACACCTCTAAAGAAATGTTTCCTGATGGTTTGGATCAGAAGATCCAGTATTGCCATCCTGAGATTTTTCTTTCGAAACCCATAAGCTGTGCTCAAGGTTTTGGCTATGTTCTTTGTTGTGCCTTGCATCTATTTTGGCTAGAAAGCCAGTGTAGATGATGTCCTTGCTGCAGTAGCCATGGGAAATAAGGTGGAGTGTCTGGCTGATGTACCGGGATGTAGACTATCCAGCACTCCCCCAGGGAGGCGAGGATCCCTAAAGGAATAGAATATTGGCTATGCTCTGGGAGTTTTACAGAGAGAAAGATCCTCACAGCTCAAATGATTTGTCTCCTGGAGTTCTGAGGAGTATGTGGTGAAGAAGAAGGCTGCTGTCTTTTCCAAGAATCTTCCGTGCATTCAAGAGGATCATTGAACTTCTTGTCTGAGAATGAAAGAAATATTAGTAGTAATTAGTACTTTTTCTCTGTCTGTGCATCACTGATTGAATTTGGGTAGGCAATATTTTTTTTATTTATTTATTTGAATTATTCATCATAAGGTCTTCCAAATTCCCAAATTCTGCTTCACTTCTTTCTTTTGTAGGCCAGTCTGGTTCATCTTCTCTTCTACTGTATTATTGCAGACCATATCTGAATGGATTTTTTTTTCATTTTGAACATTTGGTTTAAACTGAATGAACAGAACGCTTTATTTATCCTTATTTGACCAGTTTGCAAGGAAATACAGAATTTTGAAGAGAAGTGACGTGACTCCACTTGAGGTTTTCAATGGAAGAGAAGAATGACGATGTCCTACATTCACAGCATTGTTTACAGTAACATTGCAGCTAGTTTCCAGCAACGAAGGTCAGGTTCTGGAAGCAGGCACGCATGATTGTAGAGAAGTCTAAAAAGTTTCAGTTTGGCCGCTTTTCTTGAAAAATAGCTAATATGTCTCAACGTTGTGCTGAATCTTGTTGTACAGACACTTCTTTTGAGGTCTGAACTCCTTGCTGGACTTCTGTATCTAAGAATCAGATACAGTAAACGTATGTTTCCTTATATGCTGTAAGAATTTGGTTCTAATCTAGAAGAGCAAGAAAAGGTTGCCATATTAATACAAGGTAAAGAACCTGCTAAGAAAGCAGTTAATGGACTGCTTTTTTTATTGGAGCAGTGATTTAGTGGTTTGATGGGTTTTTTTTTTTTTGCTTCTCAATAGAATTTAAGAAGTGGTGGGGTAAGAATGTGTGGATGTTTATAGGTTTGCCTTGAAAGAAGAATTACAGGGGAAACTGTTGTAAAGAATTGATGCAGAGCTCTATGCATTAATGCACTCTTCCGTACAGAGTTTCAGAAGTGAAAACCAAGAGGAGAGAGTGCCGACAAGATGAGAGTGCCGATTTACTAGAATGAATTCAAGATAGCATTCTTTTCTCTCTGAATTACAGCTCTAAACCTCAGGGTAGTAATAGGAAGTACATAACAATCTCAAAGATTTAAAAATGGATGATGAAGTTTTCTATCCAGTAAACTGTAAGGCTTCACATTTTAACCTGGTTTGCATTTTGGCAAAAGCCTGGAATCTTCTGCAATTTGCCAGATAACAAGGGATTTAGAACAGGAAGTATGCAAGTAATCATTTGGAGCCTTCATCTCCCTTCTTAGAACAATGGATACATTTATTATGCTCCTATTTTTATTCCATCAGGGGATTTGATCATGGAAATGTCTAGTCATTCTTTTCTTGTTTCCAACCCCTCAAAGAGCATGAATCCAAACTATTCAGAAGTTCTTGATCTGCAACAGTGACAAGCACTATACTGGTAAGAGTCAGTGGACATTAGCAGATCCCCTATGCCAGCCCCCTATGGCGGGCAGTTCTGGCAGGACTGATGTTTGAGGGGCTGGAATTCTGTGAAATAGAACATTCTATGAATGGGGAAAATGGAAACAGATTCTGAACGTTCAACCCAACACGTGAACAAGTACTAGGGCAGGTAATTTTCTGTGGAAATTTCTTTAGCCCCAGTGTTGTGGATGATGATTACTCTTCCTACCTCCTTTGGTCAGCTGACAGCACAGTCACGTTACTCCGCTTATGGACAGAAAACCAGAAGAAGTCATTTTTGAACAAAACACCCAGCAGGACCTTAGAGTGTTTTTGCTGCAAAATGTTTCAAGGCAGATAGGGAAACAATTCCATTGTAGAGAGTGTGCTGAGAAGACAAGTTTGGAAGTTAAAAACCATGGGATCTGTTTCTATATATGTCACTGATTTTGCTTATTATCAATTTGGTGGGGTTTCTTGTTTTGTTTTGGTTTTTTTTTTTTGGTTTTTTTTTTTGTTGTGTTTTTTTTTTTTTTTCCTGCATCCTTGAGATGAAAGCATAAGACAGAAAAGTACGGTAAAGTTAAAATACTTTTGAGATGGCTTGTGCTGAAAAACTTGTAGCTACTGCTAAGGCCCATAAGCCAGGTCCTGTTTCATTTCTGAGAAGCTATAAAATTCCCATTGGTAATTTAGTTCTAAGCATCTGTTGTTATGGTGGAGATGCAAATTAAGAAGAACAATTTTTGAATCTGTAGGGATGTATTTACCATTTTGGAGCTGCCTTTTCAGTCTCTGAGCCATCAATGAAAAGAAGGAGAAGAATCTACACTCTTTTCAACCTGTGGACCATCCACTACTGTCCACGTGCTCAGATTCAAAGCCAAACAATCCTGTCGGGCCTGATTGGGAGGAATTATTTGGATTCAAAATACTAGACTAGTATTTGATTTCCATCAGCACAGTCCATTGGGCACGAATTTTGATATCAATAGAACCTTTCATGGGGATCCATCTTTCTCACCTGCAGTACATTTTAAAGAGAAGAGGCATTGTTGAATGGCTTCAGTGAAAAAAAAAATCTTAAATGCACTCTGAATGGAATTGAGATCCAAAGGAGCCAGTATTTCAAGAAAGCCTGAGATGTTGTCTGCCATGAGATCCCTTCTAAGAGGTTCTATTAAGGTACCAAATTCTTCATCAAAATACTGTCAGATTGGTCAGAGGGGAAAAGCAAACTTTTTGAATGGTCCTTTGGGAAGACAGGGCTTGCAGCAAATTTAGTACTTGCTGCTAGGTTGCCTACATTCCAGGAAAGAGTATTAAATACTGAAATTTGACCGATGGTGGATGAAGTCTTTGTGACTGTGAAAGTCCAGTGCATGGCAATCTCAGAAAGGAACCCATCAAAGCCCCTGAAATGCCAACACACAAGTTGTGAGTTGGCAGTGCATGCCAGGTTTTAGCAAACCACAGCAAAATGCTGATTGCAAAACGAGGCCATCAAGTCACATCCGGTATGAAGCAGTAGGAAAGAGGAAAGCAGCTGAGAGCGTCAACCCTGCTAAGTAGTCTCAGTATTCTTATTGCCATTAGCAGAAATGTGAAATGAGTCTATAAAAATTACAAAGGAGGCAAAAGAAAAGGGAGTGATGACTCCTCTGGCATAGTGTTTCCTAACAGGGATCTTCAAAATCCTGTAAAGATTCTCTCATCCTTTAAACTGAAGGAAGGTATTAATGGCAGTAAGGAAATGGCATCAAGTGCTAGAAAGACTCTGGGCAGTGTACTTCTAGACAGAAATGCCACTGATGGAAAACCGACTAAACTGGCACCAATGCAGCAGCATTGTACTAAAGCCCAGAAATTGTCCATGGCTTCACTCTCTGCCATTCCTTTCATATGCACACAGCAGCTCTGCAACATTCCTACTCATCATCTCCTTGGCAAACTGGGCGTGAGGGTCCGTAGTGACGCAGAGTCCCCAGGCAGGTGCAAAGGAGAGCCGCTTTCTTGCAAAAGCCAGGCTTTTGAAGCAGACAGGCCTTTATCACTTGCATAGCTTTAAGCCGCAACAAACATAATTCAACCAACCGTCATACCCCACGCTGTGAACACGCAATGCTTCTAGAACTTCTTGATCTACCTCTAATTCAGCTGTCTCACTTTCCCCTAGTCATTTTCTACTTAGCCAAAGTAACGGGCCTCAGCCATGGTTTTACAAGGCCTTCCTTTCGGAAAGTTCTACCTATATGCAACAGCATACCACTAGTTTCTTCACCACCAAGAGTTTAGGTAGATGATTGGCATCTGCCCTTGCGGTGAAACACAATGGGGAGAGAAAATCCTGTTGGAGATGTTCAGTCATTCCATTTTCTAGACAGGCCAAATCAAAAGAAAAGCAAGCTATAGGATTGTGTACTTGCTCTTACAGAACACCTGCTGCCATCTGACAATGAACTAGCAGAAAATCAGCAAGAATGAGACTTGAGGCAAACAACCTTTGGAAGGGAATAATGGGTTGATAAATAAAGACAACAGTTTCCAGGCTCTTGAGATACTTTAAATGACAGCAAAGGATTTGAGAGCAGAGGCTGAACTGGTGGGGAAGGATTCAAAGAATCCCAAGAAAAACATGACCAAAGAATAAAAGAACCCCAAGAAAAATAGGGGCAACTGACCTGTTAAGGCCTTCAGGAAATCAGTGGCCGCTGATTTAGATAGGCCATTCAAGTTCATTTACTGGTGCATTTTCCACTCCTATTTCACCTGTCAGCATCACAGGGTGAATTGAGACCTTGGAATCAAGATTATTTGGGATTCTGTTCTTAGCTTTAGGAGAGAAGTACAGCAGGTGAAGTACCTGTTACTGATGTGATACCCAGGAACACAGAGTTGACACATTTCATTGAAGTCCAATCACAACTAGCAATACTAAGAGGATAGGATTGGCGCCTTTTCATGACGCTCTTCTTGTTACGCAGCCTGTTCTGATTCTGGTGAAACTTTTTCATTAGCTTCTCTCTAAAAAGGAGAAAAACCAATTAAATGTCCCTCCCTGCTGATGCTAATCGAGTCAGAGGTCTATGAAAGGGCCAAAAATATTCGGAATTCTTCTTAGACAATGGAAATGGAAGCAGAGCTACCAATCTATTTCCTTGCAACATATCCCTAAAACTCATTCCCTTCTATTCATCACTTATGTATAGCCAGCAGTACATTCAGGAAAAGATGAAACTGACTGATGTCAGCAAGGGAAGGACTTGAAAGAACTATTCCCATGAATCATCGTATAGACAGTAACTCTAGCATTAAAATCAGAACCCTTTTAGTAAGTATCACTTATGGGAAATTCAGGACTCCTGCACAATGGACCAAGAGGATTAAGCAGAAGCCGTTTATGGTTTACATGATGCACTTACTCATTCTGACTCTCTGCACACGCTAGTCACGCTTTTCTTATTGGTGCCTTTGTCTTGTCCACGCATTCTGCGTGCACCTCTCAGAAGATGTGTTTCCTTACAGTCCAGGTACTTTGCCCCTCCCCCCCCCCCGCCCCCCCCCCCCCGTTTTGGAGTTCTTGTGGTCTTGGAATTTAGTTTCTCAGCTTTTCCTCTCTTGTTTTAGCAAGGCTTATCTCTTGATGAATTCCAGAGGGCCCTGAGAAAATTCTGAGAAGAACCGTTCCACGCTGGATGGCTGGTGCAGCCCGTAGTCTAAGCGGTTCAGATACATTGTCACAATTGCCCCTTCTTCTTGCACCAGCCAGATCTTTTCCAATGTCATTTTTAGCAAGAGGCACACCAGTTTCACCATGCATGGAATAACACAAAGCAATGAAATAATGACTACTGGTAAAAACAAAGCTCCATTTACGAGATCTTTCAACCACCCAGTTCTTTCCCATCCCTCAAACCATTGATGCAAACCCCACTCGTTCCCAGTCAATTTCTTCATATTGTCTTGTACTTGTGTGAGTTTCGTATGAATGGCTGCAGAATGGTCCAAAAGATTCATGCAACATATTCCTTATAAAATTCCTAACACTCGTACCCATGTGCTAGTAACAATAAATCTATTTCACCTCCTATTTGCAGTGTGCTATATCTAATAGGATCTACGTCAGTGAGCACCTGACTTAAAATAGAAGAAGTTACGATAAGTCGTTTGAACATCCAGCACCCCAAATGATTAAAAGCAGCCAAACCTTGATAAGCAGCGCCATCTAGTGTAAGGAAGAACACAGTTATTCCTGCTGGAACGAGCAAAACTCGACATAATGGTGCCAATCACGTCTTTAGCTAGTGTTCCTCTCTAGGTATTCCCGGAAACGAAAAAGCGGCTTCCTCCAGCAAAACCCATTATGAAGGTAAGAGAGCCCGCCGAAGAGCGGCTTCTGTTAAAAGAATCCGGCTACCGGCACCTACCTTCGGACAGCTGCGTATGCCCTTCTTCTGCGTCTCTTGCCGCCTAGACCGTAGCGAAAAGCTTTTCCAGGCATTATCTCAAAAAGGAACTCTGCCAGCACAGCAAGCGTCCCACGACGGTTGTCATGAGGGTACTCGAGTTCTTACCATCTCCTGGAGAAAAGAAAATGTAAGATTGACCAGGAAGTGCTGCAAATGGCTAAGAACGATAGAAAAGAAAGCTGTCCAAGAACTTTTTCCCTACTTATGGTAATGCAAGTTGAAACTGTTGGAAAGTGGTTAGTTATCGTTTTCCCTCAGTTTCAGAGCTGCTCACTTAATCCCAGTGCTGTGCGGCTTCGTTCTTGACTTCTCAGCATCGGCCGAGCTCTCCGGCTGCCGGAGGCGAAGAAGCGGCTTTTTCGCGCCCAGAGCTTTCTGCCGGTCGCGGTGCGCTCCGAACCGCGGCTTCTGCCGAAAGCCGCCGGGGACCGGCACCTACCTTCGGACAGCTGCGTATGCCCTTCTTCTGCGTCTCTTGCCGCCTAGACCTTAGCGAAAAGCTTTTCCAGGCATTATCTCAAAAAGGAACTCTGCCAGCACAGCAAGCGACCCGCGACGGTTTTCATGAAGGTACTCGAGTTCTTCCCATCTCCTGGAGAAAAGAAAAAGTACGATTGACCAGGAAGTGCTGCATAAGGTTTAGCAGGATGCAAAAGAAAGCTGTCCAAGAACTTTTTCCCTACTTATGGTAATGCAAGTTGAAACTGTTGGAAAGTGGTTAGTTATCGTTTTTCCTCAGTTTGAGAGCTGCTCACTTAATCCCAGTGCTGTGCGGCTTCGTTCTTGGACGTCTCAGCATCGGCCGAGCTCTCCGGCTGCCGGAGGCGAAGAAGCGGCTTTTTCGCGCCCAGAGCTTTCTGCCGGTCGCGGTGCGCTCCCAACCGCGGCTTCTGCCGAAAGCCGCCGGGGACCGGCACCTACCTTCGGACAGCTGCTTATGCCCTTCTTCTGCGTCTCTTGCCGCCTAGACCTTAGCGAAAAGCTTTTCCAGGCATTATCTCAAAAAGGAACTGTGCCAGCACAGCAAGCGACCCGCGACGGTTTTCATGAAGGTACTCGAGTTCTTACCATCTCCTGGAGAAAAGAAAAAGTGAGATTGGCCAGAGAGTGCTGCATAAGGTTTAAAAGGATGCAAAAGAAAGCTGTCCAAGAACTTTTTCCCTACTTATGGTAATGTAAGTTGAAACTGTTGGAAAGTGGTTAGTTATCGTTTTCCCTCAGTTTGAGAGCTGCTCACTTAATCCCAGTGCTGCGCGGCTTCGTTCTTGACGTCTCAGCATCGGCCGAGCTCTCCGGCTGCCGGAGGCGAAGAAGCGGCTTTTTCGCGCCCAGAGCTTTCTGCCGGTCGCGGTGCGCTCCGAACCGCGGCTTCTGCCGAAAGCCGCCGGGGACCGGCACCTACCTTCGGACAGCTGCGTATGCCCTTCTTCTGCGTCTCTTGCCGCCTAGACCTTAGCGAAAAGCTTTTCCAAGCATTTTCTCAAAAAGGAACTGTGCCAGCACTGCAAGCGTCCCACGACGGTTATCATGAAGGTACTCGAGTTCTTACCATCTCCTGGAGGAAAGAAAATGTAAGATTGGCCAGGAAGTGCTGCATAAGGTTTAGAAGGATGCAAAAGAAATTTTTCCAAGAACTTTTTTTCAGCTTATGGTAATGAGCTATACTGGAGGCTCAGACCATTCTTCTTCTTGGAATTGGTGAAGGATGCACAAGCACTGCTGATTGTGCTTCGTTGTGGTACAGGTAATAAATAGTTGATTGTTTTAATAAAAAAACATTTGAAATGCTAAGAGACAAATTTTAAAGCATAATTAATTGGAGAAAGATTCCTAAACTTGTGGCCGGTTTCCCCAACCCATCTATTGATTGCAAACGACATTCCTTGCTGTTGTTCTGGTGCATGAACCAAAGCCCAGTGATGTCTACTACTTAAGAAAGAGGTTCTACCTTCTTACTAGAATATGTTCTTACCCTTTTAAAACACTACCCCGAACATTAAGAACAAGAGATTACCTGATGAAGTAATGAAGTGCTTTGGTTGAAAGTAAATTGCATTTGAAGGAAACGGGTTTGGGGGCGAGCACAGGAAGATCTCCGAAGTAGAGTGCCAGCTTAGAGATAAGTGAAGCAATTCAGGAATGTCTTTCCGTGAAAATAGTTTACAGATCTTTCTGCACAACAGGTAACCACCAGCATCAGAAATGTGTGCAAATAACAGACTACTCACTACAAGGTTGTCATCCATGAGTGGTAAGGCAACTCAGACTCATAGCGGTGGTTTTGCTCTTGTGCCTCATAGAATAGACAGAAAAGAATGCGGAAAACTAATTTTTCCATCTAGTTTCTTTCAGTATTGGTTCCAAGACTATTTTCCTGCCCTCAGGAGACAGCAAAAACTGTCAACAACTGAAATGCTTCAGAACTTGAAATGATCTGAATGGCAAATATTTCTCCTCAAATAAAATTTAAAACGTAAGTCATAACGGTAAAACAGATCGAGCTATTTAAAGATGAATGTTCTAGACTTACTAAAACATTCCCAGAGATAACTATTGTGTCCTAAATCTGTTTAAAAGTCCAGAGTTCCTGGTAAAAAAACTTCTATGCAGATGAGGTAGCTACATGATAGTCTCTTTCCAGCTTAATTATACTCTTCACTCTCACCACCTCTACCAGTTGATTTTCGTAAGTTCTTAGAAAACAGTACTTTAACTTTTTTAGTTCTATGAAAAAAAATGACAGTGACAAGAGTTCTTTGCACTGCCTGTTTTCTGAGAAGCCTGACCATCAAGCCTTAGGAACTTGATCATGAGTTTTATTTCATCTCAAAGTAAATTTTAAGGGCGTGGCAGAGAGAATGGGAGCCTCATGCAAAACAGTTTAGGCTTCTAATTCTTGTATTGTCCTACTTACCTACGACAAGAACTGGAAAGAGGATAGATTCCAGTTAGCAGCTGTTAAACATTTGCACATACTCTTCCGCTAAAGAAGAGGTCAAGGATGGTTTTCTGGCCCTCCCTCCACAAGCTGCAGCTTCCTTCAAGGCACTTTCACCTGCTGTGGCATGGAGCCCTCCAGCAGCTGCACTGTAGGTATGTGTTCCTCCATGGTTCTCTAGGGACTGCTGGGAGACAACCTGCTTCACTAGGATATCTCCAGGGACTGTGGGGGATTCTTTGCTCTGTCAACTGGAACACCTCCTCCTCCTTGTCTTACTGTAGTATCACGGAGCTGCTTCCCATACTGGTTTTTCCCCTCACTTGCCACTGCCCATTCATATGTTTTGTGCTTTTGACAATATATTCTCACAGAGACTGATGGGCTCAGCTGCAAAAATGTGTCTTGCTAGAAAATGACATGCTCTACAAAACCATGATTTTATAGAAAAGAATAGTGGAAGTACAAATATACTGCTAAAGGTCCGGAAACTTGACAGTGCTTCATTGTAATACATCCCCTGATTTTGCCTTCTTTCTCCTTAAGATCTGGAAAGAATACTGGGCAGGAGACAGTGTTGTTTCAAGGAAAAGACTTTTTTAGGATTCTAGGGTGCATCTTCAACTTTCTTGAGAAAATTGAGAAAAGGCCCTTTGTCTTTTGTGATAAATATCATTAGGCAGTAGGGACAAATTCTGACCAACAAGAGCAGGTCAAAATCTGGTGAGATCAAGCAATATACCTTGAGTGGCCAGGACAGAATCATAGAGTGGTAGAATCAGTTGAATTGGAAGGGGCCCGTCAGGAGCATCAAGTCCAACTTCTGGCCCTGCATGGGACCTTCCTCAAGAATCACACCAGATGCCTGAGAGCAATGTCCCAAAGGTTCTTGAACTCAAGATAGGTGTGATGCTGTGACCACACCCTGGAGAGACTCTTCCAGTGCCCAGCCATCCTCTGGTTAAAAAACTTTTTCCTGATACCGGACCTGAGCCTCCCCTGACTCAGCTGCATGCTATTTCCTCCAGTTCTGTCCTTGTAAACCTCATTGGAGAACTTTCCGATACCTTCGTGTCTTTTTTCATTGTGGTACCCAAAACTGCCCCCAAGCACTCAAGGTGAGGCCGCCCCAGAACACAGCAGAGCAGAGCAGAGCAGAGCAGAGCAGAGCAGGACAATGCCCTCTCTTGCCCAGCTGGTGATACTGTGCCTGATGCACCCCAGGACAGGCTTGGCCCTCCTGGCTGCCAGGGCACTGCTGATACCCATTTAGCTTGCCATTGGCCAGGAGCCTGGCTTCCTTTCAGCCTCTGGCTCCCTAGTCTATACACACACACAGAGCAGGATTGCCCTGTCCCAGGTGCTGAATCCAGCACTTGCCATCGCACAACTCCCTAAGGTTGGGGATTGCCTGTGGGAATCCTTGGAAACAGAGGATTTTGGGAAAGCTGCAAAAGGCAGGCCTCAGAGACAGCAGAACTGTGCTTGGAGCTAAGCAGTAGTCATAAGGTTTGTCAGCAGAAAAATGATAGAAGAAGTAGAGAAGTAAGGACAAATAGAACAATGGCCTGTGTATTAAAGCTTGACCAGAAGAACTCCCTAAGCTACAGCAAAGTAGATCTAGCCAGATGTTAGGAAGTTCTAAGCTTAATAATGGAGCTCTGTGCATTCTATCTTAAGGCTTACAAGCAGGTCTTTTATTCAAAAGAAGCAAGCGTTCTTTGAACCAAAGTTCTGTGTGCTTCTAGGGATCGGAAAGAACTAGTGTCAATATGCTTTTGCTTTGTGGGATTGGTCAAAAAGCTTTTCAAGTAAGTTGTAACATGAAGTTCTTTTTCTGCTGCTGGGGACGTGAGCTGCTGGCATCTTCCCACTGTCATAACCATGTCATGAGACTGATGCTGGAAAATACAACAGCTTGGGACGCCTTCCCCAGCAGTCCTGCCCCTTTCGTGATTTGTGCATAGACTCCAGGCCAGCCATAATTGCCCATCTCTCTTATTTGTCAAGATCTCTCTGCAGTGTCTCACTGGCCTCAAGGGAGTTAGTTGACAGCTCCTCCCAATGTAGCGTCTCTGGCAAACTTGCTTAATATTCCTTCAAGTGCCGAGTCCAAGTGCTTCAAAAGATGTTGAAGAGAACTGGCCCAAGGACGATACTGTCTTAGCCACTGAAATTAGCGCTTCATGCTTCTTCTTGCTCCTTAGTGCAGAAATCACAACAAATATCTTCTTTGTTTCTTTTCTATCCATGCAGATATCTTTGCTTATGCTCATGCTTTTTATCCCAACAGCAGCTGACACGACATTTACATACAGAGCAAGAGCACGCTTTTCCTGCTGTTACTAGACTTAACAATTTTGCAATCTGTCAATCAGATACCTTTGCAACTGAAGTCAGACCTTCAGCATTTCTCATCAAAAGAGTAGAATGTCCTCAGAAGAAGAGAAAACTTTGCTGCATACTCTGTAAGCCTGCAGAATAGATCATAAGGAGTTAGCATCACAATCATTTCAGCACTGACCCTATACTTGAGCAGGGAAAAAACTTCAAAGAACAGCTAATTAATGCAGCAACATAATCTAAGGAATAAAACAACTAGGATCTTCCAAACTGGTCCCTGCAGTAGAAATGTACTTGTAAGAATACAGAAGGTAAAAGATATGGTTTGGAAAGGCTACATCCTTGCTAAGCTAAATTGGATCTCATCCTGTAGATGAAAGATCAAGAAGCTCAAAGTGGAGCTAGAGAGACATGTCCAGATCATGAGATAGAGCAAAGCATTTTTCAAGATAATTAGGCATTTTGGTGGACTGGGCAGTTAGGTTAAATCTGCCACACTTACTCACTTTTGGGGACTGAATTGTGGAGTGCTAAACCATATCTGCTGCTCTAGAAAGTAAAAGAGACACATCCAAATGGTATGGTTAGTGTGAAGACTCTCGCTGTCTATTGCTAAACATTTCATAAGCTATTAACCGGTCATAGGAACAAAATGAAATAAAGCCATTATACCATCTTGGAATGGAAAAATATGTTCAAAATATTTTTTTCCTTCTGTTTTCTTCCTCTTTTTTTTTTTTTTTTTTTTTTTTTTTTTTTTTTTTTTTTTTTTTTAATCCCAGAAGATATGATTCATAATTTCAACCATTCTGGAATGCTTTCAACAGATGAAGCCAGCATAGTATTTTTCTAACAGGCTCTTGCCCCTTACCTTCTTCATTACTGTTTTGGAATATACTCCACAGTCATTTGATCTCAGTCAGTTTTTTATCTCTCTCCCCCCAAGACAAATTTTAAAGGACTACCTAACCACTAAAAATCATCATTTCTCTGGTTTCTCAAAGCTTTTTGAGAAAGTTGTTTTGTTTTGGTTTTTTCATATTGCATCATTCCTAATGTCTTCAGACCTACTACAAGTGGAAGTTCAAATAAATCTTACCTTAAAGAGACTGTGAAAGATAACAAACTGCCAGTCTTGGTATTTGTATTTTTCTAAATCCTTTTGATTTCAAGGTTGCCTTCCTGAATGCGCAGTTTAATTAGAAAACATTGTGTTTCTAAAGGAGACCCAGTTCAATTGCTTCTGCAAGTTCACCTTCATTTTGTAGGATTGTACTTCAAGAAATCTTGTTTCATTCAAACATTAAAAGAATAGATTTGACATCATATGTGACCCTTTCATCTCTCTCATCTGTATTTCATTGCGTGAGTTTCACAGTTGCCTCCAAGAAGATTCCTTTCAATTCGCATAGCATGTTATCTGAAGATCTGTCTGCTTTCTTCACTTGCTTGAATGGGAAGACATGGGAAATACATTCTGAAGGTTATCTTTTACAGTCTACTTTTACCTACCAGTGTGCTTCTATTGACTAGAACCAATTTCAGCTGGAAAGAACATATTGTTCTGATCCGCTCCTACCAAGGGGGGATGATGTTTTCTTAACTGATCTCGGAGGGCAAAAGACAAGATGGAAAAGGGATTGCAGTATCACTCCAAACAAATGCACCTTTCTAGAATGACCACAGCAAATGCCTTCAAGGAATTAGGGAGAGGAAAAGAATAGAAAAGAGGGGGAGAAAGAGAGAGGGAGTATAGCTACCAAATGGAGAGAGATGAAGTCCTCGCAGCCCAGCCGATGGAGTTCTCCTAGGGGAGATCTCAGAGTCCTGGTTATCTCAAGGTTCTATTCTAGTCCATTGCTGAGGGGGGAAACAGATCTAGAAATGGCTGAGGGGGAGCAGATACAATAAAGAGCAAGTCTATTGAAATTGCTGAGGGGAAAATGGTATTGAAGACGGGTACAGACAGTCCATGTTCTCAGCAGGAGAAGTCAATATCAATATCAGCAGTGAGTGGGAGCTATTGTTTCAGGACTGGTTTCTATAGGAAACCAGTCTAGGTCCCGCCAACACATCTGCAGGCAACACTTAGCAGGCATCCTGCTTCAGTCAGGCCAGTAGCCCTGGATCAGAATTACGGGCGTCTCAGCCTCAGTCCTTGGGAGGGGGGCTTCAATCTGCGTCCCTCACGGTGGTAGTGGAGCAGATGAAGGATTTTCCATGGGGCGGCTACCACAGTTGCCCCAGCAAGTTCATCTGGCCAAGAGGTGGGAAAATTCCTGGGCTGGTGTCGCGAAGCACGTGCAGGCCCATAGGTCGCCTCGCCCCTTGGCAGGCCCTGCTAGAAGAGTCACTGTAGACACAGCTGCCAACAATCACTTGGCAGGCCAGAATTCTGCTCAGGGGCCTCAGGATTTCTGGCATTCCTCTCTGACCGGCATGCCAGCATTCCAGTCAGGGTCCTCAGGGTCCCGATGTCTGTCCTGGGGACGGTCGTGAGGCAAATGAGGGGAACTTCGGACTGTCTTTCACATGGATCAGAAAATCAGTTTACTAAAATGGCCAAAAAAGAATGTGTAACATTTAGAATTGAGGAAAAAAACAAAAACAAAACCAAACCCAAAGCATTGGAGCAATATCATTCTAGAGAATGCCATGTATCTATGAAAAGTACAAAAAACTTCTGTTTTCAAATGCACTTACAAATCACCTTTTTGCATCTGTTTTGGGTTTTTCTTTTTTTTTTTGTTTTGTTTTTTTTGTTTGAAAGCTCTGGCACTTATCTGATTCTTTTTTGAGCTAGTTCAGCTCATTAATCTGGTAAGAAAGCAGCTAAAAGTAAAGAGAAAAACCTATGGGGACCAGGATGCCACTTCAGCCACGTTGTCGTGAAGCATTAGGTCAGCCTTCTGTGTTGTAGAAATATCTCTGTCCTAGATGAAAATCAATGCATAGCACTATCTTCTTTTAAACTTTGTCCTTGCTACTGGGTTCCTGAATGATCAAGATGCTTTCAAACCAAACAACAGCCAGCCCTCTGAGATACTCCCCAAAGTATTGCGATGGAATAACTTGATCAGGAGGAAGAGCTCGCTATGCAGAACCTGAATATGAGGTCAAGAATGCTTTGTTGTGGATTACCATAGTTTGGGATTGTTTATCTCTTACCCCACCATGTAGGTCTAGGAAAAAATTAGGTAGCCACAAGGCTTTTACAGCTGTTCTTGTATTTTGGGATAGTAAGGATTTAGGGAAGTAAACAAAACTGTGGTGAGTTTTCCTATTGACTTGATTGCTCTGTCACTTTGAATTAACTGCTTTGCATGTCAGCTAACCCATCAGCATCAATGAAAAGAATATTTTCTTCCTTCCTGCACAAAGGATGTTTCATGATGCCTGTGATGTCAGGGACTTAAAAATGAAGACCATTGTGATTGAAAGGAAGCACTGGCATGCCACAAGGTAACTGTAGTGAGCTGTGTTTCCTCCTCAGCTTCACTGTGAGAGTAGAATTTTATTGAGCAGTTCCAAAACTTGGTCTTAGCATAGTCTGGTGACATATCTCAAAGGAGCAGTGTCCTAGGGTGACTTTATGATGCTTGTATCCCCAGTCATCTGTTCTCTTAATGCTGGATATGATATTCTCTGCCTTCAAGACTGGTTCTGAGAGCAAAGGTGGGGAGAAGAAGAAGCACCGAGTTTCTTATCAGAGGCTGCACTCCTTAAAAAGCAACACTCTTCCACATTCTGCGCTGCACTGTGTTGTCTGGGCACTGACAGAGCAGAACAGAGCACGCATTTGCTTTTTAGTTGGTTTAGCTGGCTGAGGCAGAGTTTTCCCTGGACTGGTTTTTTTTTTCCTTTCCTTTTTCTTGGAACGTTTCAAATCTGCTCCGGACTGGGACCTGGGAAGCACTGGGAACTTGCACTTTGTGGCCTACTGGGGCCTACCCTGGGCAGCAGCCTTCCCCATTGCTGGAGGGGTTGATAACAGAGTGAGCACCCACAGGAGAGACTTTCTGATTTGTCGTCTCTTCAGTGCGGCAAATGAGTTTTGTCATCTGGTATTGTTCATATTTTGTGCTGGGAAGTGCTTTGCCTGTTAAAGAAACAGCTTTTTCCCACTTCTCTCCCCAAACCAGTTGAGGGGAGCGGCTGTGTGGGTGGGCTTTCGGTGGGGGGGAGGGTGCAGTGGCCCTTTGTGAGGTTTTCTGCCAAATTTAGCCCTAAACCAGGACAATCAGGTTGTGCGACTTAGAGAATGGTGGTTGGAACTTTGGTTGGAAAAGACCTTTAAGAACACTGAGTCTAAATGGAATTAGCAAGTGCAACCATCAAGAAATGCTTTGCTGTTTGAAGAGAACGTGATTTATCTTGTAAGCTTTGCAAGTATTTGTGTCATCACAAGCACACATGACCAATGCATTAGATGGGAATATAATAAGAAACCTGTGCAGATCAACAGAATGATTCTCAGGGTAGGATATTTGCATGTTTCATCTGTCTTCCTGACTTCTTCAAATGAATTCTTTTTAGAAAGTAATGATTGGAATTGTTACTCTTTTGACAGTTCTGAGTGTATTACTGACCTTTTTGGCATATGAATGCCAAACGGGTTAATTCACCTCGTTTTTCAGATAAAGACCGAGATTTAGTGTTGCTTCAGCTGGGGGCAGAAACATTGAAATCCTCCCGCCTCCTTCTTAGTACCTCATTTCTATTACAAAATCAGTGCACAATCTTGTCCCTTAAGGTCCACTTAGCTCAGTTTATACCAACAGGGTGACATTAGCAGGGCTCACATGATGCTGCACACAGAAGCCCTCAGTGTGCAGCTCTAGCAGACAGTAATTCCATGCAGTTGGACAATCCCAGTGCTGACTTTGGATCACCAGAAGCGTTCTTAGTAGAACGAGACAAATTTAATGGAGAGGTCTCTGCAGGAAGTGGCCTGAAGAAGACAGCAGAAATCCCAGCTGTGTGTTTGTAGAAATCAGTTGAAGGCCATTTACAGAAAAAAGATCTTTAAGTCTAGCTAGCTTTTTCTGCAGATTATTTGTAAACTATATGCATGAGATGGACAGTTTCACTGAGCAACTGAAATACAGCTGCATTTAAGGGGATTGAATCAGGCTTGGGAAGCAGTGAAATAAAGCTTTTCAGGAATACCGGACATCCAAGTCCCGCCAAAATTGATCCGTTTTTTATGTCCAGATGCTTTTGAAAATAATGGGTGACCATTTGGCTACCTCATCGTTTTAATCAGAAATACAAAGAAAATTTTAAACTCACATATTTTATAGCTTGAGTATTTTTCTTTGTTTATTTCCTACTTTCCAATTCAGTTCTACAAATCATATGATTAGGTAATGAGAACTCATGCTGTATAAAAATATTTAATGCTATACTTCCAAGTTAAGGCCATGTATTTCCTGGAACTGTTTCAAAAAAAAAAAAAAGCCTATCTGGATTCTTTCTTCCCCACGCTCATTATTAGATGAAAATCATTTCAATATTCTATTTTGACTTTAGATGGTACAAGATTATATTCAGAAATTCAAGCCTCTACTGTTAGGTTGTTTACATGGTTTTCTGGCCCTTCTAACTTTGTGCAACCACTCTTTGCAGCTATATATTTTTGCAGTAAGGCATCCCAGGGGTCTGTGCGAAGTTTTAATGTCAAGCAGAACTAACATGTAAACTACACGTGACATACTCGACATATTTCACCTCAGAAAGTTACAGTATGCTTAGACGGGATGAAATACGAAAGAAATAGACTTAACACAATATTTCTAAATCTTGGAAATCTATTACCTGAACTTTGAGTCCGTTTGCAGGACTCTGTAGAAATGCAAACGTGAAGTCCAAGGAGTAGAGCAGAAGGCATATTGGGCAGGGGGACAGAAGATTGCTTTGAAGGATGATGTAAGCAAGATTGCATCCTAGAAAGATAGCAGCTGCTTCTGCTGGTGCCAACATCGAGAATTTGTGCCACTGGCCTAGTTTTCTGGGGACTTTTGACCTGCACGCTCTTGAGGGCTTGCAGATGTGAATTAATCTGTCCTTTGATCTTTTCTTTCATTTGAACGTCTAGGACCTGTTTTGGTCTTGTGTACGGTACTGTATCGTGTTATAAACAGACATGTTTCCACTCTTTGAAAGCTGTAGTTGAAAGTTAGGTTGCAACTATGAGTTGGCTGTCAAAAGAATTAATTTTCTGCTTTAAGCAAAATATCAAGAGAGACATTCAATCCACTCCTGTGATACAGATTCATTTTGAATTTACAGGGTAATTTGCATTAGTGGTTGTACTGCATGAGCAATAAATATGACTTGCTTGGTTTCTAATGATGATAATAGTTCTCTTTGTATTACTATAAGAATTGAATCCACCATCATTCTTTTCCTGTTATTATTATGCTGTAAAGGAGAAACTCTTTTGCATTACCCAAGGAGTAAAATGCATGCATTTAGCATCATTCTTGCAGGTAGTCCTCAATTCTGAAAAGACCTCTCAGAAGCTGTATCAAATGGGAAAGCTAGACGGATGGCAGAATGCAGAAGCTGCCATTTAGGATCGAGTACAAAATGACACCCAAGAAATTCTTCATGGATGCTGCATAAGTACAAAGACGCCATTATTTCAAGGTGAAAAAGAGTCAATGAATAAAAAACGATGCTAATCAAGACACTAGAGTACCAAGCGTGCGACAAGGCTTTTTTGTAATGAACATCATGCCCAGCATGAAAAAGTACTCTTTTTATTGTAGATCGTTTAAAAGTGCACAACAGTTTGGAAAAAAGTGCTTTTCTTTTTTCTAGTAATAAGAACTCTGTATCATTCTAAGAGATACTGGACACAGGTTTTTGAAAACAATGTTCTTTTAAAGGTTAATTCTATTCATAAATACTTCACAGGAAAACATTTGATCTGCTGTTCATCCTGAAGACTTTTAAAGGAAAATGTTTTGGTTGCGTTCTCTTCTGACTAGTTCAGGAGCTCAGTCTTACCTGCATTCTAATGCTTTTTTATGTTCCTGATGGCACGGCTTAGACATCCTTGACTCCGTTACCGTCATGATTTCCATATCATGTGATGAGAATTTTTCTTCATGATTGGTGAAGTGAAGTGTCATAACATTCATGTCAAGTCAATTTGAAGTTTTTTTTTCCAAAGGAATCTCTTCCTTCCTAATGAAAACCTCTTGAAATAGCAAACCTACTCCGTTTTTCAGAAAGTGATATAATACACCTGTAGAGTACAATGTCCTCGGAGTTGTTTTTTCAGCAGAAGAAGAAAACTGCTGTTTTCTTCTTCTTCTATCACCTTAGACTTACTTTATTCAAAACCTTTTTAAACCTTTGAATTTCTATTTTTATAGCTAATTCCTTTCACAGTGGGCTATAGCATATGTATTTTGAAAGGCCATTTGTACATATTCAAAGGGCTTACTTCTATTCTACTAAGAAATGGCTGTACTTCTAGTAGGGAAACTTCAAGGTCCAGTAAGATTTTATCTTGTACAAAATTTAAAAAACTCCAACTCTTAAAAATGATACCAGAAAATGACGTCTGTAAGACTGTGGCAGGAGGCTTTTTCCAGAACAATGTGCAGTTCTTCCCAATTCTATTTTTCCCTCCCATTACTTTGTACACAAAGATTTTTACACAGTCTTCTAACAGTGGCATGTTACTACTGGGCTAGAGTATTGCCCTGCCAGCATTGGAATTGACTGGAATGCAGCTGTGTTCCAATTTGCTGATGGGACAAGGGTTTTTTTGCTGAACACACTTTAGCAAGCAAGAGGGCTTCTTGGTCTTTAGATGCTGAGTCCCAGAAAAAGATGAATGAGGTGGTGACATGCCTCGTGTTTTGAAGAGAGATCAAAAAGTTATTGCTGGGGTCACCTCCCTTTTGGTACGGAAAGCACACAGAGGGCTTTGAAGCAGCACTTTCACCCTCTTTGCATTCACTAGTAAATCTGAGACAGAGCTTGGCCCAAGGTTTGTGCAAAAATACTCTTTTGATGCAACTGTGCACCAGACAATATCTCTGGGAAAATGTGCAGGGGCAGAAAGCAAGCCCTTCCTGGGAAATCTACTGAAATGGTTCAGAAGTTATTCCCACTCACTCTTGCTAACCTCTGCTGTCTAGCTGTCGGATATGCTTGGGACCATGTTGAAATAATTCTAAACAGTGTACTGAGGCTGCAATATTGAGTAAACATAGGTATTTTCCATAGGTGTCAGGGAAAAATATTTCTATTGGTAAAAATGAGTTCCATAGAAAACAAGAACAGCATGGTAGAAAAAAAATCACATCAATAGAATGAAGATGCCCAGAATTCTTCTTTTGAAGTTACACAGAGTCAATATTTTCTAAATAATGTTGTGAAACTTATGAAGAAGTAAGAGTACATTCCACCTGACTGGTGCACAAGTTCATGTTTCCAACTTACAAAAAACATATTATTAAAAGAAAAATGTTCCACCTTGTGGAAAAGTAGCCCATTCGTAATTGTATCAAAGGTAGGATTAGATCAAGTATTCCTACAAGACAGTAGTAGTACTAGGAAAAGCCTTTTGGCATCTATCTGACTACAGGAAACTTGAGCAAGCAGAAGTGTCTTTCCCTGCTGCAAGCTGTACTTCCGATTTGCTGCTGCTGCTTAAACATTGTCAAAAGAAAACTTGTCAAAAAAGAACTACTCTATACAAGCAACTGGAACTATCCATTGCGTTCCAGTCAATTTTAACTAGAAAATATCAGACACACACTCTAGCTGAATATTCTAATGCATAGATGGAGTATACCATCACAAAGAAATGGGAACGCTGGAGAAAGGAGCAAATGCAGATGAATTTCAGGGAAGGAAATTATTGGAGAGCTACTGCAGTCCCTCGACTTTACAAGAAATGATGTCCAGTAAATCCCAACCAGAAACCTACATAACTCCATTTTGAAGTGAGTTGCATCTATGGTCCTCTGTCCTTCCTAGATGAAGAAACTGTGTTTTGGATCAATCTTCCAAGCAGTATGGCTAAAGACCTTAGATACCTCAATTTTTTTTTTTTTTTTTCCAGAAGCAACTGTCTCGAAACCTCTTTAAACTGACTTTTCCCCTTACGATGCCATCTTTTAAAAGAGCACCTTTTCATTTAGCAGGGTATTCCAAACATCATTTCCAAATTTAGACTAAAAGTAACACTCTTTCTAGTTATCTTTGGGTTTTTTGCAGCTTCCTGCCAACATAGGCAGCAAGGAAGAGAACCGACGGCAGCTCTTTCTGGAGCATCTTGAACAAATGCCCTTGCTTATGTTCAAATCTTTCACTTCTCCAAAATCCCTAACGATGAAGAAAAGGTTGTGAAGGCATTACTAGTAGTATTAGATGGCAATGGATGGGTCAAATAGAATTTGTATCGCATAGATGATACTTGGCAAACAGCAAATGAAGGGGTTTCTTTCAGCTCTCAGACTGATGTTACATCTCAGTAATTTATTAAAAAGATAACAAGAAGGATATTTTATAACAGTGAACTTAATTACACCCCTACCCATGGACATCTGAATCTTAGGAATAGACAGTGTCTGATTTAGAAAAAAAAAAAAGAATTATCACAGTTTAAAGAAGCATATGATCATGAACACTTTGCTGATGGAACATAGCCTATTCATTGGCTGAAATGAAGCAGGTAGACAGGACATAGGAAATATTGTTTTGTGGATCAAACATTTATTTTTTTAAAGTGATGCTTACAGATGGTGAACTCACCAACTTCGATATTGCACAGTAGATAAGGGTACCTAACTTGCTCCATCAAGTTATCCCTTGGAATCATCATCCAAGGGCATTTCCCCCTGCCTCTGTGAAAATGTGCCTACCTTTTTCACAATACTTTTGCAGCAGCATTGCTAGGCCTGATCAGCTGGTATGGAGGGTGAATGATCAGCAGCAAGGTGACTGGCCAGGGTCATTTGCTTCAATGGATTTTGATCTACTGGATATTTTGAAGACCTGCTTCAGCCCTCTTTGTCAGACACAGCCTTCAAATGGTGCTAAACAATTGTTCGGGCTGTGGACCACATGAAAAAGTACTTTCTGGTGCCTGTACTGGGCCATATGCTCTTGATTCTCTCCCTCAACTTCTCCATCACCTCTCATCTCTTTCACATGAGCTATGTTCAAGGTCCACAGGATACTTTTCACAGACTCTTCAGGCCTGATGCAGTAAGAATGATGAACAGAACGCAGCTGGGATGAATTTTCCAGTTTGGATAAAACCTTTTGTGCACCCAAATCCCCCTATGCCCAGAAAAACCTTCACTAGTACTAGTGTTCTACCTAATCTGCAATTTAGTCTGAAAGAAAAGCTTTTGTCTGAGAGTATCTGAGAGATCTGCATGAAGCACAGATATCTGACCTATGCAATTTTGAAGATCAGAGAAAAAAGAAAAAGGCAAGAAGTTTTTCATTTTACTGGTTTTAATTTTCAATTCCATGCACTTTTTCAAAAAGTGTCAATCTCAAATGGCCATCAACATATTTCAGTCATCTGTAAGTTAGTATTCCTATCAAATGTGTTTCAAATCAATAGAATTTCAAGCCTCTCCTCAAAGTTCATATGCCTAGATTTAGTATTTCTGATCTAGATTAGATGAAAGGAAGACATTTTTTGCTGTTGGGGTGCGGGAACGCTGGAACAGGTTGCCCAGAGAAGTTGTGGATGTCGCATCCCTGAGCGTATTCAAGGTCAGCTTGGATGGGGCTTTGAACAGCAACGAATGCGACACCTGATGGTAGATAAACAAAGCTTGAATATAGAAGAAACTCAGATTGAAGTACAGGAGCAAATTTTCTCTCAGCTCTTGGGGTAAGTTCAACGTTGTACAAAATTGCATTTCTCTGTGATTTTCACTACTGTAACAGAAAGCTTCATGAAAACTGTGCAGAAGATATCACATTTTAAAAGCGATAAGAACTACAATATCAAACACACGGGATGGGTTTCAACATGGGACACGCTCTGAGAGAAAATCTCTGTATTTCAACACTTCATCCCAATCATTAGGATTTCATGAAGTGCCAAAGAAGGC
The DNA here is from genome assembly GCF_027477595.1 of Haemorhous mexicanus. Lineage (NCBI taxonomy): Eukaryota > Metazoa > Chordata > Aves > Passeriformes > Fringillidae > Haemorhous > Haemorhous mexicanus. Next base: position 19,688,976 of record NC_082345.1, on the reverse strand, counting down.
GGCAAAATGTCCTTCAGGACATTATTTACTGTAGTTCAGCCTGGCCATTAGTTGGAATTGGTGTTTGAACTAATGTCGATGTACCACACACACTTTCCATGCACTGAAAATTACTGTTTACAATGAATAAGCAATGAGGATCAAAATTGATTGAAAGCATCTTAAAAATGTCAAGTATTTCACTGTAAATGATCTATGATAAAAATACTTAGTCTACCTTAGTGAGGGACAAATAAATTCTTCCATACCACGATGGTTTAAAATTGTATAAACCAATGTTTTCTTCTGAAAAGACATCATCTAATTCTTTCTATTTGTAGAAGAAAATCTTCCTAGACATAGAACTCAGTAATTTTAAAGGAACAAATGAAAGGAAAATATTCTGCAAACAGAATTCAATGAAAACCTGTGTTTTAAATATGAGGTAGATATTAAACAGAATTTTAGTACCAGATATTTGAAATAGTGTACCAGCTATTTTGCCCACAAAGAGTGGCATTTAGCATTTCAGTCTTTTCCAAGGTGTTCATGATCTGCTATGCTGATCCCTGTGCGTGCCTAGGTGTGTGCGGAAGGGGGGGCATGTGAAGGGGAGTGTCTATGTTTGTTTAACCCTCGTAGTGGAAGATTCATGCCTCAGCTCCGTCATTTTTTGTAAGAAACTTCACAGAGAGTGGATATGAAGTTTCATGTTCAAAAGAGATCAATTCCTAAGTCATCCATTTTACTTTACCTTGTAAATCACTTTGTTGATATTGATAAAATATGCTTTGTTGCATGTTTTATCAAATATGCTTTCACGCTACATGGAGGAATGAGAATGTGGAGAATCCCTCCAATGCCTTGCAACTTTTCTGCAAATAGATTTTCAAGGAAATCATCATTTCTCTTTTCAATATGTCTGGGACAGGCATGATGGTGGTGTCAACCTGTTGGAGTTTTTGTTGCTGAGGGAAGTTGTACGAAAGGATTGGTTTTTACATTGACCAGTTACTGAATCAATTGCATGAACACATTTGAAATTCAACTGGGGTTTCCTTTTTCTAGCAGACTACTTCTAGAATTAGTTAGCAGACTCAAGATGACTCTTTTTCTCTGTTTTTGTTTCTTTCCTATTTTCTTGGCTTCTTTGCAACTATCTACACAATTGTAGAACTTTTTTCCCAACTAAAATTGTTTGATAGACTGATAATTCAGATACGCTTTTTACAAGGAATGTTTTCAATCTTTGTTAGAGTTAAGAAAGTTAAGGACATAGGTCCTTTTCTTCCCTTATGAATATTGCAATGAAAAAGTTAAATAAAGACCAACTCTTTATTTTTATTTGGAATCCAAGTAGATAATTCCCATACAGTAATACATTTTGAGGACCGATGTTTGTCATTCTGATGTAAGTTGTCGCTTCTTAAAAACATGCCTTCAGTGACTACGTTGACAACACTTTCGGTGAAGATCCTAACTGGTCTTAGACACACATAGGGAGAAATTTGCTCTGCCAGTGTCAGTCTTAAGCATGCGTCTTAGAAGATCTTTCTAGAGCTGGGGAATTTTCTTATGAAAGGGATTCAGTTATGGAAGAGACAGTTATCCCGGAGTTTTACATTCATCTTGAACATTACTTAAGGAACTTAAATCCCATGTCCATTTGAATCTCACTCTGCACAGAGCTTTGTCATGCCAGTCCTTGAAATGCATCTCTAAGAGAATTCACTAGCACAGAATGAATGAGGGTGGAAGCGGTCTGTGGGGCTCACCAAGTCCAATCCCCCTGCTTCAACCAGGATACCTAGAGCCTGTTGCCCAGGATTATATCTGGGCTTACTTTTAATGTCTTCAATGATCCAGACTCCACCATCTTTCTGGACACTCTGTGCCATGGTTCAGTCACCATCACAGTAAAAAATCAGTTTGTGATGTTCGGAGGCAATCTCCTGTATTTCAGTGTGTGCCCACTGCCTCTTGTCTTTTCACTGAGCATCATTGAAAAGACACTGGTTCCCTGCTCTTTACACTATTCCTTCCTACATTGCGATGCGATGTAGATAAATGTCAAAAACTTCCCTGAAGTCCAGGCAGACGATATTCTCTTCATCTACCAGGCAAGTTCATTCACCGGAGGACTTTAAAAAGTTGTCAAGCACAAATTTCCCCTGGTAAATCCATGCTGACTACATTATTTTGTCCTCCTTCATGTGCCTGGCAATGCTTTCCAGGAATAGCTACTCCATCAACTAACTTCCTGGGGATAAAAATGAGGCTGGCTGGCTTGTGCTTTTCTGAGTCCTCCTAGTTGCCTTTTTTCAAGATGGGTGACATTTGCTTTCATCCAGTCTTTGCTCACTTTCCTCAGTCACCATGATCCGTCAAACATGATCAGGAGTGGCCTCAGAATAACATCTGCTAACACCCTTGAGACCTGTGCATCCATCTCAACAGGGCCTGTGGACTTAATGGAATACTTACCAATTCAGTGACTATGCCCATAAAAATTTGCATGGGATAAGAGGACATTTTAACATGTACCTGAAGAGTGAGTGAAAAGCTATGGAAACAATCCAAAAAGACAAAGAGTAGAGTTCCCTTTGAAGACAAAGCATCCCATCATGGAGCTGAGCAGCTTTAGATCCAGGTGAGCTTCCTCTCTGAAAGGATGCAGAAGACATGATTTTACCTTATCCAGTAATAAAATGTGTTGACCATTCACTTGCAATACAAAAAATTCAATGATTTCCAAAATTATTGCCCCCTAACTAGACAATAGTGTACTGGCTGGGTATGCCCCTAACAGATGAAAGCACCTGCCTGATGTCTCTTATGCGTGCAGACTATTCGAATTAGGTCATTTGAGTGGGGATTACTGGTCTTCGAATTTTCTTTCTGATGAATTTGGAATATTTACTGAAGCAAGGACCTGAAGATGAGAACTTCATTTCCCATCAGCGCACTCTAACATCCATGGCCCTAATGCCATTGTTTCTCCCCAGCTGAGTCAAGAATTGATGACTACAAAGTGGATCATCTCCAAAAGGAAAGATCAGGGCTGGATAATATTCTCTCTTGGTAAAGCTATTTATCTCAAATGAAGTGACTGGCTTCAGTGATTTCTCACTGGTCTAAAGCTACAAGGAGGGGGAGATGGACAAGGTTTCCTTGCACTGCCATTCTCTTTGTCACCTCAGTGTTTAATACGGGTATGAAGACATTCCAAAAGATAGCTTTGCAGAATTCATAAAATTCAGTCGTAAAAAATCATTTCTTAGCAGCTGAAATGAAAATAGCAAATAAAATGCAATTAATTCCGTGGAAGATTGAAATGATTGTTTCTTCATTTTGCATTGGAGGATGTATATTGTATAAGTTTGTCTTGCCTTGTTCTCCAGGTTTTGTAACTGGCACACCTTTCCTTATGAACGCACTGTTCTTTTCTAAATACTCTCATATGGAGGAACATGCTTCTGATAAGAAGAGCACTAGGATGTCTTTACTTGACCTTCTATTTTTACTGATGCTTGGTCCTCTGAAACGAATGGTTTTCTAAAATTGAAATGTGCTACTATTGTTCCCACGGGGTAAGCTGCGGACTCTTCCTGTCGGAGCTGTCACTAATCAGCTATTCTCCTATCTGCCTTTAGTAGTTGAATGTTCTGGTCTAAAAGTAGCACCTTCTGTGTAGCCATGCTCTTAGTTGCCAGTCTCATCCTAAATCCAAAGACCCTCCTGCAAAGGACCGCTGGTTCTGTAGTCAACTAAGGAAAAATGACCCGTCCATCCATGCTTTCTGATTTAAAATATTAGGGTATGATGTCCCTAAACAATTCTCTGCAGTTGAACACTACTTATCTTTGGCGTGTTTCTTCAACTCACTTGCAAGTCATTCATGCCTTAGGTTATTGGGAGAATTGCTTCATTTGAAGATGATTAAAAGGGGTATGAGAATACTTTTGTGCTTCTGCTATGAGGATACTTTTCAAATCCATACAAACTCCCTGCAAATGCAAAAACCTGCATCCTGTATTGTCCTAGCTTATAATATCAAAATGCATCCTATTCCCACCCTCAAGAACTGAGGAAACCAGGGGTGGCATCGTTTTTTCCTTCTCTCCTGTTAATGGGCCCATCAATGTCTTGCCACATGACTCAGAGATAACTCCCTCCAGGAGCCATTTCTGTTTCACGGGTAATCAAGGACCCACATCATGACTCAGAACGATATCAGCCCATTGGGAGATGCTCTGCCCAGGGGGTAGGAGCTAAGCATCCCCACCTGGATATCATCTGGGTTTTAGAAGGCAAGTAGCACTATTTCTACTGCATTGCCAGAGGAACGGCCACCCTTAGCCACTGGTTTTCCAGAGGACGAGAGCTACCAGATGGTTTCTAAAGAATCACCACTTCAACAAGACCATTTCATCCAAACTGCTTTCACCACCCTAACTAGCAGGACGTCAGCTTGTATTCTGACTCTGTCAGTGGTTTTTCTTTTGTACTCTTGCATGGATTTGGGTTTTTTCCCCTTTTCCTAATAAACTGGATTTCTGACTTGGAGTCTTGCTGCAGTGCTGGATTTCTTCAGCCCAACTAGCTCCCGACACCGACAGCGAGAGTGGGCCGCCCCAAGAAAGCTGTCGAATCCGGGCTGCAGCTGTAGGGCACAGCTGCTCTACGGCACAGGTGAACTGCCTTGGGGATAGAACTGCGCTGAGAGCAGGGACAAGGAACAGGGAGAGGTCTTCTGCATATTTTTCAGTTTACTCCCTGGAGGGTCAAGGACAGAAAGACACTGATTCAAAGGCATCCATCAACTTCTAAATGGGGGGAAGGTCCCAGGGGAGGATGCAATCTTTAACCAACTGGGAGAAACTGGGGGTGGAAGACAAGGAGGGGAATGCAATGTTGAAACCAGTAGGGGGACTACAGGGGAGGAGAGTAACTTGAAGAAACCAATGGGGTTTTGAAGGGTACAAAATTGAGAGGGAAGTTTCTAGAGAAAGGGGCAGGCTTGGGGAGAGGTTGATGTTCAATGGGAGAAGGAACAGGGAACAAAAGGGCAGGTCTTTGGGGAGAGGGACAGCTAGGGCAAAAGCCAACAATACTGGGGGGAAAGGAACAATCCATTCATAATATCATATGCTATAACAGCACAAAATAGGAAGCCTTAGAAAATGGACTACTAGAACTGCAGTACAATAATAAACACACACTGCAACAGAGTGTCTCACTGGTTTGGCTTTCAAAGCAGAAGAGGTGCCAACCTAAAAATTTCCCAACTTCAAGGTTAACTGGCTGCAGTTTTGATTTCCTTCTTCAATATATCACCAAGGTGCTACCAGCTTCTGTAATTGGCTCAGCAGCATGTCTGTTCTTAGTGCCAAGCAGGGATTCACTTTGCCAGGCATGGAGGAAGCTTCTAGGAGCTTTGCACAAAAAATCACTTCTGTGGCTGGCTTCTTCCCTCCCCACCAAAAACCAAGCCATGCCAAACCAACACCTTAACTAATTCGTAGTACTTAGTACGCATCCAAGAATGTCTTTTAAATGATGCTTTATGTTTTTACCAAACGCACTGAAAAGAGGTGGATCCATAATATTGATAAAAATTGTTCCAGTTCAATAGAAATATTGGGTCATGCAACTCTAGATTACATAGCTGTTTTTTTGTACAATACCCAGAGGCTTTTTTCACCTCCATGGAAGAGCCTAAATGAGGGATGTGGGAGTCCAGGCGGCTCTCCAAAATGCAGTTTATTCCATCCAAGACGTTGCAGCAGTCCAGGGTAGTGGGCAACAGAGCCTGTGCCTACAGCTGTCAGCTCTAGCTGCAGGCAGGCCTGGAGACCCTTTGGTTTTGGCACTTTGCTGAGCATCTTCATACAGTAGAACCAATCTATCCCTTAACTATTATCTATAGCCTATCCTAACGACTCTAATTACCATATGTTGCTATTCTCCACTCACTAAAAGTCAGTATATTACATTTGAAGCGGAAAGTTGTTTTTCAGTTTTCTTGACAGTGGAAAATTTGGAGAGCTTTTTCTGCTTGCAGCATTTGCTGACTTGTTTGCCTGTGCTAGCTTCCTGCTTGGTAAAAACATCTTCTTGTTTGGGGTGGGTTTATCCTTTGCTGTAAGTCATAAAACCCTCTTCTAACTAAGGTATCCTCGGTTATCCAGTAAGACTGGCTCAGCAATTCTTTTCTTCTAGATCAAAACTTGCTTCCAACTCTATTCCTTCTTCAGACTCCACATTGAAAAATCTTTCTGCCAAGCATACATATCTGTGAGACTTTCTTGTCAAACTTTCATCTTTCCCAACACCTCTAAAGAAATGTTTCCTGATGGTTTGGATCAGAAGATCCAGTATTGCCATCCTGAGATTTTTCATTCAAAACCCATAAGCTGTGCTCAAGGTTTTGGCTATGTTCTTCATTGTGCCTTGCATCTATTTTGGCTAGAAAGCCAGTGTAGATGATGTCCTTGCTGCAGTAGCCATGGGAAATAAGGTGGAGTGTCTGGCTGATGTACCGGGATGTAGACTATCCAGCACTCCCCCAGGGAGGCGAGGATCCCTAAAGGAATAGAATATTGGCTATGCTCTGGGAGTTTTACAGAGAGAAAGATCCTCACAGCTCAAATGATTTGTCTCCTGGAGTTCTGAGGAGTATGTGGTGAAGAAGAAGGCTGCTGTCTTTTCCAAGAATCTTCCGTGCATTCAAGAGGATCATTGAACTTCTTGTCTGAGAATGAAAGAAATATTAGTAGTAATTAGTACTTTTTCTCTGTCTGTGCATCACTGATTGAATTTGGGTAGGCAATATTTTTTTTATTTATTTATTTGAATTATTCATCATAAGGTCTTCCAAATTCCCAAATTCTGCTTCACTTCTTTCTGTTGTAGGCCAGTCTGGTTCATCTTCTCTTCTACTGTATTATTGCAGACCATATCTGAATGGATTTTTTTTTTTTCATTTTGAACATTAGGTTTAAACCGAATGAACAGAACGCTTTATTTATGCTTATTTTACCAGTTTGCAAGGAAATACAGAATTTTGAAGAGAAGTGACGCGACTCCACTTGAGGTTTTCAATGGAAGAGAAGAATGACGATGTCCTACATTCACAGCATTGTTTACAGTAACATTGCAGCTAGTTTCCAGCAACGAAGGTCAGGTTCTGGAAGCAGGCATGCATGATTGTAGAGAAGTCTAAAAAGTTTCAGTTTGGCCGCTTTTCTTGAAAAATAGCTAATATGTCTCAACGTTGTGCTGAATCTTGTTGTACAGACACTTCTTTTGAGGTCTGAACTCCTTGCTGGACTTCTGTATCTAAGAATCAGATACAGTAAACGTATGTTTCCTTATATGCTGTAAGAATTTGGTTCTAATCTAGAAGAGCAAGAAAAGGTTGCCATATTAATACAAGGTAAAGAACCTGCTAAGAAAGCAGTTAATGGACTGCTTTTTTTATTGGAGCAGTGATTTAGTGGTTGGATGGGTTTTTTTTTTTTTTTGCTTCTCAATAGAATTTAAGAAGTGGTGGGGTAAGAAAGTGTGGCTTTTTAAAAGTTTGCCTTGAAAGAAGAATTACAGAGGAAACTGTTGTAAAGAATTGATGCAGAGCTCTATGCATTAATGCACTCTTCCGTACAGAGTTTCAGAAGTGAAAACCAAGAGGAGAGAGTGCCGACAAGATGAGAGTGCCGATTTACTAGAATGAATTCAAGATAGCATTCTTTTCTCTCTGAATTACAGCTCTAAACCTCAGGGTAGTAATAGGAAGTACATAACAATCTCAAAGATTTAAAAATGGATGATGAAGTTTTATATCCAGTAAACTGTATGGCTTCACATTTTAACCTGGTTTGCATTTTGGCAAAAGCCTGGAATCTTCTGCAATTTGCCAGATAACAAGGGATTTAGAACAGGAAGTATGCAAGTAATCATTTGGAGCCTTCATCTCCCTTCTTAGAACAATGGATACATTTATTATGCTCCTATTTTTATTCCATCAGGGGATTTGATCATGGAAATGTCTAGTCATTCTTTTCTTGTTTTCAACCCCTCAAAGAGCATGAATCCAAACTATTCAGAAGTTCTTGATCTGCAACAGTGACAAGCACTATACTGGTAAGAGTCAGTGGACATTAGCAGATCCCCTATGCCAGCCCCCTATGGCGGGCAGTTCTGGCAGGACTGATGTTTGAGGGGCTGGAATTCTGTGAAATAGAACATTCTATGAATGGGGAAAATGGAAACAGATTCTGAACGTTCAACCCAACACGTGAACAAGTACTAGGGCAGGTAATTTTCTGTGGAAATTTCTTTAGCCCCAGTGTTGTGGATGATGATTACTCTTCCTACCTCCTTTGGTCAGCTGCCAGCACAGTCACGTTACTCCGCTTATGGACAGAAAACCAGAAGAAGTCATTTTTGAACAAAACACCCAGCAGGACCTTAGAGTGTTTTTGCTGCAAAATGTTTCAAGGCAGATAGGGAAACAATTCCATTGTAGAGAGTGTGCTGAGAAGACAAGTTTGGAAGTTAAAAACCATGGGATCTGTTTCTATATATGTCACTGATTTTGCTTATTATCAATTTGGTGGAGTTTCTTGTTTTGTTGGTTTTTTTTTTTTTGGTTTTTTTGTTGTGGTTTTTTTTTTTTTGTTTTGTTTTGTTTTTTTTTGTTTTGTTTTGTTTTTTTCCTGCATCCTTGAGATGAAAGCATAAGACAGAAAAGTACGGTAAAGTTAAAACACTTTTGAGATGGCTTGTGCTGAAAAACTTGTAGCTACTGCTAAGGCCCATAAGCCAGGTCCTGTTTCATTTCTGAGAAGCTATAAAATTCCCATTGGTAATTTAGTTCTAAGCATCTGTTGTTATGGTGGAGATGCAAATTAAGAAGAACAATTTTTGAATCTGTAGGGATGTATTTACCATTTTGGAGCTGCCTTTTCAGTCTCTGAGCCATCAATGAAAAGAAGGAGAAGAATCTACACTCTTTTCAACCTGTGGACCATCCACTACTGTCCATGTGCTCAGATTCAAAGCCAAACAATCCTGTTGGGCCTGATTGGGAGGAATTATTTGGATTCAAAATACTAGACTAGTATTTGATTTCCATCAGCACAGTCCATTGGGCACAAATTTTGATATCAATAGAACCTTTCATGGGGATCCATCTTTCTCACCTGCAGTACATTTTAAAGAGAAGAGGCATTGTTGAATGGCTTCAGTGAAAAAAAAATCTTAAATGCACTCTGAATGGAATTGAGATCCAAAGGAGCCAGTATTTCAAGAAAGCCTGAGATGTTGTCTGCCATGAGATCCCTTCTAAGAGGTTCTATTAAAGTACCAAATTCTTCATCAAAATACTGTCAGATTGGTCAGAGGGGAAAAGCAAACTTTTTGAATGGTCCTTTGGGAAGACAGGGCTTGCAGCGAATTTAGTACTTGCTGCTAGGTTGCCTACATTCCAGGAAAAAGTATTAAATACTGAAATTTGACCGATGGTGGATGAAGTCTTTGTGACTGTGAAAGTCCAGTGCATGGCAATCTCAGAAAGGAACCCATCAAAGCCCCTGAAATGCCAACACACAAGTTGTGAGTTGGCAGTGCATGCCAGGTTTTAGCAAACCACAGCAAAATGCTGATTGCAAAACGAGGCCATCAAGTCACATCCGGTATGAAGCAGTAGGAAAGAGGAAAGCAGCTGAGAGCGTCAACCCTGCTAAGTAGTCTCAGTATTCTTATTGCCATTAGCAGAAATGTGAAATGAGTCTATAAAAATTACAAAGGAGGCAAAAGAAAAGGGAGTGATGACTCCTCTGGCATAGTGTTTCCTAACAGGGATCTTCAAAATCCTGTAAAGATTCTCTCATCCTTTAAACTGAAGGAAGGTATTAATGGCAGTAAGGAAATGGCATCAAATGCTAGAAAGACTCTGGGCAGTGTACTTCTAGACAGAAATGCCACTGATGGAAAACCGACTAAACTGGCACCAATGCAGCAGCATTGTACTAAAGCCCAGAAATTGTCCACGGCTTCACTCTCTGCCATTCCTTTCATATGCACACAGCAGCTCTGCAACATTCCTACTCATCATCTCCTTGGCAAACTGGGCGTGAGGGTCCGTAGTGACGCAGAGTCCCCAGGCAGGTGCAAAGGAGAGCCGCTTTCTTGCAAAAGCCAGGCTTTTGAAGCAGACAGGCCTTTATCACTTGCATAGCTTTAAGCCGCAACAAACATAATTCAACCAACCGTCATACCCCACGCTGTGAACACGCAATGCTTCTAGAACTTCTTGATCTACCTCTAATTCAGCTGTCTCACTTTCCCCTAGTCATTTTCTACTTAGCCAAAGTAACGGGCCTCAGCCATGGTTTTACAAGGCCTTCCTTTCGGAAAGTTCTACCTATATGCAACAGCATACCACTAGTTTCTTCACCACCAAGAGTTTAGGTAGATGATTGGCATCTGCCCTTGCGGTGAAACACAATGGGGAGAGGAAATGCTGTTGGAGATGTTCAGTCATTCCATTTTCTAGACAGGCCAAATCAAAAGAAAAGCAAGCTATAGGATTGTGTACTTGCTCTTACAGAACACCTGCTGCCATCTGACAATGAACTAGCAGAAAATCAGCAAGAATGAGACTTGAGGCAAACAACCTTTGGAAGGGAATAATGGGTTGATAAATAAAGACAACAGTTTCCAGGCTCTTGAGATACTTTAAATGACAGCAAAGGATTTGAGAGCAGAGGCTGAACTGGTGGGGAAGGATTCAAAGAATCCCAAGAAAAACATGACCAAAGAATAAAAGAACCCCAAGAAAAATAGGGGCAACTGACCTGTTAAGGCCTTCAGGAAATCAGTGGCCGCTGATTTAGATAGGCCATTCAAGTTCATTTACTGGTGCATTTTCCACTCCTATTTCACCTGTCAGCATCACAGGGTGAATTGAGACCTTGGAATCAAGATTATTTGGGATTCTGTTCTTAGCTTTAGGAGAGAAGTACAGCAGGTGAAGTACCTGTTACTGATGTGATACCCAGGAACACAGAGTTGACACATTTCATTGAAGTCCAATCACAACTAGCAATACTAAGAGGATAGGATTGGCGCCTTTTCATGACGCTCTTCTTGTTATGCAGCCTGCTCTGATTCTGGTGAAACTTTTTCATTAGCTTCTCTCTAAAAAGGAGAAAAACCAATTAAATGTCCCTCCCTGCTGATGCTAATCGAGTCAGAGGTCTATGAAAGGGCCAAAAATATTCGGAATTCTTCTTAGACAATGGAAATGGAAGCAGAGCTACCAATCTATTTCCTTGCAACATATCCCTAAAACTCATTCCCTTCTATTCATCACTTATGTATAGCCAGCAGTACATTCAGGAAAAGATGAAACTGACTGATGTCAGCAAGGGAAGGACTTGAAAGAACTATTCCCATGAATCATCGTATAGACAGTAACTCTAGCATTAAAATCAGAACCCTTTTAGTAAGTATCACTTATGGGAAATTCAGGACTCCTGCACAATGGACCAAGAGGATTAAGCAGAAGCCGTTTATGGTTTACATGATGCACTTACTCATTCTGACTCTCTGCACACGCTAGTCACGCTTTTCTTATTGGTGCCTTTGTCTTGTCCACGCATTCTGCGTGCACCTCTCAGAAGATGTGTTTCCTTACAGTCCAGGTACTTTGCCCCTCCCCCCCCCCCCCCCCCCCCCGTTTTGGAGTTCTTGTGGTCTTGGAATTTAGTTTCTCAGCTTTTCCTCTCTTGTTTTAGCAAGGCTTATGTCTTGATGAATTCCAGAGGGCCCTGAGAAAATTCTGAGAAGAACCGTTCCACGCTGGATGGCTGGTGCAGCCCGTAGTCTAAGCGGTTCAGATACATTGTCACAATTGCCCCTTCTTCTTGCACCAGCCAGATCTTTTCCAATGTCATTTTTAGCAAGAGGCACACCAGTTTCACCATGCATGGAATAACACAAAGCAATGAAATAATGACTACTGGTAAAAACAAAGCTCCATTTACGAGATCTTTCAACCACCCAGTTCTTTCCCATCCCTCAAACCATTGATGCAAACCCCACTCGTTCCCAGTCAATTTCTTCATATTGTCTTGTACTTGTGTGAGTTTCGTATGAATGGCTGCAGAATGGTCCAAAAGATTCATGCAACATATTCCTTATAAAATTCCTAACACTCGTACCCATGTGCTAGTAACAATAAATCTATTTCACCTCCTATTTGCAGTGTGCTATATCTAATAGGATCTACGTCAGTGAGCACCTGACTTAAAATAGAAGAAGTTACGATAAGTCGTTTGAACATCCAGCACCCCAAATGATTAAAAGCAGCCAAACCTTGAGAAGCAGCGCCATCTAGCGTAAGGAAGAACACAGTTATTCCTGCTGGAACGAGCAAAACTCGACATAATGGTGCCAATCACGTCTTTAGCTAGTGTTCCTCTCTAGGTATTCCCGGAAACGAAAAAGCGGCTTCCTCCAGCAAAACCCATTATGAAGGTAAGAGAGCCCGCCGAAGAGCGGCTTCTGTTAAAAGAATCCGGCTACCGGCACCTACCTTCGGACAGCTGCGTATGCCCGTCTTCTGCGTCTCTTGCCGCCTAGACCTTAGCAAAAAGCTTTTCCAGGCATTATCTCAAAAAGGAACTGTGCCATCACGACGGTTGTCATGAAGGTACTCGAGTTCTTACCATCTCCTGGAGGAAAGAAAATGTAAGATTGACCAGAAAGTGCTGCAAATGTCTAAGAACGATAGAAAAGAAAGTTGTTTGAGAAAATTTTCCTACTTATGGTAATGCAAGTTGAAACTGTTGGAAAGTGGTTAGTTATCGTTTTCCCTCAGTTTGAGAGCTGCTCACTTAATCCCAGTGCTGTGCGCCTTCGTTCTTGACGTCTCAGCATCGGCCGAGCTCTCCGGCTGCCGGAGGCGAAGAAGCGGCTTTTTTGCGCACAGAGCTTTCTGCCAGTCGCGGTGCGCTCCAAACCGCGGCTTCTGCCGAAAGCCGCCGGGGACCGGCACCTACCTTCGGACAGCTGCGTATGCCCTTCTTCTGCGTCTCTTGCCGCCTAGACCTTAGCGAAAAGCTTTTCCAGGCATTATCTCGAAAAGGAACTCTGCCAGCACAGCAAGCGTCCCACGACGGTTTTCATGAGGGTACTCGAGTTCTTACCAGCTCCTGGAGAAAAGAAAATGTAAGATTGGCCAGGGAGTGCTGCATAAGGTTTAGAAGGATGCAAAAGAATTTTTTCCAAGAACTTTTTTTCAGCTTATGGTAATGAGCTATACTGGAGGCTCAGACCATTCTTCTTCTTGGAATTGGTGAAGGATGCACAAGCACTGCTGATTGTGCTTCGTTGTGGTACAGGTAATAAATAGTTGATTGTTTTAATAAAAGCACACTTGAAATGCTAAGAGACAAATTTTAAAGCATAATTAATTGGAGAAAGATTCCTAAACTTGTGGCCGGTTTCCCCAACCCATCTATTGATTGCAAACGACATTCCTTGCTGTTGTTCTGGTGCATGAACCAAAGCCCAGTGATGTCTACTACTTAAGAAAGAGGTTCTACCTTCTTACTAGAATATGTTCTTACCCTTTTAAAACACTACCCCGAACATTAAGAACAAGAGATTACCTGATGAAGTAATGAAGTGCTTTGGTTGAAAGTAAATTGCATTTGAAGGAAACGGGTTTGGGGGCGAGCACAGGAAGATCTCCGAAGTAGAGTGCCAGCTTAGTTCTCTGCTTCAGAGACAAGTGAAGCAATTCAGGAATGTCTTTCCGTGAAAATAGTTTACAGATCTTTCTGCACAACAGGTAACCACCAGCATCAGAAATGTGTGCAAATAACAGACTACTCACTACAAGGTTGTCATCCATGAGTGGTAAGGCAACTCAGACTCATAGCGGTGGTTTTGCTCTTGTGCCTCATAGAATAGACAGAAAAGAATGCGGAAAACTAATTTTTCCATCTAGTTTCTTTCAGTATTGGTTCCAGGACTATTTTCCTACCCTCAGGAGACAGCAAAAACTGTCAACAACTGAAATGCTTCAGAACTTGAAATGATCTGAATGGCAAATATTTCTCCTCAAATAAAATTTAAAACGTAAGTCATAACGGTAAAACAGATCGAGCTATTTAAAGATGAATGTTCTAGACTTACTAAAACATTCCCAGAGATAACTATTGTGTCCTAAATCTGTTTAAAAGTCCAGAGTTCCTGGTAAAAAAACTTCTATGCAGATGAGGTAGCTACATGATAGTCTCTTTCCAGCTTAATTATACTCTTCACTCTCACCACCTCTACCAGTTGATTTTCGTAAGTTCTTAGAAAACAGTACTTTAACTTTTTTAGTTCTATGAAAAAAAATGACAGTGACAAGAGTTCTTTGCACTGCCTGTTTTCTGAGAAGCCTGACCATCAAGCCTTAGGAACTTGATCATGAGTTTTATTTCATCTCAAAGTAAATTTTAAGGGCGTGGCAGAGAGAATGGGAGCCTCATGCAAAACAGTTTAGGCTTCTAATTCTTGTATTGTCCTACTTACCTACGACAAGAACTGGAAAGAGGATAGATTCCAGTTAGCAGCTGTTAAACATTTGCACATACTCTTCCGCTAAAGAAGAGGTCAAGGATGGTTTTCTGGCCCTCCCTCCACAAGCTGCAGCTTCCTTCAAGGCACTTTCACCTGTTGTGGCATGGAGCTTTCCAGCAGCTGCACTGTAGGTATGTGTTCCTCCATGGTTCTCTAGGGACTGCTGGGAGACAACCTGCTTCACTAGGATATCTCCAGGGACTGCGGGGGATTCTTTGCTCTGTCAACTGGAACACCTCCTCCTCCTTGTCTTACTGTAGTATCACGGAGCTGCTTCCCATACTGGTTTTTCCCCTCACTTGCCACTGCCCATTCATATGTTTTGTGCTTTTGACAATATATTCTCACAGAGACTGATGGGCTCAGTTGCAAAAATGTGTCTTGCTAGAAAATGACATGCTCTACAAAACCATGATTTTATAGAAAAGAATAGTGGAAGTACAAATATACTGCTAAAGGTCCGGAAACTTGACAGTGCTTCATTGTAATACATCCCCTGATTTTGCCTTCTTTCTCCTTAAGATCTGGAAAGAATACTGGGCAGGAGACAGTGTTGTTTCAAAGAAAAGACTTTTTTAGGATTCTAGGGTGCATCTTCAACTTTCTTGAGAAAATTGAGAAAAGGCCCTTTGTCTTTTGTGATAAATATCATTAGGCAGTAGGGACAAATTCTGACCAACAAGAGCAGGTCAAAATCTGGTGAGATCAAGCAATATACCTTGAGTGGCCAGGACAGAATCATAGAGTGGTAGAATCAGTTGAATTGGAAGGGGCCCGTCAGGAGCATCAAGTCCAACTTCTGGCCCTGCATGGGACCTTCCTCAAGAATCACACCGGATGCCTGAGAGCAATGTCCCAAAGGTTCTTGAACTCAAGATAGGTGTGATGCTGTGAGCACACCCTGGAGAGACTCTTCCAGTGCCCAGCCATCCTCTGGTTAAAAAACTTTTTCCTGATACCGGACCTGTGCCTCCCCTGACTCAGCTGCATGCTATTTCCTCCAGTTCTGTCCTTGTAAACCTCATTGGAGAACTTTCTGATACCTTCATGTCTTTTTTCATTGTGGTACCCAAAACTGCCCCCAAGCACTCAAGGTGAGGCCGCCCCAGAACACAGCAGAGCAGAGCAGAGCAGGACAATGCCCTCTCTTGCCCAGCTGGTGATACTGTGCCTGATGCACCCCAGGACAGGCTTGGCCCTCCTGGCTGCCAGGGCACTGCTGATACCCATTTAGCTTGCCATTGGCCAGGAGCCTGGCTTCCTTTCAGCCTCTGGCTCCCTAGTCTATACACACACACAGAGCAGGATTGCCCTGTCCCAGGTGCTGAATCCAGCACTTGTCATCGCACAACTCCCTAAGGTTGGGGATTGCCTGTGGGAATCCTTGAAAACAGAGGATTTTGGGAAAGCTGCAAAAGGCAGGCCTCAGAGACAGCAGAACTGTGCTTGGAGCTAAGCAGTAGTCATAAGGTTTGTCAGCAGAAAAATGATAGAAGAAGTAGAGAAGTAAGGACAAATAGAACAATGGCCTGTGTATTAAAGCTTGACCAGAAGAACTCCCTAAGCTACAGCAAAGTAGATCTAGCCAGATGTTAGGAAGTTCTAAGCTTAATAATGGAGCTCTGTGCATTCTATCTTAAGGCTTACAAGCAGGTCTTTTATTCAAAAGAAGCAAGCGTTCTTTGAACCAAAGTTCTGTGTGCTTCTAGGGATCGGAAAGAACTAGTGTCAATATGCTTTTGCTTTGTGGGATTGGTCAAAAAGCTTTTCAAGTAAGTTGTAACATGAAGTTCTTTTTCTGCTGCTGGGGACGTGAGCTGCTGGCATCTTCCCACTGTCATAACCATGTCATGAGACTGATGCTGGAAAATACAACAGCTTGGGACGCCTTCCCCAGCAGTCCCGCCCCTTTCGTGATTTGTGCATAGACTCCCGGCCAGCCATAATTGCCCATCTCTCTTATTTGTCAAGATCTCTCTGCAGTGTCTCACTGGCCTCAAGGGAGTTAGTTGACAGCTCCTCCCAATGTAGCGTCTCTGGCAAACTTGCTTAATATTCCTTCAAGTGCCGAGTCCAAGTGCTTCAAAAGATGTTGAAGAGAACTGGCCCAAGGACGATACTGTCTTAGCCACTGAAATTAGCGCTTCATGCTTCTTCTTGCTCCTTAGTGCAGAAATCACAACAAATATCTTCTTTGTTTCTTTTCTATCCATGCAGGTATCTTTGCTTATGCTCATGCTTTTTATCCCAACAGCAGCTGACACGACATTTACATACAGAGCAAGAGCATGCTTTTCCTGCTGTTACTAGACTTAACAATTTTGCAATCTGTCAATCAGATACCTTTGCAACTGAAGTCAGACCTTCAGCATTTCTCATCAAAAGAGTAGAATGTCCTCAGAAGAAGAGAAAACTTTGCTGCATACTCTGTAAGCCTGCAGAAGAATAGATCATAAGGAGTTAGCATCACAATCATTTCAGCACTGACCCTATACTTGAGCAGGGAAAAAACTTCAAAGAACAGCTAATTAATGCAGCAACATAATCTAAGGAATAAAACAACTAAGATCTTCCAAACTGGTCCCTGCGGTAGAAATGTACTTGTAAGAATACAGAAGGTAAAAGATATGGTTTGGAAAGGCTACATCCTTGCTAAGCTAAATTGGATCTCATCCTGTAGATGAAAGATCAAGAAGCTCAAAGTGGAGCTAGAGAGACATGTCCAGATCATGAGATAGAGCAAAGCATTTTTCAAGATAATTAGGCATTTGGGTGGACTGGGCAGTTAGGTTAAATCTGCCACACTTACTCACTTTTGGGGACTGAATTGTGGAGTGCTAAACCATATCTGCTGCTCTAGAAAGTAAAAGAGACACATCCAAATGGTATGGTTAGTGTGAAGACTCTCGCTCTCTATTGCTAAACATTTCATAAGCTATTAACCAGTCATAGGAACAAAATGAAATAAAGCCATTATACCATCTTGGAATGGAAAAATATGTTCAAAATATTTTTTTCCTTCTGTTTTCTTCCTCTTTTTTTTTTTTTTTTTTTTTTTTTAATCCCAGAAGATATGATTCATAATTTCAACCATTCTGGAATGCTTTCAATAGATGAAGCCAGCATAGTATTTTTCTAACAGGCTCTTGCCCCTTACCTTCTTCATTACTGTTTTGGAATATACTCCACAGTCATTTGATCTCAGTCAGTTTTTTATCTCTCTCCCCCCAAGACAAATTTTAAAGGACTACCTAACCACTAAAAATCATCATTTCTCTGGTTTCTCAAAGCTTTTTGAGAAAGTTGTTTTGTTTTGGTTTTTTCATATTGCATCATTCCTAATGTCTTCAGACCTACTACAAGTGGAAGTTCAAATAAATCTTACCTTAAAGAGACTGTGAAAGATAACAAACTGCCAGTCTTGGTATTTGTATTTTTCTAAATCCTTTTGATTTCAAGGTTGCCTTCCTGAATGCGCAGTTTAATTAGAAAACATTGTGTTTCTAAAGGAGACCCAGTTCAATTGCTTCTGCAAGTTCACCTTCATTTTGTAGGATTGTACTTCAAGAAATCTTGTTTCATTCAAACATTAAAAGAATAGATTTGACATCATATGTGACCCTTTCATCTCTTTCATCTGTATTTCATTGCGTGAGTTTCACAGTTGCCTCCAAGAAGATTCCTTTCAATTCGCATAGCATGTTATCTGAAGATCTGTCTGCTTTCTTCACTTGCTTGAATGGGAAGACATGGGAAATACATTCTGAAGGTTATCTTTTATAGTCTACTTTTACCTACCAGTGTGCTTCTATTGACTAGAACCAATTTCAGCTGGAAAGAACATATTGTTCTGATCCGCTCCTACCAAGGGGGGATGATGTTTTCTTAACTGATCTCGGAGGGCAAAAGACAAGATGGAAAAGGGATTGCAGTATCACTCCAAACAAATGCACCTTTCTAGAATGACCACAGCAAATGCCTTCAAGGAATTAGGGAGAGGAAAAGAATAGAAAAGAGGGGGAGAAAGAGAGAGGGAGTATAGCTACCAAATGGAGAGAGATGAAGTCCTCGCAGCCCAGCCGATGGAGTTCTCCTAGAGGAGATCTCAGAGTCCTGGTTATCTCAAGGTTCTATTCTAGTCCATTGCTGAGGGGGGAAACAGATCTAGAAATGGCTGAGGGGGAGCAGATACAATAAAGAGCAAGTCTATTGAAATTGCTGAGGGGAAAATGGTATTGAAGACGGGTACAGACAGTCCATGTTCTCAGCAGGAGAAGTCAATATCAATATCAGCAGTGAGTGGGAGCTATTGTTTCAGGACTGGTTTCTATAGGAAACCAGTCTAGGTCCCGCCAACACATCTGCAGGCAACACTTAGCAGGCATCCTGCTTCAGTCAGGCCAGTAGCCCTGGATCAGAATTACGGGCGTCTCAGCCTCAGTCCTTGGGAGGGGGGCTTCAATCTGCGTCCCTCACGGTGGTAGTGGAGCAGATGAAGGATTTTCCATGGGGCGGCTACCACAGTTGCCCCAGCAAGTTCATCTGGCCAAGAGGTGGGAAAATTCCTGGGCTGGTGTCGCGAAGCACGTGCAAGCCCATAGGTCATCTCGCCCCTTGGCAGGCCCTGCTAGAAGCAGTCACTGTAGACACAGCTGCCAACAATCACTTGGCAGGCCAGAATTCTGCTCAGGGGCCTCAGGATTTCTGGCATTCCTCTCTGACCGGCATGCCAGCATTCCAGTCAGGGTCCTCAGGGTCCCGATGTCTGTCCTGGGGACGGTCGTGAGGCAAATGAGGGGAACTTCGGACTGTCTTTCACATGGATCAGAAAATCAGTTTACTAAAATGGCCAAAAAAGAATGTGTAACATTTAGAATTGAGGAAAAAAACAAAAACAAAACCAAACCCAAAGCATTGGAGCAATATCATTCTAGAGAATGCCATGTATCTATGAAAAGTACAAAAAACTTCTGTTTTCAAATGCACTTACAAATCACCTTTTTGCATCTGTTTTGGGGTTTTTTTTTGTTTGGTTTTTTGGTTTTTTTTTTTTGTTTGAAAGCTCTGGCACTTATCTGATTCTTTTTTGAGCTAGTTCAGCTCATTAATCTGGTAAGAAAGCAGCTAAAAGTAAAGAGAAAAACCTATGGGGACCAGGATGCCACTTCAGCCACGTTGTCGTGAAGCATTAGGTCAGCCTTCTGTGTTGTAGAAATATCTCTGTCCTAGATGAAAATCAATGCATAGCACTATCTTCTTTTAAACTTTGTCCTTGCTACTGGGTTCCTGAATGATCAAGATGCTTTCAAACCAAACAACAGCCAGCCCTCTGAGATACTCCCCAAAGTATTGCGATGGAATAACTTGATCAGGAGGAAGAGCTCGCTATGCAGAACCTGAATATGAGGTCAAGAATGCTTTGTTGTGGATTACCATAGTTTGGGATTGTTTATCTCTTACCCCACCATGTAGGTCTAGGAAAAAATTAGGTAGCCACAAGGCTTTTACAGCTCTTCTTGTATTTTGGGATAGTAAGGATTTAGGGGAGTAAACAAAACTGTGGTGAGTTTTCCTATTGACTTGATTGCTCTGTCACTTTGAATTAACTGCTTTGCATGTCAGCTAACCCATCAGCATCAATGAAAAGAATATTTTCTTCCTTCCTGCACAAAGGATGTTTCATGATGCCTGTGATGTCAGGGACTTAAAAACGAAGACCATTGTGATTGAAAGGAAGCACTGGCATGCCACAAGGTAACTGTAGTGAGCTGTGTTTCCTCCTCAGCTTCACTGTGAGAGTAGAATTTTATTGAGCAGTTCCAAAACTTGGTCTTAGCATAGTCTGGTGACATATCTCAAAGGAGCAGTGTCCTAGGGTGACTTTATGATGCTTGTATCCCCAGTCATCTGTTCTCTTAATGCTGGATATGATATTCTCTGCCTTCAAGACTGGTTCTGAGAGCAAAGGTGGGGAGAAGAAGAAGCACCGAGTTTCTTATCAGAGGCTGCACTCCTTAAAAAGCAAGACTCTTCCACATTCTGCGCTGCACTGTGTTGTCTGGGCACTGACAGAGCAGAACAGAGCACGCATTTGCTTTTTAGTTGGTTTAGCTGGCTGAGGCAGAGTTTTCCCTGGACTGGTTTTTTTTTTCCTTTCCCTTTTCTTGGAACGTTTCGAATCTGCTCCGGACTGGGACCTGGGAAGCACTGGGAACTTGCACTTTGTGGCCTACTGGGGCCTACCCTGGGCAGCAGCCTTCCCCATTGCTGGAGGGGTTGATAACAGAGTGAGCACCCATAGGAGAGACTTTCTGATTTGTCGTCTCTTCAGTGCGGCAAATGAGTTTTGTCATCTGGTATTGTTCATATTTTGTGCTGGGAAGTGCTTTGCCTGTTAAAGAAACAGCTTTTTCCCACTTCTCTCCCCAAACCAGTTGAGGGGAGCGGCTGTGTGGGTGGGCTTTCGGTGGGGGGGAGGGTGCAGTGGCCCTTTGTGAGGTTTTCTGCCAAATTTAGCCCTAAACCAGGACAATCAGGATGTGCGACTTAGAGAATGGTGGTTGGAACTTTGGTTGGAAAAGACCTTTAAGAACACTGAGTCTAAATGGAATTAGCAAATGCAACCATCAAGAAATGCTTTGCTGTTTGAAGAGAACGTGATTTATCTGGTAAGCTTTGCAAGTATTTGTGTCATCACAAGCACACATGACCAATGCATTAGATGGGAATATAATAAGAAACCTGTGCAGATCAACAGAATGATTCTCAGGGTAGGATATTTGCATGTTTCATCTGTCTTCCTGACTTCTTCAAATGAATTCTTTTTAGAAAGTAATGATTGGAATTGTTACTCTTTTGACAGTTCTGAGTGTATTACTGACCTTTTTGGCATATGAATGCCAAACGGGTTAATTCACCTCGTTTTTCAGATAAAGACCGAGATTTAGTGTTGCTTCAGCTGGAGGCAGAAACATTGAAATCCTCCCGCCTCCTTCTTAGTACCTAATTTCTATTACAAAATCAGTGCACAATCTTGTCCCTTAAGGTCCACTTAGCTCAGTTTATACCAACAGGGTGACATTAGCAGGGCTCACATGATGCTGCACACAGAAGCCCTCAGTGTGCAGCTCTAGCAGACAGTAATTCCATGCAGTTGGACAATCCCAGTGCTGACTTTGGATCACCAGAAGCGTTCTTAGTAGAACGAGACAAATTTAATGGAGAGGTCTCTGCAGGAAGTGGCCTGAAGAAGACAGCAGAAATCCCAGCTGTGTGTTTGTAGAAATCAGTTGAAGGCCATTTACAGAAAAAAGATCTTTAAATCTAGCTAGCTTTTTCTGCAGATTATTTGTAAACTATATGCATGAGATGGACAGTTTCACTGAGCAACTGAAATACAGCGGCATTTAAGGGGATTGAATCAGGGTTGGGAAGCAGTGAAATAAAACTTTTCAGGAATACCAGACATCCAAGTCCCGCCAAAATTGATCCGTTTTTTATGTCCAGATGCTTTTGAAAATAATGGGTGACCATTTGGCTACCTCATCGTTTTAATCAGAAATACAAAGAAAATTTTAAACTCACATATTTTATAGCTTGAGTATTTTTCTTTGTTTATTTCCTACTTTCCAATTCAGTTCTCCAAATCATATGATTAGGTAATGAGAACTCATGCTGTATAAAAATATTTAATGCTATACTTCCAAGTTAAGGCCATGTATTTCCTGGAACTGTTTCAAAAAAAAAAAAAAAAAGCCTATCTGGATTCTTTCTTCCCCACGCTCATTATTAGATGAAAATCATTTCAATATTCTATTTTGACTTTAGATGGTGCAAGATTATATTCAGAAATTCAAGCCTCTACTGTTAGGTTGTTTACATGGTTTTCTGGCCTTTCTAACTTTGTGCAACCACTCTTTGCAGCTATATATTTTTGCAGTAAGGCATCCCAGGGGTCTGTGAGAAGTTTTAATGTCAAGCAGAACTAACATGTAAACTACACGTGACATACTCGACATATTTCACTTCAGAAAGTTACAGTATGCTTAGACGGGATGAAATACGAAAGAAATAGACTTAACACAATATTTCTAAATCTTGGAAATCTATTACCTGAACTTTGAGTCCGTTTGCAGGACTCTGTAGAAATGCAAACGTGAAGTCCAAGGAGTAGAGCAGAAGGCATATTGGGCAGGGGGACAGAAGATTGCTTTGAAGGATGATGTAAGCATGATTGCATCCTAGAAAGATAGCAGCTGCTTCTGCTGGTGCCAACATCGAGAATTTGTGCCACTGGCCTAGTTTTCTGGGGACTTTTGACCTGCACGCTCTTGAGGGCTTGCAGACACGAATTAATCTGTCCTTTGATCTTTTCTTTCATTTGAACGTCTAGGACCTGTTTTGGTCTTGTGTACGGTACTGTATCGTGTTATAAACAGACATGTTTCCACTGTTTGAAAGCTGGAGTTGAAAGTTAGGTTGCAATTATGAGTTGGCTGTCAAAAGAATTAATTTTCTGCTTTAAGCAAAATATCAAGAGAGACATTCAATCCACTCCTGTGATACAGATTCATTTTGAATTTACAGGGTAATTTGCATTAGTGGTTGTACTGCATGAGCAATAAATATGACTTGCTTGGTTTCTAATGATGATAATAGTTCTCTTTGTATTACTATAAGAATTGAATCCACCATCATTCTTTTCCTATTATTATTATGCTGTAAAGGAAAAACTCTTTTGCATTACCCAAGGAGTAAAATGCATGCATTTAGCATCATTCTTGCAGGTAGTCCTCAATTCTGAAAAGACCTCTCAGAAGCTGTATCAAATGGGAAAGCTAGACGGATGGCAGAATGCAGAAGCTGCCATTTAGGATCGAGTACAAAATGACACCCAAGAAATTCTTCATGGATGCTGCATAAGTACAAAGACGCCATTATTTCAAGGTGAAAAAGAGTCAATGAATAAAAAACGATGCTAATCAAGACACTAGAGTACCAAGCGTGCGACAAGGCTTTTTTGTAATGAACATCATGCCCAGCATGAAAAAGTACTCTTTTTATTGTAGATCGTTTAAAAGTGCACAACAGTTTGGAAAAAAGTGCTTTTCTTTTTTCTAGTAATAAGAACTCTGTATCATTCTAAGAGATACTGGACACAGGTTTTTGAAAACAATGTTCTTTTAAAGGTTAATTCTATTCATAAATACTTCACAGGAAAACATTTGATCTGCTGTTCATCCTGAAGACTTTTAAAGGAAAATGTTTTGGTTGCGTTCTCTTCTGACTAGTTCAGGAGCTCAGTCTTACCAGCATTCTAATGCTTTTTTATGTTCCTGATGGCACGGCTTAGACATCCTTGTCTCCGTTACCGTCATGATTTCCATATCATGTGATGAGAATTTTTCTTCATGATTGGTGAAGTGAAGTGTCATAACATTCATGTCAAGTCAATTTGAAGTTTTTTTTTCCAAAGGAATCTCTTCCTTCCTAATGAAAACCATTTGAAATAGCAAACCTACTCCGTTTTTCAGAAAGTGATATAATAAACCTGTAGAGTACAATGTCCTGGGAGTTGTTTTTTCAGCAGAAGAAGAAAACTGCTGTTTTCTTCTTCTTCTATCACCTTAGACTTACTTTATTCAAAACCTTTTTAAACCTTTGAATTTCTATTTTTATAGCTAATTCCTTTCACAGTGGGCTATAGCATATGTATTTTGAAAGGCCATTTGTACATATTCAAAGGGCTTACTTCTATTCTACTAAGAAATGGCTGTACTTCTAGTAGGGAAACTTCAAGGTCCAGTAAGATTTTATCTTGTACAAAATTTAAAAAACTCCAACTCTTAAAAATGATACCAGAAAATGACGTCTGTAAGACTGTGGCAGGAGGCTTTTTCCAGAACAATGTGCAGTTCTTCCCAATTCTATTTTTCCCTCCCATTACTTTGTACACAAAGATTTTTACACAGTCTTCTAACAGTGGCATGTTACTACTGGGCTAGAGTATTGCCCTGCCAGCATTGGAATTGACTGGAATGCAGCTGTGTTCCAATTTGCTGATGGGACAAGGGTTTTTTTGCTGAACACACTTTAGCAAGCAAGAGGGCTTCTTGGTCTTTAGATGCTGAGTCCCAGAAAAAGATGAATGAGGTGGTGACATGCCTCGTGTTTTGAAGAGAGATCAAAAAGTTATTGCTGGGGTCACCTCCCTTTTGGTACGGAAAGCACACAGAGGGCTTTGAAGCAGCACTTTCACCCTCTTTGCATTCACTAGTAAATCTGAGACAGAGCTTGGCCCAAGGTTTGTGCAAAAATACTCTTTTGATGCAACTGTGCACCAGACAATATCTCTGGGAAAATGTGCAGGGGCAGAAAGCAAGCCCTTCCTGGGAAATCTACTGAAATGGTTCAGAAGTTATTCCCACTCACTCTTGCTAACCTCTGCTGTCTAGCTGTCGGATATGCTTGGGACCATGTTGAAATAATTCTAAACAGTGTACTGAGGCTGCAATATTGAGTAAACATAGGTATTTTCCATAGGTGTCAGGGAAAAATATTTCTATTTGTAAAAATGAGTTCCATAGAAAACAAGAAGAGCATGGTAGAAAAAAAATCACATCAATAGAATGAAGATGCCCAGAATTCTTCTTTTGAAGTTACACAGAGTCAATATTTTCTAAATAAGGTTGTGAAACTTATGAAGAAGTAAGAGTACCTTCCACCTGACTGGTGCACAAGTTCATGTTTCCAACTTACAAAAAACATATGATTAAAAGAAAAATGTTCCACCTTGTGGAAAAGTAGCCCATTCGTAATTGTATCAAAGGTAGGGTTAGATCAAGTATTCCTACAAGACAGTAGTAGTACTATGAAAAGCCTTTTGGCATCTATCTGACTACAGGAAACTTGAGCAAGCAGAAGTGTCTTTCCCTGCTGCAAGCTGTACTTCCGATTTGCTACTGCTGCTTAAACATTGTTCAAAGAAAACTTGTCAAAATAAAACTAGTGTATACAAGCAACTGGAACTATCCATTGCGTTCCAGCCAATTTGAACTAGAAAATATCGGACACACACTCCAGTTGAATATTCTAATGCATAGATGGAGTATACCAGCACTAAGAAATGGGAACGCTGGAGAAAGGAGCAAATGCAGATGAATTTCAGGGAAGGAAATTATTGGAGAGCTAACTGCAGTCCCTCGACTTTACAAGAAATGATGTCCAGTAAATCCCAACCTGACACATAAAGAACTCCGTTTTGAAATGGGCTGCATCTATGGTCCTCTGTTCTTCCTAGATGAAGGAACTGTGTTTTGAATCAATCTTCCAAGTGGTATGGCTAAAGACCTTGGATACCTCAATTTTTTTTTTTTTTTCCAGAAGCAACTGTCTCAAAACCTCTCTAAACTGACATTTCCCCTTACGATGCCATCTTTTAAAAGAGCACCTTTTCATTTAGCAGGGTATTCCAAACATCATTTCCAAATTTAGACTAAAAGTAACACTCTTTCTAGTTATCTTTGGGTTTTTTGCAGCTTCCTGCCAACATAGGCAGCAAGGAAGAGAACCGACGGCAGCTCTTTCTGGAGCATCTTGAACAAATGCCCTTGCTTATGTTCAAATCTTTCACTTCTCCAAAATCCCTAACGATGAAGAAAAGGTTGTGAAGGCATTACTAGTAGTATTAGATGGCAATGGATGGGTCAAATAGAATTTGTATCGCATAGATGATACTTGGCAAACAGCAAATGAAGGGGTTTCTTTCAGCTCTCAGACTGATGTTACATCTCAGTAATTTATTAAAAAGATAACAAGAAGGATATTTTTTAACAGTGAACTTAATTACACCCCTACCCATGGACATCTGAATCTTAGGAATAGACAGTGTCTGATTTAGAAAAAAAAAAAAAGAATTATCACAATTTAAAGAAGTATATGATCATGAACACTTTGCTGATGGAACATAGCCTATTCATTGGCTGAAATGAAGCAGGTAGACAGGACATAGGAAATATTGTTTTGTGGATCAAACATTTATTTTTTTAAAGTGATGCTTACAGATGGTGAACTCACCAACTTTGATATTGCACAGTAGATAAGGGTACCTAACTTGCTCCATCAAGTTATCCCTTGGAATCATCATCCAAGGGCATTTCCCCCTGCCTCTGTGAAAATGTGCCTACCTTTTTCACAATACTTTTGCAGCAGCATTCTTAGGCCTGATCAGCTGTTATGGAGGGTGAATGATCAGCAGCAAGGTGACTGGCCAGGGTCATTTGCTTCAATGGATTTTGATCTACTGGATATTTTGAAGACGTGCTTCAGCCCTCTTTGTCAGACACAGCCTTCAAATGGTGCTAAACAATTGTTCGGGCTGTGGACCACATGAAAAAGTACTTTCTGGTGCCTTTACTGGGCCATATGCTCTTGATTCTCTCCCTCAACTTCTCCATCACCTCTCATCTCTTTCACATGAGCTATGTTCAAGGTCCACAGGATACTTTTCACAGAATCTTCAGGCCTGATGCAGTAGGAATGATGAACAAATGCAGCTGGGATGAATTTTCCAGTTTGGATAAAACCTCTTGTGCACACAAATCCCCCTATGCCCAGAAAAACCTTCACTAAGCACTCGTGTTCTACCTAAACCGCAGTTTAGTCTGAAAGAAAAGCTTTGGTCTGAGAGTATCTGAGAGATTTGCATGAAGCACAGATATCTGACCTATGCAATTTTGAAGATCAGAGTTAAAAGAAAATGGCAAGAAGTTTTTAATTTTGCCGGTTTTAATTTTCAATTCCATGCACTTTTTCAAAAAGTGTCAATCTCAAATGGCCATCAACATATTTCAGTCGTCTGGAAGTTAGTATTCATATCAAATGTGTTTCAAATCAATAGAATTTCAAACCTTTCCTCAAAGTTTATATACCTAGATTTAGTATTTCTGATCTCTATTAGATGAAAGGAAGACATTTTTTGCTGTTGGGGTGCTGGAACGCTGCTTCGGGTTGCCCAGAGAAGTTGTGGATGTCGCATCCCTGAACGTATTCAAGTCAGCTTGGATGGGGCTTTGAACAGCAACGAATGCGACCCTTGATGGTAGATAAACAAAGCTTGAATATAGAAGAGACTCAGATTGAGGTATACGAACAAATTTTCTCTCAGCTCTTGGGGTAAATTCAAAGTT
Organism: Haemorhous mexicanus; assembly: GCF_027477595.1. Classification (NCBI taxonomy): domain Eukaryota; kingdom Metazoa; phylum Chordata; class Aves; order Passeriformes; family Fringillidae; genus Haemorhous; species Haemorhous mexicanus. The sequence goes on along the minus strand of NC_082345.1, from coordinate 19,661,170 downwards.
GTACAAAATTGCATTTCTCTGTGATTTTCACTACTGTAACAGAAAGCTTCATGAAAACTGTGCAGAAGATATCAACTTTTAAAAGCGATAAGAACTACAACATCAAACACATGGGATGGGTTTCATCATGGGACACCCTCTGAGAGAAAATCTCTGTATTTCGACACTTCATGCCAATCATTAGGATTTCAAGGAGTGCCAAAGAAGGCGGCAAAATATCCTTCAGGACATTATTTACTGTAGTTCAGCCTGGCCATTAGTTGGAATTGGTGTTTGAACTAATGTAGACATACCACACACACTTTCCATGCACTGAAAACTTACTGTTTACAATGAATAAGCAATGAGGATCAAAATTGATTGAAAGCATCTTAAAAATGTCAAGTATTTCACTGTATATGATCTATGATCAAAATACTTATTCCTCCTTAGTGAGGGACAAATAAATTCTTCCATACCATGATGGTTAAAAATTGTCTAAACCAATGTTTTCTTCTGAAAAGACATCATCTAATTGTTTCTATTTTTAGAAGAAAATATTTCTAGACATAGAACAAAGGAATTTTAAAGGAACAAATGGAAAGAAAATATTCTGCAAACAGAATTCAATGAAAACCTGTGTTTTAAATATGAGGTAGATATTCAACAGAGTTTTTGTACCAGATATTTGAAATAGTGTACCGGCTATTTTGTCCACAAAGAGAGCTATTTAGCATTTCAGTCTTTTCCAAGGTGTTCATGATCTGCTATGCTGATCTCTGTGCATGCCTAGGTGTGTGCGGAAGGTGGGGCCATGTGAAGGGGAGTGTCTATGTTTGCTTAGCACTCGGAGTGGCAGATTCATGCCTCAGCTCCATCATTTCTTTTAGAAACTTCCCAGAGAGTGGATATGAAGTTTCATATCCAAAAGAGATCAATTCCCAAGTCATCCATTTTACTCTACCTTGTAAATCACATGCTTTGTTGCATATTTTATCAAATAGACTTTCAAGCCGCGTGGAGGAAGGAGAATGTGGAGAATCCCTCCAATGTCTTGCAACTTGTACGCAAATAGATTTTCAAGAAAATCATCATTTCTCTTTTAAATACATCTGGGACAGGCATGATGGTGGCGTCAATCTGTTGAAGTTTTTGTTGCTGGGGGAAGTTGTACGAAAGGACTGGTTTTTACATTGACCAGTTACTGAATCAAGTGCATGAACACATTTGAAATTCCACTGGGGTTTCCTTTTTCTAGCAGACTACTTCTAGAACTAGCTAGCAGACTCAAGATGACTCTTTTTCTCTGTTTTTGTTTCTTTCCTATTTTCTTGCTTTCTCTGCAACTGTCTACACAATTTTAGGACTTTTTTCCCAACTCAAATTGTTTCATAGACCGATAATTCAGATACGCTTTTTACAAGGAATGTTTTAAATCTTTGTTAGAATTAAGAAAGTTAAGGACATAGGTCTTTTTCTTCCCTTATGAAAATTGCAATGAAAGAGTTCAATAAAGACCAACTCCTTTTTATTTATTTGGAATACAAGTCGATAATTCCCATACAGTAATTCATTGGTGGACCAATATTTGCCATTCTGATGTAAGTTGTCACTTCTTAACAATATGCCTTCTGTGACTACGTTGACAACACTTTTGGTAAAGATCCTAACTGGTCTTAGACACGCATAGGGAGAAATTTGCTCTGCCAGTGTCAGTCTTAAGCATGCGTCTCAGAGGATCTTTCTAGAGCTGGGGAATTTTCCCATGAAAGGGATTCAGTTATGGAAGAGACAGGTTTCCTGGAGTTTTACATTCTTCTTGAACACTACTTAAGGAACTTAAATCCCATGTCCATTTGGATCTCACTCTGCACAGAGCTTTGTCATGCCAGTCCTTGAAATGCATCTCTAAGAGAATTCACTAGCACAGAATGAATGAGGGTGGAAGGGCTCTGTGCGGCTCCCCAAGTCCCATCCCCCTGCTTCAACCAGGATACCTAGAGCCTGTTGCCCAGGATTATATCTGGGCCTACTTTTAATGTCTTCAATGATCCAGACTCCACCATCTTTCTGGACACTCTGTGCCATGGTGCAGTCACCGTCACGGTAAAAAATAATTTTGTGATGCTCAGAGGCAATCTCCTGTATTGCAGTGTGTGCCCACTGCCTCTTGTCTTTTCACTGAGCATCATTGAAAAGACACTGGTTCCCTGCTCTTTGCACTATTCCTTCCCGTAGGTATGTGTGCTGCCATGTAGATAAATGTCCAAAACTTCCCTGAAGCCCAGGCAGATGATATTCTCTTCATCTACCAGGCAAGTTCATTCACCAGAGGAGTTAAAAAAGTCGTCAAGCACCAATTTCCCCTGGTAAATCCATGCTGACTACATTTGTTCTGTCCTCCTTCGTGTGCCTGGCAATGCTTTCCAGGAATAGCTACTCCATCAACTTCCTGGGGATCCAAATGAGGCTGGCTGGCTTGTACTTTTCTGAGTCCTCCTGGTTGCCTTTTTTCAAGATGGGTGACATTTGCTTTCATCCAGTCTTTGGGCACTTTCCTCAGTCACCATGGTCCATCCAACATGATCAGGAGTGGCCTCAGAATAACATCTGCCAACACCCTTGAGACCTGTGCATCCATCTCAACAAGGCCTGTGGACTTTATGGAATACTTCCCAATTCAGTGACTATGCCCATAAAAATTTGCATGGGATAAGAGGCCATTTTAACAGGTACTTGAAGAGTGAGTGAAAAGCTATGGAAGCAATCCAAAAGGACAAAGACTAGAGTTCCCTTTGAAGACAAAGCATCCCATCATGGAGCTGAGCAGCTTTAGATCCAGGTAAGCTTCCTCTCTGAAAGGATGCAGAAGACATGATTTTACCTAATCCAGTAATAAAATGTGTTGACCATTCACTTGCAATACAAAAAATTCAATGATTTCCAAAATTATTGCCTCCTAAGTAGACAATAATATACTGGCTGGGTATTCCCCTAACAGATGAGAGCACCTGCTTGATGTCTCTTATGCGTGCAGACTATTTGAAGTAGGTCATTTGAGTGGGGATTCCTGGTCTTCGAATTTTCTTTCTGATGAATTTGGAATATTTACTGAAGCAAGGACCGGAAGATGAAAACTTCATTTCCCATCAGCGCACTCTAACATCCATGGCCATAATGCCATTGTTTCTCCCCAGCTGAGTCAAGAATTCATGACTACAAAGTGGATCAGCTCCAAAGGAAAGATCAAGGCTGGATAATATTCTCTCTTGGTAAAGCTATTTATCTCAAATGAAGTGACCAACTTCTAATGGCTCACTGGCCTAAAGCCACAAGGAGGGGGAGATGGACCAGCTTTCCTTCCACTGCTGCTCTCTTTGTCACCTCGGTGTTTAATACGAGTAGGAAGACGTTCAAAAAGACAGCGTTGCAGAATTCATAAAATTCAGTCTTAAAAAAAATCATTTTTTAGCAGGTGAAATAAAAATAGCAAATAAAATATATAAGTTTGTCTTGCCTTGTTCTGCAGGTTTTCTAACTGGCACACCTTTCCTTATGAACGCACTGTCCTTTCCTAAATACTCTCATATGGAGGAACACGCTTCTGATCAGAAGAGCACTAGGATGTCTTTACTCGACCTTTTCTTTTCACTGATGCTTGGTCCTCTGAAAAGAATGGTTTTCTAAAATTGAAATGTGCTACTATTGTTCCCATGGGGTAAGCCGCAGACTCCTCCTGTCGGAGCTGTCACTAATCAGCTACTCTCCTATCTGCCTTTAGTAGTTGAATGTTCTGGTCTAAAAGTAGCACCTTCTGTGTAGCCATGCTCTTAGTTGCCAGTCTCATCCTAAATCCAAAGACCCTCCTGCAAAGGACCGCTGGTTCTGTAGTCAACTAAGGAAAAATGACCCGTCCATCCATGCTTTCTGATTTAAAATATTAGGGTATGATGTCCCTAAACAATTCTCTGCAGTTGAACACTACTTATCTTTGGCGTGTTCCTTCAACTCACTCGCAAGTCATTCATGCCTTAGGTTATTGGGAGAATTGCTTCATTGGAAGATGATTAAAAGGGGTATGAGAATACTTCTGTGCTTCTGCTATGAGGATACTTTTCAAATCCATACAAACTTCCTGCAAATGCAAAAACCTGCATCCTGTATTGTCCTAGCTTACAATATCAAAATGCATCCTATTCCCACCCTCAAGAACTGAGGAAACCAGGGGTGGCATCGTTTTTTCCTTCTCTCCTGTTAATGGGCCCATCAATGTCTTGCCACATGACTCAGAGATAACTCCCTCCAGGAGCCATTTCTGTTTCACGGGTAATCAAGGACCCACATCATGACTCAGAACGATATCAGCCCATTGGGAGATGCTCTGCCCAGGGGGTAGGAGCTAAGCATCCCCACCTGGATATCATCTGGGTTTTGGAAGGCAAGAAGCACCATTTCTACTGCATTGCCAGAGGAACGGCCACCCTTAGCCACTGGTTTTCCAGAGGACGAGAGCTACCAGATGGTTTCTACAGAATCACCACTTCAACAAGACCATTTCATCCAAACTGCTTTCACCACCCTAACTAGCAGGATGTCAGCTTGTATTCTGACTCTGTCAGTGGTTTTTCTTTTGTACTCTTGCATGGATTTGGGTTTTTCCCCCTTTTCCTAATAAACTGGATTTCTGACTTGGAGTCTTGCTGCGGTGCTGGATTTCTTCAGCCCAACTAGCTCCCGACACCGACAGCGAGAGTGGGCTGCCCCAAGAAAGCTGTCGAATCCGGGCTGCAGCTGTAGGGCACAGCTGCTCTACGGCACAGGTGGACTGCCTTGGGGATAGAACTGCGCTGAGAGCAGGGACAAGGAACAGGGAGAGGTCTTCTGCATATTTTTCAGTTTACTCCCTGGAGGGTCAAGGACAGAAAGACAATGATTCAAAGGCATCCATCAACTTCTAAATGGGGGGAAGGTCCCAGGGGAGGATACAATCTTTAACCAACTGGGAGAAACTGGGGGTGGTAGACAAGGAGGGGAATACAATGTTGAAACCAGTAGGGGGACTACAGGGGAGGAGAATAACTTGAAGAAACCACTGGGGTTTTGAAGGGTACAAAATTGAGAGGGAAGTTTCTAGAGAAAGGGGCAGGCTTGGGGAGGGGTTGATGTTCAATGGGAGAAGGAACAGGGAACAAAAGGGCAGGTCTTTGGGGAGAGGGACAGCTAGGGCAAAAGCCAACAATACTGGGGGGAAAGGAACAATCCATTCATAATAACATATGCTATAACAGCACAAAATAGGAAGCCTTAGAAAACGGACTACTAGAACTGCAGTACAATAATAAACACACACTGCAACAGAGTGTCTCACTGGTTTGGCTTTCAAAGCAGAAGAGGTGCCAACCTAAAAATTTCCCAACTTCAAGGTTAACTGGCTGCAGTTTTGATTTCCTTCTTCAATATATCACCAAGGCGCTACCGGCTTCTGTAATTGGCTCAGCAGCATGTCTGTTCTTAGTGCCAAGCAGGGATTCACTTTGCCAGGCATGGAGGAAGCTTCTAGGAGCTTTGCACAAAAAATCACTTCTGTGGCTGGCTTCTTCCCTCCCCACCAAAAACCAAGCCATGCCAAACCAACACCTTAACTAATTCGTAGTACTTAGTACGCATCCAAGAATGTCTTTTAAATGATGCTTTATGTTTTTGACCAAACGCACTGAAAAGAAGTGGATCCATAATATTGATAAAAATTGTTCCAGTTCAATAGAAATATTGGGTCATGCAACTCTAGATTACATAGCTGTTTTTTTGTACAATACCCAGAGGCTTTTTTCACCTCCATGGAAGAGCCTAAATGAGGGATGTGGGAGTCCAGGCGGCTCTCCAAAATGCAGTTTATTCCATCCAAGACGTTGCAGCAGTCCAGGGTAGTGGGCAACAGAGCCTGTGCCTACAGCTGTCAGCTCTAGCTGCAGGCAGGCCTGGAGACCCTTTGGTTTTGGCACTTTGCTGAGCATCTTCATACAGTAGAACCAATCTATCCCTTAACTATTATCTATAGCCTATCCTAACGACTCTAATTACCATATGTTGCTATTCTCCACTCACTAAAAGTCAGTATATTACAGTTGAAGCGGAAAGTTGTTTTTCAGTTTTCTTGACAGTGGAAAATTTGGAGAGCTTTTTCTGCTTGCAGCATTTGCTGACTTGTTTGCCTGTGCTAGCTTCCTGCTTGGTAAAAACATCTTCTTGTTTGGGGTGGGTTTATCCTTTGCTGTAAGTCATAAAACCCTCTTCTAACTAAGGTATCCTCGGTTATCCAGTAAGACAGGCTCAGCAATTCTTTTCTTCTAGATCAAAACTTGCTTCCAACTCTATTCCTTCTTCAGACTCCACATTGAAAAATCTTTCTGCCAAGCATACATATCTGTGAGACTTTCTCGTCAAACTTTCATCTTTCCCAACACCTCTAAAGAAATGTTTCCTGATGGTTTGGATCAGAAGATCCAGTATTGCCATCCTGAGATTTTTCATTCAAAACCCATAAACTGTGCTCAAGGTTTTGCCTATGTTCTTTGTTGTGCCTTGCATCTATTTTGGCTAGAAAGCCAGTGTAGATGATGTCCTTGCTGCAGTAGCCATGGGAAATAAGGTGGAGTGTCTGGCTGATGTACCGGGATGTAGACTATCCAGCACTCCCCCAGGGAGGCGAGGATCCCTAAAGGAATAGAATATTGGCTATGCTCTGGGAGTTTTACAGAGAGAAAGATCCTCACAGCTCAAATGATTTGTCTCCTGGAGTTCTGAGGAGTATGTGGTGAAGAAGAAGGCTGCTGTCTTTTCCAAGAATCTTCCGTGCATTCAAGAGGATCATTGAACTTCTTGTCTGAGAATGAAAGAAATATTAGTAGTAATTAGTACTTTTTCTCTGTCTGTGCATCACTGATTGAATTTGGGTAGGCAATATTTTTTTTATTTATTTATTTGAATTATTCATCATAAGGTCTTCCAAATTCCCAAATTCTGCTTCACTTCTTTCTGTTGTAGGCCAGTCTGGTTCATCTTCTCTTCTACTGTATTATTGCAGACCATATCTGAATGGATTTTTTTTTTTCATTTTGAACATTAGGTTTAAACCGAATGAACAGAACGCTTTACTTATCCTTATTTGACCAGTTTGCAAGGAAATACAGAATTTTGAAGAGAAGTGACGCGACTCCACTTGAGGTTTTCAATGGAAGAGAAGAATGACAATGATGATGACATTCACAGCATTGTTTACAGTAACATTGCAGCTAGTTTCCAGCAACGAAGGTCAGGTTCTGGAAGCAGGCATGCATGATTGTAGAGAAGTCTAAAAAGTTTCAGTTTGGCCGCTTTTCTTGAAAAATAGCTAATATGTCTCAACGTTGTGCTGAATCTCGTTGTACAGACACTTCTTTTGAGGTCTGAACTCCTTGCTGGACTTCTGTATCTAAGAATCAGATACAGTAAACCTATGTTTCCTTATATGCTGTAAGAATTTGGTTCTAATCTAGAAGAGCAAGAAAAGGTTGCCATATTAATACAAGGTAAAGAACCTGCTAAGAAAGCAGTTAATGGACTGCTTTTTTTATTGGAGCAGTGATTTAGTGGTTGGATGGGTTTTTTTTTTTTTTTGCTTCTCAATAGAATTTTAGAAGTGGTGGGGTAAGAAAGTGTGGCTTTTTAAAAGTTTGCCTTGAAAGAAGAATTACAGAGGAAACTGTTGTAAAGAATTGATGCAGAGCTCTATGCATTAATGCACTCTTCCGTACAGAGTTTCAGAAGTGAAAACCAAGAGGAGAGAGTGCCGACAAGATGAGAGTGCCGATTTACTAGAATGAATTCAAGATAGCATTCTTTTCTCTCTGAATTACAGCTCTAAACCTCAGGGTAGTAATAGGAAGTACATAACAATCTCAAAGATTTAAAAATGGATGATGAAGTTTTCTATCCAGTAAACTGTAAGGCTTCACATTTTAACCTGGTTTGCATTTTGGCAAAAGCCTGGAATCTTCTGCAATTTGCCAGATAACAAGGGATTTAGAACAGGAAGTATGCAAGTAATCATTTGGAGCCTTCATCTCCCTTCTTAGAACAATGGATACATTTATTATGCTCCTATTTTTATTCCATCAGGGGATTTGATCATGGAAATGTCTAGTCATTCTTTTCTTGTTTCCAACCCCTCAAAGAGCATGAATCCAAACTATTCAGAAGTTCTTGATCTGCAACAGTGACAAGCACTATACTGGTAAGAGTCAGTGGACATTAGCAGATCCCCTATGCCAGCCCCCTATGGCGGGCAGTTCTGGCAGGACTGATGTGTGAGGGGCTGGAATTCTGTGAAATAGAACATTCTATGAATGGGGAAAATGGAAACAGATTCTGAACGTTCAACCCAACACGTGAACAATTACTAGGGCAGGTAATTTTCTGTGGAAATTTCCTTAGCCCCAGTGTTGTGGATGATGATTACTCTTCCTACCTCCTTTGGTCAGCTGCCAGCACAGTCACGTTACTCCGCTTATGGACAGAAAACCAGAAGAAGTCATTTTTGAACAAAACACCCAGCAGGACCTTAGAGTGTTTTTGCTGCAAAATGTTTCAAGGCAGATAGGGAAACAATTCCATTGTAGAGAGTGTGCTGAGAAGACAAGTTTGGAAGTTAAAAACCATGGGATCTGTTTCTATATATGTCACTGATTTTGCTTATTATCAATTTGGTGGGGTTTCTTGTTTTGTTGTTTTATTTTTTTGGTTTTTTTTGTTGTGTGTTTTTTTGTTTTTTTGTTTTTTTGTTTATTTTTTTTTCCTGCATCCTTGAGATGAAAGCATAAGACAGAAAAGTACGGTAAAGTTAAAATACTTTTGAGATGGCTTGTGCTGAAAAACTTGTAGCTACTGCTAAGGCCCATAAGCCAGGTCCTGTTTCATTTCTGAGAAGCTATAAAATTCCCATTGGTAATTTAGTTCTAAGCATCTGTTGTTATGGTGGAGATGCAAATTAAGAAGAACAATTTTTGAATCTGTAGGGATGTATTTACCATTTTGGAGCTGCCTTTTCAGTCTCTGAGCCATCAATGAAAAGAAGGAGAAGAATCTACACTCTTTTCAACCTGTGGACCATCCACTACTGTCCACGTGCTCAGATTCAAAGCCAAACAATCCTGTCGGGCCTGATTGGGAGGAATTATTTGGATTCAAAATACTAGACTAGTATTTGATTTCCATCAGCACAGTCCATTGGGCACAAATTTTGATATCAATAGAACCTTTCACGGGGATCCATCTTTCTCACCTGCAGTACATTTTAAAGAGAAGAGGCATTGTTGAATGGCTTCAGTGAAAAAAAAAATCTTAAATGCACTCTGAATGGAATTGAGATCCAAAGGAGCCAGTATTTCAAGAAAGCCTGAGATGTTGTCTGCCATGAGATCCCTTCTAAGAGGTTCTATTAAGGTACCAAATTCTTCATCAAAATACTGTCAGATTGGTCAGAGGGGAAAAGCAAACTTTTTGAATGGTCCTTTGGGAAGACAGGGCTTGCAGCAAATTTAGTACTTGCTGCTAGGTTGCCTACATTCCAGGAAAGAGTATTAAATACTGAAATTTGACCGATGGTGGATGAAGTCTTTGTGACTGTGAAAGTCCAGTGCATGGCAATCTCAGAAAGGAACCCATCAAAGCCCCTGAAATGCCAACACACAAGTTGTGAGTTGGCAGTGCATGCCAGGTTTTAGCAAACCACAGCAAAATGCTGATTGCAAAACGAGGCCATCAAGTCACATCCGGTATGAAGCAGTAGGAAAGAGGAAAGCAGCTGAGAGCGTCAACCCTGCTAAGTAGTCTCAGTATTCTTATTGCCATTAGCAGAAATGTGAAATGAGTCTATAAAAATTACAAAGGAGGCAAAAGAAAAGGGAGTGATGACTCCTCTGGCATAGTGTTTCCTAACAGGGATCTTCAAAATCCTGTAAAGATTCTCTCATCCTTTAAAAACTGAAGGAAGGTATTAATGGCAGTAAGGAAATGGCATCAAATGCTAGAAAGACTCTGGGCAGTGTACTTCTAGACAGAAATGCCACTGATGGAAAACCGACTAAACTGGCACCAATGCAGCAGCATTGTACTAAAGCCCAGAAATTGTCCACGGCTTCACTCTCTGCCATTCCTTTCATATGCACACAGCAGCTCTGCAACATTCCTTCTCATCATCTCCTTGGCAAACTGGGTGTGAGGGTCCGTAGTGACGCAGAGTCCCCAGGCAGGTGCAAAGGAGAGCCGCTTTCTTGCAAAAGCCAGGCTTTTGAAGCAGTCAGGCCTTTATCACTTGCATAGCTTTAAGCCGCAACAAACATAATTCAACCAACCGTCATACCCCACGCTGTGAACACGCAATGCTTCTAGAACTTCTTGATCTACCTCTAATTCAGCTGTCTCACTTTCCCCTAGTCATTTTCTACTTAGCCAAAGTAACGGGCCTCAGCCATGGTTTTACAAGGCCTTCCTTTCGGAAAGTTCTACCTATATGCAACAGCATACCACTAGTTTCTTCACCACCAAGAGTTTAGGTAGATGGATTGGCATCTGCCCTTGCGGTGAAACACAATGGGGAGAGGAAATGCTGTTGGAGATGTTCAGTCATTCCATTTTCTAGACAGGCCAAATCAAAAGAAAAGCAAGCTATAGGATTGTGTACTTGCTCTTACAGAACACCTGCTGCCATCTGACAATGAACTAGCAGAAAATCAGCAAGAATGAGACTTGAGGCAAACAACCTTTGGAAGGGAATAATGGGTTGATAAATAAAGACAACAGTTTCCAGGCTCTTGAGATACTTTAAATGACAGCAAAGGATTTGAGAGCAGAGGCTGAACTGGTGGGGAAGGATTCAAAGAATCCCAAGAAAAACATGACCAAAGAATAAAAGAACCCCAAGAAAAATAGGGGCAACTGACCTGTTAAGGCCTTCAGGAAATCAGTGGCCGCTGATTTAGATAGGCCATTCAAGTTCATTTTACTGGTGCACCTTCCACTCCTATTTCACCTGTCAGCATCACAGGGTGAATTGAGACCTTGGAATCAAGATTATTTGGGATTCTGTTCTTAGCTTTAGGAGAGAAGTACAGCAGGTGAAGTACCTGTTACTGATGTGATACCCAGGAACACAGAGTTGACACATTTCATTGAAGTCCAATCACAACTAGCAATACTAAGAGGATAGGATTGGCGCCTTTTCATGACGCTCTTCTTGTTACGCAGCCTGCTCTGATTCTGGTGAAACTTTTTCATTAGCTTCTCTCTAAAAAGGAGAAAAACCAATTAAATGTCCCTCCCTGCTGATGCTAATCGAGTCAGAGGTCTATGAAAGGGCCAAAAATATTCGGAATTCTTCTTAGACAATGGAAATGGAAGCAGAGCTACCAATCTATTTCCTTGCAACATATCCCTAAAACTCATTCCCTTCTATTCATCACTTATGTATAGCCAGCAGTACATTCAGGAAAAGATGAAACTGACTGATGTCAGCAAGGGAAGGACTTGAAAGAACTATTCCCATGAATCATCGTATAGACAGTAACTCTAGCATTAAAATCAGAACCCTTTTAGTAAGTATCACTTATGGGAAATTCAGGACTCCTGCACAATGGACCAAGAGGATTAAGCAGAAGCCGTTTATGGTTTACATGATGCACTTACTCATTCTGACTCTCTGCACACGCTAGTCACGCTTTTCTTATTGGTGCCTTTGTCTTGTCCACGCATTCTGCGTGCACCTCTCAGAAGATGTGTTTCCTTACAGTCCAGGTACTTTGCCCCTCCCCCCCCCCCCCCCCCCCCCGTTTTGGAGTTCTTGTGGTCTTGGAATTTAGTTTCTCAGCTTTTCCTCTCTTGTTTTAGCAAGGCTTATGTCTTGATGAATTCCAGAGGGCCCTGAGAAAATTCTGAGAAGAACCGTTCCACGCTGGATGGCTGGTGCAGCCCGTAGTCTAAGCGGTTCAGATACATTGTCACAATTGCCCCTTCTTCTTGCACCAGCCAGATCTTTTCCAATGTCATTTTTAGCAAGAGGCACACCAGTTTCACCATGCATGGAATAACACAAAGCAATGAAATAATGACTACTGGTAAAAACAAAGCTCCATTTACGAGATCTTTCAACCACCCAGTTCTTTCCCATCCCTCAAACCATTGATGCAAACCCCACTCGTTCCCAGTCAATTTCTTCATATTGTCTTGTACTTGTGTGAGTTTCGTATGAATGGCTGCAGAATGGTCCAAAAGATTCATGCAACATATTCCTTATAAAATTCCTAACACTGGTACCCATGTGCTAGTAACAATAAATCTATTTCACCTCCTATTTGCAGTGTGCTATATCTAATAGGATCTACGTCAGTGAGCACCTGACTTAAAATAGAAGAAGTTACGATAAGTCGTTTGAACATCCAGCACCCCAAATGATTAAAAGCAGCCAAACCTTGAGAAGCAGCGCCATCTAGCGTAAGGAAGAACACAGTTATTCCTGCTGGAACGAGCAAAACTCGACATAATGGTGCCAATCACGTCTTTAGCTAGTGTTCCTCTCTAGGTATTCCCGGAAACGAAAAAGCGGCTTCCTCCAGCAAAACCCATTATGAAGGTAAGAGAGCCCGCCGAAGAGCGGCTTCTGTTAAAAGAATCCGGCTACCGGCACCTACCTTCGGACAGCTGCGTATGCCCGTCTTCTGCGTCTCTTGCCGCCTAGACCTTAGCGAAAAGCTTTTCCAAGCATTATCTCAAAAAGGAACTGTGCCATCACGACGGTTTTCATGAAGGTACTCGAGTTCTTCCCATCTCCTGGAGAAAAGAAAATATAAGATTGACCAGGGAGTGCTGCAAATGGCTAAGAACGATAGAAAAGAAAGTTGTTTGAGAAAATTTTCCTACTTATGGTAATGTAAGTTGAAACTGTTGGAAAGTTGTTAGTTATCGTTTTCCCTCAGTTTGAGAGCTGCTCACTTAATCCCAGTGCTGTGCGGCTTCGTTCTTGACGTCTCAGCATCGGCCGAGCTCTCCGGCTGCCGGAGGCGAAGAAGCGGCTTTTTCGCGCCCAGAGCTTTCTGCCGGTCGCGGTGCGCTCCGAACCGCGGCTTCTGCCGAAAGCCGCCGGGGACCGGCACCGACCTTCGGACAGCTGCGTATGCCCGTCTTCTGCGTCTCTTGCCGCCTAGACCTTAGCGAAAAGCTTTTCCAGGCATTATCTCAAAAAGGATCTCTGCCAGCACAGCAAGCGTCCCACGACGGTTTTCATGAAGGTACTCGAGTTCTTACCATCTCCTGGAGAAAAGAAAAAGTGAGATTGGCCAGAGAGTGCTGCATAAGGTTTAGAAGGATGCAAAAGAAAGCTGTCCAAGAACTTTTTCCCTACTTATGGTAATGCAAGTTGAAACTGTTGGAAAGTGGTTAGTTATCGTTTTCCCTCAGTTTGAGAGCTGCTCACTTAATCCCAGTGCTGCGCCCCTTCGTTCTTGACGTCTCAGCATCGGCCGAGCTCTCCGGCTGCCGGAGGCGAAGAAGCGGCTTTTTCGCGCACAGAGCTTTCTGCCGGTCGCGGTGCGCTCCGAACCGCGGCTTCTGCCGAAAGCCGCCGGGGACCGGCACCTACCTTCGGACAGCTGCGTATGCCCGTCTTCTGCGTCTCTTGCCGCCTAGACCTTAGCGAAAAGCTTTTCCAGGCATTTTCTCAAAAAGGAACTCTGCCAGCACAGCAAGCGACCCGCGACGGTTTTCATGAAGGTACTCGAGTTCTTACCATCTCCTGGAGAAAAGAAAATGTAAGATTGACCAGGAAGTGCTGCATAAGGTTTAGAAGGATGCAAAAGAAAGCTGTCCAAGAACTTTTTCCCTACTTATGGTAATGCAAGTTGAAACTGTTGGAAAGTGGTTAGTTATCGTTTTCCCTCAGTTTGAGAGCTGCTCACTTAATCCCAGTGCTGTGCGGCTTCGTTCTTGACGTCTCAGCATCGGCCGAGCTCTCCGGCTGCCGGAGGCGAAGAAGCGGCTTTTTCGCGCCCAGAGCTTTCTGCCGGTCGCGGTGCGCTCCGAACCGCGGCTTCTGCCGAAAGCCGCCGGGGACCGGCACCTACCTTCGGACAGCTGCGTATGCCCGTCTTCTGCGTCTCTTGCCGCCTAGACCTTAGCGAAAAGCTTTTCCAGGCATTATCTCAAAAAGGAACTGTGCCAGCACAGCAAGCGTCCCACGACGGTTTTCATGAAGGTACTCGAGTTCTTACCATCTCCTGGAGAAAAGAAAATGTAAGATTGGCCAGGGAGTGCTGCATAAGGTTTAGAAGGATGCAAAAGAGATTTTTCCAAGAACTTTTTTTCAGCTTATGGTAATGAGCTATACTGGAGGCTCAGACCATTCTTCTTCTTGGAATTGGTGAAGGATGCACAAGCACTGCTGATTGTGCTTCGTTGTGGTACAGGTAATAAATAGTTGATTGTTTTAATAAAAGCACACTTGAAATGCTAAGAGACAAATTTTAAAGCATAATTAATTGGAGAAAGATTCCTAAACTTGTGGCCGGTTTCCCCAACCCATCTATTGATTGCAAACGACATTCCTTGCTGTTGTTCTGGTGCATGAACCAAAGCCCAGTGATGTCTACTACTTAAGAAAGAGGTTCTACCTTCTTACTAGAATATGTTCTTACCCTTTTAAAACACTACCCCGAACATTAAGAACAAGAGATTACCTGATGAAGTAATGAAGTGCTTTGGTTGAAAGTAAATTGCATTTGAAGGAAACGGGTTTGGGGGCGAGCACAGGAAGATCTCCGAAGTAGAGTGCCAGCTTAGTTCTCTGCTTCAGAGACAAGTGAAGCAATTCAGGAATGTCTTTCCGTGAAAATAGTTTACAGATCTTTCTGCACAACAGGTAACCACCAGCATCAGAAATGTGTGCAAATAACAGACTACTCACTACAAGGTTGTCATCCATGAGTGGTAAGGCAACTCAGACTCATAGCAGTGGTTTTGCTCTTGTGCCTCATAGAATAGACAGAAAAGAATGCGGAAAACTAATTTTTCCATCTAGTTTCTTTCAGTATTGGTTCCAGGACTATTTTCCTACCCTCAGGAGACAGCAAAAACTGTCAACAACTGAAATGCTTCAGAACTTGAAATGATCTGAATGGCAAATATTTCTCCTCAAATAAAATTTAAAACGTAAGTCATAACGGTAAAACAGATCGAGCTATTTAAAGATGAATGTTCTAGACTTACTAAAACATTCCCAGAGATAACTATTGTGTCCTAAATCTGTTTAAAAGTCCAGAGTTCCTGGTAAAAAAACTTCTATGCAGATGAGGTAGCTACATGATAGTCTCTTTCCAGCTTAATTATACTCTTCACTCTCACCATCTCTACCAGTTGATTTTCGTAAGTTCTTAGAAAACAGTACTTTAACTTTTTTAGTTCTATGAAAAAAAATGACAGTGACAAGAGTTCTTTGCACTGCCTGTTTTCTGAGAAGCCTGACCATCAAGCCTTAGGAACTTGATCATGAGTTTTATTTCATCTCAAAGTAAATTTTAAGGGCGTGGCAGAGAGAATGGGAGCCTCATGCAAAACAGTTTAGGCTTCTAATTCTTGTATTGTCCTACTTACCTACGACAAGAACTGGAAAGAGGATAGATTCCAGTTAGCAGCTGTTAAACATTTGCACATACTCTTCCGCTAAAGAAGAGGTCAAGGATGGTTTTCTGGCCCTCCCTCCACAAGCTGCAGCTTCCTTCAAGGCACTTTCACCTGCTGTGGCATGGAGCTTTCCAGCAGCTGCACTGTAGGTATGTGTTCCTCCATGGTTCTCTAGGGACTGCTGGGAGACAACCTGCTTCACTAGGATATCTCCAGGGACTGCGGGGGATTCTTTGCTCTGTCAACTGGAACACCTCCTCCTCCTTGTCTTACTGTAGTATCACGGAGCTGCTTCCCATACTGGTTTTTCCCCTCACTTGCCACTGCCCATTCATATGTTTTGTGCTTTTGACAATATATTCTCACAGAGACTGATGGGCTCAGTTGCAAAAATGTGTCTTGCTAGAAAATGACATGCTCTACAAAACCATGATTTTATAGAAAAGAATAGTGGAAGTACAAATATACTGCTAAAGGTCCGGAAACTTGACAGTGCTTCATTGTAATACATCCCCTGATTTTGCCTTCTTTCTCCTTAAGATCTGGAAAGAATACTGGGCAGGAGACAGTGTTGTTTCAAAGAAAAGACTTTTTTAGGATTCTAGGGTGCATCTTCAACTTTCTTGAGAAAATTGAGAAAAGGCCCTTTGTCTTTTGTGATAAATATCATTAGGCAGTAGGGACAAATTCTGACCAACAAGAGCAGGTCAAAATCTGGTGAGATCAAGCAATATACCTTGAGTGGCCAGGACAGAATCATAGAGTGGTAGAATCAGTTGAATTGGAAGGGGCCCGTCAGGAGCATCAAGTCCAACTTCTGGCCCTGCATGGGACCTTCCTCAAGAATCACACCGGATGCCTGAGAGCAATGTCCCAAAGGTTCTTGAACTCAAGATAGGTGTGATGCTGTGAGCACACCCTGGAGAGACTCTTCCAGTGCCCAGCCATCCTCTGGTTAAAAAACTTTTTCCTGATACCGGACCTGAGCCTCCCCTGACTCAGCTGCATGCTATTTCCTCCAGTTCTGTCCTTGTAAACCTCATTGGAGAACTTTCTGATACCTTCATGTCTTTTTTCATTGTGGTACCCAAAACTGCCCCCAAGCACTCAAGGTGAGGCCGCCCCAGAACACAGCAGAGCAGAGCAGAGCAGAGCAGAGCAGGACAATGCCCTCTCTTGCCCAGCTGGTGATACTGTGCCTGATGCACCCCAGGACAGGCTTGGCCCTCCTGGCTGCCAGGGCACTGCTGATACCCATTTAGCTTGCCATTGGCCAGGAGCCTGGCTTCCTTTCAGCCTCTGGCTCCCTAGTCTATACACACACACAGAGCAGGATTGCCCTGTCCCAGGTGCTGAATCCAGCACTTGCCATCGCACAACTCCCTAAGGTTGGGGATTGCCTGTGGGAATCCTTGGAAACAGAGGATTTTGGGAAAGCTGCAAAAGGCAGGCCTCAGAGACAGCAGAACTGTGCTTGGAGCTAAGCAGTAGTCATAAGGTTTGTCAGCAGAAAAATGATAGAAGAAGTAGAGAAGTAAGGACAAATAGAACAATGGCCTGTGTATTAAAGCTTGACATGAAGAACTCCCTAAGCTACAGCAAAGTAGATCTAGCCAGATGTTAGGAAGTTCTAAGCTTAATAATGGAGCTCTGTGCATTCTATCTTAAGGCTTACAAGCAGGTCTTTTATTCAAAAGAAGCAAGCGTTCTTTGAACCAAAGTTCTGTGTGCTTCTAGGGATCGGAAAGAACTACTGTCAATATGCTTTTGCTTTGTGGGATTGGTCAAAAAGCTTTTCAAGTAAGTTGTAACATGAAGTTCTTTTTCTGCTGCTGGGGACGTGAGCTGCTGGCATCTTCCCACTGTCATAAGCATGTCATGAGACTGATGCTGGAAAATACAACAGCTTGGGACGCCTTCCCCAGCAGTCCCGCCCCTTTCGTGATTTGTGCATAGACTCCAGGCCAGCCATAATTGCCCATCTCTCTTATTTGTCAAGATCTCTCTGCAGTGTCTCACTGGCCTCAAGGGAGTTAGTTGACAGCTCCTCCCAATGTAGCGTCTCTGGCAAACTTGCTTAATATTCCTTCAAGTGCCGAGTCCAAGTGCTTCAAAAGATGTTGAAGAGAACTGGCCCAAGGACGATACTGTCTTAGCCACTGAAATTAGCGCTTCATGCTTCTTCTTGCTCCTTAGTGCAGAAATCACAACAAATATCTTCTTTGTTTCTTTTCTATCCATGCAGGTATCTTTGCTTATGCTCATGCTTTTTATCCCAACAGCAGCTGACACGACATTTACATACAGAGCAAGAGCACGCTTTTCCTGCTGTTACTAGACTTAACAATTTTGCAATCTGTCAATCAGATACCTTTGCAACTGAAGTCAGACCTTCAGCATTTCTCATCAAAAGAGTAGAATGTCCTCAGAAGAAGAGAAAACTTTGCTGCATACTCTGTAAGCCTGCAGAAGAATAGATCATAAGGAGTTAGCATCACAATCATTTCAGCACTGACCCTATACTTGAGCAGGGAAAAAACTTCAAAGAAGAGCTAATTAATGCAGCAACATAATCTAAGGAATAAAACAACTAAGATCTTCCAAACTGGTCCCTGCGGTAGAAATGTACTTGTAAGAATACAGAAGGTAAAAGATATGGTTTGGAAAGGCTACATCCTTGCTAAGCTAAATTGGATCTCATCCTGTAGATGAAAGATCAAGAAGCTCAAAGTGGAGCTAGAGAGACATGTCCAGATCATGAGATAGAGCAAAGCATTTTTCAAGATAATTAGGCATTTTGGTGGACTGGGCAGTTAGGTTAAATCTGCCACACTTACTCACTTTTGGGGACTGAATTGTGGAGTGCTAAACCATATCTGCTGCTCTAGAAAGTAAAAGAGACACATCCAAATGGTATGGTTAGTGTGAAGACTCTCGCTGTCTATTGCTAAACATTTCATAAGCTATTAACCGGTCATAGGAACAAAATGAAATAAAGCCATTATATCATCTTGGAATGGAAAAATATGTTCAAAATATTTTTTTCCTTCTGTTTTCTTCCTCTTTTTTTTTTTTTTTTTTTTTTTTTTTAATCCCAGAAGATATGATTCATAATTTCAACCATTCTGGAATGCTTTCAATAGATGAAGCCAGCATAGTATTTTTCTAACAGGCTCTTGCCCCTTACCTTCTTCATTACTGTTTTGGAATATACTCCACAGTCATTTGATCTCAGTCAGTTTTTTATCTCTCTCCCCCCAAGACAAATTTTAAAGGACTACCTAACCACTAAAAATCATCATTTCTCTGGTTTCTCAAAGCTTTTTGAGAAAGTTGTTTTGTTTTGGTTTTTTCATATTGCATCATTCCTAATGTCTTCAGACCTACTACAAGTGGAAGTTCAAATAAATCTTATCTTAAAGAGACTGTGAAAGATAACAAACTGCCAGTCTTGGTATTTGTATTTTTCTAAATCCTTTTGATTTCAAGGTTGCCTTCCTGAATGCGCAGTTTAATTAGAAAACATTGTGTTTCTAAAGGAGACCCAGTTCAATTGCTTCTGCAAGTTCACCTTCATTTTGTAGGATTGTACTTCAAGAAATCTTGTTTCATTCAAACATTAAAAGAATAGATTTGACATCATATGTGACCCTTTCATCTCTCTCATCTGTATTTCATTGCGTGAGTTTCACAGTTGCCTCCAAGAAGATTCCTTTCAATTCGCATAGCATGTTATCTGAAGATCTGTCTGCTTTCTTCACTTGCTTGAATGGGAAGACATGGGAAATACATTCTGAAGGTTATCTTTTATAGTCTACTTTTACCTACCAGTGTGCTTCTATTGACTAGAACCAATTTCAGCTGGAAAGAACATATTGTTCTGATCCGCTCCTACCAAGGGGGGATGATGTTTTCTTAACTGATCTCGGAGGGCAAAAGACAAGATGGAAAAGGGATTGCAGTATCACTCCAAACAAATGCACCTTTCTAGAATGACCACAGCAAATGCCTTCAAGGAATTAGGGAGAGGAAAAGAATAGAAAAGAGGGGGAGAAAGAGAGAGGGAGTATAGCTACCAAATGGAGAGAGATGAAGTCCTCGCAGCCCAGCCGATGGAGTTCTCCTAGGGGAGATCTCAGAGTCCTGGTTATCTCAAGGTTCTATTCTAGTCCATTGCTGAGGGGGGAAACAGATCTAGAAATGGCTGAGGGGGAGCAGATACAATAAAGAGCAAGTCTATTGAAATTGCTGAGGGGAAAATGGTATTGAAGACGGGTACAGACAGTCCATGTTCTCAGCAGGAGAAGTCAATATCAATATCAGCAGTGAGTGGGAGCTATTGTTTCAGGACTGGTTTCTATAGGAAACCAGTCTAGGTCCCGCCAACACATCTGCAGGCAACACTTAGCAGGCATCCTGCTTCAGTCAGGCCAGTAGCCCTGGATCAGAATTACGGGCGTCTCAGCCTCAGTCCTTGGGAGGGGGGCTTCAATCTGCGTCCCTCACGGTGGTAGTGGAGCAGATGAAGGATTTTCCATGGGGCGGCTACCACAGTTGCCCCAGCAAGTTCATCTGGCCAAGAGGTGGGAAAATTCCTGGGCTGGTGTCGCGAAGCACGTGCAGGCCCATAGGTCATCTCGCCCCTTGGCAGGCCCTGCTAGAAGCAGTCACTGTAGACACAGCTGCCAACAATCACTTGGCAGGCCAGAATTCTGCTCAGGGGCCTCAGGATTTCTGGCATTCCTCTCTGACCGGCATGCCAGCATTCCAGTCAGGGTCCTCAGGGTCCCGATGTCTGTCCTGGGGACGGTCGTGAGGCAAATGAGGGGAACTTCGGACTGTCTTTCACATGGATCAGAAAATCAGTTTACTAAAATGGCCAAAAAAGAATGTGTAACATTTAGAATTGAGGAAAAAAACAAAAACAAAACCAAACCCAAAGCATTGGAGCAATATCATTCTAGAGAATGCCATGTATCTATGAAAAGTACAAAAAACTTCTGTTTTCAAATGCACTTACAAATCACCTTTTTGCATCTGTTTTGGGGTTTTTTTTTGTTTGGTTTTTTGGTTTTTTTTTTTGTTTGAAAGCTCTGGCACTTATCTGATTCTTTTTTGAGCTAGTTCAGCTCATTAATCTGGTAAGAAAGCAGCTAAAAGTAAAGAGAAAAACCTATGGGGACCAGGATGCCACTTCAGCCACGTTGTCGTGAAGCATTAGGTCAGCCTTCTGTGTTGTAGAAATATCTCTGTCCTAGATGAAAATCAATGCATAGCACTATCTTCTTTTAAACTTTGTCCTTGCTACTGGGTTCCTGAATGATCAAGATGCTTTCAAACCAAACAACAGCCAGCCCTCTGAGATACTCCCCAAAGTATTGCGATGGAATAACTTGATCAGGAGGAAGAGCTCGCTATGCAGAACCTGAATATGAGGTCAAGAATGCTTTGTTGTGGATTACCATAGTTTGGGATTGTTTATCTCTTACCCCACCATGTAGGTCTAGGAAAAAATTAGGTAGCCACAAGGCTTTTACAGCTGTTCTTGTATTTTGGGATAGTAAGGATTTAGGGGAGTAAACAAAACTGTAGTGAGTTTTCCTATTGACTTGATTGCTCTGTCACTTTGAATTAACTGCTTTGCATGTCAGCTAACCCATCAGCATCAATGAAAAGAATATTTTCTTCCTTCCTGCACAAAGGATGTTTCATGATGCCTGTGATGTCAGGGACTTAAAAACGAAGACCATTGTGATTGAAAGGAAGCACTGGCATGCCACAAGGTAACTGTAGTGAGCTGTGTTTCCTCCTCAGCTTCACTGTGAGAGTAGAATTTTATTGAGCAGTTCCAAAACTTGGTCTTAGCATAGTCTGGTGACATATCTCAAAGGAGCAGTGTCCTAGGGTGACTTTATGATGCTTGTATCCCCAGTCATCTGTTCTCTTAATGCTGGATATGATATTCTCTGCCTTCAAGACTGGTTCTGAGAGCAAAGGTGGGGAGAAGAAGAAGCACCGAGTTTCTTATCAGAGGCTGCACTCCTTAAAAAGCAACACTCTTCCACATTCTGCGCTGCACTGTGTTGTCTGGGCACTGACGGAGCAGAACAGAGCACGCATTTGCTTTTTAGTTGGTTTAGCTGGCTGAGGCAGAGTTTTCCCTGGACTGGTTTTTTTTTTCCTTTCCCTTTTCTTGGAACGTTTCGAATCTGCTCCAGACTGGGACCTGGGAAGCACTGGGAACTTGCACTTTGTGGCCTACTGGGGCCTACCCTGGGCAGCAGCCTTCCCCATTGCTGGAGGGGTTGATAACAGAGTGAGCACCCATAGGAGAGACTTTCTGATTTGTCGTCTCTTCAGTGCGGCAAATGAGTTTTGTCATCTGGTATTGTTCATATTTTGTGCTGGGAAGTGCTTTGCCTGTTAAAGAAACAGCTTTTTCCCACTTCTCTCCCCAAACCAGTTGAGGGGAGCGGCTGTGTGGGTGGGCTTTCGGTGGGGGGGAGGGTGCAGTGGCCCTTTGTGAGGTTTTCTGCCAAATTTAGCCCTAAACCAGGACAATCAGGATGTGCGACTTAGAGAATGGTGGTTGGAACTTTGGTTGGAAAAGACCTTTAAGAACACTGAGTCTAAATGGAATTAGCAAATGCAACCATCAAGAAATGCTTTGCTGTTTGAAGAGAACGTGATTTATCTTGTAAGCTTTGCAAGTATTTGTGTCATCACAAGCACACATGACCAATGCATTAGATGGGAATATAATAAGAAACCTGTGCAGATCAACAGAATGATTCTCAGGGTAGGATATTTGCATGTTTCATCTGTCTTCCTGACTTCTTCAAATGAATTCTTTTTAGAAAGTAATGATTGGAATTGTTACTCTTTTGACAGTTCTGAGTGTATTACTGACCTTTTTGGCATATGAATGCCAAACGGGTTAATTCACCTCGTTTTTCAGATAAAGACCGAGATTTAGTGTTGCTTCAGCTGGAGGCAGAAACATTGAAATCCTCCCGCCTCCTTCTTAGTACCTAATTTCTATTACAAAATCAGTGCACAATCTTGTCCCTTAAGGTCCACTTAGCTCAGTTTATACCAACAGGGTGACATTAGCAGGGCTCACATGATGCTGCACACAGAAGCCCTCAGTGTGCAGCTCTAGCAGACAGTAATTCCATGCAGTTGGACAATCCCAGTGCTGACTTTGGATCACCAGAAGCGTTCTTAGTAGAACGAGACAAATTTAATGGAGAGGTCTCTGCAGGAAGTGGCCTGAAGAAGACAGCAGAAATCCCAGCTGTGTGTTTGTAGAAATCAGTTGAAAGCCATTTACAGAAAAAAGATCTTTAAATCTAGCTAGCTTTTTCTGCAGATTATTTGTAAACTATATGCATGAGATGGACAGTTTCACTGAGCAACTGAAATACAGCGGCATTTAAGGGGATTGAATCAGGGTTGGGAAGCAGTGAAATAAAACTTTTCAGGAATACCAGACATCCAAGTCCCGCCAAAATTGATCCGTTTTTTATGTCCAGATGCTTTTGAAAATAATGGGTGACCATTTGGCTACCTCATCGTTTTAATCAGAAATACAAAGAAAATTTTAAACTCACATATTTTATAGCTTGAGTATTTTTCTTTGTTTATTTCCTACTTTCCAATTCAGTTCTACAAATCATATGATTAGGTAATGAGAACTCATGCTGTATAAAAATATTTAATGCTATACTTCCAAGTTAAGGCCATGTATTTCCTGGAACTGTTTCAAAAAAAAAAAAAAAAGCCTATCTGGATTCTTTCTTCCCCACGCTCATTATTAGATGAAAATCATTTCAATATTCTATTTTGACTTTAGATGGTGCAAGATTATATTCAGAAATTCAAGCCTCTACTGTTAGGTTGTTTACATGGTTTTCTGGCCTTTCTAACTTTGTGCAACCACTCTTTGCAGCTATATATTTTTGCAGTAAGGCATCCCAGGGGTCTGTGAGAAGTTTTAATGTCAAGCAGAACTAACATGTAAACTACACGTGACATACTCGACATATTTCACCTCAGAAAGTTACAGTATGCTTAGACGGGATGAAATACGAAAGAAATAGACTTAACACAATATTTCTAAATCTTGGAAATCTATTACCTGAACTTTGAGTCCGTTTGCAGGACTCTGTAGAAATGCAAACGTGAAGTCCAAGGAGTAGAGCAGAAGGCATATTGGGCAGGGGGACAGAAGATTGCTTTGAAGGATGATGTAAGCATGATTGCATCCTAGAAAGATAGCAGCTGCTTCTGCTGGTGCCAACATCGAGAATTTGTGCCACTGGCCTAGTTTTCTGGGGACTTTTGACCTGCACGCTCTTGAGGGCTTGCAGACATGAATTAATCTGTCCTTTGATCTTTTCTTTCATTTGAACGTCTAGGACCTGTTTTGGTCTTGTGTACGGTACTGTATCGTGTTATAAACAGACATGTTTCCACTGTTTGAAAGCTGTAGTTGAAAGTTAGGTTGCAACTATGAGTTGGCTGTCAAAAGAATTAATTTTCTGCTTTAAGCAAAATATCAAGAGAGACATTCAATCCACTCCTGTGATACAGATTCATTTTGAATTTACAGGGTAATTTGCATTAGTGGTTGTACTGCATGAGCAATAAATATGACTTGCTTGGTTTCTAATGATGATAATAGTTCTCTTTGTATTACTATAAGAATTGAATCCACCATCATTCTTTTCCTATTATTATTATGCTGTAAAGGAAAAACTCTTTTGCATTACCCAAGGAGTAAAATGCATGCATTTAGCATCATTCTTGCAGGTAGTCCTCAATTCTGAAAAGACCTCTCAGAAGCTGTATCAAATGGGAAAGCTAGACGGATGGCAGAATGCAGAAGCTGCCATTTAGGATCGAGTACAAAATGACACCCAAGAAATTCTTCATGGATGCTGCATAAGTACAAAGACGCCATTATTTCAAGGTGCAAAAGAGTCAATGAATAAAAAACGATGCTAATCAAGACACTAGAGTACCAAGCGTGCGACAAGGCTTTTTTGTAATGAACATCATGCCCAGCATGAAAAAGTACTCTTTTTATTGTAGATCGTTTAAAAGTGCACAACAGTTTGGAAAAAAGTACTTTTCTTTTTTCTAGTAATAAGAACTCTGTATCATTCTAAGAGATACTGGACACAGGTTTTTGAAAACAATGTTCTTTTAAAGGTTAATTCTATTCATAAATACTTCACAGGAAAACATTTGATCTGCTGTTCATCCTGAAGACTTTTAAAGGAAAATGTTTTGGTTGCGTTCTCTTCTGACTAGTTCAGGAGCTCAGTCTTACCAGCATTCTAATGCTTTTTTATGTTCCTGATGGCACGGCTTAGACATCCTTGACTCCGTTACCGTCATGATTTCCATATCAAGTGATGAGAATTTTTCTTCATGATTGGTGAAGTGTCATAACATTCATGTCAAGTCAATTTGAAGTTTTTTTTTCCAAAGGAATCTCTTCCTTCCTAATGAAAACCTTTTGAAATAGCAAACCTACTCAGTTTTTCAGAAAGTGATATAATACACCTGTAGAGTACAATGTCCTCGGAGTTGTTTTTTCAGCAGAAGAAGAAAACTGCTGTTTTCTTCTTCTTCTATCACCTTAGACTTACTTTATTCAAAACCTTTTTAAACCTTTGAATTTCTATTTTTATAGCTAATTCCTTTCACAGTGGGCTATAGCATATGTATTTTGAAAGGCCATTTGTACATATTCAAAGGGCTTACTTCTATTCTACTAAGAAATGGCTGTACTTCTAGTAGGGAAACTTCAAGGTCCAGTAAGATTTTATCTTGTACAAAATTTAAAAAACTCCAACTCTTAAAAATGATACCAGAAAATGACGTCTGTAAGACTGTGGCAGGAGGCTTTTTCCAGAACAATGTGCAGTTCTTCCCAATTCTATTTTTCCCTCCCATTACTTTGTACACAAAGATTTTTACACAGTCTTCTAACAGTGGCATGTTACTACTGGGCTAGAGTATTGCCCTGCCAGCATTGGAATTGACTGGAATGCAGCTGTGTTCCAATTTGCTGATGGGACAAGGGTTTTTTTGCTGAACACACTTTAGCAAGCAAGAGGGCTTCTTGGTCTTTAGAAGCTGAGTCCCAGAAAAAGATGAATGAGGTGGTGACGTGCCTCGTGTTTTGAAGAGAGATCAAAAAGTTATTGCTGGGGTCACCTCCCTTTTGGTACGGAAAGCACACAGAGGGCTTTGAAGCAGCACTTTCACCCTCTTTGCATTCACTAGTAAATCTGAGACAGAGCTTGGCCCAAGGTTTGTGCAAAAATACTCTTTTGATGCAACTGTTCACCAGACAATATCTCTGGGAAAATTTGCAGGGGCAGAAAGCAAGCCCTTCCTGGGAAATCTACTGAAATGGTTCAGAAGTTATTCCCACTCACTCTTGCTAACCTCTGCTGTCTAGCTGTCGGATATGCTTGGGACCATGTTGAAATAATTCTAAACAGTGTACTGAGGCTGCAATATTGAGTAAACATAGGTATTTTCCATAGGTGTCAGGGAAAAATATTTCTATTGGTAAAAATGAGTTCCATAGAAAACAAGAACAGCATGGTAGAAAAAAAATCACATCAATAGAATGAAGATGCCCAGAATTCTTCTTTTGAAGTTACACAGAGTCAATATTTTCTAAATAATGTTGTGAAACTTATGAAGAAGTAAGAGTACATTCCACCTGACTGGTGCACAAGTTCATGTTTCCAACTTACAAAAAACATACTATTAAAAGAAAAATGTTCCACCTTGTGGAAAAGTAGCCCATTCGTAATTGTATCAAAGGTAGGATTAGATCAAGTATTCCTACAAGACAGTAGTAGTACTAGGAAAAGCCTTTTGGCATCTATCTGACTACAGGAAACTTGAGCAAGCAGAAGTGTCTTTCCCTGCTGCAAGCTGTACTTCCGATTTGCTACTGCTGCTTAAACATTGTTCAAAGAAAACTTGTCAAAATAAAACTAGTGTATACAAGCAACTGGAACTATCCATTGCGTTCCAGCCAATTTGAACTAGAAAATATCGGACACACACTCCAGTTGAATATTCTAATGCATAGATGGAGTATACCAGCACTAAGAAATGGGAACGCTGGAGAAAGGAGCAAATGCAGATGAATTTCAGGGAAGGAAATTATTGGAGAGCTAACTGCAGTCCCTCGACTTTACAAGAAATGATGTCCAGTAAATCCCAACCTGACACGTAAAGAACTCCGTTTTGAAATGGGCTGCATCTATGGTCCTCTGTTCTTCCTAGATGAAGGAACTGTGTTTTGAATCAATCTTCCAAGTGGTATGGCTAAAGACCTTGGATACCTCAAATTTTTTTTTTTTTTTCCAGAAGCAACTGTCTCAAAACCTCTCTAAACTGACTTTTCCCCTTACGATGCCATCTTTTAAAAGAGCACCTTTTCATTTAACAGGGTATTCCAAACATCATTTCCAAATTTAGACTAAAAGTAACACTCTTTCTAGTTATCTTTGGGTTTTTTGCAGCTTCCTGCCAACATAGGCAGCAAGGAAGAGAACCGACGGCAGCTCTTTCTGGAGCATCTTGAACAAATGCCCTTGCTTATGTTCAAATCTTTCACTTCTCCAAAATCCCTAACAATGAAGTAAAGGTTGTGAAGGCATTACTAGTAGTATTAGATGGCAATGGATGGGTCAAATAGAATTTGTATCACATAGATGATACTGGCAAACAGCAAATGAAGGGGTTTCTTTCAGCTCTCAGACTGATGTTACATCTCAGTAATTTATTAAAAAGATAACAAGAAGGATATTTTTTAACAGTGAACTTAATTACACCCCTACCCATGGACATCTGAATCTTAGGAATAGACAGTGTCTGATTTAGAAAAAAAGAAAGAATGACCACAGTTTAAAGAAGCATATGATCATGAACACTTTGCTGATGGAACGTAGCCTATTCCTTGGCTGAAATGAAGCAGGTAGACAGGACATAGGAAGTATCGTTTTGTGGATCAAACATTTGTTTTCTAAAGTGATGCTTACAGATGGTGAACTCACCAACTTCGATATTGCACAGTAGATAAGAGTACCTAACTTGCGCCATCAAGTTATCCCTTGGAATCACCATCCAAGGGCATTTTCCCCTGCCTCTGTGAAAATGTGCCTACCTTTTTCACAATACTTTTGCAGCAGCATTCTTAGGCCTGATCAGCTGTTATGGAGGGTGAATGATCAGCAGCAAGGTGACTGGCCAGGGTCATTTGCTTCAATGGATTTTGATCTACTGGATATTTTGAAGACCTGCTTCAGCCCTGTTGGTCAAACACAGCCTTCAAACGGTGCTAAACAATTGTTTGGGCTGTGGACCACATGAAAAAATACCTTCTGGTGCCTTTACTGGGCCATATGCTCTTGATTCTCTCCCTCAACTTCTCCATCACCTCTCATCTCTTTCACATGAGCTATGTTCAAGGTCCACAGGATACTTTTCACAGAATCTTCAGGCCTGATGCAGTAGGAATGATGAACAAATGCAGCTGGGATGAATTTTCCAGTTTGGATAAAACCTCTTGTGCACACAAATCCCCCTATGCCCAGAAAAACCTTCACTAAGCACTCGTGTTCTACCTAAACCGCAGTTTAGTCTGAAAGAAAAGCTTTGGTCTGAGAGTATCTGAGAGATTTGCATGAAGCACAGATATCTGACCTATGCAATTTTGAAGATCAGAGCTAAAAGAAAATGGCAAGAAGTTTTTAATTTTGCCGGTTTTAATTTTCAATTCCATGCACTTTTTCAAAAAGTGTCAATCTCAAATGGCCATCAACATCTTTCAGTCGTCTGGAAGTTAGTATTCATATCAAATGTGTTTCAAATCAATAGAATTTCAAACCTTTCCTCAAAGTTTATATACCTAGATTTAGTATTTCTGATCTCTATTAGATGAAAGGAAGACATTTTTTGCTGTTGGGGTGCTGGAACGCTGCTTCGGGTTGCCCAGAGAAGTTGTGGATGTCCCATCCCTGAACGTATTCAAGTCAGCTTGGATGGGGCTTTGAACAGCAACAAATGCGACCCTTGATGGTAGATAAACAAAGCTTGAATATAGAAGAGACTCAGATTGAGGTATACGAACAAATTTTCTCTCAGCTCTTGGGGTAAATTCAAAGTTGTACAAAATTGCATTTCTCTGTGATTTTCACTACTGTAACAGAAAGCTTCATGAAAACTGTGCAGAAGATATCAACTTTTAAAAGCGATAAGAACTACAACATCAAACACATGAGATGGGTTTCAACATGGGACACCCTCTGAGAGAAAATCTCTGTATTTCGACACTTCATGCCAATCATTAGGATTTCAAGGAGTGCCAAAGAAGGCGGCAAAATATCCTTCAGGACATTATTTACTGTAGTTCAGCCTGGCCATTAGTTGGAATTAGTGTTTGAACTAATGTAGACATACCACACACACTTTCCATGCACTGAAAACTTACTGTTTACAATGAATAAGCAATGAGGATCAAAATTGATTGAAAGCATCTTAAAAATGTCAAGTATTTCACTGTAAATGATCTATGATCAAAATACTTATTCCTCCTTAGTGAGGGACAAATAAATTCTTCCATACCATGATGGTTAAAAATTGTCTAAACCAATGTTTTCTTCTGAAAAGACATCATCTAATTTTTTCTATTTTTAGAAGAAAATATTTCTAGACATAGAACAAAGGAATTTTAAAGGAACAAATGGAAGGAAAATATTCTGCAAACAGAATTCAATGAAAACCTGTGTTTTAAATATGAGGTAGATATTCAACAGAGTTTTTGTACCAGATATTTGAAATAGTGTACCGGCTATTTTGTCCACAAAGAGAGCTATTTAGCATTTCAGTCTTTTCCAAGGTGTTCATGATCTGCTATGCTGATCTCTGTGCATGCCTAGGTGTGTGCGGAAGGTGGGGCCATGTGAAGGGGAGTGTCTATGTTTGCTTAGCACTCGGAGAGGCAGATTCATGCCTCAGCTCCATCATTTCTTTTAGAAACTTCCCAGAGAGTGGATATGAAGTTTCATATCCAAAAGAGATCAATTCCCAAGTCATCCATTTTACTCTACCTTGTAAATCACATGCTTTGTTGCATATTTTATCAAATAGACTTTCAAGCCGCGTGGAGGAAGGAGAATGTGGAGAATCCCTCCAATGTCTTGCAACTTGTACGCAAATAGATTTTCAAGAAAATCATCATTTCTCTTTTAAATACATCTGGGACAGGCATGATGGTGGCGTCAATCTGTTGAAGTTTTTGTTGCTGGGGGAAGTTGTACGAAAGGACTGGTTTTTACATTGACCAGTTACTGAATCAAGTGCATGAACACATTTGAAATTCCACTGGGGTTTCCTTTTTCTAGCAGACTACTTCTAGAACTAGCTAGCAGACTCAAGACGACTCTTTTTCTCTGTTTTTGTTTCTTTCCTATTTTCTTGCTTTCTCTGCAACTGTCTACACAATTTTAGGACTTTTTTCCCAACTCAAATTGTTTCATAGACCGATAATTCAGATACGCTTTTTACAAGGAATGTTTTAAATCTTTGTTAGAATTAAGAAAGTTAAGGACATAGGTCATTTTCTTCCCTTATGAAAATTGCAATGAAAGAGTTCAATAAAGACCAACTCCTTTTTATTTATTTGGAATACAAGTCGATAATTCCCATACAGTAATTCATTGGTGGACCAATATTTGCCATTCTGATGTAAGTTGTCACTTCTTAACAATATGCCTTCTGTGACTACGTTGACAACACTTTTGGTAAAGATCCTAACTGGTCTTAGACACGCATAGGGAGAAATTTGCTCTGCCAGTGTCAGTCTTAAGCATGCGTCTCAGAGGATCTTTCTAGAGCTGGGGAATTTTCCCATGAAAGGGATTCAGTTATGGAAGAGACAGGTTTCCTGGAGTTTTACATTCTTCTTGAACACTACTTAAGGAACTTAAATCCCATGTCCATTTGGATCTCACTCTGCACAGAGCTTTGTCATGCCAGTCCTTGAAATGCATCTCTAAGAGAATTCACTAGCACAGAATGAATGAGGGTTGAAGGGCTCTGTGCGGCTCCCCAAGTCCCATCCCCCTGCTTCAACCAGGATACCTAGAGCCTGTTGCCCAGGATTATATCTGGGCCTACTTTTAATGTCTTCAATGATCCAGACTCCACCATCTTTCTGGACACTCTGTGCCATGGTTCAGTCACCGTCACGGTAAAAAATAATTTTGTGATGCTCAGAGACAATCTCCTGTATTGCAGTGTGTGCCCACTGCCTCTTGTCTTTTCACTGAGCATCATTGAAAAGACACTGGTTCCCTGCTCTTTGCACTATTCCTTCCCGTAGGTATGTGTGCTGCCATGTAGATAAACGTCCAAAACTTCCCTGAAGCTCAGGCAGATGATATTCTCTTCATCTACCAGGCAAGTTCATTCACCAGAGGAGTTTAAAAAGTCGTCAAGCACCAATTTCCCCTGGTAAATCCATGCTGACTACATTTGTTCTGTCCTCCTTCGTGTGCCTGGCAATGCTTTCCAGGAATAGCTACTCCATCAACTTCCTGGGGATCCAAATGAGGCTGGCTGGCTTGTACTTTTCTGAGTCCTCCTGGTTGCCTTTTTTGAAGATGGGTGACATTTGCTTTCATCCAGTCTTTGGGCACTTTCCTCAGTCACCATGGTCCATCCAACATGATCAGGAGTGGCCTCAGAATAACATCTGCTAACACCCTTGAGACCTGTGCATCCATCTCAACAAGGCCTGTGGACTTTATGGAATACTTCCCAATTCAGTGACTATGCCCATAAAAATTTGCATGGGATAAGAGGACATTTTAACAGGTACTTGAAGAGTGAGTGAAAAGCTATGGAAGCAATCCAAAAGGACGAAGACTAGAGTTCCCTTTGAAGACAAAGCATCCCATCATGGAGCTGAGCAGCTTTAGATCCAGGTAAGCTTCCTCTCTGAAAGGATGCAGAAGACATGATTTTACCTTATCCAGTAATAAAATGTGTTGACCATTCACTTGCTAAACAAAAAATTCAATGATTTCCAAAATTATTGCCTCCTACGTAGACAATAATATACTGGCTGGGTATTCCCCTAACAGATGAGAGCACCTGCTTGATGTCTTTTATGCGTGCAGACTATTTGAAGTAGGTCATTTGAGTGGGGATTCCTGGTCTTCGAATTTTCTTTCTGATGAATTTGGAATATTTACTGAAGCAAGGACCGGAAGATGAAAACTTCATTTCCCATCAGCGCACTCTAACATCCATGGCCGTAATGCCATTGTTTCTCCCCAGCTGAGTCAAGAATTCATGACTACAAAGTGGATCAGCTCCAAAGGAAAGATCAAGGCTGGATAATATTCTCTCTTGGTAAAGCTATTTATCTCAAATGAAGTGACCAACTTCTAATGGCTCACTGGCCTAAAGCCACAAGGAGGGGGAGATGGACCAGCTTTCCTTCCACTGCTGCTCTCTTTGTCACCTCGGTGTTTAATACGAGTAGGAAGACGTTCAAAAAGACAGCGTTGCAGAATTCATAAAATTCAGTCTTAAAAAAAATCATTTTTTAGCAGGTGAAATAAAAATAGCAAATAAAATATATAAGTTTGTCTTGCCTTGTTCTGCAGGTTTTGTAACTGGCACACCTTTCCTTATGAACGCACTGTCCTTTCCTAAATACTCTCATATGGAGGAAGATGCTTCTGATCAGAAGAGCACTAGGATGTCTTTACTCGACCTTTTCTTTTCACTGATGCTTGGTCCTCTGAAATGAATGGTTTTCTAAAATTGAAATGTGCTACTATTGTTCCCATGGGGTAAGCCGCAGACTCCTCCTGTCGGAGCTGTCACTAATCAGCTACTCTCCTATCTGCCTTTAGTAGTTGAATGTTCTGGTCTAAAAGTAGCACCTTCTGTGTAGCCATGCTCTTAGTTGCCAGTCTCATCCTAAATCCAAAGACCCTCCTGCAAAGGACCGCTGGTTCTGTAGTCAACCAAGGAAAAAAGACCCGTCCATCCATGCTTTCTGATTTAAAATATTAGGGTATGATGTCCCTAAACAATTCTCTGCAGTTGAACACTACTTATCTTTGGCGTGTTCCTTCAACTCACTCGCAAGTCATTCATGCCTTAGGTTATTGGGAGAATTGCTTCATTTGAAGATGATTAAAAGGGGTATGAGAATACTTTTGTGCTTCTGCTATGAGGATACTTTTCAAATCCATACAAACTCCCTGCAAATGCAAAAACCTGCATCCTGTATTGTCCTAGCTTATAATATCAAAATGCATCCTATTCCCACCCTCAAGAACTGAGGAAACCAGGGGTGGCATCGTTTTTTCCTTCTCTCCTGTTAATGGGCCCATCAATGTCTTGCCACATGACTCAGAGATAACTCCCTCCAGGAGCCATTTCTGTTTCACGGGTAATCAAGGACCCACATCATGACTCAGAACGATATCAGCCCATTGGGAGATGCTCTGCCCAGGGGGTAGGAGCTAAGCATCCCCACCTGGATATCATCTGGGTTTTGGAAGGCAAGAAGCACTATTTCTACTGCATTGCCAGAGGAACGGCCACCCTTAGCCACTGGTTTTCCAGAGGATGAGAGCTACCAGATGGTTTCTACAGAATCACCACTTCAACAAGACCATTTCATCCAAACTGCTTTCACCACCCTAACTAGCAGGATGTCAGCTTGTATTCCGACTCTGTCAGTGGTTTTTCTTTTGTACTCTTGCATGGATTTGGGTTTTTCCCCCTTTTCCTAATAAACTGGATTTCTGACTTGGAGTCTTGCTGCGGTGCTGGATTTCTTCAGCCCAACTAGCTCCCGACACCGACAGCGAGAGTGGGCCGCCCCAAGAAAGCTGTCGAATCCGGGCTGCAGCTGTAGGGCACAGCTGCTCTACGGCACAGGTGGACTGCCTTGGGGATAGAACTGCGTTGAGAGCAGGGACAAGGAACAGGGAGAGGTCTTCTGCATATTTTTCAGTTTACTCCCTGGAGGGTCAAGGACAGAAAGACACTGATTCAAAGGCATCCATCAACTTCTAAATGGGGGGAAGGTCCCAGGGGAGGATACAATCTTTAACCAACTGGGAGAAACTGGGGGTGGTAGACAAGGAGGGGAATACAATGTTGAAACCAGTAGGGGGACTACAGGGGAGGAGAATGACTTGAAGAAACCACTGGGGTTTTGAAGGGTACAAAATTGAGAGGGAAGTTTCTAGAGAAAGGGGCAGGCTTGGGGAGGGGTTGATGTTCAATGGGAGAAGGAACAGGGAACAAAAGGGCAGGTCTTTGGGGAGAGGGACAGCTAGGGCAAAAGCCAACAATACTGGGGGGAAAGGAACAATCCATTCATAATAACATATGCTATAACAGCACAAAATAGGAAGCCTTAGAAAACGGACTACTAGAACTGCAGTACAATAATAGACACACACTGCAACAGAGTGTCTCACTGGTTTGGCTTTCAAAGCAGAAGAGGTGCCAACCTAAAAATTTCCCAACTTCAAGGTTAACTGGCTGCAGTTTTGATTTCCTTCTTCAATATATCACCAAGGCGCTATCAGCTTCTGTAATTGGCTCAGCAGCATGTCTGTTCTTAGTGCCAAGCAGGGATTCACTTTGCCAGGCATGGAGGAAGCTTCTAGGAGCTTTGCACAAAAAATCACTTCTGTGGCTGGCTTCTTCCCTCCCCACCAAAAACCAAGCCATGCCAAACCAACACCTTAAGTAATTCGTAGTACTTAGTACGCATCCAAGAATGTCTTTTAAACGATGCTTTATGTTTTTGACCAAACGCACTGAAAAGAAGTGGATCCATAATATTGATAAAAATTGTTCCAGTTCAATAGAAATATTGGGTCATGCAACTCTAGATTACATAGCTGTTTTTTTGTACAATACCCAGAGGCTTTTTTCACCTCCATGGAAGAGCCTAAATGAGGGATGTGGGAGTCCAGGCGGCTCTCCAAAATGCAGTTTATTCCATCCAAGACGTTGCAGCAGTCCAGGGTAGTGGGCAACAGAGCCTGTGCCTACAGCTGTCAGCTCTAGCTACAGGCAGGCCTGGAGACCCTTTGGTTTTGGCACTTTGCTGAGCATCTTCATACAGTAGAACCAATCTATCCCTTAACTATTATCTATAGCCTATCCTAACGACTCTAATTACCATATGTTGCTATTCTCCACTCACTAAAAGTCAGTATATTACAGTTGAAGCGGAAAGTTGTTTTTCAGTTTTCTTGACAGTGGAAAATTTGGAGAGCTTTTTCTGCTTGCAGCATTTGCTGACTTGTTTGCCTGTGCTAGCTTCCTGCTTGGTAAAAACATCTTCTTGTTTGGGGTGGGTTTATCCTTTGCTGTAAGTCATAAAACCCTCTTCTAACTAAGGTATCCTCGGTTATCCAGTAAGACAGGCTCAGCAATTCTTTTCTTCTAGATCAAAACTTGCTTCCAACTCTATTCCTTCTTCAGACTCCACATTGAAAAATCTTTCTGCCAAGCATACATATCTGTGAGACTTTCTTGTCAAACTTTCATCTTTCCCAACACCTCTAAAGAAATGTTTCCTGATGGTTTGGATCAGAAGATCCAGTATTGCCATCCTGAGATTTTTCATTCAAAACCCATAAGCTGTGCTCAAGGTTTTGGCTATGTTCTTTGTTGTGCCTTGCATCTATTTTGGCTAGAAAGCCAGTGTAGATGATGTCCTTGCTGCAGTAGCCATGGGAAATAAGGTGGAGTGTCTGGCTGATGTACCGGGATGTAGACTATCCAGCACTCCCCCAGGGAGGCCAGGATCCCTAAAGGAATAGAATATTGGCTATGCTCTGGGAGTTTTACAGAGAGAAAGATCCTCACAGCTCAAATGATTTGTCTCCTGGAGTTCTGAGGAGTATGTGGTGAAGAAGAAGGCTGCTGTCTTTTCCAAGAATCTTCCGTGCATTCAAGAGGATCATTGAACTTCTTGTCTGAGAATGAAAGAAATATTAGTAGTAATTAGTACTTTTTCTCTGTCTGTGCATCACTGATTGAATTTGGGTAGGCAATATTTTTTTTATTTATTTATTTGAATTATTCATCATAAGGTCTTCCAAATTCCCAAATTCTGCTTCACTTCTTTCTTTTGTAGGCCAGTCTGGTTCATCTTCTCTTCTACTGTATTATTGCAGACCATATCTGAATGGATTTTTTTTTTCATTTTGAACATTTGGTTTAAACTGAATGAACAGAACGCTTTATTTATCCTTATTTGACCAGTTTGCAAGGAAATACAGAATTTTGAAGAGAAGTGACGTGACTCCACTTGAGGTTTTCAATGGATGAGAAGAATGACGATGTCCTACATTCACAGCATTGTTTACAGTAACATTGCAGCTAGTTTCCAGCAACGAAGGTCAGGTTCAGGAAGCAGGCATGCATGATTGTAGAGAAGTCTAAAAAGTTTCAGTTTGGCCGCTTTTCTTGAAAAATAGCTAATATGTCTCAACGTTGTGCTGAATCTTGTTGTACAGACACTTCTTTTGAGGTCTGAACTCCTTGCTGGACTTCTGTATCTAAGAATCAGATACAGTAAACCTATGTTTCCTTATATGCTGTAAGAATTTGGTTCTAATCTAGAAGAGCAAGAAAAGGTTGCCATATTAATACAAGGTAAAGAACCTGCTAAGAAAGCAGTTAATGGACTGCTTTTTTTATTGGAGCAGTGATTTAGTGGTTTGATGGGTTTTTTTTTTTTTGCTTCTCAAAAGAATTTAAGAAGTGGTGGGGTAAGAATGTGTGGATGTTTATAGGTTTGCCTTGAAAGAAGAATTACAGGGGAAACTGTTGTAAAGAATTGATGCAGAGCTCTATGCATTAATGCACTCTTCCGTACAGAGTTTCAGAAGTGAAAACCAAGAGGAGAGAGTGCCGACAAGATGAGAGTGCCGATTTACTAGAATGAATTCAAGATAGCATTCTTTTCTCTCTGAATTACAGCTCTAAACCTCAGGGTAGTAATAGGAAGTACATAACAATCTCAAAGATTTAAAAATGGATGATGAAGTTTTCTATCCAGTAAACTGTAAGGCTTCACATTTTAACCTGGTTTGCATTTTGGCAAAAGCCTGGAATCTTCTGCAATTTGCCAGATAACAAGGGATTTAGAACAGGAAGTATGCAAGTAATCATTTGGAGCCTTCATCTCCCTTCTTAGAACAATGGATACATTTATTATGCTCCTATTTTTATTCCATCAGGGGATTTGATCATGGAAATGTCTAGTCATTCTTTTCTTGTTTTCAACCCCTCAAAGAGCATGAATCCAAACTATTCAGAAGTTCTTGATCTGCAACAGTGACAAGCACTATACTGGTAAGAGTCAGTGGACATTAGCAGATCCCCTATGCCAGCCCCCTATGGCGGGCAGTTCTGGCAGGACTGATGTTTGAGGGGCTGGAATTCTGTGAAATAGAACATTCTATGAATGGGGAAAATGGAAACAGATTCTGAACGTTCAACCCAACACGTGAACAAGTACTAGGGCAGGTAATTTTCTGTGGAAATTTCCTTAGCCCCAGTGTTGTGGATGATGATTACTCTTCCTACCTCCTTTGGTCAGCTGCCAGCACAGTCACGTTACTCCGCTTATGGACAGAAAACCAGAAGAAGTCATTTTTGAACAAAACACCCAGCAGGACCTTAGAGTGTTTTTGCTGCAAAATGTTTCAAGGCAGATAGGGAAACAATTCCATTGTAGAGAGTGTGCTGAGAAGACAAGTTTGGAAGTTAAAAACCATGGGATCTGTTTCTATATATGTCACTGATTTTGCTTATTATCAATTTGGTGGGGTTTCTTGTTTTGTTGTTTTATTTTTTTGGTTTTTTTGTTGTGTTTTTTTTTGTTTTTTTGTTTTTTTGTTTTTTTGTTTATTTTTTTTTCCTGCATCCTTGAGATGAAAGCATAAGACAGAAAAGTACGGTAAAGTTAAAATACTTTTGAGATGGCTTGTGCTGAAAAACTTGTAGCTACTGCTAAGGCCCATAAGCCAGGTCCTGTTTCATTTCTGAGAAGCTATAAAATTCCCATTGGTAATTTAGTTCTAAGCATCTGTTGTTATGGTGGAGATGCAAATTAAGAAGAACAATTTTTGAATCTGTAGGGATGTGTTTACCATTTTGGAGCTGCCTTTTCAGTCTCTGAGCCATCAATGAAAAGAAGGAGAAGAATCTACACTCTTTTCAACCTGTGGACCATCCACTACTGTCCACGTGCTCAGATTCAAAGCCAAACAATCCTGTCGGGCCTGATTGGGAGGAATTATTTGGATTCAAAATACTAGACTAGTATTTGATTTCCATCAGCACAGTCCATTGGGCACAAATTTTGATATCAATAGAACCTTTCACGGGGATCCATCTTTCTCACCTGCAGTACATTTTAAAGAGAAGAGGCATTGTTGAATGGCTTCAGTGAAAAAAAAAATCTTAAATGCACTCTGAATGGAATTGAGATCCAAAGGAGCCAGTATTTCAAGAAAGCCTGAGATGTTGTCTGCCATGAGATCCCTTCTAAGAGGTTCTATTAAGGTACCAAATTCTTCATCAAAATACTGTCAGATTGGTCAGAGGGGAAAAGCAAACTTTTTGAATGGTCCTTTGGGAAGACAGGGCTTGCAGCAAATTTAGTACTTGCTGCTAGGTTGCCTACATTCCAGGAAAGAGTATTAAATACTGAAATTCGACCGATGGTGGATGAAGTCTTTGTGACTGTGAATGTCCAGTGCATGGCAATCTCAGAAAGGAACCCATCAAAGCCCCTGAAATGCCAACACACAAGTTGTGAGTTGGCAGTGCATGC
Organism: Haemorhous mexicanus; assembly: GCF_027477595.1. NCBI lineage: Eukaryota > Metazoa > Chordata > Aves > Passeriformes > Fringillidae > Haemorhous > Haemorhous mexicanus. The sequence goes on along the minus strand of NC_082345.1, from coordinate 19,622,547 downwards.
CAGGTTTTAGCAAACCACAGCAAAATGCTGATTGCAAAACGAGGCCATCAAGTCACATCCGGTATGAAGCAGTAGGAAAGAGGAAAGCAGCTGAGAGCGTCAACCCTGCTAAGTAGTCTCAGTATTCTTATTGCCATTAGCAGAAATGTGAAATGAGTCTATAAAAATTACAAAGGAGGCAAAAGAAAAGGGAGTGATGACTCCTCTGGCATAGTGTTTCCTAACAGGGATCTTCAAAATCCTGTAAAGATTCTCTCATCCTTTAAACTGAAGGAAGGTATTAATGGCAGTAAGGAAATGGCATCAAATGCTAGAAAGACTCTGGGCAGTGTACTTCTAGACAGAAATGCCACTGATGGAAAACCGACTAAACTGGCACCAATGCAGCAGCATTGTACTAAAGCCCAGAAATTGTCCACGGCTTCACTCTCTGCCATTCCTTTCATATGCACACAGCAGCTCTGCAACATTCCTACTCATCATCTCCTTGGCAAACTGGGCGTGAGGGTCCGTAGTGACGCAGAGTCCCCAGGCAGGTGCAAAGGAGAGCCGCTTTCTTGCAAAAGCCAGGCTTTTGAAGCAGACAGGCCTTTATCACTTGCATAGCTTTAAGCCGCAACAAACATAATTCAACCAACCGTCATACCCCACGCTGTGAACACGCAATGCTTCTAGAACTTCTTGATCTACCTCTAATTCAGCTGTCTCACTTTCCCCTAGTCATTTTCTACTTAGCCAAAGTAACGGGCCTCAGCCATGGTTTTACAAGGCCTTCCTTTCGGAAAGTTCTACCTATATGCAACAGCATACCACTAGTTTCTTCACCACCAAGAGTTTAGGTAGATGATTGGCATCTGCCCTTGCGGTGAAACATAATGGGGAGAGAAAATGCTGTTGGAGATGTTCAGTCATTCCATTTTCTAGACAGGCCAAATCAAAAGAAAAGCAAGCTATAGGATTGTGTACTTGCTCTTACAGAACACCTGCTGCCATCTGACAATGAACTAGCAGAAAATCAGCAAGAATGAGACTTGAGGCAAACAACCTTTGGAAGGGAATAATGGGTTGATAAATAAAGACAACAGTTTCCAGGCTCTTGAGATACTTTAAATGACAGCAAAGGATTTGAGAGCAGAGGCTGAACTGGTGGGGAAGGATTCAAAGAATCCCAAGAAAAACATGACCAAAGAATAAAAGAACCCCAAGAAAAATAGGGGCAACTGACCTGTTAAGGCCTTCAGGAAATCAGTGGCCGCTGATTTAGATAGGCCATTCAAGTTCATTTACTGGTGCACCTTCCACTCCTATTTCACCTGTCAGCATCACAGGGTGAATTGAGACCTTGGAATCAAGATTATTTGGGATTCTGTTCTTAGCTTTAGGAGAGAAGTACAGCAGGTGAAGTACCTGTTACTGATGTGATACCCAGGAACACAGAGTTGACACATTTCATTGAAGTCCAATCACAACTAGCAATACTAAGAGGATAGGATTGGCGCCTTTTCATGACGCTCTTCTTGTTACGCAGCCTGCTCTGATTCTGGTGAAACTTTTTCATTAGCTTCTCTCTAAAAAGGAGAAAAACCAATTAAATGTCCCTCCCTGCTGATGCTAATCGAGTCAGAGGTCTATGAAAGGGCCAAAAATATTCGGAATTCTTCTTAGACAATGGAAATGGAAGCAGAGCTACCAATCTATTTCCTTGCAACATATCCCTAAAACTCATTCCCTTCTATTCATCACTTATGTATAGTCAGCAGTACATTCAGGAAAAGATGAAACTGACTGATGTCAGCAAGGGAAGGACTTGAAAGAACTATTCCCATGAATCATCGTATAGACAGTAACTCTAACATTAAAATCAGAACCCTTTTAGTAAGTATCGCTTATGGGAAATTCAGGACTCCTGCACAATGGACCAAGAGGATTAAGCAGAAGCCGTTTATGGTTTACATGATGCACTTACTCATTCTGACTCTCTGCACACGCTAGTCACGCTTTTCTTATTGGTGCCTTTGTCTTGTCCACGCATTCTGCGTGCACCTCTCAGAAGATGTGTTTCCTTACAGTCCAGGTACTTTGCCCCTCCCCCCCCCCCGCCCCCCCCCCCCCGTTTTGGAGTTCTTGTGGTCTTGGAATTTAGTTTCTCAGCTTTTCCTCTCTTGTTTTAGCAAGGCTTATCTCTTGATGAATTCCAGAGGGCCCTGAGAAAATTCTGAGAAGAACCGTTCCACGCTGGATGGCTGGTGCAGCCCATAGTCTAAGCGGTTCAGATACATTGTCACAATTGCCCCTTCTTCTTGCACCAGCCAGATCTTTTCCAATGTCATTTTTAGCAAGAGGCACACCAGTTTCATGATGCATGGAATAACACAAAGCAATGAAATAATGACTACTGGTAAAAACAAAGCTCCATTTACGAGATCTTTCAACCACCCAGTTCTTTCCCATCCCTCAAACCATTGATGCAAACCCCACTCGTTCCCAGTCAATTTCTTCATATTGTCTTGTACTTGTGTGAGTTTCGTATGAATGGCTGCAGAATGGTCCAAAAGATTCATGCAACATATTCCTTATAAAATTCCTAACACTGGTACCCATGTGCTAGTAACAATAAATCTATTTCACCTCCTATTTGCAGTGTGCTATATCTAATAGGATCTACGTCAGTGAGCACCTGACTTAAAATAGAAGAAGTTACGATAAGTCGTTTGAACATCCAGCACCCCAAATGATTAAAAGCAGCCAAACCTTGAGAAGCAGCGCCATCTAGCGTAAGGAAGAACACAGTTATTCCTGCTGGAACGAGCAAAACTCGACATAATGGTGCCAATCACGTCTTTAGCTAGTGTTCCTCTCTAGGTATTCCCGGAAACGAAAAAGCGGCTTCCTCCAGCAAAACCCATTATGAAGGTAAGAGAGCCCGCCGAAGAGCGGCTTCTGTTAAAAGAATCCGGCTACCGGCACCTACCTTCGGAGAGCTGCGTATGCCCGTCTTCTGCGTCTCTTGCCGCTTAGACCTTAGCGAAAAGCTTTTCCAGGCATTATCTCAAAAAGGAACTGTGCCATCACGACGGTTTTCATGAAGGTACTCAAGTTCTTACATTCTCCTGGAGAAAAGAAAATATAAGATTGACCAGGGAGTGCTGCAAATGGCTAAGAACGATAGAAAAGAAAGTTGTTTGAGAAAATTTTCCTACTTATGGTAATGTAAGTTGAAACTGTTGGAAAGTGGTTAGTTATCGTTTTCCCTCAGTTTGAGAGCTGCTCACTTAAACCCAGTGCTGTGCGGCTTCGTTCTTGACGTCTCAGCATCAGCCGAGCTCTCCGGCTGCCGGAGGCGAAGAAGCGGCTTTTTCGCGCCCAGAGCTTTCTGCCGGTCGCGGTGCGCTCCGAACCGCGGCTTCTGCCGAAAGCCGCCGGGGACCGGCACCTACCTTCGGACAGCTGCGTATGCCCGTCTTCTGCGTCTCTTGCCGCCTAGACCTTAGCGAAAAGCTTTTCCAGGCATTTTCTCAAAAAGGAACTCTGCCAGCACAGCAAGCATCCCACGACGGTTGTCATGAAGGTACTCGAGTTCTTACCATCTCCTGGAGAAAAGAAAAAGTAAGATTGGCCAGGAAGTGCTGCATAAGGTTTAGAAGGATGCAAAAGAAAGCTGTCCAAGAACTTTTTTCCCTACTTGTGGTAATGTAAGTTGAAACTGTTAGAAAGTGGTTAGTTATCGTTTTCCCTCAGTTTGAGAGCTGCTCACTTAATCCCAGTGCTGCGCCCCTTCGTTCTTGACGTCTCAGCATCGGCCGAGCTCTCCGGCTGCCGGAGGCGAAGAAGCGGCTTTTTCGCGCCCAGAGCTTTCTGCCGGTCGCGGTGCGCTCCGAACCGCGGCTTCTGCCGAAAGCCGCCGGGGACCGGCACCTACCTTCGGACAGCTGCGTATGCCCGTCTTCTGCGTCTCTTGCCGCCTAGACCTTAGCGAAAAGCTTTTCCAGGCATTTTCTCAAATAGGAACTCTGCCAGCACAGCAAGCGTCCCACGACGGTTATCATGAAGGTATTCGAGTTCTTACCATCTCCTGGAGGAAAGAAAATGTAAGATTGACCAGACAGTGCTGCAAATGGCTAAGAACGATAGAAAAGAAAGTTGTTTGAGAAAATTTTCCTACTTATGGTAATGTAAGTTGAAACTGTTGGAAAGTGGTTAGTTATCGTTTTCCCTCAGTTTGAGAGCTGCTCACTTAAACCCAGTGCTGTGCGGCTTCGTTCTTGACGTCTCAGCATCAGCCGAGCTCTCCGGCTGCCGGAGGCGAAGAAGCGGCTTTTTCGCGCCCAGAGCTTTCTGCCGGTCGCGGTGCGCTCCGAACCGCGGCTTCTGCCGAAAGCCGCCGGGGACCGGCACCTACCTTCGGACAGCTGCGTATGCCCGTCTTCTGCGTCTCTTGCCGCCTAGACCTTAGCGAAAAGCTTTTCCAGGCATTTTCTCAAAAAGGAACTCTGCCAGCACAGCAAGCATCCCACGACGGTTGTCATGAAGGTACTCGAGTTCTTACCATCTCCTGGAGAAAAGAAAAAGTAAGATTGGCCAGGGAGTGCTGCATAAGGTTTAGAAGGATGCAAAAGAAAGCTGTCCAAGAACTTTTTTCCCTACTTGTGGTAATGTAAGTTGAAACTGTTAGAAAGTGGTTAGTTATCGTTTTCCCTCAGTTTGAGAGCTGCTCACTTAATCCCAGTGCTGCGCCCCTTCGTTCTTGACGTCTCAGCATCGGCCGAGCTCTCCGGCTGCCGGAGGCGAAGAAGCGGCTTTTTCGCGCACAGAGCTTTCTGCCGGTCGCGGTGCGCTCCGAACCGCGGCTTCTGCCGAAAGCCGCCGGGGACCGGCACCTACCTTCGGACAGCTGCGTATGCCCGTCTTCTGCGTCTCTTGCCGCCTAGACCTTAGCGAAAAGCTTTTCCAGGCATTTTCTCAAATAGGAACTCTGCCAGCACAGCAAGCGTCCCACGACGGTTATCATGAAGGTATTCGAGTTCTTACCATCTCCTGGAGGAAAGAAAATGTAAGATTGACCAGACAGTGCTGCAAATGGCTAAGAACGATAGAAAAGAAAGTTGTTTGAGAAAATTTTCCTACTTATGGTAATGTAAGTTGAAACTGTTGGAAAGTGGTTAGTTATCGTTTTCCCTCAGTTTGAGAGCTGCTCACTTAATCCCAGTGCTGCGCGGCTTCGTTCTTGACGTCTCAGCATCGGCCGAGCTCTCCGGCTGCCGGAGGCGAAGAAGCGGCTTTTTCGCGCCCAGAGCTTTCTGCCGGTCGCGGTGCGCTCCGAACCGCGGCTTCTGCCGAAAGCCGCTGGGGACCGGCACCTACCTTCGGACAGCTGCGTATGCCCGTCTTCTGCGTCTCTTGCCGCCTAGACCTTAGCGAAAAACTTTTCCAGGCATTTTCTTAAAAAGGAACTCTGGCAGCACAGCAAGCGTCCCACGACGGTTGTCATGAAGGTACTCAAGTTCTTCCCATCTCCTGGAGAAAAGAAAATGTAAGATTGGCCAGGGAGTGCTGCATAAGGTTTAGAAGGATGCAAAAGAAATTTTTCCAAGAACTTTTTTTCAGCTTATGGTAATGAGCTATACTGGAGGCTCAGACCATTCTTCTTCTTGGAATTGGTGAAGGATGCACAAGCACTGCTGATTGTGCTTCGTTGTGGTACAGGTAATAAATAGTTGATTGTTTTAATAAAAGCACACTTGAAATGCTAAGAGACAAATTTTAAAGCATAATTAATTGGAGAAAGATTCCTAAACTTGTGGCCGGTTTCCCCAACCCGTCTATTGATTGCAAACGACATTCCTTGCTGTTGTTCTGGTGCATGAACCAAAGCCCAGTGATGTCTACTACTTAAGAAAGAGGTTCTACCTTCTTACTAGAATATGTTCTTACCCTTTTAAAACACTACCCCGAACATTAAGAACAAGAGATTACCTGATGAAGTAATGAAGTACTTTGGTTGAAAGTAAATTGCATTTGAAGGAAACGGGTTTGGGGGCGAGCACAGGAAGATCTCCGAAGTAGAGTGCCAGCTTAGTTCTCTGCTTCAGAGATAAGTGAAGCAATTCAGGAATGTCTTTCCGTGAAAATAGTTTACAGATCTTTCTGCACAACAGGTAACCACCAGCATCAGAAATGTGTGCAAATAACAGACTACTCACTACAAGGTTGTCATCCATGAGTGGTAAGGCAACTCAGACTCATAGCAGTGGTTTTGCTCTTGTGCCTCATAGAATAGACAGAAAAGAATGCGGAAAACTAATTTTTCCATCTAGTTTCTTTCAGTATTGGTTCCAAGACTATTTTCCTACCCTCAGGAGACAGCAAAAACTGTCAACAACTGAAATGCTTCAGAACTTGAAATGATCTGAATGGCAAATATTTCTCCTCAAATAAAATTTAAAACGTAAGTCATAACGGTAAAACAGATCGAGCTATTTAAAGATGAATGTTCTAGACTTACTAAAACATTCCCAGAGATAACTATTGTGTCCTAAATCTGTTTAAAAGTCCAGAGTTCCTGGTAAAAAAACTTCTATGCAGATGAGGTAGCTACATGATAGTCTCTTTCCAGCTTAATTATACTCTTCACTCTCACCACCTCTACCAGTTGATTTTCGTAAGTTCTTAGAAAACAGTACTTTAACTTTTTTAGTTCTATGAAAAAAAATGACAGTGACAAGAGTTCTTTGCACTGCCTGTTTTCTGAGAAGCCTGACCATCAAGCCTTAGGAACTTGATCATGAGTTTTATTTCATCTCAAAGTAAATTTTAAGGGCGTGGCAGAGAGAATGGGAGCCTCATGCAAAACAGTTTAGGCTTCTAATTCTTGTATTGTCCTACTTACCTACGACAAGAACTGGAAAGAGGATAGATTCCAGTTAGCAGCTGTTAAACATTTGCACATACTCTTCCGCTAAAGAAGAGGTCAAGGATGGTTTTCTGGCCCTCCCTCCACAAGCTGCAGCTTCCTTCAAGGCACTTTCACCTGCTGTGGCATGGAGCCCTCCAGCAGCTGCACTGTAGGTATGTGTTCCTCCATGGTTCTCTAGGGACTGCTGGGAGACAACCTGCTTCACTAGGATATCTCCAGGGACTGTGGGGGATTCTTTGCTCTGTCAACTGGAACACCTCCTCCTCCTTGTCTTACTGTAGTATCACGGAGCTGCTTCCCATACTGTTTTTTCCCCTCACTTGCCACTGCCCATTCATATGTTTTGTGCTTTTGACAATATATTCTCACAGAGACTGATGGGCTCAGTTGCAAAAATGTGTCTTGCTAGAAAATGACATGCTCTACAAAACCATGATTTTATAGAAAAGAATAGTGGAAGTACAAATATACTGCTAAAGGTCCGGAAACTTGACAGTGCTTCATTGTAATACATCCCCTGATTTTGCCTTCTTTCTCCTTAAGATCTGGAAAGAATACTGGGCAGGAGACAGTGTTGTTTCAAAGAAAAGACTTTTTTAGGATTCTAGGGTGCATCTTCAACTTTCTTGAGAAAATTGAGAAAAGGCCCTTTGTCTTTTGTGATAAATATCATTAGGCAGTAGGGACAAATTCTGACCAACAAGAGCAGGTCAAAATCTGGTGAGATCAAGCAATATACCTTGAGTGGCCAGGACAGAATCATAGAGTGGTAGAATCAGTTGAATTGGAAGGGGCCCGTCAGGAGCATCAAGTCCAACTTCTGGCCCTGCATGGGACCTTCCTCAAGAATCACACCAGATGCCTGAGAGCAATGTCCCAAAGGTTCTTGAACTCAAGATAGGTGTGATGCTGTGACCACACCCTGGAGAGACTCTTCCAGTGCCCAGCCATCCTCTGGTTAAAAAACTTTTTCCTGATACCGGACCTGAGCCTCCCCTGACTCAGCTGCATGCTATTTCCTCCAGTTCTGTCCTTGTAAACCTCATTGGAGAACTTTCCGATACCTTCATGTCTTTTTTCATTGTGGTACCCAAAACTGCCCCCAAGCACTCAAGGTGAGGCCGCCCCAGAACACAGCAGAGCAGAGCAGAGCAGAGCAGGACAATGCCCTCTCTTGCCCAGCTGGTGATACTGTGCCTGATGCACCCCAGGACAGGCTTGGCCCTCCTGGCTGCCAGGGCACTGCTGATACCCATTTAGCTTGCCATTGGCCAGGAGCCTGGCTTCCTTTCAGCCTCTGGCTCCCTAGTCTATACACACACACAGAGCAGGATTGCCCTGTCCCAGGTGCTGAATCCAGCACTTGCCATCGCACAACTCCCTAAGGTTGGGGATTGCCTGTGGGAATCCTTGGAAACAGAGGATTTTGGGAAAGCTGCAAAAGGCAGGCCTCAGAGACAGCAGAACTGTGCTTGGAGCTAAGCAGTAGTCATAAGGTTTGTCAGCAGAAAAATGATAGAAGAAGTAGAGAAGTAAGGACAAATAGAACAATGGCCTGTGTATTAAAGCTTGACCAGAAGAACTCCCTAAGCTACAGCAAAGTAGATCTAGCCAGATGTTAGGAAGTTCTAAGCTTAATAATGGAGCTCTGTGCATTCTATCTTAAGGCTTACAAGCAGGTCTTTTATTCAAAAGAAGCAAGCGTTCTTTGAACCAAAGTTCTGTGTGCTTCTAGGGATCGGAAAGAACTAGTGTCAATATGCTTTTGCTTTGTGGGATTGGTCAAAAAGCTTTTCAAGTAAGTTGTAACATGAAGTTCTTTTTCTGCTGCTGGGGACGTGAGCTGCTGGCATCTTCCCACTGTCATAACCATGTCATGAGACTGATGCTGGAAAATACAACAGCTTGGGACGCCTTCCCCAGCAGTCCCGCCCCTTTCGTGATTTGTGCATAGACTCCCGGCCAGCCATAATTGCCCATCTCTCTTATTTGTCAAGATCTCTCTGCAGTGTCTCACTGGCCTCAAGGGAGTTAGTTGACAGCTCCTCCCAATGTAGCGTCTCTGGCAAACTTGCTTAATATTCCTTCAAGTGCCGAGTCCAAGTGCTTCAAAAGATGTTGAAGAGAACTGGCCCAAGGACGATACTGTCTTAGCCACTGAAATTAGCGCTTCATGCTTCTTCTTGCTCCTTAGTGCAGAAATCACAACAAATATCTTCTTTGTTTCTTTTCTATCCATGCAGATATCTTTGCTTATGGTCATGCTTTTTATCCCAACAGCAGCTGACACGACATTTACATACAGAGCAAGAGCACGCTTTTCCTGCTGTTACTAGACTTAACAATTTTGCAATCTGTCAATCAGATACCTTTGCAACTGAAGTCAGACCTTCAGCATTTCTCATCAAAAGAGTAGAATGTCCTCAGAAGTAGAGAAAACTTTGCTGCATACTCTGTAAGCCTGCAGAATAGATCATAAGGACTTAGCATCACAATCATTTCAGCACTGACCCTATACATGAGCAGGGAAAAAACTTCAAAGAACAGCTAATTAATGCAGCAACATAATCTAAGGAATAAAACAACTAGGATCTTCCAAACTGGTCCCTGCGGTAGAAATGTACTTGTAAGAATACAGAAGGTAAAAGATATGGTTTGGAAAGGCTACATCCTTGCTAAGCTAAATTGGATCTCATCCTGTAGATGAAAGATCAAGAAGCTCAAAGTGGAGCTAGAGAGACATGTCCAGATCATGAGATAGAGCAAAGCATTTTTCAAGAGAATTAGGCATTCTGGTGGACTGGGCAGTTAGGTTAAATCTGCCACACTTACTCACTTTTGGGGACTGAATTGTGGAGTGCTAAACCATATCTGCTGCTCTAGAAAGTAAAAGAGACACATCCAAATGGTATGGTTAGTGTGAAGACTCTCACTCTCTATTGCTAAACACTTCATAAGCTATTAACCAGTCATAGGAACAAAATGAAATAAAGCCATTATACCATCTTGGAATGGAAAAATATGTTCAAAATATTTTTTTTCCTTCTGTTTTCTTCCTCTTTTTTTTTTTTTTTTTTTTTTTTTTTTTTTTTTTTTTTTTAATCCCAGAAGATATGATTCATAATTTCAACCATTCTGGAATGCTTTCAACAGATGAAGCCAGCATAGTATTTTTCTAACAGGCTCTTGCCCCTTACCTTCTTCATTACTGTTTTGGAATATACTCCACAGTCATTTGATCTCAGTCAGTTTTTTATCTCTCTCCCCCCAAGACAAATTTTAAAGGACTACCTAACCACTAAAAATCATCATTTCTCATTTCTCTGGTTTCTCAAAGCTTTTTGAGAAAGTTGTTTTGTTTTGGTTTTTTCATATTGCATCATTCCTAATGTCTTCAGACCTACTACAAGTGGAAGTTCAAATAAATCTTATCTTAAAGAGACCGTGAAAGATAACGAACTGCCAGTCTTGGTATTTTGTATTTTTCTAAATCCTTTTGATTTCAAGGTTGCCTTCCTGAATGCACAGTTTAATTAGAAAACATTGTGTTTCTAAAGGAGACCCAGTTCAATTGCTTCTGCAAGTTCACCTTCATTTTGTAGGATTGTACTTCAAGAAATCTTGTTTCATTCAAACATTAAAAGAATAGATTTGACATCATATGTGACCCTTTCATCTCTCTCATCTGTATTTCATTGCGTGAGTTTCACAGTTGCCTCCAAGAAGATTCCTTTCAATTCGCATAGCATGTTATCTGAAGATCTGTCTGCTTTCTTCACTTGCTTGAATGGGAAGACATGGGAAATACATTCTGAAGGTTATCTTTTATAGTCTACTTTTACCTACCAGTGTGCTTCTATTGACTAGAACCAATTTCAGCTGGAAAGAACATATTGTTCTGATCCGCTCCTACCAAGGGGGGATGATGTTTTCTTAACTAATCTCGGAGGGCAAAAGACAAGATGGAAAAGGGATTGCAGTATCACTCCAAACAAATGCACCTTTCTAGAATGACCACAGCAAATGCCTTCAAGGAATTAGGGAGAGGAAAAGAATAGAAAAGAGGGGGAGAAAGAGAGAGGGAGTATAGCTACCAAATGGAGAGAGATGAAGTCCTCGCAGCCCAGCCGATGGAGTTCTCCTAGGGGAGATCTCAGAGTCCTGGTTATCTCAAGGTTCTATTCTAGTCCATTGCTGAGGGGGGAAACAGATCTAGAAATGGCTGAGGGGGAGCAGATACAATAAAGCGCAAGTCTATTGAAATTGCTGAGGGGAAAATGGTATTGAAGACGGGTACAGACAGTCCATGTTCTCAGCAGGAGAAGTCAATATCAATATCAGCAGTGAGTGGGAGCTATTGTTTCAGGACTGGTTTCTATAGGAAACCAGTTTAGGTCCCGCCAACACATCTGCAGGCAACACTTAGCAGGCATCCTGCTTCAGTCAGGCCAGTAGCCCTGGATCAGAATTACGGGCGTCTCAGCCTCAGTCCTTGGGAGGGGGGCTTCAATCTGCGTCCCTCACGGTGGTAGTGGAGCAGATGAAGGATTTTCCATGGGGCGGCTACCACAGTTGCCCCAGCAAGTTCATCTGGCCAAGAGGTGGGAAAATTCCTGGGCTGGTGTCGCGAAGCACGTGCAGGCCCATAGGTCGCCTCGCCCCTTGGCAGGCCCTGCTAGAAGCAGTCACTGTAGACACAGCTGCCAACAATCACTTGGCAGGCCAGAATTCTGCTCAGGGGCCTCAGGATTTCTGGCATTCCTCTCTGACCGGCATGCCAGCATTCCAGTCAGGGTCCTCAGGGTCCCGATGTCTGTCCTGGGGACGGTCGTGAGGCAAATGAGGGGAACTTCGGACTGTCTTTCACATGGATCAGAAAATCAGTTTACTAAAATGGCCAAAAAAGAATGTGTAACATTTAGAATTGAGGAAAAAAACAAAAACAAAACCAAACCCAAAGCATTGGAGCAATATCATTCTAGAGAATGCCATGTATCTATGAAAAGTACAAAAAACTTCTGTTTTCAAATGCACTTACAAATCACCTTTTTGCATCTGTTTTGGGTTTTTTTTTTTGTTTGCTTTTTTGGTTTTGTTTTTTTTGTTTGAAAGCTCTGGCACTTATCTGATTCTTTTTTGAGCTAGTTCAGCTCATTAATCTGGTAAGAAAGCAGCTAAAAGTAAAGAGAAAAACCTATGGGGACCAGGATGCCACTTCAGCCACGTTGTCGTGAAGCATTAGGTCAGCCTTCTGTGTTGTAGAAATATCTCTGTCCTAGATGAAAATCAATGCATAGCACTATCTTCTTTTAAACTTTGTCCTTGCTACTGGGTTCCTGAATGATCAAGATGCTTTCAAACCAAACAACAGCCAGCCCTCTGAGATACTCCCCAAAGTATTGCGATGGAATAACTTGATCAGGAGGAAGAGCTCGCTATGCAGAACCTGAATATGAGGTCAAGAATGCTTTGTTGTGGATTACCATAGTTTGGGATTGTTTATCTCTTACCCCACCATGTAGGTCTAGGAAAAAATTAGGTAGCCACAAGGCTTTTACAGCTCTTCTTGTATTTTGGGATAGTAAGGATTTAGGGGAGTAAACAAAACTGTGGTGAGTTTTCCTATTGACTTGATTGCTCTGTCACTTTGAATTAACTGCTTTGCATGTCAGCTAACCCATCAGCATCAATGAAAAGAATATTTTCTTCCTTCCTGCACAAAGGATGTTTCATGATGCCTGTGATGTCAGGGACTTAAAAATGAAGACCATTGTGATTGAAAGGAAGCACTGGCATGCCACAAGGTAACTGTAGTGAGCTGTGTTTCCTCCTCAGCTTCACTGTGAGAGTAGAATTTTATTGAGCAGTTCCAAAACTTGGTCTTAGCATAGTCTGGTGACATATCTCAAAGGAGCAGTGTCCTAGGGTGACTTTATGATGCTTGTATCCCCAGTCATCTGTTCTCTTAATGCTGGATATGATATTCTCTGCCTTCAAGACTGGTTCTGAGAGCAAAGGTGGGGAGAAGAAGAAGCACCGAGTTTCTTATCAGAGGCTGCACTCCTTAAAAAGCAACACTCTTCCACATTCTGCGCTGCACTGTGTTGTCTGGGCACTGACGGAGCAGAACAGAGCACGCATTTGCTTTTTAGTTGGTTTAGCTGGCTGAGGCAGAGTTTTCCCTGGACTGGTTTTTTTTTTCCTTTCCCTTTTCTTGGAACGTTTCGAATCTGCTCCGGACTGGGACCTGGGAAGCACTGGGAACTTGCACTTTGTGGCCTACTGGGGCCTACCCTGGGCAGCAGCCTTCCCCATTGCTGGAGGGGTTGATAACAGAGTGAGCACCCACAGGAGAGACTTTCTGATTTGTCGTCTCTTCAGTGCGGCAAATGAGTTTTGTCATCTGGTATTGTTCATATTTTGTGCTGGGAAGTGCTTTGCCTGTTAAAGAAACAGCTTTTTCCCACTTCTCTCCCCAAACCAGTTGAGGGGAGCGGCTGTGTGGGTGGGCTTTCGGTGGGGGGGAGGGTGCAGTGGCCCTTTGTGAGGTTTTCTGCCAAATTTAGCCCTAAACCAGGACAATCAGGATGTGCGACTTAGAGAATGGTGGTTGGAACTTTGGTTGGAAAAGACCTTTAAGAACACTGAGTCTAAATGGAATTAGCAAGTGCAACCATCAAGAAATGCTTTGCTGTTTGAAGAGAACGTGATTTATCTTGTAAGCTTTGCAAGTATTTGTGTCATCACAAGCACACATGACCAATGCATTAGATGGGAATATAATAAGAAACCTGTGCAGATCAACAGAATGATTCTCAGGGTAGGATATTTGCATGTTTCATCTGTCTTCCTGACTTCTTCAAATGAATTCTTTTTAGAAAGTAATGATTGGAATTGTTACTCTTTTGACAGTTCTGAGTGTATTACTGACCTTTTTGGCATATGAATGCCAAACGGGTTAATTCACCTCGTTTTTCAGATAAAGACCGAGATTTAGTGTTGCTTCAGCTGGAGGCAGAAACATTGAAATCCTCCCGCCTCCTTCTTAGTACCTAATTTCTATTACAAAATCAGTGCACAATCTTGTCCCTTAAGGTCCACTTAGCTCAGTTTATACCAACAGGGTGACATTAGCAGGGCTCACATGATGCTGCACACAGAAGCCCTCAGTGTGCAGCTCTAGCAGACAGTAATTCCATGCAGTTGGACAATCCCAGTGCTGACTTTGGATCACCAGAAGCGTTCTTAGTAGAACGAGACAAATTTAATGGAGAGGTCTCTGCAGGAAGTGGCCTGAAGAAGACAGCAGAAATCCCAGCTGTGTGTTTGTAGAAATCAGTTGAAGGCCATTTACAGAAAAAAGATCTTTAAATCTAGCTAGCTTTTTCTGCAGATTATTTGTAAACTATATGCATGAGATGGACAGTTTCACTGAGCAACTGAAATACAGCTGCATTTAAGGGGATTGAACCAGGGTTGGGAAGCAGTGAAATAAAACTTTTCAGGAATACCGGACATCCAAGTCCCGCCAAAATTGATCCGTTTTTTATGTCCAGATGCTTTTGAAAATAATGGGTGACCATTTGGCTACCTCATCGTTTTAATCAGAAATACAAAGAAAATTTTAAACTCACATATTTTATAGCTTGAGTATTTTTCTTTGTTTATTTCCTACTTTCCAATTCAGTTCTACAAATCATATGATTAGGTAATGAGAACTCATGCTGTATAAAAATATTTAATGCTATACTTCCAAGTTAAGGCCATGTATTTCCTGGAACTGTTTCAAAAAAAAAAAAAAAAAGCCTATCTGGATTCTTTCTTCCCCACGCTCATTATTAGATGAAAATCATTTCAATATTCTATTTTGACTTTAGATGGTGCAAGATTATATTCAGAAATTCAAGCCTCTACTGTTAGGTTGTTTACATGGTTTTCTGGCCTTTCTAACTTTGTGCAACCACTCTTTGCAGCTATATATTTTTGCAGTAAGGCATCCCAGGGGTCTGTGAGAAGTTTTAATGTCAAGCAGAACTAACATGTAAACTACACGTGACATACTCGACATATTTCACTTCAGAAAGTTACAGTATGCTTAGACGGGATGAAATACGAAAGAAATAGACTTAACACAATATTTCTAAATCTTGGAAATCTATTACCTGAACTTTGAGTCCGTTTGCAGGACTCTGTAGAAATGCAAACGTGAAGTCCAAGGAGTAGAGCAGAAGGCATATTGGGCAGGGGGACAGAAGATTGCTTTGAAGGATGATGTAAGCAAGATTGCATCCTAGAAAGATAGCAGCTGCTTCTGCTGGTGCCAACATCGAGAATTTGTGCCACTGGCCTAGTTTTCTGGGGACTTTTGACCTGCACGCTCTTGAGGGCTTGCAGACATGAATTAATCTGTCCTTTGATCTTTTCTTTCATTTGAACGTCTAGGACCTGTTTTGGTCTTGTGTACGGTACTGTATCGTGTTATAAACAGACATGTTTCCACTGTTTGAAAGCTGGAGTTGAAAGTTAGGTTGCAATTATGAGTTGGCTGTCAAAAGAATTAATTTTCTGCTTTAAGCAAAATATCAAGAGAGACATTCAATCCACTCCTGTGATACAGATTCATTTTGAATTTACAGGGTAATTTGCATTAGTGGTTGTACTGCATGAGCAATAAATATGACTTGCTTGGTTTCTAATGATGATAATAGTTCTCTTTGTATTACTATAAGAATTGAATCCACCATCATTCTTTTCCTATTATTATTATGCTGTAAAGGAAAAACTCTTTTGCATTACCCAAGGAGTAAAATGCATGCATTTAGCATCATTCTTGCAGGTAGTCCTCAATTCTGAAAAGACCTCTCAGAAGCTGCATCAAATGGGAAAGCTAGACGGATGGCAGAATGCAGAAGCTGCCATTTAGGATCGAGTACAAAATGACACCCAAGAAATTCTTCATGGATGCTGCATAAGTACAAAGACGCCATTATTTCAAGGTGAAAAAGAGTCAATGAATAAAAAACGATGCTAATCAAGACACTAGAGTACCAAGCGTGCGACAAGGCTTTTTTGTAATGAACATCATGCCCAGCATGAAAAAGTACTCTTTTTATTGTAGATCGTTTAAAAGTGCACAACAGTTTGGAAAAAAGTGCTTTTCTTTTTTCTAGTAATAAGAACTCTGTATCATTCTAAGAGATACTGGACACAGGTTTTTGAAAACAATGTTCTTTTAAAGGTTAATTCTATTCATAAATACTTCACAGGAAAACATTTGATCTGCTGTTCATCCTGAAGGCTTTTAAAGGAAAATGTTTTGGTTGCGTTCTCTTCTGACTAGTTCAGGAGCTCAGTCTTACCAGCATTCTATAGCTTTTTTATGTTCCTGATGGCACGGCTTAGACATCCTTGTCTCCGTTACCGTCATGATTTCCATATCAAGTGATGAGAATTTTTCTTCATGATTGGTGAAGTGAAGTGTCATAACATTCATGTCAAGTCAATTTGAAGTTTTTTTTTTCCAAAGGAATCTCTTCCTTCCTAATGAAAACCTCTTGAAATAGCAAACCTACTCCGTTTTTCAGAAAGTGATATAATAAACCTGTAGAGTACAATGTCCTCGGAGTTGTTTTTTCAGCAGAAGAAGAAAACTGCTGTTTTCTTCTTCTTCTATCACCTTAGACTTATTTTATTCAAAACCTTTTTAAACCTTTGAATTTCTATTTTTATAGCTAATTCCTTTCACAGTGGGCTATAGCATATGTATTTTGAAAGGCCATTTGTACATATTCAAAGGGCTTACTTCTATTCTACTAAGAAATGGCTGTACTTCTAGTAGGGAAACTTCAAGGTCCAGTAAGATTTTATCTTGTACAAAATTTAAAAAACTCCAACTCTTAAAAATGATACCAGAAAATGACGTCTGTAAGACTGTGGCAGGAGGCTTTTTCCAGAACAATGTGCAGTTCTTCCCAATTCTATTTTTCCCTCCCATTACTTTGTACACAAAGATTTTTACACAGTCTTCTAACAGTGGCATGTTACTACTGGGCTAGAGTATTGCCCTGCCAGCATTGGAATTGACTGGAATGCAGCTGTGTTCCAATTTGCTGATGGGACAAGGGTTTTTTTGCTGAACACACTTTAGCAAGCAAGAGGGCTTCTTGGTCTTTAGATGCTGAGTCCCAGAAAAAGATGAATGAGGTGGTGACATGCCTCGTGTTTTGAAGAGAGATCAAAAAGTTATTGCTGGGGTCACCTCCCTTTTGGTACGGAAAGCACACAGAGGGCTTTGAAGCAGCACTTTCACCCTCTTTGCATTCACTAGTAAATCTGAGACAGAGCTTGGCCCAAGGTTTGTGCAAAAATACTCTTTTGATGCAACTGTGCACCAGACAATATCTCTGGGAAAATGTGCAGGGGCAGAAAGCAAGCCCTTCCTGGGAAATCTACTGAAATGGTTCAGAAGTTATTCCCACTCACTCTTGCTAACCTCTGCTGTCTAGCTGTCGGATATGCTTGGGACCATGTTGAAATAATTCTTAACAGTGTACTGAGGCTGCAATATTGAGTAAACATAGGTATTTTCCATAGGTGTCAGGGAAAAATATTTCTATTGGTAAAAATGAGTTCCATAGAAAACAAGAAGAGCATGGTAGAAAAAAAATCACATCAATAGAATGAAGATGCCCAGAATTCTTCTTTTGAAGTTACATAGAGTCAATATTTTCTAAATAATGTTGTGAAACTTATGAAGAAGTAAGAGTACCTTCCACCTGACTGGTGCACAAGTTCATGTTTCCAACTTACAAAAAACATATTATTAAAAGAAAAATGTTCCACCTTGTGGAAAAGTAGCCCATTCGTAATTGTATCAAAGGTAGGATTAGATCAAGTATTCCTACAAGACAGTAGTAGTACTATGAAAAGCCTTTTGGCATCTATCTGACTACAGGAAACTTGAGCAAGCAGAAGTGTCTTTCCCTGCTGCAAGCTGTACTTCCGATTTGCTACTGCTGCTTAAACATTGTTCAAAGAAAACTTGTCAAAATAAAACTAGTGTATACAAGCAACTGGAACTATCCATTGCGTTCCAGCCAATTTGAACTAGAAAATATCGGACACACACTCCAGTTGAATATTCTAATGCATAGATGGAGTATACCAGCACTAAGAAATGGGAACGCTGGAGAAAGGAGCAAATGCAGATGAATTTCAGGGAAGGAAATTATTGGAGAGCTAGCTGCAGTCCCTCGACTTTACAAGAAATGATGTCCAGTAAATCCCAACCTGACACATAAAGAACTCCGTTTTGAAATGGGCTGCATCTATGGTCCTCTGTTCTTCCTAGATGAAGGAACTGTGTTTTGAATCAATCTTCCAAGTGGTATGGCTAAAGACCTTGGATACCTCAATTTTTTTTTTTTTTTTCCAGAAGCAACTGTCTCAAAACCTCTCTAAACTGACTTTTCCCCTTACGATGCCATCTTTTAAAAGAGCACCTTTTCATTTAACAGGGTATTCCAAACATCATTTCCAAATTTAGACTAAAAGTAACACTCTTTCTAGTTATCTTTGGGTTTTTTGCAGCTTCCTGCCAACATAGGCAGCAAGGAAGAGAACCGACGGCAGCTCTTTCTGGAGCATCTTGAACAAATGCCCTTGCTTATGTTCAAATCTTTCACTTCTCCAAAATCCCTAACGATGAAGAAAAGGTTGTGAAGGCATTACTAGTAGTATTAGATGGCAATGGATGGGTCAAATAGAATTTGTATCGCATAGATGATACTTGGCAAACAGCAAATGAAGGGGTTTCTTTCAGCTCTCAGACTGATGTTACATCTCAGTAATTTATTAAAAAGATAACAAGAAGGATATTTTTTAACAGTGAACTTAATTACACCCCTACCCATGGACATCTGAATCTTAGGAATAGACAGTGTCTGATTTAGAAAAAAAGAAAGAATGACCACAGTTTAAAGAAGCATATGATCATGAACACTTTGCTGATGGAACGTAGCCTATTCCTTGGCTGAAATGAAGCAGGTAGACAGGACATAGGAAGTATCGTTTTGTGGATCAAACATTTATTTTCTAAAGTGATGCTTACAGATGGTGAACTCACCAACTTCGATATTGCACAGTAGATAAGGGTACCTAACTTGCGCCATCAAGTTATCCCTTGGAATCATCATCCAAGGGCATTTTCCCCTGCCTCTGTGAAAATGTGCCTACCTTTTTCACAACACTTTTGCAGCAGCATTCTTAGGCCTGATCAGCTGGTATGGAGGGTGAATGATCAGCAGCAAGGTGACTGGCCAGGGTCATTTGCTTCAATGGATTTTGATCTACCGGATATTTTGAAGACCTGCTTCAGCCCTGTTGGTCAAACACAGCCTTCAAACGGTGCTAAACAATTGTTTGGGCTGTGGACCACATGAAAAAATACCTTCTGGTGCCTTTACTGGGCCATATGCTCTTGATTCTCTCCCTCAACTTCTCCATCACCTCTCATCTCTTTCACATGAGCTATGTTCAAGGTCCACAGGATACTTTTCACAGAATCTTCAGGCCTGATGCAGTAGGAATGATGAACAAATGCAGCTGGGATGAATTTTCCAGTTTGGATAAAACCTCTTGTGCACACAAATCCCCCTATGCCCAGAAAAACCTTCACTAAGCACTCGTGTTCTACCTAAACCGCAGTTTAGTCTGAAAGAAAAGCTTTGGTCTGAGAGTATCTGAGAAATTTGCATGAAGCACAGATATCTGACCTATGCAATTTTGAAGATCAGAGTTAAAAGAAAATGGCAAGAAGTTTTTAATTTTGCCGGTTTTAATTTTCAATTCCATGCACTTTTTCAAAAAGTGTTAATCTCAAATGGCCATCAACATCTTTCAGTCGTCTGGAAGTTAGTATTCATATCAAATGTGTTTCAAATCAATAGAATTTCAAACCTTTCCTCAAAGTTTATATACCTAGATTTAGTATTTCTGATCTCTATTAGATGAAAGGAAGACATTTTTTGCTGTTGGGGTGCTGGAACGCTGCTTCGGGTTGCCCAGAGAAGTTGTGGATGTCCCATCCCTGAACGTATTCAAGTCAGCTTGGATGGGGCTTTGAACAGCAACGAATGCGACCCTTGATGGTAGATAAACAAAGCTTGAATATAGAAGAGACTCAGATTGAGGTATACGAACAAATTTTCTCTCAGCTCTTGGGGTAAATTCAAAGTTGTACAAAATTGCATTTCTCTGTGATTTTCACTACTGTAACAGAAAGCTTCATGAAAACTGTGCAGAAGATATCAACTTTTAAAAGCGATAAGAACTACAACATCAAACACATGGGATGGGTTTCAACATGGGACACCCTCTGAGAGAAAATCTCTGTATTTCGACACTTCATGCCAATCATTAGGATTTCAAGGAGTGCCAAAGAAGGCGGCAAAATATCCTTCAGGACATTATTTACTGTAGTTCAGCCTGGCCATTAGTTGGAATTGGTGTTTGAACTAATGTAGACATACCACACACACTTTCCATGCACTGAAAACTTACTGTTTACAATGAATAAGCAATGAGGATCAAAATTGATTGAAAGCATCTTAAAAATGTCAAGTATTTCACTGTAAATGATCTAGGATCAAAATACTTATTCCTCCTTAGTGAGGGACAAATAAATTCTTCCATACCATGATGGTTAAAAATTGTCTAAACCAATGTTTTCTTCTGAAAAGACATCATCTAATTTTTTCTATTTTTAGAAGAAAATATTTCTAGACATAGAACAAAGGAATTTTAAAGGAACAAATGGAAGGAAAATATTCTGCAAACAGAATTCAATGAAAAGCTGTGTTTTAAATATGAGGTAGATATTCAACAGAGTTTTTGTACCAGATATTTGAAATAGTGTACCGGCTATTTTGTCCACAAAGAGAGCTATTTAGCATTTCAGTCTTTTCCAAGGTGTTCATGATCTGCTATGCTGATCTCTGTGCATGCCTAGGTGTGTGCGGAGGGTGGGGCCATGTGAAGGGGAGTGTCTATGTTTGCTTAGCACTCGGAGAGGCAGATTCATGCCTCAGCTCCATCATTTCTTTTAGAAACTTCCCAGAGAGTGGATATGAAGTTTCATATCCAAAAGAGATCAATTCCCAAGTCATCCATTTTACTCTACCTTGTAAATCACATGCTTTGTTGCATATTTTATCAAATATACTTTCAAGCCGCGTGGAGGAAGGAGAATGTGGAGAATCCCTCCAATGTCTTGCAACTTGTACGCAAATAGATTTTCAAGAAAATCATCATTTCTCTTTTAAATACATCTGGGACAGGCATGATGGTGGCGTCAATCTGTTGAAGTTTTTGTTGCTGGGGGAAGTTGTACGAAAGGACTGGTTTTTACATTGACCAGTTACTGAATCAAGTGCATGAACACATTTGAAATTCCACTGGGGTTTCCTTTTTCTAGCAGACTACTTCTAGAACTAGCTAGCAGACTCAAGATGACTCTTTTTCTCTGTTTTTGTTTCTTTCCTATTTTCTTGCTTTCTCTGCAACTGTCTACACAATTTTAGGACTTTTTTCCCAACTCAAATTGTTTCATAGACCGATAATTCAGATACGCTTTTTACAAGGAATGTTTTAAATCTTTGTTAGAATTAAGAAAGTTAAGGACATAGGTCTTTTTCTTCCCTTATGAAAATTGCAATGAAAGAGTTCAATAAAGACCAACTCCTTTTTATTTATTTGGAATACAAGTCGATAATTCCCATACAGTAATTCATTGGTGGACCAATATTTGCCATTCTGATGTAAGTTGTCACTTCTTAACAATATGCCTTCTGTGACTACGTTGACAACACTTTTGGTAAAGATCCTAACTGGTCTTAGACACGCATAGGGAGAAATTTGCTCTGCCAGTGTCAGTCTTAAGCATGCGTCTCAGAGGATCTTTCTAGAGCTGGGGAATTTTCCCATGAAAGGGATTCAGTTATGGAAGAGACAGGTTTCCTGGAGTTTTACATTCTTCTTGAACACTACTTAAGGAACTTAAATCCCATGTCCATTTGGATCTCACTCTGCACAGAGCTTTGTCATGCCAGTCCTTGAAATGCATCTCTAAGAGAATTCACTAGCACAGAATGAATGAGGGTGGAAGGGCTCTGTGCGGCTCACCAAGTCCCATCCCCCTGCTTCAACCAGGATACCTAGAGCCTGTTGCCCAGGATTATATCTGGGCCTACTTTTAATGTCTTCAATGATCCAGACTCCACCATCTTTCTGGACACTCTGTGCCATGGTGCAGTCACCGTCACGGTAAAAAATAATTTTGTGATGCTCAGAGACAATCTCCTGTATTGCAGTGTGTGCCCACTGCCTCTTGTCTTTTCACTGAGCATCATTGAAAAGACACTGGTTCCCTGCTCTTTGCACTATTCCTTCCCGTAGGTATGTGTGCTGCCATGTAGATAAACGTCCAAAACTTCCCTGAAGCCCAGGCAGATGATATTCTCTTCATCTACCAGGCAAGTTCATTCACCGGAGGAGTTTAAAAAGTCGTCAAGCACCAATTTCCCCTGGTAAATCCATGCTGACTACATTTGTTCTGTCCTCCTTCGTGTGCCTGGCAATGCTTTCCAGGAATAGCTACTCCATCAACTTCCTGGGGATCCAAATGAGGCTGGCTGGCTTGTACTTTTCTGAGTCCTCCTGGTTGCCTTTTTTGAAGATGGGTGACATTTGCTTTCATCCAGTCTTTGGGCACTTTCCTCAGTCACCATGGTCCATCCAACATGATCAGGAGTGGCCTCAGAATAACATCTGCTAACACCCTTGAGACCTGTGCATCCATCTCAACAAGGCCTGTGGACTTTATGGAATACTTCCCAATTCAGTGACTATGCCCATAAAAATTTGCATGGGATAAGAGGACATTTTAACAGGTACTTGAAGAGTGAGTGAAAAGCTATGGAAGCAATCCAAAAGGACGAAGACTAGAGTTCCCTTTGAAGACAAAGCATCCCATCATGGAGCTGAGCAGCTTTAGATCCAGGTAAGCTTCCTCTCTGAAAGGATGCAGAAGACATGATTTTACCTTATCCAGTAATAAAATGTGTTGACCATTCACTTGCAATACAAAAAATTCAATGATTTCCAAAATTATTGCCTCCTAAGTAGACAATAATATACTGGCTGGGTATTCCCCTAACAGATGAGAGCACCTGCTTGATGTCTCTTATGCGTGCAGACTATTTGAAGTAGGTCATTTGAGTGGGGATTCCTGGTCTTCGAATTTTCTTTCTGATGAATTTGGAATATTTACTGAAGCAAGGACCGGAAGATGAAAACTTCATTTCCCATCAGCGCACTCTAACATCCATGGCCGTAATGCCATTGTTTCTCCCCAACTGAGTCAAGAATTCATGACTACAAGGTGGATCAGCTCCAAAGGAAAGATCAAGGCTGGATAATATTCTCTCTTGGTAAAGCTATTTATCTCAAATGAAGTGACCGACTTCTAATCGCTCACTGGCCTAAAGCTACAAGGAGGGGGAGATGGACCAGCTTTCCTTCCACTGCTGCTCTCTTTGTCACCTCGGTGTTTAATACGAGTAGGAAGACGTTCAAAAAGACAGCGTTGCAGAATTCATAAAATTCAGTCTTAAAAAAAATCATTTTTTAGCAGGTGAAATAAAAATAGCAAATAAAATATATAAGTTTGTCTTGCCTTCTTCTGCAGGTTTTGTAACTGGCACACCTTTCCTTATGAACGCACTGTCCTTTCCTAAATACTCTCATATGGAGGAAGATGCTTCTGATCAGAAGAGCACTAGGATGTCTTTACTCGACCTTTTCTTTTCACTGATGCTTGGTCCTCTGAAAAGAATGGTTTTCTAAAATTGAAATGTGCTACTATTGTTCCCATGGGGTAAGCCGCGGACTCCTCCTGTCGGAGCTGTCACTAATCAGCTACTCTCCTATCTGCCTTTAGTAGTTGAATGTTCTGGTCTAAAAGTAGCACCTTCTGTGTAGCCATGCTCTTAGTTGCCAGTCTCATCCTAAATCCAAAGACCCTCTTGCAAAGGACCGCTGGTTCTGTAGTCAACCAAGGAAAAAAGACCCGTCCATCCATGCTTTCTGATTTAAAATATTAGGGTATGATGTCCCTAAACAATTCTCTGCAGTTGAACACTACTTATCTTTGGCGTGTTCCTTCAACTCACTCGCAAGTCATTCATGCCTTAGGTTATTGGGAGAATTGCTTCATTGGAAGATGATTAAAAGGGGTATGAGAATACTTTTGTGCTTCTGCTATGAGGATACTTTTCAAATCCATACAAACTTCCTGCAAATGCAAAAACCTGCATCCTGTATTGTCCTAGCTTACAATATCAAAATGCATCCTATTCCCACCCTCAAGAACTGAGGAAACCAGGGGTGGCATCGTTTTTTCCTTCTCTCCTGTTAATGGGCCCATCAATGTCTTGCCACATGACTCAGAGATAACTCCCTCCAGGAGCCATTTCTGTTTCACGGGTAATCAAGGACCCACATCATGACTCAGAACGATATCAGCCCATTGGGAGATGCTCTGCCCAGGGGGTAGGAGCTAAGCATCCCCACCTGGATATCATCTGGGTTTTGGAAGGCAAGAAGCACTATTTCTACTGCATTGCCAGAGGAACGGCCACCCTTAGCCACTGGTTTTCCAGAGGACAAGAGCTACCAGATGGTTTCTACAGAATCACCACTTCAACAAGACCATTTCATCCAAACTGCTTTCACCACCCTAACTAGCAGGACGTCAGCTTGTATTCTGACTCTGTCAGTGGTTTTTCTTTTGTACTCTTGCATGGATTTGGGTTTTTCCCCCTTTTCCTAATAAACTGGATTTCTGACTTGGAGTCTTGCTGCGGTGCTGGATTTCTTCAGCCCAACTAGCTCCCGACACCGACAGCGAGAGTGGGCCGCCCCAAGAAAGCTGTCGAATCCGGGCTGCAGCTGTAGGGCACAGCTGCTCTACGGCACAGGTGGACTGCCTTGGGGATAGAACTGCGTTGAGAGCAGGGACAAGGAACAGGGAGAGGTCTTCTGCATATTTTTCAGTTTACTCCCTGGAGGGTCAAGGACAGAAAGACACTGATTCAAAGGCATCCATCAACTTCTAAATGGGGGGAAGGTCCCAGGGGAGGATGCAATCTTTAACCAACTGGGAGAAACTGGGGGTGGTAGACAAGGAGGGGAATACAATGTTGAAACCAGTAGGGGGACTACAGGGGAGGAGAATAACTTGAAGAAACCACTGGGGTTTTGAAGGGTACAAAATTGAGAGGGAAGTTTCTAGAGAAAGGGGCAGGCTTGGGGAGGGGTTGATGTTCAATGGGAGAAGGAACAGGGAACAAAAGGGCAGGTCTTTGGGGAGAGGGACAGCTAGGGCAAAAGCCAACAATACTGGGGGGAAAGGAACAATCCATTCATAATAACATATGCTATAACAGCACAAAATAGGAAGCCTTAGAAAACGGACTACTAGAACTGCAGTACAATAATAGACACACACTGCAACAGAGTGTCTCACTGGTTTGGCTTTCAAAGCAGAAGAGGTGCCAACCTAAAAATTTCCCAACTTCAAGGTTAACTGGCTGCAGTTTTGATTTCCTTCTTCAATATATCACCAAGGCGCTATCAGCTTCTGTAATTGGCTCAGCAGCATGTCTGTTCTTAGTGCCAAGCAGGGATTCACTTTGCCAGGCATGGAGGAAGCTTCTAGGAGCTTTGCACAAAAAATCACTTCTGTGGCTGGCTTCTTCCCTCCCCACCAAAAACCAAGCCATGCCAAACCAACACCTTAACTAATTCGTAGTACTTAGTACGCATCCAAGAATGTCTTTTAAACGATGCTTTATGTTTTTGACCAAACGCACTGAAAAGAAGTGGATCCATAATATTGATAAAAATTGTTCCAGTTCAATAGAAATATTGGGTCATGCAACTCTAGATTACATAGCTGTTTTTTTGTACAATACCCAGAGGCTTTTTTCACCTCCATGGAAGAGCCTAAATGAGGGATGTGGGAGTCCAGGCGGCTCTCCAAAATGCAGTTTATTCCATCCAAGACGTTGCAGCAGTCCAGGGTAGTGGGCAACAGAGCCTGTGCCTACAGCTGTCAGCTCTAGCTACAGGCAGGCCTGGAGACCCTTTGGTTTTGGCACTTTGCTGAGCATCTTCATACAGTAGAACCAATCTATCCCTTAACTATTATCTATAGCCTATCCTAACGACTCTAATTACCATATGTTGCTATTCTCCACTCACTAAAAGTCAGTATATTACAGTTGAAGCGGAAAGTTGTTTTTTCAGTTTTCTTGACAGTGGAAAATTTGGAGAGCTTTTTCTGCTTGCAGCATTTGCTGACTTGTTTGCCTGTGCTAGCTTCCTGCTTGGTAAAAACATCTTCTTGTTTGGGGTGGGTTTATCCTTTGCTGTAAGTCATAAAACCCTCTTCTAACTAAGGTATCCTCGGTTATCCAGTAAGACAGGCTCAGCAATTCTTTTCTTCTAGATCAAAACTTGCTTCCAACTCTATTCCTTCTTCAGACTCCACATTGAAAAATCTTTCTGCCAAGCATACATATCTGTGAGACTTTCTCGTCAAACTTTCATCTTTCCCAACACCTCTAAAGAAATGTTTCCTGATGGTTTGGATCAGAAGATCCAGTATTGCCATCCTGAGATTTTTCATTCAAAACCCATAAGCTGTGCTCAAGGTTTTGGCTATGTTCTTTGTTGTGCCTTGCATCTATTTTGGCTAGAAAGCCAGTGTAGATGATGTCCTTGCTGCAGTAGCCATGGGAAATAAGGTGGAGTGTCTGGCTGATGTACCGGGATGTAGACTATCCAGCACTCCCCCAGGGAGGCCAGGATCCCTAAAGGAATAGAATATTGGCTATGCTCTGGGAGTTTTACAGAGAGAAAGATCCTCACAGCTCAAATGATTTGTCTCCTGGAGTTCTGAGGAGTATGTGGTGAAGAAGAAGGCTGCTGTCTTTTCCAAGAATCTTCCGTGCATTCAAGAGGATCATTGAACTTCTTGTCTGAGAATGAAAGAAATATTAGTAGTAATTAGTACTTTTTCTCTGTCTGTGCATCACTGATTGAATTTGGGTAGGCAATATT
Source organism: Haemorhous mexicanus (assembly GCF_027477595.1). Taxonomy (NCBI): domain Eukaryota; kingdom Metazoa; phylum Chordata; class Aves; order Passeriformes; family Fringillidae; genus Haemorhous; species Haemorhous mexicanus. The sequence continues at coordinate 19,595,453 of NC_082345.1, read as the reverse complement.
TTTTTTATTTATTTATTTGAATTATTCATCATAAGATCTTCCAAATTCCCAAATTCTGCTTCACTTCTTTCTTTTGTAGGCCAGTCTGGTTCATCTTCTCTTCTACTGTATTATTGCAGACCATATCTGAATGGATTTTTTTTTTTTCATTTTGAACATTAGGTTTAAACCGAATGAACAGAACGCTTTATTTATCCTTATTTGACCAGTTTGCAAGGAAATACAGAATTTTGAAGAGAAGTGACGCGACTCCACTTGAGGTTTTCAATGGAAGAGAAGAATGACGATGATGATGACATTCACAGCATTGTTTACAGTAACATTGCAGCTAGTTTCCAGCAACGAAGGTCAGGTTCTGGAAGCAGGCACGCATGATTGTAGAGAAGTCTAAAAAGTTTCAGTTTGGCCGCTTTTCTTGAAAAATAGCTAATATGTCTCAACGTTGTGCTGAATCTCGTTGTACAGACACTTCTTTTGAGGTCTGAACTCCTTGCTGGACTTCTGTATCTAAGAATCAGATACAGTAAACCTAGGTTTCCTTATATGCTGTAAGAATTTGGTTCTAATCTAGAAGAGCAAGAAAAGGTTGCCATATTAATACAAGGTAAAGAACCTGCTAAGAAAGCAGTTAATGGACTGCTTTTTTTATTGGAGCAGTGATTTAGTGGTTTGATGGGTTTTTTTTTTTTTGCTTCTCAATAGAATTTTAGAAGTGGTGGGGTAAGAAAGTGTGGCTTTTTATAAGTTTGCCTTGAAAGAAGAATTACAGAGGAAACTGTTGTAAAGAATTGATGCAGAGCTCTATGCATTAATGCACTCTTCCGTACAGAGTTTCAGAAGTGAAAACCAAGAGGAGAGAGTGCCGACAAGATGAGAGTGCCGATTTACTAGAATGAATTCAAGATAGCATTCTTTTCTCTCTGAATTACAGCTCTAAACCTCAGGGTAGTAATAGGAAGTACATAACAATCTCAAAGATTTAAAAATGGATGATGAAGTTTTCTATCCAGTAAACTGTAAGGCTTCACATTTTAACCTGGTTTGCATTTTGGCAAAAGCCTGGAATCTTCTGCAATTTGCCAGATAACAAGGGATTTAGAACAGGAAGTATGCAAGTAATCATTTGGAGCCTTCATCTCCCTTCTTAGAACAATGGATACATTTATTATGCTCCTATTTTTATTCCATCAGGGGATTTGATCATGGAAATGTCTAGTCATTCTTTTCTTGTTTTCAACCCCTCAAAGAGCATGAATCCAAACTATTCAGAAGTTCTTGATCTGCAACAGTGACAAGCACTATACTGGTAAGAGTCAGTGGACATTAGCAGATCCCCTATGCCAGCCCCCTATGGCGGGCAGTTCTGGCAGGACTGATGTTTGAGGGGCTGGAATTCTGTGAAATAGAACATTCTATGAATGGGGAAAATGGAAACAGATTCTGAACGTTCAACCCAACACGTGAACAAGTACTAGGGCAGGTAATTTTCTGTGGAAATTTCCTTAGCCCCAGTGTTGTGGATGATGATTACTCTTCCTACCTCCTTTGGTCAGCTGCCAGCACAGTCACGTTACTCCGCTTATGGACAGAAAACCAGAAGAAGTCATTTTTGAACAAAACACCCAGCAGGACCTTAGAGTGTTTTTGCTGCAAAATGTTTCAAGGCAGATAGGGAAACAATTCCATTGTAGAGAGTGTGCTGAGAAGACAAGTTTGGAAGTTAAAAACCATGGGATCTGTTTCTATATATGTCACTGATTTTGCTTATTATCAATTTGGTGGGGTTTCTTGTTTTGTTGTTTTATTTTTTTGGTTTTTTTGTTGTGTTTTTTTTTGTTTTTTTGTTTTTTTGTTTTTTTGTTTATTTTTTTTTCCTGCATCCTTGAGATGAAAGCATAAGACAGAAAAGTACGGTAAAGTTAAAATACTTTTGAGATGGCTTGTGCTGAAAAACTTGTAGCTACTGCTAAGGCCCATAAGCCAGGTCCTGTTTCATTTCTGAGAAGCTATAAAATTCCCATTGGTAATTTAGTTCTAAGCATCTGTTGTTATGGTGGAGATGCAAATTAAGAAGAACAATTTTTGAATCTGTAGGGATGTGTTTACCATTTTGGAGCTGCCTTTTCAGTCTCTGAGCCATCAATGAAAAGAAGGAGAAGAATCTACACTCTTTTCAACCTGTGGACCATCCACTACTGTCCACGTGCTCAGATTCAAAGCCAAACAATCCTGTCGGGCCTGATTGGGAGGAATTATTTGGATTCAAAATACTAGACTAGTATTTGATTTCCATCAGCACAGTCCATTGGGCACAAATTTTGATATCAATAGAACCTTTCACGGGGATCCATCTTTCTCACCTGCAGTACATTTTAAAGAGAAGAGGCATTGTTGAATGGCTTCAGTGAAAAAAAAAATCTTAAATGCACTCTGAATGGAATTGAGATCCAAAGGAGCCAGTATTTCAAGAAAGCCTGAGATGTTGTCTGCCATGAGATCCCTTCTAAGAGGTTCTATTAAGGTACCAAATTCTTCATCAAAATACTGTCAGATTGGTCAGAGGGGAAAAGCAAACTTTTTGAATGGTCCTTTGGGAAGACAGGGCTTGCAGCAAATTTAGTACTTGCTGCTAGGTTGCCTACATTCCAGGAAAGAGTATTAAATACTGAAATTCGACCGATGGTGGATGAAGTCTTTGTGACTGTGAATGTCCAGTGCATGGCAATCTCAGAAAGGAACCCATCAAAGCCCCTGAAATGCCAACACACAAGTTGTGAGTTGGCAGTGCATGCCAGGTTTTAGCAAACCACAGCAAAATGCTGATTGCAAAACGAGGCCATCAAGTCACATCCGGTATGAAGCAGTAGGAAAGAGGAAAGCAGCTGAGAGCGTCAACCCTGCTAAGTAGTCTCAGTATTCTTATTGCCATTAGCAGAAATGTGAAATGAGTCTATAAAAATTACAAAGGAGGCAAAAGAAAAGGGAGTGATGACTCCTCTGGCATAGTGTTTCCTAACAGGGATCTTCAAAATCCTGTAAAGATTCTCTCATCCTTTAAACTGAAGGAAGGTATTAATGGCAGTAAGGAAATGGCATCAAATGCTAGAAAGACTCTGGGCAGTGTACTTCTAGACAGAAATGCCACTGATGGAAAACCGACTAAACTGGCACCAATGCAGCAGCATTGTACTAAAGCCCAGAAATTGTCCACGGCTTCACTCTCTGCCATTCCTTTCATATGCACACAGCAGCTCTGCAACATTCCTACTCATCATCTCCTTGGCAAACTGGGCGTGAGGGTCCGTAGTGACGCAGAGTCCCCAGGCAGGTGCAAAGGAGAGCCGCTTTCTTGCAAAAGCCAGGCTTTTGAAGCAGACAGGCCTTTATCACTTGCATAGCTTTAAGCCGCAACAAACATAATTCAACCAACCGTCATACCCCACGCTGTGAACACGCAATGCTTCTAGAACTTCTTGATCTACCTCTAATTCAGCTGTCTCACTTTCCCCTAGTCATTTTCTACTTAGCCAAAGTAACGGGCCTCAGCCATGGTTTTACAAGGCCTTCCTTTCGGAAAGTTCTACCTATATGCAACAGCATACCACTAGTTTCTTCACCACCAAGAGTTTAGGTAGATGATTGGCATCTGCCCTTGCGGTGAAACACAATGGGGAGAGAAAATCCTGTTGGAGATGTTCAGTCATTCCATTTTCTAGACAGGCCAAATCAAAAGAAAAGCAAGCTATAGGATTGTGTACTTGCTCTTACAGAACACCTGCTGCCATCTGACAATGAACTAGCAGAAAATCAGCAAGAATGAGACTTGAGGCAAACAACCTTTGGAAGGGAATAATGGGTTGATAAATAAAGACAACAGTTTCCAGGCTCTTGAGATACTTTAAATGACAGCAAAGGATTTGAGAGCAGAGGCTGAACTGGTGGGGAAGGATTCAAAGAATCCCAAGAAAAACATGACCAAAGAATAAAAGAACCCCAAGAAAAATAGGGGCAACTGACCTGTTAAGGCCTTCAGGAAATCAGTGGCCGCTGATTTAGATAGGCCATTCAAGTTCATTTACTGGTGCACCTTCCACTCCTATTTCACCTGTCAGCATCACAGGGTGAATTGAGACCTTGGAATCAAGATTATTTGGGATTCTGTTCTTAGCTTTAGGAGAGAAGTACAGCAGGTGAAGTACCTGTTACTGATGTGATACCCAGGAACACAGAGTTGACACATTTCATTGAAGTCCAATCACAACTAGCAATACTAAGAGGATAGGATTGGCGCCTTTTCATGACGCTCTTCTTGTTACGCAGCCTGCTCTGATTCTGGTGAAACTTTTTCATTAGCTTCTCTCTAAAAAGGAGAAAAACCAATTAAATGTCCCTCCCTGCTGATGCTAATCGAGTCAGAGGTCTATGAAAGGGCCAAAAATATTCGGAATTCTTCTTAGACAATGGAAATGGAAGCAGAGCTACCAATCTATTTCCTTGCAACATATCCCTAAAACTCATTCCCTTCTATTCATCACTTATGTATAGCCAGCAGTACATTCAGGAAAAGATGAAACTGACTGATGTCAGCAAGGGAAGGACTTGAAAGAACTATTCCCATGAATCATCGTATAGACAGTAACTCTAGCATTAAAATCAGAACCCTTTTAGTAAGTATCACTTATGGGAAATTCAGGACTCCTGCACAATGGACCAAGAGGATTAAGCAGAAGCCGTTTATGGTTTACATGATGCACTTACTCATTCTGACTCTCTGCACACGCTAGTCACGCTTTTCTTATTGGTGCCTTTGTCTTGTCCACGCATTCTGCGTGCACCTCTCAGAAGATGTGTTTCCTTACAGTCCAGGTACTTTGCCCCTCCCCCCCCCCCCCCCCCCCCCCCCGTTTTGGAGTTCTTGTGGTCTTGGAATTTAGTTTCTCAGCTTTTCCTCTCTTGTTTTAGCAAGGCTTATGTCTTGATGAATTCCAGAGGGCCCTGAGAAAATTCTGAGAAGAACCGTTCCACGCTGGATGGCTGGTGCAGCCCGTAGTCTAAGCGGTTCAGATACATTGTCACAATTGCCCCTTCTTCTTGCACCAGCCAGATCTCTTCCAATGTAATTTTTAGCAAGAGGCACACCAGTTTCACCATGCATGGAATAACACAAAGCAATGAAATAATGACTACTGGTAAAAACAAAGCTCCATTTACGAGATCTTTCAACCACCCAGTTCTTTCCCATCCCTCAAACCATTGATGCAAACCCCACTCGTTCCCAGTCAATTTCTTCATATTGTCTTGTACTTGTGTGAGTTTCGTATGAATGGCTGCAGAATGGTCCAAAAGATTCATGCAACATATTCCTTATAAAATTCCTAACACTCGTACCCATGTGCTAGTAACAATAAATCTATTTCACCTCCTATTTGCAGTGTGCTATATCTAATAGGATCTACGTCAGTGAGCACCTGACTTAAAATAGAAGAAGTTACGATAAGTCATTTGAACATCCAGCACCCCAAATGATTAAAAGCAGCCAAACCTTGAGAAGCAGCGCCATCTAGCATAAGGAAGAACACAGTTATTCCTGCTGGAACGAGCAAAACTCGACATAATGGTGCCAATCACGTCTTTAGCTAGTGTTCCTCTCTAGGTATTCCCGGAAACGAAAAAGCGGCTTCCTCCAGCAAAACCCATTATGAAGGTAAGAGAGCCTGCCGAAGAGTGGCTTCTGTTAAAAGAATCCGGCTACCGGCACCTACCTTCGGAGAGCTGCGTATGCCCGTCTTCTGCGTCTCTTGCCGCCTAGACCTTAGCGAAAAGCTTTTCCAGGCATTATCTCAAAAAGGAACTGTGCCATCACGACGGTTGTCATGAAGGTACTCGAGTTCTTACCATCTCCTGGAGAAAAGAAAATATAAGATTGACCAGGGAGTGCTGCAAATGGCTAAGAACGATAGAAAAGAAAGTTGTTTGAGAAAATTTTCCTACTTATGGTAATGTAAGTTGAAACTGTTGGAAAGTGGTTAGTTATCGTTTTCCCTCAGTTTGAGAGCTGCTCACTTAAACCCAGTGCTGTGCGGCTTCGTTCTTGACGTCTCAGCATCAGCCGAGCTCTCCGGCTGCCGGAGGCGAAGAAGCGGCTTTTTTGCGCCCAGAGCCTTCTGCCGGTCGCGGTGCGCTCCGAACCGCGGCTTCTGCCGAAAGCCGCCGGGGACCGGCACCTACCTTCGGACAGCTGCGTATGCCCGTCATCTGCGTCTCTTGCCGCCTAGACCTTAGCGAAAAGCTTTTCCAGGCATTTTCTCAAAAAGGAACTCTGCCAGCTAAGCAAGCATCCCACGACGGTTTTCATGAAGGTACTCGAGTTCTTACCATCTCCTGGAGAAAAGAAAATGTAAGATTGACCAGGAAGTGCTGCATAAGGTTTAGAAGGATGCAACAGAAAGCTGTCCAAGAACTTTTTCCCTACTTATGGTAATGCAAGTTGAAACTGTTGGAAAGTGGTTAGTTATCGTTTTCCCTCAGTTTGAGAGCTGCTCACTTAATCCCAGTGCTGTGCGGCTTCGTTCTTGACGTCTCAGCATCGGCCGAGCTCTCCGGCTGCCGGAGGCGAAGAAGCGGCTTTTTCGCGCCCAGAGCTTTCTGCCGGTCGCGGTGCGCTCTGAACCGCGGCTTCTGCCGAAAGCCGCCGGGGACCGGCACCTACCTTCGGACAGCTGCGTATGCCCGTCTTCTGTGTCTCTTGCCGCCTAGACCTTAGCGAAAAGCTTTTCCAGGCATTTTCTCAAAAAGGAACTCTGCCAGCACAGCAAGCATCCCACGACGGTTTTCATGAAGGTACTCGAGTTCTTACCATCTCATGGAGAAAAGAAAATGTAAGATTGACCAGGAAGTGCTGCAAATGGCTAAGAACGATAGAAAAGAAAGTTGTTTGAGAAAATTTTCCTACTTATGGTAATGCAAGTTGAAACTGTTGGAAAGTGGTTAGTTATCGTTTTCCCTCAGTTTCAGAGCTGCTCACTTAATCCCAGTGCTGTGCGGCTTCGTTCTTGACGTCTCAGCATCGGCCGAGCTCTCCGGCGGCCGGAGGCGAAGAAGCGGCTTTTTTGCGCCCAGAGCTTTCTGCCGGTCGCGGTGGGCTCCGAACCGCGGCTTCTGCCGAAAGCCGCCGGGGACCGGCACCTACCTTCGGACAGCTGCGTATGCCCGTCTTCTGCGTCTCTTGCCGCCTAGACCTTAGCGAAAAGCTTTTCCAGGCATTATCTCAAAAAGGAACTCTGCCAGCACAGCAAGCGACCCGCGACGGTTTTCATGAAGGTACTCGAGTTCTTACCATCTCCTGGAGAAAAGAAAATGTAAGATTGGCCAGGAAGTGCTGCATAAGGGTTAGAAGGATGCAAAAGAATTTTTTCCAAGAACTTTTTTTCAGCTTATGGTAATGAGCTATACTGGAGGCTCAGACCATTCTTCTTCTTGGAATTGGTGAAGGATGCACAAGCACTGCTGATTGTGCTTCGTTGTGGTACAGGTAATAAATAGTTGATTGTTTTAATAAAAGCACACTTGAAATGCTAAGAGACAAATTTTAAAGCATAATTAATTGGAGAAAGATTCCTAAACTTGTGGCCGGTTTCCCCAACCCATCTATTGATTGCAAACGACATTCCTTGCTGTTGTTCTGGTGCATGAACCAAAGCCCAGTGATGTCTACTACTTAAGAAAGAGGTTCTACCTTCTTACTAGAATATGTTCTTACCCTTTTAAAACACTACCCCGAACATTAAGAACAAGAGATTACCTGATGAAGTAATGAAGTGCTTTGGTTGAAAGTAAATTGCATTTGAAGGAAACGGGTTTGGGGGCGAGCACAGGAAGATCTCCGAAGTAGAGTGCCAGCTTAGAGATAAGTGAAGCAATTCAGGAATGTCTTTCCGTGAAAATAGTTTACAGATCTTTCTGCACAACAGGTAACCACCAGCATCAGAAATGTGTGCAAATAACAGACTACTCACTACAAGGTTGTCATCCATGAGTGGTAAGGCAACTCAGACTCATAGCAGTGGTTTTGCTCTTGTGCCTCATAGAATAGACAGAAAAGAATGCGGAAAACTAATTTTTCCATCTAGTTTCTTTCAGTATTGGTTCCAGGACTATTTTCCTACCCTCAGGAGACAGCAAAAACTGTCAACAACTGAAATGCTTCAGAACTTGAAATGATCTGAATGGCAAATATTTCTCCTCAAATAAAATTTAAAACGTAAGTCATAACGGTAAAACAGATCGAGCTATTTAAAGATGAATGTTCTAGACTTACTAAAACATTCCCAGAGATAACTATTGTGTCCTAAATCTGTTTAAAAGTCCAGAGTTCCTGGTAAAAAAACTTCTATGCAGATGAGGTAGCTACATGATAGTCTCTTTCCAGCTTAATTATACTCTTCACTCTCACCACCTCTACCAGTTGATTTTCGTAAGTTCTTAGAAAACAGTACTTTAACTTTTTTAGTTCTATGAAAAAAAATGACAGTGACAAGAGTTCTTTGCACTGCCTGTTTTCTGAGAAGCCTGACCATCAAGCCTTAGGAACTTGATCATGAGTTTTATTTCATCTCAAAGTAAATTTTAAGGGCGTGGCAGAGAGAATGGGAGCCTCATGCCAAACAGTTTAGGCTTCTAATTCTTGTATTGTCCTACTTACCTACGACAAGAACTGGAAAGAGGATAGATTCCAGTTAGCAGCTGTTAAACATTTGCACATACTCTTCCGCTAAAGAAGAGGTCAAGGATGGTTTTCTGGCCCTCCCTCCACAAGCTGCAGCTTCCTTCAAGGCACTTTCACCTGCTGTGGCATGGAGCCCTCCAGCAGCTGCACTGTAGGTATGTGTTCCTCCATGGTTCTCTAGGGACTGCTGGGAGACAACCTGCTTCACTAGGATATCTCCAGGGACTGTGGGGGATTCTTTGCTCTGTCAACTGGAACACCTCCTCCTCCTTGTCTTACTGTAGTATCACGGAGCTGCTTCCCATACTGTTTTTTCCCCTCACTTGCCACTGCCCATTCATATGTTTTGTGCTTTTGACAATATATTCTCACAGAGACTGATGGGCTCAGCTGCAAAAATGTGTCTTGCTAGAAAATGACATGCTCTACAAAACCATGATTTTATAGAAAAGAATAGTGGAAGTACAAATATACTGCTAAAGGTCCGGAAACTTGACAGTGCTTCATTGTAATACATCCCCTGATTTTGCCTTCTTTCTCCTTAAGATCTGGAAAGAATACTGGGCAGGAGACAGTGTTGTTTCAAGGAAAAGACTTTTTTAGGATTCTAGGGTGCATCTTCAACTTTCTTGAGAAAATTGAGAAAAGGCCCTTTGTCTTTTGTGGTAAATATCATTAGGCAGTAGGGACAAATTCTGACCAACAAGAGCAGGTCAAAATCTGGTGAGATCAAGCAATATACCTTGAGTGGCCAGGACAGAATCATAGAGTGGTAGAATCAGTTGAATTGGAAGGGGCCCGTCAGGAGCATCAAGTCCAACTTCTGGCCCTGCATGGGACCTTCCTCAAGAATCACACCAGATGCCTGAGAGCAATGTCCCAAAGGTTCTTGAACTCAAGATAGGTGTGATGCTGTGAGCACACCCTGGAGAGACTCTTCCAGTGCCCAGCCATCCTCTGGTTAAAAAACTTTTTCCTGATACCGGACCTGAGCCTCCCCTGACTCAGCTGCATGCTATTTCCTCCAGTTCTGTCCTTGTAAACCTCATTGGAGAACTTTCTGATACCTTCATGTCTTTTTTCATTGTGGTACCCAAAACTGCCCCCAAGCACTCAAGGTGAGGCCGCCCCAGAACACAGCAGAGCAGAGCAGAGCAGAGCAGAGCAGGACAATGCCCTCTCTTGCCCAGCTGGTGATACTGTGCCTGATGCACCCCAGGACAGGCTTGGCCCTCCTGGCTGCCAGGGCACTGCTGATACCCATTTAGCTTGCCATTGGCCAGGAGCCTGGCTTCCTTTCAGCCTCTGGCTCCCTAGTCTATACACACACACAGAGCAGGATTGCCCTGTCCCAGGTGCTGAATCCAGCACTTGCCATCGCACAACTCCCTAAGGTTGGGGATTGCCTGTGGGAATCCTTGGAAACAGAGGATTTTGGGAAAGCTGCAAAAGGCAGGCCTCAGAGACAGCAGAACTGTGCTTGGAGCTAAGCAGTAGTCATAAGGTTTGTCAGCAGAAAAATGATAGAAGAAGTAGAGAAGTAAGGACAAATAGAACAATGGCCTGTGTATTAAAGCTTGACATGAAGAACTCCCTAAGCTACAGCAAAGTAGATCTAGCCAGATCTTAGGAAGTTCTAAGCTTAATAATGGAGCTCTGTGCATTCTATCTTAAGGCTTACAAGCAGGTCTTTTATTCAAAAGAAGCAAGCGTTCTTTGAACCAAAGTTCTGTGTGCTTCTAGGGATCGGAAAGAACTACTGTCAATATGCTTTTGCTTTGTGGGATTGGTCAAAAAGCTTTTCAAGTAAGTTGTAACATGAAGTTCTTTTTCTGCTGCTGGGGACATGAGCTGCTGGCATCTTCCCACTGTCATAACCATGTCATGAGACTGATGCTGGAAAATACAACAGCTTGGGACGCCTTCCCCAGCAGTCCCGCCCCTTTCGTGATTTGTGCATAGACTCCCGGCCAGCCATAATTGCCCATCTCTCTTATTTGTCAAGATCTCTCTGCAGTGTCTCACTGGCCTCAAGGGAGTTAGTTGACAGCTCCTCCCAATGTAGCGTCTCTGGCAAACTTGCTTAATATTCCTTCAAGTGCCGAGTCCAAGTGCTTCAAAAGATGTTGAAGAGAACTGGCCCAAGGACGATACTGTCTTAGCCACTGAAATTAGCGCTTCATGCTTCTTCTTGCTCCTTAGTGCAGAAATCACAACAAATATCTTCTTTGTTTCTTTTCTATCCATGCAGATATCTTTGCTTATGCTCATGCTTTTTATCCCAACAGCAGCTGACACGACATTTACATACAGAGCAAGAGCACGCTTTTCCTGCTGTTACTAGACTTAACAATTTTGCAATCTGTCAATCAGATACCTTTGCAACTGAAGTCAGACCTTCAGCATTTCTCATCAAAAGAGTAGAATGTCCTCAGAAGAAGAGAAAACTTTGCTGCATACTCTGTAAGCCTGCAGAATAGATCATAAGGAGTTAGCATCACAATCATTTCAGCACTGACCCTATACTTGAGCAGGGAAAAAACTTCAAAGAACAGCTAATTAATGCAGCAACATAATCTAAGGAATAAAACAACTAGGATCTTCCAAACTGGTCCCTGCGGTAGAAATGTACTTGTAAGCATACAGAAGGTAAAAGATATGGTTTGGAAAGGCTACATCCTTGCTAAGCTAAATTGGATCTCATCCTGTAGATGAAAGATCAAGAAGCTCAAAGTGGAGCTAGAGAGACATGTCCAGATCATGAGATAGAGCAAAGCATTTTTCAAGATAATTAGGCATTTTGGTGGACTGGGCAGTTAGGTTAAATCTGCCACACTTACTCACTTTTGGGGACCGAATTGTGGAGTGCTAAACCATATCTGCTGCTCTAGAAAGTAAAAGAGACACATCCAAATGGTATGGTTAGTGTGAAGACTCTCGCTCTCTATTGCTAAACATTTCATAAGCTATTAACCGGTCATAGGAACAAAATGAAATAAAGCCATTATACCATCTTGGAATGGAAAAATATGTTCAAAATATTTTTTTTCCTTCTGTTTTCTTCCTCTTTTTTTTTTTTTTTTTTTTTTTTTTTTTTTTTTTTTTAATCCCAGAAGATATGATTCATAATTTCAACCATTCTGGAATGCTTTCAACAGATGAAGCCAGCATAGTATTTTTCTAACAGGCTCTTGCCCCTTACCTTCTTCATTACTGTTTTGGAATATACTCCACAGTCATTTGATCTCAGTCAGTTTTTTATCTCTCTCCCCCCAAGACAAATTTTAAAGGACTACCTAACCACTAAAAATCATCATTTCTCATTTCTCTGGTTTCTCAAAGCTTTTTGAGAAAGTTGTTTTGTTTTGGTTTTTTCATATTGCATCATTCCTAATGTCTTCAGACCTACTACAAGTGGAAGTTCAAATAAATCTTATCTTAAAGAGACCGTGAAAGATAACGAACTGCCAGTCTTGGTATTTTGTATTTTTCTAAATCCTTTTGATTTCAAGGTTGCCTTCCTGAATGCACAGTTTAATTAGAAAACATTGTGTTTCTAAAGGAGACCCAGTTCAATTGCTTCTGCAAGTTCACCTTCATTTTGTAGGATTGTACTTCAAGAAATCTTGTTTCATTCAAACATTAAAAGAATAGATTTGACATCATATGTGACCCTTTCATCTCTCTCATCTGTATTTCATTGCGTGAGTTTCACAGTTGCCTCCAAGAAGATTCCTTTCAATTCGCATAGCATGTTATCTGAAGATCTGTCTGCTTTCTTCACTTGCTTGAATGGGAAGACATGGGAAATACATTCTGAAGGTTATCTTTTATAGTCTACTTTTACCTACCAGTGTGCTTCTATTGACTAGAACCAATTTCAGCTGGAAAGAACATATTGTTCTGATCCGCTCCTACCAAGGGGGGATGATGTTTTCTTAACTAATCTCGGAGGGCAAAAGACAAGATGGAAAAGGGATTGCAGTATCACTCCAAACAAATGCACCTTTCTAGAATGACCACAGCAAATGCCTTCAAGGAATTAGGGAGAGGAAAAGAATAGAAAAGAGGGGGAGAAAGAGAGAGGGAGTATAGCTACCAAATGGAGAGAGATGAAGTCCTCGCAGCCCAGCCGATGGAGTTCTCCTAGGGGAGATCTCAGAGTCCTGGTTATCTCAAGGTTCTATTCTAGTCCATTGCTGAGGGGGGAAACAGATCTAGAAATGGCTGAGGGGGAGCAGATACAATAAAGCGCAAGTCTATTGAAATTGCTGAGGGGAAAATGGTATTGAAGACGGGTACAGACAGTCCATGTTCTCAGCAGGAGAAGTCAATATCAATATCAGCAGTGAGTGGGAGCTATTGTTTCAGGACTGGTTTCTATAGGAAACCAGTCTAGGTCCCGCCAACACATCTGCAGGCAACACTTAGCAGGCATCCTGCTTCAGTCAGGCCAGTAGCCCTGGATCAGAATTACGGGCGTCTCAGCCTCAGTCCTTGGGAGGGGGGCTTCAATCTGCGTCCCTCACGGTGGTAGTGGAGCAGATGAAGGATTTTCCATGGGGCGGCTACCACAGTTGCCCCAGCAAGTTCATCTGGCCAAGAGGTGGGAAAATTCCTGGGCTGGTGTCGCGAAGCACGTGCAGGCCCATAGGTCGCCTCGCCCCTTGGCAGGCCCTGCTAGAAGCAGTCACTGTAGACACAGCTGCCAACAATCACTTGGCAGGCCAGAATTCTGCTCAGGGGCCTCAGGATTTCTGGCATTCCTCTCTGACCGGCATGCCAGCATTCCAGTCAGGGTCCTCAGGGTCCCGATGTCTGTCCTGGGGACGGTCGTGAGGCAAATGAGGGGAACTTCGGACTGTCTTTCACATGGATCAGAAAATCAGTTTACTAAAATGGCCAAAAAAGAATGTGTAACATTTAGAATTGAGGAAAAAAACAAAAACAAAACCAAACCCAAAGCATTGGAGCAATATCATTCTAGAGAATGCCATGTATCTATGAAAAGTACAAAAAACTTCTGTTTTCAAATGCACTTACAAATCACCTTTTTGCATCTGTTTTGGGTTTTTTTTTTGTTTGCTTTTTTGGTTTTTTTTTTTTGTTTGAAAGCTCTGGCACTTATCTGATTCTTTTTTGAGCTAGTTCAGCTCATTAATCTGGTAAGAAAGCAGCTAAAAGTAAAGAGAAAAACCTATGGGGACCAGGATGCCACTTCAGCCACGTTGTCGTGAAGCATTAGGTCAGCCTTCTGTGTTGTAGAAATATCTCTGTCCTAGATGAAAATCAATGCATAGCACTATCTTCTTTTAAACTTTGTCCTTGCTACTGGGTTCCTGAATGATCAAGATGCTTTCAAACCAAACAACAGCCAGCCCTCTGAGATACTCCCCAAAGTATTGCGATGGAATAACTTGATCAGGAGGAAGAGCTCGCTATGCAGAACCTGAATATGAGGTCAAGAATGCTTTGTTGTGGATTACCATAGTTTGGGATTGTTTATCTCTTACCCCACCATGTAGGTCTAGGAAAAAATTAGGTAGCCACAAGGCTTTTACAGCTCTTCTTGTATTTTGGGATAGTAAGGATTTAGGGGAGTAAACAAAACTGTGGTGAGTTTTCCTATTGACTTGATTGCTCTGTCACTTTGAATTAACTGCTTTGCATGTCAGCTAACCCATCAGCATCAATGAAAAGAATATTTTCTTCCTTCCTGCACAAAGGATGTTTCATGATGCCTGTGATGTCAGGGACTTAAAAATGAAGACCATTGTGATTGAAAGGAAGCACTGGCATGCCACAAGGTAACTGTAGTGAGCTGTGTTTCCTCCTCAGCTTCACTGTGAGAGTAGAATTTTATTGAGCAGTTCCAAAACTTGGTCTTAGCATAGTCTGGTGACATATCTCAAAGGAGCAGTGTCCTAGGGTGACTTTATGATGCTTGTATCCCCAGTCATCTGTTCTCTTAATGCTGGATATGATATTCTCTGCCTTCAAGACTGGTTCTGAGAGCAAAGGTGGGGAGAAGAAGAAGCACCGAGTTTCTTATCAGAGGCTGCACTCCTTAAAAAGCAACACTCTTCCACATTCTGCGCTGCACTGTGTTGTCTGGGCACTGACGGAGCAGAACAGAGCACGCATTTGCTTTTTAGTTGGTTTAGCTGGCTGAGGCAGAGTTTTCCCTGGACTGGTTTTTTTTTTCCTTTCCCTTTTCTTGGAACGTTTCGAATCTGCTCCGGACTGGGACCTGGGAAGCACTGGGAACTTGCACTTTGTGGCCTACTGGGGCCTACCCTGGGCAGCAGCCTTCCCCATTGCTGGAGGGGTTGATAACAGAGTGAGCACCCACAGGAGAGACTTTCTGATTTGTCGTCTCTTCAGTGCGGCAAATGAGTTTTGTCATCTGGTATTGTTCATATTTTGTGCTGGGAAGTGCTTTGCCTGTTAAAGAAACAGCTTTTTCCCACTTCTCTCCCCAAACCAGTTGAGGGGAGCGGCTGTGTGGGTGGGCTTTCGGTGGGGGGGAGGGTGCAGTGGCCCTTTGTGAGGTTTTCTGCCAAATTTAGCCCTAAACCAGGACAATCAGGATGTGCGACTTAGAGAATGGTGGTTGGAACTTTGGTTGGAAAAGACCTTTAAGAACACTGAGTCTAAATGGAATTAGCAAGTGCAACCATCAAGAAATGCTTTGCTGTTTGAAGAGAACGTGATTTATCTTGTAAGCTTTGCAAGTATTTGTGTCATCACAAGCACACATGACCAATGCATTAGATGGGAATATAATAAGAAACCTGTGCAGATCAACAGAATGATTCTCAGGGTAGGATATTTGCATGTTTCATCTGTCTTCCTGACTTCTTCAAATGAATTCTTTTTAGAAAGTAATGATTGGAATTGTTACTCTTTTGACAGTTCTGAGTGTATTACTGACCTTTTTGGCATATGAATGCCAAACGGGTTAATTCACCTCGTTTTTCAGATAAAGACCGAGATTTAGTGTTGCTTCAGCTGGAGGCAGAAACATTGAAATCCTCCCGCCTCCTTCTTAGTACCTAATTTCTATTACAAAATCAGTGCACAATCTTGTCCCTTAAGGTCCACTTAGCTCAGTTTATACCAACAGGGTGACATTAGCAGGGCTCACATGATGCTGCACACAGAAGCCCTCAGTGTGCAGCTCTAGCAGACAGTAATTCCATGCAGTTGGACAATCCCAGTGCTGACTTTGGATCACCAGAAGCGTTCTTAGTAGAACGAGACAAATTTAATGGAGAGGTCTCTGCAGGAAGTGGCCTGAAGAAGACAGCAGAAATCCCAGCTGTGTGTTTGTAGAAATCAGTTGAAGGCCATTTACAGAAAAAAGATCTTTAAATCTAGCTAGCTTTTTCTGCAGATTATTTGTAAACTATATGCATGAGATGGACAGTTTCACTGAGCAACTGAAATACAGCTGCATTTAAGGGGATTGAACCAGGGTTGGGAAGCAGTGAAATAAAGCTTTTCAGGAATACCGGACATCCAAGTCCCGCCAAAATTGATCCGTTTTTTATGTCCAGATGCTTTTGAAAATAATGGGTGACCATTTGGCTACCTCATCGTTTTAATCAGAAATACAAAGAAAATTTTAAACTCACATATTTTATAGCTTGAGTATTTTTCTTTGTTTATTTCCTACTTTCCAATTCAGTTCTACAAATCATATGATTAGGTAATGAGAACTCATGCTGTATAAAAATATTTAATGCTATACTTCCAAGTTAAGGCCATGTATTTCCTGGAACTGTTTCAAAAAAAAAAAAAAAAGCCTATCTGGATTCTTTCTTCCCCACGCTCATTATTAGATGAAAATCATTTCAATATTCTATTTTGACTTTAGATGGTACAAGATTATATTCAGAAATTCAAGCCTCTACTGTTAGGTTGTTTACATGGTTTTCTGGCCTTTCTAACTTTGTGCAACCACTCTTTGCAGCTATATATTTTTGCAGTAAGGCATCCCAGGGGTCTGTGAGAAGTTTTAATGTCAAGCAGAACTAACATGTAAACTACACGTGACATACTCGACATATTTCACCTCAGAAAGTTACAGTATGCTTAGACGGGATGAAATACGAAAGAAATAGACTTAACACAATATTTCTAAATCTTGGAAATCTATTACCTGAACTTTGAGTCCGTTTGCAGGACTCTGTAGAAATGCAAACGTGAAGTCCAAGGAGTAGAGCAGAAGGCATATTGGGCAGGGGGACAGAAGATTGCTTTGAAGGATGATGTAAGCAAGATTGCATCCTAGAAAGATAGCAGCTGCTTCTGCTGGTGCCAACATCGAGAATTTGTGCCACTGGCCTAGTTTTCTGGGGACTTTTGACCTGCACGCTCTTGAGGGCTTGCAGACATGAATTAATCTGTCCTTTGATCTTTTCTTTCATTTGAACGTCTAGGACCTGTTTTGGTCTTGTGTACGGTACTGTATCGTGTTATAAACAGACATGTTTCCACTGTTTGAAAGCTGTAGTTGAAAGTTAGGTTGCAACTATGAGTTGGCTGTCAAAAGAATTAATTTTCTGCTTTAAGCAAAATATCAAGAGAGACATTCAATCCATTCCTGTGATACAGATTCATTTTGAATTTACAGGGTAATTTGCATTAGTGGTTGTACTGCATGAGCAATAAATATGACTTGCTTGGTTTCTAATGATGATAATAGTTCTCTTTGTATTACTATAAGAATTGAATCCACCATCATTCTTTTCCTATTATTATTATGCTGTAAAGGAAAAACTCTTTTGCATTACCCAAGGAGTAAAATGCATGCATTTAGCATCATTCTTGCAGGTAGTCCTCAATTCTGAAAAGACCTCTCAGAAGCTGCATCAAATGGGAAAGCTAGACGGATGGCAGAATGCAGAAGCTGCCATTTAGGATCGAGTACAAAATGACACCCAAGAAATTCTTCATGGATGCTGCATAAGTACAAAGACGCCATTATTTCAAGGTGCAAAAGAGTCAATGAATAAAAAACGATGCTAATCAAGACACTAGAGTACCAAGCGTGTGACAAGGCTTTTTTGTAATGAACATCATGCCCAGCATGAAAAAGTACTCTTTTTATTGTAGATCGTTTAAAAGTGCACAACAGTTTGGAAAAAAGTGCTTTTCTTTTTTCTAGTAATAAGAACTCTGTATCATTCTAAGAGATACTGGACACAGGTTTTTGAAAACAATGTTCTTTTAAAGGTTAATTCTATTCATAAATACTTCACAGGAAAACATTTGATCTGCTGTTCATCCTGAAGACTCTTAAAGGAAAATGTTTTGGTTGCGTTCTCTTCTGACTAGTTCAGGAGCTCAGTCTTACCAGCATTCTAATGCTTTTTTATGTTCCTGAAGGCACGGCTTAGACATCCTTGTCTCCGTTACCGTCATGATTTCCATATCAAGTGATGAGAATTTTTCTTCATGATTGGTGAAGTGAAGTGTCATAACATTCATGTCAAGTCAATTTGAAGTTTTTTTTTTTCCAAAGGAATCTCTTCCTTCCTAATGAAAACCTCTTGAAATAGCAAACCTACTCCGTTTTTCAGAAAGTGATATAATAAACCTGTAGAGTACAATGTCCTCGGAGTTGTTTTTTCAGCAGAAGAAGAAAACTGCTGTTTTCTTCTTCTTCTATCACCTTAGACTTACTTTATTCAAAACCTTTTTAAACCTTTGAATTTCTATTTTGATAGCTAATTCCTTTCACAGTGGGCTATAGCATATGTATTTTGAAAGGCCATTTGTACATATTCAAAGGGCTTACTTCTATTCTACTAAGAAATGGCTGTACTTCTAGTAGGGAAACTTCAAGGTCCAGTAAGATTTTATCTTGTACAAAATTTAAAAAACTCCAACTCTTAAAAATGATACCAGAAAATGACGTCTGTAAGACTGTGGCAGGAGGCTTTTTCCAGAACAATGTGCAGTTCTTCCCAATTCTATTTTTCCCTCCCATTACTTTGTACACAAAGATTTTTACACAGTCTTCTAACAGTGGCATGTTACTACTGGGCTAGAGTATTGCCCTGCCAGCATTGGAATTGACTGGAATGCAGCTGTGTTCCAATTTGCTGATGGGACAAGGGTTTTTTTGCTGAACACACTTTAGCAAGCAAGAGGGCTTCTTGGTCTTTAGATGCTGAGTCCCAGAAAAAGATGAATGAGGTGGTGACATGCCTCGTGTTTTGAAGAGAGATCAAAAAGTTATTGCTGGGGTCACCTCCCTTTTGGTACGGAAAGCACACAGAGGGCTTTGAAGCAGCACTTTCACCCTCTTTGCATTCACTAGTAAATCTGAGACAGAGCTTGGCCCAAGGTTTGTGCAAAAATACTCTTTTGATGCAACTGTTCACCAGACAATATCTCTGGGAAAATGTGCAGGGGCAGAAAGCAAGCCCTTCCTGGGAAATCTACTGAAATGGTTCAGAAGTTATTCCCACTCACTCTTGCTAACCTCTGCTGTCTAGCTGTCGGATATGCTTGGGACCATGTTGAAATAATTCTAAACAGTGTACTGAGGCTGCAATATTGAGTAAACATAGGTATTTTCCATAGGTGTCAGGGAAAAATATTTCTATTGGTAAAAATGAGTTCCATAGAAAACAAGAAGAGCATGGTAGAAAAAAAATCACATCCATAGAATGAAGATGCCCAGAATTCTTCTTTTGAAGTTACACAGAGTCAATATTTTCTAAATAATGTTGTGAAACTTATGAAGAAGTAAGAGTACCTTCCACCTGACTGGTGCACAAGTTCATGTTTCCAACTTACAAAAAACATATGATTAAAAGAAAAATGTTCCACCTTGTGGAAAAGTAGCCCATTCGTAATTGTATCAAAGGTAGGGTTAGATCAAGTATTCCTACAAGACAGTAGTAGTACTAGGAAAAGCCTTTTGGCATCTATCTGACTACAGGAAACTTGAGCAAGCAGAAGTGTCTTTCCCTGCTGCAAGCTGTACTTCCGATTTGCTGCTGCTGCTTAAACATTGTCAAAAGAAAACTTGTCAAAAAAGAACTACTCTATACAAGCAACTGGAACTATCCATTGCGTTCCAGCCAATTTGAACTAGAAAATATCGGACACACACTCTAGCTGAATATTCTAATGCATAGATGGAGTATACCATCACAAAGAAATGGGAACGCTGGAGAAAGGAGCAAATGCAGATGAATTTCAGGGAAGGAAATTATTGGAGAGCTACTGCAGTCCCTCGACTTTACAAGAAATGATGTCCAGTAAATCCCAACCAGAAACCTACATAACTCCATTTTGAAGTGAGTTGCATCTATGGTCCTCTGTCCTTCCTAGATGAAGAAACTGTGTTTTGGATCAATCTTCCAAGCAGTATGGCTAAAGACCTTAGATACCTCAATTTTTTTTTTTTTTTTTCCAGAAGCAACTGTCTCAAAACCTCTTTAAAGCTGGCTTTTCCCCTTAAGATGCTATATATTCAAAGAGCACCTTCTCATTTAACAGGGTATTCCAAACATCATTTCCAAACTTAGACTAAAAATAACACTCTTCCTAGTTATCTTTCTTTTTTTTTTTGCAGCTTCCTGCTAACATAGGCAGCAAAGTAGAGAACAGATCCCAGCTCTTTCTGGAACATCTTGAACAAATGCCCTTGCTTGTGTTCCAATCATTCACTTTGCCAAAATCCCTAATGATGAAGAAAAGGTTGTGAAGGCATTACTAGTAGTATGATATGGCAATGTATGGGTGTGATTTATCAAGTAGAATTTGTATCACATAGATGATACTGGCAAACAGCAAATGAAGGGGTTTCTTTCAGCTCTCAGACTGATGTTACATCTCAGTAATTTATTAAAAAGATAACAAGAAGGATATTTTATAACAGTGAACTTAATTACACCCCTACCATGGACATCTGAATCTTAGGAATAGACAGTGTCTGATTTCGAAAAAAAAAAAAGAATTATCACAGTTTAAAGAAGCATATGATCATGAACACTTTGCTGATGGAACATAGCCTATTCATTGGCTGAAATGAAGCAGGTAGACAGGACATAGGAAATATTGTTTTGTGGATCAAACATTTATTTTTTTAAAGTGATGCTTACAGATGGTGAACTCACCAACTTCGATATTGCCCAGTAGATAATGGTACCTAACTTGCTCCATCAAGTTATCCCTTGGAATCATCATCCAAGGGCATTTCCCCCTGCCTCTGTGAAAATGTGCCTACCTTTTTCACAATACTTTTGCAGCAGCATTGCTAGGCCTGATCAGCTGTTATGGAGGGTGAATTATCAGCAGCAAGGTGACTGGCCAGGGTCATTTGATTCCATGGATTTTGATCTACCGGATATTTTGAAGACCTGCTTCAGCCCTCTTTGTCAGACACAGCCTTCAAATGGTGCTAAACAATTGTTCGGGCTGTGGACCACATGAAAAAGTACTTTCTGGTGCCTGTACTGGGCCATATGCTCTTTATTCTCTCCCTCAACTTCTCCATCACCTCTCATCTCTTTCACATGAGCTATGTTCAAGGTCCACAGGATACTTTTCACAGAATCTTCAGGCCTGATGCAGTAAGAATGATGAACAGAACGCAGCTGGGATGAATTTTCCAGTTTGGATAAAACCTTTTGTGCACCCAAATCCCCCTATGCCCAGAAAAACCTTCACTAGTACTAGTGTTCTACCTAATCTGCAATTTAGTCTGAAAGAAAAGCTTTTGTCTGAGAGTATCTGAGAGATCTGCATGAAGCACAGATATCTGACCTATGCAATTTTGAATATCAGAGAAAAAAGAAAAAGGCAAGAAGTTTTTCATTTTACTGGTTTTAATTTTCAATTCCATGCACTTTTTCAAAAAGTGTCAATCTCAAATGGCCATCAACATATTTCAGTCATCTGTAAGTTAGTATTCCTATCAAATGTGTTTCAAATCAAAAGAATTTCAAGCCTCTCCTCAAAGTTCATATGCCTAGATTTAGTATTTCTGATCTCTATTAGATGAAAGGAAGACATTTTTTGCTGTTGGGGTGCGGGAACGCTGCTTCGGGTTGCCCAGAGAAGTTGTGGATGTCGCATCCCTGAGCGTATTCAAGGTCAGCTTGGATGGGGCTTTGAACAGCAACGAATGCGACCCCTGATGGTAGATAAACAAAGCTTGAATATAGAAGAAACTCAGATTGAAGTACAGGAGCAAATTTTCTCTCAGCTCTTGGGGTAAGTTCAACGTTGTACAAAATTGCATTTCTCTGTGATTTTCACTACTGTAACAGAAAGCTTCATGAAAACTGTGCAGAAGATATCACATTTTAAAAGCGATAAGAACTACAATATCAAACACACGGGATGGGTTTCAACATGGGACACGCTCTGAGAGAAAATCTCTGTATTTCAACACTTCATCCCAATCATTAGGATTTCAAGGAGTGCCAAAGAAGGCGGCAAAATGTCCTTCAGGACATTATTTACTGTAGTTCAGCCTGGCCATTAGTTGGAATTGGTGTTTGAACTAATGTCGATGTACCACACACACTTTCCATGCACTGAAAATTACTGTTTACAATGAATAAGCAATGAGGATCAAAATTGATTGAAAGCATCTTAAAAATGTCAAGTATTTCACTGTAAATGATCTATGATCAAAATACTTATTCTACCTTAGTGAGGGACAAATAAATTCTTCCATACCACGATGGTTTAAAATTGTATAAACCAATGTTTTCTTCTGAAAAGACATCATCTAATTCTTTCTATTTGTAGAAGAAAATCTTCCTAGACATAGAACTCAGTAATTTTAAAGGAACAAATGAAAGGAAAATATTCTGCAAACAGAATTCAATGAAAAGCTGTGTTTTAAATATGAGGTAGATATTAAACAGAATTTTAGTACCAGATATTTGAAATAGTGTACCAGCTATTTTGCCCACAAAGAGTGGCATTTAGCATTTCAGTCTTTTCCAAGGTGTTCATGATCTGCTATGCTGATCTCTGTGCGTGCCTAGGTGTGTGCGGAAGGGGGGGCATGTGAAGGGGAGTGTCTATGTTTGTTTAACCCTCGTAGTGGCAGATTCATGCCTCAGCTCCGTCATTTTTTGTAAGAAACTTCACAGAGAGTGGATATGAAGTTTCATGTTCAAAAGAGATCAATTCCTAAGTCATCCATTTTACTTTACCTTGTAAATCACTTTGTTGATATTGATAAAATATGCTTTGTTGCATGTTTTATCAAATATGCTTTCACGCTACATGGAGGAATGAGAATGTGGAGAATCCCTCCAATGCCTTGCAACTTTTCTGCAAATAGATTTTCAAGGAAATCATCATTTCTCTTTTCAATATGTCTGGGACAGGCATGATGGTGGTGTCAACCTGTTGGAGTTTTTGTTGCTGAGGGAAGTTGTACGAAAGGATTGGTTTTTACATTGACCAGTTACTGAATCAATTGCATGAACACATTTGAAATTCCACTGGGGTTTCCTTTTTCTAGCAGACTACTTCTAGAATTAGTTAGCAGACTCAAGATGACTCTTTTTCTCTGTTTTTGTTTCTTTCCTATTTTCTTGGCTTCTTTGCAACTATCTACACAATTGTAGAACTTTTTTCCCAACTAAAATTGTTTGATAGACTGATAATTCAGATACGCTTTTTACAAGGAATGTTTTCAATCTTTGTTAGAGTTAAGAAAGTTAAGGACATAGGTCCTTTTCTTCCCTTATGAATATTGCAATGAAAAAGTTAAATAAAGACCAACTCTTTATTTTTATTTGGAATCCAAGTAGATAATTCCCATACAGTAATACATTTTGAGGACCGATGTTTGTCATTCTGATGTAAGTTGTCGCTTCTTAAAAACATGCCTTCAGTGACTACGTTGACAACACTTTCGGTGAAGATCCTAACTGGTCTTAGACACACATAGGGAGAAATTTGCTCAGCCAGTGTCAGTCTTAAGCATGCGTCTTAGAAGATCTTTCTAGAGCTGGGGAATTTTCTTATGAAAGGGATTCAGTTATGGAAGAGACAGTTATCCCGGAGTTTTACATTCATCTTGAACATTACTTAAGGAACTTAAATCCCATGTCCATTTGAATCTCGCTCTGCACAGA
The DNA here is from genome assembly GCF_027477595.1 of Haemorhous mexicanus. Classification (NCBI taxonomy): domain Eukaryota; kingdom Metazoa; phylum Chordata; class Aves; order Passeriformes; family Fringillidae; genus Haemorhous; species Haemorhous mexicanus. Next base: position 19,571,600 of record NC_082345.1, on the reverse strand, counting down.
GCTTTGTCATGCCAGTCCTTGAAATGCATCTCTAAGAGAATTCACTAGCACAGAATGAATGAGGGTGGAAGCGGTCTGTGGGGCTCACCAAGTCCAATCCCCCTGCTTCAACCAGGATACCTAGAGCCTGTTGCCCAGGATTATATCTGGGCTTACTTTTAATGTCTTCAATGATCCAGACTCCACCATCTTTCTGGACACTCTGTGCCATGGTTCAGTCACCATCACAGTAAAAAATCAGTTTGTGATGTTCGGAGGCAATCTCCTGTATTTCAGTGTGTGCCCACTGCCTCTTGTCTTTTCACTGAGCATCATTGAAAAGACACTGGTTCCCTGCTCTTTACACTATTCCTTCCTACATTGCGATGCGATGTAGATAAATGTCAAAAACTTCCCTGAAGTCCAGGCAGACGATATTCTCTTCATCTACCAGGCAAGTTCATTCACCGGAGGACTTTAAAAAGTTGTCAAGCACAAATTTCCCCTGGTAAATCCATGCTGACTACATTATTTTGTCCTCCTTCATGTGCCTGGCAATGCTTTCCAGGAATAGCTACTCCATCAACTAACTTCCTGGGGATAAAAATGAGGCTGGCTGGCTTGTGCTTTTCTGAGTCCTCCTAGTTGCCTTTTTCCAAGATGGGTGACATTTGCTTTCATCCAGTCTTTGCTCACTTTCCTCAGTCACCATGATCCGTCAAACATGATCAGGAGTGGCCTCAGAATAACATCTGCTAACACCCTTGAGACCTGTGCATCCATCTCAACAGGGCCTGTGGACTTAATGGAATACTTACCAATTCAGTGACTATGCCCATAAAAATTTGCATGGGATAAGAGGACATTTTAACAGGTACTTGAAGAGTGAGTGAAAAGCTATGGAAGCAATCCAAAAAGACAAAGACTAGAGTTCCCTTTGAAGACAAAGCATCCCATCATGGAGCTGAGCAGCTTTAGATCCAGGTAAGCTTCCTCTCTGAAAGGATGCAGAAGACATGATTTTACCTTATCCAGTAATAAAATGTGTTGACCATTCACTTGCAATACAAAAAATTCAATGATTTCCAAAATTATTGCCCCCTAACTAGACAATAGTGTACTGGCTGGGTATGCCCCTAACAGATGAAAGCACCTGCCTGATGTCTCTTATGCGTGCAGACGATTCGAATTAGGTCATTTGAGTGGGGATTACTGGTCTTCGAATTTTCTTTCTGATGAATTTGGAATATTTACTGAAGCAAGGACCTGAAGATGAGAACTTCATTTCCCATCAGCGCACTCTAACATCCATGGCCCTAATGCCATTGTTTCTCCCCAGCTGAGTCAAGAATTGATGACTACAAAGTGGATCAGCTCCAAAAGGAAAGATCAAGGCTGGATAATATTCTCTCTTGGTAAAGCTATTTATCTCAAATGAAGTGACTGGCTTCAGTGATTTCTCACTGGTCTAAAGCTACAAGGAGGGGGAGATGGACAAGGTTTCCTTGCACTGCCATTCTCTTTGTCACATCAGTGTTTAATACGGGTATGAAGACATTCCAAAAGATAGCTTTGCAGAATTCATAAAATTCAGTCGTAAAAAATCATTTCTTAGCAGCTGAAATGAAAATAGCAAATAAAATGCAATTAATTCCGTGGAAGATTGAAATGATTGTTTCTTCATTTTGCATTGGAGGATGTATATTGTATAAGTTTGTCTTGCCTTGTTCTCCAGGTTTTGTAACTGGCACACCTTTCCTTATGAACGCACTGTTCTTTTCTAAATACTCTCATATGGAGGAAGATGCTTCTGATAAGAAGAGCACTAGGATGTCTTTACTTGACCTTCTATTTTTACTGATGCTTGGTCCTCTGAAACGAATGGTTTTCTAAAATTGAAATGTGCTACTATTGTTCCCACGGGGTAAGCTGCGGACTCTTCCTGTCGGAGCTTTCACTAATCAGCTATTCTCCTATCTGCCTTTAGTAGTTGAATGTTCTGGTCTAAAAGTAGCACCTTCTGTGTAGCCATGCTCTTAGTTGCCAGTCTCATCCTAAATCCAAAGACCCTCCTGCAAAGGACCCCTGGTTCTGTAGTCAACTAAGGAAAAAAGACCCGTCCATCCATGCTTTCTGATTTAAAATATTAGGGTATGATGTCCCTAAACAATTCTCTGCAGTTAAACACTACTTATCTTTGGCGTGTTTCTTCAACTCACTTGCAAGTCATTCATGCCTTAGGTTATTGGGAGAATTGCTTCATTTGAAGATGATTAAAAGGGGTATGAGAATACTTTTGTGCTTCTGCTATGAGGATACTTTTCAAATCCATACAAACTCCCTGCAAATGCAAAAACCTGCATCCTGTATTGTCCTAGCTTATAATATCAAAATGCATCCTATTCCCACCCTCAAGAACTGAGGAAACCAGGGGTGGCATCGTTTTTTCCTTCTCTCCTGTTAATGGGCCCATCAATGTCTTGCCACATGACTCAGAGATAACTCCCTCCAGGAGCCATTTCTGTTTCACGGGTAATCAAGGACCCACATCATGACTCAGAATGATATCAGCCCATTGGGAGATGCTCTGCCCAGGGGGTAGGAGCTAAGCATCCCCACCTGGATATCATCTGGGTTTTAGAAGGCAAGTAGCACTATTTCTACTGCATTGCCAGAGGAACGGCCACCCTTAGCCACTGGTTTTCCAGAGGACAAGAGCTACCAGATGGTTTCTACAGAATCACCACTTCAACAAGACCATTGCATCCAAACTGCTTTCACCACCCTAACTAGCAGGACGTCAGTTTGTATTCTGACTCTGTCAGTGGTTTTTCTTTTGTACTCTTGCATGGATTTGGGTTTTTTCCCCTTTTCCTAATAAACTAGATTTCTGACTTGGAGTCTTGCTGCAGTGCTGGATTTCTTCAGCCCAACTAGCTCCCGACACCGACAGCGAGAGTGGGCCGCCCCAAGAAAGCTGTCGAATCCGGGCTGCAGCTGTAGGGCACAGCTGCTCTACGGCACAGGTGGACTGCCTTGGGGATAGAACTGCGCTGAGAGCAGGGACAAGGAACAGGGAGAGGTCTTCTGCATATTTTTCAGTTTACTCCCTGGAGGGTCAAGGACAGAAAGACAATGATTCAAAGGCATCCATCAACTTCTAAATGGGGGGAAGGTCCCAGGGGAGGATGCAATCTTTAACCAACTGGGAGAAACTGGGGGTGGAAGACAAGGAGGGGAATACAATGTTGAAACCAGTAGGGGGACTACAGGGGAGGAGAATAACTTGAAGAAACCACTGGGGTTTTGAAGGGTACAAAATTGAGAGGGAAGTTTCTAGAGAAAGGGGCAGGCTTGGGGAGAGGTTGATGTTCAATGGGAGAAGGAACAGGGAACAAAAGGGCAGGTCTTTGGGGAGAGGGACAGCTAGGGCAAAAGCCAACAATACTGGGGGGAAAGGAACAATCCATTCATAATATCATATGCTATAACAGCACAAAATAGGAAGCCTTAGAAAACGGACTACTAGAACTGCAGTACAATAATAAACACACACTGCAACAGAGTGTCTCACTGGTTTGGCTTTCAAAGCAGAAGAGGTGCCAACCTAAAAATTTCCCAACTTCAAGGTTAACTGGCTGCAGTTTTGATTTCCTTCTTAAATATATCACCAAGGCGCTACCGGCTTCTGTAATTGGCTCAGCAGCATGTCTGTTCTTAGTGCCAAGCAGGGATTCACTTTGCCAGGCATGGAGGAAGCTTCTAGGAGCTTTGCACAAAAAATCACTTCTGTGGCTGGCTTCTTCCCTCCCCACCAAAAACCAAGCCATGCCAAACCAACACCTTAACTAATTCGTAGTACTTAGTACGCATCCAAGAATGTCTTTTAAACGATGCTTTATGTTTTTGACCAAACGCACTGAAAAGAAGTGGATCCATAATATTGATAAAAATTGTTCCAGTTCAATAGAAATATTGGGTCATGCAACTCTAGATTACATAGCTGTTTTTTTGTACAATACCCAGAGGCTTTTTTCACCTCCATGGAAGAGCCTAAATGAGGGATGTGGGAGTCCAGGCGGCTCTCCAAAATGCAGTTTATTCCATCCAAGACGTTGCAGCAGTCCAGGGTAGTGGGCAACAGAGCCTGTGCCTACAGCTGTCAGCTCTAGCTACAGGCAGGCCTGGAGACCCTTTGGTTTTGGCACTTTGCTGAGCATCTTCATACAGTAGAACCAATCTATCCCTTAACTATTATCTATAGCCTATCCTAACGACTCTAATTACCATATGTTGCTATTCTCCACTCACTAAAAGTCAGTATATTACAGTTGAAGCGGAAAGTTGTTTTTCAGTTTTCTTGACAGTGGAAAATTTGGAGAGCTTTTTCTGCTTGCAGCATTTGCTGACTTGTTTGCCTGTGCTAGCTTCCTGCTTGGTAAAAACATCTTCTTGTTTGGGGTGGGTTTATCCTTTGCTGTAAGTCATAAAACCCTCTTCTAACTAAGGTATCCCCGGTTATCCAGTAAGACTGGCTCAGCAATTCTTTTCTTCTAGATCAAAACTTGCTTCCAACTCTATTCCTTCTTCAGACTCCACATTGAAAAATCTTTCTGCCAAGCATACATATCTGTGAGACTTTCTTGTCAAACTTTCATCTTTCCCAACACCTCTAAAGAAATGTTTCCTGATGGTTTGGATCAGAAGATCCAGTATTGCCATCCTGAGATTTTTCATTCAAAACCCATAAGCTGTGCTCAAGGTTTTGGCTATGTTCTTCATTGTGCCTTGCATCTATTTTGGCTAGAAAGCCAGTGTAGATGATGTCCTTGCTGCAGTAGCCATGGGAAATAAGGTGGAGTGTCTGGCTGATGTACCGGGATGTAGACTATCCAGCACTCCCCCAGGGAGGCCAGGATCCCTAAAGGAATAGAATATTGGCTATGCTCTGGGAGTTTTACAGAGAGAAAGATCCTCACAGCTCAAATGATTTGTCTCCTGGTGTTCTGAGGAGTATGTGGTGAAGAAGAAGGCTGCTGTCTTTTCCAAGAATCTTCCGTGCATTCAAGAGGATCATTGAACTTCTTGTCTGAGAATGAAAGAAATATTAGTAGTAATTAGTACTTTTTCTCTGTCTGTGCATCACTGATTGAATTTGGGTAGGCAATATTTTTTTTATTTATTTCTTTGAATTATTCATCATAAGGTCTTCCAAATTCCCAAATTCTGCTTCACTTCTTTCTTTTGTAGGCCAGTCTGGTTCATCTTCTCTTCTACTGTATTATTGCAGACCATATCTGAATGGATTTTTTTTTTTTCATTTTGAACATTAGGTTTAAACCGAATGAACAGAACGCTTTATTTATCCTTATTTGACCAGTTTGCAAGGAAATACAGAATTTTGAAGAGAAGTGACGTGACTCCACTTGAGGTTTTCAATGGAAGAGAAGAATGACGATGTCCTACATTCACAGCATTGTTTACAGTAACATTGCAGCTAGTTTCCAGCAACGAAGGTCAGGTTCTGGAAGCAGGCATGCATGATTGTAGAGAAGTCTAAAAAGTTTCAGTTTGGCCGCTTTTCTTGAAAAATAGCTAATATGTCTCAACGTTGTGCTGAATCTTGTTGTACAGACACTTCTTTTGAGGTCTGAACTCCTTGCTGGACTTCTGTATCTAAGAATCAGATACAGTAAACGTATGTTTCCTTATATGCTGTAAGAATTTGGTTCTAATCTAGAAGAGTAAGAAAAGGTTGCCATATTAATACAAGGTAAAGAACCTGCTAAGAAAGCAGTTAATGGACTGCTTTTTTTATTGGAGCAGTGATTTAGTGGTTGGATGGGTTTTTTTTTTTTTTTGCTTCTCAATAGAATTTAAGAAGTGGTGGGGTAAGAATGTGTGGATGTTTATAGGTTTGCCTTGAAAGAAGAATTACAGGGGAAACTGTTGTAAAGAATTGATGCAGAGCTCTATGCATTAATGCACTCTTCCGTACAGAGTTTCAGAAGTGAAAACCAAGAGGAGAGAGTGCCGACAAGATGAGAGTGCCGATTTACTAGAATGAATTCAAGATAGCATTCTTTTCTCTCTGAATTACAGCTCTAAACCTCAGGGTAGTAACAGGAAGTACATAACAATCTCAAAGATTTAAAAATGGATGATGAAGTTTTCTATCCAGTAAACTGTAAGGCTTCACATTTTAACCTGGTTTGCATTTTGGCAAAAGCCTGGAATCTTCTGCAATTTGCCAGATAACAAGGGATTTAGAACAGGAAGTATGCAAGTAATCATTTGGAGCCTTCATCTCCCTTCTTAGAACAATGAATACATTTATTATGCTCCTATTTTTATTCCATCAGGGGATTTGATCATGGAAATGTCTAGTCATTCTTTTCTTGTTTTCAACCCCTCAAAGAGCATGAATCCAAACTATTCAGAAGTTCTTGATCTGCAACAGTGACAAGCACTATACTGGTAAGAGTCAGTGGACATTAGCAGATCCCCTATGCCAGCCCCCTATGGCGGGCAGTTCTGGCAGGACTGATGTTTGAGGGGCTGGAATTCTGTGAAATAGAACATTCTATGAATGGGGAAAATGGAAACAGATTCTGAACGTTCAACCCAACACGTGAACAAGTACTAGGGCAGGTAATTTTCTGTGGAAATTTCTTTAGCCCCAGTGTTGTGGATGATGATTACTCTTCCTACCTCCTTTGGTCAGCTGCCAGCACAGTCACGTTACTCCGCTTATGGACAGAAAACCAGAAGAAGTCATTTTTGAACAAAACACCCAGCAGGACCTTAGAGTGTTTTTGCTGCAAAATGTTTCAAGGCAGATAGGGAAACAATTCCATTGTAGAGAGTGTGCTGAGAAGACAAGTTTGGAAGTTAAAAACCATGGGATCTGTTTCTATATATGTCACTGATTTTGCTTATTATCAATTTGGTGGAGTTTCTTGTTTTGTTGGTTTTTTTTTTTTGCTTTTTTTGTTGTGGTTTTTTTTTTTTGTTTTGTTTTGTTTTTTTTTGTTGTGTTTTGTTTTTTTCCTGCATCCTTGAGATGAAAGCATAAGACAGAAAAGTACGGTAAAGTTAAAACACTTTTGAGATGGCTTGTGCTGAAAAACTTGTAGCTACTGCTAAGGCCCATAAGCCAGGTCCTGTTTCATTTCTGAGAAGCTATAAAATTCCCATTGGTAATTTAGTTCTAAGCATCTGTTGTTATGGTGGAGATGCAAATTAAGAAGAACAATTTTTGAATCTGTAGGGATGTATTTACCATTTTGGAGCTGCCTTTTCAGTCTCTGAGCCATCAATGAAAAGAAGGAGAAGAATCTACACTCTTTTCAACCTGTGGACCATCCACTACTGTCCACGTGCTCAGATTCAAAGCCAAACAATCCTGTCGGGCCTGATTGGGAGGAATTATTTGGATTCAAAATACTAGACTAGTATTTGATTTCCATCAGCACAGTCCATTGGGCACAAATTTTGATATCAATAGAACCTTTCACGGGGATCCATCTTTCTCACCTGCAGTACATTTTAAAGAGAAGAGGCATTGTTGAATGGCTTCAGTGAAAAAAAAATCTTAAATGCACTCTGAATGGAATTGAGATCCAAAGGAGCCAGTATTTCAAGAAAGCCTGAGATGTTGTCTGCCATGAGATCCCTTCTAAGAGGTTCTATTAAGGTACCAAATTCTTCATCAAAATACTGTCAGATTGGTCAGAGGGGAAAAGCAAACTTTTTGAATGGTCCTTTGGGAAGACAGGGCTTGCAGCGAATTTAGTACTTGCTGCTAGGTTGCCTACATTCCAGGAAAGAGTATTAAATACTGAAATTCGACCGATGGTGGATGAAGTCTTTGTGACTGTGAAAGTCCAGTGCATGGCAATCTCAGAAAGGAACCCATCAAAGCCCCTGAAATGCCAACACACAAGTTGTGAGTTGGCAGTGCATGCCAGGTTTTAGCAAACCACAGCAAAATGCTGATTGCAAAACGAGGCCATCAAGTCACATCCGGTATGAAGCAGTAGGAAAGAGGAAAGCAGCTGAGAGCGTCAACCCTGCTAAGTAGTCTCAGTATTCTTATTGCCATTAGCAGAAATGTGAAATGAGTCTATAAAAATTACAAAGGAGGCAAAAGAAAAGGGAGTGATGACTCCTCTGGCATAGTGTTTCCTAACAGGGATCTTCAAAATCCTGTAAAGATTCTCTCATCCTTTAAACTGAAGGAAGGTATTAATGGCAGTAAGGAAATGGCATCAAATGCTAGAAAGACTCTGGGCAGTGTACTTCTAGACAGAAATGCCACTGATGGAAAACCGACTAAACTGGCACCAATGCAGCACCAATGCAGCAACTAAAGCCCAGAAATTGTCCACGGCTTCACTCTCTGCCATTCCTTTCATATGCACACAGCAGCTCTGCAACATTCCTACTCATCATCTCCTTGGCAAACTGGGCGTGAGGGTCCGTAGTGACGCAGAGTCCCCAGGCAGGTGCAAAGGAGAGCCGCTTTCTTGCAAAAGCCAGGCTTTTGAAGCAGTCAGGCCTTTATCACTTGCATAGCTTTAAGCCGCAACAAACATAATTCAACCAACCGTCATACCCCACGCTGTGAACACGCAATGCTTCTAGAACTTCTTGATCTACCTCTAATTCAGCTGTCTCACTTTCCCCTAGTCATTTTCTACTTAGCCAAAGTAACGGGCCTCAGCCATGGTTTAACAAGGCCTTCCTTTCGGAAAGTTCTACCTATATGCAACAGCATACCACTAGTTTCTTCACCACCAAGAGTTTAGGTAGATGATTGGCATCTGCCCTTGCGGTGAAACACAATGGGGAGAGAAAATCCTGTTGGAGATGTTCAGTCATTCCATTTTCTAGACAGGCCAAATCAAAAGAAAAGCAAGCTATAGGATTGTGTACTTGCTCTTACAGAACACCTGCTGCCATCTGACAATGAACTAGCAGAAAATCAGCAAGAATGAGACTTGAGGCAAACAACCTTTGGAAGGGAATAATGGGTTGATAAATAAAGACAACAGGTTTCCAGGCTATCGAGATACTTTAAATGACAGCAAAGGATTTGAGAGCAGAGGCTGAACTGGTGGGGAAGGATTCAAAGAATCCCAAGAAAAACATGACCAAAGAATAAAAGAACCCCAAGAAAAATAGGGGCAACTGACCTGTTAAGGCCTTCAGGAAATCAGTGGCCGCTGATTTAGATAGGCCATTCAAGTTCATTTACTGGTGCATTTTCCACTCCTATTTCACCTGTCAGCATCACAGGGTGAATTGAGACCTTGGAATCAAGATTATTTGGGATTCTGTTCTTAGCTTTAGGAGAGAAGTACAGCAGGTGAAGTACCTGCTACTGATGTGATACCCAGGAACACAGAGTTGACACATTTCATTGAAGTCCAATCACAACTAGCAATACTAAGAGGATAGGATTGGCGCCTTTTCATGACGCTCTTCTTGTTACGCAGCCTGCTCTGATTCTGGTGAAACTTTTTCATTAGCTTCTCTCTAAAAAGGAGAAAAACCAATTAAATGTCCCTCCCTGCTGATGCTAATCAAGTCAGAGGTCTATGAAAGGGCCAAAAATATTCGGAATTCTTCTTAGACAATGGAAATGGAAGCAGAGCTACCAATCTATTTCCTTGCAACATATCCCTAAAACTCATTCCCTTCTATTCATCACTTATGTATAGCCAGCAGTACATTCAGGAAAAGATGAAACTGACTGATGTCAGCAAGGGAAGGACTTGAAAGAACTATTCCCATGAATCATCGTATAGACAGTAACTCTAGCATTAAAATCAGAACCCTTTTAGTAAGTATCACTTATGGGAAATTCAGGACTCCTGCACAATGGACCAAGAGGATTAAGCAGAAGCCGTTTATGGTTTACATGATGCACTTACTCATTCTGACTCTCTGCACACGCTAGTCACGCTTTTCTTATTGGTGCCTTTGTCTTGTCCACGCATTCTGCGTGCACCTCTCAGAAGATGTGTTTCCTTACAGTCCAGGTACTTTGGCCCCCCCCCCCCCCCCCCCCGTTTTGGAGTTCTTGTGGTCTTGGAATTTAGTTTCTCAGCTTTTCCTCTCTTGTTTTAGCAAGGCTTATGTCTTGATGAATTCCAGAGGGCCCTGAGAAAATTCTGAGAAGAACCGTTCCACGCTGGATGGCTGGTGCAGCCCGTAGTCTAAGCGGTTCAGATACATTGTCACAATTGCCCCTTCTTCTTGCACCAGCCAGATCTCTTCCAATGTAATTTTTAGCAAGAGGCACACCAGTTTCACCATGCATGGAATAACACAAAGCAATGAAATAATGACTACTGGTAAAAACAAAGCTCCATTTACGAGATCTTTCAACCACCCAGTTCTTTCCCATCCCTCAAACCATTGATGCAAACCCCACTCGTTCCCAGTCAATTTCTTCATATTGTCTTGTACTTGTGTGAGTTTCGTATGAATGGCTGCAGAATGGTCCAAAAGATTCATGCAACATATTCCTTATAAAATTCCTAACACTGGTACCCATGTGCTAGTAACAATAAATCTATTTCACCTCCTATTTGCAGTGTGCTATATCTAATAGGATCTACGTCAGTGAGCACCTGACTTAAAATAGAAGAAGTTACGATAAGTCGTTTGAACATCCAGCACCCCAAATGATTAAAAGCAGCCAAACCTTGAGAAGCAGCGCCATCTAGCGTAAGGAAGAACACAGTTATTCCTGCTGGAACGAGCAAAACTCGACATAATGGTGCCAATCACGTCTTTAGCTAGTGTTCCTCTCTAGGTATTCCCGGAAACGAAAAAGCGGCTTCCTCCAGCAAAACCCATTATGAAGGTAAGAGAGACCGCCGAAGAGCGGCTTCTGTTAAAAGAATCCGGCTACCGGCACCTACCTTCGGACAGCTGCGTATGCCCTTCTTCTGCGTCTCTTGCCGCCTAGACCTTAGCGAAAAGCTTTTCCAGGCATTATCTCAAAAAGGAACTGTGCCATCACGACGGTTGTCATGGAGGTACTCGAGTTCTTACATTCTCCTGGAGAAAAGAAAATATAAGATTGACCAGGGAGTGCTGCAAATGGCTAAGAACGATAGAAAAGAAAGTTGTTTGAGAAAATTTTCCTACTTATGGTAATGTAAGTTGAAACTGTTGGAAAGTGGTTAGTTATCGTTTTCCCTCAGTTTGAGAGCTGCTCACTTAATCCCAGTGCTGCGCGGCTTCGTTCTTGACGTCTCAGCATCGGCCGAGCTCTCCGGCTGCCGGAGGCGAAGAAGCGGCTTTTTCGCGCCCAGAGCTTTCTGCCGGTCGCGGTGCGCTCCGAACCGCGGCTTCTGCCGAAAGCCGCCGGGGACCGGCACCTACCTTCGGAGAGCTGCGTATGCCCTTCTTCTGCGTCTCTTGCCGCCTAGACCTTAGCGAAAAGCTTTTCCAGGCATTATCTCAAAAAGGAACTCTGCCAGCACAGCAAGCGTCCCACGACGGTTTTCATGAGGGTACTCGAGTTCTTACCATCTCCTGGAGAAAAGAAAATGTAAGATTGGCCAGGAAGTGCTGCAAAAGGTTTAGAAGGATGCAAAAGAAAGCTGTCCAAGAACTTTTTTCCCTACTTGTGGTAATGTAAGTTGAAACTGTTGGAAAGTTGTTAGTTATCGTTTTCCCTCAGTTTGAGAGCTGCTCACTTAATCCCAGTGCTGCGCGGCTTCGTTCTTGACGTCTCAGCATCGGCCGAACTCTCCGGCTGCCGGAGGCGAAGAAGCGGCTTTTTCGCGCGCAGAGCTTTCTGCCGGTCGCGGTGCGCTCCGAACCGCGGCTTCTGCCGAAAGCCGCCGGGGACCGGCACCTACCTTCGGACAGCTGCGTATGCCCTTCTTCTGCGTCTCTTGCCGCCTAGACCTTAGCGAAAAGCTTTTCCAGGCATTATCTCAAAAAGGAATTCTGCCAGCACAGCAAGCGACCAGCGACGGTTTTCATGAAGGTACTCGAGTTCGTCCCATCTCCTGGAGAAACGAAAAAGTAAGATTGGCCAGAGAGTGCTGCATAAGGTTTAGAAGGATGCAAAAGAAAGCTGTCCAAGAACTTTTTTCCCTACTTGTGGTAATGTAAGTTGAAACTGTTGGAAAGTGGTTAGTTATCGTTTTCCCTCAGTTTCAGAGCTGCTCACTTAATCCCAGTGCTGTGCGCCTTCGTTCTTGACGTCTCAGCATCGGCCGAACTCTCCGGCTGCCGGAGGCGAAGAAGCGGCTTTTTCGCGCCCAGAGCTTTCTGCCGGTCGCGGTGCGCTCCGAACCGCGGCTTCTGCCGAAAGCCGCCGGGGACCGGCACCTACCTTCGGACAGCTGCGTATGCCCGTCTTCTGCGTCTCTTGCCGCCTAGACCTTAGAGAAAAGATTTTCCAGGCATTTTCTCTAAAAGGAACTCTGCCAGCACAGCAAGCGACCCGCGACGGTTATCATGAAGGTACTCGAGTTCTTACCATCTCCTGGAGAAAAGAAAATGTAAGATTGACCAGAAAGTGCTGCAAATGTCTAAGAACGATAGAAAAGAAAGTTGTTTGAGAAAATTTTGCTACTTATGGTAATGCAAGTTGAAACTGTTGGAAAGTTGTTAGTTATCGTTTTCCCTCAGTTTGAGAGCTGCTCACTTAATCCCAGTGCTGTGCGGCTTCGTTCTTGACGTCTCAGCATCGGCCGAGCTCTCCGGCTGCCGGAGGCGAAGAAGCGGCTTTTTCGCGCCCAGAGCTTTCTGCCGGTCGCGGTGCGCTCCGAACCGCGGCTTCTGCCGAAAGCCGCCGGGGACCGGCACCTACCTTCGGACAGCTGCGTATGCCCGTCTTCTGCGTCTCTTGCCGCCTAGACCTTAGCGAAAAGCTTTTCCAGGCATTATCTCAAAAAGGAACTCTGCCAGCTAAGCAAGCATCCCAAGACGGTTGTCATGAAGGTACTCGAGTTCTTACCATCTCCTGGAGAAAAGAAAATGTAAGATTGGCCAGGAAGTGCTGCATAAGGTTTAGAAGGATGCAAAAGAAAGCTGTCCAAGAACTTTTTTCCCTACTTGTGGTAATGTAAGTTGAAACTGTTGGAAAGTTGTTAGTTATCGTTTTCCCTCAGTTTGAGAGCTGCTCACTTAATCCCAGTGCTGCGCGGCTTCGTTCTTGACGTCTCAGCATCGGCCGAACTCTCCGGCTGCCGGAGGCGAAGAAGCGGCTTTTTCGCGCCCAGAGCTTTCTGCCGGTCGCGGTGCGCTCCGAACCGCGGCTTCTGCCGAAAGCCGCCGGGGACCGGCACCTACCTTCGGAGAGCTGCGTATGCCCTTCTTCTGCGTCTCTTGCCGCCTAGACCTTAGCGAAAAGCTTTTCCAGGCATTTTCTCAAAAAGGAACTCTGCCAGCACAGCAAGCGTCCCACGACGGTAATCATGAAGGTACTCGAGTTCTTACCATCTCCTGGAGGAAAGAAAATGTAAGTTTGACCAGACAGTGCTGCAAATGGCTAAGATCGATAGAAAAGAAAGTTATTTGAGAAAATTTCCCTACTTATGGTAATGCAAGTTGAAACTGTTGGAAAGTGGTTAGTTATCGTTTTACCTCAGTTTGAGAGCTGCTCACTTAATCCCAGTGCTGCGCGGCTTCGTTCTTGACGTCTCAGCATCGGCCGAGCTCTCCGGCTGCCGGAGGCGAAGAAGCGGCTTTTTCGCGCCCAGAGCTTTCTGCCGGTCGCGGTGCGCTCCGAACCGCGGCTTCTGCCGAAAGCCGCCGGGGACCGGCACCTACCTTCGGACAGCTGCGTATGCCCGTCTTCTGCGTCTCTTGCCGCCTAGACCTTAGCGAAAAGCTTTTCCAGGCATTTTCTCTAAAAGGAACTCTGCCAGCACAGCAAGCGACCCGCGACGGTTTTCATGAAGGTACTCGAGTTCTTACCATCTCCTGGAGAAAAGAAAATGTAAGATTGACCAGAGAGTGCTGCATAAGGTTTAGAAGGATGCAAAAGAAAGCTGTCCAAGAACTTTTTCCCTACTTATGGTAATGCAAGTTGAAACTGTTGGAAAGTGGTTAGTTATCGTTTTCCCTCAGTTTGAGAGCTGCTCACTTAATCCCAGTGCTGCGCGGCTTCGTTCTTGACGTCTCAGCATCGGCCGAGCTCTCCGGCTGCCGGAGGCAAAGAAGCGGCTTTTTCGTGCGCAGAGCTTTCTGCCGGTCGCGGTGCGCTCCGAACCGCGGCTTCTGCCGAAAGCCGCCGGGGACCGGCACCTACCTTCGGACAGCTGCGTATGCCCGTCTTCTGCGTCTCTTGCCGCCTAGACCTTAGCGAAAAGCTTTTCCAGGCATTATCTCAAAAAGGAACTCTGCCAGCACAGCAAGCGACCCGCGACGGTTTTCATGAAGGTACTCGAGTTCTTACCATCTCCTGGAGAAAAGAAAATGTAAGATTGGCCAGGAAGTGCTGCATAAGGGTTAGAAGGATGCAAAAGAATTTTTTCCAAGAACTTTTTTTCAGCTTATGGTAATGAGCTATACTGGAGGCTCAGACCATTCTTCTTCTTGGAATTGGTGAAGGATGCACAAGCACTGCTGATTGTGCTTCGTTGTGGTACAGGTAATAAATAGTTGATTGTTTTAATAAAAAAACACTTGAAATGCTAAGAGACGAATTTTAAAGCATAATTAATTGGAGAAAGATTCCTAAACTTGTGGCCGGTTTCCCCAACCCATCTATTGATTACAAACGACATTCCTTGCTGTTGTTCTGGTGCATGAACCAAAGCCCAGTGATGTCTACTACTTAAGAAAGAGGTTCTACCTTCTTACTAGAATATGTTCTTACCCTTTTAAAACACTACCCCGAACATTAAGAACAAGAGATTACCTGATGAAGTAATGAAGTGCTTTGGTTGAAAGTAAATTGCATTTGAAGGAAACGGGTTTGGGGGCGAGCACAGGAAGATCTCCGAAGTAGAGTGCCAGCTTAGTTCTCTGCTTCAGAGATAAGTGAAGCAATTCAGGAATGTCTTTCCGTGAAAATAGTTTACAGATCTTTCTGCACAACAGGTAACCACCAGCATCAGAATGTGTGCAAATAACAGACTACTCACTACAAGGTTGTCATCCATGAGTGGTAAGGCAACTCAGACTCATAGCAGTGGTTTTGCTCTTGTGCCTCATAGAATAGACAGAAAAGAATGCGGAAAACTAATTTTTCCATCTAGTTTCTTTCAGTATTGGTTCCAAGACTATTTTCCTACCCTCAGGAGACAGCAAAAACTGTCAACAACTGAAATGCTTCAGAACTTGAAATGATCTGAATGGCAAATATTTCTCCTCAAATAAAATTTAAAACGTAAGTCATAACGGTAAAACAGATCGAGCTATTTAAAGATGAATGTTCTAGACTTACTAAAACATTCCCAGAGATAACTATTGTGTCCTAAATCTGTTTAAAAGTCCAGAGTTCCTGGTAAAAAAACTTCTATGCAGATGAGGTAGCTACATGATAGTCTCTTTCCAGCTTAATTATACTCTTCACTCTCACCACCTCTACCAGTTGATTTTCGTAAGTTCTTAGAAAACAGTACTTTAACTTTTTTAGTTCTATGAAAAAAAATGACAGTGACAAGAGTTCTTTGCACTGCCTGTTTTCTGAGAAGCCTGACCATCAAGCCTTAGGAACTTGATCATGAGTTTTATTTCATCTCAAAGTAAATTTTAAGGGCGTGGCAGAGAGAATGGGAGCCTCATGCAAAACAGTTTAGGCTTCTAATTCTTGTATTGTCCTACTTACCTACGACAAGAACTGGAAAGAGGATAGATTCCAGTTAGCAGCTGTTAAACATTTGCACATACTCTTCCGCTAAAGAAGAGGTCAAGGATGGTTTTCTGGCCCTCCCTCCACAAGCTGCAGCTTCCTTCAAGGCACTTTCACCTGTTGTGGCATGGAGCTTTCCAGCAGCTGCACTGTAGGTATGTGTTCCTCCATGGTTCTCTAGGGACTGCTGGGAGACAACCTGCTTCACTAGGATATCTCCAGGGACTGTGGGGGATTCTTTGCTCTGTCAACTGGAACACCTCCTCCTCCTTGTCTTACTGTAGTATCACGGAGCTGCTTCCCATACTGGTTTTTCCCCTCACTTGCCACTGCCCATTCATATGTTTTGTGCCTTTGACAATATATTCTCACAGAGACTGATGGGCTCAGTTGCAAAAATGTGTCTTGCTAGAAAATGACATGCTCTACAAAACCATGATTTTATAGAAAAGAATAGTGGAAGTACAAATATACTGCTAAAGGTCCGGAAACTTGACAGTGCTTCATTGTAATACATCCCCTGATTTTGCCTTCTTTCTCCTTAAGATCTGGAAAGAATACTGGGCAGGAGACAGTGTTGTTTCAAAGAAAAGACTTTTTTAGGATTCTAGGGTGCATCTTCAACTTTCTTGAGAAAATTGAGAAAAGGCCCTTTGTCTTTTGTGATAAATATCATTAGGCAGTAGGGACAAATTCTGACCAACAAGAGCAGGTCAAAATCTGGTGAGATCAAGCAATATACCTTGAGTGGCCAGGACGGAATCATAGAGTGGTAGAATCAGTTGAATTGGAAGGGGCCCGTCAGGAGCATCAAGTCCAACTTCTGGCCCTGCATGGGACCTTCCTCAAGAATCACACCAGATGCCTGAGAGCAATGTCCCAAAGGTTCTTGAACTCAAGATAGGTGTGATGCTGTGAGCACACCCTGGAGAGACTCTTCCAGTGCCCAGCCATCCTCTGGTTAAAAAACTTTTTCCTGATACCGGACCTGTGCCTCCCCTGACTCAGCTGCATGCTATTTCCTCCAGTTCTGTCCTTGTAAACCTCATTGGAGAACTTTCTGATACCTTCATGTCTTTTTTCATTGTGGTACCCAAAACTGCCCCCAAGCACTCAAGGTGAGGCCGCCCCAGAACACAGCAGAGCAGAGCAGAGCAGAGCAGAGCAGGACAATGCCCTCTCTTGCCCAGCTGGTGATACTGTGCCTGATGCACCCCAGGACAGGCTTGGCCCTCCTGGCTGCCAGGGCACTGCTGATACCCATTTAGCTTGCCATTGGCCAGGAGCCTGGCTTCCTTTCAGCCTCTGGCTCCCTAGTCTATACACACACACAGAGCAGGATTGCCCTGTCCCAGGTGCTGAATCCAGCACTTGTCATCGCACAACTCCCTAAGGTTGGGGATTGCCTGTGGGAATCCTTGGAAACAGAGGATTTTGGGAAAGCTGCAAAAGGCAGGCCTCAGAGACAGCAGAACTGTGCTTGGAGCTAAGCAGTAGTCATAAGGTTTGTCAGCAGAAAAATGATAGAAGAAGTAGAGAAGTAAGGACAAATAGAACAATGGCCTGTGTATTAAAGCTTGACCAGAAGAACTCCCTAAGCTACAGCAAAGTAGATCTAGCCAGATCTTAGGAAGTTCTAAGCTTAATAATGGAGCTCTGTGCATTCTATCTTAAGGCTTACAAGCAGGTCTTTTATTCAAAAGAAGCAAGCGTTCTTTGAACCAAAGTTCTGTGTGCTTCTAGGGATCGGAAAGAACTAGTGTCAATATGCTTTTGCTTTGTGGGATTGGTCAAAAAGCTTTTCAAGTAAGTTGTAACATGAAGTTCTTTTTCTGCTGCTGGGGACGTGAGCTGCTGGCATCTTCCCACTGTCATAACCATGTCATGAGACTGATGCTGGAAAATACAACAGCTTGGGACGCCTTCCCCAGCAGTCCCGCCCCTTTCGTGATTTGTGCATAGACTCCCGGCCAGCCATAATTGCCCATCTCTCTTATTTGTCAAGATCTCTCTGCAGTGTCTCACTGGCCTCAAGGGAGTTAGTTGACAGCTCCTCCCAATGTAGCGTCTCTGGCAAACTTGCTTAATATTCCTTCAAGTGCCGAGTCCAAGTGCTTCAAAAGATGTTGAAGAGAACTGGCCCAAGGACGATACTGTCTTAGCCACTGAAATTAGCGCTTCATGCTTCTTCTTGCTCCTTAGTGCAGAAATCACAACAAATATCTTCTTTGTTTCTTTTCTATCCATGCAGGTATCTTTGCTTATGCTCATGCTTTTTATCCCAACAGCAGCTGACACGACATTTACATACAGAGCAAGAGCATGCTTTTCCTGCTGTTACTAGACTTAACAATTTTGCAATCTGTCAATCAGATACCTTTGCAACTGAAGTCAGACCTTCAGCATTTCTCATCAAAAGAGTAGAATGTCCTCAGAAGAAGAGAAAACTTTGCTGCATACTCTGTAAGCCTGCAGAAGAATAGATCATAAGGAGTTAGCATCACAATCATTTCAGCACTGACCCTATACTTGAGCAGGGAAAAAACTTCAAAGAACAGCTAATTAATGCAGCAACATAATCTAAGGAATAAAACAACTAGGATCTTCCAAACTGGTCCCTGCGGTAGAAATGTACTTGTAAGAATACAGAAGGTAAAAGATATGGTTTGGAAAGGCTACATCCTTGCTAAGCTAAATTGGATCTCATCCTGTAGATGAAAGATCAAGAAGCTCAAAGTGGAGCTAGAGAGACATGTCCAGATCATGAGATAGAGCAAAGCATTTTTCAAGATAATTAGGCATTTTGGTGGACTGGGCAGTTAGGTTAAATCTGCCACACTTACTCACTTTTGGGGACTGAATTGTGGAGTGCTAAACCATATCTGCTGCTCTAGAAAGTAAAAGAGACACATCCAAATGGTATGGTTAGTGTGAAGACTCTCACTCTCTATTGCTAAACATTTCATAAGCTATTAACCAGTCATAGGAACAAAATGAAATAAAGCCATTATACCATCTTGGAATGGAAAAATATGTTCAAAATATTTTTTTCCTTCTGTTTTCTTCCTCTTTTTTTTTTTTTTTTTTTTTTTTAATCCCAGAAGATATGATTCATAATTTCAACCATTCTGGAATGCTTTCAATAGATGAAGCCAGCATAGTATTTTTCTAACAGGCTCTTGCCCCTTACCTTCTTCATTACTGTTTTGGAATATACTCCACAGTCATTTGATCTCAGTCAGTTTTTTATCTCTCTCCCCCCAAGACAAATTTTAAAGGACTACCTAACCACTAAAAATCATCATTTCTCTGGTTTCTCAAAGCTTTTTGAGAAAGTTGTTTTGTTTTGGTTTTTTCATATTGCATCATTCCTAATGTCTTCAGACCTACTACAAGTGGAAGTTCAAATAAATCTTACCTTAAAGAGACTGTGAAAGATAACAAACTGCCAGTCTTGGGATTTGTATTTTTCTAAATCCTTTTGATTTCAAGGTTGCCTTCCTGAATGCGCAGTTTAATTAGAAAACATTGTGTTTCTAAAGGAGACCCAGTTCAATTGCTTCTGCAAGTTCACCTTCATTTTGTAGGATTGTACTTCAAGAAATCTTGTTTCATTCAAACATTAAAAGAATAGATTTGACATCATATGTGACCCTTTCATCTCTCTCATCTGTATTTCATTGCGTGAGTTTCACAGTTGCCTCCAAGAAGATTCCTTTCAATTCGCATAGCATGTTATCTGAAGATCTGTCTGCTTTCTTCACTTGCTTGAATGGGAAGACATGGGAAATACATTCTGAAGGTTATCTTTTATAGTCTACTTTTACCTACCAGTGTGCTTCTATTGACTAGAACCAATTTCAGCTGGAAAGAACATATTGTTCTGATCCGCTCCTACCAAGGGGGGATGATGTTTTCTTAACTGATCTCGGAGGGCAAAAGACAAGATGGAAAAGGGATTGCAGTATCACTCCAAACAAATGCACCTTTCTAGAATGACCACAGCAAATGCCTTCAAGGAATTCGGGAGAGGAAAAGAATAGAAAAGAGGGGGAGAAAGAGAGAGGGAGTATAGCTACCAAATGGAGAGAGATGAAGTCCTCGCAGCCCAGCCGATGGAGTTCTCCTAGGGGAGATCTCAGAGTCCTGGTTATCTCAAGGTTCTATTCTAGTCCATTGCTGAGGGGGGAAACAGATCTAGAAATGGCTGAGGGGGAGCAGATACAATAAAGCGCAAGTCTATTGAAATTGCTGAGGGGAAAATGGTATTGAAGACGGGTACAGACAGTCCATGTTCTCAGCAGGAGAAGTCAATATCAATATCAGCAGTGAGTGGGAGCTATTGTTTCAGGACTGGTTTCTATAGGAAACCAGTCTAGGTCCCGCCAACACATCTGCAGGCAACACTTAGCAGGCATCCTGCTTCAGTCAGGCCAGTAGCCCTGGATCAGAATTACGGGCGTCTCAGCCTCAGTCCTTGGGAGGGGGGCTTCAATCTGCGTCCCTCACGGTGGTAGTGGAGCAGATGAAGGATTTTCCATGGGGCGGCTACCACAGTTGCCCCAGCAAGTTCATCTGGCCAAGAGGTGGGAAAATTCCTGGGCTGGTGTCGCGAAGCACGTGCAGGCCCATAGGTCGCCTCGCCCCTTGGCAGGCCCTGCTAGAAGCAGTCACTGTAGACACAGCTGCCAACAATCACTTGGCAGGCCAGAATTCTGCTCAGGGGCCTCAGGATTTCTGGCATTCCTCTCTGACCGGCATGCCAGCATTCCAGTCAGGGTCCTCAGGGTCCCGATGTCTGTCCTGGGGACGGTCGTGAGGCAAATGAGGGGAACTTCGGACTGTCTTTCACATGGATCAGAAAATCAGTTTACTAAAATGGCCAAAAAAGAATGTGTAACATTTAGAATTGAGGAAAAAAACAAAAACAAAACCAAACCCAAAGCATTGGAGCAATATCATTCTAGAGAATGCCATGTATCTATGAAAAGTACAAAAAACTTCTGTTTTCAAATGCACTTACAAATCACCTTTTTGCATCTGTTTTGGGTTTTTTTTGTTTTTTGTTTTTTTTTTTTTGTTTGAAAGCTCTGGCACTTATCTGATTCTTTTTTGAGCTAGTTCAGCTCATTAATCTGGTAAGAAAGCAGCTAAAAGTAAAGAGAAAAACCTATGGGGACCAGGATGCCACTTCAGCCACGTTGTCGTGAAGCATTAGGTCAGCCTTCTGTGTTGTAGAAATATCTCTGTCCTAGATGAAAATCAATGCATAGCACTATCTTCTTTTAAACTTTGTCCTTGCTACTGGGTTCCTGAATGATCAAGATGCTTTCAAACCAAACAACAGCCAGCCCTCTGAGATACTCCCCAAAGTATTGCGATGGAATAACTTGATCAGGAGGAAGAGCTCGCTATGCAGAACCTGAATATGAGGTCAAGAATGCTTTGTTGTGGATTACCATAGTTTGGGATTGTTTATCTCTTACCCCACCATGTAGGTCTAGGAAAAAATTAGGTAGCCACAAGGCTTTTACAGCTGTTCTTGTATTTTGGGATAGTAAGGATTTAGGGGAGTAAACAAAACTGTAGTGAGTTTTCCTATTGACTTGATTGCTCTGTCACTTTGAATTAACTGCTTTGCATGTCAGCTAACCCATCAGCATCAATGAAAAGAATATTTTCTTCCTTCCTGCACAAAGGATGTTTCATGATGCCTGTGATGTCAGGGACTTAAAAACGAAGACCATTGTGATTGAAAGGAAGCACTGGCATGCCACAAGGTAACTGTAGTGAGCTGTGTTTCCTCCTCAGCTTCACTGTGAGAGTAGAATTTTATTGAGCAGTTCCAAAACTTGGTCTTAGCATAGTCTGGTGACATATCTCAAAGGAGCAGTGTCCTAGGGTGACTTTATGATGCTTGTATCCCCAGTCATCTGTTCTCTTAATGCTGGATATGATATTCTCTGCCTTCAAGACTGGTTCTGAGAGCAAAGGTGGGGAGAAGAAGAAGCACCGAGTTTCTTATCAGAGGCTGCACTCCTTAAAAAGCAACACTCTTCCACATTCTGCGCTGCACTGTGTTGTCTGGGCACTGACGGAGCAGAACAGAGCACGCATTTGCTTTTTAGTTGGTTTAGCTGGCTGAGGCAGAGTTTTCCCTGGACTGGTTTTTTTTTTCCTTTCCCTTTTCTTGGAACGTTTCGAATCTGCTCCAGACTGGGACCTGGGAAGCACTGGGAACTTGCACTTTGTGGCCTACTGGGGCCTACCCTGGGCAGCAGCCTTCCCCATTGCTGGAGGGGTTGATAACAGAGTGAGCACCCATAGGAGAGACTTTCTGATTTGTCGTCTCTTCAGTGCGGCAAATGAGTTTTGTCATCTGGTATTGTTCATATTTTGTGCTGGGAAGTGCTTTGCCTGTTAAAGAAACAGCTTTTTCCCACTTCTCTCCCCAAACCAGTTGAGGGGAGCGGCTGTGTGGGTGGGCTTTCGGTGGGGGGGAGGGTGCAGTGGCCCTTTGTGAGGTTTTCTGCCAAATTTAGCCCTAAACCAGGACAATCAGGATGTGCGACTTAGAGAATGGTGGTTGGAACTTTGGTTGGAAAAGACCTTTAAGAACACTGAGTCTAAATGGAATTAGCAAATGCAACCATCAAGAAATGCTTTGCTGTTTGAAGAGAACGTGATTTATCTTGTAAGCTTTGCAAGTATTTGTGTCATCACAAGCACACATGACCAATGCATTAGATGGGAATATAATAAGAAACCTGTGCAGACCAACAGAATGATTCTCAGGGTAGGATATTTGCATGTTTCATCTGTCTTCCTGACTTCTTCAAATGAATTCTTTTTAGAAAGTAATGATTGGAATTGTTACTCTTTTGACAGTTCTGAGTGTATTACTGACCTTTTTGGCATATGAATGCCAAACGGGTTAATTCACCTCGTTTTTCAGATAAAGACCGAGATTTAGTGTTGCTTCAGCTGGAGGCAGAAACATTGAAATCCTCCCGCCTCCTTCTTAGTACCTAATTTCTATTACAAAATCAGTGCACAATCTTGTCCCTTAAGGTCCACTTAGCTCAGTTTATACCAACAGGGTGACATTAGCAGGGCTCACATGATGCTGCACACAGAAGCCCTCAGTGTGCAGCTCTAGCAGACAGTAATTCCATGCAGTTGGACAATCCCAGTGCTGACTTTGGATCACCAGAAGCATTCTTAGTAGAACGAGACAAATTTAATGGAGAGGTCTCTGCAGGAAGTGGCCTGAAGAAGACAGCAGAAATCCCAGCTGTGTGTTTGTAGAAATCAGTTGAAGGCCATTTACAGAAAAAAGATCTTTAAATCTAGCTAGCTTTTTCTGCAGATTATTTGTAAACTATATGCATGAGATGGACAGTTTCACTGAGCAACTGAAATACAGCTGCATTTAAGGGGATTGAATCAGGGTTGGGAAGCAGTGAAATAAAGCTTTTCAGGAATACCGGACATCCAAGTCCCGCCAAAATTGATCCGTTTTTTATGTCCAGATGCTTTTGAAAATAATGGGTGACCATTTGGCTACCTCATCGTTTTAATCAGAAATACAAAGAAAATTTTAAACTCACATATTTTATAGCTTGAGTATTTTTCTTTGTTTATTTCCTACTTTCCAATTCAGTTCTACAAATCATATGATTAGGTAATGAGAACTCATGCTGTATAAAAATATTTAATGCTATACTTCCAAGTTAAGGCCATGTATTTCCTGGAACTGTTTCAAAAAAAAAAAAAAGCCTATCTGGATTCTTTCTTCCCCACGCTCATTATTAGATGAAAATCATTTCAATATTCTATTTTGACTTTAGATGGTGCAAGATTATATTCAGAAATTCAAGCCTCTACTGTTAGGTTGTTTACATGGTTTTCTGGCCCTTCTAACTTTGTGCAACCACTCTTTGCAGCTATATATTTTTGCAGTAAGGCATCCCAGGGGTCTGTGAGAAGTTTTAATGTCAAGCAGAACTAACATGTAAACTACACGTGACATACTCGACATATTTCACCTCAGAAAGTTACAGTATGCTTAGACGGGATGAAATACGAAAGAAATAGACTTAACACAATATTTCTAAATCTTGGAAATCTATTACCTGAACTTTGAGTCCGTTTGCAGGACTCTGTAGAAATGCAAACGTGAAGTCCAAGGAGTAGAGCAGAAGGCATATTGGGCAGGGGGACAGAAGATTGCTTTGAAGGATGATGTAAGCAAGATTGCATCCTAGAAAGATAGCAGCTGCTTCTGCTGGTGCCAACATCGAGAATTTGTGCCACTGGCCTAGTTTTCTGGGGACTTTTGACCTGCACGCTCTTGAGGGCTTGCAGACATGAATTAATCTGTCCTTTGATCTTTTCTTTCATTTGAACGTCTAGGACCTGTTTTGGTCTTGTGTACGGTACTGTATCGTGTTATAAACAGACATGTTTCCACTGTTTGAAAGCTGTAGTTGAAAGTTAGGTTGCAACTATGAGTTGGCTGTCAAAAGAATTAATTTTCTGCTTTAAGCAAAATATCAAGAGAGACATTCAATCCACTCCTGTGATACAGATTCATTTTGAATTTACAGGGTAATTTGCATTAGTGGTTGTACTGCATGAGCAATAAATATGACTTGCTTGGTTTCTAATAATAGTTCTCTTTGTATTACTATAAGAATTGAATCCACCATCATTCTTTTCCTATTATTATTATGCTGTAAAGGAAAAACTCTTTTGCATTACCCAAGGAGTAAAATGCATGCATTTAGCATCATTCTTGCAGGTAGTCCTCAATTCTGAAAAGACCTCTCAGAAGCTGCATCAAATGGGAAAGCTAGACGGATGGCAGAATGCAGAAGCTGCCATTTAGGATCGAGTACAAAATGACACCCAAGAAATTCTTCATGGATGCTGCATAAGTACAAAGACGCCATTATTTCAAGGTGCAAAAGAGTCAATGAATAAAAAACGATGCTAATCAAGACACTAGAGTACCAAGCGTGCGACAAGGCTTTTTTGTAATGAACATCATGCCCAGCATGAAAAAGTACTCTTTTTATTGTAGATCGTTTAAAAGTGCACAACAGTTTGGAAAAAAGTGCTTTTCTTTTTTCTAGTAATAAGAACTCTGTATCATTCTAAGAGATACTGGACACAGGTTTTTGAAAACAATGTTCTTTTAAAGGTTAATTCTATTCATAAATACTTCACAGGAAAACATTTGATCTGCTGTTCATCCTGAAGACTCTTAAAGGAAAATGTTTTGGTTGCGTTCTCTTCTGACTAGTTCAGGAGCTCAGTCTTACCAGCATTCTAATGCTTTTTTATGTTCCTGAAGGCACGGCTTAGACATCCTTGTCTCCGTTACCGTCATGATTTCCATATCAAGTGATGAGAATTTTTCTTCATGATTGGTGAAGTGAAGTGTCATAACATTCATGTCAAGTCAATTTGAAGTTTTTTTTTTTCCAAAGGAATCTCTTCCTTCCTAATGAAAACCTCTTGAAATAGCAAACCTACTCCGTTTTTCAGAAAGTGATATAATAAACCTGTAGAGTACAATGTCCTCGGAGTTGTTTTTTCAGCAGAAGAAGAAAACTGCTGTTTTCTTCTTCTTCTATCACCTTAGACTTACTTTATTCAAAACCTTTTTAAACCTTTGAATTTCTATTTTGATAGCTAATTCCTTTCACAGTGGGCTATAGCATATGTATTTTGAAAGGCCATTTGTACATATTCAAAGGGCTTACTTCTATTCTACTAAGAAATGGCTGTACTTCTAGTAGGGAAACTTCAAGGTCCAGTAAGATTTTATCTTGTACAAAATTTAAAAAACTCCAACTCTTAAAAATGATACCAGAAAATGACGTCTGTAAGACTGTGGCAGGAGGCTTTTTCCAGAACAATGTGCAGTTCTTCCCAATTCTATTTTTCCCTCCCATTACTTTGTACACAAAGATTTTTACACAGTCTTCTAACAGTGGCATGTTACTACTGGGCTAGAGTATTGCCCTGCCAGCATTGGAATTGACTGGAATGCAGCTGTGTTCCAATTTGCTGATGGGACAAGGGTTTTTTTGCTGAACACACTTTAGCAAGCAAGAGGGCTTCTTGGTCTTTAGATGCTGAGTCCCAGAAAAAGATGAATGAGGTGGTGACATGCCTCGTGTTTTGAAGAGAGATCAAAAAGTTATTGCTGGGGTCACCTCCCTTTTGGTACGGAAAGCACACAGAGGGCTTTGAAGCAGCACTTTCACCCTCTTTGCATTCACTAGTAAATCTGAGACAGAGCTTGGCCCAAGGTTTGTGCAAAAATACTCTTTTGATGCAACTGTGCACCAGACAATATCTCTGGGAAAATGTGCAGGGGCAGAAAGCAAGCCCTTCCTGGGAAATCTACTGAAATGGTTCAGAAGTTATTCCCACTCACTGTTGCTAACCTCTGCTGTCTAGCTGTCGGATATGCTTGGGACCATGTTGAAATAATTCTAAACAGTGTACTGAGGCTGCAATATTGAGTAAACATAGGTATTTTCCATAGGTGTCAGGGAAAAATATTTCTATTGGTAAAAATGAGTTCCATAGAAAACAAGAAGAGCATGGTAGAAAAAAAATCACATCCATAGAATGAAGATGCCCAGAATTCTTCTTTTGAAGTTACACAGAGTCAATATTTTCTAAATAATGTTGTGAAACTTATGAAGAAGTAAGAGTACCTTCCACCTGACTGGTGCACAAGTTCATGTTTCCAACTTACAAAAAACATATGATTAAAAGAAAAATGTTCCACCTTGTGGAAAAGTAGCCCATTCGTAATTGTATCAAAGGTAGGGTTAGATCAAGTATTCCTACAAGACAGTAGTAGTACTAGGAAAAGCCTTTTGGCATCTATCTGACTACAGGAAACTTGAGCAAGCAGAAGTGTCTTTCCCTGCTGCAAGCTGTACTTCCGATTTGCTGCTGCTGCTTAAACATTGTCAAAAGAAAACTTGTCAAAAAAGAACTACTCTATACAAGCAACTGGAACTATCCATTGCGTTCCAGCCAATTTGAACTAGAAAATATCGGACACACACTCTAGCTGAATATTCTAATGCATAGATGGAGTATACCATCACAAAGAAATGGGAACGCTGGAGAAAGGAGCAAATGCAGATGAATTTCAGGGAAGGAAATTATTGGAGAGCTACTGCAGTCCCTCGACTTTACAAGAAATGATGTCCAGTAAATCCCAACCAGAAACCTACATAACTCCATTTTGAAGTGAGTTGCATCTATGGTCCTCTGTCCTTCCTAGATGAAGAAACTGTGTTTTGGATCAATCTTCCAAGCAGTATGGCTAAAGACCTTAGATACCTCAATTTTTTTTTTTTTTTTTCCAGAAGCAACTGTCTCAAAACCTCTTTAAAGCTGGCTTTTCCCCTTAAGATGCTATATATTCAAAGAGCACCTTCTCATTTAACAGGGTATTCCAAACATCATTTCCAAACTTAGACTAAAAATAACACTCTTCCTAGTTATCTTTCTTTTTTTTTTTGCAGCTTCCTGCTAACATAGGCAGCAAAGTAGAGAACAGATCCCAGCTCTTTCTGGAACATCTTGAACAAATGCCCTTGCTTGTGTTCCAATCATTCACTTTGCCAAAATCCCTAATGATGAAGAAAAGGTTGTGAAGGCATTACTAGTAGTATGATATGGCAATGTATGGGTGTGATTTATCAAGTAGAATTTGTATCACATAGATGATACTGGCAAACAGCAAATGAAGGGGTTTCTTTCAGCTCTCAGACTGATGTTACATCTCAGTAATTTATTAAAAAGATAACAAGAAGGATATTTTATAACAGTGAACTTAATTACACCCCTACCATGGACATCTGAATCTTAGGAATAGACAGTGTCTGATTTAGAAAAAAAAAAAAAGAATTATCACAGTTTAAAGAAGCATATGATCATGAACACTTTGCTGATGGAACATAGCCTATTCATTGGCTGAAATGAAGCAGGTAGACAGGACATAGGAAATATTGTTTTGTGGATCAAACATTTATTTTTTTAAAGTGATGCTTACAGATGGTGAACTCACCAACTTTGATATTGCACAGTAGATAAGGGTACCTAACTTGCTCCATCAAGTTATCCCTTGGAATCATCATCCAAGGGCATTTCCCCCTGCCTCTGTGAAAATGTGCCTACCTTTTTCACAATACTTTTGCAGCAGCATTGCTAGGCCTGATCAGCTGTTATGGAGGGTGAATGATCAGCAGCAAGGTGACTGGCCAGGGTCATTTGCTTCAATGGATTTTGATCTACTGGATATTTTGAAGACGTGCTTCAGCCCTCTTTGTCAGACACAGCCTTCAAATGGTGCTAAACAATTGTTCGGGCTGTGGACCACATGAAAAAGTACTTTCTGGTGCCTGTACTGGGCCATATGCTCTTTATTCTCTCCCTCAACTTCTCCATCACCTCTCATCTCTTTCACATGAGCTATGTTCAAGGTCCACAGGATACTTTTCACAGAATCTTCAGGCCTGATGCAGTAGGAATGATGAACAAATGCAGCTGGGATGAATTTTCCAGTTTGGATAAAACCTCTTGTGCACACAAATCCCCCTATGCCCAGAAAAACCTTCACTAAGCACTCGTGTTCTACCTAAACCGCAGTTTAGTCTGAAAGAAAAGCTTTGGTCTGAGAGTATCTGAGAGATTTGCATGAAGCACAGATATCTGACCTATGCAATTTTGAAGATCAGAGAAAAAAGAAAAAGGCAAGAAGTTTTTAATTTTGCCGGTTTTAATTTTCAATTCCATGCACTTTTTCAAAAAGTGTCAATCTCAAATGGCCATCAACATCTTTCAGTCGTCTGGAAGTTAGTATTCATATCAAATGTGTTTCAAATCAATAGAATTTCAAACCTTTCCTCAAAGTTTATATACCTAGATTTAGTATTTCTGATCTCTATTAGATGAAAGGAAGACATTTTTTGCTGTTGGGGTGCTGGAACGCTGCTTCGGGTTGCCCAGAGAAGTTGTGGATGTCCCATCCCTGAACGTATTCAAGTCAGCTTGGATGGGGCTTTGAACAGCAACGAATGCGACCCTTGATGGTAGATAAACAAAGCTTGAATATAGAAGAGACTCAGATTGAGTTATACGAACAAATTTTCTCTCAGCTCTTGGGGTAAATTCAAAGTTGTACAAAATTGCATTTCTCTGTGATTTTCACTACTGTAACAGAAAGCTTCATGAAAACTGTGCAGAAGATATCAACTTTTAAAAGCGGTAAGAACTACAACATCAAACACATGGGATGGGTTTCATCATGGGACACCCTCTGAGAGAAAATCTCTGTATTTCGACACTTCATGCCAATCATTAGGATTTCAAGGAGTGCCAAAGAAGGCGGCAAAATATCCTTCAGGACATTATTTACTGTAGTTCAGCCTGGCCATTAGTTGGAATTGGTGTTTGAACTAATGTAGACATACCACACACACTTTCCATGCACTGAAAACTTACTGTTTACAATGAATAAGCAATGAGGATCAAAATTGATTGAAAGCATCTTAAAAATGTCAAGTATTTCACTGTAAATGATCTAGGATCAAAATACTTATTCCTCCTTAGTGAGGGACAAATAAATTCTTCCATACCATGATGGTTAAAAATTGTCTAAACCAATGTTTTCTTCTGAAAAGACATCATCTAATTCTTTCTATTTGTAGAAGAAAATCTTTCTAGACATAGAACAAAGGAATTTTAAAGGAACAAATGGAAGGAAAATATTCTGCAAACAGAATTCAATGAAAACCTGTGTTTTAAATATGAGGTAGATATTCAACAGAGTTTTTGTACCAGATATTTGAAATAGTGTACCGGCTATTTTGTCCACAAAGAGAGCTATTTAGCATTTCAGTCTTTTCCAAGGTGTTCATGATCTGCTATGCTGATCTCTGTGCATGCCTAGGTGTGTGCGGAAGGTGGGGCCATGTGAAGGGGAGTGTCTATGTTTGCTTAGCACTCGGAGTGGCAGATTCATGCCTCAGCTCCATCATTTCTTTTAGAAACTTCCCAGAGAGTGGATATGAAGTTTCATATCCAAAAGAGATCAATTCCCAAGTCATCCATTTTACTCTACCTTGTAAATCACATGCTTTGTTGCATATTTTATCAAATAGACTTTCAAGCCGCGTGGAGGAAGGAGAATGTGGAGAATCCCTCCAATGTCTTGCAACTTGTACGCAAATAGATTTTCAAGAAAATCATCATTTCTCTTTTAAATACATCTGGGACAGGCATGATGGTGGCGTCAATCTGTTGAAGTTTTTGTTGCTGGGGGAAGTTGTACGAAAGGACTGGTTTTTACATTGACCAGTTACTGAATCAAGTGCATGAACACATTTGAAATTCCACTGGGGTTTCCTTTTTCTAGCAGACTACTTCTAGAACTAGCTAGCAGACTCAAGATGACTCTTTTTCTCTGTTTTTGTTTCTTTCCTATTTTCTTGCTTTCTCTGCAACTGTCTACACAATTTTAGGACTTTTTTCCCAACTCAAATTGTTTCATAGACCGATAATTCAGATACGCTTTTTACAAGGAATGTTTTAAATCTTTGTTAGAATGAAGAAAGTTAAGGACATAGGTCTTTTTCTTCCCTTATGAATATTGCAATGAAAGAGTTCAATAAAGACCAACTCCTTTTTATTTATTTGGAATACAAGTCGATAATTCCCATACAGTAATTCATTGGTGGACCAATATTTGCCATTCTGATGTAAGTTGTCACTTCTTAACAATATGCCTTCTGTGACTACGTTGACAACACTTTTGGTAAAGATCCTAACTGGTCTTAGACACGCATAGGGAGAAATTTGCTCTGCCAGTGTCAGTCTTAAGCATGCGTCTCAGAGGATCTTTCTAGAGCTGGGGAATTTTCCCATGAAAGGGATTCAGTTATGGAAGAGACAGGTTTCCTGGAGTTTTACATTCTTCTTGAACACTACTTAAGGAACTTAAATCCCATGTCCATTTGGATCTCACTCTGCACAGAGCTTTGTCATGCCAGTCCTTGAAATGCATCTCTAAGAGAATTCACTAGCACAGAATGAATGAGGGTGGAAGGGCTCTGTGCGGCTCGCCAAGTCCCATCCCCCTGCTTCAACCAGGATACCTAGAGCCTGTTGCCCAGGATTATATCTGGGCCTACTTTTAATGTCTTCAATGATCCAGACTCCACCATCTTTCTGGACACTCTGTGCCATGGTGCAGTCACCGTCACGATAAAAAATAATTTTGTGATGCTCAGAGGCAATCTCCTGTATTGCAGTGTGTGCCCACTGCCTCTTGTCTTTTCACTGAGCATCATTGAAAAGACACTGGTTCCCTGCTCTTTGCACTATTCCTTCCCGTAGGTATGTGTGCTGCCATGTAGATAAACGTCCAAAACTTCCCTGAAGCCCAGGCAGATGATATTCTCTTCATCTACCAGGCAAGTTCATTCACCAGAGGAGTTTAAAAAGTCGTCAAGCCCCAATTTCCCCTGGTAAATCCATGCTGACTACATTTGTTCTGTCCTCCTTCGTGTGCCTGGCAATGCTTTCCAGGAATAGCTACTCCATCAACTTCCTGGGGATCCAAATGAGGCTGGCTGGCTTGTACTTTTCTGAGTCCTCCTGGTTGCCTTTTTTCAAGATGGGTGACATTTGCTTTCATCCAGTCTTTGGGCACTTTCCTCAGTCACCATGGTCCATCCAACATGATCAGGAGTGGCCTCAGAATAACATCTGCTAACACCCTTGAGACCTGTGCATCCATCTCAACAAGGCCTGTGGACTTTATGGAATACTTCCCAATTCTGTGACTATGCCCATAAAAATTTGCATGGGATAAGAGGCCATTTTAACAGGTACCTGAAGAGTGAGTGAAAAGCTATGGAAGCAATCCAAAAGGACAAAGACTAGAGTTCCCTTTGAAGACAAAGCATCCCATCATGGAGCTGAGCAGCTTTAGATCCAGGTAATCTTCCTCTCTGAAAGGATGCAGAAGACATGATTTTACCTAATCCAGTAATAAAATGTGTTGACCATTCACTTGCAATACAAAAAATTCAATGATTTCCAAAATTATTGCCTCCTAAGTAGACAATAATATACTGGCTGGGTATTCCCCTAACAGATGAGAGCACCTGCTTGATGTCTCTTATGCGTGCAGACTATTTGAAGTAGGTCATTTGAGTGGGGATTCCTGGTCTTCGAATTTTCTTTCTGATGAATTTGGAATATTTACTGAAGCAAGGACCGGAAGATGAAAACTTCATTTCCCATCAGCGCACTCTAACATCCATGGCCGTAATGCCATTGTTTCTCCCCAGCTGAGTCAAGAATTCATGACTACAAAGTGGATCAGCTCCAAAGGAAAGATCAAGGCTGGATAATATTCTCTCTTGGTAAAGCTATTTATCTCAAATGAAGTGACCAACTTCTAATGGCTCACTGGCCTAAAGCCACAAGGAGGGGGAGATGGACCAGCTTTCCTTCCACTGCTGCTCTCTTTGTCACCTCGGTGTTTAATACGAGTAGGAAGACGTTCAAAAAGACAGCGTTGCAGAATTCATAAAATTCAGTCTTAAAAAAAATCATTTTTTAGCAGGTGAAATAAAAATAGCAAATAAAATATATAAGTTTGTCTTGCCTTGTTCTGCAGGTTTTGTAACTGGCACACCTTTCCTTATGAACGCACTGTCCTTTCCTAAATACTCTCATATGGAGGAAGATGCTTCTGATCAGAAGAGCACTAGGATGTCTTTACTCGACCTTTTCTTTTCACTGATGCTTGGTCCTCTGAAATGAATGGTTTTCTAAAATTGAAATGTGCTACTATTGTTCCCATGGGGTAAGCCGCAGACTCCTCCTGTTGGAGCTGTCACTAATCAGCTACTCTCCTATCTGCCTTTAGTAGTTGAATGTTCTGGTCTAAAAGTAGCACCTTCTGTGTAGCCATGCTCTTAGTTGCCAGTCTCATCCTAAATCCAAAGACCCTCCTGCAAAGGACCGCTGGTTCTGTAGTCAACCAAGGAAAAAAGACCCGTCCATCCATGCTTTCTGATTTAAAATATTAGGGTATGATGTCCCTAAACAATTCTCTGCAGTTGAACACTACTTATCTTTGGCGTGTTCCTTCAACTCACTCGCAAGTCATTCATGCCTTAGGTTATTGGGAGAATTGCTTCATTGGAAGATGATTAAAAGGGGTATGAGAATACTTTTGTGCTTCTGCTATGAGGATACTTTTCAAATCCATACAAACTCCCTGCAAATGCAAAAACCTGCATCCTGTATTGTCCTAGCTTACAATATCAAAATGCATCCTATTCCCACCCTCAAGAACTGAGGAAACCAGGGGTGGCATCGTTTTTTCCTTCTCTCCTGTTAATGGGCCCATCAATGTCTTGCCACATGACTCAGAGATAACTCCCTCCAGGAGCCATTTCTGTTTCACGGGTAATCAAGGACCCACATCATGACTCAGAATGATATCAGCCCATTGGGAGATGCTCTGCCCAGGGGGTAGGAGCTAAGCATCCCCACCTGGATATCATCTGGGTTTTGGAAGGCAAGAAGCACTATTTCTACTGCATTGCCAGAGGAACGGCCACCCTTAGCCACTGGTTTTCCAGAGGACGAGAGCTACCAGATGGTTTCTAAAGAATCACCACTTCAACAAGACCATTTCATCCAAACTGCTTTCACCACCCTAACTAGCAGGATGTCAGCTTGTATTCTGACTCTGTCAGTGGTTTTTCTTTTGTACTCTTGCATGGATTTGGGTTTTTTCCCCTTTTCCTAATAAACTGGATTTCTGACTTGGAGTCTTGCTGCAGTGCTGGATTTCTTCAGCCCAACTAGCTCCCGACACCGACAGCGAGAGTGGGCCGCCCCAAGAAAGCTGTCGAATCCCGGCTGCAGCTGTAGGGCACAGCTGCTCTACGGCACAGGTGGACTGCCTTGGGGATAGAACTGCGCTGAGAGCAGGGACAAGGAACAGGGAGAGGTCTTCTGCATATTTTTCAGTTTACTCCCTGGAGGGTCAAGGACAGAAAGACACTGATTCAAAGGCATCCATCAACTTCTAAATGGGGGGAAGGTCCCAGGGGAGGATACAATCTTTAACCAACTGGGAGAAACTGGGGGTGGAAGACAAGGAGGGGAATACAATGTTGAAACCAGTAGGGGGACTACAGGGGAGGAGAATAACTTGAAGAAACCACTGGGGTTTTGAAGGGTACAAAATTGAGAGGGAAGTTTCTAGAGAAAGGGGCAGGCTTGGGGAGAGGTTGATGTTCAATGGGAGAAGGAACAGGGAACAAAAGGGCAGGTCTTTGGGGAGAGGGACAGCTAGGGCAAAAGCCAACAATACTGGGGGGAAAGGAACAATCCATTCATAATAACATATGCTATAACAGCACAAAATAGGAAGCCTTAGAAAACGGACTACTAGAACTGCAGTACAATAATAAACACACACTGCAACAGAGTGTCTCACTGGTTTGGCTTTCAAAGCAGAAGAGGTGCCAACCTAAAAATTTCCCAACTTCAAGGTTAACTGGCTGCAGTTTTGATTTCCTTCTTCAATATATCACCAAGGCGCTACCAGCTTCTGTAATTGGCTCAGCAGCATATCTGTTCTTAGTGCC
The DNA here is from genome assembly GCF_027477595.1 of Haemorhous mexicanus. Classification (NCBI taxonomy): domain Eukaryota; kingdom Metazoa; phylum Chordata; class Aves; order Passeriformes; family Fringillidae; genus Haemorhous; species Haemorhous mexicanus. The sequence goes on along the minus strand of NC_082345.1, from coordinate 19,537,070 downwards.
AAGCAGGGATTCACTTTGCCAGGCATGGAGGAAGCTTCTAGGAGCTTTGCACAAAAAATCACTTCTGTGGCTGGCTTCTTCCCTCCCCACCAAAAACCAAGCCATGCCAAACCAACACCTTAACTAATTCGTAGTACTTAGTACGCATCCAAGAATGTCTTTTAAACGATGCTTTATGTTTTTGACCAAACGCACTGAAAAGAAGTGGATCCATAATATTGATAAAAATTGTTCCAGTTCAATAGAAATATTGGGTCATGCAACTCTAGATTACATAGCTGTTTTTTTGTACAATACCCAGAGGCTTTTTTCACCTCCATGGAAGAGCCTAAATGAGGGATGTGGGAGTCCAGGCGGCTCTCCAAAATGCAGTTTATTCCATCCAAGACGTTGCAGCAGTCCAGGGTAGTGGGCAACAGAGCCTGTGCCTACAGCTGTCAGCTCTAGCTACAGGCAGGCCTGGAGACCCTTTGGTTTTGGCACTTTGCTGAGCATCTTCATACAGTAGAACCAATCTATCCCTTAACTATTATCTATAGCCTATCCTAACGACTCTAATTACCATATGTTGCTATTCTCCACTCACTAAAAGTCAGTATATTACAGTTGAAGCGGAAAGTTGTTTTTCAGTTTTCTTGACAGTGGAAAATTTGGAGAGCTTTTTCTGCTTGCAGCATTTGCTGACTTGTTTGCCTGTGCTAGCTTCCTGCTTGGTAAAAACATCTTCTTGTTTGGGGTGGGTTTATCCTTTGCTGTAAGTCATAAAACCCTCTTCTAACTAAGGTATCCTCGGTTATCCAGTAAGACTGGCTCAGCAATTCTTTTCTTCTAGATCAAAACTTGCTTCCAACTCTATTCCTTCTTCAGACTCCACATTGAAAAATCTTTCTGCCAAGCATACATATCTGTGAGACTTTCTTGTCAAACTTTCATCTTTCCCAACACCTCTAAAGAAATGTTTCCTGATGGTTTGGATCAGAAGATCCAGTATTGCCATCCTGAGATTTTTCATTCAAAACCCATAAGCTGTGCTCAAGGTTTTGGCTATGTTCTTTGTTGTGCCTTGCATCTATTTTGGCTAGAAAGCCAGTGTAGATGATGTCCTTGCTGCAGTAGCCATGGGAAATAAGGTGGAGTGTCTGGCTGATGTACCGGGATGTAGACTATCCAGCACTCCCCCAGGGAGGCGAGGATCCCTAAAGGAATAGAATATTGGCTATGCTCTGGGAGTTTTACAGAGAGAAAGATCCTCACAGCTCAAATGATTTGTCTCCTGGAGTTCTGAGGAGTATGTGGTGAAGAAGAAGGCTGCTGTCTTTTCCAAGAATCTTCCGTGCATTCAAGAGGATCATTGAACTTCTTGTCTGAGAATGAAAGAAATATTAGTAGTAATTAGTACTTTTTCTCTGTCTGTGCATCACTGATTGAATTTGGGTAGGCAATATTTTTTTTATTTATTTCTTTGAATTATTCATCATAAGGTCTTCCAAATTCCCAAATTCTGCTTCACTTCTTTCTTTTGTAGGCCAGTCTGGTTCATCTTCTCTTCTACTGTATTATTGCAGACCATATCTGAATGGATTTTTTTTTTTTCATTTTGAACATTAGGTTTAAACCGAATGAACAGAACGCTTTATTTATCCTTATTTGACCAGTTTGCAAGGAAATACAGAATTTTGAAGAGAAGTGACGTGACTCCACTTGAGGTTTTCAATGGAAGAGAAGAATGACGATGTCCTACATTCACAGCATTGTTTACAGTAACATTGCAGCTAGTTTCCAGCAACGAAGGTCAGGTTCTGGAAGCAGGCATGCATGATTGTAGAGAAGTCTAAAAAGTTTCAGTTTGGCCGCTTTTCTTGAAAAATAGCTAATATGTCTCAACGTTGTGCTGAATCTCGTTGTACAGACACTTCTTTTGAGGTCTGAACTCCTTGCTGGACTTCTGTATCTAAGAATCAGATACAGTAAACCTATGTTTCCTTATATGCTGTAAGAATTTGGTTCTAATCTAGAAGAGCAAGAAAAGGTTGCCATATTAATACAAGGTAAAGAACCTGCTAAGAAAGCAGTTAATGGACTGCTTTTTTTATTGGAGCAGTGATTTAGTGGTTTGATGGGTTTTTTTTTTTTTGCTTCTCAATAGAATTTAAGAAGTGGTGGGGTAAGAATGTGTGGATGTTTATAGGTTTGCCTTGAAAGAAGAATTACAGGGGAAACTGTTGTAAAGAATTGATGCAGAGCTCTATGCATTAATGCACTCTTCCGTACAGAGTTTCAGAAGTGAAAACCAAGAGGAGAGAGTGCCGACAAGATGAGAGTGCCGATTTACTAGAATGAATTCAAGATAGCATTCTTTTCTCTCTGAATTACAGCTCTAAACCTCAGGGTAGTAATAGGAAGTACATAACAATCTCAAAGATTTAAAAATGGATGATGAAGTTTTCTATCCAGTAAACTGTAAGGCTTCACATTTTAACCTGGTTTGCATTTTGGCAAAAGCCTGGAATCTTCTGCAATTTGCCAGATAACAAGGGATTTAGAACAGGAAGTATGCAAGTAATCATTTGGAGCCTTCATCTCCCTTCTTAGAACAATGGATACATTTATTATGCTCCTATTTTTATTCCATCAGGGGATTTGATCATGGAAATGTCTAGTCATTCTTTTCTTGTTTCCAACCCCTCAAAGAGCATGAATCCAAACTATTCAGAAGTTCTTGATCTGCAACAGTGACAAGCACTATACTGGTAAGAGTCAGTGGACATTAGCAGATCCCCTATGCCAGCCCCCTATGGCGGGCAGTTCTGGCAGGACTGATGTGTGAGGGGCTGGAATTCTGTGAAATAGAACATTCTATGAATGGGGAAAATGGAAACAGATTCTGAACGTTCAACCCAACACGTGAACAATTACTAGGGCAGGTAATTTTCTGTGGAAATTTCCTTAGCCCCAGTGTTGTGGATGATGATTACTCTTCCTATCTCCTTTGGTCAGCTGCCAGCACAGTCACGTTACTCCGCTTATGGACAGAAAACCAGAAGAAGTCATTTTTGAACAAAACACCCAGCAGGACCTTAGAGTGTTTTTGCTGCAAAATGTTTCAAGGCAGATAGGGAAACAATTCCATTGTAGAGAGTGTGCTGAGAAGACAAGTTTGGAAGTTAAAAACCATGGGATCTGTTTCTATATATGTCACTGATTTTGCTTATTATCAATTTGGTGGGGTTTCTTGTTTTGTTGGTGTTTTTTTTGGTTTTTTTTGTTGTGGTTTGTTTTTTTTTTTTTTTTTTTTTTGTTTATTTTTTTTTTTCCTGCATCCTTGAGATGAAAGCATAAGACAGAAAAGTACGGTAAAGTTAAAATACTTTTGAGATGGCTTGTGCTGAAAAACTTGTAGCTACTGCTAAGGCCCATAAGCCAGGTCCTGTTTCATTTCTGAGAAGCTATAAAATTCCCATTGGTAATTTAGTTCTAAGCATCTGTTGTTATGGTGGAGATGCAAATTAAGAAGAACAATTTTTGAATCTGTAGGGATGTATTTACCATTTTGGAGCTGCCTTTTCAGTCTCTGAGCCATCAATGAAAAGAAGGAGAAGAATCTACACTCTTTTCAACCTGTGGACCATCCACTACTGTCCACGTGCTCAGATTCAAAGCCAAACAATCCTGTTGGGCCTGATTGGGAGGAATTATTTGGATTCAAAATACTAGACTAGTATTTGATTTCCATCAGCACAGTCCATTGGGCACAAATTTTGATATCAATAGAACCTTTCACGGGGATCCATCTTTCTCACCTGCAGTACATTTTAAAGAGAAGAGGCATTGTTGAATGGCTTCAGTGAAAAAAAAATCTTAAATGCACTCTGAATGGAATTGAGATCCAAAGGAGCCAGTATTTCAAGAAAGCCTGAGATGTTGTCTGCCATGAGATCCCTTCTAAGAGGTTCTATTAAGGTACCAAATTCTTCATCAAAATACTGTCAGATTGGTCAGAGGGGAAAAGCAAACTTTTTGAATGGTCCTTTGGGAAGACAGGGCTTGCAGCGAATTTAGTACTTGCTGCTAGGTTGCCTACATTCCAGGAAAGAGTATTAAATACTGAAATTCGACCGATGGTGGATGAAGTCTTTGTGACTGTGAAAGTCCAGTGCATGGCAATCTCAGAAAGGAACCCATCAAAGCCCCTGAAATGCCAACACACAAGTTGTGAGTTGGCAGTGCATGCCAGGTTTTAGCAAACCACAGCAAAATGCTGATTGCAAAACGAGGCCATCAAGTCACATCCGGTATGAAGCAGTAGGAAAGAGGAAAGCAGCTGAGAGCGTCAACCCTGCTAAGTAGTCTCAGTATTCTTATTGCCATTAGCAGAAATGTGAAATGAGTCTATAAAAATTACAAAGGAGGCAAAAGAAAAGGGAGTGATGACTCCTCTGGCATAGTGTTTCCTAACAGGGATCTTCAAAATCCTGTAAAGATTCTCTCATCCTTTAAACTGAAGGAAGGTATTAATGGCAGTAAGGAAATGGCATCAAATGCTAGAAAGACTCTGGGCAGTGTACTTCTAGACAGAAATGCCACTGATGGAAAACCGACTAAACTGGCACCAATGCAGCACCAATGCAGCAACTAAAGCCCAGAAATTGTCCACGGCTTCACTCTCTGCCATTCCTTTCATATGCACACAGCAGCTCTGCAACATTCCTACTCATCATCTCCTTGGCAAACTGGGCGTGAGGGTCCGTAGTGACGCAGAGTCCCCAGGCAGGTGCAAAGGAGAGCCGCTTTCTTGCAAAAGCCAGGCTTTTGAAGCAGACAGGCCTTTATCACTTGCATAGCTTTAAGCCGCAACAAACATAATTCAACCAACCGTCATACCCCACGCTGTGAACACGCAATGCTTCTAGAACTTCTTGATCTACCTCTAATTCAGCTGTCTCACTTTCCCCTAGTCATTTTCTACTTAGCCAAAGTAACGGGCCTCAGCCATGGTTTTACAAGGCCTTCCTTTCGGAAAGTTCTACCTATATGCAACAGCATACCACTAGTTTCTTCACCACCAAGAGTTTAGGTAGATGATTGGCATCTGCCCTTGCGGTGAAACACAATGGGGAGAGAAAATCCTGTTGGAGATGTTCAGTCATTCCATTTTCTAGACAGGCCAAATCAAAAGAAAAGCAAGCTATAGGATTGTGTACTTGCTCTTACAGAACACCTGCTGCCATCTGACAATGAACTAGCAGAAAATCAGCAAGAATGAGACTTGAGGCAAACAACCTTTGGAAGGGAATAATGGGTTGATAAATAAAGACAACAGTTTCCAGGCTCTTGAGATACTTTAAATGACAGCAAAGGATTTGAGAGCAGAGGCTGAACTGGTGGGGAAGGATTCAAAGAATCCCAAGAAAAACATGACCAAAGAATAAAAGAACCCCAAGAAAAATAGGGGCAACTGACCTGTTAAGGCCTTCAGGAAATCAGTGGCCGCTGATTTAGATAGGCCATTCAAGTTCATTTACTGGTGCACCTTCCACTCCTATTTCACCTGTCAGCATCACAGGGTGAATTGAGACCTTGGAATCAAGATTATTTGGGATTCTGTTCTTAGCTTTAGGAGAGAAGTACAGCAGGTGAAGTACCTGTTACTGATGTGATACCCAGGAACACAGAGTTGACACATTTCATTGAAGTCCAATCACAACTAGCAATACTAAGAGGATAGGATTGGCGCCTTTTCATGACGCTCTTCTTGTTACGCAGCCTGCTCTGATTCTGGTGAAACTTTTTCATTAGCTTCTCTCTAAAAAGGAGAAAAACCAATTAAATGTCCCTCCCTGCTGATGCTAATCGAGTCAGAGGTCTATGAAAGGGCCAAAAATATTCGGAATTCTTCTTAGACAATGGAAATGGAAGCAGAGCTACCAATCTATTTCCTTGCAACATATCCCTAAAACTCATTCCCTTCTATTCATCACTTATGTATAGCCAGCAGTACATTCAGGAAAAGATGAAACTGACTGATGTCAGCAAGGGAAGGACTTGAAAGAACTATTCCCATGAATCACCGTATAGACAGTAACTCTAGCATTAAAATCAGAACCCTTTTAGTAAGTATCACTTATGGGAAATTCAGGACTCCTGCACAATGGACCAAGAGGATTAAGCAGAAGCCGTTTATGGTTTACATGATGCACTTACTCATTCTGACTCTCTGCACACGCTAGTCACGCTTTTCTTATTGGTGCCTTTGTCTTGTCCACGCATTCTGCGTGCACCTCTCAGAAGATGTGTTTCCTTACAGTCCAGGTACTTTGCCCCCCCCCCCCCCCCCCCCCCCCCGTTTTGGAGTTCTTGTGGTCTTGGAATTTAGTTTCTCAGCTTTTCCTCTCTTGTTTTAGCAAGGCTTATGTCTTGATGAATTCCAGAGGGCCCTGAGAAAATTCTGAGAAGAACCGTTCCACGCTGGATGGCTGGTGCAGCCCGTAGTCTAAGCGGTTCAGATACATTGTCACAATTGCCCCTTCTTCTTGCACCAGCCAGATCTTTTCCAATGTCATTTTTAGCAAGAGGCACACCAGTTTCACCATGCATGGAATAACACAAAGCAATGAAATAATGACTACTGGTAAAAACAAAGCTCCATTTACGAGATCTTTCAACCACCCAGTTCTTTCCCATCCCTCAAACCATTGATGCAAACCCCACTCGTTCCCAGTCAATTTCTTCATATTGTCTTGTACTTGTGTGAGTTTCGTATGAATGGCTGCAGAATGGTCCAAAAGATTCATGCAACATATTCCTTATAAAATTCCTAACACTCGTACCCATGTGCTAGTAACAATAAATCGATTTCAGCTCCTATTTGCAGTGTGCTATATCTAATAGGATCTACGTCAGTGAGCACCTGACTTAAAATAGAAGAAGTTACGATAAGTCGTTTGAACATCCAGCACACCAAATGATTAAAAGCAGCCAAACCTTGATAAGCAGCACCATCTAGCGTAAGGAAGAACACAGTTATTCCTGCTGGAACGAGCAAAACTCGACATAATGGTGCCAATCACGTCTTTAGCTAGTGTTCCTCTCTAGGTATTCCCGGAAACGAAAAAGCGGCTTCCTCCAGCAAAACCCATTATGAAGGTAAGAGAGCCCGCCGAAGAGCGGCTTCTGTTAAAAGAATCCGGCTACCGGCACCTACCTTCGGACAGCTGCGTATGCCCTTCTTCTGCGTCTCTTGCCGCCTAGACCTTAGCGAAAAGCTTTTCCAGGCATTATCTCAAAAAGGAACTGTGCCAGCACAGCAAGCGACCCGCGACGGTTTTCATGAAGGTACTCGAGTTCTTACCATCTCCTGGAGAAAAGAAAAAGTAAGATTGGCCAGAGAGTGCTGCATAAGGTTTAAAAGGATGCAAAAGAAAGCTGTCCAAGAACTTTTTCCCTACTTATGGTAATGTAAGTTGAAACTGTTGGAAAGTGGTTAGTTATCGTTTTCCCTCAGTTTGAGAGCTGCTCACTTAATCCCAGTGCTGTGCGGCTTCGTTCTTGATGTCTCAGCATCGGCCGAGCTCTCCGGCTGCCGGAGGCGAAGAAGCGGCTTTTTCGCGCCCAGAGCTTTCTGCCGGTCGCGGTGCGCTCCGAACCGCGGCTTCTGCCGAAAGCCGCCGGGGACCGGCACCTACCTTCGGACAGCTGCGTATGCCCGTCTTCTGCGTCTCTTGCCGCCTAGACCTTAGCGAAAAGCTTTTCCAGGCATTTTCTCTAAAAGGAACTCTGCCAGCACAGCAAGCGACCCGCGACGGTTTTCATGAAGGTACTCGAGTTCTTCCCATCTCCTGGAGAAAAGAAAATGTAAGATTGACCAGAGAGTGCTGCATAAGGTTTAGAAGGATGCAAAAGAAATTTTTCCAAGAACTTTTTTTCAGCTTATGGTAATGAGCTATACTGGAGGCTCAGACCATTCTTCTTCTTGGAATTGGTGAAGGATGCACAAGCACTGCTGATTGTGCTTCGTTGTGGTACAGGTAATAAATAGTTGATTGTTTTAATAAAAAAACACTTGAAATGCTAAGAGACAAATTTTAAAGCATAATTAATTGGAGAAAGATTCCTAAACTTGTGGCCGGTTTCCCCAACCCATCTATTGATTGCAAACGACATTCCTTGCTGTTGTTCTGGTGCATGAACCAAAGCCCAGTGATGTCTACTACTTAAGAAAGAGGTTCTACCTTCTTACTAGAATATGTTCTTACCCTTTTAAAACACTACCCCGAACATTAAGAACAAGAGATTACCTGATGAAGTAATGAAGTGCTTTGGTTGAAAGTAAATTGCATTTGAAGGAAACGGGTTTGGGGGCGAGCACAGGAAGATCTCCGAAGTAGAGTGCCAGCTTAGAGATAAGTGAAGCAATTCAGGAATGTCTTTCCGTGAAAATAGTTTACAGATCTTTCTGCACAACAGGTAACAACCAGCATCAGAAATGTGTGCAAATAACAGACTACTCACTACAAGGTTGTCATCCATGAGTGGTAAGGCAACTCAGACTCATAGCAGTGGTTTTGCTCTTGTGCCTCATAGAATAGACAGAAAAGAATGAGGAAAACTAATTTTTCCATCTAGTTTCTTTCAGTATTGGTTCCAAGACTATTTTCCTACCCTCAGGAGACAGCAAAAACTGTCAACAACTGAAATGCTTCAGAACTTGAAATGATCTGAATGGCAAATATTTCTCCTCAAATAAAATTTAAAACGTAAGTCATAACGGTAAAACAGATCGAGCTATTTAAAGATGAATGTTCTAGACTTACTAAAACATTCCCAGAGATAACTATTGTGTCCTAAATCTGTTTAAAAGTCCAGAGTTCCTGGTAAAAAAACTTCTATGCAGATGAGGTAGCTACATGATAGTCTCTTTCCAGCTTAATTATACTCTTCACTCTCACCACCTCTACCAGTTGATTTTCGTAAGTTCTTAGAAAACAGTACTTTAACTTTTTTAGTTCTATGAAAAAAAATGACAGTGACAAGAGTTCTTTGCACTGCCTGTTTTCTGAGAAGCCTGACCATCAAGCCTTAGGAACTTGATCATGAGTTTTATTTCATCTCAAAGTAAATTTTAAGGGCGTGGCAGAGAGAATGGGAGCCTCATGCAAAACAGTTTAGGCTTCTAATTCTTGTATTGTCCTACTTACCTACGACAAGAACTGGAAAGAGGATAGATTCCAGTTAGCAGCTGTTAAACATTTGCACATACTCTTCCGCTAAAGAAGAGGTCAAGGATGGTTTTCTGGCCCTCCCTCCACAAGCTGCAGCTTCCTTCAAGGCACTTTCACCTGCTGTGGCATGGAGCCCTCCAGCAGCTGCACTGTAGGTATGTGTTCCTCCATGGTTCTCTAGGGACTGCTGGGAGACAACCTGCTTCACTAGGATATCTCCAGGGACTGTGGGGGATTCTTTGCTCTGTCAACTGGAACACCTCCTCCTCCTTGTCTTACTGTAGTATCACGGAGCTGCTTCCCATACTGGTTTTTCCCCTCACTTGCCACTGCCCATTCATATGTTTTGTGCTTTTGACAATATATTCTCACAGAGACTGATGGGCTCAGCTGCAAAAATGTGTCTTGCTAGAAAATGACATGCTCTACAAAACCATGATTTTATAGAAAAGAATAGTGGAAGTACAAATATACTGCTAAAGGTCCGGAAACTTGACAGTGCTTCATTGTAATACATCCCCTGATTTTGCCTTCTTTCTCCTTAAGATCTGGAAAGAATACTGGGCAGGAGACAGTGTTGTTTCAAGGAAAAGACTTTTTTAGGATTCTAGGGTGCATCTTAAACTTTCTTGAGAAAATTGAGAAAAGGCCCTTTGTCTTTTGTGGTAAATATCATTAGGCAGTAGGGACAAATTCTGACCAACAAGAGCAGGTCAAAATCTGGTGAGATCAAGCAATATACCTTGAGTGGCCAGGACAGAATCATAGAGTGGTAGAATCAGTTGAATTGGAAGGGGCCCGTCAGGAGCATCAAGTCCAACTTCTGGCCCTGCATGGGACCTTCCTCAAGAATCACACCGGATGCCTGAGAGCAATGTCCCAAAGGTTCTTGAACTCAAGATAGGTGTGATGCTGTGACCACACCCTGGAGAGACTCTTCCAGTGCCCAGCCATCCTCTGGTTAAAAAACTTTTTCCTGATACCGGACCTGAGCCTCCCCTGACTCAGCTGCATGCTATTTCCTCCAGTTCTGTCCTTGTAAACCTCATTGGAGAACTTTCCGATACCTTCATGTCTTTTTTCATTGTGGTACCCAAAACTGCCCCCAAGCACTCAAGGTGAGGCCGCCCCAGAACACAGCAGAGCAGAGCAGAGCAGAGCAGAGCAGGACAATGCCCTCTCTTGCCCAGCTGGTGATACTGTGCCTGATGCACCCCAGGACAGGCTTGGCCCTCCTGGCTGCCAGGGCACTGCTGATACCCATTTAGCTTGCCATTGGCCAGGAGCCTGGCTTCCTTTCAGCCTCTGGCTCCCTAGTCTATACACACACACAGAGCAGGATTGCCCTGTCCCAGGTGCTGAATCCAGCACTTGCCATCGCACAACTCCCTAAGGTTGGGGATTGCCTGTGGGAATCCTTGGAAACAGAGGATTTTGGGAAAGCTGCAAAAGGCAGGCCTCAGAGACAGCAGAACTGTGCTTGGAGCTAAGCAGTAGTCATAAGGTTTGTCAGCAGAAAAATGATAGAAGAAGTAGAGAAGTAAGGACAAATAGAACAATGGCCTGTGTATTAAAGCTTGACATGAAGAACTCCCTAAGCTACAGCAAAGTAGATCTAGCCAGATCTTAGGAAGTTCTAAGCTTAATAATGGAGCTCTGTGCATTCTATCTTAAGGCTTACAAGCAGGTCTTTTATTCAAAAGAAGCAAGCGTTCTTTGAACCAAAGTTCTGTGTGCTTCTAGGGATCGGAAAGAACTAGTGTCAATATGCTTTTGCTTTGTGGGATTGGTCAAAAAGCTTTTCAAGTAAGTTGTAACATGAAGTTCTTTTTCTGCTGCTGGGGACGTGAGCTGCTGGCATCTTCCCACTGTCATAACCATGTCATGAGACTGATGCTGGAAAATACAACAGCTTGGGACGCCTTCCCCAGCAGTCCCGCCCCTTTCGTGATTTGTGCATAGACTCCCGGCCAGCCATAATTGCCCATCTCTCTTATTTGTCAAGATCTCTCTGCAGTGTCTCACTGGCCTCAAGGGAGTTAGTTGACAGCTCCTCCCAATGTAGCGTCTCTGGCAAACTTGCTTAATATTCCTTCAAGTGCCGAGTCCAAGTGCTTCAAAAGATGTTGAAGAGAACTGGCCCAAGGACGATACTGTCTTAGCCACTGAAATTAGCGCTTCATGCTTCTTCTTGCTCCTTAGTGCAGAAATCACAACAAATATCTTCTTTGTTTCTTTTCTATCCATGCAGATATCTTTGCTTATGCTCATGCTTTTTATCCCAACAGCAGCTGACACGACATTTACATACAGAGCAAGAGCACGCTTTTCCTGCTGTTACTAGACTTAACAATTTTGCAATCTGTCAATCAGATACCTTTGCAACTGAAGTCAGACCTTCAGCATTTCTCATCAAAAGAGTAGAATGTCCTCAGAAGAAGAGAAAACTTTGCTGCATACTCTGTAAGCCTGCAGAATAGATCATAAGGACTTAGCATCACAATCATTTCAGCACTGACCCTATACTTGAGCAGGGAAAAAACTTCAAAGAACAGCTAATTAATGCAGCAACATAATCTAAGGAATAAAACAACTAGGATCTTCCAAACTGGTCCCTGCGGTAGAAATGTACTTGTAAGCATACAGAAGGTAAAAGATATGGTTTGGAAAGGCTACATCCTTGCTAAGGTAAATTGGATCTCATCCTGTAGATGAAAGATCAAGAAGCTCAAAGTGGAGCTAGAGAGACATGTCCAGATCATGAGATAGAGCAAAGCATTTTTCAAGATAATTAGGCATTTTGGTGGACTGGGCAGTTAGGTTAAATCTGCCACACTTACTCACTTTTGGGGACTGAATTGTGGAGTGCTAAACCATATCTGCTGCTCTAGAAAGTAAAAGAGACACATCCAAATGGTATGGCTAGTGTGAAGACTCTCGCTCTCTATTGCTAAACATTTCATAAGCTATTAACCGGTCATAGGAACAAAATGAAATAAAGCCATTATACCATCTTGGAATGGAAAAATATGTTCAAAATATTTTTTTTCCTTCTGTTTTCTTCCTCTTTTTTTTTTTTTTTTTTTTTTTTTTTTTTTTTTTTTTTTTTTTTTTTTTTTAATCCCAGAAGATACGATTCATAATTTCAACCATTCTGGAATGCTTTCAACAGATGAAGCCAGCATAGTATTTTTCTAACAGGCTCTTGCCCCTTACCTTCTTCATTACTGTTTTGGAATATACTCCACAGTCATTTGATCTCAGTCAGTTTTTTATCTCTCTCCCCCCAAGACAAATTTTAAAGGACTACCTAACCACTAAAAATCATCATTTCTCATTTCTCTGGTTTCTCAAAGCTTTTTGAGAAAGTTGTTTTGTTTTGGTTTTTTCATATTGCATCATTCCTAATGTCTTCAGACCTACTACAAGTGGAAGTTCAAATAAATCTTATCTTAAAGAGACCGTGAAAGATAACGAACTGCCAGTCTTGGTATTTTGTATTTTTCTAAATCCTTTTGATTTCAAGGTTGCCTTCCTGAATGCACAGTTTAATTAGAAAACATTGTGTTTCTAAAGGAGACCCAGTTCAATTGCTTCTGCAAGTTCACCTTCATTTTGTAGGATTGTACTTCAAGAAATCTTGTTTCATTCAAACATTAAAAGAATAGATTTGACATCATATGTGACCCTTTCATCTCTCTCATCTGTATTTCATTGCGTGAGTTTCACAGTTGCCTCCAAGAAGATTCCTTTCAATTTGCATAGCATGTTATCTGAAGATCTGTCTGCTTTCTTCACTTGCTTGAATGGGAAGACATGGGAAATACATTCTGAAGGTTATCTTTTATAGTCTACTTTTACCTACCAGTGTGCTTCTATTGACTAGAACCAATTTCAGCTGGAAAGAACATATTGTTCTGATCCGCTCCTACCAAGAGGGGATGATGTTTTCTTAACTAATCTCGGAGGGCAAAAGACAAGATGGAAAAGGGATTGCAGTATCACTCCAAACAAATGCACCTTTCTAGAATGACCACAGCAAATGCCTTCAAGGAATTAGGGAGAGGAAAAGAATAGAAAAGAGGGGGAGAAAGAGAGAGGGAGTATAGCTACCAAATGGAGAGAGATGAAGTCCTCGCAGCCCAGCCGATGGAGTTCTCCTAGGGGAGATCTCAGAGTCCTGGTTATCTCAAGGTTCTATTATAGTCCATTGCTGAGGGGGGAAACAGATCTAGAAATGGCTGAGGGGGAGCAGATACAATAAAGCGCAAGTCTATTGAAATTGCTGAGGGGAAAATGGTATTGAAGACGGGTACAGACAGTCCATGTTCTCAGCAGGAGAAGTCAATATCAATATCAGCAGTGAGTGGGAGCTATTGTTTCAGGACTGGTTTCTATAGGAAACCAGTCTAGGTCCCGCCAACACATCTGCAGGCAACACTTAGCAGGCATCCTGCTTCAGTCAGGCCAGTAGCCCTGGATCAGAATTACGGGCGTCTCAGCCTCAGTCCTTGGGAGGGGGGCTTCAATCTGCGTCCCTCACGGTGGTAGTGGAGCAGATGAAGGATTTTCCATGGGGCGGCTACCACAGTTGCCCCAGCAAGTTCATCTGGCCAAGAGGTGGGAAAATTCCTGGGCTGGTGTCGCGAAGCACGTGCAGGCCCATAGGTCGCCTCGCCCCTTGGCAGGCCCTGCTAGAAGCAGTCACTGTAGACACAGCTGCCAACAATCACTTGGCAGGCCAGAATTCTGCTCAGGGGCCTCAGGATTTCTGGCATTCCTCTCTGACCGGCATGCCAGCATTCCAGTCAGGGTCCTCAGGGTCCCGATGTCTGTCCTGGGGACGGTCGTGAGGCAAATGAGGGGAACTTCGGACTGTCTTTCACATGGATCAGAAAATCAGTTTACTAAAATGGCCAAAAAAGAATGTGTAACATTTAGAATTGAGGAAAAAAACAAAAACAAAACCAAACCCAAAGCATTGGAGCAATATCATTCTAGAGAATGCCATGTATCTATGAAAAGTACAAAAAACTTCTGTTTTCAAATGCACTTACAAATCACCTTTTTGCATCTGTTTTGGGTTTTTTTTTTGTTTGGTTTTTTGGTTTTTTTTTTTTGTTTGAAAGCTCTGGCACTTATCTGATTCTTTTTTGAGCTAGTTCAGCTCATTAATCTGGTAAGAAAGCAGCTAAAAGTAAAGAGAAAAACCTATGGGGACCAGGATGCCACTTCAGCCACGTTGTCGTGAAGCATTAGGTCAGCCTTCTGTGTTGTAGAAATATCTCTGTCCTAGATGAAAATCAATGCATAGCACTATCTTCTTTTAAACTTTGTCCTTGCTACTGGGTTCCTGAATGATCAAGATGCTTTCAAACCAAACAACAGCCAGCCCTCTGAGATACTCCCCAAAGTATTGCGATGGAATAACTTGATCAGGAGGAAGAGCTCGCTATGCAGAACCTGAATATGAGGTCAAGAATGCTTTGTTGTGGATTACCATAGTTTGGGATTGTTTATCTCTTACCCCACCATGTAGGTCTAGGAAAAAATTAGGTAGCCACAAGGCTTTTACAGCTGTTCTTGTATTTTGGGATAGTAAGGATTTAGGGGAGTAAACAAAACTGTAGTGAGTTTTCCTATTGACTTGATTGCTCTGTCACTTTGAATTAACTGCTTTGCATGTCAGCTAACCCATCAGCATCAATGAAAAGAATATTTTCTTCCTTCCTGCACAAAGGATGTTTCATGATGCCTGTGATGTCAGGGACTTAAAAACGAAGACCATTGTGATTGAAAGGAAGCACTGGCATGCCACAAGGTAACTGTAGTGAGCTGTGTTTCCTCCTCAGCTTCACTGTGAGAGTAGAATTTTATTGAGCAGTTCCAAAACTTGGTCTTAGCATAGTCTGGTGACATATCTCAAAGGAGCAGTGTCCTAGGGTGACTTTATGATGCTTGTATCCCCAGTCATCTGTTCTCTTAATGCTGGATATGATATTCTCTGCCTTCAAGACTGGTTCTGAGAGCAAAGGTGGGGAGAAGAAGAAGCACCGAGTTTCTTATCAGAGGCTGCACTCCTTAAAAAGCAACACTCTTCCACATTCTGCGCTGCACTGTGTTGTCTGGGCACTGACGGAGCAGAACAGAGCATGCATTTGCTTTTTAGTTGGTTTAGCTGGCTGAGGCAGAGTTTTCCCTGGACTGGTTTTTTTTTTCCTTTCCCTTTTCTTGGAACGTTTCGAATCTGCTCCGGACTGGGACCTGGGAAGCACTGGGAACTTGCACTTTGTGGCCTACTGGGGCCTACCCTGGGCAGCAGCCTTCCCCATTGCTGGAGGGGTTGATAACAGAGTGAGCACCCACAGGAGAGACTTTCTGATTTGTCGTCTCTTCAGTGCGGCAAATGAGTTTTGTCATCTGGTATTGTTCATATTTTGTGCTGGGAAGTGCTTTGCCTGTTAAAGAAACAGCTTTTTCCCACTTCTCTCCCCAAACCAGTTGAGGGGAGCGGCTGTGTGGGTGGGCTTTCGGTGGGGGGGAGGGTGCAGTGGCCCTTTGTGAGGTTTTCTGCCAAATTTAGCCCTAAACCAGGACAATCAGGATGTGCGACTTAGAGAATGGTGGTTGGAACTTTGGTTGGAAAAGACCTTTAAGAACACTGAGTCTAAATGGAATTAGCAAGTGCAACCATCAAGAAATGCTTTGCTGTTTGAAGAGAACGTGATTTATCTTGTAAGCTTTGCAAGTATTTGTGTCATCACAAGCACACATGACCAATGCATTAGATGGGAATATAATAAGAAACCTGTGCAGACCAACAGAATGATTCTCAGGGTAGGATATTTGCATGTTTCATCTGTCTTCCTGACTTCTTCAAATGAATTCTTTTTAGAAAGTAATGATTGGAATTGTTACTCTTTTGACAGTTCTGAGTGTATTACTGACCTTTTTGGCATATGAATGCCAAACGGGTTAATTCACCTCGTTTTTCAGATAAAGACCGAGATTTAGTGTTGCTTCAGCTGGAGGCAGAAACATTGAAATCCTCCCGCCTCCTTCTTAGTACCTAATTTCTATTACAAAATCAGTGCACAATCTTGTCCCTTAAGGTCCACTTAGCTCAGTTTATACCAACAGGGTGACATTAGCAGGGCTCACATGATGCTGCACACAGAAGCCCTCAGTGTGCAGCTCTAGCAGACAGTAATTCCATGCAGTTGGACAATCCCAGTGCTGACTTTGGATCACCAGAAGAGTTCTTAGTAGAACGAGACAAATTTAATGGAGAGGTCTCTGCAGGAAGTGGCCTGAAGAAGACAGCAGAAATCCCAGCTGTGTGTTTGTAGAAATCAGTTGAAGGCCATTTACAGAAAAAAGATCTTTAAATCTAGCTAGCTTTTTCTGCAGATTATTTGTAAACTATATGCATGAGATGGACAGTTTCACTGAGCAACTGAAATACAGCTGCATTTAAGGGGATTGAACCAGGGTTGGGAAGCAGTGAAATAAAACTTTTCAGGAATACCGGACATCCAAGTCCCGCCAAAATTGATCCGTTTTTTATGTCCAGATGCTTTTGAAAATAATGGGTGACCATTTGGCTACCTCATCGTTTTAATCAGAAATACAAAGAAAATTTTAAACTCACATATTTTATAGCTTGAGTATTTTTCTTTGTTTATTTCCTACTTTCCAATTCAGTTCTACAAATCATATGATTAGGTAATGAGAACTCATGCTGTATAAAAATATTTAATGCTATACTTCCAAGTTAAGGCCATGTATTTCCTGGAACTGTTTCAAAAAAAAAAAAAAAAGCCTATCTGGATTCTTTCTTCCCCACGCTCATTATTAGATGAAAATCATTTCAATATTCTATTTTGACTTTAGATGGTGCAAGATTATATTCAGAAATTCAAGCCTCTACTGTTAGGTTGTTTACATGGTTTTCTGGCCTTTCTAACTTTGTGCAACCACTCTTTGCAGCTATATATTTTTGCAGTAAGGCATCCCAGGGGTCTGTGAGAAGTTTTAATGTCAAGCAGAACTAACATGTAAACTACACGTGACATACTCGACATATTTCACCTCAGAAAGTTACAGTATGCTTAGACGGGATGAAATACGAAAGAAATAGACTTAACACAATATTTCTAAATCTTGGAAATCTATTACCTGAACTTTGAGTCCGTTTGCAGGACTCTGTAGAAATGCAAACGTGAAGTCCAAGGAGTAGAGCAGAAGGCATATTGGGCAGGGGGACAGAAGATTGCTTTGAAGGATGATGTAAGCAAGATTGCATCCTAGAAAGATAGCAGCTGCTTCTGCTGGTGCCAACATCGAGAATTTGTGCCACTGGCCTAGTTTTCTGGGGACTTTTGACCTGCACGCTCTTGAGGGCTTGCAGACATGAATTAATCTGTCCTTTGATCTTTTCTTTCATTTGAACGTCTAGGACCTGTTTTGGTCTTGTGTACGGTACTGTATCGTGTTATAAACAGACATGTTTCCACTGTTTGAAAGCTGTAGTTGAAAGTTAGGTTGCAACTATGAGTTGGCTGTCAAAAGAATTAATTTTCTGCTTTAAGCAAAATATCAAGAGAGACATTCAATCCACTCCTGTGATACAGATTCATTTTGAATTTACAGGGTAATTTGCATTAGTGGTTGTACTGCATGAGCAATAAATATGACTTGCTTGGTTTCTAATGATGATAATAGTTCTCTTTGTATTACTATAAGAATTGAATCCACCATCATTCTTTTCCTATTATTATTATGCTGTAAAGGAAAAACTCTTTTGCATTACCCAAGGAGTAAAATGCATGCATTTAGCATCATTCTTGCAGGTAGTCCTCAATTCTGAAAAGACCTCTCAGAAGCTGCATCAAATGGGAAAGCTAGACGGATGGCAGAATGCAGAAGCTGCCATTTAGGATCGAGTACAAAATGACACCCAAGAAATTCTTCATGGATGCTGCATAAGTACAAAGACGCCATTATTTCAAGGTGAAAAAGAGTCAATGAATAAAAAACGATGCTAATCAAGACACTAGAGTACCAAGCGTGCGACAAGGCTTTTTTGTAATGAACATCATGCCCAGCATGAAAAAGTACTCTTTTTATTGTAGATCGTTTAAAAGTGCACAACAGTTTGGAAAAAAGTGCTTTTCTTTTTTCTAGTAATAAGAACTCTGTATCATTCTAAGAGATACTGGACACAGGTTTTTGAAAACAATGTTCTTTTAAAGGTTAATTCTATTCATAAATACTTCACAGGAAAACATTTGATCTGCTGTTCATCCTGAAGACTTTTAAAGGAAAATGTTTTGGTTGCGTTCTCTTCTGACTAGTTCAGGAGCTCAGTCTTACCAGCATTCTAATGCTTTTTTATGTTCCTGATGGCACGGCTTAGACATCCTTGTCTCCGTTACTGTCATGATTTCCATATCAAGTGATGAGAATTTTTCTTCATGATTGGTGAAGTGAAGTGTCATAACATTCATGTCAAGTCAATTTGAAGTTTTTTTTTTTCCAAAGGAATCTCTTCCTTCCTAATGAAAACCTCTTGAAATAGCAAACCTACTCCGTTTTTCAGAAAGTGATATAATAAACCTGTAGAGTACAATGTCCTCGGAGTTGTTTTTTCAGCAGAAGAAGAAAACTGCTGTTTTCTTCTTCTTCTATCACCTTAGACTTACTTTATTCAAAACCTTTTTAAACCTTTGAATTTCTATTTTTATAGCTAATTCCTTTCACAGTGGGCTATAGCATATGTATTTTGAAAGGCCATTTGTACATATTCAAAGGGCTTACTTCTATTCTACTAAGAAATGGCTGTACTTCTAGTAGGGAAACTTCAAGGTCCAGTAAGATTTTATCTTGTACAAAATTTAAAAAACTCCAACTCTTAAAAATGATACCAGAAAATGACGTCTGTAAGACTGTGGCAGGAGGCTTTTTCCAGAACAATGTGCAGTTCTTCCCAATTCTATTTTTCCCTCCCATTACTTTGTACACAAAGATTTTTACACAGTCTTCTAACAGTGGCATGTTACTACTGGGCTAGAGTATTGCCCTGCCAGCATTGGAATTGACTGGAATGCAGCTGTGTTCCAATTTGCTGATGGGACAAGGGTTTTTTTGCTGAACACACTTTAGCAAGCAAGAGGGCTTCTTGGTCTTTAGATGCTGAGTCCCAGAAAAAGATGAATGAGGTGGTGACATGCCTCGTGTTTTGAAGAGAGATCAAAAAGTTATTGCTGGGGTCACCTCCCTTTTGGTACGGAAAGCACACAGAGGGCTTTGAAGCAGCACTTTCACCCTCTTTGCATTCACTAGTAAATCTGAGACAGAGCTTGGCCCAAGGTTTGTGCAAAAATACTCTTTTGATGCAACTGTTCACCAGACAATATCTCTGGGAAAATGTGCAGGGGCAGAAAGCAAGCCCTTCCTGGGAAATCTACTGAAATGGTTCAGAAGTTATTCCCACTCACTCTTGCTAACCTCTGCTGTCTAGCTGTCGGATATGCTTGGGACCATGTTGAAATAATTCTAAACAGTGTACTGAGGCTGCAATATTGAGTAAACATAGGTATTTTCCATAGGTGTCAGGGAAAAATATTTCTATTGGTAAAAATGAGTTCCATAGAAAACAAGAAGAGCATGGTAGAAAAAAAATCACATCCATAGAATGAAGATGCCCAGAATTCTTCTTTTGAAGTTACACAGAGTCAATATTTTCTAAATAATGTTGTGAAACTTATGAAGAAGTAAGAGTACCTTCCACCTGACTGGTGCACAAGTTCATGTTTCCAACTTACAAAAAACATATTATTAAAAGAAAAATGTTCCACCTTGTGGAAAAGTAGCCCATTCGTAATTGTATCAAAGGTAGGGTTAGATCAAGTATTCCTACAAGACAGTAGTAGTACTAGGAAAAGCCTTTTGGCATCTATCTGACTACAGGAAACTTGAGCAAGCAGAAGTGTCTTTCCCTGCTGCAAGCTGTACTTCCGATTTGCTGCTGCTGCTTAAACATTGTCAAAAGAAAACTTGTCAAAAAAGAACTACTCTATACAAGCAACTGGAACTATCCATTGCGTTCCAGCCAATTTGAACTAGAAAATATCGGACACACACTCTAGCTGAATATTCTAATGCATAGATGGAGTATACCATCACAAAGAAATGGGAACGCTGGAGAAAGGAGCAAATGCAGATGAATTTCAGGGAAGGAAATTATTGGAGAGCTACTGCAGTCCCTCGACTTTACAAGAAATGATGTCCAGTAAATCCCAACCAGAAACCTACATAACTCCATTTTGAAGTGAGTTGCATCTATGGTCCTCTGTCCTTCCTAGATGAAGAAACTGTGTTTTGGATCAATCTTCCAAGCAGTATGGCTAAAGACCTTAGATACCTCAATTTTTTTTTTTTTTTTTCCAGAAGCAACTGTCTCAAAACCTCTTTAAAGCTGGCTTTTCCCCTTAAGATGCTATATATTCAAAGAGCACCTTCTCATTTAACAGGGTATTCCAAACATCATTTCCAAACTTAGACTAAAAATAACACTCTTCCTAGTTATCTTTCTTTTTTTTTTTGCAGCTTCCTGCTAACATAGGCAGCAAAGTAGAGAACAGATCCCAGCTCTTTCTGGAACATCTTGAACAAATGCCCTTGCTTGTGTTCCAATCATTCACTTTGCCAAAATCCCTAATGATGAAGAAAAGGTTGTGAAGGCATTACTAGTAGTATGATATGGCAATGTATGGGTGTGATTTATCAAGTAGAATTTGTATCACATAGATGATACTGGCAAACAGCAAATGAAGGGGTTTCTTTCAGCTCTCAGACTGATGTTACATCTCAGTAATTTATTAAAAAGATAACAAGAAGGATATTTTATAACAGTGAACTTAATTACACCCCTACCATGGACATCTGAATCTTAGGAATAGACAGTGTCTGATTTAGAAAAAAAAAAAAAGAATTATCACAGTTTAAAGAAGCATATGATCATGAACACTTTGCTGATGGAACATAGCCTATTCATTGGCTGAAATGAAGCAGGTAGACAGGACATAGGAAATATTGTTTTGTGGATCAAACATTTATTTTTTTAAAGTGATGCTTACAGATGGTGAACTCACCAACTTCGATATTGCACAGTAGATAAGGGTACCTAACTTGCTCCATCAAGTTATCCCTTGGAATCATCATCCAAGGGCATTTCCCCCTGCCTCTGTGAAAATGTGCCTACCTTTTTCACAATACTTTTGCAGCAGCATTGCTAGGCCTGATCAGCTGGTATGGAGGGTGAATGATCAGCAGCAAGGTGACTGGCCAGGGTCATTTGATTCCATGGATTTTGATCTACCGGATATTTTGAAGACCTGCTTCAGCCCTCTTTGTCAGACACAGCCTTCAAATGGTGCTAAACAATTGTTCGGGCTGTGGACCACATGAAAAAGTACTTTCTGGTGCCTGTACTGGGCCATATGCTCTTGATTCTCTCCCTCAACTTCTCCATCACCTCTCATCTCTTTCACATGAGCTATGTTCAAGGTCCACAGGATACTTTTCACAGAATCTTCAGGCCTGATGCAGTAAGAATGATGAACAGAACGCAGCTGGGATGAATTTTCCAGTTTGGATAAAACCTTTTGTGCACCCAAATCCCCCTATGCCCAGAAAAACCTTCACTAGTACTAGTGTTCTACCTAATCTGCAATTTAGTCTGAAAGAAAAGCTTTTGTCTGAGAGTATCTGAGAGATCTGCATGAAGCACAGATATCTGACCTATGCAATTTTGAATATCAGAGAAAAAAGAAAAAGGCAAGAAGTTTTTCATTTTACTGGTTTTAATTTTCAATTCCATGCACTTTTTCAAAAAGTGTCAATCTCAAATGGCCATCAACATCTTTCAGTCATCTGTAAGTTAGTATTCCTATCAAATGTGTTTCAAATCAAAAGAATTTCAAGCCTCTCCTCAAAGTTCATATGCCTAGATTTAGTATTTCTGATCTCTATTAGATGAAAGGAAGACAATTTTTGCTGTTGGGGTGCGGGAACGCTGCTTCGGGTTGCCCAGAGAAGTTGTGGATGTCGCATCCCTGAGCGTATTCAAGGTCAGCTTGGATGGGGCTTTGAACAGCAACGAATGCGACCCCTGATGGTAGATAAACAAAGCTTGAATATAGAAGAAACTCAGATTGAAGTACAGGAGCAAATTTTCTCTCAGCTCTTGGGGTAAGTTCAACGTTGTACAAAATTGCATTTCTCTGTGATTTTCACTACTGTAACAGAAAGCTTCATGAAAACTGTGCAGAAGATATCACATTTTAAAAGCGATAAGAACTACAATATCAAACACACGGGATGGGTTTTAACATGGGACACGCTCTGAGAGAAAATCTCTGTATTTCAACACTTCATCCCAATCATTAGGATTTCAAGGAGTGCCAAAGAAGGCGGCAAAATGTCCTTCAGGACATTATTTACTGTAGTTCAGCCTGGCCATTAGTTGGAATTGGTGTTTGAACTAATGTCGATGTACCACACACACTTTCCATGCACTGAAAATTACTGTTTACAATGAATAAGCAATGAGGATCAAAATTGATTGAAAGCATCTTAAAAATGTCAAGTATTTCACTGTAAATGATCTAGGATCAAAATACTTATTCTACCTTAGTGAGGGACAAATAAATTCTTCCATACCACGATGGTTTAAAATTGTATAAACCAATGTTTTCTTCTGAAAAGACATCATCTAATTCTTTCTATTTGTAGAAGAAAATCTTCCTAGACATAGAACTCAGTAATTTTAAAGGAACAAATGAAAGGAAAATATTCTGCAAACAGAATTCAATGAAAAGCTGTGTTTTAAATATGAGGTAGATATTAAACAGAATTTTAGTACCAGATATTTGAAATAGTGTACCAGCTATTTTGCCCACAAAGAGTGGCATTTAGCATTTCAGTCTTTTCCAAGGTGTTCATGATCTGCTATGCTGATCTCTGTGCGTGCCTAGGTGTGTGCGGAAGGGGGGGCATGTGAAGGGGAGTGTCTATGTTTGTTTAACCCTCGTCGTGGCAGATTCATGCCTCAGCTCCGTCATTTTTTGTAAGAAACTTCACAGAGAGTGGATATGAAGTTTCATGTTCAAAAGAGATCAATTCCTAAGTCATCCATTTTACTTTACCTTGTAAATCACTTTGTTGATATTGATAAAATATGCTTTGTTGCATGTTTTATCAAATATGCTTTCACGCTACATGGAGGAATGAGAATGTGGAGAATCCCTCCAATGCCTTGCAACTTTTCTGCAAATAGATTTTCAAGGAAATCATCATTTCTCTTTTCAATATGTCTGGGACAGGCATGATGGTGGTGTCAACCTGTTGGAGTTTTTGTTGCTGAGGGAAGTTGTACGAAAGGATTGGTTTTTACATTGACCAGTTACTGAATCAATTGCATGAACACATTTGAAATTCAACTGGGGTTTCCTTTTTCTAGCAGACTACTTCTAGAATTAGCTAGCAGACTCAAGATGACTCTTTTTCTCTGTTTTTGTTTCTTTCCTATTTTCTTGGCTTCTTTGCAACTATCTACACAATTGTAGAACTTTTTTCCCAACTAAAATTGTTTGATAGACTGATAATTCAGATACGCTTTTTACAAGGAATGTTTTCAATCTTTGTTAGAGTTAAGAAAGTTAAGGACATAGGTCCTTTTCTTCCCTTATGAATATTGCAATGAAAAAGTTAAATAAAGACCAACTCTTTATTTTTATTTGGAATCCAAGTAGATAATTCCCATACAGTAATACATTTTGAGGACCGATGTTTGTCATTCTGATGTAAGTTGTCGCTTCTTAAAAACATGCCTTCAGTGACTACGTTGACAACACTTTCGGTGAAGATCCTAACTGGTCTTAGACACACATAGGGAGAAATTTGCTCAGCCAGTGTCAGTCTTAAGCATGCGTCTTAGAAGATCTTTCTAGAGCTGGGGAATTTTCTTATGAAAGGGATTCAGTTATGGAAGAGACAGTTATCCCGGAGTTTTACATTCATCTTGAACATTACTTAAGGAACTTAAATCCCATGTCCATTTGAATCTCGCTCTGCACATAGCTTTGTCATGCCAGTCCTTGAAATGCATCTCTAAGAGAATTCACTAGCACAGAATGAATGAGGGTGGAAGCGGTCTGTGGGGCTCACCAAGTCCAATCCCCCTGCTTCAACCAGGATACCTAGAGCCTGTTGCCCAGGATTATATCTGGGCTTACTTTTAATGTCTTCAATGATCCAGACTCCACCATCTTTCTGGACACTCTGTGCCATGGTTCAGTCACCATCACAGTAAAAAATCAGTTTGTGATGTTCGGAGGCAATCTCTTGTATTTCAGTGTGTGCCCACTGCCTCTTGTCTTTTCACTGAGCATCATTGAAAAGACACTGGTTCCCTGCTCTTTACACTATTCCTTCCTACATTGCGATGCGATGTAGATAAATGTCAAAAACTTCCCTGAAGTCCAGGCAGACGATATTCTCTTCATCTACCAGGCAAGTTCATTCACCGGAGGACTTTAAAAAGTTGTCAAGCACAAATTTCCCCTGGTAAATCCATGCTGACTACATTATTTTGTCCTCCTTCATGTGCCTGGCAATGCTTTCCAGGAATAGCTACTCCATCAACTAACTTCCTGGGGATAAAAATGAGGCTGGCTGGCTTGTGCTTTTCTGAGTCCTCCTGGTTGCCTTTTTTCAAGATGGGTGACATTTGCTTTCATCCAGTCTTTGCTCACTTTCCTCAGTCACCATGATCCGTCAAACATGATCAGGAGTGGCCTCAGAATAACATCTGCTAACACCCTTGAGACCTGTGCATCCATCTCAACAGGGCCTGTGGACTTAATGGAATACTTACCAATTCAGTGACTATGCCCATAAAAATTTGCATGGGATAAGAGGACATTTTAACAGGTACTTGAAGAGTGAGTGAAAAGCTATGGAAGCAATCCAAAAAGACAAAGACTAGAGTTCCCTTTGAAGACAAAGCATCCCATCATGGAGCTGAGCAGCTTTAGATCCAGGTAAGCTTCCTCTCTGAAAGGATGCAGAAGACATGATTTTACCTTATCCAGTAATAAAATGTGTTGACCATTCACTTGCAATACAAAAAATTCAATGATTTCCAAAATTATTGCCCCCTAACTAGACAATAGTGTACTGGCTGGGTATGCCCCTAACAGATGAAAGCACCTGCCTGATGTCTCTTATGCGTGCAGACGATTCGAATTAGGTCATTTGAGTGGGGATTACTGGTCTTCGAATTTTCTTTCTGATGAATTTGGAATATTTACTGAAGCAAGGACCTGAAGATGAGAACTTCATTTCCCATCAGCGCACTCTAACATCCATGGCCCTAATGCCATTGTTTCTCCCCAGCTGAGTCAAGAATTGATGACTACAAAGTGGATCAGCTCCAAAAGGAAAGATCAAGGCTGGATAATATTCTCTCTTGGTAAAGCTATTTATCTCAAATGAAGTGACTGGCTTCAGTGATTTCTCACTGGTCTAAAGCTACAAGGAGGGGGAGATGGACAAGGTTTCCTTGCACTGCCATTCTCTTTGTCACCTCAGTGTTTAATACGGGTATGAAGACATTCCAAAAGATAGCTTTGCAGAATTCATAAAATTCAGTCGTAAAAAATCATTTCTTAGCAGCTGAAATGAAAATAGCAAATAAAATGCAATTAATTCCGTGGAAGATTGAAATGATTGTTTCTTCATTTTGCATTGGAGGATGTATATTGTATAAGTTTGTCTTGCCTTGTTCTCCAGGTTTTGTAACTGGCACACCTTTCCTTATGAACGCACTGTTCTTTTCTAAATACTCTCATATGGAGGAACATGCTTCTGATAAGAAGAGCACTAGGATGTCTTTACTTGACCTTCTATTTTTACTGATGCTTGGTCCTCTGAAATGAATGGTTTTCTAAAATTGAAATGTGCTACTATTGTTCCCACGGGGTAAGCTGCGGACTCTTCCTGTCGGAGCTGTCACTAATCAGCTATTCTCCTATCTGCCTTTAGTAGTTGAATGTTCTGGTCTAAAAGTAGCACCTTCTGTGTAGCCATGCTCTTAGTTGCCAGTCTCATCCTAAATCCAAAGACCCTCCTGCAAAGGACCGCTGGTTCTGCAGTCAACTAAGGAAAAAAGACCCGTCCATCCATGCTTTCTGATTTAAAATATTAGGGTATGATGTCCCTAAACAATTCTCTGCAGTTGAACACTACTTATCTTTGGCGTGTTTCTTCAACTCACTCGCAAGTCATTCATGCCTTAGGTTATTGGGAGAATTGCTTCATTTGAAGATGATTAAAAGGGGTATGAGAATACTTTTGTGCTTCTGCTATGAGGATACTTTTCAAATCCATACAAACTCCCTGCAAATGCAAAAACCTGCATCCTGTATTGTCCTAGCTTATAATATCAAAATGCATCCTATTCCCACCCTCAAGAACTGAGGAAACCAGGGGTGGCATCGTTTTTTCCTTCTCTCCTGTTAATGGGCCCATCAATGTCTTGCCACATGACTCAGAGATAACTCCCTCCAGGAGCCATTTCTGTTTCACGGGTAATCAAGGACCCACATCATGACTCAGAACGATATCAGCCCATTGGGAGATGCTCTGCCCAGGGGGTAGGAGCTAAGCATCCCCACCTGGATATCATCTGGGTTTTAGAAGGCAAGTAGCACTATTTCTACTGCATTGCCAGAGGAACGGCCACCCTTAGCCACTGGTTTTCCAGAGGACAAGAGCTACCAGATGGTTTCTACAGAATCACCACTTCAACAAGACCATTTCATGCAAACTGCTTTCACCACCCTAACTAGCAGGACGTCAGTTTGTATTCTGACTCTGTCAGTGGTTTTTCTTTTGTACTCTTGCATGGATTTGGGTTTTTTCCCCTTTTCCTAATAAACTGGATTTCTGACTTGGAGTCTTGCTGCAGTGCTGGATTTCTTCAGCCCAACTAGCTCCCGACACCGACAGCGAGAGTGGGCCGCCCCAAGAAAGCTGTCGAATCCGGGCTGCAGCTGTAGGGCACAGCTGCTCTACGGCACAGGTGGACTGCCTTGGGGATAGAACTGCGCTGAGGGCAGGGACAAGGAACAGGGAGAGGTCTTCTGCATATTTTTCAGTTTACTCCCTGGAGGGTCAAGGACAGAAAGACAATGATTCAAAGGCATCCATCAACTTCTAAATGGGGGGAAGGTCCCAGGGGAGGATGCAATCTTTAACCAACTGGGAGAAACTGGGGGTGGTAGACAAGGAGGGGAATACAATGTTGAAATCAGTAGGGGGACTACAGGGGAGGAGAATAACTTGAAGAAACCAATGGGGTTTTGAAGGGTACAAAATTGAGAGGGAAGTTTCTAGAGAAAGGGGCAGGCTTGGGGAGAGGTTGATGTTCAATGGGAGAAGGAACAGGGAACAAAAGGGCAGGTCTTTGGGGAGAGGGACAGCTAGGGCAAAAGCCAACAATACTGGGGGGAAAGGAACAATCCATTCATAATATCATATGCTATAACAGCACAAAATAGGAAGCCTTAGAAAACGGACTACTAGAACTGCAGTACAATAATAAACACACACTGCAACAGAGTGTCTCACTGGTTTGGCTTTCAAAGCAGAAGAGGTGCCAACCTAAAAATTTCCCAACTTCAAGGTTAACTGGCTGCAGTTTTGATTTCCTTCTTAAATATATCACCAAGGCGCTACCGGCTTCTGTAATTGGCTCAGCAGCATGTCTGTTCTTAGTGCCAAGCAGGGATTCACTTTGCCAGGCATGGAGGAAGCTTCTAGGAGCTTTGCACAAAAAATCACTTCTGTGGCTGGCTTCTTCCCTCCCCACCAAAAACCAAGCCATGCCAAACCAACACCTTAACTAATTCGTAGTACTTAGTACGCATCCAAGAATGTCTTTTAAACGATGCTTTATGTTTTTGACCAAACGCACTGAAAAGAAGTGGATCCATAATATTGATAAAAATTGTTCCAGTTCAATAGAAATATTGGGTCATGCAACTCTAGATTACATAGCTGTTTTTTTGTACAATACCCAGAGGCTTTTTTCACCTCCATGGAAGAGCCTAAATGAGGGATGTGGGAGTCCAGGCGGCTCTCCAAAATGCAGTTTATTCCATCCAAGACGTTGCAGCAGTCCAGGGTAGTGGGCAACAGAGCCTGTGCCTACAGCTGTCAGCTCTAGCTACAGGCAGGCCTGGAGACCCTTTGGTTTTGGCACTTTGCTGAGCATCTTCATACAGTAGAACCAATCTATCCCTTAACTATTATCTATAGCCTATCCTAACGACTCTAATTACCATATGTTGCTATTCTCCACTCACTAAAAGTCAGTATATTACAGTTGAAGCGGAAAGTTGTTTTTCAGTTTTCTTGACAGTGGAAAATTTGGAGAGCTTTTTCTGCTTGCAGCATTTGCTGACTTGTTTGCCTGTGCTAGCTTCCTGCTTGGTAAAAACATCTTCTTGTTTGGGGTGGGTTTATCCTTTGCTGTAAGTCATAAAACCCTCTTCTAACTAAGGTATCCTCGGTTATCCAGTAAGACTGGCTCAGCAATTCTTTTCTTCTAGATCAAAACTTGCTTCCAACTCTATTCCTTCTTCAGACTCCACATTGAAAAATCTTTCTGCCAAGCATACATATCTGTGAGACTTTCTTGTCAAACTTTCATCTTTCCCAACACCTCTAAAGAAATGTTTCCTGATGGTTTGGATCAGAAGATCCAGTATTGCCATCCTGAGATTTTTCATTCAAAACCCATAAGCTGTGCTCAAGGTGTTGGCTATGTTCTTCATTGTGCCTTGCATCTATTTTGGCTAGAAAGCCAGTGTAGATGATGTCCTTGCTGCAGTAGCCATGGGAAATAAGGTGGAGTGTCTGGCTGATGTACCGGGATGTAGACTATCCAGCACTCCCCCAGGGAGGCGAGGATCCCTAAAGGAATAGAATATTGGCTATGCTCTGGGAGTTTTACAGAGAGAAAGATCCTCACAGCTCAAATGATTTGTCTCCTGGAGTTCTGAGGAGTATGTGGTGAAGAAGAAGGCTGCTGTCTTTTCCAAGAATCTTCCGTGCATTCAAGAGGATCATTGAACTTCTTGTCTGAGAATGAAAGAAATATTAGTAGTAATTAGTACTTTTTCTCTGTCTGTGCATCACTGATTGAATTTGGGTAGGCAATATTTTTTTATTTATTTATTTGAATTATTCATCATAAGGTCTTCCAAATTCCCAAATTCTGCTTCACTTCTTTCTTTTGTAGGCCAGTCTGGTTCATCTTCTCTTCTACTGTATTATTGCAGACCATATCTGAATGGATTTTTTTTTTTTCATTTTGAACATTAGGTTTAAACCGAATGAACAGAACGCTTTATTTATCCTTATTTGACCAGTTTGCAAGGAAATACAGAATTTTGAAGAGAAGTGACGTGACTCCACTTGAGGTTTTCAATGGAAGAGAAGAATGACGATGTCCTACATTCACAGCATTGTTTACAGTAACATTGCAGCTAGTTTCCAGCAACGAAGGTCAGGTTCTGGAAGCAGGCATGCATGATTGTAGAGAAGTCTAAAAAGTTTCAGTTTGGCCGCTTTTCTTGAAAAATAGCTAATATGTCTCAACGTTGTGCTGAATCTTGTTGTACAGACACTTCTTTTGAGGTCTGAACTCCTTGCTGGACTTCTGTATCTAAGAATCAGATACAGTAAACGTATGTTTCTTTATATGCTGTAAGAATTTGGTTCTAATCTAGAAGAGTAAGAAAAGGTTGCCATATTAATACAAGGTAAAGAACCTGCTAAGAAAGCAGTTAATGGACTGCTTTTTTTATTGGAGCAGTGATTTAGTGGTTGGATGGGTTTTTTTTTTTTTTTGCTTCTCAATAGAATTTAAGAAGTGGTGGGGTAAGAATGTGTGGATGTTTATAGGTTTGCCTTGAAAGAAGAATTACAGGGGAAACTGTTGTAAAGAATTGATGCAGAGCTCTATGCATTAATGCACTCTTCCGTACAGAGTTTCAGAAGTGAAAACCAAGAGGAGAGAGTGCCGACAAGATGAGAGTGCCGATTTACTAGAATGAATTCAAGATAGCATTCTTTTCTCTCTGAATTACAGCTCTAAACCTCAGGGTAGTAATAGGAAGTACATAACAATCTCAAAGATTTAAAAATGGATGATGAAGTTTTCTATCCAGTAAACTGTAAGGCTTCACATTTTAACCTGGTTTGCATTTTGGCAAAAGCCTGGAATCTTCTGCAATTTGCCAGATAACAAGGGATTTAGAACAGGAAGTATGCAAGTAATCATTTGGAGCCTTCATCTCCCTTCTTAGAACAATGAATACATTTATTATGCTCCTATTTTTATTCCATCAGGGGATGTGATCATGGAAATGTCTAGTCATTCTTTTCTTGTTTCCAACCCCTCAAAGAGCATGAATCCAAACTATTCAGAAGTTCTTGATCTGCAACAGTGACAAGCACTATACTGGTAAGAGTCAGTGGACATTAGCAGATCCCCTATGCCAGCCCCCTATGGCGGGCAGTTCTGGCAGGACTGATGTTTGAGGGGCTGGAATTCTGTGAAATAGAACATTCTATGAATGGGGAAAATGGAAACAGATTCTGAACGTTCAACCCAACACGTGAACAAGTAATAGGGCAGGTAATTTTCTGTGGAAATTTCCTTAGCCCCAGTGTTGTGGATGATGATTACTCTTCCTACCTCCTTTGGTCAGCTGCCAGCACAGTCACGTTACTCCGCTTATGGACAGAAAACCAGAAGAAGTCATTTTTGAACAAAACACCCAGCAGGACCTTAGAGTGTTTTTGCTGCAAAATGTTTCAAGGCAGATAGGGAAACAATTCCATTGTAGAGAGTGTGCTGAGAAGACAAGTTTGGAAGTTAAAAACCATGGGATCTGTTTCTATATATGTCACTGATTTTGCTTATTATCAATTTGGTGGGGTTTCTTGTTTTGTTGGTTTTTTTTTTTTGGTTTTTTTGTTGTGGTTTTTTTTTTTGTTTTGTTTTGTTTTTTTTTTGTTGTGTTTTGTTTTTTTCCTGCATCCTTGAGATGAAAGCATAAGACAGAAAAGTACGGTAAAGTTAA
Source organism: Haemorhous mexicanus (assembly GCF_027477595.1). NCBI lineage: Eukaryota > Metazoa > Chordata > Aves > Passeriformes > Fringillidae > Haemorhous > Haemorhous mexicanus. The sequence goes on along the minus strand of NC_082345.1, from coordinate 19,505,632 downwards.
AACACTTTTGAGATGGCTTGTGCTGAAAAACTTGTAGCTACTGCTAAGGCCCATAAGCCAGGTCCTGTTTCATTTCTGAGAAGCTATAAAATTCCCATTGGTAATTTAGTTCTAAGCATCTGTTGTTATGGTGGAGATGCAAATTAAGAAGAACAATTTTTGAATCTGTAGGGATGTATTTACCATTTTGGAGCTGCCTTTTCAGTCTCTGAACCATCAATGAAAAGAAGGAGAAGAATCTACACTCTTTTCAACCTGTGGACCATCCACTACTGTCCACGTGCTCAGATTCAAAGCCAAACAATCCTGTTGGGCCTGATTGGGAGGAATTATTTGGATTCAAAATACTAGACTAGTATTTGATTTCCATCAGCACAGTCCATTGGGCACGAATTTTGATATCAATAGAACCTTTCACGGGGATCCATCTTTCTCACCTGCAGTACATTTTAAAGAGAAGAGGCATTGTTGAATGGCTTCAGTGAAAAAAAATCTTAAATGCACTCTGAATGGAATTGAGATCCAAAGGAGCCAGTATTTCAAGAAAGCCTGAGATGTTGTCTGCCATGAGATCCCTTCTAAGAGGTTCTATTAAGGTACCAAATTCTTCATCAAAATACTGTCAGATTGGTCAGAGGGGAAAAGCAAACTTTTTGAATGGTCCTTTGGGAAGACAGGGCTTGCAGCGAATTTAGTACTTGCTGCTAGGTTGCCTACATTCCAGGAAAGAGTATTAAATACTGAAATTTGACCGATGGTGGATGAAGTCTTTGTGACTGTGAAAGTCCAGTGCATGGCAATCTCAGAAAGGAACCCATCAAAGCCCCTGAAATGCCAACACACAAGTTGTGAGTTGGCAGTGCATGCCAGGTTTTAGCAAACCACAGCAAAATGCTGATTGCAAAACGAGGCCATCAAGTCACATCCGGTATGAAGCAGTAGGAAAGAGGAAAGCAGCTGAGAGCGTCAACCCTGCTAAGTAGTCTCAGTATTCTTATTGCCATTAGCAGAAATGTGAAATGAGTCTATAAAAATTACAAAGGAGGCAAAAGAAAAGGGAGTGATGACTCCTCTGGCATAGTGTTTCCTAACAGGGATCTTCAAAATCCTGTAAAGATTCTCTCATCCTTTAAACTGAAGGAAGGTATTAATGGCAGTAAGGAAATGGCATCAAATGCTAGAAAGACTCTGGGCAGTGTACTTCTAGACAGAAATGCCACTGATGGAAAACCGACTAAACTGGCACCAATGCAGCAGCATTGTACTAAAGCCCAGAAATTGTCCACGGCTTCACTCTCTGCCATTCCTTTCATATGCACACAGCAGCTCTGCAACATTCCTACTCATCATCTCCTTGGCAAACTGGGCGTGAGGGTCCGTAGTGACGCAGAGTCCCCAGGCAGGTGCAAAGGAGAGCCGCTTTCTTGCAAAAGCCAGGCTTTTGAAGCAGTCAGGCCTTTATCACTTGCATAGCTTTAAGCCGCAACAAACATAATTCAACCAACCGTCATACCCCACGCTGTGAACACGCAATGCTTCTAGAACTTCTTGATCTACCTCTAATTCAGCTGTCTCACTTTCCCCTAGTCATTTTCTACTTAGCCAAAGTAACGGGCCTCAGCCATGGTTTTACAAGGCCTTCCTTTCGGAAAGTTCTACCTATATGCAACAGCATACCACTAGTTTCTTCACCACCAAGAGTTTAGGTAGATGGATTGGCATCTGCCCTTGCGGTGAAACACAATGGGGAGAGAAAATCCTGTTGGAGATGTTCAGTCATTCCATTTTCTAGACAGGCCAAATCAAAAGAAAAGCAAGCTATAGGATTGTGTACTTGCTCTTACAGAACACCTGCTGCCATCTGACAATGAACTAGCAGAAAATCAGCAAGAATGAGACTTGAGGCAAACAACCTTTGGAAGGGAATAATGGGTTGATAAATAAAGACAACAGGTTTCCAGGCTATCGAGATACTTTAAATGACAGCAAAGGATTTGAGAGCAGAGGCTGAACTGGTGGGGAAGGATTCAAAGAATCCCAAGAAAAACATGACCAAAGAATAAAAGAACCCCAAGAAAAATAGGGGCAACTGACCTGTTAAGGCCTTCAGGAAATCAGTGGCCGCTGATTTAGATAGGCCATTCAAGTTCATTTACTGGTGCACCTTCCACTCCTATTTCACCTGTCAGCATCACAGGGTGAATTGAGACCTTGGAATCAAGATTATTTGGGATTCTGTTCTTAGCTTTAGGAGAGAAGTACAGCAGGTGAAGTACCTGTTACTGATGTGATACCCAGGAACACAGAGTTGACACATTTCATTGAAGTCCAATCACAACTAGCAATACTAAGAGGATAGGATTGGCGCCTTTTCATGACGCTCTTCTTGTTACGCAGCCTGCTCTGATTCTGGTGAAACTTTTTCATTAGCTTCTCTCTAAAAAGGAGAAAAACCAATTAAATGTCCCTCCCTGCTGATGCTAATCAAGTCAGAGGTCTATGAAAGGGCCAAAAATATTCGGAATTCTTCTTAGACAATGGAAATGGAAGCAGAGCTACCAATCTATTTCCTTGCAACATATCCCTAAAACTCATTCCCTTCTATTCATCACTTATGTATAGCCAGCAGTACATTCAGGAAAAGATGAAACTGACTGATGTCAGCAAGGGAAGGACTTGAAAGAACTATTCCCATGAATCATCGTATAGACAGTAACTCTAGCATTAAAATCAGAACCCTTTTAGTAAGTATCACTTATGGGAAATTCAGGACTCCTGCACAATGGACCAAGAGGATTAAGCAGAAGCCGTTTATGGTTTACATGATGCACTTACTCATTCTGACTCTCTGCACACGCTAGTCACGCTTTTCTTATTGGTGCCTTTGTCTTGTCCACGCATTCTGCGTGCACCTCTCAGAAGATGTGTTTCCTTACAGTCCAGGTACTTTGCCCCCCCCCCCCCCCCCCCCCCCCCCGTTTTGGAGTTCTTGTGGTCTTGGAATTTAGTTTCTCAGCTTTTCCTCTCTTGTTTTAGCAAGGCTTATGTCTTGATGAATTCCAGAGGGCCCTGAGAAAATTCTGAGAAGAACCGTTCCACGCTGGATGGCTGGTGCAGCCCATAGTCTAAGCGGTTCAGATACATTGTCACAATTGCCCCTTCTTCTTGCACCAGCCAGATCTTTTCCAATGTCATTTTTAGCAAGAGGCACACCAGTTTCACCATGCATGGAATAACACAAAGCAATGAAATAATGACTACTGGTAAAAACAAAGCTCCATTTACGAGATCTTTCAACCACCCAGTTCTTTCCCATCCCTCAAACCATTGATGCAAACCCCACTCGTTCCCAGTCAATTTCTTCATATTGTCTTGTACTTGTGTGAGTTTCGTATGAATGGCTGCAGAATGGTCCAAAAGATTCATGCAACATATTCCTTATAAAATTCCTAACACTCGTACCCATGTGCTAGTAACAATAAATCTATTTCACCTCCTATTTGCAGTGTGCTATATCTAATAGGATCTACGTCAGTGAGCACCTGACTTAAAATAGAAGAAGTTACGATAAGTCGTTTGAACATCCAGCACCCCAAATGATTAAAAGCAGCCAAACCTTGAGAAGCAGCGCCATCTAGCGTAAGGAAGAACACAGTTATTCCTGCTGGAACGAGCAAAACTCGACATAATGGTGCCAATCACGTCTTTAGCTAGTGTTCCTCTCTAGGTATTCCCGGAAACGAAAAAGCGGCTTCCTCCAGCAAAACCCATTATGAAGGTAAGAGAGCCCGCCGAAGAGCGGCTTCTGTTAAAAGAATCCGGCTACCGGCACCTACCTTCGGACAGCTGCGTATGCCCGTCTTCTGCGTCTCTTGCCGCCTAGACCTTAGCGAAAAGCTTTTCCAGGCATTATCTCAAAAAGGAACTGTGCCATGACGACGGTTGTCATGAAGGTACTCGAGTTCTTACATTCTCCTGGAGAAAAGAAAATATAAGATTGACCAGGGAGTGCTGCAAATGGCTAAGAACGATAGAAAAGAAAGTTGTTTGAGAAAATTTTCCTACTTATGGTAATGTAAGTTGAAACTGTTGGAAAGTGGTTAGTTTTCGTTTTCCCTCAGTTTGAGAGCTGCTCACTTAATCCCAGTGCTGTGCGGCTTCGTTCTTGACGTCTCAGCATCGGCCGAGCTCTCCGGCTGCCGGAGGCGAAGAAGCGGCTTTTTCGCGCCCAGAGCTTTCTGCCGGTCGCGGTGCGCTCCGAACCGCGGCTTCTGCCGAAAGCCGCCGGGGACCGGCACCTACCTTCGGAGAGCTGCGTATGCCCTTCTTCTGCGTCTCTTGCCGCCTAGACCTTAGCGAAAAGCTTTTCCAGGCATTATCTCAAAAAGGAACTCTGCCAGCACAGCAAGCGTCCCACGACGGTTTTCATGAAGGTACTCGAGTTCTTACCATCTCCTGGAGAAAAGAAAATGTAAGATTGACCAGGAAGTGCTGCAAAAGGTTTAGAAGGATGCAAAAGAAAGCTGTCCAAGAACTTTTTCCCTACTTGTGGTAATGTAAGTTGAAACTGTTGGAAAGTGGTTAGTTATCGTTTTCCCTCAGTTTGAGAGCTGCTCACTTAATCCCAGTGCTGCGCGGCTTCGTTCTTGACGTCTCAGCATCGGCCGAGCTCTCCGGCTGCCGGAGGCGAAGAAGCGGCTTTTTCGCGCCCAGAGCTTTCTGCCGGTCGCGGTGCGCTCCGAACCGCGGCTTCTGCCGAAAGCCGCCGGGGACCGGCACCTACCTTCGGACAGCTGCGTATGCCCTTCTTCTGCGTCTCTTGCCGCCTAGACCTTAGCGAAAAGCTTTTCCAGGCATTATCTCAAAAAGGAATTCTGCCAGCACAGCAAGCGACCCGCGACGGTTTTCATGAAGGTACTCGAGTTCTTCCCATCTCCTGGAGAAAAGAAAAAGTAAGATTGGCCAGGAAGTGCTGCATAAGGTTTAGAAGGATGCAAAAGAAAGCTGTCCAAGAACTTTTTTCCCTACTTATGGTAATGTAAGTTGAAACTGTTGGAAAGTGGTTAGTTATCGTTTTCCCTCAGTTTGAGAGCTGCTCACTTAATCCCAGTGCTGTGCGCCTTCGTTCTTGACGTCTCAGCATCGGCCGAACTCTCCGGCTGCCGGAGGCGAAGAAGCGGCTTTTTCGCGCCCAGAGCTTTCTGCCGGTCGCGGTGCGCTCCGAACCGCGGCTTCTGCCGAAAGCCGCCGGGGACCGGCACCTACCTTCGGACAGCTGCGTATGCCCGTCTTCTGCGTCTCTTGCCGCCTAGACCTTAGCGAAAAGATTTTCCAGGCATTTTCTCAAAAAGGAACTCTGCCAGCACAGCAAGCGACCCGCGACGGTTATCATGAAGGTACTCGAGTTCTTACCATCTCCTGGAGAAAAGAAAATGTAAGATTGACCAGAAAGTGCTGCAAATGTCTAAGAACGATAGAAAAGAAAGTTGTTTGAGAAAATTTTGCTACTTATGGTAATGTAAGTTGAAACTGTTGGAAAGTGGTTAGTTATCGTTTTCCCTCAGTTTGAGAGCTGCTCACTTAATCCCAGTGCTGTGCGGCTTCGTTCTTGACGTCTCAGCATCGGCCGAGCTCTCCGGCTGCCGGAGGCGAAGAAGCGGCTTTTTCGCGCCCAGAGCTTTCTGCCGGTCGCGGTGCGCTCCGAACCGCGGCTTCTGCCGAAAGCCGCCGGGGACCGGCACCTACCTTCGGACAGCTGCGTATGCCCGTCTTCTGCGTCTCTTGCCGCCTAGACCTTAGCGAAAAGCTTTTCCAGGCATTATCTCAAAAAGGAACTCTGCCAGCACAGCAAGCGTCCCACGACGGTTTTCATGAAGGTACTCGAGTTCTTACCATCTCCTGGAGAAAAGAAAATGTAAGATTGACCAGGAAGTGCTGCAAAAGGTTTAGAAGGATGCAAAAGAAAGCTGTCCAAGAACTTTTTCCCTACTTGTGGTAATGTAAGTTGAAACTGTTGGAAAGTGGTTAGTTATCGTTTTCCCTCAGTTTGAGAGCTGCTCACTTAATCCCAGTGCTGCGCGGCTTCGTTCTTGACGTCTCAGCATCGGCCGAGCTCTCCGGCTGCCGGAGGCGAAGAAGCGGCTTTTTCGCGCCCAGAGCTTTCTGCCGGTCGCGGTGCGCTCCGAACCGCGGCTTCTGCCGAAAGCCGCCGGGGACCGGCACCTACCTTCGGACAGCTGCGTATGCCCTTCTTCTGCGTCTCTTGCCGCCTAGACCTTAGCGAAAAGCTTTTCCAGGCATTATCTCAAAAAGGAATTCTGCCAGCACAGCAAGCGACCCGCGACGGTTTTCATGAAGGTACTCGAGTTCTTCCCATCTCCTGGAGAAAAGAAAAAGTAAGATTGGCCAGGAAGTGCTGCATAAGGTTTAGAAGGATGCAAAAGAAAGCTGTCCAAGAACTTTTTTCCCTACTTATGGTAATGTAAGTTGAAACTGTTGGAAAGTGGTTAGTTATCGTTTTCCCTCAGTTTGAGAGCTGCTCACTTAATCCCAGTGCTGTGCGCCTTCGTTCTTGACGTCTCAGCATCGGCCGAACTCTCCGGCTGCCGGAGGCGAAGAAGCGGCTTTTTCGCGCCCAGAGCTTTCTGCCGGTCGCGGTGCGCTCCGAACCGCGGCTTCTGCCGAAAGCCGCCGGGGACCGGCACCTACCTTCGGACAGCTGCGTATGCCCGTCTTCTGCGTCTCTTGCCGCCTAGACCTTAGCGAAAAGATTTTCCAGGCATTTTCTCAAAAAGGAACTCTGCCAGCACAGCAAGCGACCCGCGACGGTTATCATGAAGGTACTCGAGTTCTTACCATCTCCTGGAGAAAAGAAAATGTAAGATTGACCAGAAAGTGCTGCAAATGTCTAAGAACGATAGAAAAGAAAGTTGTTTGAGAAAATTTTGCTACTTATGGTAATGTAAGTTGAAACTGTTGGAAAGTGGTTAGTTATCGTTTTCCCTCAGTTTGAGAGCTGCTCACTTAATCCCAGTGCTGTGCGGCTTCGTTCTTGACGTCTCAGCATCGGCCGAGCTCTCCGGCTGCCGGAGGCGAAGAAGCGGCTTTTTCGCGCCCAGAGCTTTCTGCCGGTCGCGGTGCGCTCCGAACCGCGGCTTCTGCCGAAAGCCGCCGGGGACCGGCACCTACCTTCGGACAGCTGCGTATGCCCGTCTTCTGCGTCTCTTGCCGCCTAGACCTTAGCGAAAAGCTTTTCCAGGCATTATCTCAAAAAGGAACTCTGCCAGCTAAGCAAGCATCCCAAGACGGTTGTCATGAAGGTACTCGAGCTCTTACCATCTCCTGGAGGAAAGAAAAAGTAAGATTGGCCAGGAAGTGCTGCATAAGGTTTAGAAGGATGCAAAAGAAAGCTGTCCAAGAACTTTTTTCCCTACTTATGGTAATGTAAGTTGAAACTGTTGGAAAGTGGTTAGTTATCGTTTTCCCTCAGTTTGAGAGCTGCTCACTTAATCCCAGTGCTGTGCGCCTTCGTTCTTGACGTCTCAGCATCGGCCGAACTCTCCGGCTGCCGGAGGCGAAGAAGCGGCTTTTTCGCGCCCAGAGCTTTCTGCCGGTCGCGGTGCGCTCCGAACCGCGGCTTCTGCCGAAAGCCGCCGGGGACCGGCACCTACCTTCGGACAGCTGCGTATGCCCGTCTTCTGCGTCTCTTGCCGCCTAGACCTTAGCGAAAAGATTTTCCAGGCATTTTCTCAAAAAGGAACTCTGCCAGCACAGCAAGCGACCCGCGACGGTTATCATGAAGGTACTCGAGTTCTTACCATCTCCTGGAGAAAAGAAAATGTAAGATTGACCAGAAAGTGCTGCAAATGTCTAAGAACGATAGAAAAGAAAGTTGTTTGAGAAAATTTTGCTACTTATGGTAATGTAAGTTGAAACTGTTGGAAAGTGGTTAGTTATCGTTTTCCCTCAGTTTGAGAGCTGCTCACTTAATCCCAGTGCTGTGCGGCTTCGTTCTTGACGTCTCAGCATCGGCCGAGCTCTCCGGCTGCCGGAGGCGAAGAAGCGGCTTTTTCGCGCCCAGAGCTTTCTGCCGGTCGCGGTGCGCTCCGAACCGCGGCTTCTGCCGAAAGCCGCCGGGGACCGGCACCTACCTTCGGACAGCTGCGTATGCCCGTCTTCTGCGTCTCTTGCCGCCTAGACCTTAGCGAAAAGCTTTTCCAGGCATTATCTCAAAAAGGAACTCTGCCAGCTAAGCAAGCATCCCAAGACGGTTGTCATGAAGGTACTCGAGTTCTTACCATCTCCTGGAGGAAAGAAAATGTAAGATTGGCCAGGAAGTGCTGCATAAGGTTTAGAAGGATGCAAAAGAAAGCTGTCCAAGAACTTTTTTCCCTACTTGTGGTAATGTAAGTTGAAACTGTTGGAAAGTGGTTAGTTATCGTTTTCCCTCAGTTTGAGAGCTGCTCACTTAATCCCAGTGCTGTGCGCCTTCGTTCTTGACGTCTCAGCATCGGCCGAGCTCTCCGGCTGCCGGAGGCGAAGAAGCGGCTTTTTCGCGCCCAGAGCTTTCTGCCGGTCGCGGTGCGCTCCGAACCGCGGCTTCTGCCGAAAGCCGCCGGGGACCGGCACCTACCTTCGGACAGCTGCGTATGCCCGTCTTCTGCGTCTCTTGCCGCCTAGACCTTAGCGAAAAGCTTTTCCAGGCATTTTCTCTAAAAGGAACTCTGCCAGCACAGCAAGCGACCCGCGACGGTTTTCATGAAGGTACTCGAGTTCTTACCATCTCCTGGAGAAAAGAAAATGTAAGATTGACCAGGAAGTGCTGCATAAGGTTTAGAAGGATGCAAAAGAATTTTTTCCAAGAACTTTTTTTCAGCTTATGGTAATGAGCTATACTGGAGGCTCAGACCATTCTTCTTCTTGGAATTGGTGAAGGATGCACAAGCACTGCTGATTGTGCTTCGTTGTGGTACAGGTAATAAATAGTTGATTGTTTTAATAAAAAAACACTTGAAATGCTAAGAGACGAATTTTAAAGCATAATTAATTGGAGAAAGATTCCTAAACTTGTGGCCGGTTTCCCCAACCCATCTATTGATTGCAAACGACATTCCTTGCTGTTGTTCTGGTGCATGAACCAAAGCCCAGTGATGTCTACTACTTAAGAAAGAGGTTCTACCTTCTTACTAGAATATGTTCTTACCCTTTTAAAACACTACCCCGAACATTAAGAACAAGAGATTACCTGATGAAGTAATGAAGTGCTTTGGTTGAAAGTAAATTGCATTTGAAGGAAACGGGTTTGGGGGCGAGCACAGGAAGATCTCCGAAGTAGAGTGCCAGCTTAGTTCTCTGCTTCAGAGATAAGTGAAGCAATTCAGGAATGTCTTTCCGTGAAAATAGTTTACAGATCTTTCTGCACAACAGGTAACCACCAGCATCAGAATGTGTGCAAATAACAGACTACTCACTACAAGGTTGTCATCCATGAGTGGTAAGGCAACTCAGACTCATAGCAGTGGTTTTGCTCTTGTGCCTCATAGAATAGACAGAAAAGAATGCGGAAAACTAATTTTTCCATCTAGTTTCTTTCAGTATTGGTTCCAGGACTATTTTCCTACCCTCAGGAGACAGCAAAAACTGTCAACAACTGAAATGCTTCAGAACTTGAAATGATCTGAATGGCAAATATTTCTCCTCAAATAAAATTTAAAACGTAAGTCATAACGGTAAAACAGATCGAGCTATTTAAAGATGAATGTTCTAGACTTACTAAAACATTCCCAGAGATAACTATTGTGTCCTAAATCTGTTTAAAAGTCCAGAGTTCCTGGTAAAAAAACTTCTATGCAGATGAGGTAGCTACATGATAGTCTCTTTCCAGCTTAATTATACTCTTCACTCTCACCACCTCTACCAGTTGATTTTCGTAAGTTCTTAGAAAACAGTACTTTAACTTTTTTAGTTCTATGAAAAAAAATGACAGTGACAAGAGTTCTTTGCACTGCCTGTTTTCTGAGAAGCCTGACCATCAAGCCTTAGGAACTTGATCATGAGTTTTATTTCATCTCAAAGTAAATTTTAAGGGCGTGGCAGAGAGAATGGGAGCCTCATGCAAAACAGTTTAGGCTTCTAATTCTTGTATTGTCCTACTTACCTACGACAAGAACTGGAAAGAGGATAGATTCGAGTTAGCAGCTGTTAAACATTTGCACATACTCTTCCGCTAAAGAAGAGGTCAAGGATGGTTTTCTGGCCCTCCCTCCACAAGCTGCAGCTTCCTTCAAGGCACTTTCACCTGTTGTGGCATGGAGCCCTCCAGCAGCTGCACTGTAGGTATGTGTTCCTCCATGGTTCTCTAGGGACTGCTGGGAGACAACCTGCTTCACTAGGATATCTCCAGGGACTGCGGGGGATTCTTTGCTCTGTCAACTGGAACACCTCCTCCTCCTTGTCTTACTGTAGTATCACAGAGCTGCTTCCCATACTGGTTTTTCCCCTCACTTGCCACTGCCCATTCATATGTTTTGTGCTTTTGACAATATATTCTCACAGAGACTGATGGGCTCAGTTGCAAAAATGTGTCTTGCTAGAAAATGACATGCTCTACAAAACCATGATTTTATAGAAAAGAATAGTGGAAGTACAAATATACTGCTAAAGGTCCGGAAACTTGACAGTGCTTCATTGTAATACATCCCCTGATTTTGCCTTCTTTCTCCTTAAGATCTGGAAAGAATACTGGGCAGGAGACAGTGTTGTTTCAAAGAAAAGACTTTTTTAGGATTCTAGGGTGCATCTTCAACTTTCTTGAGAAAATTGAGAAAAGGCCCTTTGTCTTTTGTGATAAATATCATTAGGCAGTAGGGACAAATTCTGACCAACAAGAGCAGGTCAAAATCTGGTGAGATCAAGCAATATACCTTGAGTGGCCAGGACAGAATCATAGAGTGGTAGAATCAGTTGAATTGGAAGGGGCCCGTCAGGAGCATCAAGTCCAACTTCTGGCCCTGCATGGGACCTTCCTCAAGAATCACACCAGATGCCTGAGAGCAATGTCCCAAAGGTTCTTGAACTCAAGATAGGTGTGATGCTGTGAGCACACCCTGGAGAGACTCTTCCAGTGCCCAGCCATCCTCTGGTTAAAAAACTTTTTCCTGATACCGGACCTGTGCCTCCCCTGACTCAGCTGCATGCTATTTCCTCCAGTTCTGTCCTTGTAAACCTCATTGGAGAACTTTCTGATACCTTCATGTCTTTTTTCATTGTGGTACCCAAAACTGCCCCCAAGCACTCAAGGTGAGGCCGCCCCAGAACACAGCAGAGCAGAGCAGAGCAGAGCAGGACAATGCCCTCTCTTGCCCAGCTGGTGATACTGTGCCTGATGCACCCCAGGACAGGCTTGGCCCTCCTGGCTGCCAGGGCACTGCTGATACCCATTTAGCTTGCCATTGGCCAGGAGCCTGGCTTCCTTTCAGCCTCTGGCTCCCTAGTCTATACACACACACAGAGCAGGATTGCCCTGTCCCAGGTGCTGAATCCAGCACTTGTCATCGCACAACTCCCTAAGGTTGGGGATTGCCTGTGGGAATCCTTGGAAACAGAGGATTTTGGGAAAGCTGCAAAAGGCAGGCCTCAGAGACAGCAGAACTGTGCTTGGAGCTAAGCAGTAGTCATAAGGTTTGTCAGCAGAAAAATGATAGAAGAAGTAGAGAAGTAAGGACAAATAGAACAATGGCCTGTGTATTAAAGCTTGACATGAAGAACTCCCTAAGCTACAGCAAAGTAGATCTAGCCAGATCTTAGGAAGTTCTAAGCTTAATAATGGAGCTCTGTGCATTCTATCTTAAGGCTTACAAGCAGGTCTTTTATTCAAAAGAAGCAAGTGTTCTTTGAACCAAAGTTCTGTGTGCTTCTAGGGATCGGAAAGAACTACTGTCAATATGCTTTTGCTTTGTGGGATTGGTCAAAAAGCTTTTCAAGTAAGTTGTAACATGAAGTTCTTTTTCTGCTGCTGGGGACGTGAGCTGCTGGCATCTTCCCACTGTCATAACCATGTCATGAGACTGATGCTGGAAAATACAACAGCTTGGGACGCCTTCCCCAGCAGTCCCGCCCCTTTCGTGATTTGTGCATAGACTCCCGGCCAGCCATAATTGCCCATCTCTCTTATTTGTCAAGATCTCTCTGCAGTGTCTCACTGGCCTCAAGGGAGTTAGTTGACAGCTCCTCCCAATGTAGCGTCTCTGGCAAACTTGCTTAATATTCCTTCAAGTGCCGAGTCCAAGTGCTTCAAAAGATGTTGAAGAGAACTGGCCCAAGGACGATACTGTCTTAGCCACTGAAATTAGCGCTTCATGCTTCTTCTTGCTCCTTAGTGCAGAAATCACAACAAATATCTTCTTTGTTTCTTTTCTATCCATGCAGATATCTTTGCTTATGCTCATGCTTTTTATCCCAACAGCAGCTGACACGACATTTACATACAGAGCAAGAGCACGCTTTTCCTGCTGTTACTAGACTTAACAATTTTGCAATCTGTCAATCAGATACCTTTGCAACTGAAGTCAGACCTTCAGCATTTCTCATCAAAAGAGTAGAATGTCCTCAGAAGTAGAGAAAACTTTGCTGCATACTCTGTAAGCCTGCAGAATAGATCATAAGGAGTTAGCATCACAATCATTTCAGCACTGACCCTATACTTGAGCAGGGAAAAAACTTCAAAGAACAGCTAATTAATGCAGCAACATAATCTAAGGAATAAAACAACTAGGATCTTCCAAACTGGTCCCTGCGGTAGAAATGTACTTGTAAGAATACAGAAGGTAAAAGATATGGTTTGGAAAGGCTACATCCTTGCTAAGCTAAATTGGATCTCATCCTGTAGATGAAAGATCAAGAAGCTCAAAGTGGAGCTAGAGAGACATGTCCAGATCATGAGATAGAGCAAAGCATTTTTCAAGATAATTAGGCATTTTGGTGGACTGGGCAGTTAGGTTAAATCTGCCACACTTACTCACTTTTGGGGACTGAATTGTGGAGTGCTAAACCATATCTGCTGCTCTAGAAAGTAAAAGAGACACATCCAAATGGTATGGTTAGTGTGAAGACTCTCACTCTCTATTGCTAAACATTTCATAAGCTATTAACCGGTCATAGGAACAAAATGAAATAAAGCCATTATACCATCTTGGAATGGAAAAATATGTTCAAAATATTTTTTTTCCTTCTGTTTTCTTCCTCGGTTTTTTTTTTTTTTTTTTTTTTAATCCCAGAAGATATGATTCATAATTTCAACCATTCTGGAATGCTTTCAATAGATGAAGCCAGCATAGTATTTTTCTAACAGGCTCTTGCCCCTTACCTTCTTCATTACTGTTTTGGAATATACTCCACAGTCATTTGATCTCAGTCAGTTTTTTATCTCTCTCCCCCCAAGACAAATTTTAAAGGACTACCTAACCACTAAAAATCATCATTTCTCTGGTTTCTCAAAGCTTTTTGAGAAAGTTGTTTTGTTTTGGTTTTTTCATATTGCATCATTCCTAATGTCTTCAGACCTACTACAAGTGGAAGTTCAAATAAATCTTACCTTAAAGAGACTGTGAAAGATAACAAACTGCCAGTCTTGGTATTTGTATTTTTCTAAATCCTTTTGATTTCAAGGTTGCCTTCCTGAATGCGCAGTTTAATTAGAAAACATTGTGTTTCTAAAGGAGACCCAGTTCAATTGCTTCTGCAAGTTCACCTTCATTTTGTAGGATTGTACTTCAAGAAATCTTGTTTCATTCAAACATTAAAAGAATAGATTTGACATCATATGTGACCCTTTCATCTCTCTCATCTGTATTTCATTGCGTGAGTTTCACAGTTGCCTCCAAGAAGATTCCTTTCAATTCACATAGCATGTTATCTGAAGATCTGTCTGCTTTCTTCACTTGCTTGAATGGGAAGACATGGGAAATACATTCTGAAGGTTATCTTTTATAGTCTACTTTTACCTACCAGTGTGCTTCTATTGACTAGAACCAATTTCAGCTGGAAAGAACATATTGTTCTGATCCGCTCCTACCAAGAGGGGATGATGTTTTCTTAACTGATCTCGGAGGGCAAAAGACAAGATGGAAAAGGGATTGCAGTATCACTCCAAACAAATGCACCTTTCTAGAATGACCACAGCAAATGCCTTCAAGGAATTAGGGAGAGGAAAAAAATAGAAAAGAGGGGGAGAAAGAGAGAGGGAGTATAGCTACCAAATGGAGAGAGATGAAGTCCTCGCAGCCCAGCCGATGGAGTTCTCCTAGGGGAGATCTCAGAGTCCTGGTTATCTCAAGGTTCTATTCTAGTCCATTGCTGAGGGGGGAAACAGATCTAGAAATGGCTGAGGGGGAGCAGATACAATAAAGAGCAAGTCTATTGAAATTGCTGAGGGGAAAATGGTATTGAAGACGGGTACAGACAGTCCATGTTCTCAGCAGGAGAAGTCAATATCAATATCAGCAGTGAGTGGGAGCTATTGTTTCAGGACTGGTTTCTATAGGAAACCAGTCTAGGTCCCGCCAACACATCTGCAGGCAACACTTAGCAGGCATCCTGCTTCAGTCAGGCCAGTAGCCCTGGATCAGAATTACGGGCGTCTCAGCCTCAGTCCTTGGGAGGGGGGCTTCAATCTGCGTCCCTCACGGTGGTAGTGGAGCAGATGAAGGATTTTCCATGGGGCGGCTACCACAGTTGCCCCAGCAAGTTCATCTGGCCAAGAGGTGGGAAAATTCCTGGGCTGGTGTCGCGAAGCACGTGCAGGCCCATAGGTCGCCTCGCCCCTTGGCAGGCCCTGCTAGAAGCAGTCACTGTAGACACAGCTGCCAACAATCACTTGGCAGGCCAGAATTCTGCTCAGGGGCCTCAGGATTTCTGGCATTCCTCTCTGACCGGCATGCCAGCATTCCAGTCAGGGTCCTCAGGGTCCCGATGTCTGTCCTGGGGACGGTCGTGAGGCAAATGAGGGGAACTTCGGACTGTCTTTCACATGGATCAGAAAATCAGTTTACTAAAATGGCCAAAAAAGAATGTGTAACATTTAGAATTGAGGAAAAAAACAAAAACAAAACCAAACCCAAAGCATTGGAGCAATATCATTCTAGAGAATGCCATGTATCTATGAAAAGTACAAAAAACTTCTGTTTTCAAATGCACTTACAAATCACCTTTTTGCATCTGTTTTGGGTTTTTTTTTTTTTTTTTGATTTGTTTTTTTTGTTTGAAAGCTCTGGCACTTATCTGATTCTTTTTTGAGCTAGTTCAGCTCATTAATCTGGTAAGAAAGCAGCTAAAAGTAAAGAGAAAAACCTATGGGGACCAGGATGCCACTTCAGCCACGTTGTCGTGAAGCATTAGGTCAGCCTTCTGTGTTGTAGAAATATCTCTGTCCTAGATGAAAATCAATGCATAGCACTATCTTCTTTTAAACTTTGTCCTTGCTACTGGGTTCCTGAATGATCAAGATGCTTTCAAACCAAACAACAGCCAGCCCTCTGAGATACTCCCCAAAGTATTGCGATGGAATAACTTGATCAGGAGGAAGAGCTCGCTATGCAGAACCTGAATATGAGGTCAAGAATGCTTTGTTGTGGATTACCATAGTTTGGGATTGTTTATCTCTTACCCCACCATGTAGGTCTAGGAAAAAATTAGGTAGCCACAAGGCTTTTACAGCTCTTCTTGTATTTTGGGATAGTAAGGATTTAGGGGAGTAAACAAAACTGTGGTGAGTTTTCCTATTGACTTGATTGCTCTGTCACTTTGAATTAACTGCTTTGCATGTCAGCTAACCCATCAGCATCAATGAAAAGAATATTTTCTTCCTTCCTGCACAAAGGATGTTTCATGATGCCTGTGATGTCAGGGACTTAAAAATGAAGACCATTGTGATTGAAAGGAAGCACTGGCATGCCACAAGGTAACTGTAGTGAGCTGTGTTTCCTCCTCAGCTTCACTGTGAGAGTAGAATTTTATTGAGCAGTTCCAAAACTTGGTCTTAGCATAGTCTGGTGACATATCTCAAAGGAGCAGTGTCCTAGGGTGACTTTATGATGCTTGTATCCCCAGTCATCTGTTCTCTTAATGCTGGATATGATATTCTCTGCCTTCAAGACTGGTTCTGAGAGCAAAGGTGGGGAGAAGAAGAAGCACCGAGTTTCTTATCAGAGGCTGCACTCCTTAGAAAGCAACACTCTTCCACATTCTGCGCTGCACTGTGTTGTCTGGGCACTGACAGAGCAGAACAGAGCACGCATTTGCTTTTTAGTTGGTTTAGCTGGCTGAGGCAGAGTTTTCCCTGGACTGGTTTTTTTTTTCCTTTCCCTTTTCTTGGAACGTTTCGAATCTGCTCCGGACTGGGACCTGGGAAGCACTGGGAACTTGCACTTTGTGGCCTACTGGGGCCTACCCTGGGTAGCAGCCTTCCCCATTGCCGGAGGGGTTGATAACAGAGTGAGCACCCATAGGAGAGACTTTCTGATTTGTCGTCTCTTCAGTGCGGCAAATGAGTTTTGTCATCTGGTATTGTTCATATTTTGTGCTGGGAAGTGCTTTGCCTGTTAAAGAAACAGCTTTTTCCCACTTCTCTCCCCAAACCAGTTGAGGGGAGCGGCTGTGTGGGTGGGCTTTCGGTGGGGGGGAGGGTGCAGTGGCCCTTTGTGAGGTTTTCTGCCAAATTTAGCCCTAAACCAGGACAATCAGGATGTGCGACTTAGAGAATGGTGGTTGGAACTTTGGTTGGAAAAGACCTTTAAGAACACTGAGTCTAAATGGAATTAGCAAATGCAACCATCAAGAAATGCTTTGCTGTTTGAAGAGAACGTGATTTATCTTGTAAGCTTTGCAAGTATTTGTGTCATCACAAGCACACATGACCAATGCATTAGATGGGAATATAATAAGAAACCTGTGCAGATCAACAGAATGATTCTCAGGGTAGGATATTTGCATGTTTCATCTGTCTTCCTGACTTCTTCAAATGAATTCTTTTTAGAAAGTAATGATTGGAATTGTTACTCTTTTGACAGTTCTGAGTGTATTACTGACCTTTTTGGCATATGAATGCCAAACGGGTTAATTCACCTCGTTTTTCAGATAAGGACCGAGATTTAGTGTTGCTTCAGCTGGAGGCAGAAACATTGAAATCCTCCCGCCTCCTTCTTAGTACCTAATTTCTATTACAAAATCAGTGCACAATCTTGTCCCTTAAGGTCCACTTAGCTCAGTTTATACCAACAGGGTGACATTAGCAGGGCTCACATGATGCTGCACACAGAAGCCCTCAGTGTGCAGCTCTAGCAGACAGTAATTCCATGCAGTTGGACAATCCCAGTGCTGACTTTGGATCACCAGAAGCGTTCTAAGTAGAACGAGACAAATTTAATGGAGAGGTCTCTGCAGGAAGTGGCCTGAAGAAGACAGCAGAAATCCCAGCTGTGTGTTTGTAGAAATCAGTTGAAGGCCATTTACAGAAAAAAGATCTTTAAATCTAGCTAGCTTTTTCTGCAGATTATTTGTAAACTATATGCATGAGATGGACAGTTTCACTGAGCAACTGAAATACAGCTGCATTTAAGGGGATTGAATCAGGGTTGGGAAGCAGTGAAATAAAGCTTTTCAGGAATACCGGACATCCAAGTCCCGCCAAAATTGATCCGTTTTTTATGTCCAGATGCTTTTGAAAATAATGGGTGACCATTTGGCTACCTCATCGTTTTAATCAGAAATACAAAGAAAATTTTAAACTCACATATTTTATAGCTTGAGTATTTTTCTTTGTTTATTTCCTACTTTCCAATTCAGTTCTACAAATCATATGATTAGGTAATGAGAACTCATGCTGTATAAAAATATTTAATGCTATACTTCCAAGTTAAGGCCATGTATTTCCTGGAACTGTTTCAAAAAAAAAAAAAAGCCTATCTGGATTCTTTCTTCCCCACGCTCATTATTAGATGAAAATCATTTCAATATTCTATTTTGACTTTAGATGGTACAAGATTATATTCAGAAATTCAAGCCTCTACTGTTAGGTTGTTTACATGGTTTTCTGGCCCTTCTAACTTTGTGCAACCACTCTTTGCAGCTATATATTTTTGCAGTAAGGCATCCCAGGGGTCTGTGAGAAGTTTTAATGTCAAGCAGAACTAACATGTAAACTACACGTGACATACTCGACATATTTCACCTCAGAAAGTTACAGTATGCTTAGACGGGATGAAATACGAAAGAAATAGACTTAACACAATATTTCTAAATCTTGGAAATCTATTACCTGAACTTTGAGTCCGTTTGCAGGACTCTGTAGAAATGCAAACGTGAAGTCCAAGGAGTAGAGCAGAAGGCATATTGGGCAGGGGGACAGAAGATTGCTTTGAAGGATGATGTAAGCAAGATTGCATCCTAGAAAGATAGCAGCTGCTTCTGCTGGTGCCAACATCGAGAATTTGTGCCACTGGCCTAGTTTTCTGGGGACTTTTGACCTGCACGCTCTTGAGGGCTTGCAGACATGAATTAATCTGTCCTTTGATCTTTTCTTTCATTTGAATGTCTAGGACCTGTTTTGGTCTTGTGTACGGTACTGTATCGTGTTATAAACAGACATGTTTCCACTGTTTGAAAGCTGGAGTTGAAAGTTAGGTTGCAACTATGAGTTGGCTGTCAAAAGAATTAATTTTCTGCTTTAAGCAAAATATCAAGAGAGACATTCAATCCACTCCTGTGATACAGATTCATTTTGAATTTACAGGGTAATTTGCATTAGTGGTTGTACTGCATGAGCAATAAATATGACTTGCTTGGTTTCTAATGATGATAATAGTTCTCTTTGTATTACTATAAGAATTGAATCCACCATCATTCTTTTCCTATTATTATTATGCTGTAAAGGAAAAACTCTTTTGCATTAACCAAGGAGTAAAATGCATGCATTTAGCATCATTCTTGCAGGTAGTCCTCAATTCTGAAAAGACCTCTCAGAAGCTGCATCAAATGGGAAAGCCAGACGGATGGCAGAATGCAGAAGCTGCCATTTAGGATCGAGTACAAAATGACACCCAAGAAATTCTTCATGGATGCTGCATAAGTACAAAGACGCCATTATTTCAAGGTGAAAAAGAGTCAATGAATAAAAAACGATGCTAATCAAGACACTAGAGTACCAAGCGTGCGACAAGGCTTTTTTGTAATGAACATCATGCCCAGCATGAAAAAGTACTCTTTTTATTGTAGATCGTTTAAAAGTGCACAACAGTTTGGAAAAAAGTGCTTTTCTTTTTTCTAGTAATAAGAACTCCGTATCATTCTAAGAGATACTGGACACAGGTTTTTGAAAACAATGTTCTTTTAAAGGTTAATTCTATTCATAAATACTTCACAGGAAAACATTTGATCTGCTGTTCATCCTGAAGACTCTTAAAGGAAAATGTTTTGGTTGCGTTCTCTTCTGACTAGTTCAGGAGCTCAGTCTTACCAGCATTCTAATGCTTTTTTATGTTCCTGATGGCACGGCTTAGACATCCTTGTCTCCGTTACCGTCATGATTTCCATATCAAGTGATGAGAATTTTTCTTCATGATTGGTGAAGTGTCATAACATTCATGTCAAGTCAATTTGAAGTTTTTTTTTCCAAAGGAATCTCTTCCTTCCTAATGAAAACCATTTGAAATAGCAAACCTACTCCGTTTTTCAGAAAGTGATATAATAAACCTGTAGAGTACAATGTCCTCGGAGTTGTTTTTTCAGCAGAAGAAGAAAACTGCTGTTTTCTACTTCTTCTATCACCTTAGACTTACTTTATTCAAAACCTTTTTAAACCTTTGAATTTCTATTTTTATAGCTAATTCCTTTCACAGTGGGCTATAGCATATGTATTTTGAAAGGCCATTTGTACATATTCAAAGGGCTTACTTCTATTCTACTAAGAAATGGCTGTACTTCTAGTAGGGAAACTTCAAGGTCCAGTAAGATTTTATCTTGTACAAAATTTAAAAAACTCCAACTCTTAAAAATGATACCAGAAAATGACGTCTGTAAGACTGTGGCAGGAGGCTTTTTCCAGAACAATGTGCAGTTCTTCCCAATTCTATTTTTCCCTCCCATTACTTTGTACACAAAGATTTTTACACAGTCTTCTAACAGTGGCATGTTACTACTGGGCTAGAGTATTGCCCTGCCAGCATTGGAATTGACTGGAATGCAGCTGTGTTCCAATTTGCTGATGGGACAAGGGTTTTTTTGCTGAACACACTTTAGCAAGCAAGAGGGCTTCTTGGTCTTTAGATGCTGAGTCCCAGAAAAAGATGAATGAGGTGGTGACATGCCTCGTGTTTTGAAGAGAGATCAAAAAGTTATTGCTGGGGTCACCTCCCTTTTGGTACGGAAAGCACACAGAGGGCTTTGAAGCAGCACTTTCACCCTCTTTGCATTCACTAGTAAATCTGAGACAGAGCTTGGCCCAAGGTTTGTGCAAAAATACTCTTTTGATGCAACTGTTCACCAGACAATATCTCTGGGAAAATGTGCAAGGGCAGAAAGCAAGCCCTTCCTGGGAAATCTACTGAAATGGTTCAGAAGTTATTCCCACTCACTGTTGCTAACCTCTGCTGTCTAGCTGTCGGATATGCTTGGGACCATGTTGAAATAATTCTAAACAGTGTACTGAGGCTGCAATATTGAGTAAACATAGGTATTTTCCATAGGTGTCAGGGAAAAATATTTCTGTTGGTAAAAATGAGTTCCATAGAAAACAAGAAGAGCATGGTAGAAAAAAAATCACATCCATAGAATGAAGATGCCCAGAATTCTTCTTTTGAAGTTACACAGAGTCAATATTTTCTAAATAAGGTTGTGAAACTTATGAAGAAGTAAGAGTACATTCCACCTGACTGGTGCACAAGTTCATGTTTCCAACTTACAAAAAACATATTATTAAAAGAAAAATGTTCCACCTTGTGGAAAAGTAGCCCATTCGTAATTGTATCAAAGGTAGGGTTAGATCAAGTATTCCTACAAGACAGTAGTAGTACTATGAAAAGCCTTTTGGCCTCTATCTGACTACAGGAAACTTGAGCAAGCAGAAGTGTCTTTCCCTGCTGCAAGCTGTACTTCCGATTTGCTACTGCTGCTTAAACATTGTTCAAAGAAAACTTGTCAAAATAAAACTAGTGTATACAAGCAACTGGAACTATCCATTGCGTTCCAGCCAATTTGAACTAGAAAATATCGGACACACACTCCAGTTGAATATTCTAATGCATAGATGGAGTATACCAGCACTAAGAAATGGGAACGCTGGAGAAAGGAGCAAATGCAGATGAATTTCAGGGAAGCAAATTATTGGAGAGCTAACTGCAGTCCCTCGACTTTACAAGAAATGATGTCCAGTAAATCCCAACCTGACACATAAAGAACTCCGTTTTGAAATGGGCTGCATCTATGGTCCTCTGTTCTTCCTAGATGAAGGAACTGTGTTTTGAATCAATCTTCCAAGTGGTATGGCTAAAGACCTTGGATACCTCAAAATTTTTTTTTTTTTCCAGAAGCAACTGTCTCGAAACCTCTTTAAACTGACATTTCCCCTTACGATGCCATCTTTTAAAAGAGCACCTTTTCATTTAACAGGGTATTCCAAACATCATTTCCAAATTTAGACTAAAAGTAACACTCTTTCTAGTTATCTTTGGGTTTTTTGCAGCTTCCTGCCAACATAGGCAGCAAGGAAGAGAACCGACGGCAGCTCTTTCTGGAGCATCTTGAACAAAAGCCCTTGCTTATGTTCAAATCTTTCACTTCTCCAAAATCCATAACGATGAAGAAAAGGTTGTGAAGGCATTACTAGTAGTATTAGATGGCAATGGATGGGTCAAATAGAATTTGTATCGCATAGATGATACTTGGCAAACAGCAAATGAAGGGGTTTCTTTCAGCTCTCAGACTGATGTTACATCTCAGTAATTTGTTAAAAAGATAACAAGAAGGATATTTTTTAACAGTGAACTTAATTACACCCCTACCCATGGACATCTGAATCTTAGGAATAGACAGTGTCTGATTTAGAAAAAAAAAAAAGAATTATCACAGTTTAAAGAAGTATATGATCATGAACACTTTGCTGATGGAACGTAGCCTATTCATTGGCTGAAATGAAGCAGGTAGACAGGACATAGGAAATATTGTTTTGTGGATCAAACATTTATTTTTTTAAAGTGATGCTTACAGATGGTGAACTCACCAACTTTGATATTGCACAGTAGATAAGGGTACCTAACTTGCTCCATCAAGTTATCCCTTGGAATCACCATCCAAGGGCATTTTCCCCTGCCTCTGTGAAAATGTGCCTACCTTTTTCACAATACTTTTGCAGCAGCATTGCTAGGCCTGATCAGCTGTTATGGAGGGTGAATGATCAGCAGCAAGGTGACTGGCCAGGGTCATTTGCTTCAATGGATTTTGATCTACTGGATATTTTGAAGACGTGCTTCAGCCCTCTTTGTCAGACACAGCCTTCAAAGGGTGCTAAACAATTGTTCGGGCTGTGGACCACATGAAAAAGTACTTTCTGGTGCCTTTACTGGGCCATATGCTCTTGATTCTCTCCCTCAACTTCTCCATCACCTCTCATCTCTTTCACATGAGCTATGTTCAAGGTCCACAGGATACTTTTCACAGAATCTTCAGGCCTGATGCAGTAGGAATGATGAACAAATGCAGCTGGGATGAATTTTCCAGTTTGGATAAAACCTCTTGTGCACACAAATCCCCCTATGCCCAGAAAAACCTTCACTAAGCACTCGTGTTCTACCTAAACCGCAGTTTAGTCTGAAAGAAAAGCTTTGGTCTGAGAGTATCTGAGAGATTTGCATGAAGCACAGATATCTGACCTATGCAATTTTGAAGATCAGAGCTAAAAGAAAATGGCAAGAAGTTTTTAATTTTGCCGGTTTTAATTTTCAATTCCATGCACTTTTTCAAAAAGTGTCAATCTCAAATGGCCATCAACATCTTTCAGTCGTCTGGAAGTTAGTATTCATATCAAATGTGTTTCAAATCAATAGAATTTCAAACCTTTCCTCAAAGTTTATATACCTAGATTTAGTATTTCTGATCTCTATTAGATGAAAGGAAGACATTTTTTGCTGTTGGGGTGCTGGAACGCTGCTTCGGGTTGCCCAGAGAAGTTGTGGATGTCCCATCCCTGAACGTATTCAAGTCAGCTTGGATGGGGCTTTGAACAGCAACGAATGCGACCCTTGATGGTAGATAAACAAAGCTTGAATATAGAAGAGACTCAGATTGAGTTATACGAACAAATTTTCTCTCAGCTCTTGGGGTAAATTCAAAGTTGTACAAAATTGCATTTCTCTGTGATTTTCACTACTGTAACAGAAAGCTTCATGAAAACTGTGCAGAAGATATCAACTTTTAAAAGCGGTAAGAACTACAACATCAAACACATGGGATGGGTTTCATCATGGGACACCCTCTGAGAGAAAATCTCTGTATTTCGACACTTCATGCCAATCATTAGGATTTCAAGGAGTGCCAAAGAAGGCGGCAAAATATCCTTCAGGACATTATTTACTGTAGTTCAGCCTGGCCATTAGTTGGAATTAGTGTTTGAACTAATGTAGACATACCACACACACTTTCCATGCACTGAAAACTTACTGTTTACAATGAATAAGCAATGAGGATCAAAATTGATTGAAAGCATCTTAAAAATGTCAAGTATTTCACTGTAAATGATCTAGGATCAAAATACTTATTCCTCCTTAGTGAGGGACAAATAAATTCTTCCATACCATGATGGTTAAAAATTGTCTAAACCAATGTTTTCTTCTGAAAAGACATCATCTAATTTTTTCTATTTTTAGAAGAAAATATTTCTAGACATAGAACAAAGGAATTTTAAAGGAACAAATGGAAGGAAAATATTCTGCAAACAGAATTCAATGAAAACCTGTGTTTTAAATATGAGGTAGATATTCAACAGAGTTTTTGTACCAGATATTTGAAATAGTGTACCGGCTATTTTGTCCACAAAGAGAGCTATTTAGCATTTCAGTCTTTTCCAAGGTGTTCATGATCTGCTATGCTGATCTCTGTGCATGCCTAGGTGTGTGCGGAAGGTGGGGCCATGTGAAGGGGAGTGTCTATGTTTGCTTAGCACTCGGAGTGGCAGATTCATGCCTCAGCTCCATCATTTCTTTTAGAAACTTCCCAGAGAGTGGATATGAAGTTTCATATCCAAAAGAGATCAATTCCCAAGTCATCCATTTTACTCTACCTTGTAAATCACATGCTTTGTTGCATATTTTATCAAATATACTTTCAAGCCGCGTGGAGGAAGGAGAATGTGGAGAATCCCTCCAATGTCTTGCAACTTGTACGCAAATAGATTTTCAAGAAAATCATCATTTCTCTTTTAAATACATCTGGGACAGGCATGATGGTGGGGTCAATCTGTTGAAGTTTTTGTTGCTGGGGGAAGTTGTACGAAAGGACTGGTTTTTACATTGACCAGTTACTGAATCAAGTGCATGAACACATTTGAAATTCCACTGGGGTTTCCTTTTTCTAGCAGACTACTTCTAGAACTAGCTAGCAGACTCAAGATGACTCTTTTTCTCTGTTTTTGTTTCTTTCCTATTTTCTTGCTTTCTCTGCAACTGTCTACACAATTTTAGGACTTTTTTCCCAACTCAAATTGTTTCATAGACCGATAATTCAGATACGCTTTTTACAAGGAATGTTTTAAATCTTTGTTAGAATTAAGAAAGTTAAGGACATAGGTCTTTTTCTTCCCTTATGAATATTGCAATGAAAGAGTTCAATAAAGACCAACTCCTTTTTATTTATTTGGAATACAAGTCGATAATTCCCATACAGTAATTCATTGGTGGACCAATATTTGCCATTCTGATGTAAGTTGTCACTTCTTAACAATATGCCTTCTGTGACTACGTTGACAACACTTTTGGTAAAGATCCTAACTGGTCTTAGACACGCATAGGGAGAAATTTGCTCTGCCAGTGTCAGTCTTAAGCATGCGTCTCAGAGGATCTTTCTAGAGCTGGGGAATTTTCCCATGAAAGGGATTCAGTTATGGAAGAGACAGGTTTCCTGGAGTTTTACATTCTTCTTGAACACTACTTAAGGAACTTAAATCCCATGTCCATTTGGATCTCACTCTGCACAGAGCTTTGTCATGCCAGTCCTTGAAATGCATCTCTAAGAGAATTCACTAGCACAGAATGAATGAGGGTGGAAGGGCTCTGTGCGGCTCGCCAAGTGCCATCCCCCTGCTTCAACCAGGATACCTAGAGCCTGTTGCCCAGGATTATATCTGGGCCTACTTTTAATGTCTTCAATGATCCAGACTCCACCATCTTTCTGGACACTCTGTGCCATGGTGCAGTCACCGTCACGATAAAAAATAATTTTGTGATGCTCAGAGGCAATCTCCTGTATTGCAGTGTGTGCCCACTGCCTCTTGTCTTTTCACTGAGCATCATTGAAAAGACACTGGTTCCCTGCTCTTTGCACTATTCCTTCCCGTAGGTATGTGTGCTGCCATGTAGATAAACGTCCAAAACTTCCCTGAAGCCCAGGCAGATGATATTCTCTTCATCTACCAGGCAAGTTCATTCACCAGAGGAGTTTAAAAAGTTGTCAAGCCCCAATTTCCCCTAGTAAATCCATGCTGACTACATTTGTTCTGTCCTCCTTCGTGTGCCTGGCAATGCTTTCCAGGAATAGCTACTCCATCAACTTCCTGGGGATCCAAATGAGGCTGGCTGGCTTGTGCTTTTCTGAGTCCTCCTGGTTGCCTTTTTTGAAGATGGGTGACATTTGCTTTCATCCAGTCTTTGGGCACTTTCCTCAGTCACCATGGTCCATCCAACATGATCAGGAGTGGCCTCAGAATAACATCTGCTAACACCCTTGAGACCTGTGCATCCATCTCAACAAGGCCTGTGGACTTTATGGAATACTTCCCAATTCTGTGACTATGCCCATAAAAATTTGCATGGGATAAGAGGCCATTTTAACAGGTACCTGAAGAGTGAGTGAAAAGCTATGGAAGCAATCCAAAAGGACAAAGACTAGAGTTCCCTTTGAAGACAAAGCATCCCATCATGGAGCTGAGCAGCTTTAGATCCAGGTAATCTTCCTCTCTGAAAGGATGCAGAAGACATGATTTTACCTAATCCAGTAATAAAATGTGTTGACCATTCACTTGCAATACAAAAAATTCAATGATTTCCAAAATTATTGCCTCCTAAGTAGACAATAATATACTGGCTGGGTATTCCCCTAACAGATGAGAGCACCTGCTTGATGTCTCTTATGCGTGCAGACTATTTGAAGTAGGTCATTTGAGTGGGGATTCCTGGTCTTCGAATTTTCTTTCTGATGAATTTGGAATATTTACTGAAGCAAGGACCGGAAGATGAAAACTTCATTTCCCATCAGCGCACTCTAACATCCATGGCCGTAATGCCATTGTTTCTCCCCAGCTGAGTCAAGAATTCATGACTACAAAGTGGATCAGCTCCAAAGGAAAGATCAAGGCTGGATAATATTCTCTCTTGGTAAAGCTATTTATCTCAAATGAAGTGACCAACTTCTAATCGCTCACTGGCCTAAAGCCACAAGGAGGGGGAGATGGACCAGCTTTCCTTCCACTGCTGCTCTCTTTGTCACCTCGGTGTTTAATACGAGTAGGAAGACGTTCAAAAAGACAGCGTTGCAGAATTAATAAAATTCAGTCTTAAAAAAAATCATTTTTTAGCAGGTGAAATAAAAATAGCAAATAAAATATATAAGTTTGTCTTGCCTTCTTCTGCAGGTTTTGTAACTGGCACACCTTTCCTTATGAACGCACTGTCCTTTCCTAAATACTCTCATATGGAGGAAGATGCTTCTGATCAGAAGAGCACTAGGATGTCTTTACTCGACCTTTTCTTTTCACTGATGCTTGGTCCTCTGAAAAGAATGGTTTTCTAAAATTGAAATGTGCTACTATTGTTCCCATGGGGTAAGCCGCAGACTCCTCCTGTCGGAGCTGTCACTAATCAGCTACTCTCCTATCTGCCTTTAGTAGTTGAATGTTCTGGTCTAAAAGTAGCACCTTCTGTGTAGCCATGCTCTTAGTTGCCAGTCTCATCCTAAATCCAAAGACCCTCCTGCAAAGGACCGCTGGTTCTGTAGTCAACTAAGGAAAAAAGACCCGTCCATCCATGCTTTCTGATTTAAAATATTAGGGTATGATGTCCCTAAACAATTCTCTGCAGTTGAACACTACTTATCTTTGGCGTGTTCCTTCAACTCACTCGCAAGTCATTCATGCCTTAGGTTATTGGGAGAATTGCTTCATTTGAAGATGATTAAAAGGGGTATGAGAATACTTTTGTGCTTCTGCTATGAGGATACTTTTCAAATCCATACAAACTCCCTGCAAATGCAAAAACCTGCATCCTGTATTGTCCTAGCTTACAATATCAAAATGCATCCTATTCCCAACCTCAAGAACTGAGGTAACCAGGGGTGGCATCGTTTTTTCCTTCTCTCCTGTTAATGGGCCCATCAATGTCTTGCCACATGACTCAGAGATAACTCCCTCCAGGAGCCATTTCTGTTTCACGGGTAATCAAGGACCCACATCATGACTCAGAATGATATCAGCCCATTGGGAGATGCTCTGCCCAGGGGGTAGGAGCTAAGCATCCCCACCTGGATATCATCTGGGTTTTGGAAGGCAAGAAGCACTATTTCTACTGCATTGCCAGAGGAACGGCCACCCTTAGCCACTGGTTTTCCAGAGGACGAGAGCTACCAGATGGTTTCTACAGAATCACCACTTCAACAAGACCATTTCATCCAAACTGCTTTCACCACCCTAACTAGCAGGATGTCAGCTTGTATTCTGACTCTGTCAGTGGTTTTTCTTTTGTACTCTTGCATGGATTTGGGTTTTTTCCCCTTTTCCTAATAAACTGGATTTCTGACTTGGAGTCTTGCTGCGGTGCTGGATTTCTTCAGCCCAACTAGCTCCCGACACCGACAGCGAGAGTAGGCCGCCCCAAGAAAGCTGTCGAATCCGGGCTGCAGCTGTAGGGCACAGCTGCTCTACGGCACAGGTGGACTGCCTTGGGGATAGAACTGCGCTGAGAGCAGGGACAAGGAACAGGGAGAGGTCTTCTGCATATTTTTCAGTTTACTCCCTGGAGGGTCAAGGACAGAAAGACACTGATTCAAAGGCATCCATCAACTTCTAAATGGGGGGAAGGTCCCAGGGGAGGATACAATCTTTAACCAACTGGGAGAAACTGGGGGTGGAAGACAAGGAGGGGAATACAATGTTGAAACCAGTAGGGGGACTACAGGGGAGGAGAATAACTTGAAGAAACCACTGGGGTTTTGAAGGGTACAAAATTGAGAGGGAAGTTTCTAGAGAAAGGGGCAGGCTTGGGGAGGGGTTGATGTTCAATGGGAGAAGGAACAGGGAACAAAAGGGCAGGTCTTTGGGGAGAGGGACAGCTAGGGCAAAAGCCAACAATACTGGGGGGAAAGGAACAATCCATTCATAATAACATATGCTATAACAGCACAAAATAGGAAGCCTTAGAAAACGGACTACTAGAACTGCAGTACAATAATAAACACACACTGCAACAGAGTGTCTCACTGGTTTGGCTTTCAAAGCAGAAGAGGTGCCAACCTAAAAATTTCCCAACTTCAAGGTTAACTGGCTGCAGTTTTGATTTCCTTCTTCAATATATCACCAAGGCGCTATCAGCTTCTGTAATTGGCTCAGCAGCATGTCTGTTCTTAGTGCCAAGCAGGGATTCACTTTGCCAGGCATGGAGGAAGCTTCTAGGAGCTTTGCACAAAAAATCACTTCTGTGGCTGGCTTCTTCCCTCCCCACCAAAAACCAAGCCATGCCAAACCAACACCTTAACTAATTCGTAGTACTTAGTACGCATCCAAGAATGTCTTTTAAACGATGCTTTATGTTTTTGACCAAACGCACTGAAAAGAAGTGGATCCATAATATTGATAAAAATTGTTCCAGTTCAATAGAAATATTGGGTCATGCAACTCTAGATTACATAGCTGTTTTTTTGTACAATACCCAGAGGCTTTTTTCACCTCCATGGAAGAGCCTAAATGAGGGATGTGGGAGTCCAGGCGGCTCTCCAAAATGCAGTTTATTCCATCCAAGACGTTGCAGCAGTCCAGGGTAGTGGGCAACAGAGCCTGTGCCTACAGCTGTCAGCTCTAGCTACAGGCAGGCCTGGAGACCCTTTGGTTTTGGCACTTTGCTGAGCATCTTCATACAGTAGAACCAATCTATCCCTTAACTATTATCTATAGCCTATCCTAACGACTCTAATTACCATATGTTGCTATTCTCCACTCACTAAAAGTCAGTATATTACAGTTGAAGCGGAAAGTTGTTTTTCAGTTTTCTTGACAGTGGAAAATTTGGAGAGCTTTTTCTGCTTGCAGCATTTGCTGACTTGTTTGCCTGTGCTAGCTTCCTGCTTGGTAAAAACATCTTCTTGTTTGGGGTGGGTTTATCCTTTGCTGTAAGTCATAAAACCCTCTTCTAACTAAGGTATCCTCGGTTATCCAGTAAGACTGGCTCAGCAATTCTTTTCTTCTAGATCAAAACTTGCTTCCAACTCTATTCCTTCTTCAGACTCCACAATGAAAAATCTTTCTGCCAAGCATACATATCTGTGAGACTTTCTTGTCAAACTTTCATCTTTCCCAACACCTCTAAAGAAATGTTTCCTGATGGTTTGGATCAGAAGAT
Source organism: Haemorhous mexicanus (assembly GCF_027477595.1). Classification (NCBI taxonomy): domain Eukaryota; kingdom Metazoa; phylum Chordata; class Aves; order Passeriformes; family Fringillidae; genus Haemorhous; species Haemorhous mexicanus. Next base: position 19,475,771 of record NC_082345.1, on the reverse strand, counting down.
CCAGTATTGCCATCCTGAGATTTTTCTTTCGAAACCCATAAGCTGTGCTCAAGGTGTTGGCTATGTTCTTCATTGTGCCTTGCATCTATTTTGGCTAGAAAGCCAGTGTAGATGATGTCCTTGCTGCAGTAGCCATGGGAAATAAGGTGGAGTGTCTGGCTGATGTACCGGGATGTAGACTATCCAGCACTCCCCCAGGGAGGCGAGGATCCCTAAAGGAATAGAATATTGGCTATGCTCTGGGAGTTTTACAGAGAGAAAGATCCTCACAGCTCAAATGATTTGTCTCCTGGAGTTCTGAGGAGTATGTGGTGAAGAAGAAGGCTGCTGTCTTTTCCAAGAATCTTCCGTGCATTCAAGAGGATCATTGAACTTCTTGTCTGAGAATGAAAGAAATATTAGTAGTAATTAGTACTTTTTCTCTGTCTGTGCATCACTGATTGAATTTGGGTAGGCAATATTTTTTTTATTTATTTCTTTGAATTATTCATCATAAGGTCTTCCAAATTCCCAAATTCTGCTTCACTTCTTTCTTTTGTAGGCCAGTCTGGTTCATCTTCTCTTCTACTGTATTATTGCAGACCATATCTGAATGGATTTTTTTTTTTTCATTTTGAACATTAGGTTTAAACCGAATGAACAGAACGCTTTATTTATCCTTATTTGACCAGTTTGCAAGGAAATACAGAATTTTGAAGAGAAGTGACGTGACTCCACTTGAGGTTTTCAATGGAAGAGAAGAATGACAATGTCCTACATTCACAGCCTTGTTTACAGTAACATTGCAGCTAGTTTCCAGCAACGAAGGTCAGGTTCTGGAAGCAGGCATGCATGATTGTAGAGAAGTCTAAAAAGTTTCAGTTTGGCCGCTTTTCTTGAAAAATAGCTAATATGTCTCAACGTTGTGCTGAATCTTGTTGTACAGACACTTCTTTTGAGGTCTGAACTCCTTGCTGGACTTCTGTATCTAAGAATCAGATACAGTAAACCTATGTTTCCTTATATGCTGTAAGAATTTGGTTCTAATCTAGAAGAGCAAGAAAAGGTTGCCATATTAATACAAGGTAAAGAACCTGCTAAGAAAGCAGTTAATGGACTGCTTTTTTTATTGGAGCAGTGATTTAGTGGTTTGATGGGTTTTTTTTTTTTGCTTCTCAATAGAATTTAAGAAGTGGTGGGGTAAGAATGTGTGGATGTTTATAGGTTTGCCTTGAAAGAAGAATTACAGGGGAAACTGTTGTAAAGAATTGATGCAGAGCTCTATGCATTAATGCACTCTTCCGTACAGAGTTTCAGAAGTGAAAACCAAGAGGAGAGAGTGCCGACAAGATGAGAGTGCCGATTTACTAGAATGAATTCAAGATAGCATTCTTTTCTCTCTGAATTACAGCTCTAAACCTCAGGGTAGTAACAGGAAGTACATAACAATCTCAAAGATTTAAAAATGGATGATGAAGTTTTCTATCCAGTAAACTGTAAGGCTTCACATTTTAACCTGGTTTGCATTTTGGCAAAAGCCTGGAATCTTCTGCAATTTGCCAGATAACAAGGGATTTAGAACAGGAAGTATGCAAGTAATCATTTGGAGCCTTCATCTCCCTTCTTAGAACAATGGATACATTTATTATGCTCCTATTTTTATTCCATCAGGGGATTTGATCATGGAAATGTCTAGTCATTCTTTTCTTGTTTTCAACCCCTCAAAGAGCATGAATCCAAACTATTCAGAAGTTCTTGATCTGCAACAGTGACAAGCACTATACTGGTAAGAGTCAGTGGACATTAGCAGATCCCCTATGCCAGCCCCCTATGGCGGGCAGTTCTGGCAGGACTGATGTTTGAGGGGCTGGAATTCTGTGAAATAGAACATTCTATGAATGGGGAAAATGGAAACAGATTCTGAACGTTCAACCCAACACGTGAACAAGTACTAGGGCAGGTAATTTTCTGTGGAAATTTCTTTAGCCCCAGTGTTGTGGATGATGATTACTCTTCCTACCTCCTTTGGTCAGCTGCCAGCACAGTCACGTTACTCCGCTTATGGACAGAAAACCAGAAGAAGTCATTTTTGAACAAAACACCCAGCAGGACCTTAGAGTGTTTTTGCTGCAAAATGTTTCAAGGCAGATAGGGAAACAATTCCATTGTAGAGAGTGTGCTGAGAAGACAAGTTTGGAAGTTAAAAACCATGGGATCTGTTTCTATATATGTCACTGATTTTGCTTATTATCAATTTGGTGGGGTTTCTTGTTTTGTTGTTTTTTTTTTTGGTTTTTTTTGTTGTGGTTTTTTTTTTTTTTATTTTTTTTTTTTGTTTTGTTTTGTTTTTTTCCTGCATCCTTGAGATGAAAGCATAAGACAGAAAAGTACGGTAAAGTTAAAATACTTTTGAGATGGCTTGTGCTGAAAAACTTGTAGCTACTGCTAAGGCCCATAAGCCAGGTCCTGTTTCATTTCTGAGAAGCTATAAAATTCCCATTGGTAATTTAGTTCTAAGCATCTGTTGTTATGGTGGAGATGCAAATTAAGAAGAACAATTTTTGAATCTGTAGGGATGTATTTACCATTTTGGAGCTGCCTTTTCAGTCTCTGAGCCATCAATGAAAAGAAGGAGAAGAATCTACACTCTTTTCAACCTGTGGACCATCCACTACTGTCCACGTGCTCAGATTCAAAGCCAAACAATCCTGTCGGGCCTGATTGGGAGGAATTATTTGGATTCAAAATACTAGACTAGTATTTGATTTCCATCAGCACAGTCCATTGGGCACGAATTTTGATATCAATAGAACCTTTCACGGGGATCCATCTTTCTCACCTGCAGTACATTTTAAAGAGAAGAGGCATTGTTGAATGGCTTCAGTGAAAAAAAAAATCTTAAATGCACTCTGAATGGAATTGAGATCCAAAGGAGCCAGTATTTCAAGAAAGCCTGAGATGTTGTCTGCCATGAGATCCCTTCTAAGAGGTTCTATTAAGGTACCAAATTCTTCATCAAAATACTGTCAGATTGGTCAGAGGGGAAAAGCAAACTTTTTGAATGGTCCTTTGGGAAGACAGGGCTTGCAGCGAATTTAGTACTTGCTGCTAGGTTGCCTACATTCCAGGAAAGAGTATTAAATACTGAAATTCGACCGATGGTGGATGAAGTCTTTGTGACTGTGAAAGTCCAGTGCATGGCAATCTCAGAAAGGAACCCATCAAAGCCCCTGAAATGCCAACACACAAGTTGTGAGTTGGCAGTGCATGCCAGGTTTTAGCAAACCACAGCAAAATGCTGATTGCAAAACGAGGCCATCAAGTCACATCCGGTATGAAGCAGTAGGAAAGAGGAAAGCAGCTGAGAGCGTCAACCCTGCTAAGTAGTCTCAGTATTCTTATTGCCATTAGCAGAAATGTGAAATGAGTCTATAAAAATTACAAAGGAGGCAAAAGAAAAGGGAGTGATGACTCCTCTGGCATAGTGTTTCCTAACAGGGATCTTCAAAATCCTGTAAAGATTCTCTCATCCTTTAAACTGAAGGAAGGTATTAATGGCAGTAAGGAAATGGCATCAAATGCTAGAAAGACTCTGGGCAGTGTACTTCTAGACAGAAATGCCACTGATGGAAAACCGACTAAACTGGCACCAATGCAGCACCAATGCAGCAACTAAAGCCCAGAAATTGTCCACGGCTTCACTCTCTGCCATTCCTTTCATATGCACACAGCAGCTCTGCAACATTCCTACTCATCATCTCCTTGGCAAACTGGGCGTGAGGGTCCGTAGTGACGCAGAGTCCCCAGGCAGGTGCAAAGGAGAGCCGCTTTCTTGCAAAAGCCAGGCTTTTGAAGTAGTCAGGCCTTTATCACTTGCATAGCTTTAAGCCGCAACAAACATAATTCAACCAACCGTCATACCCCACGCTGTGAACACGCAATGCTTCTAGAACTTCTTGATCTACCTCTAATTCAGCTGTCTCACTTTCCCCTAGTCATTTTCTACTTAGCCAAAGTAACGGGCCTCAGCCATGGTTTTACAAGGCCTTCCTTTCGGAAAGTTCTACCTATATGCAACAGCATACCACTAGTTTCTTCACCACCAAGAGTTTAGGTAGATGATTGGCATCTGCCCTTGCGGTGAAACACAATGGGGAGAGAAAATCCTGTTGGAGATGTTCAGTCATTCCATTTTCTAGACAGGCCAAATCAAAAGAAAAGCAAGCTATAGGATTGTGTACTTGCTCTTACAGAACACCTGCTGCCATCTGACAATGAACTAGCAGAAAATCAGCAAGAATGAGACTTGAGGCAAACAACCTTTGGAAGGGAATAATGGGTTGATAAATAAAGACAACAGGTTTCCAGGCTATCGAGATACTTTAAATGACAGCAAAGGATTTGAGAGCAGAGGCTGAACTGGTGGGGAAGGATTCAAAGAATCCCAAGAAAAACATGACCAAAGAATAAAAGAACCCCAAGAAAAATAGGGGCAACTGACCTGTTAAGGCCTTCAGGAAATCAGTGGCCGCTGATTTAGATAGGCCATTCAAGTTCATTTACTGGTGCATTTTCCACTCCTATTTCACCTGTCAGCATCACAGGGTGAATTGAGACCTTGGAATCAAGATTATTTGGGATTCTGTTCTTAGCTTTAGGAGAGAAGTACAGCAGATGAAGTACCTGTTACTGATGTGATACCCAGGAACACAGAGTTGACACATTTCATTGAAGTCCAATCACAACTAGCAATACTAAGAGGATAGGATTGGCGCCTTTTCATGACGCTCTTCTTGTTACGCAGCCTGCTCTGATTCTGGTGAAACTTTTTCATTAGCTTCTCTCTAAAAAGGAGAAAAACCAATTAAATGTCCCTCCCTGCTGATGCTAATCGAGTCAGAGGTCTATGAAAGGGCCAAAAATATTCGGAATTCTTCTTAGACAATGGAAATGGAAGCAGAGCTACCAATCTATTTCCTTGCAACATATCCCTAAAACTCATTCCCTTCTATTCATCACTTATGTATAGCCAGCAGTACATTCAGGAAAAGATGAAACTGACTGATGTCAGCAAGGGAAGGACTTGAAAGAACTATTCCCATGAATCATCATATAGACAGTAACTCTAGCATTAAAATCAGAACCCTTTTAGTAAGTATCACTTATGGGAAATTCAGGACTCCTGCACAATGGACCAAGAGGATTAAGCAGAAGCCGTTTATGGTTTACATGATGCACTTACTCATTCTGACTCTCTGCACACGCTAGTCACGCTTTTCTTATTGGTGCCTTTGTCTTGTCCACGCATTCTGCGTGCACCTCTCAGAAGATGTGTTTCCTTACAGTCCAGGTACTTTGCCCCTCCCCCCCCCCCCCCCCCCCCCGTTTTGGAGTTCTTGTGGTCTTGGAATTTAGTTTCTCAGCTTTTCCTCTCTTGTTTTAGCAAGGCTTATGTCTTGATGAATTCCAGAGGGCCCTGAGAAAATTCTGAGAAGAACCGTTCCACGCTGGATGGCTGGTGCAGCCCATAGTCTAAGCGGTTCAGATACATTGTCACAATTGCCCCTTCTTCTTGCACCAGCCAGATCTTTTCCAATGTCATTTTTAGCAAGAGGCACACCAGTTTCACCATGCATGGAATAACACAAAGCAATGAAATAATGACTACTGGTAAAAACAAAGCTCCATTTACGAGATCTTTCAACCACCCAGTTCTTTCCCATCCCTCAAACCATTGATGCAAACCCCACTCGTTCCCAGTCAATTTCTTCATATTGTCTTGTACTTGTGTGAGTTTCGTATGAATGGCTGCAGAATGGTCCAAAAGATTCATGCAACATATTCCTTATAAAATTCCTAACACTCGTACCCATGTGCTAGTAACAATAAATCTATTTCACCTCCTATTTGCAGTGTGCTATATCTAATAGGATCTACGTCAGTGAGCACCTGACTTAAAATAGAAGAAGTTACGATAAGTCGTTTGAACATCCAGCACCCCAAATGATTAAAAGCAGCCAAACCTTGATAAGCAGCGCCATCTAGCGTAAGGAAGAACACAGATATTCCTGCTGGAACGAGCAAAACTCGACATAATGGTGCCAATCACGTCTTTAGCTAGTGTTCCTCTCTAGGTATTCCCGGAAACGAAAAAGCGGCTTCCTCCAGCAAAACCCATTATGAAGGTAAGAGAGCCCGCCGAAGAGCGGCTTCTGTTAAAAGAATCCGGCTACCGGCACCTACCTTCGGACAGCTGCGTATGCCCTTCTTCTGCGTCTCTTGCCGCCTAGACCTTAGCGAAAAGCTTTTCCAGGCATTATCTCAAAAAGGAACTCTGCCAGCACAGCAAGCGTCCCACGACGGTTGTCATGAGGGTACTCGAGTTCTTACCATCTCCTGGAGAAAAGAAAATGTAAGATTGACCAGGAAGTGCTGCATAAGGTTTAGAAGGATGCAAAAGAAAGCTGTCCAAGAACTTTTTCCCTACTTATGGTAATGCAAGTTGAAACTGTTGGAAAGTGGTTAGTTATCGTTTTCCCTCAGTTTGAGAGCTGCTCACTTAATCCCAGTGCTGTGCGGCTTCGTTCTTGACTTCTCAGCATCGGCCGAGCTCTCCGGCTGCCGGAGGCGAAGAAGCGGCTTTTTCGCGCCCAGAGCTTTCTGCCGGTCGCGGTGCGCTCGGAACCGCGGCTTCTGCCGAAAGCCGCCGGGGACCGGCACCTACCTTCGGACAGCTGCGTATGCCGGTCTTCTGCGTCTCTTGCCGCCTAGACCTTAGCGAAAAGCTTTTCCAGGCATTTTCTCTAAAAGGAACTGTGCCAGCACAGCAAGCGACCCACGACGGTTTTCATGAAGGTACTCGAGTTCTTACCATCTCATGGAGAAAAGAAAATGTAAGAATAACCAGGAAGTGCTGCATAAGGTTTAGAAGGATGCAAAAGAAAGCTGTCCAAGAACTTTTTCCCTACTTATGGTAATGCAAGTTGAAACTGTTGGAAAGTGGTTAGTTATCGTTTTCCCTCAGTTTGAGAGCTGCTCACTTAATCCCAGTGCTGTGCTTGACTTCTCAGCATCGGCCGAGCTCTCCGGCTGCCGGAGGCGAAGAAGCGGCTTTTTCGCGCCCAGAGCTTTCTGCCGGTCGCGGTGCGCTCCGAACCGCGGCTTCTGCCGAAAGCCGCCGGGGACCGGCACCTACCTTCGGACAGCTGCGTATGCCCGTCTTCTGCGTCTCTTGCCGCCTAGACCTTAGCGAAAAGCTTTTCCAGGCATTTTCTCTAAAAGGAACTGTGCCAGCACAGCAAGCGACCCGCGACGGTTTTCATGAAGGTACTCGAGTTCTTACCATCTCCTGGAGAAAAGAAAAAGTGAGATTGGCCAGAAAGTGCTGCATAAGGTTTAGAAGGATGCAAAAGAAAGCTGTCCAAGAACTTTTTCCCTACTTATGGTAATGCAAGTTGAAACTGTTGGAAAGTGGTTAGTTATCGTTTTCCCTCAGTTTGAGAGCTGCTCACTTAATCCCAGTGCTGTGCTTGACTTCTCAGCATCGGCCGAGCTCTCCGGCTGCCGGAGGCGAAGAAGCGGCTTTTTCGCGCCCAGAGCTTTCTGCCGGTCGCGGTGCGCTCCGAACCGCGGCTTCTGCCGAAAGCCGCCGGGGACCGGCACCTACCTTCGGACAGCTGCGTATGCCCGTCTTCTGCGTCTCTTGCCGCCTAGACCTTAGCGAAAAGCTTTTCCAGGCATTTTCTCTAAAAGGAACTGTGCCAGCACAGCAAGCGACCCGCGACGGTTTTCATGAAGGTACTCGAGTTCTTACCATCTCCTGGAGAAAAGAAAAAGTGAGATTGGCCAGAAAGTGCTGCATAAGGTTTAGAAGGATGCAAAAGAAAGCTGTCCAAGAACTTTTTCCCTACTTATGGTAATGCAAGTTGAAACTGTTGGAAAGTGGTTAGTTATCGTTTTCCCTCAGTTTGAGAGCTGCTCACTTAATCCCAGTGCTGTGCTTGACTTCTCAGCATCGGCCGAGCACTCCGGCTGCCGGAGGCGAAGAAGCGGCTTTTTCGCGCCCAGAGCTTTCTGCCGGTCGCGGTGCGCTCCGAACCGCGGCTTCTGCCGAAAGCCGCCGGGGACCGGCACCTACCTTCGGACAGCTGCGTATGCCCGTCTTCTGCGTCTCTTGCCGCCTAGACCTTAGCGAAAAGCTTTTCCAGGCATTTTCTCTAAAAGGAACTCTGCCAGCACAGCAAGCGACCCGCGACGGTTTTCATGAAGGTACTCGAGTTCTTACCATCTCCTGGAGAAAAGAAAAAGTGAGATTGACCAGGAAGTGCTGCATAAGGTTTAGAAGGATGCAAAAGAAAGCTGTCCAAGAACTTTTTCCCTACTTATGGTAATGTAAGTTGAAACTGTTGGAAAGTGGTTAGTTATCGTTTTCCCTCAGTTTGAGAGCTGCTCACTTAATCCCAGTGCTGTGCGGCTTCGTTCTTGACGTCTCAGCATCGGCCGAGCTCTCCGGCGGCCGGAGGCGAAGAAGCGGCTTTTTCGCGCCCAGAGCTTTCTGCCGGTCGCGGTGCGCTCCGAACCGCGGCTTCTGCCGAAAGCCGCTGGGGACCGGCACCTACCTTCGGACAGCTGCGTATGCCCGTCTTCTGCGTCTCTTGCCGCCTAGACCTTAGCGAAAAGCTTTTCCAAGCATTTTCTCTAAAAGGAACTGTGCCAGCACAGCAAGCGACCCGCGACGGTTTTCATGAAGGTACTCGAGTTCTTACCATCTCATGGAGAAAAGAAAATGTAAGATTGGCCAGAGAGTGCTGCATAAGGTTTAGAAGGATGCAAAAGAAAGCTGTCCAAGAACTTTTTCCCTACTTATGGTAATGCAAGTTGAAACTGTTGGAAAGTGGTTAGTTATCGTTTTCCCTCAGTTTGAGAGCTGCTCACTCAATCCCAATGCTGTGCGGCTTCGTTCTTGACTTCTCAGCATCGGCCGAGCTCTCCGGCAGCCGGAGGGGAAGAAGCGGCTTTTTCGCGCCCAGAGCTTTCTGCCGGTCGCGGTGCGCTCCGAACCGCGGCTTCTGCCGAAAGCCGCCGGGGACCGGCACCTACCTTCGGACAGCTGCGTATGCCCGTCTTCTGCGTCTCTTGCCGCCTAGACCTTAGCGAAAAGCTTTTCCAGGCATTATCTCAAAAAGGAACTCTGCCAGCACAGCAAGCGACCCGCGACGGTTTTCATGAAGGTACTCGAGTTCTTACCATCTCATGGAGAAAAGAAAGTGTAAGATTGACCAGGAAGTGCTGCATAAGGTTTAGAAGGATGAAAAGAAAGCTGTCCAAGAACTTTTTCCCTACTTATGGTAATGCAAGTTGAAACTGTTGGAAAGTGGTTAGTTATCGTTTTCCCTCAGTTTGAGAGCTGCTCACTTAATCCCAGTGCTGTGCGGCTTCGTTCTTGACTTCTCAGCATCGGCCGAGCTCTCCGGCTGCCGGAGGCGAAGAAGCGGCTTTTTCGCGCCCAGAGCTTTCTGCCGGTCGCGGTGCGCTCCGAACCGCGGCTTCTGCCGAAAGCCGCCGGGGACCGGCACCTACCTTCGGACAGCTGCGTATGCCCGTCTTCTGCGTCTCTTGCCGCCTAGACCTTAGCGAAAAGCTTTTCCAGGCATTATCTCAAAAAGGAACTCTGCCAGCACAGCAAGCGACCCGCGACGGTTTTCATGAAGGTACTCGAGTTCTTCCCATCTCCTGGAGAAAAGAAAATGTAAGATTGACCAGGAAGTGCTGCATAAGGTTTAGAAGGATGCAAAAGAAAGCTGTCCATAAACTTTTTCCCTACTCATGGTAATGTAAGTTGAAACTGTTGGAAAGTGGTTAGTTATCGTTTTCCCTCAGTTTGAGAGCTGCTCACTTAATCCCAGTGCTGTGCGGCTTCGTTCTTGACTTCTCAGCATCGGCCGAGCTCTCCGGCTGCCGGAGGCGAAGAAGCGGCTTTTTCGCGCCCAGAGCTTTCTGCCGGTCGCGGTGCGCTCCGAACCGCGGCTTCTGCCGAAAGCCGCCGGGGACCGGCACCTACCTTCGGACAGCTGCGTATGCCCGTCTTCTGCGTCTCTTGCCGCCTAGACCTTAGCGAAAAGCTTTTCCAGGCATTATCTCAAAAAGGAACTGTGCCAGCACAGCAAGCGACCCGCGACGGTTTTCATGAAGGTACTCGAGTTCTTACCATCTCCTGGAGAAAAGAAAATGTAAGATTGACCAGAGAGTGCTGCATAAGGTTTAGAAGGATGCAAAAGAAAGCTGTCCAAGTACTTTTTCCCTACTTAGGGTAATGCAAGTTGAAACTGTTGGAAAGTGGTTAGTTATCGTTTTCCCTCAGTTTGAGAGCTGCTCACTTAATCCCAGTGCTGTGCGGCTTCGTTCTTGACGTCTCAGCATCGGCCGAGCTCTCCGGCTGCCGGAGGCGAAGAAGCGGCTTTTTCGCGCCCAGAGCTTTCTGCCGGTCGCGGTGCGCTCCGAACCGCGGCTTCTGCCGAAAGCCGCCGGGGACCGGCACCTACCTTCGGACAGCTGCGTATGCCCGTCTTCTGCGTCTCTTGCCGCCTAGACCTTAGCGAAAAGCTTTTCCAGGCATTTTCTCTAAAAGGAACTGTGCCAGCACAGCAAGCGACCCACGACGGTTTTCATGAAGGTACTCGAGTTCTTACCATCTCCTGGAAAAAAGAAAATGTAAGATTGGCCAGAGAGTGCTGCATAAGGTTTAGAAGGATGCAAAAGAAAGCTGTCCAAGAATTTTTTCCCTACTTATGGTAATGCAAGTTGAAACTGTTGAAAAGTGGTTAGTTATCGTTTTCCCTCAGTTTGAGAGCTGCTCACTCAATCCCAGTGCTGTGCGGCTTCGTTCTTGACTTCTCAGCATCGGCCGAGCTCTCCGGCAGCCGGAGGCGAAGAAGCGGCTTTTTCGCGCCCAGAGCTTTCTGCCGGTCGCGGTGCGCTCCGAACCGCGGCTTCTGCCGAAAGCCGCCGGGGACCGGCACCTACCTTCGGACAGCTGCGTATGCCCGTCTTCTGCGTCTCTTGCCGCCTAGACCTTAGCGAAAAGCTTTTCCAGGCATTTTCTCAAAAATGAACTCTGCCAGCACAGCAAGCGACCCGCGACGGTTTTCATGAAGGTACTCGAGTTCTTACCATCTCATGGAGAAAAGAAAATGTAAGATTGGCCAGGAAGTGCTGCATAAGGTTTAGAAGGATGCAAAAGAAAGCTGTCCATAAACTTTTTCCCTACTCACGGTAATGCAAGTTGAAACTGTTGGAAAGTGGTTAGTTATCGTTTTCCCTCAGTTTGAGAGCTGCTCACTTAATCCCAGTGCTGTGCGGCTTCGTTCTTGACTTCTCAGCATCGGCCGAGCTCTCCGGCTGCCGGAGGCGAAGAAGCGGCTTTTTCGCGCCCAGAGCTTTCTGCCGGTCGCGGTGCGCTCCGAACCGCGGCTTCTGCCGAAAGCCGCCGGGGACCGGCACCTACCTTCGGACAGCTGCGTATGCCCGTCTTCTGCGTCTCTTGCCGCCTAGACCTTAGCGAAAAGCTTTTCCAGGCATTATCTCAAAAAGGAACTCTGCCAGCACAGCAAGCGACCCACGACGGTTTTCATGAAGGTACTCGAGTTCTTCCCATCTCCTGGAGAAAAGAAAATGTAAGATTGACCAGAGAGTGCTGCATAAGGTTTAGAAGGATGCAAAAGAAAGCTGTCCAAGAACTTTTTCCCTACTTATGGTAATGCAAGTTGAAACTGTTGGAAAGTGGTTAGTTATCGTTTTCCCTCAGTTTGAGAGCTGCTCACTTAATTCCAGTGCTGCGCCCCTTCGTTCTTGACGTCTCAGCATCGGCCGAGCTCTCCGGCTGCCGGAGGGGAAGAAGCGGCTTTTTCGCGCCCAGAGCTTTCTGCCGGTCGCGGTGCGCTCCGAACCGCGGCTTCTGCCGAAAGCCGCCGGGGACCGGCACCTACCTTCGGACAGCTGCGTATGCCCGTCTTCTGCGTCTCTTGCCGCCTAGACCTTAGCGAAAAGCTTTTCCAGGCATTTTCTCTAAAAGGAACTCTGCCAGCACAGCAAGCGACCCGCGACGGTTTTCATGAAGGTACTCGAGTTCTTACCATCTCCTGGAGAAAAGAAAATGTAAGATTGACCAGGAAGTGCTGCATAAGGTTTAGAAGGATGCAAAAGAATTTTTTCCAAGAACTTTTTTTCAGCTTATGGTAATGAGCTATACTGGAGGCTCAGACCATTCTTCTTCTTGGAATTGGTGAAGGATGCACAAGCACTGCTGATTGTGCTTCGTTGTGGTACAGGTAATAAATAGTTGATTGTTTTAATAAAAAAACACTTGAAATGCTAAGAGACGAATTTTAAAGCATAATTAATTGGAGAAAGATTCCTAAACTTGTGGCCGGTTTCCCCAACCCATCTATTGATTGCAAACGACATTCCTTGCTGTTGTTCTGGTGCATGAACCAAAGCCCAGTGATGTCTACTACTTAAGAAAGAGGTTCTACCTTCTTACTAGAATATGTTCTTACCCTTTTAAAACACTACCCCGAACATTAAGAACAAGAGATTACCTGATGAAGTAATGAAGTGCTTTGGTTGAAAGTAAATTGCATTTGAAGGAAACGGGTTTGGGGGCGAGCACAGGAAGATCTCCGAAGTAGAGTGCCAGCTTAGTTCTCTGCTTCAGAGATAAGTGAAGCAATTCAGGAATGTCTTTCCGTGAAAATAGTTTACAGATCTTTCTGCACAACAGGTAACCACCAGCATCAGAAATGTGTGCAAATAACAGACTACTCACTACAAGGTTGTCATCCATGAGTGGTAAGGCAACTCAGACTCATAGCAGTGGTTTTGCTCTTGTGCCTCATAGAATAGACAGAAAAGAATGCGGAAAACTAATTTTTCCATCTAGTTTCTTTCAGTATTGGTTCCAGGACTATTTTCCTACCCTCAGGAGACAGCAAAAACTGTCAACAACTGAAATGCTTCAGAACTTGAAATGATCTGAATGGCAAATATTTCTCCTCAAATAAAATTTAAAACGTAAGTCATAACGGTAAAACAGATCGAGCTATTTAAAGATGAATGTTCTAGACTTACTAAAACATTCCCAGAGATAACTATTGTGTCCTAAATCTGTTTAAAAGTCCAGAGTTCCTGGTAAAAAAACTTCTATGCAGATGAGGTAGCTACATGATAGTCTCTTTCCAGCTTAATTATACTCTTCACTCTCACCACCTCTACCAGTTGATTTTCGTAAGTTCTTAGAAAACAGTACTTTAACTTTTTTAGTTCTATGAAAAAAAATGACAGTGACAAGAGTTCTTTGCACTGCCTGTTTTCTGAGAAGCCTGACCATCAAGCCTTAGGAACTTGATCATGAGTTTTATTTCATCTCAAAGTAAATTTTAAGGGCGTGGCAGAGAGAATGGGAGCCTCATGCCAAACAGTTTAGGCTTCTAATTCTTGTATTGTCCTACTTACCTACGACAAGAACTGGAAAGAGGATAGATTCCAGTTAGCAGCTGTTAAACATTTGCACATACTCTTCTGCTAAAGAAGAGGTCAAGGATGGTTTTCTGGCCCTCCCTCCACAAGCTGCAGCTTCCTTCAAGGCACTTTCACCTGCTGTGGCATGGAGCCCTCCAGCAGCTGCACTGTAGGTATGTGTTCCTCCATGGTTCTCTAGGGACTGCTGGGAGACAACCTGCTTCACTAGGATATCTCCAGGGACTGTGGGGGATTCTTTGCTCTGTCAACTGGAACACCTCCTCCTCCTTGTCTTACTGTAGTATCACGGAGCTGCTTCCCATACTGGATTTTCCCCTCACTTGCCACTGCCCATTCATATGTTTTGTGCTTTTGACAATATATTCTCACAGAGACTGATGGGCTCAGCTGCAAAAATGTGTCTTGCTAGAAAATGACATGCTCTACAAAACCATGATTTTATAGAAAAGAATAGTGGAAGTACAAATATACTGCTAAAGGTCCAGAAACTTGACAGTGCTTCATTGTAATACATCCCCTGATTTTGCCTTCTTTCTCCTTAAGATCTGGAAAGAATACTGGGCAGGAGACAGTGTTGTTTCAAGGAAAAGACTGTTTTAGGATTCTAGGGTGCATCTTCAACTTTCTTGAGAAAATTGAGAAAAGGCCCTTTGTCTTCTGTGGTAAATATCATTAGGCAGTAGGGACAAATTCTGACCAACAAGAGCAGGTCAAAATCTGGTGAGATCAAGCAATATACCTTGAGTGGCCAGGACAGAATCATAGAGTGGTAGAATCAGTTGAATTGGAAGGGGCCCGTCAGGAGCATCAAGTCCAACTTCTGGCCCTGCATGGGACCTTCCTCAAGAATCACACTGGATGCCTGAGAGCAATGTCCCAAAGGTTCTTGAACTCAAGATAGGTGTGATGCTGTGACCACACCCTGGAGAGACTCTTCCAGTGCCCAGCCATCTTCTGGTTAAAAAACTTTTTCCTGATACCGGACCTGAGCCTCCCCTGACTCAGCTGCATGCTATTTCCTCCAGTTCTGTCCTTGTAAACCTCATTGGAGAACTTTCCGATACCTTCGTGTCTTTTTTCATTGTGGTACCCAAAACTGCCCCCAAGCACTCAAGGTGAGGCCGCCCCAGAACACAGCAGAGCAGAGCAGAGCAGAGCAGAGCAGGACAATGCCCTCTCTTGCCCAGCTGGTGATACTGTGCCTGATGCACCCCAGGACAGGCTTGGCCCTCCTGGCTGCCAGGGCACTGCTGATACCCATTTAGCTTGCCATTGGCCAGGAGCCTGGCTTCCTTTCAGCCTCTGGCTCCCTAGTCTATACACACACACAGAGCAGGATTGCCCTGTCCCAGGTGCTGAATCCAGCACTTGTCATCGCACAACTCCCTAAGGTTGGGGATTGCCTGTGGGAATCCTTGGAAACAGAGGATTTTGGGAAAGCTGCAAAAGGCAGGCCTCAGAGACAGCAGAACTGTGCTTGGAGCTAAGCAGTAGTCATAAGGTTTGTCAGCAGAAAAATGATAGAAGAAGTAGAGAAGTAAGGACAAATAGAACAATGGCCTGTGTATTAAAGCTTGACATGAAGAACTCCCTAAGCTACAGCAAAGTAGATCTAGCCAGATCTTAGGAAGTTCTAAGCTTAATAATGGAGCTCTGTGCATTCTATCTTAAGGCTTACAAGCAGGTCTTTTATTCAAAAGAAGCAAGCGTTCTTTGAACCAAAGTTCTGTGTGCTTCTAGGGATCGGAAAGAACTAGTGTCAATATGCTTTTGCTTTGTGGGATTGGTCAAAAAGCTTTTCAAGTAAGTTGTAACATGAAGTTCTTTTTCTGCTGCTGGGGACGTGAGCTGCTGGCATCTTCCCACTGTCATAACCATGTCATGAGACTGATGCTGGAAAATACAACAGCTTGGGACGCCTTCCCCAGCAGTCCCGCCCCTTTCGTGATTTGTGCATAGACTCCCGGCCAGCCATAATTGCCCATCTCTCTTATTTGTCAAGATCTCTCTGCAGTGTCTCACTGGCCTCAAGGGAGTTAGTTGACAGCTCCTCCCAATGTAGCGTCTCTGGCAAACTTGCTTAATATTCCTTCAAGTGCCGAGTCCAAGTGCTTCAAAAGATGTTGAAGAGAACTGGCCCAAGGACGATACTGTCTTAGCCACTGAAATTAGCGCTTCATGCTTCTTCTTGCTCCTTAGTGCAGAAATCACAACAAATATCTTCTTTGTTTCTTTTCTATCCATGCAGGTATCTTTGCTTATGCTCATGCTTTTTATCCCAACAGCAGCTGACACGACATTTACATACAGAGCAAGAGCACGCTTTTCCTGCTGTTACTAGACTTAACAATTTTGCAATCTGTCAATCAGATACCTTTGCAACTGAAGTCAGACCTTCAGCATTTCTCATCAAAAGAGTAGAATGTCCTCAGAAGTAGAGAAAACTTTGCTGCATACTCTGTAAGCCTGCAGAATAGATCATAAGGAGTTAGCATCACAATCATTTCAGCACTGACCCTATACTTGAGCAGGGAAAAAACTTCAAAGAACAGCTAATTAATGCAGCAACATAATCTAAGGAATAAAACAACTAGGATCTTCCAAACTGGTCCCTGCGGTAGAAATGTACTTGTAAGAATACAGAAGGTAAAAGATATGGTTTGGAAAGGCTACATCCTTGCTAAGCTAAATTGGATCTCATCCTGTAGATGAAAGATCAAGAAGCTCAAAGTGGAGCTAGAGAGACATGTCCAGATCATGAGATAGAGCAAAGCATTTTTCAAGATAATTAGGCATTTTGGTGGACTGGGCAGTTAGGTTAAATCTGCCACACTTACTCACTTTTGGGGACTGAATTGTGGAGTGCTAAACCATATCTGCTGCTCTAGAAAGTAAAAGAGACACATCCAAATGGTATGGCTAGTGTGAAGACTCTCACTCTCTATTGCTAAACATTTCATAAGCTATTAACCGGTCATAGGAACAAAATGAAATAAAGCCATTATACCATCTTGGAATGGAAAAATATGTTCAAAATATTTTTTTTCCTTCTGTTTTCTTCCTCTTTTTTTTTTTTTTTTTTTTTTTTTTTTTTTTTTTTTTTTTTTTTTAATCCCAGAAGATATGATTCATAATTTCAACCATTCTGGAATGCTTTCAATAGATGAAGCCAGCATAGTATTTTTCTAACAGGCTCTTGCCCCTTACCTTCTTCATTACTGTTTTGGAATATACTCCACAGTCATTTGATCTCAGTCAGTTTTTTATCTCTCTCCCCCCAAGACAAATTTTAAAGGACTACCTAACCACTAAAAATCATCATTTCTCTGGTTTCTCAAAGCTTTTTGAGAAAGTTGTTTTGTTTTGGTTTTTTCATATTGCATCATTCCTAATGTCTTCAGACCTACTACAAGTGGAAGTTCAAATAAATCTTACCTTAAAGAGACTGTGAAAGATAACAAACTGCCAGTCTTGGTATTTGTATTTTTCTAAATCCTTTTGATTTCAAGGTTGCCTTCCTGAATGCGCAGTTTAATTAGAAAACATTGTGTTTCTAAAGGAGACCCAGTTCAATTGCTTCTGCAAGTTCACCTTCATTTTGTAGGATTGTACTTCAAGAAATCTTGTTTCATTCAAACATTAAAAGAGTAGATTTGACATCATATGTGACCCTTTCATCTCTCTCATCTGTATTTCATTGCGTGAGTTTCACAGTTGCCTCCAAGAAGATTCCTTTCAATTCGCATAGCATGTTATCTGAAGATCTGTCTGCTTTCTTCACTTGCTTGAATGGGAAGACATGGGAAATACATTCTGAAGGTTATCTTTTACAGTCTACTTTTACCTACCAGTGTGCTTCTATTGACTAGAACCAATTTCAGCTGGAAAGGACATATTGTTCTGATCTGCTCATACCAAAGGGGGATGATGTTTTCTTAACTGATCTCGGAGGGCAAAAGACAAGATGGAAAAGGGATTGCAGTATCACTCCAAACAAATGCACCTTTCTAGAATGACCACAGCAAATGCCTTCAAGGAATTAGGGAGAGGAAAAAATAGAAAAGAGGGGGAGAAAGAGAGAGGGAGTATAGCTACCAAATGGAGAGAGATGAAGTCCTCGCAGCCCAGCCGATGGAGTTCTCCCAGGGGAGATCTCAAAGTCCTGGTTATCTCAAGGTTCTATTCTAGTCCATTGCTGAGGGGGGAAACAGATCTAGAAATGGCTGAGGGGGAGCAGATACAATAAAGCGCAAGTCTATTGAAATTGCTGAGGGGGAAAATGGTATTGAAGACGGGTACAGACAGTCCATGTTCTCAGCAGGAGAAGTCAATATCAATATCAGCAGTGAGTGGGAGCTATTGTTTCAGGACTGGTTTCTATAGGAAACCAGTCTAGGTCCCGCCAACACATCTGCAGGCAACACTTAGCAGGCATCCTGCTTCAGTCAGGCCAGCAGCCCTGGATCAGAATTACGGGCGTCTCAGCCTCAGTCCTTGGGAGGGGGGCTTCAATCTGCGTCCCTCACGGTGGTAGTGGAGCAGATGAAGGATTTTCCATGGGCGGCTACCACAGTTGCCCCAGCAAGTTCATCTGGCCAAGAGGTGGGAAAATTCCTGGGCTGGTGTCGCGAAGCACGTGCAGGCCCATAGGTCATCTCGCCCCTTGGCAGGCCCTGCTAGAAGCAGTCACTGTAGACACAGCTGCCAACAATCACTTGGCAGGCCAGAATTCTGCTCAGGGGCCTCAGGATTTCTGGCATTCCTCTCTGACCGGCATGCCAGCATTCCAGTCAGGGTCCTCAGGGTCCCGATGTCTGTCCTGGGGACGGTCGTGAGGCAAATGAGGGGAACTTCGGACTGTCTTTCACATGGATCAGAAAATCAGTTTACTAAAATGGCCAAAAAAGAATGTGTAACATTTAGAATTGAGGAAAAAAACAAAAACAAAACCAAACCCAAAGCATTGGAGCAATATCATTCTAGAGAATGCCATGTATCTATGAAAAGTACAAAAAACTTCTGTTTTCAAATGCACTTACAAATCACCTTTTTGCATCTGTTTTGGGTTTTTTTTTTTTGTTTGGTTTTTTGGTTTTTTTTTTTTGTTTGAAAGCTCTGGCACTTATCTGATTCTTTTTTGAGCTAGTTCAGCTCATTAATCTGGTAAGAAAGCAGCTAAAAGTAAAGAGAAAAACCTATGGGGACCAGGATGCCACTTCAGCCACGTTGTCGTGAAGCATTAGGTCAGCCTTCTGTGTTGTAGAAATATCTCTGTCCTAGATGAAAATCAATGCATAGCACTATCTTCTTTTAAACTTTGTCCTTGCTACTGGGTTCCTGAATGATCAAGATGCTTTCAAACCAAACAACAGCCAGCCCTCTGAGATACTCCCCAAAGTATTGCGATGGAATAACTTGATCAGGAGGAAGAGCTCGCTATGCAGAACCTGAATATGAGGTCAAGAATGCTTTGTTGTGGATTACCATAGTTTGGGATTGTTTATCTCTTACCCCACCATGTAGGTCTAGGAAAAAAATTAGGTAGCCACAAGGCTTTTACAGCTGTTCTTGTATTTTGGGATAGTAAGGATTTAGGGGAGTAAACAAAACTGTGGTGAGTTTTCATGTCAGCTAACCCATCAGCATCAATGAAAAGAATATTATCTTCCTTCCTGCACAAAGGATGTTTCATGATGCCTGTGATGTCAGGGACTTAAAAACGAAGACCATTGTGATTGAAAGGAAGCACTGGCATGCCACAAGGTAACTGTAGTGAGCTGTGTTTCCTCCTCAGCTTCACTGTGAGAGTAGAATTTTAATGAGCAGTTCCAAAACTTGGTCTTAGCATAGTCTGGTGACATATCTCAAAGGAGCAGTGTCCTAGGGTGACTTTATGATGCTTGTATCCCCAGTCATCTGTTCTCTTAATGCTGGATATGATATTCTCTGCCTTCAAGACTGGTTCTGAGAGCAAAGGTGGGGAGAAGAAGAAGCACCGAGTTTCTTATCAGAGGCTGCACTCCTTAAAAAGCAACACTCTTCCACATTCTGCGCTGCACTGTGTTGTCTGGGCACTGACGGAGCAGAACAGAGCGCTCATTTGCTTTTTCGTTGGTTCAGCTGGCTGAGGCAGATTTTTCCCTGGACTGTTTTTTTTTTTCCTTTCCCTTTTCTTGGAACGTTTCGAATCTGCTCCGGACTGGGACCTGGGAAGCACTGGGAACTTGCACTCTGTGGCCTACTGGGGCCTACCCTGGGCAGCAGCCTTCCCCATTGCCGGAGGGGTTGATAACAGAGTGAGCACCCATAGGAGAGACTTTCTGATTTGTCATCTCTTCAGTGCGGCAAATGAGTTTTGTCATGTGGCATTGTTCATTTTTTTGTGCTGGGGAGTGCTTTGCCTGTTAAAGAAACAGCTTTTTCCCACTTCTCTCCCCAAACCAGTTGAGGGAAGGGGCTGTGTGGGTGGGCTTTCGGTGGGGGGGAGGGTGCAGTGGCCCTTTGTGTGAGGTTTTCTGCCAAATTTGCCCTAAACCTAAAGGACAATCAGGATGTGCGTCTTAGAGAATTGTGGTTGGAACTTTGGTTGGAAAAGACCTTTAAGAACATTGAGTCTAAATGGAATTAGCAAATGCAACCATCAAGAAATGCTTTGCTGTTTGAAGAGAACGTGATTTATCTGGTAAGCTTTGCAAGTATTTGTGTCATCACAAGCACACATGACCAATGCATTAGATGGGAATATAATAAGAAACCTGTGCAGATCAACAGAATGATTCTCAGGGTAGGATATTTGCATGTTTCATCTGTCTTCCTGACTTCTTCAAATGAATTCTTTTTAGAAAGTAATGATTGGAATTGTTACTCTTTTGACAGTTCTGAGTGTATTACTGACCTTTTTGGCATATGAATGCCAAACGGGTTAATTCACCTTGTTTTTCAGATAAGGACCGAGATTTAGTGTTGCTTCAGCTGGGGGCAGAAACATTGAAATCCTCCCGCCTCCTTCTTAGTACCTAATTTCTATTACAAAATCAGTGCACAATCTTGTCCCTTAAGGTCCACTTAGCTCAGTTTATACCAACAGGGTGACATTAGCAGGGCTCACATGATGCTGCACACAGAAGCCCTCAGTGTGCAGCTCTAGCAGACAGTAATTCCATGCAGTTGGACAATCCCTGTGCAGACTTTGGATCACCAGAAGCGTTCTTAGTAGAACGAGACAGATTTAATGGAGAGGTCTCTGCAGGAAGTGGCCTGAAGAAGACAGCAGAAATCCCAGCTGTGTGTTTGTAGAAATCAGTTGAAGGCCATTTACAGAAAAAAGATCTTTAAATCTAGCTAGCTTTTTCTGCAGATTATTTGTAAACTATATGCATGAGATGGACAGTTTCACTGAGCATCTGAAATACAGCTGCGTTTAGGGGGATTGAATCAGGGTTGGGAAGCAGTGAAATAAAGCTTTTCAGGAATACCTGACATCCAAGTCCCGCCGAAATTTATCCGTTTTTTATGTCCAGATGCTTTTGAAAATAATGGGTGACCATTTGGCTACCTCATCGTTTTAATCAGAAATACAAAGAGAATTTTAAACTCAAATCTTTTATAGCTTGAATATTTTTCTTTGTTTATTTCCTACTTTCCAATTCAGTTCTACAAATCATATGATTAGGTAATGAGAACTCATGCTGTATAAAAATATTTAATGCTATACTTCCAAGTTAAGGCCATGTATTTCCTGGAACTGTTTCAAAAAAAAAAAAAAAAAAAAGCCTATCTGGATTCTTTCTTCCCCACGCTCATTATTAGATGAAAATCATTTCAATATACTATTTTGACTTTAGATGGTGCAAGATTATATTCAGAAATTCAAGCCTCTACTGTTAGGTTGTTTACATGGTTTTCTGGCCATTCTAACTTTGCGCAACCACTCTTTGCAGCTATATATTTTTGCAGTAAGGCATCCCAGGGGTCTGTGAGAAGTTTTAATGTCAAGCAGAACTAACATGTAAACTACACGTGACATACTCGACATATTTCACTTCAGAAAGTTACAGTATGCTTAGACAGGATGAAATAGGAAACAAATAGACTTAACACAGTATTTCTAAATCTTGGAAATCTGTTACCTGAACTTTGAGTCACTTTGCAGGACTCTGTAGAAATGCAAACGTGAAGTCCAAGGAGTAGAGCAGAAGGCGTATTGGGCAGGGGGACAGAAGATTGCTTTGAAGGGTGATGTAAGCAAGATTGCATCCTATAAAGAGAGCAGCTGCTTCTGCTGGTGCCAACATCGAGAATTTGTGCCACTGGCCTAGTTTTCTGGGGACTTTTGACCTGTACGCTCTTGAGGGCTTGCAGATGTGAATTAATCTGTCCTTTGATCTTTTCTTTCATTTGAATGTCTATGACCTGTTTTGGTCTTGTGTACTGTACTGTATTGTTTTATAAACATACTTGTTTCCACTGTTTGAAAGCTGTAGTTGAAAGTTAGGTTGCAATTATGAGTTGGCTGTCAAAAGAATTAATTTTCTGCTTTAAGCAAAATATCAATAGACGCATTCAATCCACTCCTGTGATACAGATTCATTTTGAATTTACAGGGTAATTTGCATTAGTGGTTGTACTGCATGAGCAATAAATATGACTTGCTTGGTTTCTAATGATGATAATAGTTCTCTTTGTATTACTGTAAGAATTGAATCCACCATCATTCTTTTCCTATTATTATTGTGCTGTAAAGGAAAAACAGTTTTGCATTAACCAAGAGGTAAAATGCATGTATTTAGCATCATTCTTGCAGGTAGTCCTCAATTCTGAAAAGACCTCTCAGAAGCTGCATCAAACGGGAAAGCCAGACGGATGGCAGAATGCAGAAGCTGCCATTTAGGATCGAGTACAAAATGACACCCAAGAAATTCTTCATGGATGCTGCATAAGTACAAAGACGCCACTATTTCAAGGTGAAAAATAGTCAATGTGAAACTTGTTAGATGAATAAAAAACTATGCTAATCAAGACACTAGAGTACCAAACATGCGACAAGGCTTTTTTGTAATGAACATCATGCCCAGCATGAAAAAGTACTCTTTTTATTGTAGATCGTTTAAAAGTGCACAACAGTTTGGAAAAAAGTGCTTTTCATTTTTCTAGTAATAAGAACTGTGTATCATTCTAAGAGATACTGGACACAGGTTTTTGAAAACAATGTTCTTTTAAAGGTTAATTCTATTCATAAATACTTCACAGGAAAACATTTGATCTGCTGTTCATCCTGAAGACTCTTAAAGGAAAATGTTTTGGTTGCGTTCTCTTCTGACTAGTTCAGGAGCTCAGTCTTACCTGCATTCTAATGCTTTTTTATGTTCCTGATGGCACGGCTTAGACATCCTTGTCTCCATTACTGTCATGATTTCCATATCAAGTGATGAGAATTTTTCTTCATGATTGGTGAAGTGTCATAACATTAATGCAAGTCAATTTGAAGTTTTTTTTCCAAAGGAATCTCTTCCTTCCTAATGAAAACCATTTGAAATAGCAAACCTACTCAGTTTTTCAGAAAGTGATATAATACACCTGTAGAGTACAATGTCCTCGGAGTTGTTTTTTCACCAGAAGAAGAAAACTGCTGTTTTCTTCTTCTTCTATCACCTTAGACTTACTTTATTCAAAACCTTTTTAAACCTTTGAATTTCTATTTTGATAGCTAATTCCTTTCACATTGTGCTATAGCATATGTATTTTGAAAGGCCATTTGTACACATTCAAATGGCTTACTTCTATTCTACTAAGAAATGGCTGTACTTCTAGTAGGGAAACTTCAAGGTCCAGTAAGATTTTATCTTGTACAAAATTTAAAAAACTCCAACTCTTAAAAATGATACCAGAAAATGACGTCTGTAAGACTGTGGCAGGAGGCTTTTTCCAGAACAATGTGCAGTTCTTCCCAATTCTATTTTTCCCTCCCATTACTTTGTACACAAAGATTTTTACACAGTCTTCTAACAGTGGC
Source organism: Haemorhous mexicanus (assembly GCF_027477595.1). Classification (NCBI taxonomy): domain Eukaryota; kingdom Metazoa; phylum Chordata; class Aves; order Passeriformes; family Fringillidae; genus Haemorhous; species Haemorhous mexicanus. The sequence goes on along the minus strand of NC_082345.1, from coordinate 19,452,244 downwards.
ATGTTACTACTGGGCTAGAGTATTGCCCTGCCAGCATTGGAATTGACTCAAATGCAGTTGTGTTCAAATTTGCTGATGGGACAAGGGTTTTTTGCTGAACACACTTTAGCAAGCAAGAGGGCTTCTTGGCCTTTCGATGCTATGAGTCCCAGAAAAAGATGAATGAGGTGGTGACTTGCCTCGTGTTTTGAAGAGAGATCAAAAACTTATTTCTGGGGTCACCTCCCTTTTGGTACAGAAAGCGCACAGAGGGCTTTGAAGCAGCACTTTCACCCTCTTTGCATTCACTAGTAAATCTGAGACAGAGCTTGGCCCAAGGTTTGTGCAAAAATACTCTTTTGATGCAACTGTTAACCAGACAATATCTCTGGGAAAATTTGCAGGGGCAGAAAGCAAGCCCCTCCCGGGAAATCTACAGAAATGGTTCAGAAGTTATTCCCATTCACTGTTGCTAACCTCTGCTGTCTAGCTGTCGGATATGCTTGGGACCATGTTGAAATAATTCTAAACAGTGTACTGAGGCTGCAACATTGAGTAAACATAGGTATTTTCCATAGGTGTCAGGGAAAAATATTTTTATGGGTAAAAATGAGTTCCATAGAAAACAAGAACAGCATGGTAGAAAAAAAATTACATCCATAGAATGAAGATGCCCAGAATTCTTCTTTTGAAGTTACACAGAGTCAATATTTTCTAAATAAGGTTGTGAAACTTAAGAAGAAGGAGGAGTACATTCCACCTGACTGGTGCACAAGTTCATGTTTCCAACTTACAAAAACCATATTATTAAAAGAAAAATGTTCCGCCTTGTGGAAAAGTAGCCCATTCGTAATTGTATCAAAGGTAGGGTTAGATCAAGTATTCCTACAAGACAGTAGTAGTACTATGAAAAGCCTTTTGGCATCTATTTGACTACAGGAAACTTGAGCAAGCAGAAGCGTCTTTCCCTGCTGCAAGCTGTACTTCCGATTTGCTGCTGCTGCTTAAACATTGTCAAAAGAAAACTTGTCAAAAAAGAACTACTCTATACAAGCAACTGGAACTATCCATTGCGTTCCAGCCAATTTGAACTAGAAAATATCAGACACACACTCTAGCTGAATATTCTAATGCATAGATGGAGTATACCATCACAAAGAAATGGGAACGCTGGAGAAAGGAGCAAATGCAGATGAATTTCAGGGAAGGAAATTATTGGAGAGCTACTGCAGTCCCTCGACTTTACAAGAAATGATGTCCAGTAAATCCCAACCAGAAACCTACATAACTCCATTTTGAAGTGAGTTGCATCTATGGTCCTCTGTCCTTCCTAGATGAAGAAACTGTGTTTTGAATCAATCTTCCAAGCAGTATGGCTAAAGACCTTAGATACCTCAATTTTTTTTTTTTTTTTTTCCAGAAGCAACTGTCTCAAAACCTCTTTAAAGCTGGCTTTTCCCCTTAAGATGCTATATATTCAAAGAGCACCTTCTCATTTAACAGGGTATTCCAAACATCATTTCCAAACTTAGACTAAAAATAACACTCTTCCTAGTTATCTTTCTTTTTTTTTTTGCAGCTTCCTGCTAACATAGGCAGCAAAGTAGAGAACAGATCCCAGCTCTTTCTGGAACATCTTGAACAAATGCCCTTGCTTGTGTTCCAATCATTCACTTTGCCAAAATCCCTAATGATGAAGAAAAGGTTGTGAAGGCATTACTAGTAGTATGATATGGCAATGTATGGGTGTGATTTATCAAGTAGAATTTGTATCACATAGATGATACTTGGCAAACAGCAAATGAAGGGGTTTCTTTCAGCTCTCAGACTGATGTTACATCTCAGTAATTTATTAAAAAGATAACAAGAAGGATATTTTATAACAGTGAACTTAATTACACCCCTACCATGGACATCTGAATCTTAGGAATAGACAGTGTCTGATTTAGAAAAAAAAAAAAGAATTATCACAGTTTAAAGAAGCATATGATCATGAACACTTTGCTGATGGAACATAGCCTATTCATTGGCTGAAATGAAGCAGGTAGACAGGACATAGGAAATATTGTTTTGTGGATCAAACATTTATTTTTTTAAAGTGATGCTTACAGGTGGTGAACTCACCAACTTCGATATTGCACAGTAGATAAGGGTACCTAACTTGCTCCATCAAGTTATCCCTTGGAATCATCATCCAAGGGCATTTCCCCCTGCCTCTGTGAAAATGTGCCTACCTTTTTCACAATACTTTTGCAGCAGCATTGCTAGGCCTGATCAGCTGGTATGGAGGGTGAATGATCAGCAGCAAGGTGACTGGCCAGGGTCATTTGATTCCATGGATTTTGATCTACCGGATATTTTGAAGACCTGCTTCAGCCCTCTTTGTCAGACACAGCCTTCAAATGGTGCTAAACAATTGTTCGGGCTGTGGACCACATGAAAAAGTACTTTCTGGTGCCTGTACTGGGCCATATGCTCTTGATTCTCTCCCTCAACTTCTCCATCACCTCTCATCTCTTTCACATGAGCTATGTTCAAGGTCCACAGGATACTTTTCACAGAATCTTCAGGCCTGATGCAGTAAGAATGATGAACAGAACGCAGCTGGGATGAATTTTCCAGTTTGGATAAAACCTTTTGTGCACCCAAATCCCCCTATGCCCAGAAAAACCTTCACTAGTACTAGTGTTCTACCTAATCTGCAATTTAGTCTGAAAGAAAAGCTTTTGTCTGAGAGTATCTGAGAGATCTGCATGAAGCACAGATATCTGACCTATGCAATTTTGAATATCAGAGAAAAAAGAAAAAGGCAAGAAGTTTTTCATTTTACTGGTTTTAATTTTCAATTCCATGCACTTTTTCAAAAAGTGTCAATCTCAAATGGCCATCAACATATTTCAGTCATCTGTAAGTTAGTATTCCTATCAAATGTGTTTCAAATCAAAAGAATTTCAAGCCTCTCCTCAAAGTTCATATGCCTAGATTTAGTATTTCTGATCTAGATTAGATGAAAGGAAGACATTTTTTGCTGTTGGGGTGCGGGAACGCTGCTTCGGGTTGCCCAGAGAAGTTGTGGATGTCGCATCCCTGAGCGTATTCAAGGTCAGCTTGGATGGGGCTTTGAACAGCAACGAATGCGACCCCTGATGGTAGATAAACAAAGCTTGAATATAGAAGAAACTCAGATTGAAGTACAGGAGCAAATTTTCTCTCAGCTCTTGGGGTAAGTTCAACGTTGTACAAAATTGCATTTCTCTGTGATTTTCACTACTGTAACAGAAAGCTTCATGAAAACTGTGCAGAAGATATCACATTTTAAAAGCGATAAGAACTACAATATCAAACACACGGGATGGGTTTCAACATGGGACACGCTCTGAGAGAAAATCTCTGTATTTCAACACTTCATCCCAATCATTAGGATTTCATGAAGTGCCAAAGAAGGCGGCAAAATGTCCTTCAGGACATTATTTACTGTAGTTCAGCCTGGCCATTAGTTGGAATTGGTGTTTGAACTAATGTCGATGTACCACACACACTTTCCATGCACTGAAAATTACTGTTTACAATGAATAAGCAATGAGGATCAAAATTGATTGAAAGCATCTTAAAAATGTCAAGTATTTCACTGTAAATGATCTAGGATCAAAATACTTATTCTACCTTAGTGAGGGACAAATAAATTCTTCCATACCACGATGGTTTAAAATTGTATAAACCAATGTTTTCTTCTGAAAAGACATCATCTAATTCTTTCTATTTGTAGAAGAAAATCTTCCTAGACATAGAACTCAGTAATTTTAAAGGAACAAATGAAAGGAAAATATTCTGCAAACAGAATTCAATGAAAAGCTGTGTTTTAAATATGAGGTAGATATTAAACAGAATTTTAGTACCAGATATTTGAAATAGTGTACCAGCTATTTTGCCCACAAAGAGTGGCATTTAGCATTTCAGTCTTTTCCAAGGTGTTCATGATCTGCTATGCTGATCTCTGTGCGTGCCTAGGTGTGTGCGGAAGGGGGGGCATGTGAAGGGGAGTGTCTATGTTTGTTTAACCCTCGTCGTGGCAGATTCATGCCTCAGCTCCATCATTTTTTGTAAGAAACTTCCCAGAGAGTGGATATGAAGTTTCATGTTCAAAAGAGATCAATTCCTAAGTCATCCATTTTACTTTACCTTGTAAATCACTTTGTTGATATTGATAAAATATGCTTTGTTGCATGTTTTATCAAATATGCTTTCACGCTACATGGAGGAATGAGAATGTGGAGAATCCCTCCAATGCCTTGCAACTTTTCTGCAAATAGATTTTCAAGGAAATCATCATTTCTCTTTTCAATATGTCTGGGACAGGCATGATGGTGGTGTCAACCTGTTGGAGTTTTTGTTGCTGAGGGAAGTTGTACGAAAGGATTGGTTTTTACATTGACCAGTTACTGAATCAATTGCATGAACACATTTGAAATTCAACTGGGGTTTCCTTTTTCTAGCAGACTACTTCTAGAATTAGCTAGCAGACTCAAGATGACTCTTTTTCTCTGTTTTTGTTTCTTTCCTATTTTCTTGGCTTCTTTGCAACTATCTACACAATTGTAGAACTTTTTTCCCAACTAAAATTGTTTGATAGACTGATAATTAAGATACGCTTTTTACAAGGAATGTTTTCAATCTTTGTTAGAGTTAAGAAAGTTAAGGACATAGGTCCTTTTCTTCCCTTATGAATATTGCAATGAAAAAGTTAAATAAAGACCAACTCTTTATTTTTATTTGGAATCCAAGTAGATAATTCCCATACAGTAATACATTTTGAGGACCGATGTTTGTCATTCTGATGTAAGTTGTCGCTTCTTAAAAACATGCCTTCAGTGACTACGTTGACAACACTTTCGGTGAAGATCCTAACTGGTCTTAGACACACATAGGGAGAAATTTGCTCAGCCAGTGTCAGTCTTAAGCATGCGTCTTAGAAGATCTTTCTAGAGCTGGGGAATTTTCTTATGAAAGGGATTCAGTTATGGAAGAGACAGTTATCCCGGCGTTTTACATTCATCTTGAACATTACTTAAGGAACTTAAATCCCATGTCCATTTGAATCTCGCTCTGCACAGAGCTTTGTCATGCCAGTCCTTGAAATGCATCTCTAAGAGAATTCACTAGCACAGAATGAATGAGGGTGGAAGCGGTCTGTGGGGCTCACCAAGTCCAATCCCCCTGCTTCAACCAGGATACCTAGAGCCTGTTGCCCAGGATTATATCTGGGCTTACTTTTAATGTCTTCAATGATCCAGACTCCACCATCTTTCTGGACACTCTGTGCCATGGTTCAGTCACCATCACAGTAAAAAATCAGTTTGTGATGTTCGGAGGCAATCTCCTGTATTTCAGTGTGTGCCCACTGCCTCTTGTCTTTTCACTGAGCATCATTGAAAAGACACTGGTTCCCTGCTCTTTACACTATTCCTTCCTACATTGCGATGCGATGTAGATAAATGTCAAAAACTTCCCTGAAGTCCAGGCAGACGATATTCTCTTCATCTACCAGGCAAGTTCATTCACCGGAGGACTTTAAAAAGTTGTCAAGCACCAATTTCCCCTGGTAAATCCATGCTGACTACATTATTTTGTCCTCCTTCATGTGCCTGGCAATGCTTTCCAGGAATAGCTACTCCATCAACTAACTTCCTGGGGATAAAAATGAGGCTGGCTGGCTTGTGCTTTTCTGAGTCCTCCTAGTTGCCTTTTTCCAAGATGGGTGACATTTGCTTTCATCCAGTCTTTGCTCACTTTCCTCAGTCACCATGATCCGTCAAACATGATCAGGAGTGGCCTCAGAATAACATCTGCTAACACCCTTGAGACCTGTGCATCCATCTCAACAGGGCCTGTGGACTTAATGGAATACTTACCAATTCAGTGACTATGCCCATAAAAATTTGCATGGGATAAGAGGACATTTTAACATGTACCTGAAGAGTGAGTGAAAAGCTATGGAAACAATCCAAAAAGACAAAGAGTAGAGTTCCCTTTGAAGACAAAGCATCCCATCATGGAGCTGAGCAGCTTTAGATCCAGGTAAGCTTCCTCTCTGAAAGGATGCAGAAGACATGATTTTACCTTATCCAGTAATAAAATGTGTTGACCATTCACTTGCAATACAAAAAATTCAATGATTTCCAAAATTATTGCCTCCTAACTAGACAATAGTGTACTGGCTGGGTATGCCCCTAACAGATGAAAGCACCTGCCTGATGTCTCTTATGCGTGCAGACGATTCGAATTAGGTCATTTGAGTGGGGATTACTGGTCTTCGAATTTTCTTTCTGATGAATTTGGAATATTTACTGAAGCAAGGACCTGAAGATGAGAACTTCATTTCCCATCAGCGCACTCTAACATCCATGGCCCTAATGCCATTGTTTCTCCCCAGCTGAGTCAAGAATTGATGAATACAAAGTGGATCAGCTCCAAAAGGAAAGATCAAGGCTGGATAATATTCTCTCTTGGTAAAGCTATTTATCTCAAATGAAGTGACTGGCTTCAGTGATTTCTCACTGGTCTAAAGCTACAAGGAGGGGGAGATGGACAAGGTTTCCTTGCACTGCCATTCTCTTTGTCACCTCAGTGTTTAATACGGGTATGAAGACATTCCAAAAGATAGCTTTGCAGAATTCATAAAATTCAGTCGTAAAAAATCATTTCTTAGCAGCTGAAATGAAAATAGCAAATAAAATGCAATTAATTCCGTGGAAGATTGAAATGATTGTTTCTTCATTTTGCATTGGAGGATGTATATTGTATAAGTTTGTCTTGCCTTGTTCTCCAGGTTTTGTAACTGGCACACCTTTCCTTATGAACGCACTGTTCTTTTCTAAATACTCTCATATGGAGGAACATGCTTCTGATAAGAAGAGCACTAGGATGTCTTTACTTGACCTTCTATTTTTACTGATGCTTGGTCCTCTGAAATGAATGGTTTTCTAAAATTGAAATGTGCTACTATTGTTCCCACGGGGTAAGCTGCGGACTCTTCCTGTCGGAGCTGTCACTAATCAGCTATTCTCCTATCTGCCTTTAGTAGTTGAATGTTCTGGTCTAAAAGTAGCACCTTCTGTGTAGCCATGCTCTTAGTTGCCAGTCTCATCCTAAATCCAAAGACCCTCCTGCAAAGGACCGCTGGTTCTGTAGTCAACTAAGGAAAAATGACCCGTCCATCCATGCTTTCTGATTTAAAATATTAGGGTATGATGTCCCTAAACAATTCTCTGCAGTTGAACACTACTTATCTTTGGCGTGTTTCTTCAACTCACTCGCAAGTCATTCATGCCTTAGGTTATTGGGAGAATTGCTTCATTTGAAGATGATTAAAAGGGGTATGAGAATACTTTTGTGCTTCTGCTATGAGGATACTTTTCAAATCCATACAAACTCCCTGCAAATGCAAAAACCTGCATCCTGTATTGTCCTAGCTTATAATATCAAAATGCATCCTATTCCCACCCTCAAGAACTGAGGAAACCAGGGGTGGCATCGTTTTTTCCTTCTCTCCTGTTAATGGGCCCATCAATGTCTTGCCACATGACTCAGAGATAACTCCCTCCAGGAGCCATTTCTGTTTCACGGGTAATCAAGGACCCACATCATGACTCAGAACGATATCAGCCCATTGGGAGATGCTCTGCCCAGGGGGTAGGAGCTAAGCATCCCCACCTGGATATCATCTGGGTTTTAGAAGGCAAGTAGCACTATTTCTACTGCATTGCCAGAGGAACGGCCACCCTTAGCCACTGGTTTTCCAGAGGACAAGAGCTACCAGATGGTTTCTACAGAATCACCACTTCAACAAGACCATTGCATCCAAACTGCTTTCACCACCCTAACTAGCAGGACGTCAGTTTGTATTCTGACTCTGTCAGTGGTTTTTCTTTTGTACTCTTGCATGGATTTGGGTTTTTTCCCCTTTTCCTAATAAACTGGATTTCTGACTTGGAGTCTTGCTGCAGTGCTGGATTTCTTCAGCCCAACTAGCTCCCGACACCGACAGCGAGAGTGGGCTGCCCCAAGAAAGCTGTCGAATCCGGGCTGCAGCTGTAGGGCACAGCTGCTCTACGGCACAGGTGGACTGCCTTGGGGATAGAACTGCGCTGAGAGCAGGGACAAGGAACAGGGAGAGGTCTTCTGCATATTTTTCAGTTTACTCCCTGGAGGGTCAAGGACAGAAAGACAATGATTCAAAGGCATCCATCAACTTCTAAATGGGGGGAAGGTCCCAGGGGAGGATGCAATCTTTAACCAACTGGGAGAAACTGGGGGTGGAAGACAAGGAGGGGAATACAATGTTGAAACCAGTAGGGGGACTACAGGGGAGGAGAGTAACTTGAAGAAACCACTGGGGTTTTGAAGGGTACAAAATTGAGAGGGAAGTTTCTAGAGAAAGGGGCAGGCTTGGGGAGGGGTTGATGTTCAATGGGAGAAGGAACAGGGAACAAAAGGGCAGGTCTTTGGGGAGAGGGACAGCTAGGGCAAAAGCCAACAATACTGGGGGGAAAGGAACAATCCATTCATAATAACATATGCTATAACAGCACAAAATAGGAAGCCTTAGAAAACGGACTACTAGAACTGCAGTACAATAATAAACACACACTGCAACAGAGTGTCTCACTGGTTTGGCTTTCAAAGCAGAAGAGGTGCCAACCTAAAAATTTCCCAACTTCAAGGTTAACTGGCTGCAGTTTTGATTTCCTTCTTCAATATATCACCAAGGCGCTATCAGCTTCTGTAATTGGCTCAGCAGCATGTCTGTTCTTAGTGCCAAGCAGGGATTCACTTTGCCAGGCATGGAGGAAGCTTCTAGGAGCTTTGCACAAAAAATCACTTCTGTGGCTGGCTTCTTCCCTCCCCACCAAAAACCAAGCCATGCCAAACCAACACCTTAACTAATTCGTAGTACTTAGTACGCATCCAAGAATGTCTTTTAAATGATGCTTTATGTTTTTACCAAACGCACTGAAAAGAAGTGGATCCATAATATTGATAAAAATTGTTCCAGTTCAATAGAAATATTGGGTCATGCAACTCTAGATTACATAGCTGTTTTTTTGTACAATACCCAGAGGCTTTTTTCACCTCCATGGAAGAGCCTAAATGAGGGATGTGGGAGTCCAGGCGGCTCTCCAAAATGCAGTTTATTCCATCCAAGACGTTGCAGCAGTCCAGGGTAGTGGGCAACAGAGCCTGTGCCTACAGCTGTCAGCTCTAGCTACAGGCAGGCCTGGAGACCCTTTGGTTTTGGCACTTTGCTGAGCATCTTCATAGAGTAGAACCAATCTATCCCTTAACTATTATCTATAGCCTATCCTAACGACTCTAATTACCATATGTTGCTATTCTCCACTCACTAAAAGTCAGTATATTACAGTTGAAGCGGAAAGTTGTTTTTCAGTTTTCTTGACAGTGGAAAATTTGGAGAGCTTTTTCTGCTTGCAGCATTTGCTGACTTGTTTGCCTGTGCTAGCTTCCTGCTTGGTAAAAACATCTTCTTGTTTGGGGTGGGTTTATCCTTTGCTGTAAGTCATAAAACCCTCTTCTAACTAAGGTATCCTCGGTTATCCAGTAAGACTGGCTCAGCAATTCTTTTCTTCTAGATCAAAACTTGCTTCCAACTCTATTCCTTCTTCAGACTCCACATTGAAAAATCTTTCTGCCAAGCATACATATCTGTGAGACTTTCTTGTCAAACTTTCATCTTTCCCAACACCTCTAAAGAAATGTTTCCTGATGGTTTGGATCAGAAGATCCAGTATTGCCATCCTGAGATTTTTCTTTCGAAACCCATAAGCTGTGCTCAAGGTGTTGGCTATGTTCTTCATTGTGCCTTGCATCTATTTTGGCTAGAAAGCCAGTGTAGATGATGTCCTTGCTGCAGTAGCCATGGGAAATAAGGTGGAGTGTCTGGCTGATGTACCGGGATGTAGACTATCCAGCACTCCCCCAGGGAGGCGAGGATCCCTAAAGGAATAGAATATTGGCTATGCTCTGGGAGTTTTACAGAGAGAAAGATCCTCACAGCTCAAATGATTTGTCTCCTGGAGTTCTGAGGAGTATGTGGTGAAGAAGAAGGCTGCTGTCTTTTCCAAGAATCTTCCGTGCATTCAAGAGGATCATTGAACTTCTTGTCTGAGAATGAAAGAAATATTAGTAGTAATTAGTACTTTTTCTCTGTCTGTGCATCACTGATTGAATTTGGGTAGGCAATATTTTTTTTATTTATTTATTTGAATTATTCATCATAAGGTCTTCCAAATTCCCAAATTCTGCTTCACTTCTTTCTGTTGTAGGCCAGTCTGGTTCATCTTCTCTTCTACTGTATTATTGCAGACCATATCTGAATGGATTTTTTTTTTCATTTTGAACATTTGGTTTAAACCGAATGAACAGAACGCTTTATTTATCCTTATTTGACCAGTTTGCAAGGAAATACAGAATTTTGAAGAGAAGTGACGTGACTCCACTTGAGGTTTTCAATGGAAGAGAAGAATGACGATGTCCTACATTCACAGCATTGTTTACAGTAACATTGCAGCTAGTTTCCAGGAACGAAGGTCAGGTTCTGGAAGCAGGCATGCATGATTGTAGAGAAGTCTAAAAAGTTTCAGTTTGGCCGCTTTTCTTGAAAAATAGCTAATATGTCTCAACGTTGTGCTGAATCTTGTTGTACAGACACTTCTTTTGAGGTCTGAACTCCTTGCTGGACTTCTGTATCTAAGAATCAGATACAGTAAACCTATGTTTCCTTATATGCTGTAAGAATTTGGTTCTAATCTAGAAGAGCAAGAAAAGGTTGCCATATTAATACAAGGTAAAGAACCTGCTAAGAAAGCAGTTAATGGACTGCTTTTTTTATTGGAGCAGTGATTTAGTGGTTTGATGGGTTTTTTTTTTTTTGCTTCTCAATAGAATTTAAGAAGTGGTGGGGTAAGAATGTGTGGATGTTTATAGGTTTGCCTTGAAAGAAGAATTACAGGGGAAACTGTTGTAAAGAATTGATGCAGAGCTCTATGCATTAATGCACTCTTCCGTACAGAGTTTCAGAAGTGAAAACCAAGAGGAGAGAGTGCCGACAAGATGAGAGTGCCGATTTACTAGAATGAATTCAAGATAGCATTCTTTTCTCTCTGAATTACAGCTCTAAACCTCAGGGTAGTAATAGGAAGTACATAACAATCTCAAAGATTTAAAAATGGATGATGAAGTTTTCTATCCAGTAAACTGTAAGGCTTCACATTTTAACCTGGTTTGCATTTTGGCAAAAGCCTGGAATCTTCTGCAATTTGCCAGATAACAAGGGATTTAGAACAGGAAGTATGCAAGTAATCATTTGGAGCCTTCATCTCCCTTCTTAGAACAATGGATACATTTATTATGCTCCTATTTTTATTCCATCAGGGGATTTGATCATGGAAATGTCTAGTCATTCTTTTCTTGTTTTCAACCCCTCAAAGAGCATGAATCCAAACTATTCAGAAGTTCTTGATCTGCAACAGTGACAAGCACTATACTGGTAAGAGTCAGTGGACATTAGCAGATCCCCTATGCCAGCCCCCTATGGCGGGCAGTTCTGGCAGGACTGATGTTTGAGGGGCTGGAATTCTGTGAAATAGAACATTCTATGAATGGGGAAAATGGAAACAGATTCTGAACGTTCAACCCAACACGTGAACAAGTACTAGGGCAGGTAATTTTCTGTGGAAATTTCTTTAGCCCCAGTGTTGTGGATGATGATTACTCTTCCTACCTCCTTTGGTCAGCTGCCAGCACAGTCACGTTACTCCGCTTATGGACAGAAAACCAGAAGAAGTCATTTTTGAACAAAACACCCAGCAGGACCTTAGAGTGTTTTTGCTGCAAAATGTTTCAAGGCAGATAGGGAAACAATTCCATTGTAGAGAGTGTGCTGAGAAGACAAGTTTGGAAGTTAAAAACCATGGGATCTGTTTCTATATATGTCACTGATTTTGCTTATTATCAATTTGGTGGGGTTTCTTGTTTTGTTGTTTTATTTTTTTGGTTTTTTTTTGTTGTGTTTTTTTTGGTTTTTTTTTTGGTTTTTTTTTGTTTTTTGTTTTTTTGTTTATTTTTTTTTCCTGCATCCTTGAGATGAAAGCATAAGACAGAAAAGTACGGTAAAGTTAAAATACTTTTGAGATGGCTTGTGCTGAAAAACTTGTAGCTACTGCTAAGGCCCATAAGCCAGGTCCTGTTTCATTTCTGAGAAGCTATAAAATTCCCATTGGTAATTTAGTTCTAAGCATCTGTTGTTATGGTGGAGATGCAAATTAAGAAGAACAATTTTTGAATCTGTAGGGATGTATTTACCATTTTGGAGCTGCCTTTTCAGTCTCTGAGCCATCAATGAAAAGAAGGAGAAGAATCTACACTCTTTTCAACCTGTGGACCATCCACTACTGTCCACGTGCTCAGATTCAAAGCCAAACAATCCTGTTGGGCCTGATTGGGAGGAATTATTTGGATTCAAAATACTAGACTAGTATTTGATTTCCATCAGCACAGTCCATTGGGCACGAATTTTGATATCAATAGAACCTTTCACGGGGATCCATCTTTCTCACCTGCAGTACATTTTAAAGAGAAGAGGCATTGTTGAATGGCTTCAGTGAAAAAAAAAATCTTAAATGCACTCTGAATGGAATTGAGATCCAAAGGAGCCAGTATTTCAAGAAAGCCTGAGATGTTGTCTGCCATGAGATCCCTTCTAAGAGGTTCTATTAAGGTACCAAATTCTTCATCAAAATACTGTCAGATTGGTCAGAGGGGAAAAGCAAACTTTTTGAATGGTCCTTTGGGAAAACAGGGCTTGCAGCGAATTTAGTACTTGCTGCTAGGTTGCCTACATTCCAGGAAAGAGTATTAAATACTGAAATTCGACCGATGGTGGATGAAGTCTTTGTGACTGTGAAAGTCCAGTGCATGGCAATCTCAGAAAGGAACCCATCAAAGCCCCTGAAATGCCAACACACAAGTTGTGAGTTGGCAGTGCATGCCAGGTTTTAGCAAACCACAGCAAAATGCTGATTGCAAAACGAGGCCATCAAGTCACATCCGGTATGAAGCAGTAGGAAAGAGGAAAGCAGCTGAGAGCGTCAACCCTGCTAAGTAGTCTCAGTATTCTTATTGCCATTAGCAGAAATGTGAAATGAGTCTATAAAAATTACAAAGGAGGCAAAAGAAAAGGGAGTGATGACTCCTCTGGCATAGTGTTTCCTAACAGGGATCTTCAAAATCCTGTAAAGATTCTCTCATCCTTTAAACTGAAGGAAGGTATTAATGGCAGTAAGGAAATGGCATCAAATGCTAGAAAGACTCTGGGCAGTGTACTTCTAGACAGAAATGCCACTGATGGAAAACCGACTAAACTGGCACCAATGCAGCAGCATTGTACTAAAGCCCAGAAATTGTCCACGGCTTCACTCTCTGCCATTCCTTTCATATGCACACAGCAGCTCTGCAACATTCCTACTCATCATCTCCTTGGCAAACTGGGCGTGAGGGTCCGTAGTGACGCAGAGTCCCCAGGCAGGTGCAAAGGAGAGCCGCTTTCTTGCAAAAGCCAGGCTTTTGAAGCAGTCAGGCCTTTATCACTTGCATAGCTTTAAGCCGCAACAAACATAATTCAACCAACCGTCATACCCCACGCTGTGAACACGCAATGCTTCTAGAACTTCTTGATCTACCTCTAATTCAGCTGTCTCACTTTCCCCTAGTCATTTTCTACTTAGCCAAAGTAACGGGCCTCAGCCATGGTTTTACAAGGCCTTCCTTTCGGAAAGTTCTACCTATATGCAACAGCATACCACTAGTTTCTTCACCACCAAGAGTTTAGGTAGATGATTGGCATCTGCCCTTGCGGTGAAATACAATGGGGAGAGAAAATCCTGTTGGAGATATTCAGTCATTCCATTTTCTAGACAGGCCAAATCAAAAGAAAAGCAAGCTATAGGATTGTGTACTTGCTCTTACAGAACACCTGCTGCCATCTGACAATGAACTAGCAGAAAATCAGCAAGAATGAGACTTGAGGCAAACAACCTTTGGAAGGGAATAATGGGTTGATAAATAAAGACAACAGTTTCCAGGCTCTTGAGATACTTTAAATGACAGCAAAGGATTTGAGAGCAGAGGCTGAACTGGTGGGGAAGGATTCAAAGAATCCCAAGAAAAACATGACCAAAGAATAAAAGAACCCCAAGAAAAATAGGGGCAACTGACCTGTTAAGGCCTTCAGGAAATCAGTGGCCGCTGATTTAGATAGGCCATTCAAGTTCATTTACTGGTGCACCTTCCACTCCTATTTCACCTGTCAGCATCACAGGGTGAATTGAGACCTTGGAATCAAGATTATTTGGGATTCTGTTCTTAGCTTTAGGAGAGAAGTACAGCAGATGAAGTACCTGTTACTGATGTGATACCCAGGAACAGAGAGTTGACACATTTCATTGAAGTCCAATCACAACTAGCAATACTAAGAGGATAGGATTGGCGCCTTTTCATGACGCTCTTCTTGTTACGCAGCCTGCTCTGATTCTGGTGAAACTTTTTCATTAGCTTCTCTCTAAAAAGGAGAAAAACCAATTAAATGTCCCTCCCTGCTGATGCTAATCGAGTCAGAGGTCTATGAAAGGGCCAAAAATATTCGGAATTCTTCTTAGACAATGGAAATGGAAGCAGAGCTACCAATCTATTTCCTTGCAACATATCCCTAAAACTCATTCCCTTCTATTCATCACTTATGTATAGCCAGCAGTACATTCAGGAAAAGATGAAACTGACTGATGTCAGCAAGGGAAGGACTTGAAAGAACTATTCCCATGAATCATCATATAGACAGTAACTCTAGCATTAAAATCAGAACCCTTTTAGTAAGTATCACTTATGGGAAATTCAGGACTCCTGCACAATGGACCAAGAGGATTAAGCAGAAGCCGTTTATGGTTTACATGATGCACTTACTCATTCTGACTCTCTGCACACGCTAGTCACGCTTTTCTTATTGGTGCCTTTGTCTTGTCCACGCATTCTGCGTGCACCTCTCAGAAGATGTGTTTCCTTACAGTCCAGGTACTTTGCCCCCCCCCCCCCCCCCCCCCCCCCCCCCGTTTTGGAGTTCTTGTGGTCTTGGAATTTAGTTTCTCAGCTTTTCCTCTCTTGTTTTAGCAAGGCTTATGTCTTGATGAATTCCAGAGGGCCCTGAGAAAATTCTGAGAAGAACCGTTCCACGCTGGATGGCTGGTGCAGCCCATAGTCTAAGCGGTTCAGATACATTGTCACAATTGCCCCTTCTTCTTGCACCAGCCAGATCTTTTCCAATGTCATTTTTAGCAAGAGGCACACCAGTTTCACCATGCATGGAATAACACAAAGCAATGAAATAATGACTACTGGTAAAAACAAAGCTCCATTTACGAGATCTTTCAACCACCCAGTTCTTTCCCATCCCTCAAACCATTGATGCAAACCCCACTCGTTCCCAGTCAATTTCTTCATATTGTCTTGTACTTGTGTGAGTTTCGTATGAATGGCTGCAGAATGGTCCAAAAGATTCATGCAACATATTCCTTATAAAATTCCTAACACTCGTACCCATGTGCTAGTAACAATAAATCTATTTCACCTCCTATTTGCAGTGTGCTATATCTAATAGGATCTACGTCAGTGAGCACCTGACTTAAAATAGAAGAAGTTACGATAAGTCGTTTGAACATCCAGCACCCCAAATGATTAAAAGCAGCCAAACCTTGAGAAGCAGCGCCATCTAGCGTAAGGAAGAACACAGTTATTCCTGCTGGAACGAGCAAAACTCGACATAATGGTGCCAATCACGTCTTTAGCTAGTGTTCCTCTCTAGGTATTCCCGGAAACGAAAAAGCGGCTTCCTCCAGCAAAACCCATTATGAAGGTAAGAGAGCCCGCCGAAGAGCGGCTTCTGTTAAAAGAATCCGGCTACCGGCACCTACCTTCGGACAGCTGCGTATGCCCTTCTTCTGCGTCTCTTGCCGCCTAGACCTTAGCGAAAAGCTTTTCCAGGCATTATCTCAAAAAGGAACTCTGCCAGCACAGCAAGCGTCCCACGACGGTTGTCATGAAGGTACTCGAGTTCTTACCATCTCCTGGAGAAAAGAAAAAGTAAGATTGACCAGGAAGTGCTGCAAATGGCTAAGAACAATAGAAAAGAAAGCTGTCCAAGAACTTTTTCCCTACTTATGGTAATGCAAGTTGAAACTGTTGGAAAGTGGTTAGTTATCGTTTTCCCTCAGTTTGAGAGCTGCTCACTTAATCCCAGTGCTGTGCGGCTTCGTTCTTGACTTCTCAGCATCGGCCGAGCTCTCCGGCTGCCGGAGGCGAAGAAGCGGCTTTTTCGCGCCCAGAGCTTTCTGCCGGTCGCGGTGCGCTCCGAACCGCGGCTTCTGCCGAAAGCCGCCGGGGACCGGCACCTACCTTCGGACAGCTGCGTATGCCCGTCTTCTGCGTCTCTTGCCGCCTAGACCTTAGCGAAAAGCTTTTCCAGGCATTTTCTCTAAAAGGAACTCTGCCAGCACAGCAAGCGACCCGCGACGGTTTTCATGAAGGTACTCGAGTTCTTACCATCTCCTGGAGAAAAGAAAATGTAAGATTGACCAGAAAGTGCTGCATAAGGTTTAGAAGGATGCAAAAGAAAGCTGTGCAAGAACTTTTTCCCTACTTATGGTAATGCAAGTTGAAACTGTTGGAAAGTGGTTAGTTATCGTTTTCCCTCAGTTTCAGAGCTGCTCACTTAATCCCAGTGCTGTGCGGCTTCGTTCTTGACTTCTCAGCATCGGCCGAGCTCTCCGGCAGCCGGAGGCGAAGAAGCGGCTTTTTCGCGCCCAGAGCTTTCTGCCGGTCGCGGTGCGCTCCGAACCGCGGCTTCTGCCGAAAGCCGCCGGGGACCGGCACCTACCTTCGGACAGCTGCGTATGCCCGTCTTCTGCGTCTCTTGCCGCCTAGACCTTAGCGAAAAGCTTTTCCAGGCATTATCTCAAAAAGGAACTCTGCCAGCACAGCAAGCGACCCGCGACGGTTTTCATGAAGGTACTCGAGTTCTTACCATCTCCTGGAGAAAAGAAAATGTAAGATTGACCAGAGAGTGCTGCATAAGGTTTAGAAGGATGCAAAAGAAAGCTGTCCAAGAACTTTTTCCCTACTTATGGTAATGCAAGTTGAAACTGTTGGAAAGCGGTTAGTTATCGTTTTCCCTCAGTTTCAGAGCTGCTCACTTAATCCCAGTGCTGTGCGGCTTCGTTCTTGACGTCTCAGCATCGGCCGAGCTCTCCGGCTGCCGGAGGCGAAGAAGCGGCTTTTTCGCGCCCAGAGCTTTCTGCCGGTCGCGGTGCGCTCCGAACCGCGGCTTCTGCCGAAAGCCGCCGGGGACCGGCACCTACCTTCGGACAGCTGCGTATGCCCGTCTTCTGCGTCTCTTGCCGCCTAGACCTTAGCGAAAAGCTTTTCCAGGCATTATCTCAAAAAGGAACTGTGCCAGCACAGCAAGCGACCCACGACGGTTTTCATGAAGGTACTCGAGTTCTTACCATCTCCTGGAGAAAAGAAAATGTAAGATTGACCAGAGAGTGCTGCATAAGGTTTAGAAGGATGCAAAAGAAAGCTGTCCAAGAACTTTTTCCCTACTTATGGTAATGCAAGTTGAAACTGTTGGAAAGTGGTTAGTTATCGTTTTCCCTCAGTTTGAGAGCTGCTCACTTAATCCCAGTGCTGTGCGGCTTCGTTCTTGACTTCTCAGCATCGGCCGAGCTCTCCGGCTGCCGGAGGCGAAGAAGCGGCTTTTTCGCGCCCAGAGCTTTCTGCCGGTCGCGGTGCGCTCCGAACCGCGGCTTCTGCCGAAAGCCGCCGGGGACCGGCACCTACCTTCGGACAGCTGCGTATGCCCGTCTTCTGCGTCTCTTGCCGCCTAGACCTTAGCGAAAAGCTTTTCCAGGCATTATCTCAAAAAGGAACTCTGCCAGCACAGCAAGCGACCCGCGACGGTTTTCATGAAGGTACTCGAGTTCTTACCATCTCATGGAGAAAAGAAAATGTAAGATTGACCAGGAAGTGCTGCATAAGGTTTAGAAGGATGCAAAAGAAAGCTGTCCAAGAACTTTTTCCCTACTCATGGTAATGCAAGTTGAAACTGTTGGAAAGTGGTTAGTTATCGTTTTCCCTCAGTTTCAGAGCTGCTCACTTAATCCCAGTGCTGTGCTTGACTTCTCAGCATCGGCCGAGCTCTCCGGCTGCCGGAGGCGAAGAAGCGGCTTTTTCGCGCCCAGAGCTTTCTGCCGGTCGCGGTGCGCTCCGAACCGCGGCTTCTGCCGAAAGCCGCCGGGGACCGGCACCTACCTTCGGACAGCTGCGTATGCCCGTCTTCTGCGTCTCTTGCCGCCTAGACCTTAGCGAAAAGCTTTTCCAGGCATTATCTCAAAAAGGAACTCTGCCAGCACAGCAAGCGACCCGCGACGGTTTTCATGAAGGTACTCGAGTTCTTACCATCTCCTGGAGAAAAGAAAATGTAAGATTGACCAGGAAGTGCTGCATAAGGTTTAGAAGGATGCAAAAGAAAGCTGTCCAAGAACTTTTTCCCTACTTATGGTAATGCAAGTTGAAACTGTTGGAAAGTGGTTAGTTATCGTTTTCCCTCAGTTTGAGAGCTGCTCACTTAATCCCAGTGCTGTGCGGCTTCGTTCTTGACTTCTCAGCATCGGCCGAGCTCTCCGGCTGCCGGAGGCGAAGAAGCGGCTTTTTCGCGCCCAGAGCTTTCTGCCGGTCGCGGTGCGCTCCGAACCGCGGCTTCTGCCGAAAGCCGCCGGGGACCGGCACCTACCTTCGGACAGCTGCGTATGCCCGTCTTCTGCGTCTCTTGCCGCCTAGACCTTAGCGAAAAGCTTTTCCAGGCATTATCTCAAAAAGGAACTGTGCCAGCACAGCAAGCGACCCGCGACGGTTTTCATGAAGGTACTCGAGTTCTTACCATCTCCTGGAGAAAAGAAAATGTAAGATTGGCCAGGAAGTGCTGCATAAGGTTTAGAAGGATGCAAAAGAATTTTTTCCAAGAACTTTTTTTCAGCTTATGGTAATGAGCTATACTGGAGGCTCAGACCATTCTTCTTCTTGGAATTGGTGAAGGATGCACAAGCACTGCTGATTGTGCTTCGTTGTGGTACAGGTAATAAATAGTTGATTGTTTTAATAAAAAAACACTTGAAATGCTAAGAGACGAATTTTAAAGCATAATTAATTGGAGAAAGATTCCTAAACTTGTGGCCGGTTTCCCCAACCCATCTATTGATTACAAACGACATTCCTTGCTGTTGTTCTGGTGCATGAACCAAAGCCCAGTGATGTCTACTACTTAAGAAAGAGGTTCTACCTTCTTACTAGAATATGTTCTTACCCTTTTAAAACACTACCCCGAACATTAAGAACAAGAGATTACCTGATGAAGTAATGAAGTGCTTTGGTTGAAAGTAAATTGCATTTGAAGGAAACGGGTTTGGGGGCGAGCACAGGAAGATCTCCGAAGTAGAGTGCCAGCTTAGTTCTCTGCTTCAGAGATAAGTGAAGCAATTCAGGAATGTCTTTCCGTGAAAATAGTTTACAGATCTTTCTGCACAACAGGTAACCACCAGCATCAGAATGTGTGCAAATAACAGACTACTCACTACAAGGTTGTCATCCATGAGTGGTAAGGCAACTCAGACTCATAGCAGTGGTTTTGCTCTTGTGCCTCATAGAATAGACAGAAAAGAATGCGGAAAACTAATTTTTCCATCTAGTTTCTTTCAGTATTGGTTCCAGGACTATTTTCCTACCCTCAGGAGACAGCAAAAACTGTCAACAACTGAAATGCTTCAGAACTTGAAATGATCTGAATGGCAAATATTTCTCCTCAAATAAAATTTAAAACGTAAGTCATAACGGTAAAACAGATCGAGCTATTTAAAGATGAATGTTCTAGACTTACTAAAACATTCCCAGAGATAACTATTGTGTCCTAAATCTGTTTAAAAGTCCAGAGTTCCTGGTAAAAAAACTTCTATGCAGATGAGGTAGCTACATGATAGTCTCTTTCCAGCTTAATTATACTCTTCACTCTCACCACCTCTACCAGTTGATTTTCGTAAGTTCTTAGAAAACAGTACTTTAACTTTTTTAGTTCTATGAAAAAAAATGACAGTGACAAGAGTTCTTTGCACTGCCTGTTTTCTGAGAAGCCTGACCATCAAGCCTTAGGAACTTGATCATGAGTTTTATTTCATCTCAAAGTAAATTTTAAGGGCGTGGCAGAGAGAATGGGAGCCTCATGCAAAACAGTTTAGGCTTCTAATTCTTGTATTGTCCTACTTACCTACGACAAGAACTGGAAAGAGGATAGATTCCAGTTAGCAGCTGTTAAACATTTGCACATACTCTTCCGCTAAAGAAGAGGTCAAGGATGGTTTTCTGGCCCTCCCTCCACAAGCTGCAGCTTCCTTCAAGGCACTTTCACCTGCTGTGGCATGGAGCCCTCCAGCAGCTGCACTGTAGGTATGTGTTCCTCCATGGTTCTCTAGGGACTGCTGGGAGACAACCTGCTTCACTAGGATATCTCCAGGGACTGTGGGGGATTCTTTGCTCTGTCAACTGGAACACCTCCTCCTCCTTGTCTTACTGTAGTATCACGGAGCTGCTTCCCATACTGGTTTTTCCCCTCACTTGCCACTGCCCATTCATATGTTTTGTGCTTTTGACAATATATTCTCACAGAGACTGATGGGCTCAGTTGCAAAAATGTGTCTTGCTAGAAAATGACATGCTCTACAAAACCATGATTTTATAGAAAAGAATAGTGGAAGTACAAATATACTGCTAAAGGTCCGGAAACTTGACAGTGCTTCATTGTAATACATCCCCTGATTTTGCCTTCTTTCTCCTTAAGATCTGGAAAGAATACTGGGCAG
The DNA here is from genome assembly GCF_027477595.1 of Haemorhous mexicanus. Taxonomy (NCBI): domain Eukaryota; kingdom Metazoa; phylum Chordata; class Aves; order Passeriformes; family Fringillidae; genus Haemorhous; species Haemorhous mexicanus. The sequence goes on along the minus strand of NC_082345.1, from coordinate 19,431,239 downwards.
GAGACAGTGTTGTTTCAAGGAAAAGACTTTTTTAGGATTCTAGGGTGCATCTTCAACTTTCTTGAGAAAATTGAGAAAAGGCCCTTTGTCTTCTGTGGTAAATATCATTAGGCAGTAGGGACAAATTCTGACCAACAAGAGCAGGTCAAAATCTGGTGAGATCAAGCAATATACCTTGAGTGGCCAGGACAGAATCATAGAGTGGTAGAATCAGTTGAATTGGAAGGGGCCCGTCAGGAGCATCAAGTCCAACTTCTGGCCCTGCATGGGACCTTCCTCAAGAATCACACCAGATGCCTGAGAGCAATGTCCCAAAGGTTCTTGAACTCAAGATAGGTGTGATGCTGTGACCACACCCTGGAGAGACTCTTCCAGTGCCCAGCCATCTTCTGGTTAAAAAACTTTTTCCTGATACCGGACCTGAGCCTCCCCTGACTCAGCTGCATGCTATTTCCTCCAGTTCTGTCCTTGTAAACCTCATTGGAGAACTTTCCGATACCTTCGTGTCTTTTTTCATTGTGGTACCCAAAACTGCCCCCAAGCACTCAAGGTGAGGCCGCCCCAGAACACAGCAGAGCAGAGCAGAGCAGAGCAGAGCAGGACAATGCCCTCTCTTGCCCAGCTGGTGATACTGTGCCTGATGCACCCCAGGACAGGCTTGGCCCTCCTGGCTGCCAGGGCACTGCTGATACCCATTTAGCTTGCCATTGGCCAGGAGCCTGGCTTCCTTTCAGCCTCTGGCTCCCTAGTCTATACACACACACAGAGCAGGATTGCCCTGTCCCAGGTGCTGAATCCAGCACTTGCCATCGCACAACTCCCTAAGGTTGGGGATTGCCTGTGGGAATCCTTGGAAACAGAGGATTTTGGGAAAGCTGCAAAAGGCAGGCCTCAGAGACAGCAGAACTGTGCTTGGAGCTAAGCAGTAGTCATAAGGTTTGTCAGCAGAAAAATGATAGAAGAAGTAGAGAAGTAAGGACAAATAGAACAATGGCCTGTGTATTAAAGCTTGACATGAAGAACTCCCTAAGCTACAGCAAAGTAGATCTAGCCAGATGTTAGGAAGTTCTAAGCTTAATAATGGAGCTCTGTGCATTCTATCTTAAGGCTTACAAGCAGGTCTTTTATTCAAAAGAAGCAAGCGTTCTTTGAACCAAAGTTCTGTGTGCTTCTAGGGATCGGAAAGAACTAGTGTCAATATGCTTTTGCTTTGTGGGATTGGTCAAAAAGCTTTTCAAGTAAGTTGTAACATGAAGTTCTTTTTCTGCTGCTGGGGACGTGAGCTGCTGGCATCTTCCCACTGTCATAACCATGTCATGAGACTGATGGTGGAAAATACAACAGCTTGGGACGCCTTCCCCAGCAGTCCCGCCCCTTTCGTGATTTGTGCATAGACTCCCGGCCAGCCATAATTGCCCATCTCTCTTATTTGTCAAGATCTCTCTGCAGTGTCTCACTGGCCTCAAGGGAGTTAGTTGACAGCTCCTCCCAATGTAGCGTCTCTGGCAAACTTGCTTAATATTCCTTCAAGTGCCGAGTCCAAGTGCTTCAAAAGATGTTGAAGAGAACTGGCCCAAGGACGATACTGTCTTAGCCACTGAAATTAGCGCTTCATGCTTCTTCTTGCTCCTTAGTGCAGAAATCACAACAAATATCTTCTTTGTTTCTTTTCTATCCATGCAGATATCTTTGCTTATGCTCACGCTTTTTATCCCAACAGCAGCTGACACGACATTTACATACAGAGCAAGAGCACGCTTTTCCTGCTGTTACTAGACTTAACAATTTTGCAATCTGTCAATCAGATACCTTTGCAACTGAAGTCAGACCTTCAGCATTTCTCATCAAAAGAGTAGAATGTCCTCAGAAGTAGAGAAAACTTTGCTGCATACTCTGTAAGCCTGCAGAATAGATCATAAGGAGTTAGCATCACAATCATTTCAGCACTGACCCTATACTTGAGCAGGGAAAAAACTTCAAAGAACAGCTAATTAATGCAGCAACATAATCTAAGGAATAAAACAACTAGGATCTTCCAAACTGGTCCCTGCGGTAGAAATGTACTTGTAAGAATACAGAAGGTAAAAGATATGGTTTGGAAAGGCTACATCCTTGCTAAGCTAAATTGGATCTCATCCTGTAGATGAAAGATCAAGAAGCTCAAAGTGGAGCTAGAGAGACATGTCCAGATCATGAGATAGAGCAAAGCATTTTTCAAGATAATTAGGCATTTTGGTGGACTGGGCAGTTAGGTTAAATCTGCCACACTTACTCACTTTTGGGGACTGAATTGTGGAGTGCTAAACCATATCTGCTGCTCTAGAAAGTAAAAGAGACACATCCAAATGGTATGGCTAGTGTGAAGACTCTCACTCTCTATTGCTAAACATTTCATAAGCTATTAACCGGTCATAGGAACAAAATGAAATAAAGCCATTATACCATCTTGGAATGGAAAAATATGTTCAAAATATTTTTTTCCTTCTGTTTTCTTCCTCTTTTTTTTTTTTTTTTTTTTTTTTAATCCCAGAAGATATGATTCATAATTTCAACCATTCTGGAATGCTTTCAATAGATGAAGCCAGCATAGTATTTTTCTAACAGGCTCTTGCCCCTTACCTTCTTCATTACTGTTTTGGAATATACTCCACAGTCATTTGATCTCAGTCAGTTTTTTATCTCTCTCCCCCCAAGACAAATTTTAAAGGACTACCTAACCACTAAAAATCATCATTTCTCTGGTTTCTCAAAGCTTTTTGAGAAAGTTGTTTTGTTTTGGTTTTTTCATATTGCATCATTCCTAATGTCTTCAGACCTACTACAAGTGGAAGTTCAAATAAATCTTACCTTAAAGAGACTGTGAAAGATAACAAACTGCCAGTCTTGGTATTTGTATTTTTCTAAATCCTTTTGATTTCAAGGTTGCCTTCCTGAATGCGCAGTTTAATTAGAAAACATTGTGTTTCTAAAGGAGACCCAGTTCAATTGCTTCTGCAAGTTCACCTTCATTTTGTAGGATTGTACTTCAAGAAATCTTGTTTCATTCAAACATTAAAAGAGTAGATTTGACATCATATGTGACCCTTTCATCTCTCTCATCTGTATTTCATTGCGTGAGTTTCACAGTTGCCTCCAAGAAGATTCCTTTCAATTCGCATAGCATGTTATCTGAAGATCTGTCTGCTTTCTTCACTTGCTTGAATGGGAAGACATGGGAAATACATTCTGAAGGTTATCTTTTACAGTCTACTTTTACCTACCAGTGTGCTTCTATTGACTAGAACCAATTTCAGCTGGAAAGAACATATTGTTCTGATCTGCTCATACCAAGGGGGGATGATGTTTTCTTAACTGATCTCGGAGGGCAAAAGACAAGATGGAAAAGGGATTGCAGTATCACTCCAAACAAATGCACCTTTCTAGAATGACCACAGCAAATGCCTTCAAGGAATTAGGGAGAGGAAAAAAATAGAAAAGAGGGGGAGAAAGAGAGAGGGAGTATAGCTACCAAATGGAGAGAGATGAAGTCCTCGCAGCCCAGCCGATGGAGTTCTCCCAGGGGAGATCTCAAAGTCCTGGTTATCTCAAGGTTCTATTCTAGTCCATTGCTGAGGGGGGAAACAGATCTAGAAATGGCTGAGGGGGAGCAGATACAATAAAGCGCAAGTCTATTGAAATTGCTGAGGGGGAAAATGGTATTGAAGACGGGTACAGACAGTCCATGTTCTCAGCAGGAGAAGTCAATATCAATATCAGCAGTGAGTGGGAGCTATTGTTTCAGGACTGGTTTCTATAGGAAACCAGTCTAGGTCCCGCCAACACATCTGCAGGCAACACTTAGCAGGCATCCTGCTTCAGTCAGGCCAGCAGCCCTGGATCAGAATTACGGGCGTCTCAGCCTCAGTCCTTGGGACGGGGGCTTCAATCTGCATCCCTCACGGTGGTAGTGGAGCAGATGAAGGATTTTCCATGGGCGGCTACCACAGTTGCCCCAGCAAGTTCATCTGGCCAAGAGGTGGGAAAATTCCTGGGCTGGTGTCGCGAAGCACGTGCAGGCCCATAGGTCATCTCGCCCCTTGGCAGGCCCTGCTAGAAGCAGTCACTGTAGACACAGCTGCCAACAATCACTTGGCAGGCCAGAATTCTGCTCAGGGGCCTCAGGATTTCTGGCATTCCTCTCTGACCGGCATGCCAGCATTCCAGTCAGGGTCCTCAGGGTCCCGATGTCTGTCCTGGGGACGGTCGTGAGGCAAATGAGGGGAACTTCGGACTGTCTTTCACATGGATCAGAAAATCAGTTTACTAAAATGGCCAAAAAAGAATGTGTAACATTTAGAATTGAGGAAAAAAACAAAAACAAAACCAAACCCAAAGCATTGGAGCAATATCATTCTAGAGAATGCCATGTATCTATGAAAAGTACAAAAAACTTCTGTTTTCAAATGCACTTACAAATCACCTTTTTGCATCTGTTTTGGGTTTTTTTTTTGTTTGGTTTTTTGTTTTTTTTTTTTTGTTTGAAAGCTCTGGCACTTATCTGATTCTTTTTTGAGCTAGTTCAGCTCATTAATCTGGTAAGAAAGCAGCTAAAAGTAAAGAGAAAAACCTATGGGGACCAGGATGCCACTTCAGCCACGTTGTCGTGAAGCATTAGGTCAGCCTTCTGTGTTGTAGAAATATCTCTGTCCTAGATGAAAATCAATGCATAGCACTATCTTCTTTTAAACTTTGTCCTTGCTACTGGGTTCCTGAATGATCAAGATGCTTTCAAACCAAACAACAGCCAGCCCTCTGAGATACTCCCCAAAGTATTGCGATGGAATAACTTGATCAGGAGGAAGAGCTCGCTATGCAGAACCTGAATATGAGGTCAAGAATGCTTTGTTGTGGATTACCATAGTTTGGGATTGTTTATCTCTTACCCCACCATGTAGGTCTAGGAAAAAAATTAGGTAGCCACAAGGCTTTTACAGCTGTTCTTGTATTTTGGGATAGTAAGGATTTAGGGGAGTAAACAAAACTGTGGTGAGTTTTCATGTCAGCTAACCCATCAGCATCAATGAAAAGAATATTATCTTCCTTCCTGCACAAAGGATGTTTCATGATGCCTGTGATGTCAGGGACTTAAAAACGAAGACCATTGTGATTGAAAGGAAGCACTGGCATGCCACAAGGTAACTGTAGTGAGCTGTGTTTCCTCCTCAGCTTCACTGTGAGAGTAGAATTTTAATGAGCAGTTCCAAAACTTGGTCTTAGCATAGTCTGGTGACATATCTCAAAGGAGCAGTGTCCTAGGGTGACTTTATGATGCTTGTATCCCCAGTCATCTGTTCTCTTAATGCTGGATATGATATTCTCTGCCTTCAAGACTGGTTCTGAGAGCAAAGGTGGGGAGAAGAAGAAGCACCGAGTTTCTTATCAGAGGCTGCACTCCTTAAAAAGCAACACTCTTCCACATTCTGCGCTGCACTGTGTTGTCTGGGCACTGACGGAGCAGAACAGAGCGCTCATTTGCTTTTTCGTTGGTTCAGCTGGCTGAGGCAGATTTTTCCCTGGACTGTTTTTTTTTTTCCTTTCCCTTTTCTTGGAACGTTTCGAATCTGCTCCGGACTGGGACCTGGGAAGCACTGGGAACTTGCACTCTGTGGCCTACTGGGGCCTACCCTGGGCAGCAGCCTTCCCCATTGCCGGAGGGGTTGATAACAGAGTGAGCACCCATAGGAGAGACTTTCTGATTTGTCATCTCTTCAGTGCGGCAAATGAGTTTTGTCATGTGGCATTGTTCATTTTTTTGTGCTGGGGAGTGCTTTGCCTGTTAAAGAAACAGCTTTTTCCCACTTCTCTCCCCAAACCAGTTGAGGGAAGGGGCTGTGTGGGTGGGCTTTCGGTGGGGGGGAGGGTGCAGTGGCCCTTTGTGTGAGGTTTTCTGCCAAATTTGCCCTAAACCTAAAGGACAATCAGGATGTGCGTCTTAGAGAATTGTGGTTGGAACTTTGGTTGGAAAAGACCTTTAAGAACATTGAGTCTAAACGGAATTAGCAAATGCAACCATCAAGAAATGCTTTGCTGTTTGAAGAGAACGTGATTTATCTGGTAAGCTTTGCAAGTATTTGTGTCATCACAAGCACACATGACCAATGCATTAGATGGGAATATAATAAGAAACCTGTGCAGATCAACAGAATGATTCTCAGGCTAGGATATTTGCATGTTTCATCTGTCTTCCTGACTTCTTCAAATGAATTCTTTTTAGAAAGTAATGATTGGAATTGTTACTCTTTTGACAGTTCTGAGTGTATTACTGACCTTTTTGGCATATGAATGCCAAACGGGTTAATTCACCTTGTTTTTCAGATAAGGACCGAGATTTAGTGTTGCTTCAGCTGGGGGCAGAAACATTGAAATCCTCCCGCCTCCTTCTTAGTACCTAATTTCTATTACAAAATCAGTGCACAATCTTGTCCCTTAAGGTCCACTTAGCTCAGTTTATACCAACAGGGTGACATTAGCAGGGCTCACATGATGCTGCACACAGAAGCCCTCAGTGTGCAGCTCTAGCAGACAGTAATTCCATGCAGTTGGACAATCCCTGTGCAGACTTTGGATCACCAGAAGCGTTCTTAGTAGAACGAGACAGATTTAATGGAGAGGTCTCTGCAGGAAGTGGCCTGAAGAAGACAGCAGAAATCCCAGCTGTGTGTTTGTAGAAATCAGTTGAAGGCCATTTACAGAAAAAAGATCTTTAAATCTAGCTAGCTTTTTCTGCAGATTATTTGTAAACTATATGCATTACACGGACAGTTTCACTGAGCATCTGAAATACAGCTGCGTTTAGGGGGATTGAATCAGGGTTGGGAAGCAGTGAAATAAAGCTTTTCAGGAATACCTGACATCCAAGTCCCGCCGAAATTTATCCGTTTTTTATGTCCAGATGCTTTTGAAAATAATGGGTGACCATTTGGCTACCTCATCGTTTTAATCAGAAATACAAAGAGAATTTTAAACTCAAATCTTTTATAGCTTGAATATTTTTCTTTGTTTATTTCCTACTTTCCAATTCAGTTCTACAAATCATATGATTAGGTAATGAGAACTCATGCTGTATAAAAATATTTAATGCTATACTTCCAAGTTAAGGCCATGTATTTCCTGGAACTGTTTCAAAAAAAAAAAAAAAAAAAGCCTATCTGGATTCTTTCTTCCCCACGCTCATTATTAGATGAAAATCATTTCAATATACTATTTTGACTTTAGATGGTGCAAGATTATATTCAGAAATTCAAGCCTCTACTGTTAGGTTGTTTACATGGTTTTCTGGCCATTCTAACTTTGCGCAACCACTCTTTGCAGCTATATATTTTTGCAGTAAGGCATCCCAGGGGTCTGTGAGAAGTTTTAATGTCAAGCAGAACTAACATGTAAACTACACGTGACATACTCGACATATTTCACTTCAGAAAGTTACAGTATGCTTAGACGGTATGAAATAGGAAACAAATAGACTTAACACAGTATTTCTAAATCTTGGAAATCTGTTACCTGAACTTTGAGTCACTTTGCAGGACTCTGTAGAAATGCAAACGTGAAGTCCAAGGAGTAGAGCAGAAGGCGTATTGGGCAGGGGGACAGAAGATTGCTTTGAAGGGTGATGTAAGCAAGATTGCATCCTATAAAGAGAGCAGCTGCTTCTGCTGGTGCCAACATCGAGAATTTGTGCCACCGGCCTAGTTTTCTGGGGACTTTTGACCTGTACGCTCTTGAGGGCTTGCAGATGTGAATTAATCTGTCCTTTGATCTTTTCTTTCATTTGAATGTCTATGACCTGTTTTGGTCTTGTGTACTGTACTGTATTGTTTTATAAACATACTTGTTTCCACTGTTTGAAAGCTGTAGTTGAAAGTTAGGTTGCAATTATGAGTTGGCTGTCAAAAGAATTAATTTTCTGCTTTAAGCAAAATATCAATAGACGCATTCAATCCACTCCTGTGATACAGATTCATTTTGAATTTACAGGGTAATTTGCATTAGTGGTTGTACTGCATGAGCAATAAATATGACTTGCTTGGTTTCTAATGATGATAATAGTTCTCTTTGTATTACTGTAAGAATTGAATCCACCATCATTCTTTTCCTATTATTATTGTGCTGTAAAGGAAAAACAGTTTTGCATTAACCAAGAGGTAAAATGCATGTATTTAGCATCATTCTTGCAGGTAGTCCTCAATTCTGAAAAGACCTCTCAGAAGCTGCATCAAACGGGAAAGCCAGACGGATGGCAGAATGCAGAAGCTGCCGTTTAGGATCGAGTACAAAATGACACCCAAGAAATTCTTCATGGATGCTGCATAAGTACAAAGACGCCACTATTTCAAGGTGAAAAATAGTCAATGTGAAACTTGTTAGATGAATAAAAAACTATGCTAATCAAGACACTAGAGTACCAAACATGCGACAAGGCTTTTTTGTAATGAACATCATGCCCAGCATGAAAAAGTACTCTTTTTATTGTAGATCGTTTAAAAGTGCACAACAGTTTGGAAAAAAGTGCTTTTCATTTTTCTAGTAATAAGAACTCTGTATCATTCTAAGAGATACTGGACACAGGTTTTTGAAAACAATGTTCTTTTAAAGGTTAATTCTATTCATAAATACTTCACAGGAAAACATTTGATCTGCTGTTCATCCTGAAGACTCTTAAAGGAAAATGTTTTGGTTGCGTTCTCTTCTGACTAGTTCAGGAGCTCAGTCTTACCTGCATTCTAATGCTTTTTTATGTTCCTGATGGCACGGCTTAGACATCCTTGTCTCCATTACTGTCATGATTTCCATATCAAGTGATGAGAATTTTTCTTCATGATTGGTGAAGTGTCATAACATTAATGCAAGTCAATTTGAAGTTTTTTTTCCAAAGGAATCTCTTCCTTCCTAATGAAAACCATTTGAAATAGCAAACCTACTCAGTTTTTCAGAAAGTGATATAATACACCTGTAGAGTACAATGTCCTCGGAGTTGTTTTTTCACCAGAAGAAGAAAACTGCTGTTTTCTTCTTCTTCTATCACCTTAGACTTACTTTATTCAAAACCTTTTTAAACCTTTGAATTTCTATTTTGATAGCTAATTCCTTTCACATTGTGCTATAGCATATGTATTTTGAAAGGCCATTTGTACACATTCAAATGGCTTACTTCTATTCTACTAAGAAATGGCTGTACTTCTAGTAGGGAAACTTCAAGGTCCAGTAAGATTTTATCTTGTACAAAATTTAAAAAACTCCAACTCTTAAAAATGATACCAGAAAATGACGTCTGTAAGACTGTGGCAGGAGGCTTTTTCCAGAACAATGTGCAGTTCTTCCCAATTCTATTTTTCCCTCCCATTACTTTGTACACAAAGATTTTTACACAGTCTTCTAACAGTGGCATGTTACTACTGGGCTAGAGTATTGCCCTGCCAGCATTGGAATTGACTCAAATGCAGTTGTGTTCAAATTTGCTGATGGGACAAGGGTTTTTTGCTGAACACACTTTAGCAAGCAAGAGGGCTTCTTGGCCTTTCGATGCTATGAGTCCCAGAAAAAGATGAATGAGGTGGTGACTTGCCTCGTGTTTTGAAGAGAGATCAAAAACTTATTTCTGGGGTCACCTCCCTTTTGGTACAGAAAGCGCACAGAGGGCTTTGAAGCAGCACTTTCACCCTCTTTGCATTCACTAGTAAATCTGAGACAGAGCTTGGCCCAAGGTTTGTGCAAAAATACTCTTTTGATGCAACTGTTAACCAGACAATATCTCTGGGAAAATTTGCAGGGGCAGAAAGCAAGCCCCTCCCGGGAAATCTACTGAAATGGTTCAGAAGTTATTCCCATTCACTGTTGCTAACCTCTGCTGTCTAGCTGTCGGATATGCTTGGGACCATGTTGAAATAATTCTAAACAATGTACTGAGGCTGCAACATTGAGGAAACATAGGTATTTTCCATAGGTGTCAGGGGAAAATATTTTTATGGGTAAAAATGAGTTCCATAGAAAACAAGAACAGCATGGTAGAAAAAAAATTACATCCATAGAATGAAGATGCCCAGAATTCTTCTTTTGAAGTTACACAGAGTCAATATTTTCTAAATAAGGTTGTGAAACTTAAGAAGAAGGAGGAGTACATTCCACCTGACTGGTGCACAAGTTCATGTTTCCAACTTACAAAAACCATATTATTAAAAGAAAAATGTTCCGCCTTGTGGAAAAGTAGCCCATTCGTAATTGTATCAAAGGTAGGATTAGATCAAGTATTCCTACAAGACAGTAGTAGTACTATGAAAAGCCTTTTGGCATCCATTTGACTACAGGAAACTTGAGCAAGCAGAAGCGTCTTTCCCTGCTGCAAGCTGTACTTCCGATTTGCTGCTGCTGCTTAAACATTGTCAAAAGAAAACTTGTCAAAAAAGAACTACTCTATACAAGCAACTGGAACTATCCATTGCGTTCCAGCCAATTTGAACTAGAAAATATCAGACACACACTCTAGCTGAATATTCTAATGCATAGATGGAGTATACCATCACAAAGAAATGGGAACGCTGGAGAAAGGAGCAAATGCAGATGAATTTCAGGGAAGGAAATTATTGGAGAGCTACTGCAGTCCCTCGACTTTACAAGAAATGATGTCCAGTAAATCCCAACCAGAAACCTACATAACTCCATTTTGAAGTGAGTTGCATCTATGGTCCTCTGTCCTTCCTAGATGAAGAGACTGTGTTTTGAATCAATCTTCCAAGCAGTATGGCTAAAGACCTTAGATACCTCAATTTTTTTTTTTTTTTTCCAGAAGCAACTGTCTCAAAACCTCTTTAAAGCTGGCTTTTCCCCTTAAGATGCTATATATTCAAAGAGCACCTTCTCATTTAACAGGGTATTCCAAACATCATTTCCAAACTTAGACTAAAAATAACACTCTTCCTAGTTATCTTTCTTTTTTTTTTTGCAGCTTCCTGCTAACATAGGCAGCAAAGTAGAGAACAGATCCCAGCTCTTTCTGGAACATCTTGAACAAATGCCCTTGCTTGTGTTCCAATCATTCACTTTGCCAAAATCCCTAATGATGAAGAAAAGGTTGTGAAGGCATTACTAGTAGTATGATATGGCAATGTATGGGTGTGATTTATCAAGTAGAATTTGTATCACATAGATGATACTGGCAAACAGCAAATGAAGGGGTTTCTTTCAGCTCTCAGACTGATGTTACATCTCAGTAATTTATTAAAAAGATAACAAGAAGGATATTTTATAACAGTGAACTTAATTACACCCCTACCATGGACATCTGAATCTTAGGAATAGACAGTGTCTGATTTAGAAAAAAAAAAAAAGAATTATCACAGTTTAAAGAAGCATATGATCATGAACACTTTGCTGATGGAACATAGCCTATTCATTGGCTGAAATGAAGCAGGTAGACAGGACATAGGAAATATTGTTTTGTGGATCAAACATTTATTTTTTTAAAGTGATGCTTACAGATGGTGAACTCACCAACTTTGATATTGCACAGTAGATAAGGGTACCTAACTTGCTCCATCAAGTTATCCCTTGGAATCATCATCCAAGGGCATTTCCCCCTGCCTCTGTGAAAATGTGCCTACCTTTTTCACAATACTTTTGCAGCAGCATTGCTAGGCCTGATCAGCTGGTATGGAGGGTGAATTATCAGCAGCAAGGTGACTGGCCAGGGTCATTTGATTCCATGGATTTTGATCTACCGGATATTTTGAAGACCTGCTTCAGCCCTCTTTGTCAGACACAGCCTTCAAATGGTGCTAAACAATTGTTCGGGCTGTGGACCACATGAAAAAGTACTTTCTGGTGCCTGTACTGGGCCATATGCTCTTGATTCTCTCCCTCAACTTCTCCATCACCTCTCATCTCTTTCACATGAGCTATGTTCAAGGTCCACAGGATACTTTTCACAGAATCTTCAGGCCTGATGCAGTAAGAATGATGAACAGAACGCAGCTGGGATGAATTTTCCAGTTTGGATAAAACCTTTTGTGCACCCAAATCCCCCTATGCCCAGAAAAACCTTCACTAGTACTAGTGTTCTACCTAATCTGCAATTTAGTCTGAAAGAAAAGCTTTTGTCTGAGAGTATCTGAGAGATCTGCATGAAGCACAGATATCTGACCTATGCAATTTTGAATATCAGAGAAAAAAGAAAAAGGCAAGAAGTTTTTCATTTTACTGGTTTTAATTTTCAATTCCATGCACTTTTTCCAAAAGTTTCAATCTCAAATGGCCATCAACATATTTCAGTCATCTGTAAGTTAGTATTCCTATCAAATGTGTTTCAAATCAAAAGAATTTCAAGCCTCTCCTCAAAGTTCATATGCCTAGATTTAGTATTTCTGATCTAGATTAGATGAAAGGAAGACATTTTTTGCTGTTGGGGTGCGGGAACGCTGCTTCGGGTTGCCCAGAGAAGTTGTGGATGTCGCATCCCTGAGCGTATTCAAGGTCAGCTTGGATGGGGCTTTGAACAGCAACGAATGCGACCCCTGATGGTAGATAAACAAAGCTTGAATATAGAAGAAACTCAGATTGAAGTACAGGAGCAAATTTTCTCTCAGCTCTTGGGGTAAGTTCAACGTTGTACAAAATTGCATTTCTCTGTGATTTTCACTACTGTAACAGAAAGCTTCATGAAAACTGTGCAGAAGATATCACATTTTAAAAGCGATAAGAACTACAATATCAAACACACGGGATGGGTTTCAACATGGGACACGCTCTGAGAGAAAATCTCTGTATTTCAACACTTCATCCCAATCATTAGGATTTCATGAAGTGCCAAAGAAGGCGGCAAAATGTCCTTCAGGACATTATTTACTGTAGTTCAGCCTGGCCATTAGTTGGAATTGGTGTTTGAACTAATGTCGATGTACCACACACACTTTCCATGCACTGAAAATTACTGTTTACAATGAATAAGCAATGAGGATCAAAATTGATTGAAAGCATCTTAAAAATGTCAAGTATTTCACTGTAAATGATCTAGGATCAAAATACTTATTCTACCTTAGTGAGGGACAAATAAATTCTTCCATACCACGATGGTTTAAAATTGTATAAACCAATGTTTTCTTCTGAAAAGACATCATCTAATTCTTTCTATTTGTAGAAGAAAATCTTCCTAGACATAGAACTCAGTAATTTTAAAGGAACAAATGAAAGGAAAATATTCTGCAAACAGAATTCAATGAAAAGCTGTGTTTTAAATATGAGGTAGATATTAAACAGAATTTTAGTACCAGATATTTGAAATAGTGTACCAGCTATTTTGCCCACAAAGAGTGGCATTTAGCATTTCAGTCTTTTCCAAGGTGTTCATGATCTGCTATGCTGATCTCTGTGCGTGCCTAGGTGTGTGCGGAAGGGGGGGCATGTGAAGGGGAGTGTCTATGTTTGTTTAACCCTCGTCGTGGCAGATTCATGCCTCAGCTCCATCATTTTTTGTAAGAAACTTCCCAGAGAGTGGATATGAAGTTTCATGTTCAAAAGAGATCAATTCCTAAGTCATCCATTTTACTTTACCTTGTAAATCACTTTGTTGATATTGATAAAATATGCTTTGTTGCATGTTTTATCAAATATGCTTTCACGCTACATGGAGGAATGAGAATGTGGAGAATCCCTCCAATGCCTTGCAACTTTTCTGCAAATAGATTTTCAAGGAAATCATCATTTCTCTTTTCAATATGTCTGGGACAGGCATGATGGTGGTGTCAACCTGTTGGAGTTTTTGTTGCTGAGGGAAGTTGTACGAAAGGATTGGTTTTTACATTGACCAGTTACTGAATCAATTGCATGAACACATTTGAAATTCAACTGGGGTTTCCTTTTTCTAGCAGACTACTTCTAGAATTAGCTAGCAGACTCAAGATGACTCTTTTTCTCTGTTTTTGTTTCTTTCCTATTTTCTTGGCTTCTTTGCAACTATCTACACAATTGTAGAACTTTTTTCCCAACTAAAATTGTTTGATAGACTGATAATTAAGATACGCTTTTTACAAGGAATGTTTTCAATCTTTGTTAGAGTTAAGAAAGTTAAGGACATAGGTCCTTTTCTTCCCTTATGAATATTGCAATGAAAAAGTTAAATAAAGACCAACTCTTTATTTTTATTTGGAATCCAAGTAGATAATTCCCATACAGTAATACATTTTGAGGACCGATGTTTGTCATTCTGATGTAAGTTGTCGCTTCTTAAAAACATGCCTTCAGTGACTACGTTGACAACACTTTCGGTGAAGATCCTAACTGGTCTTAGACACACATAGGGAGAAATTTGCTCAGCCAGTGTCAGTCTTAAGCATGCGTCTTAGAAGATCTTTCTAGAGCTGGGGAATTTTCTTATGAAAGGGATTCAGTTATGGAAGAGACAGTTATCCCGGAGTTTTACATTCATCTTGAACATTACTTAAGGAACTTAAATCCCATGTCCATTTGAATCTCGCTCTGCACAGAGCTTTGTCATGCCAGTCCTTGAAATGCATCTCTAAGAGAATTCACTAGCACAGAATGAATGAGGGTGGAAGCGGTCTGTGGGGCTCACCAAGTCCAATCCCCCTGCTTCAACCAGGATACCTAGAGCCTGTTGCCCAGGATTATATCTGGGCTTACTTTTAATGTCTTCAATGATCCAGACTCCACCATCTTTCTGGACACTCTGTGCCATGGTTCAGTCACCATCACAGTAAAAAATCAGTTTGTGATGTTCGGAGGCAATCTCCTGTATTTCAGTGTGTGCCCACTGCCTCTTGTCTTTTCACTGAGCATCATTGAAAAGACACTGGTTCCCTGCTCTTTACACTATTCCTTCCTACATTGCGATGCGATGTAGATAAATGTCAAAAACTTCCCTGAAGTCCAGGCAGACGATATTCTCTTCATCTACCAGGCAAGTTCATTCACCGGAGGACTTTAAAAAGTTGTCAAGCACAAATTTCCCCTGGTAAATCCATGCTGACTACATTATTTTGTCCTCCTTCATGTGCCTGGCAATGCTTTCCAGGAATAGCTACTCCATCAACTAACTTCCTGGGGATAAAAATGAGGCTGGCTGGCTTGTGCTTTTCTGAGTCCTCCTAGTTGCCTTTTTTCAAGATGGGTGACATTTGCTTTCATCCAGTCTTTGCTCACTTTCCTCAGTCACCATGATCCGTCAAACATGATCAGGAGTGGCCTCAGAATAACATCTGCTAACACCCTTGAGACCTGTGCATCCATCTCAACAGGGCCTGTGGACTTAATGGAATACTTACCAATTCAGTGACTATGCCCATAAAAATTTGCATGGGATAAGAGGACATTTTAACATGTACCTGAAGAGTGAGTGAAAAGCTATGGAAGCAATCCAAAAAGACAAAGAGTAGAGTTCCCTTTGAGGACAAAGCATCCCATCATGGAGCTGAGCAGCTTTAGATCCAGGTAAGCTTCCTCTCTGAAAGGATGCAGAAGACATGATTTTACCTTATCCAGTAATAAAATGTGTTGACCATTCACTTGCAATACAAAAAATTCAATGATTTCCAAAATTATTGCCTCCTAACTAGACAATAGTGTACTGGCTGGGTATGCCCCTAACAGATGAAAGCACCTGCCTGATGTCTCTTATGCGTGCAGACGATTCGAATTAGGTCATTTGAGTGGGGATTACTGGTCTTCGAATTTTCTTTCTGATGAATTTGGAATATTTACTGAAGCAAGGACCTGAAGATGAGAACTTCATTTCCCATCAGCGCACTCTAACATCCATGGCCCTAATGCCATTGTTTCTCCCCAGCTGAGTCAAGAATTGATGAATACAAAGTGGATCAGCTCCAAAAGGAAAGATCAAGGGTGGATAATATTCTCTCTTGGTAAAGCTATTTATCTCAAATGAAGTGACTGGCTTCAGTGATTTCTCACTGGTCTAAAGCTACAAGGAGGGGGAGATGGACAAGGTTTCCTCGCACTGCCATTCTCTTTGTCACCTCAGTGTTTAATACGGGTATGAAGACATTCCAAAAGATAGCTTTGCAGAATTCATAAAATTCAGTCGTAAAAAATCATTTCTTAGCAGCTGAAATGAAAATAGCAAATAAAATGCAATTAATTCCGTGGAAGATTGAAATGATTGTTTCTTCATTTTGCATTGGAGGATGTATATTGTATAAGTTTGTCTTGCCTTGTTCTCCAGGTTTTGTAACTGGCACACCTTTCCTTATGAACGCACTGTTCTTTTCTAAATACTCTCATATGGAGGAACATGCTTCTGATAAGAAGAGCACTAGGATGTCTTTACTCGACCTTCTATTTTTACTGATGCTTGGTCCTCTGAAATGAATGGTTTTCTAAAATTGAAATGTGCTACTATTGTTCCCACGGGGTAAGCTGCGGACTCTTCCTGTCGGAGCTGTCACTAATCAGCTATTCTCCTATCTGCCTTTAGTAGTTGAATGTTCTGGTCTAAAAGTAGCACCTTCTGTGTAGCCATGCTCTTAGTTGCCAGTCTCATCCTAAATCCAAAGACCCTCCTGCAAAGGACCGCTGGTTCTGTAGTCAACTAAGGAAAAATGACCCGTCCATCCATGCTTTCTGATTTAAAATATTAGGGTATGATGTCCCTAAACAATTCTCTGCAGTTGAACACTACTTATCTTTGGCGTGTTTCTTCAACTCACTTGCAAGTCATTCATGCCTTAGGTTATTGGGAGAATTGCTTCATTTGAAGATGATTAAAAGGGGTATGAGAATACTTTTGTGCTTCTGCTATGAGGATACTTTTCAAATCCATACAAACTCCCTGCAAATGCAAAAACCTGCATCCTGTATTGTCCTAGCTTATAATATCAAAATGCATCCTATTCCCACCCTCAAGAACTGAGGAAACCAGGGGTGGCATCGTTTTTTCCTTCTCTCCTGTTAATGGGCCCATCAATGTCTTGCCACATGACTCAGAGATAACTCCCTCCAGGAGCCATTTCTGTTTCACGGGTAATCAAGGACCCACATCATGACTCAGAACGATATCAGCCCATTGGGAGATGCTCTGCCCAGGGGGTAGGAGCTAAGCATCCCCACCTGGATATCATCTGGGTTTTAGAAGGCAAGTAGCACTATTTCTACTGCATTGCCAGAGGAACGGCGACCCTTAGCCACTGGTTTTCCAGAGGACGAGAGCTACCAGATGGTTTCTACAGAATCACCACTTCAACAAGACCATTTCATCCAAACTGCTTTCACCACCCTAACTAGCAGGACGTCAGTTTGTATTCTGACTCTGTCAGTGGTTTTTCTTTTGTACTCTTGCATGGATTTGGGTTTTTTCCCCTTTTCCTAATAAACTGGATTTCTGACTTGGAGTCTTGCTGCAGTGCTGGATTTCTTCAGCCCAACTAGCTCCCGACACCGACAGCGAGAGTGGGCCGCCCCAAGAAAGCTGTCGAATCCGGGCTGCAGCTGTAGGGCACAGCTGCTCTACGGCACAGGTGGACTGCCTTGGGGATAGAACTGCGCTGAGGGCAGGGACAAGGAACAGGGAGAGGTCTTCTGCATATTTTTCAGTTTACTCCCTGGAGGGTCAAGGACAGAAAGACAATGATTCAAAGGCATCCATCAACTTCTAAATGGGGGGAAGGTCCCAGGGGAGGATGCAGTCTTTAACCAACTGGGAGAAACTGGGGGTGGAAGACAAGGAGGGGAATACAATGTTGAAACCAGTAGGGGGACTACAGGGGAGGAGAGTAACTTGAAGAAACCACTGGGGTTTTGAAGGGTACAAAATTGAGAGGGAAGTTTCTAGAGAAAGGGGCAGGCTTGGGGAGAGGTTGATGTTCAATGGGAGAAGGAACAGGGAACAAAAGGGCAGGTCTTTGGGGAGAGGGACAGCTAGGGCAAAAGCCAACAATACTGGGGGGAAAGGAACAATCCATTCATAATAACATATGCTATAACAGCACAAAATAGGAAGCCTTAGAAAACGGACTACTAGAACTGCAGTACAATAATAAACACACACTGCAACAGAGTGTCTCACTGGTTTGGCTTTCAAAGCAGAAGAGGTGCCAACCTAAAAATTTCCCAACTTCAAGGTTAACTGGCTGCAGTTTTGATTTCCTTCTTAAATATATCACCAAGGCGCTACCAGCTTCTGTAATTGGCTCAGCAGCATGTCTGTTCTTAGTGCCAAGCAGGGATTCACTTTGCCAGGCATGGAGGAAGCTTCTAGGAGCTTTGCACAAAAAATCACTTCTGTGGCTGGCTTCTTCCCTCCCCACCAAAAACCAAGCCATGCCAAACCAACACCTTAACTAATTCGTAGTACTTAGTACGCATCCAAGAATGTCTTTTAAATGATGCTTTATGTTTTTACCAAACGCACTGAAAAGAAGTGGATCCATAATATTGATAAAAATTGTTCCAGTTCAATAGAAATATTGGGTCATGCAACTCTAGATTACATAGCTGTTTTTTTGTACAATACCCAGAGGCTTTTTTCACCTCCATGGAAGAGCCTAAATGAGGGATGTGGGAGTCCAGGCGGCTCTCCAAAATGCAGTTTATTCCATCCAAGACGTTGCAGCAGTCCAGGGTAGTGGGCAACAGAGCCTGTGCCTACAGCTGTCAGCTCTAGCTGCAGGCAGGCCTGGAGACCCTTTGGTTTTGGCACTTTGCTGAGCATCTTCATACAGTAGAACCAATCTATCCCTTAACTATTATCTATAGCCTATCCTAACGACTCTAATTACCATATGTTGCTATTCTCCACTCACTAAAAGTCAGTATATTACAGTTGAAGCGGAAAGTTGTTTTTCAGTTTTCTTGAGAGTGGAAAATTTGGAGAGCTTTTTCGCTTGCAGCATTTGCTGACTTGTTTGCCTGTGCTAGCTTCCTGCTTGGTAAAAACATCTTCTTGTTTGGGATGGGTTTATCCTTTGCTGTAAGTCATAAAACCCTCTTCTAACTAAGGTATCCTCGGTTATCCAGTAAGACTGGCTCAGCAATTCTTTTCTTCTAGATCAAAACTTGCTTCCAACTCTATTCCTTCTTCAGACTCCACATTGAAAAATCTTTCTGCCAAGCATACATATCTGTGAGACTTTCTTGTCAAACTTTCATCTTTCCCAACACCTCTAAAGAAATGTTTCCTGATGGTTTGGATCAGAAGATCCAGTATTGCCATCCTGAGATTTTTCTTTCGAAACCCATAAGCTGTGCTCAAGGTGTTGGCTATGTTCTTCATTGTGCCTTGCATCTATTTTGGCTAGAAAGCCAGTGTAGATGATGTCCTTGCTGCAGTAGCCATGGGAAATAAGGTGGAGTGTCTGGCTGATGTACCGGGATGTAGACTATCCAGCACTCCCCCAGGGAGGCGAGGATCCCTAAAGGAATAGAATATTGGCTATGCTCTGGGAGTTTTACAGAGAGAAAGATCCTCACAGCTCAAATGATTTGTCTCCTGGTGTTCTGAGGAGTATGTGGTGAAGAAGAAGGCTGCTGTCTTTTCCAAGAATCTTCCGTGCATTCAAGAGGATCATTGAACTTCTTGTCTGAGAATGAAAGAAATATTAGTAGTAATTAGTACTTTTTCTCTGTCTGTGCATCACTGATTGAATTTGGGTAGGCAATATTTTTTTTATTTATTTATTTGAATTATTCATCATAAGGTCTTCCAAATTCCCAAATTCTGCTTCACTTCTTTCTTTTGTAGGCCAGTCTGGTTCATCTTCTCTTCTACTGTATTATTGCAGACCATATCTGAATGGATTTTTTTTTTTTCATTTTGAACATTAGGTTTAAACCGAATGAACAGAACGCTTTATTTATCCTTATTTGACCAGTTTGCAAGGAAATACAGAATTTTGAAGAGAAGTGACGCGACTCCACTTGAGGTTTTCAATGGAAGAGAAGAATGACGATGTCCTACATTCACAGCATTGTTTACAGTAACATTGCAGCTAGTTTCCAGCAACGAAGGTCAGGTTCTGGAAGCAGGCATGCATGATTGTAGAGAAGTCGAAAAAGTTTCAGTTTGGCCGCTTTTCTTGAAAAATAGCTAATATGTCTCAACGTTGGGCTGAATCTTGTTGTACAGACACTTCTTTTGAGGTCTGAACTCCTTGCTGGACTTCTGTATCTAAGAATCAGATACAGTAAACGTATGTTTCCTTATATGCTGTAAGAATTTGGTTCTAATCTAGAAGAGCAAGAAAAGGTTGCCATATTAATACAAGGTAAAGAACCTGCTAAGAAAGCAGTTAATGGACTGCTTTTTTTATTGGAGCAGTGATTTAGTGGTTGGATGGGTTTTTTTTTTTTTTTGCTTCTCAATAGAATTTAAGAAGTGGTGGGGTAAGAATGTGTGGATGTTTATAGGTTTGCCTTGAAAGAAGAATTACAGGGGAAACTGTTGTAAAGAATTGATGCAGAGCTCTATGCATTAATGCACTCTTCCATACAGAGTTTCAGAAGTGAAAACCAAGAGGAGAGAGTGCCGACAAGATGAGAGTGCCGATTTACTAGAATGAATTCAAGATAGCATTCTTTTCTCTCTGAATTACAGCTCTAAACCTCAGGGTAGTAACAGGAAGTACATAACAATCTCAAAGATTTAAAAATGGATGATGAAGTTTTATATCCAGTAAACTGTATGGCTTCACATTTTAACCTGGTTTGCATTTTGGCAAAAGCCTGGAATCTTCTGCAATTTGCCAGATAACAAGGGATTTAGAACAGGAAGTATGCAAGTAATCATTTGGAGCCTTCATCTCCCTTCTTAGAACAATGGATACATTTATTATGCTCCTATTTTTATTCCATCAGGGGATTTGATCATGGAAATGTCTAGTCATTCTTTTCTTGTTTTCAACCCCTCAAAGAGCATGAATCCAAACTATTCAGAAGTTCTTGATCTGCAACAGTGACAAGCACTATACTGGTAAGAGTCAGTGGACATTAGCAGATCCCCTATGCCAGCCCCCTATGGCGGGCAGTTCTGGCAGGACTGATGTTTGAGGGGCTGGAATTCTGTGAAATAGAACATTCTATGAATGGGGAAAATGGAAACAGATTCTGAACGTTCAACCCAACACGTGAACAAGTACTAGGGCAGGTAATTTTCTGTGGAAATTTCTTTAGCCCCAGTGTTGTGGATGATGATTACTCTTCCTACCTCCTTTGGTCAGCTGCCAGCACAGTCACGTTACTCCGCTTATGGACAGAAAACCAGAAGAAGTCATTTTTGAACAAAACACCCAGCAGGACCTTAGAGTGTTTTTGCTGCAAAATGTTTCAAGGCAGATAGGGAAACAATTCCATTGTAGAGAGTGTGCTGAGAAGACAAGTTTGGAAGTTAAAAACCATGGGATCTGTTTCTATATATGTCACTGATTTTGCTTATTATCAATTTGGTGGGGTTTCTTGTTTTGTTGGTTTTTTTTTTTTTGGTTTTTTTGTTGTGTTTTTTTTTTGTTTTGTTTTGTTTTTTATTTTTTTGTTTTGTTTTGTTTTTTTCCTGCATCCTTGAGATGAAAGCATAAGACAGAAAAGTACGGTAAAGTTAAAACACTTTTGAGATGGCTTGTGCTGAAAAACTTGTAGCTACTGCTAAGGCCCATAAGCCAGGTCCTGTTTCATTTCTGAGAAGCTATAAAATTCCCATTGGTAATTTAGTTCTAAGCATCTGTTGTTATGGTGGAGATGCAAATTAAGAAGAACAATTTTTGAATCTGTAGGGATGTATTTACCATTTTGGAGCTGCCTTTTCAGTCTCTGAGCCATCAATGAAAAGAAGGAGAAGAATCTACACTCTTTTCAACCTGTGGACCATCCACTACTGTCCACGTGCTCAGATTCAAAGCCAAACAATCCTGTTGGGCCTGATTGGGAGGAATTATTTGGATTCAAAATACTAGACTAGTATTTGATTTCCATCAGCACAGTCCATTGGGCACAAATTTTGATATCAATAGAACCTTTCACGGGGATCCATCTTTCTCACCTGCAGTACATTTTAAAGAGAAGAGGCATTGTTGAATGGCTTCAGTGAAAAAAAAATCTTAAATGCACTCTGAATGGAATTGAGATCCAAAGGAGCCAGTATTTCAAGAAAGCCTGAGATGTTGTCTGCCATGAGATCCCTTCTAAGAGGTTCTATTAAGGTACCAAATTCTTCATCAAAATACTGTCAGATTGGTCAGAGGGGAAAAGCAAACTTTTTGAATGGTCCTTTGGGAAGACAGGGCTTGCAGCGAATTTAGTACTTGCTGCTAGGTTGCCTACATTCCAGGAAAGAGTATTAAATACTGAAATTTGACCGATGGTGGATGAAGTCTTTGTGACTGTGAAAGTCCAGTGCATGGCAATCTCAGAAAGGAACCCATCAAAGCCCCTGAAATGCCAACACACAAGTTGTGAGTTGGCAGTGCATGCCAGGTTTTAGCAAACCACAGCAAAATGCTGATTGCAAAACGAGGCCATCAAGTCACATCCGGTATGAAGCAGTAGGAAAGAGGAAAGCAGCTGAGAGCGTCAACCCTGCTAAGTAGTCTCAGTATTCTTATTGCCATTAGCAGAAATGTGAAATGAGTCTATAAAAATTACAAAGGAGGCAAAAGAAAAGGGAGTGATGACTCCTCTGGCATAGTGTTTCCTAACAGGGATCTTCAAAATCCTGTAAAGATTCTCTCATCCTTTAAACTGAAGGAAGGTATTAATGGCAGTAAGGAAATGGCATCAAATGCTAGAAAGACTCTGGGCAGTGTACTTCTAGACAGAAATGCCACTGATGGAAAACCGACTAAACTGGCACCAATGCAGCAGCATTGTACTAAAGCCCAGAAATTGTCCACGGCTTCACTCTCTGCCATTCCTTTCATATGCACACAGCAGCTCTGCAACATTCCTACTCATCATCTCCTTGGCAAACTGGGCGTGAGGGTCCGTAGTGACGCAGAGTCCCCAGGCAGGTGCAAAGGAGAGCCGCTTTCTTGCAAAAGCCAGGCTTTTGAAGCAGTCAGGCCTTTATCACTTGCATAGCTTTAAGCCGCAACAAACATAATTCAACCAACCGTCATACCCCACGCTGTGAACACGCAATGCTTCTAGAACTTCTTGATCTACCTCTAATTCAGCTGTCTCACTTTCCCCTAGTCATTTTCTACTTAGCCAAAGTAACGGGCCTCAGCCATGGTTTTACAAGGCCTTCCTTTCGGAAAGTTCTACCTATATGCAACAGCATACCACTAGTTTCTTCACCACCAAGAGTTTAGGTAGATGATTGGCATCTGCCCTTGCGGTGAAACACAATGGGGAGAGAAAATGCTGTTGGAGATGTTCAGTCATTCCATTTTCTAGACAGGCCAAATCAAAAGAAAAGCAAGCTATAGGATTGTGTACTTGCTCTTACAGAACACCTGCTGCCATCTGACAATGAACTAGCAGAAAATCAGCAAGAATGAGACTTGAGGCAAACAACCTTTGGAAGGGAATAATGGGTTGATAAATAAAGACAACAGTTTCCAGGCTCTTGAGATACTTTAAATGACAGCAAAGGATTTGAGAGCAGAGGCTGAACTGGTGGGGAAGGATTCAAAGAATCCCAAGAAAAACATGACCAAAGAATAAAAGAACCCCAAGAAAAATAGGGGCAACTGACCTGTTAAGGCCTTCAGGAAATCAGTGGCCGCTGATTTAGATAGGCCATTCAAGTTCATTTACTGGTGCATTTTCCACTCCTATTTCACCTGTCAGCATCACAGGGTGAATTGAGACCTTGGAATCAAGATTATTTGGGATTCTGTTCTTAGCTTTAGGAGAGAAGTACAGCAGGTGAAGTACCTGTTACTGATGTGATACCCAGGAACAGAGAGTTGACACATTTCATTGAAGTCCAATCACAACTAGCAATACTAAGAGGATAGGATTGGCGCCTTTTCAT
Organism: Haemorhous mexicanus; assembly: GCF_027477595.1. Classification (NCBI taxonomy): domain Eukaryota; kingdom Metazoa; phylum Chordata; class Aves; order Passeriformes; family Fringillidae; genus Haemorhous; species Haemorhous mexicanus. Next base: position 19,407,274 of record NC_082345.1, on the reverse strand, counting down.
GACGCTCTTCTTGTTACGCAGCCTGCTCTGATTCTGGTGAAACTTTTTCATTAGCTTCTCTCTAAAAAGGAGAAAAACCAATTAAATGTCCCTCCCTGCTGATGCTAATCGAGTCAGAGGTCTATGAAAGGGCCAAAAATATTCGGAATTCTTCTTAGACAATGGAAATGGAAGCAGAGCTACCAATCTATTTCCTTGCAACATATCCCTAAAACTCATTCCCTTCTATTCATCACTTATGTATAGCCAGCAGTACATTCAGGAAAAGATGAAACTGACTGATGTCAGCAAGGGAAGGACTTGAAAGAACTATTCCCATGAATCATCGTATAGACAGTAACTCTAGCATTAAAATCAGAACCCTTTTAGTAAGTATCACTTATGGGAAATTCAGGACTCCTGCACAATGGACCAAGAGGATTAAGCAGAAGCCGTTTATGGTTTACATGATGCACTTACTCATTCTGACTCTCTGCACACGCTAGTCACGCTTTTCTTATTGGTGCCTTTGTCTTGTCCACGCATTCTGCGTGCACCTCTCAGAAGATGTGTTTCCTTACAGTCCAGGTACTTTGCCCCTCCCCCCCCCCCCCCCCCCCCCCCCCTTTTTTGGAGTTCTTGTGGTCTTGGAATTTAGTTTCTCAGCTTTTCCTCTCTTGTTTTAGCAAGGCTTATGTCTTGATGAATTCCAGAGGGCCCTGAGAAAATTCTGAGAAGAACCGTTCCACGCTGGATGGCTGGTGCAGCCCGTAGTCTAAGCGGTTCAGATACATTGTCACAATTGCCCCTTCTTCTTGCACCAGCCAGATCTTTTCCAATGTAATTTTTTGCAAGAGGCACACCACTTTCACCATGCATGGAATAACACAAAGCAATGAAATAATGACTACTGGTAAAAACAAAGCTCCATTTACGAGATCTTTCAACCACCCAGTTCTTTCCCATCCCTCAAACCATTGATGCAAACCCCACTCGTTCCCAGTCAATTTCTTCATATTGTCTTGTACTTGTGTGAGTTTCGTATGAATGGCTGCAGAATGGTCCAAAAGATTCATGCAACATATTCCTTATAAAATTCCTAACACTCGTACCCATGTGCTAGTAACAATAAATCTATTTCACCTCCTATTTGCAGTGTGCTATATCTAATAGGATCTACGTCAGTGAGCACCTGACTTAAAATAGAAGAAGTTACGATAAGTCGTTTGAACATCCAGCACCCCAAATGATTAAAAGCAGCCAAACCTTGAGAAGCAGCGCCATCTAGCGTAAGGAAGAACACAGTTATTCCTGCTGGAACGAGCAAAACTCGACATAATGGTGCCAATCACGTCTTTAGCTAGTGTTCCTCTCTAGGTATTCCCGGAAACGAAAAAGCGGCTTCCTCCAGCAAAACCCATAATGAAGGTAAGAGAGCCCGCCGAAGAGCGGCTTCTGTTAAAAGAATCCGGCTACCGGCACCTACCTTCGGACAGCTGCGTATGCCCGTCTTCTGCGTCTCTTGCCGCCTAGACCTTAGCGAAAAGCTTTTCCAGGCATTATCTCAAAAAGGAACTGTGCCATCACGACGGTTGTCATGAAGGTACTCGAGTTCTTACCATCTCCTGGAGGAAAGAAAATGTAAGATTGACCAGAAAGTGCTGCAAATGTCTAAGAACGATAGAAAAGAAAGTTGTTTGAGAAAATTTTCCTACTTATGGTAATGCAAGTTGAAACTGTTGGAAAGTGGTTAGTTATCGTTTTCCCTCAGTTTGAGAGCTGCTCACTTAATCCCAGTGCTGTGCGCCTTCGTTCTTGACCTCTCAGCATCGGCCGAGCTCTCCGGCTGCCGGAGGCGAAGAAGCGGCTTTTTTGCGCCCAGAGCTTTCTGCCAGTCGCGGTGCGCTCCAAACCGCGGCTTCTGCCGAAAGCCGCCGGGGACCGGCACCTACCTTCGGACAGCTGCGTATGCCCTTCTTCTGCGTCTCTTGCCGCCTAGACCTTAGCGAAAAGCTTTTCCAGGCATTATCTCAAAAAGGAACTCTGCCAGCACAGCAAGCGTCCCACGACGGTTTTCATGAGGGTACTCGAGTTCTTACCATCTCCTGGAGAAAAGAAAATGTAAGATTGGCCAGGAAGTGCTGCATAAGGTTTAGAAGGATGCAAAAGAAAGCTGTCCAAGAACTTTTTTCCCTACTTGTGGTAATGTAAGTTGAAACTGTTGGAAAGTGGTTAGTTATCGTTTTCCCTCAGTTTGAGAGCTGCTCACTTAATCCCAGTGCTGCGCGGCTTCGTTCTTGACGTCTCAGCATCGGCCGAACTCTCCGGCTGCCGGAGGCGAAGAAGCGGCTTTTTCGCGCCCAGAGCTTTCTGCCGGTCGCGGTGCGCTCCGAACCGCGGCTTCTGCCGAAAGCCGCCGGGGACCGGCACCTACCTTCGGACAGCTGCGTATGCCCGTCTTCTGCGTCTCTTGCCGCCTAGACCTTAGCAAAAAGCTTTTCCAGGCATTATCTCAAAAAGGAATTCTGCCAGCACAGCAAGCGACCCGCGACGGTTTTCATGAAGGTACTCGAGTTCTTCCCATCTCCTGGAGAAAAGAAAAAGTAAGATTGGCCAGGAAGTGCTGCATAAGGTTTAGAAGGATGCAAAAGAAAGCTGTCCAAGGACTTTTTTCCCTACTTGTGGTAATGTAAGTTGAAACTGTTGGAAAGTGGTTAGTTATCGTTTTCCCTCAGTTTGAGAGCTGCTCACTTAATCCCAGTGCTGTGCGCCTTCGTTCTTGACGTCTCAGCATCGGCCGAACTCTCCGGCTGCCGGAGGCGAAGAAGCGGCTTTTTCGCGCCCAGAGCTTTCTGCCGGTCGCGGTGCGCTCCGAACCGCGGCTTCTGCCGAAAGCTGCCGGGGACCGGCACCTACCTTCGGACAGCTGCGTATGCCCGTCTTCTGCGTCTCTTGCCGCCTAGACCTTAGCGAAAAGATTTTCCAAGCATTTTCTCAAAAAGGAACTCTGCCAGCACAGCAAGCGTCCCACGACGGTTATCATGAAGGTACTCGAGTTCTTACCATCTCCTGGAGGAAAGAAAATGTAAGATTGACCAGAAAGTGCTGCAAATGTCTAAGAACGATAGAAAAGAAAGTTGTTTGAGAAAATTTTCCTACTTATGGTAATGTAAGTTGAAACTGTTGGAAAGTGGTTAGTTATCGTTTTCCCTCAGTTTGAGAGCTGCTCACTTAATCCCAGTGCTGTGCGGCTTCGTTCTTGACGTCTCAGCATCGGCCGAGCTCTCCGGCTGCCGGAGGCGAAGAAGCGGCTTTTTCGCGCCCAGAGCTTTCTGCCGGTCGCGGTGCGCTCCGAACCGCGGCTTCTGCCGAAAGCCGTCGGGGACCGGCACCTACCTTCGGACAGCTGCGTATGCCCGTCTTCTGCGTCTCTTGCCGCCTAGACCTTAGCGAAAAGCTTTTCCAGGCATTATCTCAAAAAGGAACTCTGCCAGCACAGCAAGCGACCCGCGACGGTTTTCATGAAGGTACTCGAGTTCTTACCATCTCCTGGAGAAAAGAAAATGTAAGATTGGCCAGGGAGTGCTGCATAAGGTTTAGAAGGATGCAAAAGAAATTTTTCCAAGAACTTTTTTTCAGCTTATGGTAATGAGCTATACTGGAGGCTCAGACCATTCTTCTTCTTGGAATTGGTGAAGGATGCACAAGCACTGCTGATTGTGCTTCGTTGTGGTACAGGTAATAAATAGTTGATTGTTTTAATAAAAGCACACTTGAAATGCTAAGAGACAAATTTTAAAGCATAATTAATTGGAGAAAGATTCCTAAACTTGTGGCCGGTTTCCCCAACCCATCTATTGATTGCAAACGACATTCCTTGCTGTTGTTCTGGTGCATGAACCAAAGCCCAGTGATGTCTGCTACTTAAGAAAGAGGTTCTACCTTCTTACTAGAATATGTTCTTACCCTTTTAAAACACTACCCCGAACATTAAGAACAAGAGATTACCTGATGAAGTAATGAAGTGCTTTGGTTGAAAGTAAATTGCATTTGAAGGAAACGGGTTTGGGGGCGAGCACAGGAAGATCTCCGAAGTAGAGTGCCAGCTTAGTTCTCTGCTTCAGAGACAAGTGAAGCAATTCAGGAATGTCTTTCCGTGAAAATAGTTTACAGATCTTTCTGCACAACAGGTAACCACCAGCATCAGAAATGTGTGCAAATAACAGACTACTCACTACAAGGTTGTCATCCATGAGTGGTAAGGCAACTCAGACTCATAGCAGTGGTTTTGCTCTTGTGCCTCATAGAATAGACAGAAAAGAATGCGGAAAACTAATTTTTCCATCTAGTTTCTTTCAGTATTGGTTCCAGGACTATTTTCCTACCCTCAGGAGACAGCAAAAACTGTCAACAACTGAAATGCTTCAGAACTTGAAATGATCTGAATGGCAAATATTTCTCCTCAAATAAAATTTAAAACGTAAGTCATAACGGTAAAACAGATCGAGCTATTTAAAGATGAATGTTCTAGACTTACTAAAACATTCCCAGAGATAACTATTGTGTCCTAAATCTGTTTAAAAGTCCAGAGTTCCTGGTAAAAAAACTTCTATGCAGATGAGGTAGCTACATGATAGTCTCTTTCCAGCTTAATTATACTCTTCACTCTCACCACCTCTACCAGTTGATTTTCGTCAGTTCTTAGAAAACAGTACTTTAACTTTTTTAGTTCTATGAAAAAAAATGACAGTGACAAGAGTTCTTTGCACTGCCTGTTTTCTGAGAAGCCTGACCATCAAGCCTTAGGAACTTGATCATGAGTTTTATTTCATCTCAAAGTAAATTTTAAGGGCGTGGCAGAGAGAATGGGAGCCTCATGTAAAACAGTTTAGGCTTCTAATTCTTGTATTGTCCTACTTACCTACGACAAGAACTGGAAAGAGGATAGATTCCAGTTAGCAGCTGTTAAACATTTGCACATACTCTTCCGCTAAAGAAGAGGTCAAGGATGGTTTTCTGGCCCTCCCTCCACAAGCTGCAGCTTCCTTCAAGGCACTTTCACCTGTTGTGGCATGGAGCTTTCCAGCAGCTGCACTGTAGGTATGTGTTCCTCCATGGTTCTCTAGGGACTGCTGGGAGACAACCTGCTTCACTAGGATATCTCCAGGGACTGCGGGGGATTCTTTGCTCTGTCAACTGGAACACCTCCTCCTCCTTGTCTTACTGTAGTATCACGGAGCTGCTTCCCATACTGGTTTTTCCCCTCACTTGCCACTGCCCATTCATATGTTTTGTGCTTTTGACAATATATTCTCACAGAGACTGATGGGCTCAGTTGCAAAAATGTGTCTTGCTAGAAAATGACATGCTCTACAAAACCATGATTTTATAGAAAAGAATAGTGGAAGTACAAATATACTGCTAAAGGTCCGGAAACTTGACAGTGCTTCATTGTAATACATCCCCTGATTTTGCCTTCTTTCTCCTTAAGATCTGGAAAGAATACTGGGCAGGAGACAGTGTTGTTTCAAAGAAAAGACTTTTTTAGGATTCTAGGGTGCATCTTCAACTTTCTTGAGAAAATTGAGAAAAGGCCCTTTGTCTTTTGTGATAAATATCATTAGGCAGTAGGGACAAATTCTGACCAACAAGAGCAGGTCAAAATCTGGTGAGATCAAGCAATATACCTTGAGTGGCCAGGACAGAATCATAGAGTGGTAGAATCAGTTGAATTGGAAGGGGCCCGTCAGGAGCATCAAGTCCAACTTCTGGCCCTGCATGGGACCTTCCTCAAGAATCACACCGGATGCCTGAGAGCAATGTCCCAAAGGTTCTTGAACTCAAGATAGGTGTGATGCTGTGACCACACCCTGGAGAGACTCTTCCAGTGCCCAGCCATCCTCTGGTTAAAAAACTTTTTCCTGATACCGGACCTGTGCCTCCCCTGACTCAGCTGCATGCTATTTCCTCCAGTTCTGTCCTTGTAAACCTCATTGGAGAACTTTCTGATACCTTCATGTCTTTTTTCATTGTGGTACCCAAAACTGCCCCCAAGCACTCAAGGTGAGGCCGCCCCAGAACACAGCAGAGCAGAGCAGAGCAGAGCAGAGCAGGACAATGCCCTCTCTTGTCCAGCTGGTGATACTGTGCCTGATGCACCCCAGGACAGGCTTGGCCCTCCTGGCTGCCAGGGCACTGCTGATACCCATTTAGCTTGCCATTGGCCAGGAGCCTGGCTTCCTTTCAGCCTCTGGCTCCCTAGTCTATACACACACACAGAGCAGGATTGCCCTGTCCCAGGTGCTGAATCCAGCACTTGTCATCGCACAACTCCCTAAGGTTGGGGATTGCCTGTGGGAATCCTTGGAAACAGAGGATTTTGGGAAAGCTGCAAAAGGCAGGCCTCAGAGACAGCAGAACTGTGCTTGGAGCTAAGCAGTAGTCATAAGTTTTGTCAGCAGAAAAATGATAGAAGAAGTAGAGAAGTAAGGACAAATAGAACAATGGCCTGTGTATTAAAGCTTGACCAGAAGAACTCCCTAAGCTACAGCAAAGTAGATCTAGCCAGATGTTAGGAAGTTCTAAGCTTAATAATGGAGCTCTGTGCATTCTATCTTAAGGCTTACAAGCAGGTCTTTTATTCAAAAGAAGCAAGCGTTCTTTGAACCAAAGTTCTGTGTGCTTCTAGGGATCGGAAAGAACTACTGTCAATATGCTTTTGCTTTGTGGGATTGGTCAAAAAGCTTTTCAAGTAAGTTGTAACATGAAGTTCTTTTTCTGCTGCTGGGGACGTGAGCTGCTGGCATCTTCCCACTGTCATAACCATGTCATGAGACTGATGCTGGAAAATACAACAGCTTGGGACGCCTTCCCCAGCAGTCCCGCCCCTTTCGTGATTTGTGCATAGACTCCCGGCCAGCCATAATTGCCCATCTCTCTTATTTGTCAAGATCTCTCTGCAGTGTCTCACTGGCCTCAAGGGAGTTAGTTGACAGCTCCTCCCAATGTAGCGTCTCTGGCAAACTTGCTTAATATTCCTTCAAGTGCCGAGTCCAAGTGCTTCAAAAGATGTTGAAGAGAACTGGCCCAAGGACGATACTGTCTTAGCCACTGAAATTAGCGCTTCATGCTTCTTCTTGCTCCTTAGTGCAGAAATCACAACAAATATCTTCTTTGTTTCTTTTCTATCCATGCAGGTATCTTTGCTTATGCTCATGCTTTTTATCCCAACAGCAGCTGACACGACATTTACATACAGAGCAAGAGCACGCTTTTCCTGCTGTTACTAGACTTAACAATTTTGCAATCTGTCAATCAGATACCTTTGCAACTGAAGTCAGACCTTCAGCATTTCTCATCAAAAGAGTAGAATGTCCTCAGAAGTAGAGAAAACTTTGCTGCATACTCTGTAAGCCTGCAGAATAGATCATAAGGAGTTAGCATCACAATCATTTCAGCACTGACCCTATACTTGAGCAGGGAAAAAACTTCAAAGAACAGCTAATTAATGCAGCAACATAATCTAAGGAATAAAACAACTAAGATCTTCCAAACTGGTCCCTGCGGTAGAAATGTACTTGTAAGCATACAGAAGGTAAAAGATATGGTTTGGAAAGGCTACATCCTTGCTAAGCTAAATTGGATCTCATCCTGTAGATGAAAGATCAAGAAGCTCAAAGTGGAGCTAGAGAGACATGTCCAGATCATGAGATAGAGCAAAGCATTTTTCAAGATAATTAGGCATTTTGGTGGACTGGGCAGTTAGGTTAAATCTGCCACACTTACTCACTTTTGGGGACTGAATTGTGGAGTGCTAAACCATATCTGCTGCTCTAGAAAGTAAAAGAGACACATCCAAATGGTATGGTTAGTGTGAAGACTCTCACTCTCTATTGCTAAACATTTCATAAGCTATTAACCAGTCATAGGAACAAAATGAAATAAAGCCATTATACCATCTTGGAATGGAAAAATATGTTCAAAATATTTTTTTCCTTCTGTTTTCTTCCTCTTTTTTTTTTTTTTTTTTTTTTTTAATCCCAGAAGATATGATTCATAATTTCAACCATTCTGGAATGCTTTCAATAGATGAAGCCAGCATAGTATTTTTCTAACAGGCTCATGCCCCTTACCTTCTTCATTACTGTTTTGGAATATACTCCACAGTCATTTGATCTCAGTCAGTTTTTTATCTCTCTCCCCCCAAGACAAATTTTAAAGGACTACCTAACCACTAAAAATCATCATTTCTCTGGTTTCTCAAAGCTTTTTGAGAAAGTTGTTTTGTTTTGGTTTTTTCATATTGCATCATTCCTAATGTCTTCAGACCTACTACAAGTGGAAGTTCAAATAAATCTTACCTTAAAGAGACTGTGAAAGATAACAAACTGCCAGTCTTGGTATTTGTATTTTTCTAAATCCTTTTGATTTCAAGGTTGCCTTCCTGAATGCGCAGTTTAATTAGAAAACATTGTGTTTCTAAAGGAGACCCAGTTCAATTGCTTCTGCAAGTTCACCTTCATTTTGTAGGATTGTACTTCAAGAAATCTTGTTTCATTCAAACATTAAAAGAATAGATTTGACATCATATGTGACCCTTTCATCTCTCTCATCTGTATTTCATTGCGTGAGTTTCACAGTTGCCTCCAAGAAGATTCCTTTCAATTCGCATAGCATGTTATCTGAAGATCTGTCTGCTTTCTTCACTTGCTTGAATGGGAAGACATGGGAAATACATTCTGAAGGTTATCTTTTATAGTCTACTTTTACCTACCAGTGTGCTTCTATTGACTAGAACCAATTTCAGCTGGAAAGGACATATTGTTCTGATCCGCTCCTACCAAGGGGGGATGATGTTTTCTTAACTGATCTCGGAGGGCAAAAGACAAGATGGAAAAGGGATTGCAGTATCACTCCAAACAAATGCACCTTTCTAGAATGACCACAGCAAATGCCTTCAAGGAATTAGGGAGAGGAAAAGAATAGAAAAGAGGGGGAGAAAGAGAGAGGGAGTATAGCTACCAAATGGAGAGAGATGAAGTCCTCGCAGCCCAGCCGATGGAGTTCTCCTAGGGGAGATCTCAGAGTCCTGGTTATCTCAAGGTTCTATTCTAGTCCATTGCTGAGGGGGGAAACAGATCTAGAAATGGCTGAGGGGGAGCAGATACAATAAAGAGCAAGTCTATTGAAATTGCTGAGGGGAAAATGGTATTGAAGACGGGTACAGACAGTCCATGTTCTCAGCAGGAGAAGTCAATATCAATATCAGCAGTGAGTGGGAGCTATTGTTTCAGGACTGGTTTCTATAGGAAACCAGTCTAGGTCCCGCCAACACATCTGCAGGCAACACTTAGCAGGCATCCTGCTTCAGTCAGGCCAGTAGCCCTGGATCAGAATTACGGGCGTCTCAGCCTCAGTCCTTGGGAGGGGGGCTTCAATCTGCGTCCCTCACGGTGGTAGTGGAGCAGATGAAGGATTTTCCATGGGGCGGCTACCACAGTTGCCCCAGCAAGTTCATCTGGCCAAGAGGTGGGAAAATTCCTGGGCTGGTGTCGCGAAGCACGTGCAGGCCCATAGGTCATCTCGCCCCTTGGCAGGCCCTGCTAGAAGCAGTCACTGTAGACACAGCTGCCAACAATCACTTGGCAGGCCAGAATTCTGCTCAGGGGCCTCAGGATTTCTGGCATTCCTCTCTGACCGGCATGCCAGCATTCCAGTCAGGGTCCTCAGGGTCCCGATGTCTGTCCTGGGGACGGTCGTGAGGCAAATGAGGGGAACTTCGGACTGTCTTTCACATGGATCAGAAAATCAGTTTACTAAAATGGCCAAAAAAGAATGTGTAACATTTAGAATTGAGGAAAAAAACAAAAACAAAACCAAACCCAAAGCATTGGAGCAATATCATTCTAGAGAATGCCATGTATCTATGAAAAGTACAAAAAACTTCTGTTTTCAAATGCACTTACAAATCACCTTTTTGCATCTGTTTTGGGGGTTTTTTTTGTTTGGTTTTTTGGTTTTTTTTTTTTGTTTGAAAGCTCTGGCACTTATCTGATTCTTTTTTGAGCTAGTTCAGCTCATTAATCTGGTAAGAAAGCAGCTAAAAGTAAAGAGAAAAACCTATGGGGACCAGGATGCCACTTCAGCCACGTTGTCGTGAAGCAGTAGGTCAGCCTTCTGTGTTGTAGAAATATCTCTGTCCTAGATGAAAATCAATGCATAGCACTATCTTCTTTTAAACTTTGTCCTTGCTACTGGGTTCCTGAATGATCAAGATGCTTTCAAACCAAACAACAGCCAGCCCTCTGAGATACTCCCCAAAGTATTGCGATGGAATAACTTGATCAGGAGGAAGAGCTCGCTATGCAGAACCTGAATATGAGGTCAAGAATGCTTTGTTGTGGATTACCATAGTTTGGGATTGTTTATCTCTTACCCCACCATGTAGGTCTAGGAAAAAATTAGGTAGCCACAAGGCTTTTACAGCTGTTCTTGTATTTTGGGATAGTAAGGATTTAGGGGAGTAAACAAAACTGTAGTGAGTTTTCCTATTGACTTGATTGCTCTGTCACTTTGAATTAACTGCTTTGCATGTCAGCTAACCCATCAGCATCAATGAAAAGAATATTTTCTTCCTTCCTGCACAAAGGATGTTTCATGATGCCTGTGATGTCAGGGACTTAAAAACGAAGACCATTGTGATTGAAAGGAAGCACTGGCATGCCACAAGGTAACTGTAGTGAGCTGTGTTTCCTCCTCAGCTTCACTGTGAGAGTAGAATTTTATTGAGCAGTTCCAAAACTTGGTCTTAGCATAGTCTGGTGACATATCTCAAAGGAGCAGTGTCCTAGGGTGACTTTATGATGCTTGTATCCCCAGTCATCTGTTCTCTTAATGCTGGATATGATATTCTCTGCCTTCAAGACTGGTTCTGAGAGCAAAGGTGGGGAGAAGAAGAAGCACCGAGTTTCTTATCAGAGGCTGCACTCCTTAAAAAGCAACACTCTTCCACATTCTGCGCTGCACTGTGTTGTCTGGGCACTGACGGAGCAGAACAGAGCACGCATTTGCTTTTTAGTTGGTTTAGCTGGCTGAGGCAGAGTTTTCCCTGGACTGGTTTTTTTTTTCCTTTCCCTTTTCTTGGAACGTTTCGAATCTGCTCCAGACTGGGACCTGGGAAGCACTGGGAACTTGCACTTTGTGGCCTACTGGGGCCTACCCTGGGCAGCAGCCTTCCCCATTGCTGGAGGGGTTGATAACAGAGTGAGCACCCACAGGAGAGACTTTCTGATTTGTCGTCTCTTCAGTGCGGCAAATGAGTTTTGTCATCTGGTATTGTTCATATTTTGTGCTGGGAAGTGCTTTGCCTGTTAAAGAAACAGCTTTTTCCCACTTCTCTCCCCAAACCAGTTGAGGGGAGCGGCTGTGTGGGTGGGCTTTCGGTGGGGGGGAGGGTGCAGTGGCCCTTTGTGAGGTTTTCTGCCAAATTTAGCCCTAAACCAGGACAATCAGGATGTGCGACTTAGAGAATGGTGGTTGGAACTTTGGTTGGAAAAGACCTTTAAGAACACTGAGTCTAAATGGAATTAGCAAATGCAACCATCAAGAAATGCTTTGCTGTTTGAAGAGAACGTGATTTATCTTGTAAGCTTTGCAAGTATTTGTGTCATCACAAGCACACATGACCAATGCATTAGATGGGAATATAATAAGAAACCTGTGCAGATCAACAGAATGATTCTCAGGGTAGGATATTTGCATGTTTCATCTGTCTTCCTGACTTCTTCAAATGAATTCTTTTTAGAAAGTAATGATTGGAATTGTTACTCTTTTGACAGTTCTGAGTGTATTACTGACCTTTTTGGCATATGAATGCCAAACGGGTTAATTCACCTCGTTTTTCAGATAAGGACCGAGATTTAGTGTTGCTTCAGCTGGAGGCAGAAACATTGAAATCCTCCCGCCTCCTTCTTAGTACCTAATTTCTATTACAAAATCAGTGCACAATCTTGTCCCTTAAGGTCCACTTAGCTCAGTTTATACCAACAGGGTGACATTAGCAGGGCTCACATGATGCTGCACACAGAAGCCGTCAGTGTGCAGCTCTAGCAGACAGTAATTCCATGCAGTTGGACAATCCCAGTGCTGACTTTGGATCACCAGAAGCGTTCTTAGTAGAACGAGACAAATTTAATGGAGAGGTCTCTGCAGGAAGTGGCCTGAAGAAGACAGCAGAAATCCCAGCTGTGTGTTTGTAGAAATCAGTTGAAGGCCATTTACAGAAAAAAGATCTTTAAATCTAGCTAGCTTTTTCTGCAGATTATTTGTAAACTATATGCATGAGATGGACAGTTTCACTGAGCAACTGAAATACAGCTGCATTTAAGGGGATTGAATCAGGCTTGGGAAGCAGTGAAATAAAGCTTTTCAGGAATACCGGACATCCAAGTCCCGCCAAAATTGATCCGTTTTTTATGTCCAGATGCTTTTGAAAATAATGGGTGACCATTTGGCTACCTCATCGTTTTAATCAGAAATACAAAGAAAATTTTAAACTCACATATTTTATAGCTTGAGTATTTTTCTTTGTTTATTTCCTACTTTCCAATTCAGTTCTACAAATCATATGATTAGGTAATGAGAACTCATGCTGTATAAAAATATTTAATGCTATACTTCCAAGTTAAGGCCATGTATTTCCTGGAACTGTTTCAAAAAAAAAAAAAAAAGCCTATCTGGATTCTTTCTTCCCCACGCTCATTATTAGATGAAAATCATTTCAATATTCTATTTTGACTTTAGATGGTGCAAGATTATATTCAGAAATTCAAGCCTCTACTGTTAGGTTGTTTACATGGTTTTCTGGCCTTTCTAACTTTGTGCAACCACTCTTTGCAGCTATATATTTTTGCAGTAAGGCATCCCAGGGGTCTGTGAGAAGTTTTAATGTCAAGCAGAACTAACATGTAAACTACACGTGACATACTCGACATATTTCACCTCAGAAAGTTACAGTATGCTTAGACGGGATGAAATACGAAAGAAATAGACTTAACACAATATTTCTAAATCTTGGAAATCTATTACCTGAACTTTGAGTCCGTTTGCAGGACTCTGTAGAAATGCAAACGTGAAGTCCAAGGAGTAGAGCAGAAGGCATATTGAGCAGGGGGACAGAAGATTGCTTTGAAGGATGATGTAAGCATGATTGCATCCTAGAAAGATAGCAGCTGCTTCTGCTGGTGCCAACATCGAGAATTTGTGCCACTGGCCTAGTTTTCTGGGGACTTTTGACCTGCACGCTCTTGAGGGCTTGCAGACATGAATTAATCTGTCCTTTGATCTTTTCTTTCATTTGAACGTCTAGGACCTGTTTTGGTCTTGTGTACGGTACTGTATCGTGTTATAAACAGACATGTTTCCACTGTTTGAAAGCTGTAGTTGAAAGTTAGGTTGCAACTATGAGTTGGCTGTCAAAAGAATTAATTTTCTGCTTTAAGCAAAATATCAAGAGAGACATTCAATCCACTCCTGTGATACAGATTCATTTTGAATTTACAGGGTAATTTGCATTAGTGGTTGTACTGCATGAGCAATAAATATGACTTGCTTGGTTTCTAATGATGATAATAGTTCTCTTTGTATTACTATAAGAATTGAATCCACCATCATTCTTTTCCTATTATTATTATGCTGTAAAGGAAAAACTCTTTTGCATTACCCAAGGAGTAAAATGCATGCATTTAGCATCATTCTTGCAGGTAGTCCTCAATTCTGAAAAGACCTCTCAGAAGCTGTATCAAATGGGAAAGCTAGACGGATGGCAGAATGCAGAAGCTGCCATTTAGGATCGAGTACAAAATGACACCCAAGAAATTCTTCATGGATGCTGCATAAGTACAAAGACGCCATTATTTCAAGGTGAAAAAGAGTCAATGAATAAAAAACGATGCTAATCAAGACACTAGAGTACCAAGCGTGCGACAAGGCTTTTTTGTAATGAACATCATGCCCAGCATGAAAAAGTACTCTTTTTATTGTAGATCGTTTAAAAGTGCACAACAGTTTGGAAAAAAGTACTTTTCTTTTTTCTAGTAATAAGAACTCTGTATCATTCTAAGAGATACTGGACACAGGTTTTTGAAAACAATGTTCTTTTAAAGGTTAATTCTATTCATAAATACTTCACAGGAAAACATTTGATCTGCTGTTCATCCTGAAGACTCTTAAAGGAAAATGTTTTTGTTGCGTTCTCTTCTGACTAGTTCAGGAGCTCAGTCTTACCAGCATTCTAATGCTTTTTTATGTTCCTGATGGCACGGCTTAGACATCCTTGACTCCGTTACCGTCATGATTTCCATATCAAGTGATGAGAATTTTTCTTCATGATTGGTGAAGTGTCATAACATTCATGTCAAGTCAATTTGAAGTTTTTTTTTCCAAAGGAATCTCTTCCTTCCTAATGAAAACCTTTTGAAATAGCAAACCTACTCAGTTTTTCAGAAAGTGATATAATACACCTGTAGAGTACAATGTCCTGGGAGTTGTTTTTTCAGCAGAAGAAGAAAACTGCTGTTTTCTTCTTCTTCTATCACCTTAGACTTACTTTATTCAAAACCTTTTTAAACCTTTGAATTTCTATTTTTATAGCTAATTCCTTTCACAGTGGGCTATAGCATATGTATTTTGAAAGGCCATTTGTACATATTCAAAGGGCTTACTTCTATTCTACTAAGAAATGGCTGTACTTCTAGTAGGGAAACTTCAAGGTCCAGTAAGATTTTATCTTGTACAAAATTTAAAAAACTCCAACTCTTAAAAATGATACCAGAAAATGACGTCTGTAAGACTGTGGCAGGAGGCTTTTTCCAGAACAATGTGCAGTTCTTCCCAATTCTATTTTTCCCTCCCATTACTTTGTACACAAAGATTTTTACACAGTCTTCTAACAGTGGCATGTTACTACTGGGCTAGAGTATTGCCCTGCCAGCATTGGAATTGACTGGAATGCAGCTGTGTTCCAATTTGCTGATGGGACAAGGGTTTTTTTGCTGAACACACTTTAGCAAGCAAGAGGGCTTCTTGGTCTTTAGAAGCTGAGTCCCAGAAAAAGATGAATGAGGTGGTGACGTGCCTCGTGTTTTGAAGAGAGATCAAAAAGTTATTGCTGGGGTCACCTCCCTTTTGGTACGGAAAGCACACAGAGGGCTTTGAAGCAGCACTTTCACCCTCTTTGCATTCACTAGTAAATCTGAGACAGAGCTTGGCCCAAGGTTTGTGCAAAAATACTCTTTTGATGCAACTGTTCACCAGACAATATCTCTGGGAAAATTTGCAGGGGCAGAAAGCAAGCCCTTCCTGGGAAATCTACTGAAATGGTTCAGAAGTTATTCCCACTCACTCTTGCTAACCTCTGCTGTCTAGCTGTCGGATATGCTTGGGACCATGTTGAAATAATTCTAAACAGTGTACTGAGGCTGCAATATTGAGTAAACATAGGTATTTTCCATAGGTGTCAGGGAAAAATATTTCTATTGGTAAAAATGAGTTCCATAGAAAACAAGAACAGCATGGTAGAAAAAAAATCACATCAATAGAATGAAGATGCCCAGAATTCTTCTTTTGAAGTTACACAGAGTCAATATTTTCTAAATAATGTTGTGAAACTTATGAAGAAGTAAGAGTACATTCCACCTGACTGGTGCACAAGTTCATGTTTCCAACTTACAAAAAACATACTATTAAAAGAAAAATGTTCCACCTTGTGGAAAAGTAGCCCATTCGTAATTGTATCAAAGGTAGGATTAGATCAAGTATTCCTACAAGACAGTAGTAGTACTAGGAAAAGCCTTTTGGCCTCTATCTGACTACAGGAAACTTGAGCAAGCAGAAGTGTCTTTCCCTGCTGCAAGCTGTACTTCCGATTTGCTACTGCTGCTTAAACATTGTTCAAAGAAAACTTGTCAAAATAAAACTAGTGTATACAAGCAACTGGAACTATCCATTGCGTTCCAGCCAATTTGAACTAGAAAATATCGGACACACACTCCAGTTGAATATTCTAATGCATAGATGGAGTATACCAGCACTAAGAAATGGGAACGCTGGAGAAAGGAGCAAATGCAGATGAATTTCAGGGAAGGAAATTATTGGAGAGCTAACTGCAGTCCCTCGACTTTACAAGAAATGATGTCCAGTAAATCCCAACCTGACACGTAAAGAACTCCGTTTTGAAATGGGCTGCATCTATGGTCCTCTGTTCTTCCTAGATGAAGGAACTGTGTTTTGAATCAATCTTCCAAGTGGTATGGCTAAAGACCTTGGATACCTCAATTTTTTTTTTTTTTTCCAGAAGCAACTGTCTCAAAACCTCTCTAAACTGACTTTTCCCCTTACGATGCCATCTTTTAAAAGAGCACCTTTTCATTTAACAGGGTATTCCAAACATCATTTCCAAATTTAGACTAAAAGTAACACTCTTTCTAGTTATCTTTGGGTTTTTTGCAGCTTCCTGCCAACATAGGCAGCAAGGAAGAGAACCGACGGCAGCTCTTTCTGGAGCATCTTGAACAAATGCCCTTGCTTATGTTCAAATCTTTCACTTCTCCAAAATCCCTAACAATGAAGTAAAGGTTGTGAAGGCATTACTAGTAGTATTAGATGGCAATGGATGGGTCAAATAGAATTTGTATCGCATAGATGATACTTGGCAAACAGCAAATGAAGGGGTTTCTTTCAGCTCTCAGACTGATGTTACATCTCAGTAATTTATTAAAAAGATAACAAGAAGGATATTTTTTAACAGTGAACTTAATTACACCCCTACCCATGGACATCTGAATCTTAGGAATAGACAGTGTCTGATTTAGAAAAAAAGAAAGAATGACCACAGTTTAAAGAAGCATATGATCATGAACACTTTGCTGATGGAACGTAGCCTATTCCTTGGCTGAAATGAAGCAGGTAGACAGGACATAGGAAGTATCGTTTTGTGGATCAAACATTTATTTTCTAAAGTGATGCTTACAGATGGTGAACTCACCAACTTCGATATTGCACAGTAGATAAGAGTACCTAACTTGCGCCATCAAGTTATCCCTTGGAATCACCATCCAAGGGCATTTTCCCCTGCCTCTGTGAAAATGTGCCTACCTTTTTCACAACACTTTTGCAGCAGCATTCTTAGGCCTGATCAGCTGGTATGGAGGGTGAATGATCAGCAGCAAGGTGACTGGCCAGGGTCATTTGCTTCAATGGATTTTGATCTACTGGATATTTTGAAGACCTGCTTCAGCCCTGTTGGTCAAACACAGCCTTCAAACGGTGCTAAACAATTGTTTGGGCTGTGGACCACATGAAAAAATACCTTCTGGTGCCTTTACTGGGCCATATGCTCTTGATTCTCTCCCTCAACTTCTCCATCACCTCTCATCTCTTTCACATGAGCTATGTTCAAGGTCCACAGGATACTTTTCACAGAATCTTCAGGCCTGATGCAGTAGGAATGATGAACAAATGCAGCTGGGATGAATTTTCCAGTTTGGATAAAACCTCTTGTGCACACAAATCCCCCTATGCCGAGAAAAACCTTCACTAAGCACTCGTGTTCTACCTAAACCGCAGTTTAGTCTGAAAGAAAAGCTTTGGTCTGAGAGTATCTGAGAGATTTGCATGAAGCACAGATATCTGACCTATGCAATTTTGAAGATCAGAGCTAAAAGAAAATGGCAAGAAGTTTTTAATTTTGCCGGTTTTAATTTTCAATTCCATGCACTTTTTCAAAAAGTGTCAATCTCAAATGGCCATCAACATCTTTCAGTCGTCTGGAAGTTAGTATTCATATCAAATGTGTTTCAAATCAATAGAATTTCAAACCTTTCCTCAAAGTTTATATACCTAGATTTAGTATTTCTGATCTCTATTAGATGAAAGGAAGACATTTTTTGCTGTTGGGGTGCTGGAACGCTGCTTCGGGTTGCCCAGAGAAGTTGTGGATGTCCCATCCCTGAACGTATTCAAGTCAGCTTGGATGGGGCTTTGAACAGCAACAAATGCGACCCTTGATGGTAGATAAACAAAGCTTGAATATAGAAGAGACTCAGATTGAGGTATACGAACAAATTTTCTCTCAGCTCTTGGGGTAAATTCAAAGTTGTACAAAATTGCATTTCTCTGTGATTTTCACTACTGTAACAGAAAGCTTCATGAAAACTGTGCAGAAGATATCAACTTTTAAAAGCGATAAGAACTACAACATCAAACACATGGGATGGGTTTCAACATGGGACACCCTCTGAGAGAAAATCTCTGTATTTCGACACTTCATGCCAATCATTAGGATTTCAAGGAGTGCCAAAGAAGGCGGCAAAATATCCTTCAGGACATTATTTACTGTAGTTCAGCCTGGCCATTAGTTGGAATTGGTGTTTGAACTAATGTAGACATACCACACACACTTTCCATGCACTGAAAACTTACTGTTTACAATGAATAAGCAATGAGGATCAAAATTGATTGAAAGCATCTTAAAAATGTCAAGTATTTCACTGTAAATGATCTATGATCAAAATACTTATTCCTCCTTAGTGAGGGACAAATAAATTCTTCCATACCATGATGGTTAAAAATTGTCTAAACCAATGTTTTCTTCTGAAAAGACATCATCTAATTTTTTCTATTTTTAGAAGAAAATATTTCTAGACATAGAACAAAGGAATTTTAAAGGAACAAATGGAAGGAAAATATTCTGCAAACAGAATTCAATGAAAACCTGTGTTTTAAATATGAGGTAGATATTCAACAGAGTTTTTGTACCAGATATTTGAAATAGTGTACCGGCTATTTTGTCCACAAAGAGAGCTATTTAGCATTTCAGTCTTTTCCAAGGTGTTCATGATCTGCTATGCTGATCTCTGTGCATGCCTAGGTGTGTGCGGAAGGTGGGGCCATGTGAAGGGGAGTGTCTGTTTGCTTAGCACTCGGAGAGGCAGATTCATGCCTCAGCTCCATCATTTCTTTTAGAAACTTCCCAGAGAGTGGATATGAAGTTTCATATCCAAAAGAGATCAATTCCCAAGTCATCCATTTTACTCTACCTTGTAAATCACATGCTTTGTTGCATATTTTATCAAATAGACTTTCAAGCCGCGTGGAGGAAGGAGAATGTGGAGAATCCCTCCAATGTCTTGCAACTTGTACGCAAATAGATTTTCAAGAAAATCATCATTTCTCTTTTAAATACATCTGGGACAGGCATGATGGTGGCGTCAATCTGTTGAAGTTTTTGTTGCTGGGGGAAGTTGTACGAAAGGACTGGTTTTTACATTGACCAGTTACTGAATCAAGTGCATGAACACATTTGAAATTCCACTGGGGTTTCCTTTTTCTAGCAGACTACTTCTAGAACTAGCTAGCAGACTCAAGATGACTCTTTTTCTCTGTTTTTGTTTCTTTCCTATTTTCTTGCTTTCTCTGCAACTGTCTACACAATTTTAGGACTTTTTTCCCAACTCAAATTGTTTCATAGACCGATAATTCAGATACGCTTTTTACAAGGAATGTTTTAAATCTTTGTTAGAATTAAGAAAGTTAAGGACATAGGTCTTTTTCTTCCCTTATGAAAATTGCAATGAAAGAGTTCAATAAAGACCAACTCCTTTTTATTTATTTGGAATACAAGTCGATAATTCCCATACAGTAATTCATTGGTGGACCAATATTTGCCATTCTGATGTAAGTTGTCACTTCTTAACAATATGCCTTCTGTGACTACGTTGACAACACTTTTGGTAAAGATCCTAACTGGTCTTAGACACGCATAGGGAGAAATTTGCTCTGCCAGTGTCAGTCTTAAGCATGCGTCTCAGAGGATCTTTCTAGAGCTAGGGAATTTTCCCATGAAAGGGATTCAGTTATGGAAGAGACAGGTTTCCTGGAGTTTTACATTCTTCTTGAACACTACTTAAGGAACTTAAATCCCATGTCCATTTGGATCTCACTCTGCACAGAGCTTTGTCATGCCAGTCCTTGAAATGCATCTCTAAGAGAATTCACTAGCACAGAATGAATGAGGGTGGAAGGGCTCTGTGCGGCTCACCAAGTCCCATCCCCCTGCTTCAACCAGGATACCTAGAGCCTGTTGCCCAGGATTATATCTGGGCCTACTTTTAATGTCTTCAATGATCCAGACTCCACCATCTTTCTGGACACTCTGTGCCATGGTTCAGTCACCGTCACGGTAAAAAATAATTTTGTGATGCTCAGAGGCAATCTCCTGTATTGCAGTGTGTGCCCACTGCCTCTTGTCTTTTCACTGAGCATCATTGAAAAGACACTGGTTCCCTGCTCTTTGCACTATTCCTTCCCGTAGGTATGTGTGCTGCCATGTAGATAAACGTCCAAAACTTCCCTGAAGCCCAGGCAGATGATATTCTCTTCATCTACCAGGCAAGTTCATTCACCGGAGGAGTTTAAAAAGTCGTCAAGCACCAATTTCCCCTGGTAAATCCATGCTGACTACATTTGTTCTGTCCTCCTTCGTGTGCCTGGCAATGCTTTCCAGGAATAGCTACTCCATCAACTTCCTGGGGATCCAAATGAGGCTGGCTGGCTTGTACTTTTCTGAGTCCTCCTGGTTGCCTTTTTTCAAGATGGGTGACATTTGCTTTCATCCAGTCTTTGGGCACTTTCCTCAGTCACCATGGTCCATCCAACATGATCAGGAGTGGCCTCAGAATAACATCTGCTAACACCCTTGAGACCTGTGCATCCATCTCAACAAGGCCTGTGGACTTTATGGAATACTTCCCAATTCAGTGACTATGCCCATAAAAATTTGCATGGGATAAGAGGACATTTTAACAGGTACCTGAAGAGTGAGTGAAAAGCTATGGAAGCAATCCAAAAGGACAAAGACTAGAGTTCCCTTTGAAGACAAAGCATCCCATCATGGAGCTGAGCAGCTTTAGATCCAGGTAAGCTTCCTCTCTGAAAGGATGCAGAAGACATGATTTTACCTAATCCAGTAATAAAATGTGTTGACCATTCACTTGCAATACAAAAAATTCAATGATTTCCAAAATTATTGCCTCCTAAGTAGACAATAATATACTGGCTGGGTATTCCCCTAACAGATGAGAGCACCTGCTTGATGTCTTTTATGCGTGCAGACTATTTGAAGTAGGTCATTTGAGTGGGGATTCCTGGTCTTCGAATTTTCTTTCTGATGAATTTGGAATATTTACTGAAGCAAGGACCGGAAGATGAAAACTTCATTTCCCATCAGCGCACTCTAACATCCATGGCCGTAATGCCATTGTTTCTCCCCAGCTGAGTCAAGAATTCATGACTACAAAGTGGATCAGCTCCAAAGGAAAGATCAAGGCTGGATAATATTCTCTCTTGGTAAAGCTATTTATCTCAAATGAAGTGACCAACTTCTAATCGCTCACTGGCCTAAAGCCACAAGGAGGGGGAGATGGACCAGCTTTCCTTCCACTGCTGCTCTCTTTGTCACCTCGGTGTTTAATACGAGTAGGAAGACGTTCAAAAAGACAGCGTTGCAGAATTCATAAAATTCAGTCTTAAAAAAAATCATTTTTTAGCAGGTGAAATAAAAATAGCAAATAAAATATATAAGTTTGTCTTGCCTTGTTCTGCAGGTTTTGTAACTGGCACACCTTTCCTTATGAACGCACTGTCCTTTCCTAAATACTCTCATATGGAGGAAGATGCTTCTGATCAGAAGAGCACTAGGATGTCTTTACTCGACCTTTTCTTTTCACTGATGCTTGGTCCTCTGAAATGAATGGTTTTCTAAAATTGAAATGTGCTACTATTGTTCCCATGGGGTAAGCCGCAGACTCCTCCTGTCGGAGCTGTCACTAATCAGCTACTCTCCTATCTGCCTTTAGTAATTGAATGTTCTGGTCTAAAAGTAGCACCTTCTGTGTAGCCATGCTCTTAGTTGCCAGTCTCATCCTAAATCCAAAGACCCTCCTGCAAAGGACCGCTGGTTCTGTAGTCAACCAAGGAAAAAAGACCCGTCCATCCATGCTTTCTGATTTAAAATATTAGGGTATGATGTCCCTAAACAATTCTCTGCAGTTGAACACTACTTATCTTTGGCGTGTTCCTTCAACTCACTCGCAAGTCATTCATGCCTTAGGTTATTGGGAGAATTGCTTCATTGGAAGATGATTAAAAGGGGTATGAGAATACTTTTGTGCTTCTGCTATGAGGATACTTTTCAAATCCATACAAACTTCCTGCAAATGCAAAAACCTGCATCCTGTATTGTCCTAGCTTATAATATCAAAATGCATCCTATTCCCACCCTCAAGAACTGAGGAAACCAGGGGTGGCATCGTTTTTTCCTTCTCTCCTGTTAATGGGCCCATCAATGTCTTGCCACATGACTCAGAGATAACTCCCTCCAGGAGCCATTTCTGTTTCACGGGTAATCAAGGACCCACATCATGACTCAGAACGATATCAGCCCATTGGGAGATGCTCTGCCCAGGGGGTAGGAGCTAAGCATCCCCACCTGGATATCATCTGGGTTTTGGAAGGCAAGAAGCACTATTTCTACTGCATTGCCAGAGGAACGGCCACCCTTAGCCACTGGTTTTCCAGAGGATGAGAGCTACCAGATGGTTTCTACAGAATCACCACTTCAACAAGACCATTTCATCCAAACTGCTTTCACCACCCTAACTAGCAGGATGTCAGCTTGTATTCTGACTCTGTCAGCGGTTTTTCTTTTGTACTCTTGCATGGATTTGGGTTTTTCCCCCTTTTCCTAATAAACTGGATTTCTGACTTGGAGTCTTGCTGCAGTGCTGGATTTCTTCAGCCCAACTAGCTCCCGACACCGACAGCGAGAGTGGGCCGCCCCAAGAAAGCTGTCGAATCCGGGCTGCAGCTGTAGGGCACAGCTGCTCTACGGCACAGGTGGACTGCCTTGGGGATAGAACTGCGCTGAGAGCAGGGACAAGGAACAGGGAGAGGTCTTCTGCATATTTTTCAGTTTACTCCCTGGAGGATCAAGGACAGAAAGACACTGATTCAAAGGCATCCATCAACTTCTAAATGGGGGGAAGGTCCCAGGGGAGGATACAATCTTTAACCAACTGGGAGAAACTGGGGGTGGTAGACAAGGAGGGGAATACAATGTTGAAACCAGTAGGGGGACTACAGGGGAGGAGAATGACTTGAAGAAACCACTGGGGTTTTGAAGGGTACAAAATTGAGAGGGAAGTTTCTAGAGAAAGGGGCAGGCTTGGGGAGGGGTTGATGTTCAATGGGAGAAGGAACAGGGAACAAAAGGGCAGGTCTTTGGGGAGAGGGACAGCTAGGGCAAAAGCCAACAATACTGGGGGGAAAGGAACAATCCATTCATAATAACATATGCTATAACAGCACAAAATAGGAAGCCTTAGAAAACGGACTACTAGAACTGCAGTACAATAATAAACACACACTGCAACAGAGTGTCTCACTGGTTTGGCTTTCAAAGCAGAAGAGGTGCCAACCTAAAAATTTCCCAACTTCAAGGTTAACCGGCTGCAGTTTTGATTTCCTTCTTCAATATATCACCAAGGCGCTATCAGCTTCTGTAATTGGCTCAGCAGCATGTCTGTTCTTAGTGCCAAGCAGGGATTCACTTTGCCAGGCATGGAGGAAGCTTCTAGGAGCTTTGCACAAAAAATCACTTCTGTGGCTGGCTTCTTCCCTCCCCACCAAAAACCAAGCCATGCCAAACCAACACCTTAACTAATTCGTAGTACTTAGTACGCATCCAAGAATGTCTTTTAAACGATGCTTTATGTTTTTGACCAAACGCACTGAAAAGAAGTGGATCCATAATATTGATAAAAATTGTTCCAGTTCAATAGAAATATTGGGTCATGCAACTCTAGATTACATAGCTGTTTTTTTGTACAATACCCAGAGGCTTTTTTCACCTCCATGGAAGAGCCTAAATGAGGGATGTGGGAGTCCAGGCGGCTCTCCAAAATGCAGTTTATTCCATCCAAGACGTTGCAGCAGTCCAGGGTAGTGGGCAACAGAGCCTGTGCCTACAGCTGTCAGCTCTAGCTACAGGCAGGCCTGGAGACCCTTTGGTTTTGGCACTTTGCTGAGCATCTTCATACAGTAGAACCAATCTATCCCTTAACTATTATCTATAGCCTATCCTAACGACTCTAATTACCATATGTTGCTATTCTCCACTCACTAAAAGTCAGTATATTACAGTTGAAGCGGAAAGTTGTTTTTCAGTTTTCTTGAGAGTGGAAAATTTGGAGAGCTTTTTCTGCTTGCAGCATTTGCTGACTTGTTTGCCTGTGCTAGCTTCCTGCTTGGTAAAAACATCTTCTTGTTTGGGGTGGGTTTATCCTTTGCTGTAAGTCATAAAACCCTCTTCTAACTAAGGTATCCTCGGTTATCCAATAAGACAGGCTCAGCAATTCTTTTCTTCTAGATCAAAACTTGCTTCCAACTCTATTCCTTCTTCAGACTCCACATTGAAAAATCTTTCTGCCAAGCATACATATCTGTGAGACTTTCTTGTCAAACTTTCATCTTTCCCAACACCTCTAAAGAAATGTTTCCTGATGGTTTGGATCAGAAGATCCAGTATTGCCATCCTGAGATTTTTCATTCAAAACCCATAAGCTGTGCTCAAGGTTTTGGCTATGTTCTTTGTTGTGCCTTGCATCTATTTTGGCTAGAAAGCCAGTGTAGATGATGTCCTTGCTGCAGTAGCCATGGGAAATAAGGTGGAGTGTCTGGCTGATGTACCGGGATGTAGACTATCCAGCACTCCCCCAGGGAGGCGAGGATCCCTAAAGGAATAGAATATTGGCTATGCTCTGGGAGTTTTACAGAGAGAAAGATCCTCACAGCTCAAATGATTTGTCTCCTGGAGTTCTGAGGAGTATGTGGTGAAGAAGAAGGCTGCTGTCTTTTCCAAGAATCTTCCGTGCATTCAAGAGGATCATTGAACTTCTTGTCTGAGAATGAAAGAAATATTAGTAGTAATTAGTACTTTTTCTCTGTCTGTGCATCACTGATTGAATTTGGGTAGGCAATATTTTTTTTATTTATTTATTTGAATTATTCATCATAAGGTCTTCCAAATTCCCAAATTCTGCTTCACTTCTTTCTTTTGTAGGCCAGTCTGGTTCATCTTCTCTTCTACTGTATTATTGCAGACCATATCTGAATGGATTTTTTTTTTCATTTTGAACATTTGGTTTAAACTGAATGAACAGAACGCTTTATTTATCCTTATTTGACCAGTTTGCAAGGAAATACAGAATTTTGAAGAGAAGTGACGTGACTCCACTTGAGGTTTTCAATGGATGAGAAGAATGACGATGTCCTACATTCACAGCATTGTTTACAGTAACATTGCAGCTAGTTTCCAGCAACGAAGGTCAGGTTCTGGAAGCAGGCATGCATGATTGTAGAGAAGTCTAAAAAGTTTCAGTTTGGCCGCTTTTCTTGAAAAATAGCTAATATGTCTCAACGTTGTGCTGAATCTCGTTGTACAGACACTTCTTTTGAGGTCTGAACTCCTTGCTGGACTTCTGTATCTAAGAATCAGATACAGTAAACCTATGTTTCCTTATATGCTGTAAGAATTTGGTTCTAATCTAGAAGAGCAAGAAAAGGTTGCCATATTAATACAAGGTAAAGAACCTGCTAAGAAAGCAGTGAATGGACTGCTTTTTTTATTGGAGCAGTGATTTAGTGGTTTGATGGGTTTTTTTTTTTTTGCTTCTCAATAGAATTTAAGAAGTGGTGGGGTAAGAATGTGTGGATGTTTATAGGTTTGCCTTGAAAGAAGAATTACAGGGGAAACTGTTGTAAAGAATTGATGCAGAGCTCTATGCATTAATGCACTCTTCCGTACAGAGTTTCAGAAGTGAAAACCAAGAGGAGAGAGTGCCGACAAGATGAGAGTGCCGATTTACTAGAATGAATTCAAGATAGCATTCTTTTCTCTCTGAATTACAGCTCTAAACCTCAGGGTAGTAACAGGAAGTACATAACAATCTCAAAGATTTAAAAATGGATGATGAAGTTTTCTATCCAGTAAACTGTAAGGCTTCACATTTTAACCTGGTTTGCATTTTGGCAAAAGCCTGGAATCTTCTGCAATTTGCCAGATAACAAGGGATTTAGAACAGGAAGTATGCAAGTAATCATTTGGAGCCTTCATCTCCCTTCTTAGAACAATGGATACATTTATTATGCTCCTATTTTTATTCCATCAGGGGATTTGATCATGGAAATGTCTAGTCATTCTTTTCTTGTTTTCAACCCCTCAAAGAGCATGAATCCAAACTATTCAGAAGTTCTTGATCTGCAACAGTGACAAGCACTATACTGGTAAGAGTCAGTGGACATTAGCAGATCCCCTATGCCAGCCCCCTATGGCGGGCAGTTCTGGCAGGACTGATGTTTGAGGGGCTGGAATTCTGTGAAATAGAACATTCTATGAATGGGGAAAATGGAAACAGATTCTGAACGTTCAACCCAACACGTGAACAAGTACTAGGGCAGGTAATTTTCTGTGGAAATTTCTTTAGCCCCAGTGTTGTGGATGATGATTACTCTTCCTACCTCCTTTGGTCAGCTGCCAGCACAGTCACGTTACTCCGCTTATGGACAGAAAACCAGAAGAAGTCATTTTTGAACAAAACACCCAGCAGGACCTTAGAGTGTTTTTGCTGCAAAATGTTTCAAGGCAGATAGGGAAACAATTCCATTGTAGAGAGTGTGCTGAGAAGACAAGTTTGGAAGTTAAAAACCATGGGATCTGTTTCTATATATGTCACTGATTTTGCTTATTATCAATTTGGTGGGGTTTCTTGTTTTGTTGGTTTTTTTTTTTTTGGTTTTTTTGTTGTGTTTTTGTTTTGTTTTGTTTTGTTTTGTATTTTTTTGTTTTGTTTTGTTTTTTTCCTGCATCCTTGAGATGAAAGCATAAGACAGAAAAGTACGGTAAAGTTAAAATACTTTTGAGATGGCTTGTGCTGAAAAACTTGTAGCTACTGCTAAGGCCCATAAGCCAGGTCCTGTTTCATTTCTGAGAAGCTATAAAATTCCCATTGGTAATTTAGTTCTAAGCATCTGTTGTTATGGTGGAGATGCAAATTAAGAAGAACAATTTTTGAATCTGTAGGGATGTGTTTACCATTTTGGAGCTGCCTTTTCAGTCTCTGAGCCATCAATGAAAAGAAGGAGAAGAATCTACACTCTTTTCAACCTGTGGACCATCCACTACTGTCCACGTGCTCAGATTCAAAGCCAAACAATCCTGTCGGGCCTGATTGGGAGGAATTATTTGGATTCAAAATACTAGACTAGTATTTGATTTCCATCAGCACAGTCCATTGGGCACAAATTTTGATATCAATAGAACCTTTCACGGGGATCCATCTTTCTCACCTGCAGCACATTTTAAAGAGAAGAGGCATTGTTGAATGGCTTCAGTGAAAAAAAAAATCTTAAATGCACTCTGAATGGAATTGAGATCCAAAGGAGCCAGTATTTCAAGAAAGCCTGAGATGTTGTCTGCCATGAGATCCCTTCTAAGAGGTTCTATTAAGGTACCAAATTCTTCATCAAAATACTGTCAGATTGGTCAGAGGGGAAAAGCAAACTTTTTGAATGGTCCTTTGGGAAGACAGGGCTTGCAGCGAATTTAGTACTTGCTGCTAGGTTGCCTACATTCCAGGAAAGAGTATTAAATACTGAAATTCGACCGATGGTGGATGAAGTCTTTGTGACTGTGAAAGTCCAGTGCATGGCAATCTCAGAAAGGAACCCATCAAAGCCCCTGAAATGCCAACACACAAGTTGTGAGTTGGCAGTGCATGCCAGGTTTTAGCAAACCACAGCAAAATGCTGATTGCAAAACGAGGCCATCAAGTCACATCCGGTATGAAGCAGTAGGAAAGAGGAAAGCAGCTGAGAGCGTCAACCCTGCTAAGTAGTCTCAGTATTCTTATTGCCATTAGCAGAAATGTGAAATGAGTCTATAAAAATTACAAAGGAGGCAAAAGAAAAGGGAGTGATGACTCCTCTGGCATAGTGTTTCCTAACAGGGATCTTCAAAATCCTGTAAAGATTCTCTCATCCTTTAAACTGAAGGAAGGTATTAATGGCAGTAAGGAAATGGCATCAAATGCTAGAAAGACTCTGGGCAGTGTACTTCTAGACAGAAATGCCACTGATGGAAAACCGACTAAACTGGCACCAATGCAGCAGCATTGTACTAAAGCCCAGAAATTGTCCACGGCTTCACTCTCTGCCATTCCTTTCATATGCACACAGCAGCTCTGCAACATTCCTACTCATCATCTCCTTGGCAAACTGGGCGTGAGGGTCCGTAGTGACGCAGAGTCCCCAGGCAGGTGCAAAGGAGAGCCGCTTTCTTGCAAAAGCCAGGCTTTTGAAGCAGTCAGGCCTTTATCACTTGCATAGCTTTAAGCCGCAACAAACATAATTCAACCAACCGTCATACCCCACGCTGTGAACACGCAATGCTTCTAGAACTTCTGGATCTACATCTAATTCAGCTGTCTCACTTTCCCCTAGTCATTTTCTACTTAGCCAAAGTAACGGGCCTCAGCCATGGTTTTACAAGGCCTTCCTTTCGGAACGTTCTACCTATATGCAACAGCATACCACTAGTTTCTTCACCACCAAGAGTTTAGGTAGAGGATTGGCATCTGCCCTTGCGGTGAAACACAATGGGGAGAGAAAATGCTGTTGGAGATGTTCAGTCATTCCATTTTCTAGACAGGCCAAATCAAAAGAAAAGCAAGCTATAGGATTGTGTACTTGCTCTTACAGAACACCTGCTGCCATCTGACAATGAACTAGCAGAAAATCAGCAAGAATGAGACTTGAGGCAAACAACCTTTGGAAGGGAATAATGGGTTGATAAATAAAGACAACAGTTTCCAGGCTCTTGAGATACTTTAAATGACAGCAAAGGATTTGAGAGCAGAGGCTGAACTGGTGGGGAAGGATTCAAAGAATCCCAAGAAAAACATGACCAAAGAATAAAAGAACCCCAAGAAAAATAGGGGCAACTGACCTGTTAAGGCCTTCAGGAAATCAGTGGCCGCTGATTTAGATAGGCCATTCAAGTTCATTTACTGGTGCACCTTCCACTCCTATTTCACCTGTCAGCATCACAGGGTGAATTGAGACCTTGGAATCAAGATTATTTGGGATTCTGTTCTTAGCTTTAGGAGAGAAGTACAGCAGATGAAGTACCTGTTACTGATGTGATACCCAGGAACACAGAGTTGACACATTTCATTGAAGTCCAATCACAACTAGCAATACTAAGAGGATAGGATTGGCGCCTTTTCATGACGCTCTTCTTGTTACGCAGCCTGCTCTGATTCTGGTGAAACTTTTTCATTAGCTTCTCTCTAAAAAGGAGAAAAAACAATTAAATGTCCCTCCCTGCTGATGCTAATCGAGTCAGAGGTCTATGAAAGGGCCAAAAATATTCGGAATTCTTCTTAGACAATGGAAATGGAAGCAGAGCTACCAATCTATTTCCTTGCAACATATCCCTAAAACTCATTCCCTTCTATTCATCACTTATGTATAGCCAGCAGTACATTCAGGAAAAGATGAAACTGACTGATGTCAGCAAGGGAAGGACTTGAAAGAACTATTCCCATGAATCATCGTATAGACAGTAACTCTAGCATTAAAATCAGAACCCTTTTAG
This sequence comes from Haemorhous mexicanus, assembly GCF_027477595.1. Lineage (NCBI taxonomy): Eukaryota > Metazoa > Chordata > Aves > Passeriformes > Fringillidae > Haemorhous > Haemorhous mexicanus. The sequence continues at coordinate 19,377,528 of NC_082345.1, read as the reverse complement.
TAAGTATCACTTATGGGAAATTCAGGACTCCTGCACAATGGACCAAGAGGATTAAGCAGAAGCCGTTTATGGTTTACATGATGCACTTACTCATTCTGACTCTCTGCACACGCTAGTCACGCTTTTCTTATTGGTGCCTTTGTCTTGTCCACGCATTCTGCGTGCACCTCTCAGAAGATGTGTTTCCTTACAGTCCAGGTACTTTGCCCCTCCCCCCCCCCCCCCCCCCCCCCCCTTTTTTGGAGTTCTTGTGGTCTTGGAATTTAGTTTCTCAGCTTTTCCTCTCTTGTTTTAGCAAGGCTTATGTCTTGATGAATTCCAGAGGGCCCTGAGAAAATTCTGAGAAGAACCGTTCCACGCTGGATGGCTGGTGCAGCCCGTAGTCTAAGCGGTTCAGATACATTGTCACAATTGCCCCTTCTTCTTGCACCAGCCAGATCTTTTCCAATGTCATTTTTAGCAAGAGGCACACCAGTTTCACCATGCATGGAATAACACAAAGCAATGAAATAATGACTACTGGTAAAAACAAAGCTCCATTTACGAGATCTTTCAACCACCCAGTTCTTTCCCATCCCTCAAACCATTGATGCAAACCCCACTCGTTCCCAGTCAATTTCTTCATATTGTCTTGTACTTGTGTGAGTTTCGTATGAATGGCTGCAGAATGGTCCAAAAGATTCATGCAACATATTCCTTATAAAATTCCTAACACTCGTACCCATGTGCTAGTAACAATAAATCTATTTCACCTCCTATTTGCAGTGTGCTATATCTAATAGGATCTACGTCAGTGAGCACCTGACTTAAAATAGAAGAAGTTACGATAAGTCGTTTGAACATCCAGCACCCCAAATGATTAAAAGCAGCCAAACCTTGAGAAGCAGCGCCATCTAGCGTAAGGAAGAACACAGTTATTCCTGCTGGAACGAGCAAAACTCGACATAATGGTGCCAATCACGTCTTTAGCTAGTGTTCCTCTCTAGGTATTCCCGGAAACGAAAAAGCGACTTCCTCCAGCAAAACCCATTATGAAGGTAAGAGAGCCTGCCGAAGAGCGGCTTCTGTTAAAAGAATCCGGCTACCGGCACCTACCTTCGGAGAGCTGCGTATGCCCGTCTTCTGCGTCTCTTGCCGCCTAGACCTTAGCGAAAAGCTTTTCCAGGCATTATCTCAAAAAGGAACTGTGCCATCACGACGGTTGTCATGAAGGTACTCGAGTTCTTACCATCTCCTGGAGAAAAGAAAATATAAGATTGACCAGGGAGTGCTGCAAATGGCTAAGAACGATAGAAAAGAAAGTTGTTTGAGAAAATTTTCCTACTTATGGTAATGCAAGTTGAAACTGTTGGAAAGTGGTTAGTTATCGTTTTCCCTCAGTTTCAGAGCTGCTCACTTAATCCCAGTGCTGTGCGGCTTCGTTCTTGACGTCTCAGCATCAGCCGAGCTCTCCGGCTGCCGGAGGCGAAGAAGCGGCTTTTTTGCGCCCAGAGCTTTCTGCCGGTCGCGGTGCGCTCCGAACCGCGGCTTCTGCCGAAAGCCGCCGGGGACCGGCACCTACCTTCGGACAGCTGCGTATGCCCGTCTTCTGCGTCTCTTGCCGCCTAGACCTTAGCGAAAAGCTTTTCCAGGCATTTTCTCAAAAAGGAACTCTGCCAGCTAAGCAAGCATCCCACGACGGTTTTCATGAAGGTACTCGAGTTCTTACCATCTCCTGGAGAAAAGAAAATGTAAGATTGACCAGGAAGTGCTGCATAAGGTTTAGAAGGATGCAACAGAAAGCTGTCCAAGAACTTTTTCCCTACTTATGGTAATGCAAGTTGAAACTGTTGGAAAGTGGTTAGTTATCGTTTTCCCTCAGTTTGAGAGCTGCTCACTTAATCCCAGTGCTGTGCGGCTTCGTTCTTGACTTCTCAGCATCGGCCGAGCTCTCCGGCTGCCGGAGGCGAAGAAGCGGCTTTTTCGCGCCCAGAGCTTTCTGCCGGTCGCGGTGCGCTCCGAACCGCGGCTTCTGCCGAAAGCCGCCGGGGACCGGCACCTACCTTCGGACAGCTGCGTATGCCCGTCTTCTGCGTCTCTTGCCGCCTAGACCTTAGCGAAAAGCTTTTCCAGGCATTATCTCAAAAAGGAACTCTGCCAGCACAGCAAGCGACCCGCGACGGTTTTCATGAAGGTACTCGAGTTCTTACCATCTCCTGGAGAAAAGAAAATGTAAGATTGGCCAGGGAGTGCTGCATAAGGGTTAGAAGGATGCAAAAGAATTTTTTCCAAGAACTTTTTTTCAGCTTATGGTAATGAGCTATACTGGAGGCTCAGACCATTCTTCTTCTTGGAATTGGTGAAGGATGCACAAGCACTGCTGATTGTGCTTCGTTGTGGTACAGGTAATAAATAGTTGATTGTTTTAATAAAAGCACACTTGAAATGCTAAGAGACAAATTTTAAAGCATAATTAATTGGAGAAAGATTCCTAAACTTGTGGCCGGTTTCCCCAACCCATCTATTGATTGCAAACGACATTCCTTGCTGTTGTTCTGGTGCATGAACCAAAGCCCAGTGATGTCTACTACTTAAGAAAGAGGTTCTACCTTCTTACTAGAATATGTTCTTACCCTTTTAAAACACTACCCCGAACATTAAGAACAAGAGATTACCTGATGAAGTAATGAAGTGCTTTGGTTGAAAGTAAATTGCATTTGAAGGAAACGGGTTTGGGGGCGAGCACAGGAAGATCTCCGAAGTAGAGTGCCAGCTTAGAGACAAGTGAAGCAATTCAGGAATGTCTTTCCGTGAAAATAGTTTACAGATCTTTCTGCACAACAGGTAACCACCAGCATCAGAAATGTGTGCAAATAACAGACTACTCACTACAAGGTTGTCATCCATGAGTGGTAAGGCAACTCAGACTCATAGCAGTGGTTTTGCTCTTGTGCCTCATAGAATAGACAGAAAAGAATGCGGAAAACTAATTTTTCCATCTAGTTTCTTTCAGTATTGGTTCCAGGACTATTTTCCTACCCTCAGGAGACAGCAAAAACTGTCAACAACTGAAATGCTTCAGAACTTGAAATGATCTGAATGGCAAATATTTCTCCTCAAATAAAATTTAAAACGTAAGTCATAACGGTAAAACAGATCGAGCTATTTAAAGATGAATGTTCTAGACTTACTAAAACATTCCCAGAGATAACTATTGTGTCCTAAATCTGTTTAAAAGTCCAGAGTTCCTGGTAAAAAAACTTCTATGCAGATGAGGTAGCTACATGATAGTCTCTTTCCAGCTTAATTATACTCTTCACTCTCACCACCTCTACCAGTTGATTTTCGTCAGTTCTTAGAAAACAGTACTTTAACTTTTTTAGTTCTATGAAAAAAAATGACAGTGACAAGAGTTCTTTGCACTGCCTGTTTTCTGAGAAGCCTGACCATCAAGCCTTAGGAACTTGATCATGAGTTTTATTTCATCTCAAAGTAAATTTTAAGGGCGTGGCAGAGAGAATGGGAGCCTCATGCAAAACAGTTTAGGCTTCTAATTCTTGTATTGTCCTACTTACCTACGACAAGAACTGGAAAGAGGATAGATTCCAGTTAGCAGCTGTTAAACATTTGCACATACTCTTCCGCTAAAGAAGAGGTCAAGGATGGTTTTCTGGCCCTCCCTCCACAAGCTGCAGCTTCCTTCAAGGCACTTTCACCTGCTGTGGCATGGAGCCCTCCAGCAGCTGCACTGTAGGTATGTGTTCCTCCATGGTTCTCTAGGGACTGCTGGGAGACAACCTGCTTCACTAGGATATCTCCAGGGACTGCGGGGGATTCTTTGCTCTGTCAACTGGAACACCTCCTCCTCCTTGTCTTACTGTAGTATCACGGAGCTGCTTCCCATACTGGTTTTTCCCCTCACTTGCCACTGCCCATTCATATGTTTTGTGCTTTTGACAATATATTCTCACAGAGACTGATGGGCTCAGTTGCAAAAATGTGTCTTGCTAGAAAATGACATGCTCTACAAAACCATGATTTTATAGAAAAGAATAGTGGAAGTACAAATATACTGCTAAAGGTCCGGAAACTTGACAGTGCTTCATTGTAATACATCCCCTGATTTTGCCTTCTTTCTCCTTAAGATCTGGAAAGAATACTGGGCAGGAGACAGTGTTGTTTCAAAGAAAAGACTTTTTTAGGATTCTAGGGTGCATCTTCAACTTTCTTGAGAAAATTGAGAAAAGGCCCTTTGTCTTTTGTGATAAATATCATTAGGCAGTAGGGACAAATTCTGACCAACAAGAGCAGGTCAAAATCTGGTGAGATCAAGCAATATACCTTGAGTGGCCAGGACAGAATCATAGAGTGGTAGAATCAGTTAAATTGGAAGGGGCCCGTCAGGAGCATCAAGTCCAACTTCTGGCCCTGCATGGGACCTTCCTCAAGAATCACACCGGATGCCTGAGAGCAATGTCCCAAAGGTTCTTGAACTCAAGATAGGTGTGATGCTGTGACCACACCCTGGAGAGACTCTTCCAGTGCCCAGCCATCCTCTGGTTAAAAAACTTTTTCCTGATACCGGACCTGTGCCTCCCCTGACTCAGCTGCATGCTATTTCCTCCAGTTCTGTCCTTGTAAACCTCATTGGAGAACTTTCTGATACCTTCATGTCTTTTTTCATTGTGGTACCCAAAACTGCCCCCAAGCACTCAAGGTGAGGCCGCCCCAGAACACAGCAGAGCAGAGCAGAGCAGAGCAGGACAATGCCCTCTCTTGCCCAGCTGGTGATACTGTGCCTGATGCACCCCAGGACAGGCTTGGCCCTCCTGGCTGCCAGGGCACTGCTGATACCCATTTAGCTTGCCATTGGCCAGGAGCCTGGCTTCCTTTCAGCCTCTGGCTCCCTAGTCTATACACACACACAGAGCAGGATTGCCCTGTCCCAGGTGCTGAATCCAGCACTTGCCATCGCACAACTCCCGAAGGTTGGGGATTGCCTGTGGGAATCCTTGAAAACAGAGGATTTTGGGAAAGCTGCAAAAGGCAGGCCTCAGAGACAGCAGAACTGTGCTTGGAGCTAAGCAGTAGTCATAAGGTTTGTCAGCAGAAAAATGATAGAAGAAGTAGAGAAGTAAGGACAAATAGAACAATGGCCTGTGTATTAAAGCTTGACCAGAAGAACTCCCTAAGCTACAGCAAAGTAGATCTAGCCAGATGTTAGGAAGTTCTAAGCTTAATAATGGAGCTCTGTGCATTCTATCTTAAGGCTTACAAGCAGGTCTTTTATTCAAAAGAAGCAAGCGTTCTTTGAACCAAAGTTCTGTGTGCTTCTAGGGATCGGAAAGAACTACTGTCAATATGCTTTTGCTTTGTGGGATTGGTCAAAAAGCTTTTCAAGTAAGTTGTAACATGAAGTTCTTTTTCTGCTGCTGGGGACGTGAGCTGCTGGCATCTTCCCACTGTCATAACCATGTCATGAGACTGATGCTGGAAAATACAACAGCTTGGGACGCCTTCCCCAGCAGTCCCGCCCCTTTCGTGATTTGTGCATAGACTCCCGGCCAGCCATAATTGCCCATCTCTCTTATTTGTCAAGATCTCTCTGCAGTGTCTCACTGGCCTCAAGGGAGTTAGTTGACAGCTCCTCCCAATGTAGCGTCTCTGGCAAACTTGCTTAATATTCCTTCAAGTGCCGAGTCCAAGTGCTTCAAAAGATGTTGAAGAGAACTGGCCCAAGGACGATACTGTCTTAGCCACTGAAATTAGCGCTTCATGCTTCTTCTTGCTCCTTAGTGCAGAAATCACAACAAATATCTTCTTTGTTTCTTTTCTATCCATGCAGATATCTTTGCTTATGCTCATGCTTTTTATCCCAACAGCAGCTGACACGACATTTACATACAGAGCAAGAGCACGCTTTTCCTGCTGTTACTAGACTTAACAATTTTGCAATCTGTCAATCAGATACCTTTGCAACTGAAGTCAGACCTTCAGCATTTCTCATCAAAAGAGTAGAATGTCCTCAGAAGAAGAGAAAACTTTGCTGCATACTCTGTAAGCCTGCAGAATAGATCATAAGGAGTTAGCATCACAATCATTTCAGCACTGACCCTATACTTGAGCAGGGAAAAAACTTCAAAGAACAGCTAATTAATGCAGCAACATAATCTAAGGAATAAAACAACTAGGATCTTCCAAACTGGTCCCTGCGGTAGAAATGTACTTGTAAGAATACAGAAGGTAAAAGATATGGTTTGGAAAGGCTACATCCTTGCTAAGCTAAATTGGATCTCATCCTGTAGATGAAAGATCAAGAAGCTCAAAGTGGAGCTAGAGAGACATGTCCAGATCATGAGATAGAGCAAAGCATTTTTCAAGATAATTAGGCATTTTGGTGGACTGGGCAGTTAGGTTAAATCTGCCACACTTACTCACTTTTGGGGACTGAATTGTGGAGTGCTAAACCATATCTGCTGCTCTAGAAAGTAAAAGAGACACATCCAAATGGTATGGCTAGTGTGAAGACTCACTCTCTATTGCTAAACACTTCATAAGCTATTAACCGGTCATAGGAACAAAATGAAATAAAGCCATTATACCATCTTGGAATGGAAAAATATGTTCAAAATATTTTTTTTCCTTCTGTTTTCTTCCTCTTTTTTTTTTTTTTTTTTTTTTTTTAATCCCAGAAGATATGATTCATAATTTCAACCATTCTGGAATGCTTTCAATAGATGACGCCAGCATAGTATTTTTCTAACAGGCTCTTGCCCCTTACCTTTTTCATTACTGTTTTGGAATATACTCCACAGTCATTTGATCTCAGTCAGTTTTTTATCTCTCTCCCCCCAAGACAAATTTTAAAGGACTACCTAACCACTAAAAATCATCATTTCTCTGGTTTCTCAAAGCTTTTTGAGAAAGTTGTTTTGTTTTGGTTTTTTCATATTGCATCATTCCTAATGTCTTCAGACCTACTACAAGTGGAAGTTCAAATAAATCTTACCTTAAAGAGACTGTGAAAGATAACAAACTGCCAGTCTTGGTATTTGTATTTTTCTAAATCCTTTTGATTTCAAGGTTGCCTTCCTGAATGCGCAGTTTAATTAGAAAACATTGTGTTTCTAAAGGAGACCCAGTTCAATTGCTTCTGCAAGTTCACCTTCATTTTGTAGGATTGTACTTCAAGAAATCTTGTTTCATTCAAACATTAAAAGAATAGATTTGACATCCTATGTGACCCTTTCATCTCTCTCATCTGTATTTCATTGCGTGAGTTTCACAGTTGCCTCCAAGAAGATTCCTTTCAATTCGCATAGCATGTTATCTGAAGATCTGTCTGCTTTCTTCACTTGCTTGAATGGGAAGACATGGGAAATACATTCTGAAGGTTATCTTTTATAGTCTACTTTTACCTACCAGTGTGCTTCTATTGACTAGAACCAATTTCAGCTGGAAAGAACATATTGTTCTGATCCGCTCCTACCAAGGGGGGATGATGTTTTCTTAACTGATCTCGGAGGGCAAAAGACAAGATGGAAAAGGGATTGCAGTATCACTCCAAACAAATGCACCTTTCTAGAATGACCACAGCAAATGCCTTCAAGGAATTAGGGAGAGGAAAAGAATAGAAAAGAGGGGGAGAAAGAGAGAGGGAGTATAGCTACCAAATGGAGAGAGATGAAGTCCTCGCAGCCCAGCCGATGGAGTTCTCCTAGGGGAGATCTCAGAGTCCTGGTTATCTCAAGGTTCTATTCTAGTCCATTGCTGAGGGGGGAAACAGATCTAGAAATGGCTGAGGGGGAGCAGATACAATAAAGAGCAAGTCTATTGAAATTGCTGAGGGGAAAATGGTATTGAAGACGGGTACAGACAGTCCATGTTCTCAGCAGGAGAAGTCAATATCAATATCAGCAGTGAGTGGGAGCTATTGTTTCAAGACTGGTTTCTATAGGAAACCAGTTTAGGTCCCGCGAACACATCTGCAGGCAACACTTAGCAGGCATCCTGCTTCAGTCAGGCCAGTAGCCCTGGATCAGAATTACGGGCGTCTCAGCCTCAGTCCTTGGGAGGGGGGCTTCAATCTGCGTCCCTCACGGTGGTAGTGGAGCAGATGAAGGATTTTCCATGGGGCGGCTACCACAGTTGCCCCAGCAAGTTCATCTGGCCAAGAGGTGGGAAAATTCCTGGGCTGGTGTCGCGAAGCACGTGCAGGCCCATAGGTCGCCTCGCCCCTTGGCAGGCCCTGCTAGAAGCAGTCACTGTAGACACAGCTGCCAACAATCACTTGGCAGGCCAGAATTCTGCTCAGGGGCCTCAGGATTTCTGGCATTCCTCTCTGACCGGCATGCCAGCATTCCAGTCAGGGTCCTCAGGGTCCCGATGTCTGTCCTGGGGACGGTCGTGAGGCAAATGAGGGGAACTTCGGACTGTCTTTCACATGGATCAGAAAATCAGTTTACTAAAATGGCCAAAAAAGAATGTGTAACATTTAGAATTGAGGAAAAAAACAAAAACAAAACCAAACCCAAAGCATTGGAGCAATATCATTCTAGAGAATGCCATGTATCTATGAAAAGTACAAAAAACTTCTGTTTTCAAATGCACTTACAAATCACCTTTTTGCATCTGTTTTGGGTTTTTTTTTTTGTTTGGTTTTTTGGTTTTTTTTTTTTTTGTTTGAAAGCTCTGGCACTTATCTGATTCTTTTTTGAGCTAGTTCAGCTCATTAATCTGGTAAGAAAGCAGCTAAAAGTAAAGAGAAAAACCTATGGGGACCAGGATGCCACTTCAGCCACGTTGTCGTGAAGCAGTAGGTCAGCCTTCTGTGTTGTAGAAATATCTCTGTCCTAGATGAAAATCAATGCATAGCACTATCTTCTTTTAAACTTTGTCCTTGCTACTGGGTTCCTGAATGATCAAGATGCTTTCAAACCAAACAACAGCCAGCCCTCTGAGATACTCCCCAAAGTATTGCAATGGAATAACTTGATCAGGAGGAAGAGCTCGCTATGCAGAACCTGAATATGAGGTCAAGAATGCTTTGTTGTGGATTACCATAGTTTGGGATTGTTTATCTCTTACCCCACCATGTAGGTCTAGGAAAAAATTAGGTAGCCACAAGGCTTTTACAGCTGTTCTTGTATTTTGGGATAGTAAGGATTTAGGGGAGTAAACAAAACTGTAGTGAGTTTTCCTATTGACTTGATTGCTCTGTCACTTTGAATTAACTGCTTTGCATGTCAGCTAACCCATCAGCATCAATGAAAAGAATATTTTCTTCCTTCCTGCACAAAGGATGTTTCATGATGCCTGTGATGTCAGGGACTTAAAAACGAAGACCATTGTGATTGAAAGGAAGCACTGGCATGCCACAAGGTAACTGTAGTGAGCTGTGTTTCCTCCTCAGCTTCACTGTGAGAGTAGAATTTTATTGAGCAGTTCCAAAACTTGGTCTTAGCATAGTCTGGTGACATATCTCAAAGGAGCAGTGTCCTAGGGTGACTTTATGATGCTTGTATCCCCAGTCATCTGTTCTCTTAATGCTGGATATGATATTCTCTGCCTTCAAGACTGGTTCTGAGAGCAAAGGTGGGGAGAAGAAGAAGCACCGAGTTTCTTATCAGAGGCTGCACTCCTTAAAAAGCAACACTCTTCCACATTCTGCGCTGCACTGTGTTGTCTGGGCACTGACGGAGCAGAACAGAGCACGCATTTGCTTTTTAGTTGGTTTAGCTGGCTGAGGCAGAGTTTTCCCTGGACTGGTTTTTTTTTTCCTTTCCCTTTTCTTGGAACGTTTCGAATCTGCTCCGGACTGGGACCTGGGAAGCACTGGGAACTTGCACTTTGTGGCCTTCTGGGGCCTACCCTGGGCAGCAGCCTTCCCCATTGCTGGAGGGGTTGATAACAGAGTGAGCACCCATAGGAGAGACTTTCTGATTTGTCGTCTCTTCAGTGCGGCAAATGAGTTTTGTCATCTGGTATTGTTCATATTTTGTGCTGGGAAGTGCTTTGCCTGTTAAAGAAACAGCTTTTTCCCACTTCTCTCCCCAAACCAGTTGAGGGGAGCGGCTGTGTGGGTGGGCTTTCGGTGGGGGGGAGGGTGCAGTGGCCCTTTGTGAGGTTTTCTGCCAAATTTAGCCCTAAACCAGGACAATCAGGATGTGCGACTTAGAGAATGGTGGTTGGAACTTTGGTTGGAAAAGACCTTTAAGAACACTGAGTCTAAATGGAATTAGCAAATGCAACCATCAAGAAATGCTTTGCTGTTTGAAGAGAACGTGATTTATCTTGTAAGCTTTGCAAGTATTTGTGTCATCACAAGCACACATGACCAATGCATTAGATGGGAATATAATAAGAAACCTGTGCAGATCAACAGAATGATTCTCAGGGTAGGATATTTGCATGTTTCATCTGTCTTCCTGACTTCTTCAAATGAATTCTTTTTAGAAAGTAATGATTGGAATTGTTACTCTTTTGACAGTTCTGAGTGTATTACTGACCTTTTTGGCATATGAATGCCAAACGGGTTAATTCACCTCGTTTTTCAGATAAAGACCGAGATTTAGTGTTGCTTCAGCTGGGGGCAGAAACATTGAAATCCTCCCGCCTCCTTCTTAGTACCTAATTTCTATTACAAAATCAGTGCACAATCTTGTCCCTTAAGGTCCACTTAGCTCAGTTTATACCAACAGGGTGACATTAGCAGGGCTCACATGATGCTGCACACAGAAGCCCTCAGTGTGCAGCTCTAGCAGACAGTAATTCCATGCAGTTGGACAATCCCAGTGCTGACTTTGGATCACCAGAAGCGTTCTTAGTAGAACGAGACAAATTTAATGGAGAGGTCTCTGCAGGAAGTGGCCTGAAGAAGACAGCAGAAATCCCAGCTGTGTGTTTGTAGAAATCAGTTGAAGGCCATTTACAGAAAAAAGATCTTTAAGTCTAGCTAGCTTTTTCTGCAGATTATTTGTAAACTATATGCATGAGATGGACAGTTTCACTGAGCAACTGAAATACAGCTGCATTTAAGGGGATTGAATCAGGCTTGGGAAGCAGTGAAATAAAGCTTTTCAGGAATACCGGACATCCAAGTCCCGCCAAAATTGATCCGTTTTTTATGTCCAGATGCTTTTGAAAATAATGGGTGACCATTTGGCTACCTCATCGTTTTAATCAGAAATACAAAGAAAATTTTAAACTCACATATTTTATAGCTTGAGTATTTTTCTTTGTTTATTTCCTACTTTCCAATTCAGTTCTACAAATCATATGATTAGGTAATGAGAACTCATGCTGTATAAAAATATTTAATGCTATACTTCCAAGTTAAGGCCATGTATTTCCTGGAACTGTTTCAAAAAAAAAAAAAAAAAGCCTATCTGGATTCTTTCTTCCCCACGCTCATTATTAGATGAAAATCATTTCAATATTCTATTTTGACTTTAGATGGTACAAGATTATATTCAGAAATTCAAGCCTCTACTGTTAGGTTGTTTACATGGTTTTCTGGCCTTTCTAACTTTGTGCAACCACTCTTTGCAGCTATATATTTTTGCAGTAAGGCATCCCAGGGGTCTGTGAGAAGTTTTAATGTCAAGCAGAACTAACATGTAAACTACACGTGACATACTCGACATATTTCACCTCAGAAAGTTCAGTATGCTTAGACGGGATGAAATAGGAAAGAAATAGACTTAACACAATATTTCTAAATCTTGGAAATCTATTACCTGAACTTTGAGTCCGTTTGCAGGACTCTGTAGAAATGCAAACGTGAAGTCCAAGGAGTAGAGCAGAAGGCATATTGGGCAGGGGGACAGAAGATTGCTTTGAAGGATGATGTAAGCAAGATTGCATCCTAGAAAGATAGCAGCTGCTTCTGCTGGTGCCAACATCGAGAATTTGTGCCACTGGCCTAGTTTTCTGGGGACTTTTGACCTGCACGCTCTTGAGGGCTTGCAGACACGAATTAATCTGTCCTTTGATCTTTTCTTTCATTTGAACGTCTAGGACCTGTTTTGGTCTTGTGTACGGTACTGTATCGTGTTATAAACAGACATGTTTCCACTGTTTGAAAGCTGTAGTTGAAAGTTAGGTTGCAATTATGAGTTGGCTGTCAAAAGAATTAATTTTCTGCTTTAAGCAAAATATCAAGAGAGACATTCAATCCACTCCTGTGATACAGATTCATTTTGAATTTACAGGGTAATTTGCATTAGTGGTTGTACTGCATGAGCAATAAATATGACTTGCTTGGTTTCTAATGATGATAATAGTTCTCTTTGTATTACTATAAGAATTGAATCCACCATCATTCTTTTCCTGTTATTATTATGCTGTAAAGGAAAAACTCTTTTGCATTAACCAAGGAGTAAAATGCATGCATTTAGCATCATTCTTGCAGGTAGTCCTCAATTCTGAAAAGACCTCTCAGAAGCTGTATCAAATGGGAAAGCTAGACGGATGGCAGAATGCAGAAGCTGCCATTTAGGATCGAGTACAAAATGACACCCAAGAAATTCTTCATGGATGCTGCATAAGTACAAAGACGCCATTATTTCAAGGTGAAAAAGAGTCAATGAATAAAAAACGATGCTAATCAAGACACTAGAGTACCAAGCGTGCGACAAGGCTTTTTTGTAATGAACATCATGCCCAGCATGAAAAAGTACTCTTTTTATTGTAGATCGTTTAAAAGTGCACAACAGTTTGGAAAAAAGTACTTTTCTTTTTTCTAGTAATAAGAACTCTGTATCATTCTAAGAGATACTGGACACAGGTTTTTGAAAACAATGTTCTTTTAAAGGTTAATTCTATTCATAAATACTTCACAGGAAAACATTTGATCTGCTGTTCATCCTGAAGACTCTTAAAGGAAAATGTTTTGGATGCGGTCTCTTCTGACTAGTTCAGGAGCTCAGTCTTACCAGCATTCTAATGCTTTTTTATGTTCCTGATGGCACGGCTTAGACATCCTTGACTCCGTTACTGTCATGATTTCCATATCAAGTGATGAGAATTTTTCTTCATGATTGGTGAAGTGTCATAACATTCATGTCAAGTCAATTTGAAGTTTTTTTTTCCAAAGGAATCTCTTCCTTCCTAATGAAAACCTTTTGAAATAGCAAACCTACTCAGTTTTTCAGAAAGTGATATAATACACCTGTAGAGTACAATGTCCTGGGAGTTGTTTTTTCAGCAGAAGAAGAAAACTGCTGTTTTCTTCTTCTTCTATCACCTTAGACTTACTTTATTCAAAACCTTTTTAAACCTTTGAATTTCTATTTTTATAGCTAATTCCTTTCACAGTGGGCTATAGCATATGTATTTTGAAAGGCCATTTGTACATATTCAAAGGGCTTACTTCTATTCTACTAAGAAATGGCTGTACTTCTAGTAGGGAAACTTCAAGGTCCAGTAAGATTTTATCTTGTACAAAATTTAAAAAACTCCAACTCTTAAAAATGATACCAGAAAATGACGTCTGTAAGACTGTGGCAGGAGGCTTTTTCCAGAACAATGTGCAGTTCTTCCCAATTCTATTTTTCCCTCCCATTACTTTGTACACAAAGATTTTTACACAGTCTTCTAACAGTGGCATGTTACTACTGGGCTAGAGTATTGCCCTGCCAGCATTGGTATTGACTGGAATGCAGCTGTGTTCCAATTTGCTGATGGGACAAGGGTTTTTTTGCTGAACACACTTTAGCAAGCAAGAGGGCTTCTTGGTCTTTAGATGCTGAGTCCCAGAAAAAGATGAATGAGGTGGTGACGTGCCTCGTGTTTTGAAGAGAGATCAAAAAGTTATTGCTGGGGTCACCTCCCTTTTGGTACGGAAAGCACACAGAGGGCTTTGAAGCAGCACTTTCACCCTCTTTGCATTCACTAGTAAATCTGAGACAGAGCTTGGCCCAAGGTTTGTGCAAAAATACTCTTTTGATGCAACTGTTCACCAGACAATATCTCTGGGAAAATGTGCAGGGGCAGAAAGCAAGCCCTTCCTGGGAAATCTACTGAAATGGTTCAGAAGTTATTCCCACTCACTCTTGCTAACCTCTGCTGTCTAGCTGTCGGATATGCTTGGGACCATGTTGAAATAATTCTAAACAGTGTACTGAGGCTGCAATATTGAGTAAACATAGGTATTTTCCATAGGTGTCAGGGGAAAATATTTCTATTGGTAAAAATGAGTTCCATAGAAAACAAGAACAGCATGGTAGAAAAAAAATCACATCAATAGAATGAAGATGCCCAGAATTCTTCTTTTGAAGTTACACAGAGTCAATATTTTCTAAATAATGTTGTGAAACTTACGAAGAAGTAAGAGTACATTCCACCTGACTGGTGCACAAGTTCATGTTTCCAACTTACAAAAAACATATTATTAAAAGAAAAATGTTCCACCTTGTGGAAAAGTAGCCCATTCGTAATTGTATCAAAGGTAGGACTAGATCAAGTATTCCTACAAGACAGTAGTAGTACTAGGAAAAGCCTTTTGGCATCTATCTGACTACAGGAAACTTGAGCAAGCAGAAGTGTCTTTCCCTGCTGCAAGCTGTACTTCCGATTTGCTACTGCTGCTTAAACATTGTTCAAAGAAAACTTGTCAAAATAAAACTAGTGTATACAAGCAACTGGAACTATCCATTGCGTTCCAGCCAATTTGAACTAGAAAATATCGGACACACACTCCAGTTGAATATTCTAATGCATAGATGGAGTATACCAGCACTAAGAAATGGGAACGCTGGAGAAAGGAGCAAATGCAGATGAATTTCAGGGAAGGAAATTATTGGAGAGCTAACTGCAGTCCCTCGACTTTACAAGAAATGATGTCCAGTAAATCCCAACCTGACACATAAAGAACTCCGTTTTGAAATGGGCTGCATCTATGGTCCTCTGTTCTTCCTAGATGAAGGAACTGTGTTTTGAATCAATCTTCCAAGTGGTATGGCTAAAGACCTTGGATACCTCAAATTTTTTTTTTTTTTTTCCAGAAGCAACTGTCTCAAAACCTCTCTAAACTGACTTTTCCCCTTGCGATGCCATCTTTTAAAAGAGCACCTTTTCATTTAACAGGGTATTCCAAACATCATTTCCAAATTTAGACTAAAAGTAACACTCTTTCTAGTTATCTTTGGGTTTTTTGCAGCTTCCTGCCAACATAGGCAGCAAGGAAGAGAACCGACGGCAGCTCTTTCTGGAGCATCTTGAACAAATGCCCTTGCTTATGTTCAAATCTTTCACTTCTCCAAAATCCCTAACGATGAAGAAAAGGTTGTGAAGGCATTACTAGTAGTATTAGATGGCAATGGATGGGTCAAATAGAATTTGTATCGCATAGATGATACTTGGCAAACAGCAAATGAAGGGGTTTCTTTCAGCTCTCAGACTGATGTTACATCTCAGTAATTTATTAAAAAGATAACAAGAAGGATATTTTTTAACAGTGAACTTAATTACACCCCTACCCATGGACATCTGAATCTTAGGAATAGACAGTGTCTGATTTAGAAAAAAAGAAAGAATGACCACAGTTTAAAGAAGCATATGATCATGAACACTTTGCTGATGGAACGTAGCCTATTCCTTGGCTGAAATGAAGCAGGTAGACAGGACATAGGAAGTATCGTTTTGTGGATCAAACATTTATTTTCTAAAGTGATGCTTACAGATGGTGAACTCACCAACTTCGATATTGCACAGTAGATAAGGGTACCTAACTTGTGCCATCAAGTTATCCCTTGGAATCACCATCCAAGGGCATTTTCCCCTGCCTCTGTGAAAATGTGCCTACCTTTTTCACAACACTTTTGCAGCAGCATTCTTAGGCCTGATCAGCTGGTATGGAGGGTGAATGATCAGCAGCAAGGTGACTGGCCAGGGTCATTTGCTTCAATGGATTTTGATCTACTGGATATTTTGAAGACCTGCTTCAGCCCTGTTGGTCAAACACAGCCTTCAAACGGTGCTAAACAATTGTTTGGGCTGTGGACCACATGAAAAAATACCTTCTGGTGCCTTTACTGGGCCATATGCTCTTGATTCTCTCCCTCAACTTCTCCATCACCTCTCATCTCTTTCACATGAGCTATGTTCAAGGTCCACAGGATACTTTTCACAGAATCTTCAGGCCTGATGCAGTAGGAATGATGAACAAATGCAGCTGGGATGAATTTTCCAGTTTGGATAAAACCTCTTGTGCACACAAATCCCCCTATGCCCAGAAAAACCTTCACTAAGCACTCGTGTTCTACCTAAACCGCAGTTTAGTCTGAAAGAAAAGCTTTGGTCTGAGAGTATCTGAGAAATTTGCATGAAGCACAGATATCTGACCTATGCAATTTTGAAGATCAGAGTTAAAAGAAAATGGCAAGAAGTTTTTAATTTTGCCGGTTTTAATTTTCAATTCCATGCACTTTTTCAAAAAGTGTCAATCTCAAATGGCCATCAACATCTTTCAGTCGTCTGGAAGTTAGTATTCATATCAAATGTGTTTCAAATCAATAGAATTTCAAACCTTTCCTCAAAGTTTATATACCTAGATTTAGTATTTCTGATCTCTATTAGATGAAAGGAAGACATTTTTTGCTGTTGGGGTGCTGGAACGCTGCTTCGGGTTGCCCAGAGAAGTTGTGGATGTCCCATCCCTGAACGTATTCAAGTCAGCTTGGATGGGGCTTTGAACAGCAACGAATGTGACCCTTGATGGTAGATAAACAAAGCTTGAATATAGAAGAGACTCAGATTGAGGTATACGAACAAATTTTCTCTCAGCTCTTGGGGTAAATTCAAAGTTGTACAAAATTGCATTTCTCTGTGATTTTCACTACTGTAACAGAAAGCTTCATGAAAACTGTGCAGAAGATATCAACTTTTAAAAGCGATAAGAACTACAACATCAAACACATGGGATGGGTTTCAACATGGGACACCCTCTGAGAGAAAATCTCTGTATTTCGACACTTCATGCCAATCATTAGGATTTCAAGGAGTGCCAAAGAAGGCGGCAAAATATCCTTCAGGACATTATTTACTGTAGTTCAGCCTGGCCATTAGTTGGAATTGGTGTTTGAACTAATGTAGACATACCACACACACTTTCCATGCACTGAAAACTTACTGTTTACAATGAATAAGCAATGAGGTTCAAAATTGATTGAAAGCATCTTAAAAATGTCAAGTATTTCACTGTATATGATCTATGATCAAAATACTTATTCCTCCTTAGTGAGGGACAAATAAATTCTTCCATACCATGATGGTTAAAAATTGTCTAAACCAATGTTTTCTTCTGAAAAGACATCATCTAATTTTTTCTATTTTTAGAAGAAAATATTTCTAGACATAGAACAAAGGAATTTTAAAGGAACAAATGGAAGGAAAATATTCTGCAAACAGAATTCAATGAAAACCTGTGTTTTAAATATGAGGTAGATATTCAACAGAGTTTTTGTACCAGATATTTGAAATAGTGTACCGGCTATTTTGTCCACAAAGAGAGCTATTTAGCATTTCAGTCTTTTCCAAGGTGTTCATGATCTGCTATGCTGATCTCTGTGCATGCCTAGGTGTGTGCGGAAGGTGGGGCCATGTGAAGGGGAGTGTCTATGTTTGCTTAGCACTCGGAGAGGCAGATTCATGCCTCAGCTCCATCATTTCTTTTAGAAACTTCCCAGAGAGTGGATATGAAGTTTCATATCCAAAAGAGATCAATTCCCAAGTCATCCATTTTACTCTGCCTTGTAAATCACATGCTTTGTTGCATATTTTATCAAATAGACTTTCAAGCCGCGTGGAGGAAGGAGAATGTGGAGAATCCCTCCAATGTCTTGCAACTTGTACGCAAATAGATTTTCAAGAAAATCATCATTTCTCTTTTAAATACATCTGGGACAGGCATGATGGTGGCGTCAATCTGTTGAAGTTTTTGTTGCTGGGGGAAGTTGTACGAAAGGACTGGTTTTTACATTGACCAGTTACTGAATCAAGTGCATGAACACATTTGAAATTCCACTGGGGTTTCCTTTTTCTAGCAGACTACTTCTAGAACTAGCTAGCAGACTCAAGATGACTCTTTTTCTCTGTTTTTGTTTCTTTCCTATTTTCTTGCTTTCTCTGCAACTGTCTACACAATTTTAGGACTTTTTTCCCAACTCAAATTGTTTCATAGACCGATAATTCAGATACGCTTTTTACAAGGAATGTTTTAAATCTTTGTTAGAATTAAGAAAGTTAAGGACATAGGTCTTTTTCTTCCCTTATGAATATTGCAATGAAAGAGTTCAATAAAGACCAACTCCTTTTTATTTATTTGGAATACAAGTCGATAATTCCCATACAGTAATTCATTGGTGGACCAATATTTGCCATTCTGATGTAAGTTGTCACTTCTTAACAATATGCCTTCTGTGACTACGTTGACAACACTTTTGGTAAAGATCCTAACTGGTCTTAGACACGCATAGGGAGAAATTTGCTCTGCCAGTGTCAGTCTTAAGCATGCGTCTCAGAGGATCTTTCTAGAGCTGGGGAATTTTCCCATGAAAGGGATTCAGTTATGGAAGAGACAGGTTTCCTGGAGTTTTACATTCTTCTTGAACACTACTTAAGGAACTTAAATCCCATGTCCATTTGGATCTCACTCTGCACAGAGCTTTGTCATGCCAGTCCTTGAAATGCATCTCTAAGAGAATTCACTAGCACAGAATGAATGAGGGTGGAAGGGCTCTGTGCGGCTCACCAAGTCCCATCCCCCTGCTTCAACCAGGATACCTAGAGCCTGTTGCCCAGGATTATATCTGGGCCTACTTTTAATGTCTTCAATGATCCAGACTCCACCATCTTTCTGGACACTCTGTGCCATGGTTCAGTCACCGTCACGGTAAAAAATAATTTTGTGATGCTCAGAGGCAATCTCCTGTATTGCAGTGTGTGCCCACTTCCTCTTGTCTTTTCACTGAGCATCATTGAAAAGACACTGGTTCCCTGCTCTTTGCACTATTCCTTCCTGTAGGTATGTGTGCTGCCATGTAGATAAACGTCCAAAACTTCCCTGAAGCCCAGGCAGATGATATTCTCTTCATCTACCAGGCAAGTTCATTCACCGGAGGAGTTTAAAAAGTCGTCAAGCACCAATTTCCCCTGGTAAATCCATGCTGACTACATTTGTTCTGTCCTCCTTGGTGTGCCTGGCAATGCTTTCCAGGAATAGCTACTCCATCAACTTCCTGGGGATCCAAATGAGGCTGGCTGGCTTGTACTTTTCTGAGTCCTCCTGGTTGCCTTTTTTGAAGATGGGTGACATTTGCTTTCATCCAGTCTTTGGGCACTTTCCTCAGTCACCATGGTCCATCCAACATGATCAGGAGTGGCCTCAGAATAACATCTGCTAACACCCTTGAGACCTGTGCATCCATCTCAACAAGGCCTGTGGACTTTATGGAATACTTCCCAATTCAGTGACTATGCCCATAAAAATTTGCATGGGATAAGAGGACATTTTAACAGGTACTTGAAGAGTGAGTGAAAAGCTATGGAAGCAATCCAAAAGGACGAAGACTAGAGTTCCCTTTGAAGACAAAGCATCCCATCATGGAGCTGAGCAGCTTTAGATCCAGGTAAGCTTCCTCTCTGAAAGGATGCAGAAGACATGATTTTACCTTATCCAGTAATAAAATGTGTTGACCATTCACTTGCAATACAAAAAATTCAATGATTTCCAAAATTATTGCCTCCTAAGTAGACAATAATATACTGGCTGGGTATTCCCCTAACAGATGAGAGCACCTGCTTGATGTCTCTTATGCGTGCAGACTATTTGAAGTAGGTCATTTGAGTGGGGATTCCTGGTCTTCGAATTTTCTTTCTGATGAATTTGGAATATTTACTGAAGCAAGGACCGGAAGATGAAAACTTCATTTCCCATCAGCGCACTCTAACATCCATGGCCATAATGCCATTGTTTCTCCCCAACTGAGTCAAGAATTCATGACTACAAAGTGGATCAGCTCCAAAGGAAAGATCAAGGCTGGATAATATTCTCTCTTGGTAAAGCTATTTATCTCAAATGAAGTGACCAACTTCTAATTGCTCACTGGCCTAAAGCTACAAGGAGGGGGAGATGGACCAGCTTTCCTTCCACTGCTGCTCTCTTTGTCACCTCGGTGTTTAATACGAGTAGGAAGACATTCAAAAAGACAGCGTTGCAGAATTCATAAAATTCAGTCTTAAAAAAAATCATTTTTTAGCAGGTGAAATAAAAATAGCAAATAAAATATATAAGTTTGTCTTGCCTTCTTCTGCAGGTTTTGTAACTGGCACACCTTTCCTTATGAACGCACTGTCCTTTCCTAAATACTCTCATATGGAGGAACACGCTTCTGATCAGAAGAGCACTAGGATGTCTTTACTCGACCTTTTCTTTTCACTGATGCTTGGTCCTCTGAAATGAATGGTTTTCTAAAGATGAAATGTGCTACTATTGTTCCCACAGGGTAAGCTGCGGACTCTTCCTGTCGGAGCTGTCACTAATCAGCTATTCTCCTATCTGCCTTTAGTAGTTGAATGTTCTGGTCTAAAAGTAGCACCTTCTGTGTAGCCATGCTCTTAGTTGCCAGTCTCATCCTAAATCCAAAGACCCTCCTGCAAAGGACCGCTGGTTCTGTAGTCAACCAAGGAAAAATGACCCGTCCATCCATGCTTTCTGATTTAAAATATTAGGGTATGATGTCCCTAAACAATTCTCTGCAGTTGAACACTACTTATCTTTGGCGTGTTTCTTCAACTCACTCGCAAGTCATTCATGCCTTAGGTTATTGGGAGAATTGCTTCATTTGAAGATGATTAAAAGGGGTATGAGAATACTTTTGTGCTTCTGCTATGAGGATACTTTTCAAATCCATACAAACTCCCTGCAAATGCAAAAACCTGCATCCTGTATTGTCCTAGCTTATAATATCAAAATGCATCCTATTCCCACCCTCAAGAACTGAGGAAACCAGGGGTGGCATCGTTTTTTCCTTCTCTCCTGTTAATGGGCCCATCAATGTCTTGCCACATGACTCAGAGATAACTCCCTCCAGGAGCCATTTCTGTTTCACGGGTAATCAAGGACCCACATCATGACTCAGAACGATATCAGCCCATTGGGAGATGCTCTGCCCAGGGGGTAGGAGCTAAGCATCCCCACCTGGATATCATCTGGGTTTTAGAAGGCAAGTAGCACTATTTCTACTGCATTGCCAGAGGAATGGCCACCCTTAGCCACTGGTTTTCCAGAGGACAAGAGCTACCAGATGGTTTCTACAGAATCACCACTTCAACAAGACCATTTCATCCAAACTGCTTTCACCACCCTAACTAGCAGGACGTCAGCTTGTATTCTGACTCTGTCAGTGGTTTTTCTTTTGTACTCTTGCATGGATTTGGGTTTTTTCCCCTTTTCCTAATAAACTGGATTTCTGACTTGGAGTCTTGCTGCAGTGCTGGATTTCTTCAGCCCAACTAGCTCCCGACACCGACAGCGAGAGTGGGCCGCCCCAAGAAAGCTGTCGAATCCGGGCTGCAGCTGTAGGGCACAGCTGCTCTACGGCACAGGTGGACTGCCTTGGGGACAGAACTGCGCTGAGGGCAGGGACAAGGAACAGGGAGAGGTCTTCTGCATATTTTTCAGTTTACTCCCTGGAGGGTCAAGGACAGAAAGACAATGATTCAAAGGCATCCATCAACTTCTAAATGGGGGGAAGGTCCCAGGGGAGGATGCAATCTTTAACCAACTGGGAGAAACTGGGGGTGGAAGACAAGGAGGGGAATACAATGTTGAAACCAGTAGGGGGACTACAGGGGAGGAGAGTAACTTGAAGAAACCAATGGGGTTTTGAAGGGTACAAAATTGAGAGGGAAGTTTCTAGAGAAAGGGGCAGGCTTGGGGAGAGGTTGATGTTCAATGGGAGAAGGAACAGGGAACAAAAGGGCAGGTCTTTGGGGAGAGGGACAGCTAGGGCAAAAGCCAACAATACTGGGGGGAAAGGAACAATCCATTCATAATAACATATGCTATAACAGCACAAAATAGGAAGCCTTAGAAAATGGACTACTAGAACTGCAGTACAATAATAAACACACACTGCAACAGAGTGTCTCACTGGTTTGGCTTTCAAAGCAGAAGAGGTGCCAACCTAAAAATTTCCCAACTTCAAGGTTAACTGGCTGCAGTTTTGATTTCCTTCTTAAATATATCACCAAGGCGCTACCGGCTTCTGTAATTGGCTCAGCAGCATGTCTGTTCTTAGTGCCAAGCAGGGATTCACTTTGCCAGGCATGGAGGAAGCTTCTAGGAGCTTTGCACAAAAAATCACTTCTGTGGCTGGCTTCTTCCCTCCCCACCAAAAACCAAGCCATGCCAAACCAACACCTTAACTAATTCGTAGTACTTAGTACGCATCCAAGAATGTCTTTTAAACGATGCTTTATGTTTTTGACCAAACGCACTGAAAAGAAGTGGATCCATAATATTGATAAAAATTGTTCCAGTTCAATAGAAATATTGGGTCATGCAACTCTAGATTACATAGCTGTTTTTTTGTACAATACCCAGAGGCTTTTTTCACCTCCATGGAAGAGCCTAAATGAGGGATGTGGGAGTCCAGGCGGCTCTCCAAAATGCAGTTTATTCCATCCAAGACGTTGCAGCAGTCCAGGGTAGTGGGCAACAGAGCCTGTGCCTACAGCTGTCAGCTCTAGCTGCAGGCAGGCCTGGAGACCCTTTGGTTTTGGCACTTTGCTGAGCATCTTCATACAGTAGAACCAATCTATCCCTTAACTATTATCTATGGCCTATCCTAACGACTCTAATTACCATATGTTGCTATTCTCCACTCACTAAAAGTCAGTATATTACAGCTGAAGCGGAAAGTTGTTTTTCAGTTTTCTTGACAGTGGAAAATTTGGAGAGCTTTTTCTGCTTGCAGCATTTGCTGACTTGTTTGCCTGTGCTAGCTTCCTGCTTGGTAAAAACATCTTCTTGTTTGGGGTGGGTTTATCCTTTGCTGTAAGTCATAAAACCCTCTTCTAACTAAGGTATCCTCGGTTATCCAGTAAGACTGGCTCAGCAATTCTTTTCTTCTAGATCAAAACTTGCTTCCAACTCTATTCCTTCTTCAGACTCCACATTGAAAAATCTTTCTGCCAAGCATACATATCTGTGAGACTTTCTTGTCAAACTTTCATCTTTCCCAACACCTCTAAAGAAATGTTTCCTGATGGTTTGGATCAGAAGATCCAGTATTGCCATCCTGAGATTTTTCATTCAAAACCCATAAGCTGTGCTCAAGGTTTTGGCTATGTTCTTTGTTGTGCCTTGCATCTATTTTGGCTAGAAAGCCAGTGTAGATGATGTCCTTGCTGCAGTAGCCATGGGAAATAAGGTGGAGTGTCTGGCTGATGTACCGGGATGTAGACTATCCAGCACTCCCCCAGGGAGGCCAGGATCCCTAAAGGAATAGAATATTGGCTATGCTCTGGGAGTTTTACAGAGAGAAAGATCCTCACAGCTCAAATGATTTGTCTCCTGGAGTTCTGAGGAGTATGTGGTGAAGAAGAAGGCTGCTGTCTTTTCCAAGAATCTTCCGTGCATTCAAGAGGATCATTGAACTTCTTGTCTGAGAATGAAAGAAATATTAGTAGTAATTAGTACTTTTTCTCTGTCTGTGCATCACTGATTGAATTTGGGTAGGCAATATTTTTTTTATTTATTTATTTGAATTATTCATCATAAGGTCTTCCAAATTCCCAAATTCTGCTTCACTTCTTTCTGTTGTAGGCCAGTCTGGTTCATCTTCTCTTCTACTGTATTATTGCAGACCATATCTGAATGGATTTTTTTTTTCATTTTGAACATTTGGTTTAAACTGAATGAACAGAACGCTTTATTTATCCTTATTTGACCAGTTTGCAAGGAAATACAGAATTTTGAAGAGAAGTGACGTGACTCCACTTGAGGTTTTCAATGGAAGAGAAGAATGACGATGTCCTACATTCACAGCATTGTTTACAGTAACATTGCAGCTAGTTTCCAGCAACGAAGGTCAGGTTCTGGAAGCAGGCATGCATGATTGCAGAGAAGTCTAAAAAGTTTCAGTTTGGCCGCTTTTCTTGAAAAATAGCTAATATGTCTCAACGTTGTGCTGAATCTCGTTGTACAGACACTTCTTTTGAGGTCTGAACTCCTTGCTGGACTTCTGTATCTAAGAATCAGATACAGTAAACCTATGTTTCCTTATATGCTGTAAGAATTTGGTTCTAATCTAGAAGAGCAAGAAAAGGTTGCCATATTAATACAAGGTAAAGAACCTGCTAAGAAAGCAGTGAATGGACTGCTTTTTTTATTGGAGCAGTGATTTAGTGGTTTGATGGGTTTTTTTTTTTTTGCTTCTCAATAGAATTTAAGAAGTGGTGGGGTAAGAATGTGTGGATGTTTATAGGTTTGCCTTGAAAGAAGAATTACAGGGGAAACTGTTGTAAAGAATTGATGCAGAGCTCTATGCATTAATGCACTCTTCCGTACAGAGTTTCAGAAGTGAAAACCAAGAGGAGAGAGTGCCGACAAGATGAGAGTGCCGATTTACTAGAATGAATTCAAGATAGCATTCTTTTCTCTCTGAATTACAGCTCTAAACCTCAGGGTAGTAATAGGAAGTACATAACAATCTCAAAGATTTAAAAATGGATGATGAAGTTTTCTATCCAGTAAACTGTAAGGCTTCACATTTTAACCTGGTTTGCATTTTGGCAAAAGCCTGGAATCTTCTGCAATTTGCCAGATAACAAGGGATTTAGAACAGGAAGTATGCAAGTAATCATTTGGAGCCTTCATCTCCCTTCTTAGAACAATGGATACATTTATTATGCTCCTATTTTTATTCCATCAGGGGATTTGATCATGGAAATGTCTAGTCATTCTTTTCTTGTTTCCAACCCCTCAAAGAGCATGAATCCAAACTATTCAGAAGTTCTTGATCTGCAACAGTGACAAGCACTATACTGGTAAGAGTCAGTGGACATTAGCAGATCCCCTATGCCAGCCCCCTATGGCGGGCAGTTCTGGCAGGACTGATGTGTGAGGGGCTGGAATTCTGTGAAATAGAACATTCTATGAATGGGGAAAATGGAAACAGATTCTGAACGTTCAACCCAACACGTGAACAAGTACTAGGGCAGGTAATTTTCTGTGGAAATTTCCTTAGCCCCAGTGTTGTGGATGATGATTACTCTTCCTACCTCCTTTGGTCAGCTGCCAGCACAGTCACGTTACTCCGCTTATGGACAGAAAACCAGAAGAAGTCATTTTTGAACAAAACACCCAGCAGGACCTTAGAGTGTTTTTGCTGCAAAATGTTTCAAGGCAGATAGGGAAACAATTCCATTGTAGAGAGTGTGCTGAGAAGACAAGTTTGGAAGTTAAAAACCATGGGATCTGTTTCTATATATGTCACTGATTTTGCTTATTATCAATTTGGTGGGGTTTCTTGTTTTGTTGTTTTATTTTTTTGGTTTTTTTTTGTTGTGTTTTTTTTGGTTTTTTTTTGGTTTTTTTTTGGTTTTTTGGTTTTTTGTTTATTTTTTTTTCCTGCATCCTTGAGATGAAAGCATAAGACAGAAAAGTACGGTAAAGTTAAAATACTTTTGAGATGGCTTGTGCTGAAAAACTTGTAGCTACTGCTAAGGCCCATAAGCCAGGTCCTGTTTCATTTCTGAGAAGCTATAAAATTCCCATTGGTAATTTAGTTCTAAGCATCTGTTGTTATGGTGGAGATGCAAATTAAGAAGAACAATTTTTGAATCTGTAGGGATGTATTTACCATTTTGGAGCTGCCTTTTCAGTCTCTGAGCCATCAATGAAAAGAAGGAGAAGAATCTACACTCTTTTCAACCTGTGGACCATCCACTACTGTCCACGTGCTCAGATTCAAAGCCAAACAATCCTGTCGGGCCTGATTGGGAGGAATTATTTGGATTCAAAATACTAGACTAGTATTTGATTTCCATCAGCACAGTCCATTGGGCACGAATTTTGATATCAATAGAACCTTTCACGGGGATCCATCTTTCTCACCTGCAGTACATTTTAAAGAGAAGAGGCATTGTTGAATGGCTTCAGTGAAAAAAAAAATCTTAAATGCACTCTGAATGGAATTGAGATCCAAAGGAGCCAGTATTTCAAGAAAGCCTGAGATGTTGTCTGCCATGAGATCCCTTCTAAGAGGTTCTATTAAGGTACCAAATTCTTCATCAAAATACTGTCAGATTGGTCAGAGGGGAAAAGCAAACTTTTTGAATGGTCCTTTGGGAAGACAGGGCTTGCAGCGAATTTAGTACTTGCTGCTAGGTTGCCTACATTCCAGGAAAGAGTATTAAATACTGAAATTCGACCGATGGTGGATGAAGTCTTTGTGACTGTGAAAGTCCAGTGCATGGCAATCTCAGAAAGGAACCCATCAAAGCCCCTGAAATGCCAACACACAAGTTGTGAGTTGGCAGTGCATGCCAGGTTTTAGCAAACCACAGCAAAATGCTGATTGCAAAACGAGGCCATCAAGTCACATCCGGTATGAAGCAGTAGGAAAGAGGAAAGCAGCTGAGAGCGTCAACCCTGCTAAGTAGTCTCAGTATTCTTATTGCCATTAGCAGAAATGTGAAATGAGTCTATAAAAATTACAAAGGAGGCAAAAGAAAAGGGAGTGATGACTCCTCTGGCATAGTGTTTCCTAACAGGGATCTTCAAAATCCTGTAAAGATTCTCTCATCCTTTAAACTGAAGGAAGGTATTAATGGCAGTAAGGAAATGGCATCAAATGCTAGAAAGACTCTGGGCAGTGTACTTCTAGACAGAAATGCCACTGATGGAAAACCGACTAAACTGGCACCAATGCAGCAGCATTGTACTAAAGCCCAGAAATTGTCCACGGCTTCACTCTCTGCCATTCCTTTCATATGCACACAGCAGCTCTGCAACATTCCTACTCATCATCTCCTTGGCAAACTGGGCGTGAGGGTCCGTAGTGACGCAGAGTCCCCAGGCAGGTGCAAAGGAGAGCCGCTTTCTTGCAAAAGCCAGGCTTTTGAAGCAGTCAGGCCTTTATCACTTGCATAGCTTTAAGCCGCAACAAACATAATTCAACCAACCGTCATACCCCACGCTGTGAACACGCAATGCTTCTAGAACTTCTTGATCTACCTCTAATTCAGCTGTCTCACTTTCCCCTAGTCATTTTCTACTTAGCCAAAGTAACGGGCCTCAGCCATGGTTTTACAAGGCCTTCCTTTCGGAAAGTTCTACCTATATGCAACAGCATACCACTAGTTTCTTCACCACCAAGAGTTTAGGTAGATGATTGGCATCTGCTCTTGCGGTGAAACACAATGGGGAGAGAAAATGCTGTTGGAGATGTTCAGTCATTCCATTTTCTAGACAGGCCAAATCAAAAGAAAAGCAAGCTATAGGATTGTGTACTTGCTCTTACAGGACACCTGCTGCCATCTGACAATGAACTAGCAGAAAATCAGCAAGAATGAGACTTGAGGCAAACAACCTTTGGAAGGGAATAATGGGTTGATAAATAAAGACAACAGTTTCCAGGCTCTTGAGATACTTTAAATGACAGCAAAGGATTTGAGAGCAGAGGCTGAACTGGTGGGGAAGGATTCAAAGAATCCCAAGAAAAACATGACCAAAGAATAAAAGAACCCCAAGAAAAATAGGGGCAACTGACCTGTTAAGGCCTTCAGGAAATCAGTGGCCGCTGATTTAGATAGGCCATTCAAGTTCATTTACTGGTGCACCTTCCACTCCTATTTCACCTGTCAGCATCACAGGGTGAATTGAGACCTTGGAATCAAGATTATTTGGGATTCTGTTCTTAGCTTTAGGAGAGAAGTACAGCAGGTGAAGTACCTGTTACTGATGTGATACCCAGGAACACAGAGTTGACACATTTCATTGAAGTCCAATCACAACTAGCAATACTAAGAGGATAGGATTGGCGCCTTTTCATGACGCTCTTCTTGTTACGCAGCCTGCTCTGATTCTGGTGAAACTTTTTCATTAGCTTCTCTCTAAAAAAGAGAAAAAACAGTTAAATGTCCCTCCCTGCTGATGCTAATCGAGTCAGAGGTCTATGAAAGGGCCAAAAATATTCGGAATTCTTCTTAGACAATGGAAATGGAAGCAGAGCTACCAATCTATTTCCTTGCAACATATCCCTAAAACTCATTCCCTTCTATTCATCACTTATGTATAGCCAGCAGTACATTCAGGAAAAGATGAAACCGACTGATGTCAGCAAGGGAAGGACTTGAAAGAACTATTCCCATGAATCATCGTATAGACAGTAACTCTAGCATTAAAATCAGAACCCTTTTAGTAAGTATCACTTATGGGAAATTCAGGACTCCTGCACAATGGACCAAGAGGATTAAGCAGAAGCCGTTTATGGTTTACATGATGCACTTACTCATTCTGACTCTCTGCACACGCTAGTCACGCTTTTCTTATTGGTGCCTTTGTCTTGTCCACGCATTCTGCGTGCACCTCTCAGAAGATGTGTTTCCTTACAGTCCAGGTACTTTGCCCCTCCCCCCCCCCCCCCCCCCCCCCCCCCGTTTTGGAGTTCTTGTGGTCTTGGAATTTAGTTTCTCAGCTTTTCCTCTCTTGTTTTAGCAAGGCTTATGTCTTGATGAATTCCAGAGGGCCCTGAGAAAATTCTGAGAAGAACCGTTCTACGCTGGATGGCTGGTGCAGCCCATAGTCTAAGCGGTTCAGATACATTGTCACAATTGCCCCTTCTTCTTGCACCAGCCAGATCTTTTCCAATGTCATTTTTAGCAAGAGGCACACCAGTTTCACCATGCATGGAATAACACAAAGCAATGAAATAATGACTACTGGTAAAAACAAAGCTCCATTTACGAGATCTTTCAACCACCCAGTTCTTTCCCATCCCTCAAACCATTGATGCAAACCCCACTCGTTCCCAGTCAATTTCTTCATATTGTCTTGTACTTGTGTGAGTTTCGTATGAATGGCTGCAGAATGGTCCAAAAGATTCATGCAACATATTCCTTATAAAATTCCTAACACTCGTACCCATGTGCTAGTAACAATAAATCTATTTCACCTCCTATTTGCAGTGTGCTATATCTAATAGGATCTACGTCAGTGAGCACCTGACTTAAAATAGAAGAAGTTACAATAAGTCGTTTGAACATCCAGCACCCCAAATGATTAAAAGCAGCCAAACCTTGAGAAGCAGCGCCATCTAGCGTAAGGAAGAACACAGTTATTCCTGCTGGAACGAGCAAAACTCGACATAATGGTGCCAATCACGTCTTTAGCTAGTGTTCCTCTCTAGGTATTCCCGGAAACGAAAAAGCGGCTTCCTCCAGCAAAACCCATAATGAAGGTAAGAGAGCCCGCCGAAGAGCGGCTTCTGTTAAAAGAATCCGGCTACCGGCACCTACCTTCGGACAGCTGCGTATGCCCGTCTTCTGCGTCTCTTGCCGCCTAGACCTTAGCGAAAAGCTTTTCCAGGCATTATCTCAAAAAGGAACTGTGCCATCACGACGGTTGTCATGAAGGTACTCGAGTTCTTACATTCTCCTGGAGAAAAGAAAATATAAGATTGAACAGGGAGTGCTGCAAATGGCTAAGAACGATAGAAAAGAAAGCTGACCAAGAACTTTTTCGCTACTTATGGTAATGCAAGTTGAAACTGTTGGAAAGTGGTTAGTTATCGTTTTCCCTCAGTTTCAGAGCTGCTCACTTAATCCCAGTGCTGTGCGGCTTCGTTCTTGGACGTCTCAGCATCGGCCGAGCTCTCCGGCTGCCGGAGGCGAAGAAGCGGCTTTTTCGCGCCCAGAGCTTTCTGCCGGTCGCGGTGCGCTCCGAACCGCGGCTTCTGCCGAAAGCCGCTGGGGACCGGCACCTACCTTCGGACAGCTGCGTATGCCCGTCTTCTGCGTCTCTTGCCGCCTAGACCTTAGCGAAAAGCTTTTCCAGGCATTTTCTCTAAAAGAAACTGTGCCAGCACAGCAAGCGACCCGCGACGGTTTTCATGAAGGTACTCGAGTTCTTACCATCTCCTGGAGAAAAGAAAATGTAAGATTGACCAGGAAGTGCTGCATAAGGTTTAGAAGGATGCAAAAGAAAGCTGTCCAAGAACTTTTTCCCTACTTATGGTAATGCAAGTTGAAACTGTTGGAAAGTGGTTAGTTATCGTTTTCCCTCAGTTTGAGAGCTGCTCACTTAATCCCAGTGCTGTGCGGCTTCGTTCTTGACGTCTCAGCATCGGCCGAGCTCTCCGGCTGCCGGAGGCGAAGAAGCGGCTTTTTCGCGCCCAGAGCTTTCTGCCGGTCGCGGTGCGCTCCGAACCGCGGCTTCTGCCGAAAGCCGCCGGGGACCGGCACCTACCTTCGGACAGCTGCGTATGCCCGTCTTCTGCGTCTCTTGCCGCCTAGACCTTAGCGAAAAGCTTTTCCAGGCATTTTCTCAAAAAGGAACTCTGCCAGCACAGCAAGCGTCCCACGACGGTTATCATGAAGGTACTCGAGTTCTTCCCATCTCCTGGAGAAAAGAAAATGTAAGATTGGCCAGGGAGTGCTGCATAAGGTTTAGAAGGATGCAAAAGAAATTTTTCCAAGAACTTTTTTTCAGCTTATGGTAATGAGCTATACTGGAGGCTCAGACCATTCTTCTTCTTGGAATTGGTGAAGGATGCACAAGCACTGCTGATTGTGCTTCGTTGTGGTACAGGTAATAAATAGTTGATTGTTTTAGTAAAAGCACACTTGAAATGCTAAGAGACAAATTTTAAAGCATAATTAATTGGAGAAAGATTCCTAAACTTGTGGCCGGTTTCCCCAACCCATCTATTGATTGCAAACGACATTCCTTGCTGTTGTTCTGGTGCATGAACCAAAGCCCAGTGATGTCTACTACTTAAGAAAGAGGTTCTACCTTCTTACTAGAATATGTTCTTACCCTTTTAAAACACTACCCCGAACATTAAGAACAAGAGATTACCTGATGAAGTAATGAAGTGCTTTGGTTGAAAGTAAATTGCATTTGAAGGAAACGGGTTTGGGGGCGAGCACAGGAAGATCTCCGAAGTAGAGTGCCAGCTTAGTTCTCTGCTTCAGAGATAAGTGAAGCAATTCAGGAATGTCTTTCCGTGAAAATAGTTTACAGATCTTTCTGCACAACAGGTAACCACCAGCATCAGAAATGTGTGCAAATAACAGACTACTCACTACAAGGTTGTCATCCATGAGTGGTAAGGCAACTCAGACTCATAGCAGTGGTTTTGCTCTTGTGCCTCATAGAATAGACAGAAAAGAATGAGGAAAACTAATTTTTCCATCTAGTTTCTTTCAGTATTGGTTCCAGGACTATTTTCCTACCCTCAGGAGACAGCAAAAACTGTCAACAACTGAAATGCTTCAGAACTTGAAATGATCTGAATGGCAAATATTTCTCCTCAAATAAAATTTAAAACGTAAGTCATAACGGTAAAACAGATCGAGCTATTTAAAGATGAATGTTCTAGACTTACTAAAACATTCCCAGAGATAACTATTGTGTCCTAAATCTGTTTAAAAGTCCAGAGTTCCTGGTAAAAAAACTTCTATGCAGATGAGGTAGCTACATGATAGTCTCTTTCCAGCTTAATTATACTCTTCACTCTCACCACCTCTACCAGTTGATTTTCGTAAGTTCTTAGAAAACAGTACTTTAACTTTTTTAGTTCTATGAAAAAAAATGACAGTGACAAGAGTTCTTTGCACTGCCTGTTTTCTGAGAAGCCTGACCATCAAGCCTTAGGAACTTGATCATGAGTTTTATTTCATCTCAAAGTAAATTTTAAGGGCGTGGCAGAGAGAATGGGAGCCTCATGCCAAACAGTTTAGGCTTCTAATTCTTGTATTGTCCTACTTACCTACGACAAGAACTGGAAAGAGGATAGATTCCAGTTAGCAGCTGTTAAACATTTGCACATACTCTTCCGCTAAAGAAGAGGTCAAGGATGGTTTTCTGGCCCTCCCTCCACAAGCTGCAGCTTCCTTCAAGGCACTTTCACCTGCTGTGGCATGGAGCCCTCCAGCAGCTGCACTGTAGGTATGTGTTCCTCCATGGTTCTCTAGGGACTGCTGGGAGACAACCTGCTTCACTAGGATATCTCCAGGGACTGCGGGGGATTCTTTGCTCTGTCAACTGGAACACCTCCTCCTCCTTGTCTTACTGTAGTATCACGGAGCTGCTTCCCATACTGGTTTTTCCCCTCACTTGCCACTGCCCATTCATATGTTTTGTGCTTTTGACAATATATTCTCACAGAGACTGATGGGCTCAGCTGCAAAAATGTGTCTTGCTAGAAAATGACATGCTCTACAAAACCATGATTTTATAGAAAAGAATAGTGGAAGTACAAATATACTGCTAAAGGTCCGGAAACTTGACAGTGCTTCATTGTAATACATCCCCTGATTTTGCCTTCTTTCTCCTTAAGATCTGGAAAGAATACTGGGCAGGAGACAGTGTTGTTTCAAGGAAAAGACTTTTTTAGGATTCTAGGGTGCATCTTCAACTTTCTTGAGAAAATTGAGAAAAGGCCCTTTGTCTTTTGTGATAAATATCATTAGGCAGTAGGGACAAATTCTGACCAACAAGAGCAGGTCAAAATCTGGTGAGATCAAGCAATATACCTTGAGTGGCCAGGACAGAATCATAGAGTGGTAGAATCAGTTGAATTGGAAGGGGCCCGTCAGGAGCATCAAGTCCAACTTCTGGCCCTGCATGGGACCTTCCTCAAGAATCACACCAGA
Source organism: Haemorhous mexicanus (assembly GCF_027477595.1). Taxonomy (NCBI): domain Eukaryota; kingdom Metazoa; phylum Chordata; class Aves; order Passeriformes; family Fringillidae; genus Haemorhous; species Haemorhous mexicanus. Next base: position 19,344,663 of record NC_082345.1, on the reverse strand, counting down.
TGCCTGAGAGCAATGTCCCAAAGGTTCTTGAACTCAAGATAGGTGTGATGCTGTGAGCACACCCTGGAGAGACTCTTCCAGTGCCCAGCCATCCTCTGGTTAAAAAACTTTTTCCTGATACCGGACCTGAGCCTCCCCTGACTCAGCTGCATGCTATTTCCTCCAGTTCTGTCCTTGTAAACCTCATTGGAGAACTTTCCGATACCTTCATGTCTTTTTTCATTGTGGTACCCAAAACTGCCCCCAAGCACTCAAGGTGAGGCCGCCCCAGAACACAGCAGAGCAGGGCAGAGCAGAGCAGGACAATGCCCTCTCTTGCCCAGCTGGTGATACTGTGCCTGATGCACCCCAGGACAGGCTTGGCCCTCCTGGCTGCCAGGGCACTGCTGATACCCATTTAGCTTGCCATTGGCCAGGAGCCTGGCTTCCTTTCAGCCTCTGGCTCCCTAGTCTATACACACACACAGAGCAGGATTGCCCTGTCCCAGGTGCTGAATCCAGCACTTGCCATCGCACAACTCCCGAAGGTTGGGGATTGCCTGTGGGAATCCTTGAAAACAGAGGATTTTGGGAAAGCTGCAAAAGGCAGGCCTCAGAGACAGCAGAACTGTGCTTGGAGCTAAGCAGTAGTCATAAGGTTTGTCAGCAGAAAAATGATAGAAGAAGTAGAGAAGTAAGGACAAATAGAACAATGGCCTGTGTATTAAAGCTTGACCAGAAGAACTCCCTAAGCTACAGCAAAGTAGATCTAGCCAGATGTTAGGAAGTTCTAAGCTTAATAATGGAGCTCTGTGCATTCTATCTTAAGGCTTACAAGCAGGTCTTTTATTCAAAAGAAGCAAGCGTTCTTTGAACCAAAGTTCTGTGTGCTTCTAGGGATCGGAAAGAACTACTGTCAATATGCTTTTGCTTTGTGGGATTGGTCAAAAAGCTTTTCAAGTAAGTTGTAACATGAAGTTCTTTTTCTGCTGCTGGGGACGTGAGCTGCTGGCATCTTCCCACTGTCATAACCATGTCATGAGACTGATGCTGGAAAATACAACAGCTTGGGACGCCTTCCCCAGCAGTCCCGCCCCTTTCGTGATTTGTGCATAGACTCCCGGCCAGCCATAATTGCCCATCTCTCTTATTTGTCAAGATCTCTCTGCAGTGTCTCACTGGCCTCAAGGGAGTTAGTTGACAGCTCCTCCCAATGTAGCGTCTCTGGCAAACTTGCTTAATATTCCTTCAAGTGCCGAGTCCAAGTGCTTCAAAAGATGTTGAAGAGAACTGGCCCAAGGACGATACTGTCTTAGCCACTGAAATTAGCGCTTCATGCTTCTTCTTGCTCCTTAGTGCAGAAATCACAACAAATATCTTCTTTGTTTCTTTTCTATCCATGCAGATATCTTTGCTTATGCTCATGCTTTTTATCCCAACAGCAGCTGACACGACATTTACATACAGAGCAAGAGCACGCTTTTCCTGCTGTTACTAGACTTAACAATTTTGCAATCTGTCAATCAGATACCTTTGCAACTGAAGTCAGACCTTCAGCATTTCTCATCAAAAGAGTAGAATGTCCTCAGAAGAAGAGAAAACTTTGCTGCATACTCTGTAAGCCTGCAGAATAGATCATAAGGAGTTAGCATCACAATCATTTCAGCACTGACCCTATACTTGAGCAGGGAAAAAACTTCAAAGAACAGCTAATTAATGCAGCAACATAATCTAAGGAATAAAACAACTAGGATCTTCCAAACTGGTCCCTGCGGTAGAAATGTACTTGTAAGAATACAGAAGGTAAAAGATATGGTTTGGAAAGGCTACATCCTTGCTAAGCTAAATTGGATCTCATCCTGTAGATGAAAGATCAAGAAGCTCAAAGTGGAGCTAGAGAGACATGTCCAGATCATGAGATAGAGCAAAGCATTTTTCAAGATAATTAGGCATTTTGGTGGACTGGGCAGTTAGGTTAAATCTGCCACACTTACTCACTTTTGGGGACTGAATTGTGGAGTGCTAAACCATATCTGCTGCTCTAGAAAGTAAAAGAGACACATCCAAATGGTATGGCTAGTGTGAAGACTCTCACTCTCTATTGCTAAACACTTCATAAGCTATTAACCGGTCATAGGAACAAAATGAAATAAAGCCATTATACCATCTTGGAATGGAAAAATATGTTCAAAATATTTTTTTCCTTCTGTTTTCTTCCTCTTTTTTTTTTTTTTTTTTTTTTTTTTTTTTTAATCCCAGAAGATATGATTCATAATTTCAACCATTCTGGAATGCTTTCAACAGATGAAGCCAGCATAGTATTTTTCTAACAGGCTCTTGCCCCTTACCTTCTTCATTACTGTTTTGGAATATACTCCACAGTCATTTGATCTCAGTCAGTTTTTTATCTCTCTCCCCCCAAGACAAATTTTAAAGGACTACCTAACCACTAAAAATCATCATTTCTCTGGTTTCTCAAAGCTTTTTGAGAAAGTTGTTTTGTTTTGGTTTTTTCATATTGCATCATTCCTAATGTCTTCAGACCTACTACAAGTGGAAGTTCAAATCAATCTTATCTTAAAGAGACCGTGAAAGATAACGAACTGCCAGTCTTGGTAATTTGTATTTTTCTAAATCCTTTTGATTTCAAGGTTGCCTTCCTGAATGCGCAGTTTAATTAGAAAACATTGTGTTTCTAAAGGAGACCCAGTTCAATTGCTTCTGCAAGTTCACCTTCATTTTGTAGGATTGTACTTGAAGAAATCTTGTTTCATTCAAACATTAAAAGAATAGATTTGACATCATATGTGACCCTTTCATCTCTCTCATCTGTATTTCATTGCGTGAGTTTCACAGTTGCCTCCAAGAAGATTCCTTTCAATTCGCATAGCATGTTATCTGAAGATCTGTCTGCTTTCTTCACTTGCTTGAATGGGAAGACATGGGAAATACATTCTGAAGGTTATCTTTTATAGTCTACTTTTACCTACCAGTGTGCTTCTATTGACTAGAACCAATTTCAGCTGGAAAGAACATATTGTTCTGATCCGCTCCTACCAAGGGGGGATGATGTTTTCTTAACTGATCTCGGAGGGCAAAAGACAAGATGGAAAAGGGATTGCAGTATCACTCCAAACAAATGCACCTTTCTAGAATGACCACAGCAAATGCCTTCAAGGAATTAGGGAGAGGAAAAGAATAGAAAAGAGGGGGAGAAAGAGAGAGGGAGTATAGCTACCAAATGGAGAGAGATGAAGTCCTCGCAGCCCAGCCGATGGAGTTCTCCTAGGGGAGATCTCAGAGTCCTGGTTATCTCAAGGTTCTATTCTAGTCCATTGCTGAGGGGGGAAACAGATCTAGAAATGGCTGAGGGGGAGCAGATACAATAAAGAGCAAGTCTATTGAAATTGCCGAGGGGAAAATGGTATTGAAGACGGGTACAGACAGTCCATGTTCTCAGCAGGAGAAGTCAATATCAATATCAGCAGTGAGTGGGAGCTATTGTTTCAGGACTGGTTTCTATAGGAAACCAGTCTAGGTCCCGCGAACACATCTGCAGGCAACACTTAGCAGGCATCCTGCTTCAGTCAGGCCAGCAGCCCTGGATCAGAATTACGGGCGTCTCAGCCTCAGTCCTTGGGACGGGGGCTTCAATCTGCGTCCCTCACGGTGGTAGTGGAGCAGATGAAGGATTTTCCATGGGGCGGCTACCACAGTTGCCCCAGCAAGTTCATCTGACCAAGAGGTGGGAAAATTCCTGGGCTGGTGTCGCGAAGCACGTGCAGGCCCATAGGTCGCCTCGCCCCTTGGCAGGCCCTGCTAGAAGCAGTCACTGTAGACACAGCTGCCAACAATCACTTGGCAGGCCAGAATTCTGCTCAGGGGCCTCAGGATTTCTGGCATTCCTCTCTGACCGGCATGCCAGCATTCCAGTCAGGGTCCTCAGGGTCCCGATGTCTGTCCTGGGGACGGTCGTGAGGCAAATGAGGGGAACTTCGGACTGTCTTTCACATGGATCAGAAAATCAGTTTACTAAAATGGCCAAAAAAGAATGTGTAACATTTAGAATTGAGGAAAAAAACAAAAACAAAACCAAACCCAAAGCATTGGAGCAATATCATTCTAGAGAATGCCATGTATCTATGAAAAGTACAAAAAACTTCTGTTTTCAAATGCACTTACAAATCACCTTTTTGCATCTGTTTTGGGTTTTTTTTTTGTTTGGTTTTTTGGTTTTTTTTTTTTTTTGTTTGAAAGCTCTGGCACTTATCTGATTCTTTTTTGAGCTAGTTCAGCTCATTAATCTGGTAAGAAAGCAGCTAAAAGTAAAGAGAAAAACCTATGGGGACCAGGATGCCACTTCAGCCACGTTGTCGTGAAGCATTAGGTCAGCCTTCTGTGTTGTAGAAATATCTCTGTCCTAGATGAAAATCAATGCATAGCACTATCTTCTTTTAAACTTTGTCCTTGCTACTGGGTTCCTGAATGATCAAGATGCTTTCAAACCAAACAACAGCCAGCCCTCTGAGATACTCCCCAAAGTATTGCGATGGAATAACTTGATCAGGAGGAAGAGCTCGCTATGCAGAACCTGAATATGAGGTCAAGAATGCTTTGTTGTGGATTACCATAGTTTGGGATTGTTTATCTCTTACCCCACCATGTAGGTCTAGGAAAAAATTAGGTAGCCACAAGGCTTTTACAGCTGTTCTTGTATTTTGGGATAGTAAGGATTTAGGGGAGTAAACAAAACTGTGGTGAGTTTTCCTATTGACTTGATTGCTCTGTCACTTTGAATTAACTGCTTTGCATGTCAGCTAACCCATCAGCATCAATGAAAAGAATATTTTCTTCCTTCCTGCACAAAGGATGTTTCATGATGCCTGTGATGTCAGGGACTTAAAAACGAAGACCATTGTGATTGAAAGGAAGCACTGGCATGCCACAAGGTAACTGTAGTGAGCTGTGTTTCCTCCTCAGCTTCACTGTGAGAGTAAAATTTTAATGAGCAGTTCCAAAACTTGGTCTTAGCATAGTCTGGTGACATATCTCAAAGGAGCAGTGTCCTAGGGTGACTTTATGATGCTTGTATCCCCAGTCATCTGTTCTCTTAATGCTGGATATGATATTCTCTGCCTTCAAGACTGGTTCTGAGAGCAAAGGTGGGGAGAAGAAGAAGCACCGAGTTTCTTATCAGAGGCTGCACTCCTTAAAAAGCAACACTCTTCCACATTCTGCGCTGCACTGTGTTGTCTGGGCACTGACGGAGCAGAACAGAGCAAGCATTTGCTTTTTAGTTGGTTTAGCTGGCTGAGGCAGAGTTTTCCCTGGACTGGTTTTTTTTTTTCTTTCCCTTTTCTTGGAACGTTTCGAATCTGCTCCGGACTGGGACCTGGGAAGCACTGGGAACTTGCACTTTGTGGCCTACTGGGGCCTACCCTGGGCAGCAGCCTTCCCCATTGCCGGAGGCATTGATAACAGAGTGAGAACCCACAGGAGAGACTTTCTGATTTGTCGTCTCTTCAGTGCGGCAAATGAGTTTTGTCATCTGGTATTGTTCATTTTTTTGTGCTGGGAAGTGCTTTGCCTGTTAAAGAAACAGCTTTTTCCCACTTCTCTCCCCAAACCAGTTGAAGGGAGCGGCTGTGTGGGTGGGCTTTCGGTGGGGGGGAGGGTGCAGTGGCCCTTTGTGAGGTTTTCTGCCAAATTTAGCCCTAAACCAGGACAATCAGGATGTGCGACTTAGAGAATGGTGGTTGGAACTTTGGTTGGAAAAGACCTTTAAGAACACTGAGTCTAAATGGAATTAGCAAATGCAACCATCAAGAAATGCTTTGCTGTTTGAAGAGAACGTGATTTATCTTGTAAGCTTTGCAAGTATTTGTGTCATCACAAGCACACATGACCAATGCATTAGATGGGAATATAATAAGAAACCTGTGCAGATCAACAGAATGATTCTCAGGGTAGGATATTTGCATGTTTCATCTGTCTTCCTGACTTCTTCAAATGAATTCTTTTTAGAAAGTAATGATTGGAATTGTTACTCTTTTGACAGTTCTGAGTGTATTACTGACCTTTTTGGCATATGAATGCCAAACGGGTTAATTCACCTCGTTTTTCAGATAAAGACCGAGATTTAGTGTTGCTTCAGCTGGGGGCAGAAACATTGAAATCCTCCCGCCTCCTTCTTAGTACCTAATTTCTATTACAAAATCAGTGCACAATCTTGTCCCTTAAGGTCCACTTAGCTCAGTTTATACCAACAGGGTGACATTAGCAGGGCTCACATGATGCTGCACACAGAAGCCCTCAGTGTGCAGCTCTAGCAGACAGTAATTCCATGCAGTTGGACAATCCCAGTGCTGACTTTGGATCACCAGAAGCGTTCTTAGTAGAACGAGACAAATTTAATGGAGAGGTCTCTGCAGGAAGTGGCCTGAAGAAGACAGCAGAAATCCCAGCTGTGTGTTTGTAGAAATCAGTTGAAGGCCATTTACAGAAAAAAGATCTTTAAATCTAGCTAGCTTTTTCTGCAGATTATTTGTAAACTATATGCATGAGATGGACAGTTTCACTGAGCAACTGAAATACAGCTGCATTTAAGGGGATTGAATCAGGGTTGGGAAGCAGTGAAATAAAGCTTTTCAGGAATACCTGACATCCAAGTCCCGCCAAAATTGATCCGTTTTTTATGTCCAGATGCTTTTGAAAATAATGGGTGACCATTTGGCTACCTCATCGTTTTAATCAGAAATACAAAGAAAATTTTAAACTCACATATTTTATAGCTTGAGTATTTTTCTTTGTTTATTTCCTACTTTCCAATTCAGTTCTACAAATCATATGATTAGGTAATGAGAACTCATGCTGTATAAAAATATTTAATGCTATACTTCCAAGTTAAGGCCATGTATTTCCTGGAACTGTTTCAAAAAAAAAAAAAAAAGCCTATCTGGATTCTTTCTTCCCCACGCTCATTATTAGATGAAAATCATTTCAATATTCTATTTTGACTTTAGATGGTGCAAGATTATATTCAGAAATTCAAGCCTCTACTGTTAGGTTGTTTACATGGTTTTCTGGCCTTTCTAACTTTGTGCAACCACTCTTTGCAGCTATATATTTTTGCAGTAAGGCATCCCAGGGGTCTGTGAGAAGTTTTAATGTCAAGCAGAACTAACATGTGAACTACACGTGACATACTCGACATATTTCACCTCAGAAAGTTCAGTATGCTTAGACGGGATGAAATACGAAAGAAATAGACTTAACACAATATTTCTAAATCTTGGAAATCTATTACCTGAACTTTGAGTCCGTTTGCAGGACTCTGTAGAAATGCAAACGTGAAGTCCAAGGAGTAGAGCAGAAGGCATATTGGGCAGGGGGACAGAAGATTGCTTTGAAGGATGATGTAAGCAAGATTGCATCCTAGAAATATAGCAGCTGCTTCTGCTGGTGCCAACATCGAGAATTTGTGCCACTGGCCTAGTTTTCTGGGGACTTTTGACCTGCACGCTCTTGAGGGCTTGCAGACACGAATTAATCTGTCCTTTGATCTTTTCTTTCATTTGAACGTCTAGGACCTGTTTTGGTCTTGTGTACGGTACTGTATCGTGTTATAAACAGACATGTTTCCACTGTTTGAAAGCTGTAGTTGAAAGTTAGGTTGCAATTATGAGTTGGCTGTCAAAAGAATTAATTTTCTGCTTTAAGCAAAATATCAAGAGAGACATTCAATCCACTCCTGTGATACAGATTCATTTTGAATTTACAGGGTAATTTGCATTAGTGGTTGTACTGCATGAGCAATAAATATGACTTGCTTGGTTTCTAATGATGATAATAGTTCTCTTTGTATTACTATAAGAATTGAATCCACCATCATTCTTTTCCTGTTATTATTATGCTGTAAAGGAAAAACTCTTTTGCATTAACCAAGGAGTAAAATGCATGCATTTAGCATCATTCTTGCAGGTAGTCCTCAATTCTGAAAAGACCTCTCAGAAGCTGTATCAAATGGGAAAGCTAGACGGATGGCAGAATGCAGAAGCTGCCATTTAGGATCGAGTACAAAATGACACCCAAGAAATTCTTCATGGATGCTGCATAAGTACAAAGACGCCATTATTTCAAGGTGAAAAAGAGTCAATGAATAAAAAACGATGCTAATCAAGACACTAGAGTACCAAGCGTGCGACAAGGCTTTTTTGTAATGAACATCATGCCCAGCATGAAAAAGTACTCTTTTTATTGTAGATCGTTTAAAAGTGCACAACAGTTTGGAAAAAAGTGCTTTTCATTTTTCTAGTAATAAGAACTGTGTATCATTCTAAGAGATACTGGACACAGGTTTTTGAAAACAATGTTCTTTTAAAGGTTAATTCTATTCATAAATACTTCACAGGAAAACATTTGATCTGCTGTTCATCCTGAAGACTCTTAAAGGAAAATGTTTTGGTTGCGTTCTCTTCTGACTAGTTCAGGAGCTCAGTCTTACCTGCATTCTAATGCTTTTTTATGTTCCTGATGGCACGGCTTAGACATCCTTGACTCCGTTACCGTCATGATTTCCATATCAAGTGATGAGAATTTTTCTTCATGATTGGTGAAGTGTCATAACATTCATGTCAAGTCAATTTGAAAGTTTTTTTTTCCAAAGGAATCTCTTCCTTCCTAATGAAAACCTTTTGAAATAGCAAACCTACTCAGTTTTTCAGAAAGTGATATAATACACCTGTAGAGTACAATGTCCTCGGAGTTGTTTTTTCAGCAGAAGAAGAAAACTGCTGTTTTCTTCTTCTTCTATCACCTTAGACTTACTTTATTCAAAACCTTTTTAAACCTTTGAATTTCTATTTTTATAGCTAATTCCTTTCACAGTGGGCTATACCATATGTATTTTGAAAGGCCATTTGTACATATTCAAAGGGCTTACTTCTATTCTACTAAGAAATGGCTGTACTTCTAGTAGGGAAACTTCAAGGTCCAGTAAGATTTTATCTTGTACAAAATTTAAAAAACTCCAACTCTTAAAAATGATACCAGAAAATGACGTCTGTAAGACTGTGGCAGGAGGCTTTTTCCAGAACAATGTGCAGTTCTTCCCAATTCTATTTTTCCCTCCCATTACTTTGTACACAAAGATTTTTACACAGTCTTCTAACAGTGGCATGTTACTACTGGGCTAGAGTATTGCCCTGCCAGCATTGGAATTGACTGGAATGCAGCTGTGTTCCAATTTGCTGATGGGACAAGGGTTTTTTGCTGAACACACTTTAGCAAGCAAGAGGGCTTCTTGGTCTTTAGAAGCTGAGTCCCAGAAAAAGATGAATGAGGTGGTGACGTGCCTCGTGTTTTGAAGAGAGATCAAAAAGTTATTGCTGGGGTCACCTCCCTTTTGGTACGGAAAGCACACAGAGGGCTTTGAAGCAGCACTTTCACCCTCTTTGCATTCACTAGTAAATCTGAGACAGAGCTTGGCCCAAGGTTTGTGCAAAAATACTCTTTTGATGCAACTGTTCACCAGACAATATCTCTGGGAAAATGTGCAGGGGCAGAAAGCAAGCCCTTCCTGGGAAATCTACTGAAATGGTTCAGAAGTTATTCCCACTCACTCTTGCTAACCTCTGCTGTCTAGCTGTCGGATATGCTTGGGACCATGTTGAAATAATTCTAAACAGTGTACTGAGGCTGCAATATTGAGTAAACATAGGTATTTTCCATAGGTGTCAGGGGAAAATATTTCTATTGGTAAAAATGAGTTCCATAGAAAACAAGAACAGCATGGTAGAAAAAAAATCACATCAATAGAATGAAGATGCCCAGAATTCTTCTTTTGAAGTTACACAGAGTCAATATTTTCTAAATAATGTTGTGAAACTTATGAAGAAGTAAGAGTACATTCCACCTGACTGGTGCACAAGTTCATGTTTCCAACTTACAAAAAACATATTATTAAAAGAAAAATGTTCCACCTTGTGGAAAAGTAGCCCATTCGTAATTGTATCAAAGGTAGGATTAGATCAAGTATTCCTACAAGACAGTAGTAGTACTAGGAAAAGCCTTTTGGCATCTATCTGACTACAGGAAACTTGAGCAAGCAGAAGTGTCTTTCCCTGCTGCAAGCTGTACTTCCGATTTGCTACTGCTGCTTAAACATTGTTCAAAGAAAACTTGTCAAAATAAAACTAGTGTATACAAGCAACTGGAACTATCCATTGCGTTCCAGCCAATTTGAACTAGAAAATATCGGACACACACTCCAGTTGAATATTCTAATGCATAGATGGAGTATACCAGCACTAAGAAATGGGAACGCTGGAGAAAGGAGCAAATGCAGATGAATTTCAGGGAAGGAAATTATTGGAGAGCTAACTGCAGTCCCTCGACTTTACAAGAAATGATGTCCAGTAAATCCCAACCTGACACATAAAGAACTCCGTTTTGAAATGGGCTGCATCTATGGTCCTCTGTTCTTCCTAGATGAAGGAACTGTGTTTTGAATCAATCTTCCAAGTGGTATGGCTAAAGACCTTGGATACCTCAAATTTTTTTTTTTTTTTCCAGAAGCAACTGTCTCAAAACCTCTCTAAACTGACTTTTCCCCTTGCGATGCCATCTTTTAAAAGAGCACCTTTTCATTTAACAGGGTATTCCAAACATCATTTCCAAATTTAGACTAAAAGTAACACTCTTTCTAGTTATCTTTGGGTTTTTTGCAGCTTCCTGCCAACATAGGCAGCAAGGAAGAGAACCGACGGCAGCTCTTTCTGGAGCATCTTGAACAAATGCCCTTGCTTATGTTCAAATCTTTCACTTCTCCAAAATCCCTAACGATGAAGTAAAGGTTGTGAAGGCATTACTAGTAGTATTAGATGGCAATGGATGGGTCAAATAGAATTTGTATCACATAGATGATACTGGCAAACAGCAAATGAAGGGGTTTCTTTCAGCTCTCAGACTGATGTTACATCTCAGTAATTTATTAAAAAGATAACAAGAAGGATATTTTTTAACAGTGAACTTAATTACACCCCTACCCATGGACATCTGAATCTTAGGAATAGACAGTGTCTGATTTAGAAAAAAAGAAAGAATGACCACAGTTTAAAGAAGCATATGATCATGAACACTTTGCTGATGGAACGTAGCCTATTCCTTGGCTGAAATAAAGCAGGTAGACAGGACATAGGCAGTATCGTTTTGTGGATCAAACATTTATTTTCTAAAGTGATGCTTACAGATGGTGAACTCACCAACTTCGATATTGCACAGTAGATAAGAGTACCTAACTTGCGCCATCAAGTTATCCCTTGGAATCACCATCCAAGGGCATTTTCCCCTGCCTCTGTGAAAATGTGCCTACCTTTTTCACAACACTTTTGCAGCAGCATTGCTAGGCCTGATCAGCTGGTATGGAGGGTGAATGATCAGCAGCAAGGTGACTGGCCAGGGTCATTTGCTTCAATGGATTTTGATCTACTGGATATTTTGAAGACCTGCTTCAGCCCTGTTGGTCAAACACAGCCTTCAAATGGTGCTAAACAATTGTTTGGGCTGTGGACCACATGAAAAAATACCTTCTGGTGCCTTTACTGGGCCATATGCTCTTGATTCTCTCCCTCAACTTCTCCATCACCTCTCATCTCTTTCACATGAGCTATGTTCAAGGTCCACAGGATACTTTTCACAGAATCTTCAGGCCTGATGCAGTAGGAATGATGAACAAATGCAGCTGGGATGAATTTTCCAGTTTGGATAAAACCTCTTGTGCACACAAATCCCCCTATGCCCAGAAAAACCTTCACTAAGCACTCGTGTTCTACCTAAACCGCAGTTTAGTCTGAAAGAAAAGCTTTGGTCTGAGAGTATCTGAGAGATTTGCATGAAGCACAGATATCTGACCTATGCAATTTTGAAGATCAGAGCTAAAAGAAAATGGCAAGAAGTTTTTAATTTTGCCGGTTTTAATTTTCAATTCCATGCACTTTTTCAAAAAGTGTCAATCTCAAATGGCCATCAACATATTTCAGTCGTCTGGAAGTTAGTATTCATATCAAATGTGTTTCAAATCAATAGAATTTCAAACCTTTCCTCAAAGTTTATATACCTAGATTTAGTATTTCTGATCTCTATTAGATGAAAGGAAGACATTTTTTGCTGTTGGGGTGCTGGAACGCTGCTTCGGGTTGCCCAGAGAAGTTGTGGATGTCGCATCCCTGAACGTATTCAAGTCAGCTTGGATGGGGCTTTGAACAGCAACAAATGCGACCCTTGATGGTAGATAAACAAAGCTTGAATATAGAAGAGACTCAGATTGAGGTATACGAACAAATTTTCTCTCAGCTCTTGGGGTAAATTCAAAGTTGTACAAAATTGCATTTCTCTGTGATTTTCACTACTGTAACAGAAAGCTTCATGAAAACTGTGCAGAAGATATCAACTTTTAAAAGCGATAAGAACTACAACATCAAACACATGGGATGGGTTTCAACATGGGACACCCTCTGAGAGAAAATCTCTGTATTTCGACACTTCATGCCAATCATTAGGATTTCAAGGAGTGCCAAAGAAGGCGGCAAAATATCCTTCAGGACATTATTTACTGTAGTTCAGCCTGGCCATTAGTTGGAATTAGTGTTTGAACTAATGTAGACATACCACACACACTTTCCATGCACTGAAAACTTACTGTTTACAATGAATAAGCAATGAGGATCAAAATTGATTGAAAGCATCTTAAAAATGTCAAGTATTTCACTGTAAATGATCTATGATCAAAATACTTATTCCTCCTTAGTGAGGGACAAATAAATTCTTCCATACCATGATGGTTAAAAATTGTCTAAACCAATGTTTTCTTCTGAAAAGACATCATCTAATTTTTTCTATTTTTAGAAGAAAATATTTCTAGACATAGAACAAAGGAATTTTAAAGGAACAAATGGAAGGAAAATATTCTGCAAACAGAATTCAATGAAAACCTGTGTTTTAAATATGAGGTAGATATTCAACAGAGTTTTTGTACCAGATATTTGAAATAGTGTACCGGCTATTTTGTCCACAAAGAGAGCTATTTAGCATTTCAGTCTTTTCCAAGGTGTTCATGATCTGCTATGCTGATCTCTGTGCATGCCTAGGTGTGTGCGGAAGGTGGGGCCATGTGAAGGGGAGTGTCTATGTTTGCTTAGCACTCGGAGAGGCAGATTCATGCCTCAGCTCCATCATTTCTTTTAGAAACTTCCCAGAGAGTGGATATGAAGTTTCATATCCAAAACAGATCAATTCCCAAGTCATCCATTTTACTCTACCTTGTAAATCACATGCTTTGTTGCATATTTTATCAAATATACTTTCAAGCCGCGTGGAGGAAGGAGAATGTGGAGAATCCCTCCAATGTCTTGCAACTTGTACGCAAATAGATTTTCAAGAAAATCATCATTTCTCTTTTAAATACATCTGGGACAGGCATGATGGTGGCGTCAATCTGTTGAAGTTTTTGTTGCTGGGGGAAGTTGTACGAAAGGACTGGTTTTTACATTGACCAGTTACTGAATCAAGTGCATGAACACATTTGAAATTCCACTGGGGTTTCCTTTTTCTAGCAGACTACTTCTAGAACTAGCTAGCAGACTCAAGATGACTCTTTTTCTCTGTTTTTGTTTCTTTCCTATTTTCTTGCTTTCTCTGCAACTGTCTACACAATTTTAGGACTTTTTTCCCAACTCAAATTGTTTCATAGACCGATAATTCAGATACGCTTTTTACAAGGAATGTTTTAAATCTTTGTTAGAATTAAGAAAGTTAAGGACATAGGTCTTTTTCTTCCCTTATGAATATTGCAATGAAAGAGTTCAATAAAGACCAACTCCTTTTTATTTATTTGGAATACAAGTCGATAATTCCCATACAGTAATTCATTGGTGGACCAATATTTGCCATTCTGATGTAAGTTGTCACTTCTTAACAATATGCCTTCTGTGACTACGTTGACAACACTTTTGGTAAAGATCCTAACTGGTCTTAGACACGCATAGGGAGAAATTTGCTCTGCCAGTGTCAGTCTTAAGCATGCGTCTCAGAGGATCTTTCTAGAGCTGGGGAATTTTCCCATGAAAGGGATTCAGTTATGGAAGAGACAGGTTTCCTGGAGTTTTACATTCTTCTTGAACACTACTTAAGGAACTTAAATCCCATGTCCATTTGGATCTCACTCTGCACAGAGCTTTGTCATGCCAGTCCTTGAAATGCATCTCTAAGAGAATTCACTAGCACAGAATGAATGAGGGTGGAAGGGCTCTGTGCGGCTCACCAAGTCCCATCCCCCTGCTTCAACCAGGATACCTAGAGCCTGTTGCCCAGGATTATATCTGGGCCTACTTTTAATGTCTTCAATGATCCAGACTCCACCATCTTTCTGGACACTCTGTGCCATGGTTCAGTCACCGTCACGGTAAAAAATAATTTTGTGATGCTCAGAGGCAATCTCCTGTATTGCAGTGTGTGCCCACTGCCTCTTGTCTTTTCACTGAGCATCATTGAAAAGACACTGGTTCCCTGCTCTTTGCACTATTCCTTCCTGTAGGTATGTGTGCTGCCATGTAGATAAACGTCCAAAACTTCCCTGAAGCCCAGGCAGATGATATTCTCTTCATCTACCAGGCAAGTTCATTCACCGGAGGAGTTTAAAAAGTCGTCAAGCACCAATTTCCCCTGGTAAATCCATGCTGACTACATTTGTTCTGTCCTCCTTGGTGTGCCTGGCAATGCTTTCCAGGAATAGCTACTCCATCAACTTCCTGGGGATCCAAATGAGGCTGGCTGGCTTGTACTTTTCTGAGTCCTCCTGGTTGCCTTTTTTGAAGATGGGTGACATTTGCTTTCATCCAGTCTTTGGGCACTTTCCTCAGTCACCATGGTCCATCCAACATGATCAGGAGTGGCCTCAGAATAACATCTGCTAACACCCTTGAGACCTGTGCATCCATCTCAACAAGGCCTGTGGACTTTATGGAATACTTCCCAATTCAGTGACTATGCCCATAAAAATTTGCATGGGATAAGAGGACATTTTAACAGGTACCTGAAGAGTGAGTGAAAAGCTATGGAAGCAATCCAAAAGGACAAAGACTAGAGTTCCCTTTGAAGACAAAGCATCCCATCATGGAGCTGAGCAGCTTTAGATCCAGGTAAGCTTCCTCTCTGAAAGGATGCAGAAGACATGATTTTACCTAATCCAGTAATAAAATGTGTTGACCATTCACTTGCAATACAAAAAATTCAATGATTTCCAAAATTATTGCCTCCTAAGTAGACAATAATATACTGGCTGGGTATTCCCCTAACAGATGAGAGCACCTGCTTGATGTCTTTTATGCATGCAGACTATTTGAAGTAGGTCATTTGAGTGGGGATTCCTGGTCTTCGAATTTTCTTTCTGATGAATTTGGAATATTTACTGAAGCAAGGACCGGAAGATGAAAACTTCATTTCCCATCAGCGCACTCTAACATCCATGGCCGTAATGCCATTGTTTCTCCCCAGCTGAGTCAAGAATTCATGACTACAAAGTGGATCAGCTCCAAAGGAAAGATCAAGGCTGGATAATATTCTCTCTTGGTAAAGCTATTTATCTCAAATGAAGTGACCAACTTCTAATCGCTCACTGGCCTAAAGCCACAAGGAGGGGGAGATGGACCAGCTTTCCTTCCACTGCTGGTCTCTTTGTCACCTCGGTGTTTAATACGAGTAGGAAGACGTTCAAAAAGACAGCGTTGCAGAATTCATAAAATTCAGTCTTAAAAAAAATCATTTTTTAGCAGGTGAAATAAAAATAGCAAATAAAATGTATAAGTTTGTCTTGCCTTGTTCTGCAGGTTTTGTAACTGGCACACCTTTCCTTATGAACGCACTGTCCTTTCCTAAATACTCTCATATGGAGGAAGATGCTTCTGATCAGAAGAGCACTAGGATGTCTTTACTCGACCTTTTCTTTTCACTGATGCTTGGTCCTCTGAAATGAATGGTTTTCTAAAATTGAAATGTGCTACTATTGTTCCCATGGGGTAAGCCGCAGACTCCTCCTGTCGGAGCTGTCACTAATCAGCTACTCTCCTATCTGCCTTTAGTAGTTGAATGTTCTGGTCTAAAAGTAGCACCTTCTGTGTAGCCATGCTCTTAGTTGCCAGTCTCATCCTAAATCCAAAGACCCTCCTGCAAAGGACCGCTGGTTCTGTAGTCAACCAAGGAAAAAAGACCCGTCCATCCATGCTTTCTGATTTAAAATATTAGGGTATGATGTCCCTAAACAATTCTCTGCAGTTGAACACTACTTATCTTTGGCGTGTTCCTTCAACTCACTCGCAAGTCATTCATGCCTTAGGTTATTGGGAGAATTGCTTCATTTGAAGATGATTAAAAGGGGTATGAGAATACTTTTGTGCTTCTGCTATGAGGATACTTTTCAAATCCATACAAACTCCCTGCAAATGCAAAAACCTGCATCCTGTATTGTCCTAGCTTACAATATCAAAATGCATCCTATTCCCACCCTCAAGAACTGAGGAAACCAGGGGTGGCATCGTTTTTTCCTTCTCTCCTGTTAATGGGCCCATCAATGTCTTGCCACATGACTCAGAGATAACTCCCTCCAGGAGCCATTTCTGTTTCACGGGTAATCAAGGACCCACATCATGACTCAGAACGATATCAGCCCATTGGGAGATGCTCTGCCCAGGGGGTAGGAGCTAAGCATCCCCACCTGGATATCATCTGGGTTTTGGAAGGCAAGAAGCACTATTTCTACTGCATTGCCAGAGGAACGGCCACCCTTAGCCACTGGTTTTCCAGAGGATGAGAGCTACCAGATGGTTTCTACAGAATCACCACTTCAACAAGACCATTTCATCCAAACTGCTTTCACCACCCTAACTAGCAGGATGTCAGCTTGTATTCTGACTCTGTCAGTGGTTTTTCTTTTGTACTCTTGCATGGATTTGGGTTTTTTCCCCTTTTCCTAATAAACTGGATTTCTGACTTGGAGTCTTGCTGCGGTGCTGGATTTCTTCAGCCCAACTAGCTCCCGACACCGACAGCGAGAGTGGGCCGCCCCAAGAAAGCTGTCAAATCCGGGCTGCAGCTGTAGGGCACAGCTGCTCTACGGCACAGGTGGACTGCCTTGGGG
Source organism: Haemorhous mexicanus (assembly GCF_027477595.1). Lineage (NCBI taxonomy): Eukaryota > Metazoa > Chordata > Aves > Passeriformes > Fringillidae > Haemorhous > Haemorhous mexicanus. The sequence continues at coordinate 19,327,496 of NC_082345.1, read as the reverse complement.
ATAGAACTGCGCTGAGGGCAGGGACAAGGAACAGGGAGAGGTCTTCTGCATATTTTTCAGTTTACTCCCTGGAGGATCAAGGACAGAAAGACACTGATTCAAAGGCATCCATCAACTTCTAAATGGGGAGAAGGTCCCAGGGGAGGATACAATCTTTAACCAACTGGGAGAAACTGGGGGTGGTAGACAAGGAGGGGAATACAATGTTGAAACCAGTAGGGGGACTACAGGGGAGGAGAATGACTTGAAGAAACCACTGGGGTTTTGAAGGGTACAAAATTGAGAGGGAAGTTTCTAGAGAAAGGGGCAGGCTTGGGGAGGGGTTGATGTTCAATGGGAGAAGGAACAGGGAACAAAAGGGCAGGTCTTTGGGGAGAGGGACAGCTAGGGCAAAAGCCAACAATACTGGGGGGAAAGGAACAATCCATTCATAATAACATATGCTATAACAGCACAAAATAGGAAGCCTTAGAAAACGGACTACTAGAACTGCAGTACAATAATAAACACACACTGCAACAGAGTGTCTCACTGGTTTGGCTTTCAAAGCAGAAGAGGTGCCAACCTAAAAATTTCCCAACTTCAAGGTTAACTGGCTGCAGTTTTGATTTCCTTCTTCAATATATCACCAAGGCGCTATCAGCTTCTGTAATTGGCTCAGCAGCATGTCTGTTCTTAGTGCCAAGCAGGGATTCACTTTGCCAGGCATGGAGGAAGCTTCTAGGAGCTTTGCACAAAAAATCACTTCTGTGGCTGGCTTCTTCCCTCCCCACCAAAAACCAAGCCATGCCAAACCAACACCTTAACTAATTCGTAGTACTTAGTACGCATCCAAGAATGTCTTTTAAACGATGCTTTATGTTTTTGACCAAACGCACTGAAAAGAAGTGGATCCATAATATTGATAAAAATTGTTCCAGTTCAATAGAAATATTGGGTCATGCAACTCTAGATTACATAGCTGTTTTTTTGTACAATACCCAGAGGCTTTTTTCACCTCCATGGAAGAGCCTAAATGAGGGATGTGGGAGTCCAGGCGGCTCTCCAAAATGCAGTTTATTCCATCCAAGACGTTGCAGCAGTCCAGGGTAGTGGGCAACAGAGCCTGTGCCTACAGCTGTCAGCTCTAGCTACAGGCAGGCCTGGAGACCCTTTGGTTTTGGCACTTTGCTGAGCATCTTCATACAGTAGAACCAATCTATCCCTTAACTATTATCTATAGCCTATCCTAACGACTCTAATTACCATATGTTGCTATTCTCCACTCACTAAAAGTCAGTATATTACAGCTGAAGCGGAAAGTTGTTTTTCAGTTTTCTTGACAGTGGAAAATTTGGAGAGCTTTTTCTGCTTGCAGCATTTGCTGACTTGTTTGCCTGTGCTAGCTTCCTGCTTGGTAAAAACATCTTCTTGTTTGGGGTGGGTTTATCCTTTGCTGTAAGTCATAAAACCCTCTTCTAACTAAGGTATCCTCGGTTATCCAGTAAGACTGGCTCAGCAATTCTTTTCTTCTAGATCAAAACTTGCTTCCAACTCTATTCCTTCTTCAGACTCCACATTGAAAAATCTTTCTGCCAAGCATACATATCTGTGAGACTTTCTTGTCAAACTTTCATCTTTCCCAACACCTCTAAAGAAATGTTTCCTGATGGTTTGGATCAGAAGATCCAGTATTGCCATCCTGAGATTTTTCTTTCGAAACCCATAAGCTGTGGTCAAGGTTTTGGCTATGTTCTTTGTTGTGCCTTGCATCTATTTTGGCTAGAAAGCCAGTGTAGATGATGTCCTTGCTGCAGTAGCCATGGGAAATAAGGTGGAGTGTCTGGCTGATGTACCAGGATGTAGACTATCCAGCACTCCCCCAGGGAGGCGAGGATCCCTAAAGGAATAGAATATTGGCTATGCTCTGGGAGTTTTACAGAGAGAAAGATCCTCACAGCTCAAATGATTTGTCTCCTGGAGTTCTGAGGAGTATGTGGTGAAGAAGAAGGCTGCTGTCTTTTCCAAGAATCTTCCGTGCATTCAAGAGGATCATTGAACTTCTTGTCTGAGAATGAAAGAAATATTAGTAGTAATTAGTACTTTTTCTCTGTCTGTGCATCACTGATTGAATTTGGGTAGGCAATATTTTTTTTATTTATTTATTTGAATTATTCATCATAAGGTCTTCCAAATTCCCAAATTCTGCTTCACTTCTTTCTTTTGTAGGCCAGTCTGGTTCATCTTCTCTTCTACTGTATTATTGCAGACCATATCTGAATGGATTTTTTTTTTTTCATTTTGAACATTAGGTTTAAACCGAATGAACAGAACGCTTTATTTATCCTTATTTGACCAGTTTGCAAGGAAATACAGAATTTTGAAGAGAAGTGACGTGACTCCACTTGAGGTTTTCAATGGAAGAGAAGAATGACGATGTCCTACATTCACAGCATTGTTTACAGTAACATTGCAGCTAGTTTCCAGCAACGAAGGTCAGGTTCTGGAAGCAGGCATGCATGATTGTAGAGAAGTCTAAAAAGTTTCAGTTTGGCCGCTTTTCTTGAAAAATAGCTAATATGTCTCAACGTTGTGCTGAATCTCGTTGTACAGACACTTCTTTTGAGGTCTGAACTCCTTGCTGGACTTCTGTATCTAAGAATCAGATACAGTAAACCTATGTTTCCTTATATGCTGTAAGAATTTGGTTCTAATCTAGAAGAGCAAGAAAAGGTTGCCATATTAATACAAGGTAAAGAACCTGCTAAGAAAGCAGTGAATGGACTGCTTTTTTTATTGGAGCAGTGATTTAGTGGTTTGATGGGTTTTTTTTTTTTTGCTTCTCAATAGAATTTAAGAAGTGGTGGGGTAAGAATGTGTGGATGTTTATAGGTTTGCCTTGAAAGAAGAATTACAGGGGAAACTGTTGTAAAGAATTGATGCAGAGCTCTATGCATTAATGCACTCTTCCGTACAGAGTTTCAGAAGTGAAAACCAAGAGGAGAGAGTGCCGACAAGATGAGAGTGCCGATTTACTAGAATGAATTCAAGATAGCATTCTTTTCTCTCTGAATTACAGCTCTAAACCTCAGGGTAGTAACAGGAAGTACATAACAATCTCAAAGATTTAAAAATGGATGATGAAGTTTTCTATCCAGTAAACTGTAAGGCTTCACATTTTAACCTGGTTTGCATTTTGGCAAAAGCCTGGAATCTTCTGCAATTTGCCAGATAACAAGGGATTTAGAACAGGAAGTATGCAAGTAATCATTTGGAGCCTTCATCTCCCTTCTTAGAACAATGGATACATTTATTATGCTCCTATTTTTATTCCATCAGGGGATTTGATCATGGAAATGTCTAGTCATTCTTTTCTTGTTTCCAACCCCTCAAAGAGCATGAATCCAAACTATTCAGAAGTTCTTGATCTGCAACAGTGACAAGCACTATACTGGTAAGAGTCAGTGGACATTAGCAGATCCCCTATGCCAGCCCCCTATGGCGGGCAGTTCTGGCAGGACTGATGTGTGAGGGGCTGGAATTCTGTGAAATAGAACATTCTATGAATGGGGAAAATGGAAACAGATTCTGAACGTTCAACCCAACACGTGAACAAGTACTAGGGCAGGTAATTTTCTGTGGAAATTTCCTTAGCCCCAGTGTTGTGGATGATGATTACTCTTCCTACCTCCTTTGGTCAGCTGCCAGCACAGTCACGTTACTCCGCTTATGGACAGAAAACCAGAAGAAGTCATTTTTGAACAAAACACCCAGCAGGACCTTAGAGTGTTTTTGCTGCAAAATGTTTCAAGGCAGATAGGGAAACAATTCCATTGTAGAGAGTGTGCTGAGAAGACAAGTTTGGAAGTTAAAAACCATGGGATCTGTTTCTATATATGTCACTGATTTTGCTTATTATCAATTTGGTGGGGTTTCTTGTTTTGTTGGGTTTTTTTTTGGTTTTTTTTGTTGTGGTTTTTTTTTTTTTTTTTTTTTTTTTTTTTTGTTTATTTTTTTTTTTCCTGCATCCTTGAGATGAAAGCATAAGACAGAAAAGTACGGTAAAGTTAAAATACTTTTGAGATGGCTTGTGCTGAAAAACTTGTAGCTACTGCTAAGGCCCATAAGCCAGGTCCTGTTTCATTTCTGAGAAGCTATAAAATTCCCATTGGTAATTTAGTTCTAAGCATCTGTTGTTATGGTGGAGATGCAAATTAAGAAGAACAATTTTTGACTCTGTAGGGATGTATTTACCATTTTGGAGCTGCCTTTTCAGTCTCTGAGCCATCAATGAAAAGAAGGAGAAGAATCTACACTCTTTTCAACCTGTGGACCATCCACTACTGTCCACGTGCTCAGATTCAAAGCCAAACAATCCTGTCGGGCCTGATTGGGAGGAATTATTTGGATTCAAAATACTAGACTAGTATTTGATTTCCATCAGCACAGTCCATTGGGCACAAATTTTGATATCAATAGAACCTTTCACGGGGATCCATCTTTCTCACCTGCAGTACATTTTAAAGAGAAGAGGCATTGTTGAATGGCTTCAGTGAAAAAAAAATCTTAAATGCACTCTGAATGGAATTGAGATCCAAAGGAGCCAGTATTTCAAGAAAGCCTGAGATGTTGTCTGCCATGAGATCCCTTCTAAGAGGTTCTATTAAGGTACCAAATTCTTCATCAAAATACTGTCAGATTGGTCAGAGGGGAAAAGCAAACTTTTTGAATGGTCCTTTGGGAAGACAGGGCTTGCAGCGAATTTAGTACTTGCTGCTAGGTTGCCTACATTCCAGGAAAGAGTATTAAATACTGAAATTTGACCGATGGTGGATGAAGTCTTTGTGACTGTGAAAGTCCAGTGCATGGCAATCTCAGAAAGGAACCCATCAAAGCCCCTGAAATGCCAACACACAAGTTGTGAGTTGGCAGTGCATGCCAGGTTTTAGCAAACCACAGCAAAATGCTGATTGCAAAACGAGGCCATCAAGTCACATCCGGTATGAAGCAGTAGGAAAGAGGAAAGCAGCTGAGAGCGTCAACCCTGCTAAGTAGTCTCAGTATTCTTATTGCCATTAGCAGAAATGTGAAATGAGTCTATAAAAATTACAAAGGAGGCAAAAGAAAAGGGAGTGATGACTCCTCTGGCATAGTGTTTCCTAACAGGGATCTTCAAAATCCTGTAAAGATTCTCTCATCCTTTAAACTGAAGGAAGGTATTAATGGCAGTAAGGAAATGGCATCAAATGCTAGAAAGACTCTGGGCAGTGTACTTCTAGACAGAAATGCCACTGATGGAAAACCGACTAAACTGGCACCAATGCAGCAGCATTGTACTAAAGCCCAGAAATTGTCCACGGCTTCACTCTCTGCCATTCCTTTCATATGCACACAGCAGCTCTGCAACATTCCTACTCATCATCTCCTTGGCAAACTGGGCGTGAGGGTCCGTAGTGACGCAGAGTCCCCAGGCAGGTGCAAAGGAGAGCCGCTTTCTTGCAAAAGCCAGGCTTTTGAAGCAGACAGGCCTTTATCACTTGCATAGCTTTAAGCCGCAACAAACATAATTCAACCAACCGTCATACCCCACGCTGTGAACACGCAATGCTTCTAGAACTTCTTGATCTACCTCTAATTCAGCTGTCTCACTTTCCCCTAGTCATTTTCTACTTAGCCAAAGTAACGGGCCTCAGCCATGGTTTTACAAGGCCTTCCTTTCGGAAAGTTCTACCTATATGCAACAGCATACCACTAGTTTCTTCACCACCAAGAGTTTAGGTAGATGATTGGCATCTGCCCTTGCGGTGAAACACAATGGGGAGAGAAAATCCTGTTGGAGATATTCAGTCATTCCATTTTCTAGACAGGCCAAATCAAAAGAAAAGCAAGCTATAGGATTGTGTACTTGCTCTTACAGAACACCTGCTGCCATCTGACAATGAACTAGCAGAAAATCAGCAAGAATGAGACTTGAGGCAAACAACCTTTGGAAGGGAATAATGGGTTGATAAATAAAGACAACAGTTTCCAGGCTCTTGAGATACTTTAAATGACAGCAAAGGATTTGAGAGCAGAGGCTGAACTGGTGGGGAAGGATTCAAAGAATCCCAAGAAAAACATGACCAAAGAATAAAAGAACCCCAAGAAAAATAGGGGCAACTGACCTGTTAAGGCCTTCAGGAAATCAGTGGCCGCTGATTTAGATAGGCCATTCAAGTTCATTTACTGGTGCACCTTCCACTCCTATTTCACCTGTCAGCATCACAGGGTGAATTGAGACCTTGGAATCAAGATTATTTGGGATTCTGTTCTTAGCTTTAGGAGAGAAGTACAGCAGGTGAAGTACCTGTTACTGATGTGATACCCAGGAACAGAGAGTTGACACATTTCATTGAAGTCCAATCACAACTAGCAATACTAAGAGGATAGGATTGGCGCCTTTTCATGACGCTCTTCTTGTTACGCAGCCTGCTCTGATTCTGGTGAAACTTTTTCATTAGCTTCTCTCTAAAAAGGAGAAAAACCAATTAAATGTCCCTCCCTGCTGATGCTAATCGAGTCAGAGGTCTATGAAAGGGCCAAAAATATTCGGAATTCTTCTTAGACAATGGAAATGGAAGCAGAGCTACCAATCTATTTCCTTGCAACATATCCCTAAAACTCATTCCCTTCTATTCATCACTTACGTATAGCCAGCAGTACATTCAGGAAAAGATGAAACTGACTGATGTCAGCAAGGGAAGGACTTGAAAGAACTATTCCCATGAATCATCATATAGACAGTAACTCTAGCATTAAAATCAGAACCCTTTTAGTAAGTATCACTTATGGGAAATTCAGGACTCCTGCACAATGGACCAAGAGGATTAAGCAGAAGCCGTTTATGGTTTACATGATGCACTTACTCATTCTGACTCTCTGCACACGCTAGTCACGCTTTTCTTATTGGTGCCTTTGTCTTGTCCACGCATTCTGCGTGCACCTCTCAGAAGATGTGTTTCCTTACAGTCCAGGTACTTTGCCCCTCCCCCCCCCCGTTTTGGAGTTCTTGTGGTCTTGGAATTTAGTTTCTCAGCTTTTCCTCTCTTGTTTTAGCAAGGCTTATGTCTTGATGAATTCCAGAGGGCCCTGAGAAAATTCTGAGAAGAACCGTTCCACGCTGGATGGCTGGTGCAGCCCGTAGTCTAAGCGGTTCAGATACATTGTCACAATTGCCCCTTCTTCTTGCACCAGCCAGATCTTTTCCAATGTCATTTTTAGCAAGAGGCACACCAGTTTCACCATGCATGGAATAACACAAAGCAATGAAATAATGACTACTGGTAAAAACAAAGCTCCATTTACGAGATCTTTCAACCACCCAGTTCTTTCCCATCCCTCAAACCATTGATGCAAACCCCACTCGTTCCCAGTCAATTTCTTCATATTGTCTTGTACTTGTGTGAGTTTCGTATGAATGGCTGCAGAATGGTCCAAAAGATTCATGCAACATATTCCTTATAAAATTCCTAACACTCGTACCCATGTGCTAGTAACAATAAATCTATTTCACCTCCTATTTGCAGTGTGCTATATCTAATAGGATCTACGTCAGTGAGCACCTGACTTAAAATAGAAGAAGTTACGATAAGTCGTTTGAACATCCAGCACCCCGAATGATTAAAAGCAGCCAAACCTTGATAAGCAGCGCCATCTAGCGTAAGGAAGAACACAGTTATTCCTGCTGGAACGAGCAAAACTCGACATAATGGTGCCAATCACGTCTTTAGCTAGTGTTCCTCTCTAGGTATTCCCGGAAACGAAAAAGCGGCTTCCTCCAGCAAAACCCATTATGAAGGTAAGAGAGCCCGCCGAAGAGCGGCTTCTGTTAAAAGAATCCGGCTACCGGCACCTACCTTCGGAGAGCTGCGTATGCCCTTCTTCTGCGTCTCTTGCCACCTAGACCTTAGCGAAAAGATTTTCCAGGCATTATCTCAAAAAGGAACTCTGCCAGCACAGCAAGCGACCCACGACGGTTGTCATGAGGGTACTCGAGTTCTTACCATCTCCTGGAGAAAAGAAAATGTAAGATTGACCAGGAAGTGCTGCAAATGGCTAAGAACGATAGAAAAGAAATCTGTCCAAGAACTTTTTCCCTACTTATGGTAATGCAAGTTGAAACTGTTGGAAAGTGGTTAGTTATCGTTTTCCCTCAGTTTGAGAGCTGCTCACTTAATCCCAGTGCTGTGCGCCTTCGTTCTTGACTTCTCAGCATCGGCCGAGCTCTCCGGCTGCCGGAGGCGAAGAAGCGGCTTTTTCGCGCCCAGAGCTTTCTGCCGGTCGCGGTGCGCTCCGAACCGCGGCTTCTGCCGAAAGCCGCCGGGGACCGGCACCTACCTTCGGACAGCTGCGTATGCCCGTCTTCTGCGTCTCTTGCCGCCTAGACCTTAGCGAAAAGCTTTTCCAGGCATTTTCTCTAAAAGGAACTGTGCCAGCACAGCAAGCGACCCGCGACGGTTTTCATGAAGGTACTCGAGTTCTTACCATCTCCTGGAGAAAAGAAAAAGTGAGATTGGCCAGAGAGTGCTGCATAAGGTTTAGAAGGATGCAAAAGAAAGCTGTCCAAGAACTTTTTCCCTACTTATGGTAATGCAAGTTGAAACTGTTGGAAAGTGGTTAGTTATCGTTTTCCCTCAGTTTGAGAGCTGCTCACTTAATCCCAGTGCTGTGCTTGACTTCTCAGCATCGGCCGAGCTCTCCGGCTGCCGGAGGCGAAGAAGCGGCTTTTTCGCGCCCAGAGCTTTCTGCCGGTCGCGGTGCGCTCCGAACCGCGGCTTCTGCCGAAAGCCGCCGGGGACCGGCACCTACCTTCGGACAGCTGCGTATGCCCGTCTTCTGCGTCTCTTGCCGCCTAGACCTTAGAGAATAGCTTTTCCAGGCATTTTCTCTAAAAGAAACTGTGCCAGCACAGCAAGCGACCCGCGACGGTTTTCATGAAGGTACTCGAGTTCTTACCATCTCCTGGAGAAAAGAAAAAGTGAGATTGGCCAGAGAGTGCTGCATAAGGTTTAGAAGGATGCAAAAGAAAGCTGTCCAAGAACTTTTTCCCTACTTATGGTAATGTAAGTTGAAACTGTTGGAAAGTGGTTAGTTATCGTTTTCCCTCAGTTTGAGAGCTGCTCACTTAATCCCAGTGCTGTGCGGCTTCGTTCTTGACGTCTCAGCATCGGCCGAGCTCTCCGGCGGCCGGAGGCGAAGAAGCGGCTTTTTCGCGCCCAGAGCTTTCTGCCGGTCGCGGTGCGCTCCGAACCGCGGCTTCTGCCGAAAGCCGCCGGGGACCGGCACCTACCTTCGGACAGCTGCGTATGCCCGTCTTCTGCGTCTCTTGCCGCCTAGACCTTAGCGAAAAGCTTTTCCAAGCATTTTCTCTAAAAGGAACTGTGCCAGCACAGCAAGCGACCCGCGACGGTTTTCATGAAGGTACTCGAGTTCTTACCATCTCCTGGAAAAAAGAAAATGTAAGATTGGCCAGAGAGTGCTGCATAAGGTTTAGAAGGATGCAAAAGAAAGCTGTCCAAGAACTTTTTCCCTACTTATGGTAATGCAAGTTGAAACTGTTGGAAAGTGGTTAGTTATCGTTTTCCCTCAGTTTGAGAGCTGCTCACTTAATCCCAGTGCTGTGCGGCTTCGTTCTTGACGTCTCAGCATCGGCCGAGCTCTCCGGCTGCCGGAGGCGAAGAAGCGGCTTTTTCGCGCCCAGAGCTTTCTGCCGGTCGCGGCGCGCTCCGAACCGCGGCTTCTGCCGAAAGCCGCCGGGGACCGGCACCTACCTTCGGACAGCTGCGTATGCCCGTCTTCTGCGTCTCTTGCCGCCTAGACATTAGGGAAAAGCTTTTCCAGGCATTTTCTCTAAAAGAAACTCTGCCAGCACAGCAAGCGACCCGCGACGGTTTTCATGAAGGTACTCGAGTTCTTACCATCTCCTGGAGAAAAGAAAATGTAAGATTGACCAGAAAGTGCTGCATAAGGTTTAGAAGGATGCAAAAGAAAGCTGTCCAAGAACTTTTTCCCTACTTATGGTAATGCAAGTTGAAACTGTTGGAAAGTGGTTAGTTATCGTTTTCCCTCAGTTTGAGAGCTGCTCACTTAATCCCAGTGCTGTGCGGCTTCGTTCTTGACTTCTCAGCATCGGCCGAGCTCTCCGGCTGCCGGAGGCGAAGAAGCGGCTTTTTCGCGCCCAGAGCTTTCTGCCGGTCGCGGTGCGCTCCGAACCGCGGCTTCTGCCGAAAGCCGCCGGGGACCGGCACCTACCTTCGGACAGCTGCCTATGCCCGTCTTCTGCGTCTCTTGCCGCCTAGACCTTAGCGAAAAGCTTTTCCAGGCATTATCTCAAAAAGGAACTCTGCCAGCACAGCAAGCATCCCGCGACGGTTGCCATGAAGGTACTCGAGTTCTTACCATCTCATGGAGAAAAGAAAATGTAGGATTGACCAGGAAGTGCTGCATAAGTTTAGAAGGATGCAAAAGAAAGCTGTCCAAGAACTTTTTCCCTACTTATGGTAATGCAAGTTGAAACTGTTGGAAAGTGGTTAGTTATCGTTTTCCCTCAGTTTGAGAGCTGCTCACTTAATCCCAGTGCTGTGCGCCTTCGTTCTTGACTTCTCAGCATCGGCCGAGCTCTCCGGCTGCCGGAGGCGAAGAAGCGGCTTTTTCGCGCCCAGAGCTTTCTGCCGGTCGCGGTGCGCTCCGAACCGCGGCTTCTGCCGAAAGCCGCCGGGGACCGGCACCTACCTTCGGACAGCTGCGTATGCCCGTCTTCTGCGTCTCTTGCCGCCTAGACCTTAGCGAAAAGCTTTTCCAGGCATTATCTCAAAAAGGAACTCTGCCAGCACAGCAAGCGACCCGCGACGGTTTTCATGAAGGTACTCGAGTTCTTACCATCTCCTGGAGAAAAGAAAATGTAAGATTGACCAGGAAGTGCTGCATAAGGTTTAGAAGGATGCAAAAGAAAGCTGTCCAAGAACTTTTTCCCTACTTATGGTAATGCAAGTTGAAACTGTTGGAAAGTGGTTAGTTATCGTTTTCCCTCAGTTTGAGAGCTGCTCACTTAATCCCAGTGCTGTGCGCCTTCGTTCTTGACTTCTCAGCATCGGCCGAGCTCTCCGGCTGCCGGAGGCGAAGAAGCGGCTTTTTCGCGCCCAGAGCTTTCTGCCGGTCGCGGTGCGCTCCGAACCGCGGCTTCTGCCGAAAGCCGCCGGGGACCGGCACCTACCTTCGGACAGCTGCGTATGCCCGTCTTCTGCGTCTCTTGCCGCCTAGACCTTAGCGAATAGCTTTTCCAGGCATTTTCTCTAAAAGGAACTGTGCCAGCACAGCAAGCGACCCGCGACGGTTTTCATGAAGGTACTCGAGTTCTTACCATCTCCTGGAGAAAAGAAAAAGTGAGATTGGCCAGAGAGTGCTGCATAAGGTTTAGAAGGATGCAAAAGAAAGCTGTCCAAGAACTTTTTCCCTACTTATGGTAATGCAAGTTGAAACTGTTGGAAAGTGGTTAGTTATCGTTTTCCCTCAGTTTGAGAGCTGCTCACTTAATCCCAGTGCTGTGCGGCTTCGTTCTTGACGTCTCAGCATCGGCCGAGCTCTCCGGCGGCCGGAGGCGAAGAAGCGGCTTTTTCGCGCCCAGAGCTTTCTGCCGGTCGCGGTGCGCTCCGAACCGCGGCTTCTGCCGAAAGCCGCCGGGGACCGGCACCTACCTTCGGACAGCTGCGTATGCCCGTCTTCTGCGTCTCTTGCCGCCTAGACCTTAGCGAAAAACTTTTCCAGGCATTATCTCAAAAAGGAACTCTGCCAGCACAGCAAGCGACCCGCGACGGTTTTCATGAAGGTACTCGAGTTCTTACCATCTCCTGGAGAAAAGAAAATGTAAGATTGACCAGAGAGTGCTGCATAAGGTTTAGAAGGATGCAAAAGAAAGCTGTCCAAGAACTTTTTCCCTACTTATGGTAATGCAAGTTGAAACTGTTGGAAAGTGGTTAGTTATCGTTTTCCCTCAGTTTGAGAGCTGCTCACTTAATCCCAGTGCTGTGCGGCTTCGTTCTTGACGTCTCAGCATCGGCCGAGCTCTCCGGCTGCCGGAGGCGAAGAAGCGGCTTTTTCGCGCCCAGAGCTTTCTGCCGGTCGCGGTGCGCTCCGAACCGCGGCTTCTGCCGAAAGCCGCCAGGGACCGGCACCTACCTTCGGACAGCTGCGTATGCCCGTCTTCTGCGTCTCTTGCCGCCTAGACCTTAGCGAAAAGCTTTTCCAGGCATTATCTCAAAAAGGAACTCTGCCAGCACAGCAAGCGACCCGCGACGGTTTTCATGAAGGTTCTCGAGTTCTTACCATCTCCTGGAGAAAAGAAAATGTAAGATTGACCAGAGAGTGCTGCATAAGGTTTAGAAGGATGCAAAAGAAAGCTGTCCAAGAACTTTTTCCCTACTTATGGTAATGCAAGTTGAAACTGTTGGAAAGTGGTTAGTTATCGTTTTCCCTCAGTTTGAGAGCTGCTCACTTAATCCCAGTGCTGTGCGGCTTCGTTCTTGACGTCTCAGCATCGGCCGAGCTCTCCGGCTGCCGGAGGCGAAGAAGCGGCTTTTTCGCGCCCAGAGCTTTCTGCCGGTCGCGGTGCGCTCCGAACCGCGGCTTCTGCCGAAAGCCGCCGGGGACCGGCACCTACCTTCGGACAGCTGCCTATGCCCGTCTTCTGCGTCTCTTGCCGCCTAGACCTTAGCGAAAAGCTTTTCCAGGCATTATCTCAAAAAGGAACTCTGCCAGCACAGCAAGCGACCCGCGACGGTTTTCATGAAGGTACTCGAGTTCTTACCATCTCCTGGAAAAAAGAAAATGTAAGATTGACCAGGAAGTGCTGCATAAGGTTTAGAAGGATGCAAAAGAATTTTTTCCAAGAACTTTTTTCAGCTTATGGTAATGAGCTATACTGGAGGCTCAGACCATTCTTCTTCTTGGAATTGGTGAAGGATGCACAAGCACTGCTGATTGTGCTTCGTTGTGGTACAGGTAATAAATAGTTGATTGTTTTAATAAAAGCACACTTGAAATGCTAAGAGACGAATTTTAAAGCATAATAATTGGAGAAAGATTCCTAAACTTGTGGCCGGTTTCCCCAACCCATCTATTGATTGCAAACGACATTCCTTGCTGTTGTTCTGGTGCATGAACCAAAGCCCAGTGATGTCTACTACTTAAGAAAGAGGTTCTACCTTCTTACTAGAATATGTTCTTACCCTTTTAAAACACTACCCCGAACATTAAGAACAAGAGATTACCTGATGAAGTAATGAAGTGCTTTGGTTGAAAGTAAATTGCATTTGAAGGAAACGGGTTTGGGGGCGAGCACAGGAAGATCTCCGAAGTAGAGTGCCAGCTTAGTTCTCTGCTTCAGAGATAAGTGAAGCAATTCAGGAATGTCTTTCCGTGAAAATAGTTTACAGATCTTTCTGCACAACAGGTAACCACCAGCATCAGAATGTGTGCAAATAACAGACTACTCACTACAAGGTTGTCATCCATGAGTGGTAAGGCAACTCAGACTCATAGCAGTGGTTTTGCTCTTGTGCCTCATAGAATAGACAGAAAAGAATGCGGAAAACTAATTTTTCCATCTAGTTTCTTTCAGTATTGGTTCCAGGACTATTTTCCTACCCTCAGGAGACAGCAAAAACTGTCAACAACTGAAATGCTTCAGAACTTGAAATGATCTGAATGGCAAATATTTCTCCTCAAATAAAATTTAAAACATAAGTCATAACGGTAAAACAGATCGAGCTATTTAAAGATGAATGTTCTAGACTTACTAAAACATTCCCAGAGATAACTATTGTGTCCTAAATCTGTTTAAAAGTCCAGAGTTCCTGGTAAAAAAACTTCTATGCAGATGAGGTAGCTACATGATAGTCTCTTTCCAGCTTAATTATACTCTTCACTCTCACCACCTCTACCAGTTGATTTTCGTAAGTTCTTAGAAAACAGTACTTTAACTTTTTTAGTTCTATGAAAAAAAATGACAGTGACAAGAGTTCTTTGCACTGCCTGTTTTCTGAGAAGCCTGACCATCAAGCCTTAGGAACTTGATCATGAGTTTTATTTCATCTCAAAGTAAATTTTAAGGGCGTGGCAGAGAGAATGGGAGCCTCATGCCAAACAGTTTAGGCTTCTAATTCTTGTATTGTCCTACTTACCTACGACAAGAACTGGAAAGAGGATAGATTCCAGTTAGCAGCTGTTAAACATTTGCACATACTCTTCCGCTAAAGAAGAGGTCAAGGATGGTTTTCTGGCCCTCCCTCCACAAGCTGCAGCTTCCTTCAAGGCACTTTCACCTGTTGTGGCATGGAGCTTTCCAGCAGCTGCACTGTAGGGTATGTGTTCCTCCATGGTTCTCTAGGGACTGCTGGGAGACAACCTGCTTCACTAGGATATCTCCAGGGACTGTGGGGGATTCTTTGCTCTGTCAACTGGAACACCTCCTCCTCCTTGTCTTACTGTAGTATCACGGAGCTGCTTCCCATACTGGTTTTTCCCCTCACTTGCCACTGCCCATTCATATGTTTTGTGCTTTTGACAATATATTCTCACAGAGACTGATGGGCTCAGCTGCAAAAATGTGTCTTGCTAGAAAATGACATGCTCTACAAAACCATGATTTTATAGAAAAGAATAGTGGAAGTACAAATATACTGCTAAAGGTCCGGAAACTTGACAGTGCTTCATTGTAATACATCCCCTGATTTTGCCTTCTTTCTCCTTAAGATCTGGAAAGAATACTGGGCAGGAGACAGTGTTGTTTCAAGGAAAAGACTTTTTTAGGATTCTAGGGTGCATCTTCAACTTTCTTGAGAAAATTGAGAAAAGGCCCTTTGTCTTTTGTGATAAATATCATTAGGCAGTAGGGACAAATTCTGACCAACAAGAGCAGGTCAAAATCTGGTGAGATCAAGCAATATACCTTGAGTGGCCAGGACAGAATCATAGAGTGGTAGAATCAGTTGAATTGGAAGGGGCCCGTCAGGAGCATCAAGTCCAACTTCTGGCCCTGCATGGGACCTTCCTCAAGAATCACACCAGATGCCTGAGAGCAATGTCCCAAAGGTTCTTGAACTCAAGATAGGTGTGATGCTGTGAGCACACCCTGGAGAGACTCTTCCAGTGCCCAGCCATCCTCTGGTTAAAAAACTTTTTCCTGATACCGGACCTGAGCCTCCCCTGACTCAGCTGCATGCTATTTCCTCCAGTTCTGTCCTTGTAAACCTCATTGGAGAACTTTCCGATACCTTCATGTCTTTTTTCATTGTGGTACCCAAAACTGCCCCCAAGCACTCAAGGTGAGGCCGCCCCAGAACACAGCAGAGCAGGGCAGAGCAGAGCAGGACAATGCCCTCTCTTGCCCAGCTGGTGATACTGTGCCTGATGCACCCCAGGACAGGCTTGGCCCTCCTGGCTGCCAGGGCACTGCTGATACCCATTTAGCTTGCCATTGGCCAGGAGCCTGGCTTCCTTTCAGCCTCTGGCTCCCTAGTCTATACACACACACAGAGCAGGATTGCCCTGTCCCAGGTGCTGAATCCAGCACTTGTCATCGCACAACTCCCTAAGGTTGGGGATTGCCTGTGGGAATCCTTGGAAACAGAGGATTTTGGGAAAGCTGCAAAAGGCAGGCCTCAGAGACAGCAGAACTGTGCTTGGAGCTAAGCAGTAGTCATAAGGTTTGTCAGCAGAAAAATGATAGAAGAAGTAGAGAAGTAAGGACAAATAGAACAATGGCCTGTGTATTAAAGCTTGACCAGAAGAACTCCCTAAGCTACAGCAAAGTAGATCTAGCCAGATGTTAGGAAGTTCTAAGCTTAATAATGGAGCTCTGTGCATTCTATCTTAAGGCTTACAAGCAGGTCTTTTATTCAAAAGAAGCAAGCGTTCTTTGAACCAAAGTTCTGTGTGCTTCTAGGGATCGGAAAGAACTAGTGTCAATATGCTTTTGCTTTGTGGGATTGGTCAAAAAGCTTTTCAAGTAAGTTGTAACATGAAGTTCTTTTTCTGCTGCTGGGGACGTGAGCTGCTGGCATCTTCCCACTGTCATAACCATGTCATGAGACTGATGCTGGAAAATACAACAGCTTGGGACGCCTTCCCCAGCAGTCCCGCCCCTTTCGTGATTTGTGCATAGACTCCCGGCCAGCCATAATTGCCCATCTCTCTTATTTGTCAAGATCTCTCTGCAGTGTCTCACTGGCCTCAAGGGAGTTAGTTGACAGCTCCTCCCAATGTAGCGTCTCTGGCAAACTTGCTTAATATTCCTTCAAGTGCCGAGTCCAAGTGCTTCAAAAGATGTTGAAGAGAACTGGCCCAAGGACGATACTGTCTTAGCCACTGAAATTAGCGCTTCATGCTTCTTCTTGCTCCTTAGTGCAGAAATCACAGCAAATATCTTCTTTGTTTCTTTTCTATCCATGCAGATATCTTTGCTTATGCTCATGCTTTTTATCCCAACAGCAGCTGACACGACATTTACATACAGAGCAAGAGCACGCTTTTCCTGCTGTTACTAGACTTAACAATTTTGCAATCTGTCAATCAGATACCTTTGCAACTGAAGTCAGACCTTCAGCATTTCTCATCAAAAGAGTAGAATGTCCTCAGAAGTAGAGAAAACTTTGCTGCATACTCTGTAAGCCTGCAGAATAGATCATAAGGAGTTAGCATCACAATCATTTCAGCACTGACCCTATACTTGAGCAGGGAAAAAACTTCAAAGAAGAGCTAATTAATGCAGCAACATAATCTAAGGAATAAAACAACTAGGATCTTCCAAACTGGTCCCTGCGGTAGAAATGTACTTGTGAGAATACAGAAGGTAAAAGATATGGTTTGGAAAGGCTACATCCTTGCTAAGCTAAATTGGATCTCATCCTGTAGATGAAAGATCAAGAAGCTCAAAGTGGAGCTAGAGAGACATGTCCAGATCATGAGATAGAGCAAAGCATTTTTCAAGATAATTAGGCATTTTGGTGGACTGGGCAGTTAGGTTAAATCTGCCACACTTACTCACTTTTGGGGACTGAATTGTGGAGTGCTAAACCATATCTGCTGCTCTAGAAAGTAAAAGAGACACATCCAAATGGTATGGCTAGTGTGAAGACTCTCACTCTCTATTGCTAAACATTTCATAAGCTATTAACCGGTCATAGGAACAAAATGAAATAAAGCCATTATACCATCTTGGAATGGAAAAATATGTTCAAAATATTTTTTTTCCTTCTGTTTTCTTCCTCTTTTTTTTTTTTTTTTTTTTTTTTTTTTTTTTTTTTTAATCCCTGAAGATATGATTCATAATTTCAACCATTCTGGAATGCTTTCAATAGATGAAGCCAGCATAGTATTTTTCTAACAGGCTCTTGCCCCTTACCTTCTTCATTACTATTTTGGAATATACTCCACAGTCATTTGATCTCAGTCAGTTTTTTATCTCTCTCCCCCCAAGACAAATTTTAAAGGACTACCTAACCACTAAAAATCATCATTTCTCTGGTTTCTCAAAGCTTTTTGAGAAAGTTGTTTTGTTTTGGTTTTTTCATATTGCATCATTCCTAATGTCTTCAGACCTACTACAAGTGGAAGTTCAAATAAATCTTACCTTAAAGAGACTGTGAAAGATAACAAACTGCCAGTCTTGGGA
Organism: Haemorhous mexicanus; assembly: GCF_027477595.1. Taxonomy (NCBI): domain Eukaryota; kingdom Metazoa; phylum Chordata; class Aves; order Passeriformes; family Fringillidae; genus Haemorhous; species Haemorhous mexicanus. Next base: position 19,309,810 of record NC_082345.1, on the reverse strand, counting down.
TTTGTATTTTTCTAAATCCTTTTGATTTCAAGGTTGCCTTCCTGAATGCGCAGTTTAATTAGAAAACATTGTGTTTCTAAAGGAGACCCAGTTCAATTGCTTCTGCAAGTTCACCTTCATTTTGTAGGATTGTACTTCAAGAAATCTTGTTTCATTCAAACATTAAAAGAGTAGATTTGACATCATATGTGACCCTTTCATCTCTCTCATCTGTATTTCATTGGGTGAGTTTCACAGTTGCCTCCAAGAAGATTCCTTTCAATTCGCATAGCATGTTATCTGAAGATCTGTCTGCTTTCTTCACTTGCTTGAATGGGAAGACATGGGAAATACATTCTGAAGGTTATCTTTTACAGTCTACTTTTACCTACCAGTGTGCTTCTATTGACTAGAACCAATTTCAGCTGGAAAGGACATATTGTTCTGATCTGCTCATACGAAGGGCGGATGATGTTTTCTTAACTGATCTCGGAGGGCAAAAGACAAGATGGAAAAGGGATTGCAGTATCACTCCAAACAAATGCACCTTTCTAGAATGACCACAGCAAATGCCTTCAAGGAATTAGGGAGAGGAAAAAAATAGAAAAGAGGGGGAGAAAGAGAGAGGGAGTATAGCTACCAAATGGAGAGAGATGAAGTCCTCGCAGCCCAGCCGATGGAGTTCTCCTAGGGGAGATCTCAGAGTCCTGGTTATCTCAAGGTTCTATTCTAGTCCATTGCTGAGGGGGGAAACAGATCTAGAAATGGCTGAGGGGGAGCAGATACAATAAAGCGCAAGTCTATTGAAATTGCTGAGGGGGAAAATGGTATTGAAGACGGGTACAGACAGTCCATGTTCTCAGCAGGAGAAGTCAATATCAATATCAGCAGTGAGTGGGAGCTATTGTTTCAGGACTGGTTTCTATAGGAAACCAGTCTAGGTCCCGCCAACACATCTGCAGGCAACACTTAGCAGGCATCCTGCTTCAGTCAGGCCAGCAGCCCTGGATCAGAATTACGGGCGTCTCAGCCTCAGTCCTTGGGAGGGGGGCTTCAATCTGCGTCCCTCACGGTGGTAGTGGAGCAGATGAAGGATTTTCCATAGGGCGGCTACCACAGTTGCCCCAGCAAGTTCATCTGGCCAAGAGGTGGGAAAATTCCTGGGCTGGTGTCGCGAAGCACGTGCAGGCCCATAGGTCATCTCGCCCCTTGGCAGGCCCTGCTAGAAGCAGTCACTGTAGACACAGCTGCCAACAATCACTTGGCAGGCCAGAATTCTGCTCAGGGGCCTCAGGATTTCTGGCATTCCTCTCTGACCGGCATGCCAGCATTCCAGTCAGGGTCCTCAGGGTCCCGATGTCTGTCCTGGGGACGGTCGTGAGGCAAATGAGGGGAACTTCGGACTGTCTTTCACATGGATCAGAAAATCAGTTTACTAAAATGGCCAAAAAAGAATGTGTAACATTTAGAATTGAGGAAAAAAACAAAAACAAAACCAAACCCAAAGCATTGGAGCAATATCATTCTAGAGAATGCCATGTATCTATGAAAAGTACAAAAAACTTCTGTTTTCAAATGCACTTACAAATCACCTTTTTGCATCTGTTTTGGGTTTTTTTTTTGTTTGGTTTTTTGGTTTTTTTTTTTTTGTTTGAAAGCTCTGGCACTTATCTGATTCTTTTTTGAGCTAGTTCAGCTCATTAATCTGGTAAGAAAGCAGCTAAAAGTAAAGAGAAAAACCTATGGGGACCAGGATGCCACTTCAGCCACGTTGTCGTGAAGCATTAGGTCAGCCTTCTGTGTTGTAGAAATATCTCTGTCCTAGATGAAAATCAATGCATAGCACTATCTTCTTTTAAACTTTGTCCTTGCTACTGGGTTCCTGAATGATCAAGATGCTTTCAAACCAAACAACAGCCAGCCCTCTGAGATACTCCCCAAAGTATTGCGATGGAATAACTTGATCAGGAGGAAGAGCTCGCTATGCAGAACCTGAATATGAGGTCAAGAATGCTTTGTTGTGGATTACCATAGTTTGGGATTGTTTATCTCTTACCCCACCATGTAGGTCTAGGAAAAAAATTAGGTAGCCACAAGGCTTTTACAGCTGTTCTTGTATTTTGGGATAGTAAGGATTTAGGGGAGTAAACAAAACTGTGGTGAGTTTTCATGTCAGCTAACCCATCAGCATCAATGAAAAGAATATTATCTTCCTTCCTGCACAAAGGATGTTTCATGATGCCTGTGATGTCAGGGACTTAAAAACGAAGACCATTGTGATTGAAAGGAAGCACTGGCATGCCACAAGGTAACTGTAGTGAGCTGTGTTTCCTCCTCAGCTTCACTGTGATAGTAGAATTTTAATGAGCAGTTCCAAAACTTGGTCTTAGCATAGTCTGGTGACATATCTCAAAGGAGCAGTGTCCTAGGGTGACTTTATGATGCTTGTATCCCCAGTCATCTGTTCTCTTAATGCTGGATATGATATTCTCTGCCTTCAAGACTGGTTCTGAGAGCAAAGGTGGGGAGAAGAAGAAGCACCGAGTTTCTTATCAGAGGCTGCACTCCTTAAAAAGCAACACTCTTCCACATTCTGCGCTGCACTGTGTTGTCTGGGCACTGACGGAGCAGAACAGAGCGCTCATTTGCTTTTTAGTTGGTTCAGCTGGCTGAGGCAGATTTTTCCCTGGACTGTTTTTTTTTTTCCTTTCCCTTTTCTTGGAACGTTTCGAATCTGCTCCGGACTGGGACCTGGGAAGCACTGGGAACTTGCACTCTGTGGCCTACTGGGGCCTACCCTGGGCAGCAGCCTTCCCCATTGCCGGAGGCATTGATAACAGAGTGAGCACCCATAGGAGAGACTTTCTGATTTGTCATCTCTTCAGTGCGGCAAATGAGTTTTGTCATGTGGCATTGTTCATTTTTTTGTGCTGGGGAGTGCTTTGCCTGTTAAAGAAACAGCTTTTTCCCACTTCTCTCCCCAAACCAGTTGAGGGAAGGGGCTGTGTGGGTGGGCTTTCGGTGGGGGGGAGGGTGCAGTGGCCCTTTGTGTGAGGTTTTCTGCCAAATTTGCCCTAAACCTAAAGGACAATCAGGATGTGCGTCTTAGAGAATTGTGGTGGGAACTTTGGTTGGAAAAGACCTTTAAGAACATTGAGTCTAAATGGAATTAGCAAATGCAACCATCAAGAAATGCTTTGCTGTTTGAAGAGAACGTGATTTATCTGGTAAGCTTTGCAAGTATTTGTGTCATCACAAGCACACATGACCAATGCATTAGATGGGAATATAATAAGAAACCTGTGCAGATCAACAGAATGATTCTCAGGGTAGGATATTTGCATGTTTCATCTGTCTTCCTGACTTCTTCAAATGAATTCTTTTTAGAAAGTAATGATTGGAATTGTTACTCTTTTGACAGTTCTGAGTGTATTACTGACCTTTTTGGCATATGAATGCCAAACGGGTTAATTCACCTTGTTTTTCAGATAAGGACCGAGATTTAGTGTTGCTTCAGCTGGGGGCAGAAACATTGAAATCCTCCCGCCTCCTTCTTAGTACCTAATTTCTATTACAAAATCAGTGCACAATCTTGTCCCTTAAGGTCCACTTAGCTCAGTTTATACCAACAGGGTGACATTAGCAGGGCTCACATGATGCTGCACACAGAAGCCCTCAGTGTGCAGCTCTAGCAGACAGTAATTCCATGCAGTTGGACAATCCCTGTGCAGACTTTGGATCACCAGAAGCGTTCTTAGTAGAACGAGACAGATTTAATGGAGAGGTCTCTGCAGGAAGTGGCCTGAAGAAGACAGCAGAAATCCCAGCTGTGTGTTTGTAGAAATCAGTTGAAGGCCATTTACAGAAAAAAGATCTTTAAATCTAGCTAGCTTTTTCTGCAGATTATTTGTAAACTATATGCATTACACGGACAGTTTCACTGAGCATCTGAAATACAGCTGCGTTTAGGGGGATTGAATCAGGGTTGGGAAGCAGTGAAATAAAGCTTTTCAGGAATACCGGACATCCAAGTCCCGCCGAAATTTATCCGTTTTTTATGTCCAGATGCTTTTGAAAATAATGGGTGACCATTTGGCTACCTCATCGTTTTAATCAGAAATACAAAGAGAATTTTAAACTCAAATCTTTTATAGCTTGAATATTTTTCTTTGTTTATTTCCTACTTTCCAATTCAGTTCTACAAATCATATGATTAGGTAATGAGAACTCATGCTGTATAAAAATATTTAATGCTATACTTCCAAGTTAAGGCCATGTATTTCCTGGAACTGTTTCAAAAAAAAAAAAAAAAAAAAGCCTATCTGGATTCTTTCTTCCCCACGCTCATTATTAGATGAAAATCATTTCAATATACTATTTTGACTTTAGATGGTGCAAGATTATATTCAGAAATTCAAGCCTCTACTGTTAGGTTGTTTACATGGTTTTCTGGCCATTCTAACTTTGCGCAACCACTCTTTGCAGCTATATATTTTTGCAGTAAGGCATCCCAGGGGTCTGTGAGAAGTTTTAATGTCAAGCAGAACTAACATGTAAACTACACGTGACATACTCGACATATTTCACTTCAGAAAGTTACAGTATGCTTAGACGGGATGAAATAGGAAACAAATAGACTTAACACAGTATTTCTAAATCTTGGAAATCTGTTACCTGAACTTTGAATCACTTTGCAGGACTCTGTAGAAATGCAAACGTGAAGTCCAAGGAGTAGAGCAGAAGGCGTATTGGGCAGGGGGACAGAAGATTGCTTTGAAGGGTGATGTAAGCAAGATTGCATCCTATAAAGAGAGCAGCTGCTTCTGCTGGTGCCAACATCGAGAATTTGTGCCACTGGCCTAGTTTTCTGGGGACTTTTGACCTGTACGCTCTTGAGGGCTTGCAGATGTGAATTAATCTGTCCTTTGATCTTTTCTTTCATTTGAATGTCTATGACCTGTTTTGGTCTTGTGTACTGTACTGTATTGTTTTATAAACATACTTGTTTCCACTGTTTGAAAGCTGTAGTTGAAAGTTAGGTTGCAATTATGAGTTGGCTGTCAAAAGAATTAATTTTCTGCTTTAAGCAAAATATCAATAGACGCATTCAATCCACTCCTGTGATACAGATTCATTTTGAATTTACAGGGTAATTTGCATTAGTGGTTGTACTGCATGAGCAATAAATATGACTTGCTTGGTTTCTAATGATGATAATAGTTCTCTTTGTATTACTGTAAGAATTGAATCCACCATCATTCTTTTCCTATTATTATTGTGCTGTAAAGGAAAAACAGTTTTGCATTAACCAAGAGGTAAAATGCATGTATTTAGCATCATTCTTGCAGGTAGTCCTCAATTCTGAAAAGACCTCTCAGAAGCTGCATCAAACGGGAAAGCCAGACGGATGGCAGAATGCAGAAGCTGCCGTTTAGGATCGAGTACAAAATGACACCCAAGAAATTCTTCATGGATGCTGCATAAGTACAAAGACGCCACTATTTCAAGGTGAAAAATAGTCAATGTGAAACTTGTTAGATGAATAAAAAACTATGCTAATCAAGACACTAGAGTACCAAACATGCGACAAGGCTTTTTTGTAATGAACATCATGCCCAGCATGAAAAAGTACTCTTTTTATTGTAGATCGTTTAAAAGTGCACAACAGTTTGGAAAAAAGTGCTTTTCATTTTTCTAGTAATAAGAACTGTGTATCATTCTAAGAGATACTGGACACAGGTTTTTGAAAACAATGTTCTTTTAAAGGTTAATTCTATTCATAAATACTTCACAGGAAAACATTTGATCTGCTGTTCATCCTGAAGACTCTTAAAGGAAAATGTTTTGGTTGCGTTCTCTTCTGACTAGTTCAGGAGCTCAGTCTTACCTGCATTCTAATGCTTTTTTATGTTCCTGATGGCACGGCTTAGACATCCTTGTCTCCGTTACCGTCATGATTTCCATATCAAGTGATGAGAATTTTTCTTCATGATTGGTGAAGTGTCATAACATTAATGCAAGTCAATTTGAAGTTTTTTTTCCAAAGGAATCTCTTCCTTCCTAATGAAAACCATTTGAAATAGCAAACCTACTCAGTTTTTCAGAAAGTGATATAATACACCTGTAGAGTACAATGTCCTCGGAGTTGTTTTTTCACCAGAAGAAGAAAACTGCTGTTTTCTTCTTCTTCTATCACCTTAGACTTACTTTATTCAAAACCTTTTTAAACCTTTGAATTTCTATTTTGATAGCTAATTCCTTTCACATTGTGCTATAGCATATGTATTTTGAAAGGCCATTTGTACACATTCAAATGGCTTACTTCTATTCTACTAAGAAATGGCTGTACTTCTAGTAGGGAAACTTCAAGGTCCAGTAAGATTTTATCTTGTACAAAATTTAAAAAACTCCAACTCTTAAAAATGATACCAGAAAATGACGTCTGTAAGACTGTGGCAGGAGGCTTTTTCCAGAACTATGTGCAGTTCTTCCCAATTCTATTTTTCCCTCCCATTACTTTGTACACAAAGATTTTTACACAGTCTTCTAACAGTGGCATGTTACTACTGGGCTAGAGTATTGCCCTGCCAGCATTGGAATTGACTCAAATGCAGTTGTGTTCAAATTTGCTGATGGGACAAGGGTTTTTTGCTGAACACACTTTAGCAAGCAAGAGGGCTTCTTGGCCTTTCGATGCTATGAGTCCCAGAAAAAGATGAATGAGGTGGTGACTTGCCTTGTGTTTTGAAGAGAGATCAAAAACTTATTTCTGGGGTCACCTCCCTTTTGGTACAGAAAGCGCACAGAGGGCTTTGAAGCAGCACTTTCACCCTCTTTGCATTCACTAGTAAATCTGAGACAGAGCTTGGCCCAAGGTTTGTGCAAAAATACTCTTTTGATGCAACTGTTAACCAGACAATATCTCTGGGAAAATTTGCAGGGGCAGAAAGCAAACCCCTCCCGGGAAATCTACTGAAATGGTTCAGAAGTTATTCCCATTCACTGTTGCTAACCTCTGCTGTCTAGCTGTCGGATATGCTTGGGACCATGTTGAAATAATTCTAAACAATGTACTGAGGCTGCAACATTGAGGAAACATAGGTATTTTCCATAGGTGTCAGGGGAAAATATTTTTATGGGTAAAAATGAGTTCCATAGAAAACAAGAACAGCATGGTAGAAAAAAAATTACATCCATAGAATGAAGATGCCCAGAATTCTTCTTTTGAAGTTACACAGAGTCAATATTTTCTAAATAAGGTTGTGAAACTTAAGAAGAAGGAGGAGTACATTCCACCTGACTGGTGCACAAGTTCATGTTTCCAACTTACAAAAACCATATTATTAAAAGAAAAATGTTCCGCCTTGTGGAAAAGTAGCCCATTAGTAATTGTATCAAAGGTAGGGTTAGATCAAGTATTCCTACAAGACAGTAGTAGTACAATGAAAAGCCTTTTGGCATCTATTTGACTACAGGAAACTTGAGCAAGCAGAAGCATCTTTCCCTGCTGCAAGCTGTACTTCCGATTTGCTGCTGCTGCTTAAACATTGTCAAAAGAAAACGTGTCAAAAAAGAACTACTCTATACAAGCAACTGGAACTATCCATTGCGTTCCAGCCAATTTGAACTAGAAAATATCAGACACACACTCTAGCTGAATATTCTAATGCATAGATGGAGTATACCATCACAAAGAAATGGGAACGCTGGAGAAAGGAGCAAATGCAGATGAATTTCAGGGAAGGAAATTATTGGAGAGCTACTGCAGTCCCTCGACTTTACAAGAAATGATGTCCAGTAAATCCCAACCAGAAACCTACATAACTCCATTTTGAAGTGAGTTGCATCTATGGTCCTCTGTCCTTCCTAGATGAAGAAACTGTGTTTTGAATCAATCTTCCAAGCAGTATGGCTAAAGACCTTAGATACCTCAATTTTTTTTTTTTTTTTTCCAGAAGCAACTGTCTCAAAACCTCTTTAAAGCTGGCTTTTCCCCTTAAGATGCTATATATTCAAAGAGCACCTTCTCATTTAACAGGGTATTCCAAACATCATTTCCAAACTTAGACTAAAAATAACACTCTTCCTAGTTATCTTTCTTTTTTTTTTTGCAGCTTCCTGCTAACATAGGCAGCAAAGTAGAGAACAGATCCCAGCTCTTTCTGGAACATCTTGAACAAATGCCCTTGCTTGTGTTCCAATCATTCACTTTGCCAAAATCCCTAATGATGAAGAAAAGGTTGTGAAGGCATTACTAGTAGTATGATATGGCAATGTATGGGTGTGATTTATCAAGTAGAATTTGTATCACATAGATGATACTGGCAAACAGCAAATGAAGGGGTTTCTTTCAGCTCTCAGACTGATGTTACATCTCAGTAATTTATTAAAAAGATAACAAGAAGGATATTTTATAACAGTGAACTTAATTACACCCCTACCATGGACATCTGAATCTTAGGAATAGACAGTGTCTGATTTAGGAAAAAAAAAAAGAATTATCACAGTTTAAAGAAGCATATGATCATGAACACTTTGCTGATGGAACATAGCCTATTCATTGGCTGAAATGAAGCAGGTAGACAGGACATAGGAAATATTGTTTTGTGGATCAAACATTTATTTTTTTAAAGTGATGCTTACAGATGGTGAACTCACCAACTTCGATATTGCACAGTAGATAAGGGTACCTAACTTGCTCCATCAAGTTATCCCTTGGAATCATCATCCAAGGGCATTTCCCCCTGCCTCTGTGAAAATGTGCCTACCTTTTTCACAATACTTTTGCAGCAGCATTGCTAGGCCTGATCAGCTGGTATGGAGGGTGAATTATCAGCAGCAAGGTGACTGGCCAGGGTCATTTGATTCCATGGATTTTGATCTACCGGATATTTTGAAGACCTGCTTCAGCCCTCTTTGTCAGACACAGCCTTCAAATGGTGCTAAACAATTGTTTGGGCTGTGGACCACATGAAAAAGTACTTTCTGGTGCCTGTACTGGGCCATATGCTCTTTATTCTCTCCCTCAACTTCTCCATCACCTCTCATCTCTTTCACATGAGCTATGTTCAAGGTCCACAGGATACTTTTCACAGAATCTTCAGGCCTGATGCAGTAAGAATGATGAACAGAACGCAGCTGGGATGAATTTTCCAGTTTGGATAAAACCTTTTGTGCACCCAAATCCCCCTATGCCCAGAAAAACCTTCACTAGTACTAGTGTTCTACCTAATCTGCAATTTAGTCTGAAAGAAAAGCTTTTGTCTGAGAGTATCTGAGAGATCTGCATGAAGCACAGATATCTGACCTATGCAATTTTGAATATCAGAGAAAAAAGAAAAAGGCAAGAAGTTTTTCATTTTACTGGTTTTAATTTTCAATTCCATGCACTTTTTCAAAAAGTTTCAATCTCAAATGGCCATCAACATATTTCAGTCATCTGTAAGTTAGTATTCCTATCAAATGTGTTTCAAATCAAAAGAATTTCAAGCCTCTCCTCAAAGTTCATATGCCTAGATTTAGTATTTCTGATCTAGATTAGATGAAAGGAAGACATTTTTTGCTGTTGGGGTGCGGGAACGCTGGAACAGGTTGCCCAGAGAAGTTGTGGATGTCGCATCCCTGAGCGTATTCAAGGTCAGCTTGGATGGGGCTTTGAACAGCAACGAATGCGACCCCTGATGGTAGATAAACAAAGCTTGAATATAGAAGAAACTCAGATTGAAGTACAGGAGCAAATTTTCTCTCAGCTCTTGGGGTAAGTTCAACGTTGTACAAAATTGCATTTCTCTGTGATTTTCACTACTGTAACAGAAAGCTTCATGAAAACTGTGCAGAAGATATCACATTTTAAAAGCGATAAGAACTACAATATCAAACACACGGGATGGGTTTCAACATGGGACACGCTCTGAGAGAAAATCTCTGTATTTCAACACTTCATCCCAATCATTAGGATTTCATGAAGTGCCAAAGAAGGCGGCAAAATGTCCTTCAGGACATTATTTACTGTAGTTCAGCCTGGCCATTAGTTGGAATTGGTGTTTGAACTAATGTCGATGTACCACACACACTTTCCATGCACTGAAAATTACTGTTTACAATGAATAAGCAATGAGGATCAAAATTGATTGAAAGCATCTTAAAAATGTCAAGTATTTCACTGTAAATGATCTAGGATCAAAATACTTATTCTACCTTAGTGAGGGACAAATAAATTCTTCCATACCACGATGGTTTAAAATTGTATAAACCAATGTTTTCTTCTGAAAAGACATCATCTAATTCTTTCTATTTGTAGAAGAAAATCTTCCTAGACATAGAACTCAGTAATTTTAAAGGAACAAATGAAAGGAAAATATTCTGCAAACAGAATTCAATGAAAAGCTGTGTTTTAAATATGAGGTAGATATTAAACAGAATTTTAGTACCAGATATTTGAAATAGTGTACCAGCTATTTTGCCCACAAAGAGTGGCATTTAGCATTTCAGTCTTTTCCAAGGTGTTCATGATCTGCTATGCTGATCTCTGTGCGTGCCTAGGTGTGTGCGGAAGGGGGGGCATGTGAAGGGGAGTGTCTATGTTTGTTTAACCCTCGTCGTGGCAGATTCATGCCTCAGCTCCATCATTTTTTGTAAGAAACTTCCCAGAGAGTGGATATGAAGTTTCATGTTCAAAAGAGATCAATTCCTAAGTCATCCATTTTACTTTACCTTGTAAATCACTTTGTTGATATTGATAAAATATGCTTTGTTGCATGTTTTATCAAATATGCTTTCACGCTACATGGAGGAATGAGAATGTGGAGAATCCCTCCAATGCCTTGCAACTTTTCTGCAAATAGATTTTCAAGAAAATCATCATTTCTCTTTTCAATATGTCTGGGACAGGCATGATGGTGGTGTCAACCTGTTGGAGTTTTTGTTGCTGAGGGAAGTTGTACGAAAGGATTGGTTTTTACATTGACCAGTTACTGAATCAATTGCATGAACACATTTGAAATTCAACTGGGGTTTCCTTTTTCTAGCAGACTACTTCTAGAATTAGCTAGCAGACTCAAGATGACTCTTTTTCTCTGTTTTTGTTTCTTTCCTATTTTCTTGGCTTCTTTGCAACTATCTACACAATTGTAGAACTTTTTTCCCAACTAAAATTGTTTCATAGACTGATAATTAAGATACGCTTTTTACAAGGAATGTTTTCAATCTTTGTTAGAGTTAAGAAAGTTAAGGACATAGGTCCTTTTCTTCCCTTATGAATATTGCAATGAAAAAGTTAAATAAAGACCAACTCTTTATTTTTATTTGGAATCCAAGTAGATAATTCCCATACAGTAATACATTTTGAGGACCGATGTTTGTCATTCTGATGTAAGTTGTCGCTTCTTAAAAACATGCCTTCAGTGACTACGTTGACAACACTTTCGGTGAAGATCCTAACTGGTCTTAGACACACATAGGGAGAAATTTGCTCAGCCAGTGTCAGTCTTAAGCATGCGTCTTAGAAGATCTTTCTAGAGCTGGGGAATTTTCTTATGAAAGGGATTCAGTTATGGAAGAGACAGTTATCCCGGAGTTTTACATTCATCTTGAACATTACTTAAGGAACTTAAATCCCATGTCCATTTGAATCTCGCTCTGCACAGAGCTTTGTCATGCCAGTCCTTGAAATGCATCTCTAAGAGAATTCACTAGCACAGAATGAATGAGGGTGGAAGCGGTCTGTGGGGCTCACCAAGTCCAATCCCCCTGCTTCAACCAGGATACCTAGAGCCTGTTGCTCAGGATTATATCTGGGCTTACTTTTAATGTCTTCAATGATCCAGACTCCACCATCTTTCTGGACACTCTGTGCCATGGTTCAGTCACCATCACAGTAAAAAATCAGTTTGTGATGTTCGGAGGCAATCTCCTGTATTTCAGTGTGTGCCCACTGCCTCTTGTCTTTTCACTGAGCATCATTGAAAAGACACTGGTTCCCTGCTCTTTACACTATTCCTTCCTACATTGCGATGCGATGTAGATAAATGTCAAAAACTTCCCTGAAGTCCAGGCAGACGATATTCTCTTCATCTACCAGGCAAGTTCATTCACCGGAGGACTTTAAAAAGTTGTCAAGCACAAATTTCCCCTGGTAAATCCATGCTGACTACATTTGTTCTGTCCTCCTTCATGTGCCTGGCAATGCTTTCCAGGAATAGCTACTCCATCAACTAACTTCCTGGGGATAAAAATGAGGCTGGCTGGCTTGTGCTTTTCTGAGTCCTCCTAGTTGCCTTTTTTCAAGATGGGTGACATTTGCTTTCATCCAGTCTTTGCTCACTTTCCTCAGTCACCATGATCCGTCAAACATGATCAGGAGTGGCCTCAGAATAACATCTGCTAACACCCTTGAGACCTGTGCATCCATCTCAACAGGGCCTGTGGACTTAATGGAATACTTACCAATTCAGTGACTATGCCCATAAAAATTTGCATGGGATAAGAGGACATTTTAACATGTACCTGAAGAGTGAGTGAAAAGCTATGGAAACAATCCAAAAAGACAAAGAGTAGAGTTCCCTTTGAGGACAAAGCATCCCATCATGGAGCTGAGCAGCTTTAGATCCAGGTAAGCTTCCTCTCTGAAAGGATGCAGAAGACATGATTTTACCTTATCCAGTAATAAAATGTGTTGACCATTCACTTGCAATACAAAAAATTCAATGATTTCCAAAATTATTGCCTCCTAACTAGACAATAGTGTACTGGCTGGGTATGCCCCTAACAGATGAAAGCACCTGCCTGATGTCTCTTATGCGTGCAGACGATTCGAATTAGGTCATTTGAGTGGGGATTACTGGTCTTCGAATTTTCTTTCTGATGAATTTGGAATATTTACTGAAGCAAGGACCTGAAGATGAGAACTTCATTTCCCATCAGCGCACTCTAACATCCATGGCCCTAATGCCATTGTTTCTCCCCAGCTGAGTCAAGAATTGATGAATACAAAGTGGATCAGCTCCAAAAGGAAAGATCAAGGCTGGATAATATTCTCTCTTGGTAAAGCTATTTATCTCAAATGAAGTGACTGGCTTCAGTGATTTCTCACTGGTCTAAAGCTACAAGGAGGGGGAGATGGACAAGGTTTCCTCGCACTGCCATTCTCTTTGTCACCTCAGTGTTTAATACGGGTATGAAGACATTCCAAAAGATAGCTTTGCAGAATTCATAAAATTCAGTCGTAAAAAATCATTTCTTAGCAGCTGAAATGAAAATAGCAAATAAAATGCAATTAATTCCGTGGAAGATTGAAATGATTGTTTCTTCATTTTGCATTGGAGGATGTATATTGTATAAGTTTGTCTTGCCTTGTTCTCCAGGTTTTGTAACTGGCACACCTTTCCTTATGAACGCACTGTTCTTTTCTAAATACTCTCATATGGAGGAACATGCTTCTGATAAGAAGAGCACTAGGATGTCTTTACTTGACCTTTTATTTTTACTGATGCTTGGTCCTCTGAAATGAATGGTTTTCTAAAATTGAAATGTGCTACTATTGTTCCCACGGGGTAAGCTGCGGACTCTTCCTGTCGGAGCTGTCACTAATCAGCTATTCTCCTATCTGCCTTTAGTAGTTGAATGTTCTGGTCTAAAAGTAGCACCTTCTGTGTAGCCATGCTCTTAGTTGCCAGTCTCATCCTAAATCCAAAGACCCTCCTGCAAAGGACCGCTGGTTCTGTAGTCAACTAAGGAAAAATGACGTGTCCATCCATGCTTTCTGATTTAAAATATTAGGGTATGATGTCCCTAAACAATTCTCTGCAGTTGAACACTACTTATCTTTGGCGTGTTTCTTCAACTCACTCGCAAGTCATTCATGCCTTAGGTTATTGGGAGAATTGCTTCATTTGAAGATGATTAAAAGGGGTATGAGAATACTTTTGTGCTTCTGCTATGAGGATACTTTTCAAATCCATACAAACTCCCTGCAAATGCAAAAACCTGCATCCTGTATTGTCCTAGCTTATAATATCAAAATGCATCCTATTCCCACCCTCAAGAACTGAGGAAACCAGGGGTGGCATCGTTTTTTCCTTCTCTCCTGTTAATGGGCCCATCAATGTCTTGCCACATGACTCAGAGATAACTCCCTCCAGGAGCCATTTCTGTTTCACGGGTAATCAAGGACCCACATCATGACTCAGAACGATATCAGCCCATTGGGAGATGCTCTGCCCAGGGGGTAGGAGCTAAGCATCCCCACCTGGATATCATCTGGGTTTTAGAAGGCAAGTAGCACTATTTCTACTGCATTGCCAGAGGAACGGCCACCCTTAGCCACTGGTTTTCCAGAGGATGAGAGCTACCAGATGGTTTCTACAGAATCACCACTTCAACAAGACCATTTCATCCAAACTGCTTTCACCACCCTAACTAGCAGGATGTCAGTTTGTATTCTGACTCTGTCAGTGGTTTTTCTTTTGTACTCTTGCATGGATTTGGGTTTTTTCCCCTTTTCCTAATAAACTGGATTTCTGACTTGGAGTCTTGCTGCAGTGCTGGATTTCTTTAGCCCAACTAGCTCCCGACACCGACAGCGAGAGTGGGCTGCCCCAAGAAAGCTGTCGAATCCGGGCTGCAGCTGTAGGGCACAGCTGCTCTACGGCACAGGTGGACTGCCTTGGGGATAGAACTGCGCTGAGGGCAGGGACAAGGAACAGGGAGAGGTCTTCTGCATATTTTTCAGTTTACTCCCTGGAGGGTCAAGGACAGAAAGACAATGATTCAAAGGCATCCATCAACTTCTAAATGGGGGGAAGGTCCCAGGGGAGGATGCAGTCTTTAACCAACTGGGAGAAACTGGGGGTGGTAGACAAGGAGGGGAATACAATGTTGAAACCAGTAGGGGGACTACAGGGGAGGAGAGTAACTTGAAGAAACCACTGGGGTTTTGAAGGGTACAAAATTGAGAGGGAAGTTTCTAGAGAAAGGGGCAGGCTTGGGGAGAGGTTGATGTTCAATGGGAGAAGGAACAGGGAACAAAAGGGCAGGTCTTTGGGGAGAGGGACAGCTAGGGCAAAAGCCAACAATACTGGGGGGAAAGGAACAATCCATTCATAATAACATATGCTATAACAGCACAAAATAGGAAGCCTTAGAAAACGGACTACTAGAACTGCAGTACAATAATAAACACACACTGCAACAGAGTGTCTCACTGGTTTGGCTTTCAAAGCAGAAGAGGTGCCAACCTAAAAATTTCCCAACTTCAAGGTTAACTGGCTGCAGTTTTGATTTCCTTCTTAAATATATCACCAAGGCGCTACCAGCTTCTGTAATTGGCTCAGCAGCATGTCTGTTCTTAGTGCCAAGCAGGGATTCACTTTGCCAGGCATGGAGGAAGCTTCTAGGAGCTTTGCACAAAAAATCACTTCTGTGGCTGGCTTCTTCCCTCCCCACCAAAAACCAAGCCATGCCAAACCAACACCTTAACTAATTCGTAGTACTTAGTACGCATCCAAGAATGTCTTTTAAATGATGCTTTATGTTTTTACCAAACGCACTGAAAAGAAGTGGATCCATAATATTGATAAAAATTGTTCCAGTTCAATAGAAATATTGGGTCATGCAACTCTAGATTACATAGCTGTTTTTTTGTACAATACCCAGAGGCTTTTTTCACCTCCATGGAAGAGCCTAAATGAGGGATGTGGGAGTCCAGGCGGCTCTCCAAAATGCAGTTTATTCCATCCAAGACGTTGCAGCAGTCCAGGGTAGTGGGCAACAGAGCCTGTGCCTACAGCTGTCAGCTCTAGCTACAGGCAGGCCTGGAGACCCTTTGGTTTTGGCACTTTGCTGAGCATCTTCATACAGTAGAACCAATCTATCCCTTAACTATTATCTATAGCCTATCCTAACGACTCTAATTACCATATGTTGCTATTCTCCACTCACTAAAAGTCAGTATATTACAGTTGAAGCGGAAAGTTGTTTTTCAGTTTTCTTGACAGTGGAAAATTTGGAGAGCTTTTTCTGCTTGCAGCATTTGCTGACTTGTTTGCCTGTGCTAGCTTCCTGCTTGGTAAAAACATCTTCTTGTTTGGGGTGGGTTTATCCTTTGCTGTAAGTCATAAAACCCTCTTCTAACTAAGGTATCCTCGGTTATCCAGTAAGACTGGCTCAGCAATTCTTTTCTTCTAGATCAAAACTTGCTTCCAACTCTATTCCTTCTTCAGACTCCACATTGAAAAATCTTTCTGCCAAGCATACATATCTGTGAGACTTTCTTGTCAAACTTTCATCTTTCCCAACACCTCTAAAGAAATGTTTCCTGATGGTTTGGATCAGAAGATCCAGTATTGCCATCCTGAGATTTTTCTTTCGAAACCCATAAGCTGTGCTCAAGGTGTTGGCTATGTTCTTCATTGTGCCTTGCATCTATTTTGGCTAGAAAGCCAGTGTAGATGATGTCCTTGCTGCAGTAGCCATGGGAAATAAGGTGGAGTGTCTGGCTGATGTACCGGGATGTAGACTATCCAGCACTCCCCCAGGGAGGCGAGGATCCCTAAAGGAATAGAATATTGGCTATGCTCTGGGAGTTTTACAGAGAGAAAGATCCTCACAGCTCAAATGATTTGTCTCCTGGTGTTCTGAGGAGTATGTGGTGAAGAAGAAGGCTGCTGTCTTTTCCAAGAATCTTCCGTGCATTCAAGAGGATCATTGAACTTCTTGTCTGAGAATGAAAGAAATATTAGTAGTAATTAGTACTTTTTCTCTGTCTGTGCATCACTGATTGAATTTGGGTAGGCAATATTTTTTTTATTTATTTATTTGAATTATTCATCATAAGGTCTTCCAAATTCCCAAATTCTGCTTCACTTCTTTCTGTTGTAGGCCAGTCTGGTTCATCTTCTCTTCTACTGTATTATTGCAGACCATATCTGAATGGATTTTTTTTTTCATTTTGAACATTTGGTTTAAACTGAATGAACAGAACGCTTTATTTATCCTTATTTGACCAGTTTGCAAGGAAATACAGAATTTTGAAGAGAAGTGACGTGACTCCACTTGAGGTTTTCAATGGAAGAGAAGAATGACGATGTCCTACATTCACAGCATTGTTTACAGTAACATTGCAGCTAGTTTCCAGCAACGAAGGTCAGGTTCTGGAAGCAGGCATGCATGATTGTAGAGAAGTCTAAAAAGTTTCAGTTTGGCCGCTTTTCTTGAAAAATAGCTAATATGTCTCAACGTTGTGCTGAATCTTGTTGTACAGACACTTCTTTTGAGGTCTGAACTCCTTGCTGGACTTCTGTATCTAAGAATCAGATACAGTAAACCTATGTTTCCTTATATGCTGTAAGAATTTGGTTCTAATCTAGAAGAGCAAGAAAAGGTTGCCATATTAATACAAGGTAAAGAACCTGCTAAGAAAGCAGTTAATGGACTGCTTTTTTTATTGGAGCAGTGATTTAGTGGTTTGATGGGTTTTTTTTTTTTTGCTTCTCAATAGAATTTAAGAAGTGGTGGGGTAAGAATGTGTGGATGTTTATAGGTTTGCCTTGAAAGAAGAATTACAGGGGAAACTGTTGTAAAGAATTGATGCAGAGCTCTATGCATTAATGCACTCTTCCGTACAGAGTTTCAGAAGTGAAAACCAAGAGGAGAGAGTGCCGACAAGATGAGAGTGCCGATTTACTAGAATGAATTCAAGATAGCATTCTTTTCTCTCTGAATTACAGCTCTAAACCTCAGGGTAGTAATAGGAAGTACATAACAATCTCAAAGATTTAAAAATGGATGATGAAGTTTTCTATCCAGTAAACTGTAAGGCTTCACATTTTAACCTGGTTTGCATTTTGGCAAAAGCCTGGAATCTTCTGCAATTTGCCAGATAACAAGGGATTTAGAACAGGAAGTATGCAAGTAATCATTTGGAGCCTTCATCTCCCTTCTTAGAACAATGGATACATTTATTATGCTCCTATTTTTATTCCATCAGGGGATTTGATCATGGAAATGTCTAGTCATTCTTTTCTTGTTTTCAACCCCTCAAAGAGCATGAATCCAAACTATTCAGAAGTTCTTGATCTGCAACAGTGACAAGCACTATACTGGTAAGAGTCAGTGGACATTAGCAGATCCCCTATGCCAGCCCCCTATGGCGGGCAGTTCTGGCAGGACTGATGTGTGAGGGGCTGGAATTCTGTGAAATAGAACATTCTATGAATGGGGAAAATGGAAACAGATTCTGAACGTTCAACCCAACACGTGAACAAGTACTAGGGCAGGTAATTTTCTGTGGAAATTTCTTTAGCCCCAGTGTTGTGGATGATGATTACTCTTCCTACCTCCTTTGGTCAGCTGCCAGCACAGTCACGTTACTCCGCTTATGGACAGAAAACCAGAAGAAGTCATTTTTGAACAAAACACCCAGCAGGACCTTAGAGTGTTTTTGCTGCAAAATGTTTCAAGGCAGATAGGGAAACAATTCCATTGTAGAGAGTGTGCTGAGAAGACAAGTTTGGAAGTTAAAAACCATGGGATCTGTTTCTATATATGTCACTGATTTTGCTTATTATCAATTTGGTGGAGTTTCTTGTTTTGTTGGGTTTTTTTTTTTGGTTTTTTTTGTTGTGGTTTTTTTTTTTGGTTTTTTTTTGTTTTGTTTTGTTTTTTTCCTGCATCCTTGAGATGAAAGCATAAGACAGAAAAGTACGGTAAAGTTAAAATACTTTTGAGATGGCTTGTGCTGAAAAACTTGTAGCTACTGCTAAGGCCCATAAGCCAGGTCCTGTTTCATTTCTGAGAAGCTATAAAATTCCCATTGGTAATTTAGTTCTAAGCATCTGTTGTTATGGTGGAGATGCAAATTAAGAAGAACAATTTTTGAATCTGTAGGGATGTATTTACCATTTTGGAGCTGCCTTTTCAGTCTCTGAGCCATCAATGAAAAGAAGGAGAAGAATCTACACTCTTTTCAACCTGTGGACCATCCACTACTGTCCACGTGCTCAGATTCAAAGCCAAACAATCCTGTCGGGCCTGATTGGGAGGAATTATTTGGATTCAAAATACTAGACTAGTATTTGATTTCCATCAGCACAGTCCATTGGGCACGAATTTTGATATCAATAGAACCTTTCACGGGGATCCATCTTTCTCACCTGCAGTACATTTTAAAGAGAAGAGGCATTGTTGAATGGCTTCAGTGAAAAAAAATCTTAAATGCACTCTGAATGGAATTGAGATCCAAAGGAGCCAGTATTTCAAGAAAGCCTGAGATGTTGTCTGCCATGAGATCCCTTCTAAGAGGTTCTATTAAGGTACCAAATTCTTCATCAAAATACTGTCAGATTGGTCAGAGGGGAAAAGCAAACTTTTTGAATGGTCCTTTGGGAAGACAGGGCTTGCAGCGAATTTAGTACTTGCTGCTAGGTTGCCTACATTCCAGGAAAGAGTATTAAATACTGAAATTCGACCGATGGTGGATGAAGTCTTTGTGACTGTGAAAGTCCAGTGCATGGCAATCTCAGAAAGGAACCCATCAAAGCCCCTGAAATGCCAACACACAAGTTGTGAGTTGGCAGTGCATGCCAGGTTTTAGCAAACCACAGCAAAATGCTGATTGCAAAACGAGGCCATCAAGTCACATCCGGTATGAAGCAGTAGGAAAGAGGAAAGCAGCTGAGAGCGTCAACCCTGCTAAGTAGTCTCAGTATTCTTATTGCCATTAGCAGAAATGTGAAATGAGTCTATAAAAATTACAAAGGAGGCAAAAGAAAAGGGAGTGATGACTCCTCTGGCATAGTGTTTCCTAACAGGGATCTTCAAAATCCTGTAAAGATTCTCTCATCCTTTAAAAACTGAAGGAAGGTATTAATGGCAGTAAGGAAATGGCATCAAATGCTAGAAAGACTCTGGGCAGTGTACTTCTAGACAGAAATGCCACTGATGGAAAACCGACTAAACTGGCACCAATGCAGCAGCATTGTACTAAAGCCCAGAAATTGTCCACGGCTTCACTCTCTGCCATTCCTTTCATATGCACACAGCAGCTCTGCAACATTCCTACTCATCATCTCCTTGGCAAACTGGGCGTGAGGGTCCGTAGTGACGCAGAGTCCCCAGGCAGGTGCAAAGGAGAGCCGCTTTCTTGCAAAAGCCAGGCTTTTGAAGCAGTCAGGCCTTTATCACTTGCATAGCTTTAAGCCGCAACAAACATAATTCAACCAACCGTCATACCCCACGCTGTGAACACGCAATGCTTCTAGAACTTCTTGATCTACCTCTAATTCAGCTGTCTCACTTTCCCCTAGTCATTTTCTACTTAGCCAAAGTAACGGGCCTCAGCCATGGTTTTACAAGGCCTTCCTTTCGGAAAGTTCTACCTATATGCAACAGCATACCACTAGTTTCTTCACCACCAAGAGTTTAGGTAGATGATTGGCATCTGCCCTTGTGGTGAAACACAATGGGGAGAGAAAATGCTGTTGGAGATGTTCAGTCATTCCATTTTCTAGACAGGCCAAATCAAAAGAAAAGCAAGCTATAGGATTGTGTACTTGCTCTTACAGAACACCTGCTGCCATCTGACAATGAACTAGCAGAAAATCAGCAAGAATGAGACTTGAGGCAAACAACCTTTGGAAGGGAATAATGGGTTGATAAATAAAGACAACAGTTTCCAGGCTCTTGAGATACTTTAAATGACAGCAAAGGATTTGAGAGCCGAGGCTGAACTGGTGGGGAAGGATTCAAAGAATCCCAAGAAAAACATGACCAAAGAATAAAAGAACCCCAAGAAAAATAGGGGCAACTGACCTGTTAAGGCCTTCAGGAAGTCAGTGGCCGCTGATTTAGATAGGCCATTCAAGTTCATTTACTGGTGCATTTTCCACTCCTATTTCACCTGTCAGCATCACAGGGTGAATTGAGACCTTGGAATCAAGATTATTTGGGATTCTGTTCTTAGCTTTAGGAGAGAAGTACAGCAGGTGAAGTACCTGTTACTGATGTGATACCCAGGAACAGAGAGTTGACACATTTCATTGAAGTCCAATCACAACTAGCAATACTAAGAGGATAGGATTGGCGCCTTTTCATGACGCTCTTCTTGTTACGCAGCCTGCTCTGATTCTGGTGAAACTTTTTCATTAGCTTCTCTCTAAAAAGGAGAAAAACCAATTAAATGTCCCTCCCTGCTGATGCTAATCGAGTCAGAGGTCTATGAAAGGGCCAAAAATATTCGGAATTCTTCTTAGACAATGGAAATGGAAGCAGAGCTACCAATCTATTTCCTTGCAACATATCCCTAAAACTCATTCCCTTCTATTCATCACTTATGTATAGCCAGCAGTACATTCAGGAAAAGATGAAACTGACTGATGTCAGCAAGGGAAGGACTTGAAAGAACTATTCCCATGAATCATCGTATAGACAGTAACTCTAGCATTAAAATCAGAACCCTTTTAGTAAGTATCACTTATGGGAAATTCAGGACTCCTGCACAATGGACCAAGAGGATTAAGCAGAAGCCGTTTATGGTTTACATGATGCACTTACTCATTCTGACTCTCTGCACACGCTAGTCACGCTTTTCTTATTGGTGCCTTTGTCTTGTCCACGCATTCTGCATGCACCTCTCAGAAGATGTGTTTCCTTACAGTCCAGGTACTTTGCCCCTCCCCCCCCCCCCCCGTTTTGGAGTTCTTGTGGTCTTGGAATTTAGTTTCTCAGCTTTTCCTCTCTTGTTTTAGCAAGGCTTATGTCTTGATGAATTCCAGAGGGCCCTGAGAAAATTCTGAGAAGAACCGTTCCACGCTGGATGGCTGGTGCAGCCCGTAGTCTAAGCGGTTCAGATACATTGTCACAATTGCCCCTTCTTCTTGCACCAGCCAGATCTTTTCCAATGTCATTTTTAGCAAGAGGCACACCAGTTTCACCATGCATGGAATAACACAAAGCAATGAAATAATGACTACTGGTAAAAACAAAGCTCCATTTACGAGATCTTTCAACCACCCAGTTCTTTCCCATCCCTCAAACCATTGATGCAAACCCCACTCGTTCCCAGTCAATTTCTTCATATTGTCTTGTACTTGTGTGAGTTTCGTATGAATGGCTGCAGAATGGTCCAAAAGATTCATGCAACATATTCCTTATAAAATTCCTAACACTCGTACCCATGTGCTAGTAACAATAAATCTATTTCACCTCCTATTTGCAGTGTGCTATATCTAATAGGATCTACGTCAGTGAGCACCTGACTTAAAATAGAAGAAGTTACGATAAGTCGTTTGAACATCCAGCACCCCAAATGATTAAAAGCAGCCAAACCTTGAGAAGCAGCGCCATCTAGCATAAGGAAGAACACAGTTATTCCTGCTGGAACGAGCAAAACTCGACATAATGGTGCCAATCACGTCTTTAGCTAGTGTTCCTCTCTAGGTATTCCCGGAAACGAAAAAGCGGCTTCCTCCAGCAAAACCCATTATGAAGGTAAGAGAGCCCGCCGAAGAGCGGCTTCTGTTAAAAGAATCCGGCTACCGGCACCTACCTTCGGAGAGCTGCGTATGCCCTTCTTCTGCGTCTCTTGCCGCCTAGACCTTAGCGAAAAGCTTTTCCAGGCATTATCTCAAAAAGGAAATGTGCCATCACGACGGTTGTCATGAAGGTACTCGAGTTCTTACATTCTCCTGGAGAAAAGAAAATATAGGATTGACCAGGGAGTGCTGCAAATGGCTAAGAACGATAGAAAAGAAAGTTGTTTGAGAAAATTTTCCTACTTATGGTAATGTAAGTTGAAACTGTTGGAAAGTGGTTAGTTATCGTTTTCCCTCAGTTTCAGAGCTGCTCACTTAATCCCAGTGCTGTGCGGCTTCGTTCTTGACGTCTCAGCATCGGCCGAACTCTCCGGCTGCCGGAGGCGAAGAAGCGGCTTTTTCGCGCCCAGAGCTTTCTGCCGGTCGCGGTGCGCTCCGAACCGCGGCTTCTGCCGAAAGCCGCCAGGGACCGGCACCTACCTTCGGACAGCTGCGTATGCCCTTCTTCTGCGTCTCTTGCCGCCTAGACCTTAGCGAAAAGCTTTTCCAGGCATTATCTCAAAAAGGAACTCTGCCAGCACAGCAAGCGTCCCACGACGGTTCTCATGAGGGTACTCGAGTTCTTACCATCTCCTGGAGAAAAGAAAATGTAAGATTGGCCAGGAAGTGCTGCAAATGGCTAAGAACGATAGAAAAGAAAGCTGTCCAAGAACTTTTTCCCTACTTATGGTAATGCAAGTTGAAACTGTTGGAAAGTGGTTAGTTATCGTTTTCCCTCAGTTTCAGAGCTGCTCACTTAATCCCAGTGCTGTGCGGCTTCGTTCTTGACGTCTCAGCATCGGCCGAGCTCTCCGGCTGCCGGAGGCGAAGAAGCGGCTTTTTCGCGCACAGAGCTTTCTGCCGGTTGCGGTGCGCTCCGAACCGCGGCTTCTGCCGAAAGCCGCCGGGGACCGGCACCTACCTTCGGACAGCTGCGTATGCCCTTCTTCTGCGTCTCTTGCCGCCTAGACCTTAGCGAAAAGCTTTTCCAGGCATTATCTCAAAAAGGAATTCTGCCAGCACAGCAAGCGACCCGCGACGGTTTTCATGAAGGTACTCGAGTTCTTACCATCTCCTGGAGAAAAGAAAAAGTAAGATTGGCCAGGAAGTGCTGCATAAGGTTTAGAAGGATGCAAAAGAAAGCTGTCCAAGAACTTTTTTCCCTACTTGTGGTAATGTAAGTTGAAACTGTTGGAAAGTGGTTAGTTATCGTTTTCCCTCAGTTTCAGAGCTGCTCACTTAATCCCAGTGCTGCGCGGCTTCGTTCTTGACGTCTCAGCATCGGCCGAACTCTCCGGCTGCCGGAGGCGAAGAAGCGGCTTTTTCGCGCCCAGAGCTTTCTGCCGGTCGCGGTGCGCTCCGAACCGCGGCTTCTGCCGAAAGCCGCCGGGGACCGGCACCTACCTTCGGACAGCTGCGTATGCCCGTCTTCTGCGTCTCTTGCCGCCTAGACCTTAGCGAAAAGCTTTTCCAAGCATTTTCTCAAAAAGGAACTCTGCCAGCACAGCAAGCGTCCCACGACGGTTATCATGAAGGTACTCGAGTTCTTACCATCTCCTGGAGGAAAGAAAATGTAAGATTTACCAGAAAGTGCTGCAAATGTCTAAGAACGATAGAAAAGAAAGTTGTTTGAGAAAATTTTCCTACTTATGGTAATGTAAGTTGAAACTGTTGGAAAGTGGTTAGTTATCGTTTTCCCTCAGTTTCAGAGCTGCTCACTTAATCCCAGTGCTGTGCGGCTTTGTTCTTGACGTCTCAGCATCGGCCGAGCTCTCCGGCTGCCGGAGGCGAAGAAGCGGCTTTTTCGCGCCCAGAGCTTTCTGCCGGTCGCGGTGCGCTCCGAACCGCGGCTTCTGCCGAAAGCCGCTGGGGACCGGCACCTACCTTCGGACAGCTGCGTATGCCCGTCTTCTGCGTCTCTTGCCGCCTAGACCTTAGCGAAAAGCTTTTCCAAGTATTTTCTCAAAAAGGAACTCTGCCAGCACAGCAAGCGACCCACGACGGTTATCATGAAGGTACTCGAGTTCTTCCCATCTCCTGGAGAAAAGAAAATGTAAGATTGGCCAGGGAGTGCTGCATAAGGTTTAGAAGGATGCAAAAGAAATTTTTCCAAGAACTATTTTTCAGCTTATGGTAATGAGCTATACTGGAGGCTCAGACCATTCTTCTTCTTGGAATTGGTGAAGGATGCACAAGCACTGCTGATTGTGCTTCGTTGTGGTACAGGTAATAAATAGTTGATTGTTTTAATAAAAGCACACTTGAAATGCTAAGAGACAAATTTTAAAGCATAATTAATTGGAGAAAGATTCCTAAACTTGTGGCCGGTTTCCCCAACCCATCTATTGATTACAAACGACATTCCTTGCTGTTGTTCTGGTGCATGAACCAAAGCCCAGTGATGTCTACTACTTAAGAAAGAGGTTCTACCTTCTTACTAGAATATGTTCTTACCCTTTTAAAACACTACCCCGAACATTAAGAACAAGAGATTACCTGATGAAGTAATGAAGTGCTTTCGTTGAAAGTAAATTGCATTTGAAGGAAACGGGTTTGGGGGCGAGCACAGGAAGATCTCCGAAGTAGAGTGCCAGCTTAGTTCTCTGCTTCAGAGATAAGTGAAGCAATTCAGGAATGTCTTTCCGTGAAAATAGTTTACAGATCTTTCTGCACAACAGGTAACCACCAGCATCAGAAATGTGTGCAAATAACAGACTACTCACTACAAGGTTGTCATCCATGAGTGGTAAGGCAACTCAGACTCATAGCAGTGGTTTTGCTCTTGTGCCTCATAGAATAGACAGAAAAGAATGCGGAAAACTAATTTTTCCATCTAGTTTCTTTCAGTATTGGTTCCAGGACTATTTTCCTACCCTCAGGAGACAGCAAAAACTGTCAACAACTGAAATGCTTCAGAACTTGAAATGATCTGAATGGCAAATATTTCTCCTCAAATAAAATTTAAAACGTAAGTCATAACGGTAAAACAGATCGAGCTATTTAAAGATGAATGTTCTATACATACTAAAACATTCCCAGAGATAACTATTGTGTCCTAAATCTGTTTAAAAGTCCAGAGTTCCTGGTAAAAAAACTTCTATGCAGATGAGGTAGCTACATGATAGTCTCTTTCCAGCTTAATTATACTCTTCACTCTCACCACCTCTACCAGTTGATTTTCGTAAGTTCTTAGAAAACAGTACTTTAACTTTTTTAGTTCTATGAAAAAAAATGACAGTGACAAGAGTTCTTTGCACTGCCTGTTTTCTGAGAAGCCTGACCATCAAGCCTTAGGAACTTGATCATGAGTTTTATTTCATCTCAAAGTAAATTTTAAGGGCGTGGCAGAGAGAATGGGAGCCTCATGTAAAACAGTTTAGGCTTCTAATTCTTGTATTGTCCTACTTACCTATGACAAGAACTGGAAAGAGGATAGATTCCAGTTAGCAGCTGTTAAACATTTGCACATACTCTTCCGCTAAAGAAGAGGTCAAGGATGGTTTTCTGGCCCTCCCTCCACAAGCTGCAGCTTCCTTCCAGGCACTTTCACCTGTTGTGGCATGGAGCCCTCCAGCAGCTGCACTGTAGGTATGTGTTCCTCCATGGTTCTCTAGGGACTGCTGGGAGACAACCTGCTTCACTAGGATATCTCCAGGGACTGCGGGGGATTCTTTGCTCTGTCAACTGGAACACCTCCTCCTCCTTGTCTTACTGTAGTATCACGGAGCTGCTTCCCATACTGGTTTTTCCCCTCACTTGCCACTGCCCATTCATATGTTTTGTGCTTTTGACAATATATTCTCACAGAGACTGATGGGCTCAGCTGCAAAAATGTGTCTTGCTAGAAAATGACATGCTCTACAAAACCACGATTTTATAGAAAAGAATAGTGGAAGTACAAATATACTGCTAAAGGTCCGGAAACTTGACAGTGCTTCATTGTAATACATCCCCTGATTTTGCCTTCTTTCTCCTTAAGATCTGGAAAGAATATTGGGCAGGAGACAGTGTTGTTTCAAGGAAAAGACTTTTTTAGGATTCTAGGGTGCATCTTCAACTTTCTTGAGAAAATTGAGAAAAGGCCCTTTGTCTTTTGTGATAAATATCATTAGGCAGTAGGGACAAATTCTGACCAACAAGAGCAGGTCAAAATCTGGTGAGATCAAGCAATATACCTTGAGTGGCCAGGACAGAATCATAGAGTGGTAGAATCAGTTGAATTGGAAGGGGCCCGTCAGGAGCATCAAGTCCAACTTCTGGCCCTGCATGGGACCTTCCTCAAGAATCACACCAGATGCCTGAGAGCAATGTCCCAAAGGTTCTTGAACTCAAGATAGGTGTGATGCTGTGACCACACCCTGGAGAGACTCTTCCAGTGCCCAGCCATCCTCTGGTTAAAAAACTTTTTCCTGATACCGGACCTGAGCCTCCCCTGACTCAGCTGCATGCTATTTCCTCCAGTTCTGTCCTTGTAAACCTCATTGGAGAACTTTCTGATACCTTCATGTCTTTTTTCATTGTGGTACCCAAAACTGCCCCCAAGCACTCAAGGTGAGGCCGCCCCAGAACACAGCAGAGCAGAGCAGAGCAGGACAATGCCCTCTCTTGCCCAGCTGGTGATACTGTGCCTGATGCACCCCAGGACAGGCTTGGCCCTCCTGGCTGCCAGGGCACTGCTCATACCCATTTAGCTTGCCATTGGCCAGGAGCCTGGCTTCCTTTCAGCCTCTGGCTCCCTAGTCTATACACACACACAGAGCAGGATTGCCCTGTCCCAGGTGCTGAATTCAGCACTTGCCATCGCACAACTCCCTAAGGTTGGGGATTGCCTGTGGGAATCCTTGGAAACAGAGGATTTTGGGAAAGCTGCAAAAGGCAGGCCTCAGAGACAGCAGAACTGTGCTTGGAGCTAAGCAGTAGTCATAAGGTTTGTCAGCAGAAAAATGATAGAAGAAGTAGAGAAGTAAGGACAAATAGAACAATGGCCTGTGTATTAAAGCTTGACCAGAAGAACTCCCTAAGCTACAGCAAAGTAGATCTAGCCAGATGTTAGGAAGTTCTAAGCTTAATAATGGAGCTCTGTGCATTCTATCTTAAGGCTTACAAGCAGGTCTTTTATTCAAAAGAAGCAAGCGTTCTTTGAACCAAAGTTCTGTGTGCTTCTAGGGATCGGAAAGAACTACTGTCAATATGCTTTTGCTTTGTGGGATTGGTCAAAAAGCTTTTCAAGTAAGTTGTAACATGAAGTTCTTTTTCTGCTGCTGGGGACGTGAGCTGCTGGCATCTTCCCACTGTCATAACCATGTCATGAGACTGATGCTGGAAAATACAACAGCTTGGGACACCTTCCCCAGCAGTCCCGCCCCTTTCGTGATTTGTGCATAGACTCCCGGCCAGCCATAATTGCCCATCTCTCTTATTTGTCAAGATCTCTCTGCAGTGTCTCACTGGCCTCAAGGGAGTTAGTTGACAGCTCCTCCCAATGTAGCGTCTCTGGCAAACTTGCTTAATATTCCTTCAAGTGCCGAGTCCAAGTGCTTCAAAAGATGTTGAAGAGAACTGGCCCAAGGACGATACTGTCTTAGCCACTGAAATTAGCGCTTCATGCTTCTTCTTGCTCCTTAGTGCAGAAATCACAACAAATATCTTCTTTGTTTCTTTTCTATCCATGCAGATATCTTTGCTTATGCTCATGCTTTTTATCCCAACAGCAGCTGACACGACATTTACATACAGAGCAAGAGCACGCTTTTCCTGCTGTTACTAGACTTAACAATTTTGCAATCTGTCAATCAGATACCTTTGCAACTGAAGTCAGACCTTCAGCATTTCTCATCAAAAGAGTAGAATGTCCTCAGAAGAAGAGAAAACTTTGCTGCATACTCTGTAAGCCTGCAGAATAGATCATAAGGAGTTAGCATCACAATCATTTCAGCACTGACCCTATACTTGAGCAGGGAAAAAACTTCAAAGAACAGCTAATTAATGCAGCAACATAATCTAAGGAATAAAACAACTAGGATCTTCCAAACTGGTCCCTGCGGTAGAAATGTACTTGTAAGAATACAGAAGGTAAAAGATATGGTTTGGAAAGGCTACATCCTTGCTAAGCTAAATTGGATCTCATCCTGTAGATGAAAGATCAAGAAGCTCAAAGTGGAGCTAGAGAGACATGTCCAGATCATGAGATAGAGAAAAGCATTTTTCAAGATAATTAGGCATTTTGGTGGACTGGGCAGTTAGGTTAAATCTGCCACACTTACTCACTTTTGGGGACTGAATTGTGGAGTGCTAAACCATATCTGCTGCTCTAGAAAGTAAAAGAGACACATCCAAATGGTATGGCTAGTGTGAGGACTCTCACTCTCTATTGCTAAACACTTCATAAGCTATTAACCTGTCATAGGAACAAAATGAAATAAAGCCATTATACCATCTTGGAATGGAAAAATATGTTCAAAATATTTTTTTTCCTTCTGTTTTCTTCCTCGTTTTTTTTTTTTTTTTTTTTTTTAATCCCTGAAGATATGATTCATAATTTCAACCATTCTGGAATGCTTTCAACAGATGAAGCCAGCATAGTATTTTTCTAACAGGCTCTTGCCCCTTACCTTCTTCATTACTGTTTTGGAATATACTCCACAGTCATTTGATCTCAGTCAGTTTTTTATCTCTCTCCCCCCAAGACAAATTTTAAAGGACTACCTAACCACTAAAAATCATCATTTCTCTGGTTTCTCAAAGCTTTTTGAGAAAGTTGTTTTGTTTTGGTTTTTTCATATTGCATCATTCCTAATGTCTTCAGACCTACTACAAGTGGAAGTTCAAATAAATCTTACCTTAAAGAGACTGTGAAAGATAACAAACTGCCAGTCTTGGTATTTGTATTTTTCTAAATCCTTTTGATTTCAAGGTTGCCTTCCTGAATGCGCAGTTTAATTAGAAAACATTGTGTTTCTAAAGGAGACCCAGTTCAATTGCTTCTGCAAGTTCACCTTCATTTTGTAGGATTGTACTTCAAGAAATCTTGTTTCATTCAAACATTAAAAGAATAGATTTGACATCATATGTGACCCTTTCATCTCTCTCATCTGTATTTCATTGCGTGAGTTTCACAGTTGCCTCCAAGAAGATTCCTTTCAATTCGCATAGCATGTTATCTGAAGATCTGTCTGCTTTCTTCACTTGCTTGAATGGGAAGACATGGGAAATACATTCTGAAGGTTATCTTTTATAGTCTACTTTTACCTACCAGTGTGCTTCTATTGACTAGAACCAATTTCAGCTGGAAAGAACATATTGTTCTGATCCGCTCCTACCAAGGGGGGATGATGTTTTCTTAACTGATCTCGGAGGGCAAAAGACAAGATGGAAAAGGGATTGCAGTATCACTCCAAACAAATGCACCTTTCTAGAATGACCACAGCAAATGCCTTCAAGGAATTAGGGAGAGGAAAAGAATAGAAAAGAGGGGGAGAAAGAGAGAGGGAGTATAGCTACCAAATGGAGAGAGATGAAGTCCTCGCAGCCCAGCCGATGGAGTTCTCCCAGGGGAGATCTCAAAGTCCTGGTTATCTCAAGGTTCTATTCTAGTCCATTGCTGAGGGGGGAAACAGATCTAGAAATGGCTGAGGGGGAGCAGATACAATAAAGAGCAAGTCTATTGAAATTGCTGAGGGGAAAATGGTATTGAAGACGGGTACAGACAGTCCATGTTCTCAGCAGGAGAAGTCAATATCAATATCAGCAGTGAGTGGGAGCTATTGTTTCAGGACTGGTTTCTATAGGAAACCAGTCTAGGTCCCGCCAACACATCTGCAGGCAACACTTAGCAGGCATCCTGCTTCAGTCAGGCCAGTAGCCCTGGATCAGAATTACGGGCGTCTCAGCCTCAGTCCTTGGGAGGGGGGCTTCAATCTGCGTCCCTCACGGTGGTAGTGGAGCAGATGAAGGATTTTCCATAGGGCGGCTACCACAGTTGCCCCAGCAAGTTCATCTGGCCAAGAGGTGGGAAAATTCCTGGGCTGGTGTCGCGAAGCACGTGCAGGCCCATAGGTCGCCTCGCCCCTTGGCAGGCCCTGCTAGAAGCAGTCACTGTAGACACAGCTGCCAGCAATCACTTGGCAGGCCAGAATTCTGCTCAGGGGCCTCAGGATTTCTGGCATTCCTCTCTGACCGGCATGCCAGCATTCCAGTCAGGGTCCTCAGGGTCCCGATGTCTGTCCTGGGGACGGTCGTGAGGCAAATGAGGGGAACTTCGGACTGTCTTTCACATGGATCAGAAAATCAGTTTACTAAAATGGCCAAAAAAGAATGTGTAACATTTAGAATTGAGGAAAAAAACAAAAACAAAACCAAACCCAAAGCATTGGAGCAATATCATTCTAGAGAATGCCATGTATCTATGAAAAGTACAAAAAACTTCTGTTTTCAAATGCACTTACAAATCACCTTTTTGCATCTGTTTTGGGTTTTTTTTTTGTTTGGTTTTTTGGTTTTTTTTTTTTTGTTTGAAAGCTCTGGCACTTATCTGATTCTTTTTTGAGCTAGTTCAGCTCATTAATCTGGTAAGAAAGCAGCTAAAAGTAAAGAGAAAAACCTATGGGGACCAGGATGCCACTTCAGCCACGTTGTCGTGAAGCATTAGGTCAGCCTTCTGTGTTGTAGAAATATCTCTGTCCTAGATGAAAATCAATGCATAGCACTATCTTCTTTTAAACTTTGTCCTTGCTACTGGGTTCCTGAATGATCAAGATGCTTTCAAACCAAACAACAGCCAGCCCTCTGAGATACTCCCCAAAGTATTGCGATGGAATAACTTGATCAGGAGGAAGAGCTCGCTATGCAGAACCTGAATATGAGGTCAAGAATGCTTTGTTGTGGATTACCATAGTTTGGGATTGTTTATCTCTTACCCCACCATGTAGGTCTAGGAAAAAAATTAGGTAGCCACAAGGCTTTTACAGCTGTTCTTGTATTTTGGGATAGTAAGGATTTAGGGGAGTAAACAAAACTGTGGTGAGTTTTCCTATTGACTTGATTGCTCTGTCACTTTGAATTAACTGCTTTGCATGTCAGCTAACCCATCAGCATCAATGAAAAGAATATTTTCTTCCTTCCTGCACAAAGGATGTTTCATGATGCCTGTGATGTCAGGGACTTAAAAATGAAGACCATTGTGATTGAAAGGAAGCACTGGCATGCCACAAGGTAACTGTAGTGAGCTGTGTTTCCTCCTCAGCTTCACTGTGATAGTAGAATTTTAATGAGCAGTTCCAAAACTTGGTCTTAGCATAGTCTGGGGACATATCTCAAAGGAGCGGTGTCCTAGGGTGACTTTATGATGCTTGTATCCCCAGTCATCTGTTCTCTTAATGCTGGATATGATATTCTCTGCCTTCAAGACTGGTTCTGAGAGCAAAGGTGGGGAGAAGAAGAAGCACCGAGTTTCTTATCAGAGGCTGCACTCCTTAGAAAGCAACATTCTTCCACATTCTGCGCTGCACTGTGTTGTCTGGGCACTGACAGAGCAGAACAGAGCACGCATTTGCTTTTTAGTTGGTTTAGCTGGCTGAGGCAGAGTTTTCCCTGGACTGTTTTTTTTTTTCCTTTCCCTTTTCTTGGAACGTTTCGAATCTGCTCCGGACTGGGACCTGGGAAGCACTGGGAACTTGCACTTTGTGGCCTACTGGGGTCTACTCTGGGCAGCAGCCTTCCCCATTGCCGGAGGCATTGATAACATAGTGAGCACCCACAGGAGAGACTTTCTGATTTGTCGTCTCTTCAGTGCGGCAAATGAGTTTTGTCATCTGGTATTGTTCATTTTTTTGTGCTGGGAAGTGCTTTGCCTGTTAAAGAAACAGCTTTTTCCCACTTCTCTCCCCAAACCAGTTGAGGGGAGCGGCTGTGTGGGTGGGCTTTCGGTGGGGGGGAGGGTGCAGTGGCCCTTTGTGAGGTTTTCTGCCAAATTTAGCCCTAAACCAGGACAATCAGGATGTGCGACTTAGAGAATGGTGGTTGGAACTTTGGTTGGAAAAGACCTTTAAGAACACTGAGTCTAAATGGAATTAGCAAATGCAACCATCAAGAAATGCTTTGCTGTTTGAAGAGATTTGAACGTGATTTATCTGGTAAGCTTTGCAAGTATTTGTGTCATCACAAGCACACATGACCAATGCATTAGATGGGAATATAATAAGAAACCTGTGCAGATCAACAGAATGATTCTCAGGGTAGGATATTTGCATGTTTCATCTGTCTTCCTGACTTCTTCAAATGAATTCTTTTTAGAAAGTAATGATTGGAATTGTTACTCTTTTGACAGTTCTGAGTGTATTACTGACCTTTTTGGCATATGAATGCCAAACGGGTTAATTCACCTCGTTTTTCAGATAAAGACCGAGATTTAGTGTTGCTTCAGCTGGGGGCAGAAACATTGAAATCCTCCCGCCTCCTTCTTAGTACCTCATTTCTATTACAAAATCAGTGCACAATCTTGTCCCTTAAGGTCCACTTAGCTCAGTTTATACCAACAGGGTGACATTAGCAGGGCTCACATGATGCTGCACACAGAAGCCCTCAGTGTGCAGCTCTAGCAGACAGTAATTCCATGCAGTTGGACAATCCCAGTGCTGACTTTGGATCACCAGAAGCGTTCTTAGTAGAACGAGACAAATTTAATGGAGATGTCTCTGCAGGAAGTGGCCTGAAGAAGACAGCAGAAATCCCAGCTGTGTGTTTGTAGAAATCAGTTGAAGGCCATTTACAGAAAAAAGATCTTTAAGTCTAGCTAGCTTTTTCTGCAGATTATTTGTAAACTATATGCATGAGATGGACAGTTTCACTGAGCAACTGAAATACAGCTGCATTTAAGGGGATTGAATCAGGCTTGGGAAGCAGTGAAATAAAGCTTTTCAGGAATACCGGACATCCAAGTCCCGCCAAAATTGATCCGTTTTTTATGTCCAGATGCTTTTGAAAATAATGGGTGACCATTTGGCTACCACATCGTTTTAATCAGAAATACAAAGAAAATTTTAAACTCACATTTTTTATAGCTTGAATATTTTTCTTTGTTTATTTCCTACTTTCCAATTCAGTTCTACAAATCATATGATTAGGTAATGAGAACTCATGCTGTATAAAAATATTTAATGCTATACTTCCAAGTTAAGGCCATGTATTTCCTGGAACTGTTTCAAAAAAAAAAAAAATCCTATCTGGATTCTTTCTTCCCCACGCTCATTATTAGATGAAAATCATTTCAATATTCTATTTTGACTTTAGATGGTGCAAGATTATATTCAGAAATTCAAGCCTCTACTGTTAGGTTGTTTACATGGTTTTCTGGCCCTTCTAACTTTGTGCAACCACTCTTTGCAGCTATATATTTTTGCAGTAAGGCATCCCACGGGTCTGTGAGAAGTTTTAATGTCAAGCAGAACTAACATGTAAACTACACGTGACATACTCGACATATTTCACCTCAGAAAGTTCAGTATGCTTAGACGGGATGAAATACGAAAGAAATAGACTTAACACAATATTTCTAAATCTTGGAAATCTATTACCTGAACTTTGAGTCCGTTTGCAGGACTCTGTAGAAATGCAAACGTGAAGTCCAAGGAGTAGAGCAGAAGGCATATTGGGCAGGGGGACAGAAGATTGCTTTGAAGGATGATGTAAGCAAGATTGCATCCTAGAAAGATAGCAGCTGCTTCTGCTGGTGCCAACATCGAGAATTTGTGCCACTGGCCAAGTTTTCTGGGGACTTTTGACCTGCACGCTCTTGAGGGCTTGCAGACATGAATTAATCTGTCCTTTGATCTTTTCTTTCATTTGAACGTCTAGGACCTGTTTTGGTCTTGTGTACGGTACTGTATCGTGTTATAAACAGATATGTTTCCACTGTTTGAAAGCTGTAGTTGAAAGTTAGGTTGCAACTATGAGTTGGCTGTCAAAAGAATTAATTTTCTGCTTTAAGCAAAATATCAAGAGAGACATTCAATCCACTCCTGTGATACAGATTCATTTTGAATTTACAGGGTAATTTGCATTAGTGGTTGTACTGCATGAGCAATAAATATGACTTGCTTGGTTTCTAATGATGATAATAGTTCTCTTTGTATTACTATAAGAATTGAATCCACCATCATTCTTTTCCTATTATTATTATGCTGTAAAGGAAAAACTCTTTTGCATTACCCAAGGAGTAAAATGCATGCATTTAGCATCATTCTTGCAGGTAGTCCTCAATTCTGAAAAGACCTCTCAGAAGCTGCATCAAATGGGAAAGCTAGACGGATGGCAGAATGCAGAAGCTGCCATTTAGGATCGAGTACAAAATGACACCCAAGAAATTCTTCATGGATGCTGCATAAGTACAAAGACGCCATTATTTCAAGGTGAAAAAGAGTCAATGAATAAAAAACGATGCTAATCAAGACACTAGAGTACCAAGCGTGCGACAAGGCTTTTTTGTAATGAACATCATGCCCAGCATGAAAAAGTACTGTTTTTATTGTAGATCGTTTAAAAGTGCACAACAGTTTGGAAAAAAGTGCTTTTCATTTTTCTAGTAATAAGAACTGTGTATCATTCTAAGAGATACTGGACACAGGTTTTTGAAAACAATGTTCTTTTAAAGGTTAATTCTATTCATAAATACTTCACAGGAAAACATTTGATCTGCTGTTCATCCTGAAGACTTTTAAAGGAAAATGTTTTGGTTGCGTTCTCTTCTCACTAGTTCAGGAGCTCAGTCTTACCAGCATTCTAATGCTTTTTTATGTTCCTGATGGCACGGCTTAGACATCCTTGTCTCCGTTACCGTCATGATTTCCATATCAAGTGATGAGAATTTTTCTTCATGATTGGTGAAGTGAAGTGTCATAACATTCATGTCAAGTCAATTTGAAGTTTTTTTTTCCAAAGGAATCTCTTCCTTCCTAATGAAAACCTTTTGAAATAGCAAACCTACTCAGTTTTTCAGAAAGTGATATAATAAACCTGTAGAGTACAATGTCCTCAGAGTTGTTTTTTCAGCAGAAGAAGAAAACTGCTGTTTTCTTCTTCTTCTATCACCTTAGACTTACTTTATTCAAAACCTTTTTAAACCTTTGAATTTCTATTTTTATAGCTAATTCCTTTCACAGTGGGCTATAGCATATGTATTTTGAAAGGCCATTTGTACATATTCAAAGGGCTTACTTCTATTCTACTAAGAAATGGCTGTACTTCTAGTAGGGAAACTTCAAGGTCCAGTAAGATTTTATCTTGTACAAAATTTAAAAAACTCCAACTCTTAAAAATGATACCAGAAAATGACGTCTGTAAGACTGTGGCAGGAGGCTTTTTCCAGAACAATGTGCAGTTCTTCCCAATTCTATTTTTCCCTCCCATTACTTTGTACACAAAGACTTTTACACAGTCTTCTAACAGTGGCATGTTACTACTGGGCTAGAGTATTGCCCTGCCAGCATTGGAATTGACTGGAATGCAGCTGTGTTCCAATTTGCTGATGGGACAAGGGTTTTTTTGCTGAACACACTTTAGCAAGCAAGAGGGCTTCTTGGTCTTTAGATGCTGAGTCCCAGAAAAAGATGAATGAGGTGGTGACGTGCCTCGTGTTTTGAAGAGAGATCAAAAACTTATTTCTGGGGTCACCTCCCTTTTGGTACGGAAAGCGCACAGAGGGCTTTGAAGCAGCACTTTCACCCTCTTTGCATTCACTAGTAAATCTGAGACAGAGCTTGGCCCAAGGTTTGTGCAAAAATACTCTTTTGATGCAACTGTTCACCAGACAATATCTCTGGGAAAATGTGCAGGGGCAGAAAGCAAGCCCTTCCTGGGAAATCTACTGAAATGGTTCAGAAGTTATTCCCACTCACTGTTGCTAACCTCTGCTGTCTAGCTGTCGGATATGCTTGGGACCATGTTGAAATAATTCTTAACAGTGTACTGAGGCTGCAATATTGAGTAAACATAGGTATTTTCCATAGGTGTCAGGGATAAATATTTCTGTTGGTAAAAATGAGTTCCATAGAAAACAAGAAGAGCATGGTAGAAAAAAAATCACATCCATAGAATGAAGATGCCCAGAATTCTTCTTTTGAAGTTACACAGAGTCAATATTTTCTAAATAATGTTGTGAAACTTATGAAGAAGTAAGAGTACCTTCCACCTTACTGGTGCACAAGTTCATGTTTCCAACTTACAAAAAACATATTATTAAAAGAAAAATGTTCCACCTTGTGGAAAAGTAGCCCATTCGTAATTGTATCAAAGGTAGGATTAGATCAAGTATTCCTACAAGACAGTAGTAGCACTATGAAAAGCCTTTTGTCATCTATCTGACTACAGGAAACTTGAGCAAGCAGAAGTGTCTTTCCCTGCTGCAAGCTGTACTTCCGATTTGCTACTGCTGCTTAAACATTGTTCAAAGAAAACTTGTCAAAATAAAACTAGTGTATACAAGCAACTGGAACTATCCATTGCGTTCCAGCCAATTTGAACTAGAAAATATCGGACACACACTCCAGTTGAATATTCTAATGCATAGATGGAGTATACCAGCACTAAGAAATGGGAACGCTGGAGAAAGGAGCAAATGCAGATGAATTTCAGGGAAGGAAATTATTGGAGAGCTAACTGCAGTCCCTCGACTTTACAAGAAATGATGTCCAGTAAATCCCAACCTGACACATAAAGAACTCCGTTTTGAAATGGGCTGCATCTATGGTCCTCTGTTCTTCCTAGATGAAGGAACTGTGTTTTGAATCAATCTTCCAAGTGGTATGGCTAAAGACCTTGGATACCTCAAATTTATTTTTTTTTTTCCAGAAGCAACTGTCTCAAAACCTCTCTAAACTGACTTTTCCCCTTACGATGCCATCTTTTAAAAGAGCACCTTTTCATTTAACAGGGTATTCCAAACATCATTTCCAAATTTAGACTAAAAGTAACACTCTTTCTAGTTATCTTTGGGTTTTTTGCAGCTTCCTGCCAACATAGGCAGCAAGGAAGAGAACAGACGGCAGCTCTTTCTGGAGCATCTTGAACAAATGCCCTTGCTTATGTTCAAATCTTTCACTTCTCCAAAATCCCTAACGATGAAGAAAAGGTTGTGAAGGCATTACTAGTAGTATTAGATGGCAATGGATGGGTCAAATAGAATTTGTATCGCATAGATGATACTTGGCAAACAGCAAATGAAGGGGTTTCTTTCAGCTCTCAGACTGCTGTTACATCTCAGTAATTTATTAAAAAGATAACAAGAAGGATATTTTTTAACAGTGAACTTAATTACACCCCTACCCATGGACATCTGAATCTTAGGAATAGACAGTGTCTGATTTAGAAAAAAAAAAAAAGAATTATCACAGTTTAAAGAAGTATATGATCATGAACACTTTGCTGATGGAA
This sequence comes from Haemorhous mexicanus, assembly GCF_027477595.1. Classification (NCBI taxonomy): domain Eukaryota; kingdom Metazoa; phylum Chordata; class Aves; order Passeriformes; family Fringillidae; genus Haemorhous; species Haemorhous mexicanus. The sequence continues at coordinate 19,271,843 of NC_082345.1, read as the reverse complement.
CGTAGCCTATTCCTTGGCTGAAATGAAGCAGGTAGACAGGACATAGGAAGTATTGTTTTGTGGATCAAACATTTATTTTTTTAAAGTGATGCTTACAGATGGTGAACTCACCAACTTTGATATTGCACAGTAGATAAGGGTACCTAACTTGCTCCATCAAGTTATCCCTTGGAATCACCATCCAAGGGCATTTTCCCCTGCCTCTGTGAAAATGTGCCTACCTTTTTCACAATACTTTTGCAGCAGCATTGCTAGGCCTGATCAGCTGTTATGGAGTCTGAATGATCAGCAGCAAGGTGACTGGCCAGGGTCATTTGCTTCAATGGATTTCATCTACTGGATATTTTGAAGACCTGCTTCAGCCCTCTTTGTCAGACACAGCCTTCAAATGGTGCTAAACAATTGTTCGGGCTGTGGACCACATGAAAAAGTACTTTCTGGTGCCTTTACTGGGCCATATGCTCTTGATTCTCTCCCTCAACTTCTCCATCACCTCTCATCTCTTTCACATGAGGTATGTTCAAGGTCCACAGGATACTTTTCACAGAATCTTCAGGCCTGATGCAGTAGGAATGATGAACAAATGCAGCTGGGATGAATTTTCCAGTTTGGATAAAACCTCTTGTGCACACAAATCCCCCTATGCCCAGAAAAACCTTCACTAGTACTAGTGTTCTACCTAATCTGCAATTTAGTCTGAAAGAAAAGCTTTGGTCTGAGAGTATCTGAGAGATTTGCATGAAGCACAGATATCTGACCTATGCAATTTTGAAGATCAGAGTTAAAAGAAAATGGCAAGAAGTTTTTAATTTTGCCGGTTTTAATTTTCAATTCCATGCACTTTTTCAAAAAGTGTCAATCTCAAATGGCCATCAACATATTTCAGTCGTCTGGAAGTTAGTATTCATATCAAATGTGTTTCAAATCAGTAGAATTTCAAACCTTTCCTCAAAGTTTATATACCTAGATTTAGTATTTCTGATCTCTATTAGATGAAAGGAAGACATTTTTTGCTGTTGGGGTGCTGGAACGCTGCTTCGGGTTGCCCAGAGAAGTTGTGGATGTCCCATCCCTGAACGTATTCAAGTCAGCTTGGATGGGGCTTTGAACAGCAACGAATGCGACCCCTGATGGTAGATAAACAAAGCTTGAATATAGAAGAGACTCAGATTGAGGTATACAAACAAATTTTCTCTCAGCTCTTGGGGTAAATTCAAAGTTGTACAAAATTGCATTTCTCTGTGATTTTCACTACTGTAACAGAAAGCTTCATGAAAACTGTGCAGAAGATATCAACTTTTAAAAGCGATAAGAACTACAACATCAAACACATGGGATGGGTTTCAACATGGGACACCCTCTGAGAGAAAATCTCTGTATTTCGACACTTCATGCCAATCATTAGGATTTCAAGGAGTGCCAAAGAAGGCGGCAAAATATCCTTCAGGACATTATTTACTGTAGTTCAGCCTGGCCATTAGTTGGAATTGGTGTTTGAACTAATGTAGACATACCACACACACTTTCCATGCACTGAAAACTTACTGTTTACAATGAATAAGCAATGAGGTTCAAAATTGATTGAAAGCATCTTAAAAATGTCAAGTATTTCACTGTAAATGATCTATGATCAAAATACTTATTCCTCCTTAGTGAGGGACAAATAAATTCTTCCATAGCATGATGGTTAAAAATTGTCTAAACCAATGTTTTCTTCTGAAAAGACATCATCTAATTTTTTCTATTTGTAGAAGAAAATATTTCTAGACATAGAACAAAGGAATTTTAAAGGAACAAATGGAAGGAAAATATTCTGCAAACAGAATTCAATGAAAACCTGTGTTTTAAATATGAGGTAGATATTCAACAGAGTTTTTGTACCAGATATTTGAAATAGTGTACCGGCTATTTTGTCCACAAAGAGAGCTATTTAGCATTTCAGTCTTTTCCAAGGTGTTCATGATCTGCTATGCTGATCTCTGTGCATGCCTAGGTGTGTGCGGAAGGTGGGGCCATGTGAAGGGGAGTGTCTATGTTTGCTTAGCACTCGGAGAGGCAGATTCATGCCTCAGCTCCATCATTTCTTTTAGAAACTTCCCAGAGAGTGGATATGAAGTTTCATATCCAAAAGAGATCAATTCCCAAGTCATCCATTTTACTCTACCTTGTAAATCACATGCTTTGTTGCATATTTTATCAAATATACTTTCAAGCCGCGTGGAGGAAGGAGAATGTGGAGAATCCCTCCAATGTCTTGCAACTTGTACGCAAATAGATTTTCAAGAAAATCATCATTTCTCTTTTAAATACATCTGGGACAGGCATGATGGTGGCGTCAATCTGTTGAAGTTTTTGTTGCTGGGGGAAGTTGTACGAAAGGACTGGTTTTTACATTGACCAGTTACTGAATCAAGTGCATGAACACATTTGAAATTCCACTGGGGTTTCCTTTTTCTAGCAGACTACTTCTAGAACTAGCTAGCAGACTCAAGATGACTCTTTTTCTCTGTTTTTGTTTCTTTCCTATTTTCTTGCTTTCTCTGCAACTGTCTACACAATTTTAGGACTTTTTTCCCAACTCAAATTGTTTCATAGACCGATAATTCAGATACGCTTTTTACAAGGAATGTTTTAAATCTTTGTTAGAATTAAGAAAGTTAAGGACATAGGTCTTTTTCTTCCCTTATGAATATTGCAATGAAAGAGTTCAATAAAGACCAACTCCTTTTTATTTATTTGGAATACAAGTCGATAATTCCCATACAGTAATTCATTGGTGGACCAATATTTGCCATTCTGATGTGGGTTGTCACTTCTTAACAATATGCCTTCTGTGACTACGTTGACAACACTTTTGGTAAAGATCCTAACTGGTCTTAGACACGCATAGGGAGAAATTTGCTCTGCCAGTGTCAGTCTTAAGCATGCGTCTCAGAGGATCTTTCTAGAGCTGGGGAATTTTCCCATGAAAGGGATTCAGTTATGGAAGAGACAGGTTTCCTGGAGTTTTACATTCTTCTTGAACACTACTTAAGGAACTTAAATCCCATGTCCATTTGGATCTCACTCTGCACAGAGCTTTGTCATGCCAGTCCTTGAAATGCATCTCTAAGAGAATTCACTAGCACAGAATGAATGAGGGTGGAAGGGCTCTGTGCGGCTCCCCAAGTCCCATCCCCAGCTTCAACCAGGATACCTAGAGCCTGTTGCCCAGGATTATATCTGGGCCTACTTTTAATGTCTTCAATGATCCAGACTCCACCATCTTTCTGGACACTCTGTGCCATGGTTCAGTCACCGTCACGATAAAAAATAATTTTGTGATGCTCAGAGGCAATCTCCTGTATTGCAGTGTGTGCCCACTGCCTCTTGTCTTTTCACTGAGCATCATTGAAAAGACACTGGTTCCCTGCTCTTTGCACTATTCCTTCCCGTAGGTATGTGTGCTGCCATGTAGATAAACGTCCAAAACTTCCCTGAAGCCCAGGCAGATGATATTCTCTTCATCTACCAGGCAAGTTCATTCACCGGAGGAGTTTAAAAAGTCGTCAAGCACCAATTTCCCCTGGTAAATCCATGCTGACTACATTTGTTCTGTCCTCCTTCGTGTGCCTGGCAATGCTTTCCAGGAATAGCTACTCCATCAACTTCCTGGGGATCCAAATGAGGCTGGCTGGCTTGTACTTTTCTGAGTCCTCCTGGTTGCCTTTTTTCAAGATGGGTGACATTTGCTTTCATCCAGTCTTTGGGCACTTTCCTCAGTCACCATGGTCCATCCAACATGATCAGGAGTGGCCTCAGAATAACATCTGCTAACACCCTTGAGACCTGTGCATCCATCTCAACAAGGCCTGTGGACTTTATGGAATACTTCCCAATTCAGTGACTATGCCCATAAAAATTTGCATGGGATAAGAGGCCATTTTAACAGGTACCTGAAGAGTGAGTGAAAAGCTATGGAAGCAATCCAAAAGGACAAAGACTAGAGTTCCCTTTGAAGACAAAGCATCCCATCATGGAGCTGAGCAGCTTTAGATCCAGGTAAGCTTCCTCTCTGAAAGGATGCAGAAGACATGATTTTACCTAATCCAGTAATAAAATGTGTTGACCATTCACTTGCAATACAAAAAATTCAATGATTTCCAAAATTATTGCCTCCTAAGTAGACAATAATATACTGGCTGGGTATTCCCCTAACAGATGAGAGCACCTGCTTGATGTCTCTTATGCGTGCAGACTATTTGAAGTAGGTCATTTGAGTGGGGATTCCTGGTCTTTGAATTTTCTTTCTGATGAATTTGGAATATTTACTGAAGCAAGGACCGGAAGATGAAAACTTCATTTCCCATCAGCGCACTCTAACATCCATGGCCCTAATGCCATTGTTTCTCCCCAGCTGAGTCAAGAATTCATGACTACAAAGTGGATCAGCTCCAAAGGAAAGATCAAGGCTGGATAATATTCTCTCTTGGTAAAGCTATTTATCTCAAATGAAGTGACCAACTTCTAATCGCTCACTGGCCTAAAGCCACAAGGAGGGGGAGATGGACCAGCTTTCCTTCCACTGCTGCTCTCTTTGTCACCTCGGTGTTTAATACGAGTAGGAAGACGTTCAAAAAGACAGCGTTGCAGAATTCATAAAATTCAGTCTTAAAAAAAATCATTTTTTAGCAGGTGAAATAAAAATAGCAAATAAAATATATAAGTTTGTTTTGCCTTGTTCTGCAGGTTTTGTAACTGGCACACCTTTCCTTATGAACGCACTGTCCTTTCCTAAATACTCTCATATGGAGGAAGATGCTTCTGATCAGAAGAGCACTAGGATGTCTTTACTCGACCTTTTCTTTTCACTGATGCTTGATCCTCTGAAACGAATGGTTTTCTAAAATTGAAATGTGCTACTATTGTTCCCATGGGGTAAGCCGCAGACTCCTCCTGTCGGAGCTGTCACTAATCAGCTACTCTCCTATCTGCCTTTAGTAGTTGAATGTTCTGGTCTAAAAGTAGCACCTTCTGTGTAGCCATGCTCTTAGTTGCCAGTCTCATCCTAAATCCAAAGACCCTCCTGCAAAGGACCGCTGGTTCTGTAGTCAACCAAGGGAAAAAGACCTGTCCATCCATGCTTTCTGATTTAAAATATTAGGGTATGATGTCCCTAAACAATTCTCTGCAGTTGAACACTACTTATCTTTGGCGTGTTCCTTCAACTCACTCGCAAGTCATTCATGCCTTAGGTTATTGGGAGAATTGCTTCATTTGAAGATGATTAAAAGGGGTATGAGAATACTTTTGTGCTTCTGCTATGAGGATACTTTTCAAATCCATACAAACTCCCTGCAAATGCAAAAACCTGCATCCTGTATTGTCCTAGCTTACAATATCAAAATGCATCCTATTCCCACCCTCAAGAACTGAGGAAACCAGGGGTGGCATCGTTTTTTCCTTCTCTCCTGTTAATGGGCCCATCAATGTCTTGCCACATGACTCAGAGATAACTCCCTCCAGGAGCCATTTCTGTTTCACGGGTAATCAAGGACCCACATCATGACTCAGAATGATATCAGCCCATTGGGAGATGCTCTGCCCAGGGGGTAGGAGCTAAGCATCCCCACCTGGATATAATCTGGGTTTTGGAAGGCAAGAAGCACTATTTCTACTGCATTGCCAGAGGAACGGCCACCCTTAGCCACTGGTTTTCCAGAGGACGAGAGCTACCAGATGGTTTCTAAAGAATCACCACTTCAACAAGACCATTTCATCCAAACTGCTTTCACCACCCTAACTAGCAGGATGTCAGCTTGTATTCTGACTCTGTCAGTGGTTTTTCTTTTGTACTCTTGCATGGATTTGGGTTTTTCCCCCTTTTCCTAATAAACTGGATTTCTGACTTGGAGTCTTGCTGCGGTGCTGGATTTCTTCAGCCCAACTAGCTCCCGACACCGACAGCGAGAGTGGGCTGCCCCAAGAAAGCTGTCGAATCCGGGCTGCAGCTGTAGGGCACAGCTGCTGTACGGCACAGGTGGACTGCCTTGGGGATAGAACTGCGCTGAGAGCAGGGACAAGGAACAGGGAGAGGTCTTCTGCATATTTTTCAGTTTACTCCCTGGAGGATCAAGGACAGAAAGACACTGATTCAAAGGCATCCATCAACTTCTAAATGGGGGGAAGGTCCCAGGGGAGGATACAATCTTTAACCAACTGGGAGAAACTGGGGGTGGTAGACAAGGAGGGGAATACAATGTTGAAACCAGTAGGGGGACTACAGGGGAGGAGAATGACTTGAAGAAACCACTGGGGTTTTGAAGGGTACAAAATTGAGAGGGAAGTTTCTAGAGAAAGGGGCAGGCTTGGGGAGGGGTTGATGTTCAATGGGAGAAGGAACAGGGAACAAAAGGGCAGGTCTTTGGGGAGAGGGACAGCTAGGGCAAAAGCCAACAATACTGGGGGGAAAGGAACAATCCATTCATAATAACATATGCTATAACAGCACAAAATAGGAAGCCTTAGAAAACGGACTACTAGAACTGCAGTACAATAATAAACACACACTGCAACAGAGTGTCTCACTGGTTTGGCTTTCAAAGCAGAAGAGGTGCCAACCTAAAAATTTCCCAACTTCAAGGTTAACTGGCTGCAGTTTTGATTTCCTTCTTCAATATATCACCAAGGCGCTATCAGCTTCTGTAATTGGCTCAGCAGCATGTCTGTTCTTAATGCCAAGCAGGGATTCACTTTGCCAGGCATGGAGGAAGCTTCTAGGAGCTTTGCACAAAAAATCACTTCTGTGGCTGGCTTCTTCCCTCCCCACCAAAAACCAAGCCATGCCAAACCAACACCTTAACTAATTCGTAGTACTTAGTACGCATCCAAGAATGTCTTTTAAACGATGCTTTATGTTTTTGACCAAACGCACTGAAAAGAAGTGGATCCATAATATTGATAAAAATTGTTCCAGTTCAATAGAAATATTGGGTCATGCAACTCTAGATTACATAGCTGTTTTTTTGTACAATACCCAGAGGCTTTTTTCACCTCCATGGAAGAGCCTAAATGAGGGATGTGGGAGTCCAGGCGGCTCTCCAAAATGCAGTTTATTCCATCCAAGACGTTGCAGCAGTCCAGGGTAGTGGGCAACAGAGCCTGTGCCTACAGCTGTCAGCTCTAGCTACAGGCAGGCCTGGAGACCCTTTGGTTTTGGCACTTTGCTGAGCATCTTCATACAGTAGAACCAATCTATCCCTTAACTATTATCTATAGCCTATCCTAACGACTCTAATTACCATATGTTGCTATTCTCCACTCACTAAAAGTCAGTATATTACAGTTGAAGCGGAAAGTTGTTTTTCAGTTTTCTTGACAGTGGAAAATTTGGAGAGCTTTTTCTGCTTGCAGCATTTGCTGACTTGTTTGCCTGTGCTAGCTTCCTGCTTGGTAAAAACATCTTCTTGTTTGGGGTGGGTTTATCCTTTGCTGTAAGTCATAAAACCCTCTTCTAACTAAGGTATCCTCGGTTATCCAGTAAGACAGGCTCAGCAATTCTTTTCTTCTAGATCAAAACTTGCTTCCAACTCTATTCCTTCTTCAGACTCCACATTGAAAAATCTTTCTGCCAAGCATACATATCTGTGAGACTTTCTCGTCAAACTTTCATCTTTCCCAACACCTCTAAAGAAATGTTTCCTGATGGTTTGGATCAGAAGATCCAGTATTGCCATCCTGAGATTTTTCATTCAAAACCCATAAGCTGTGCTCAAGGTTTTGGCTATGTTCTTTGTTGTGCCTTGCATCTATTTTGGCTAGAAAGCCAGTGTAGATGATGTCCTTGCTGCAGTAGCCATGGGAAATAAGGTGGAGTGTCTGGCTGATGTACCGGGATGTAGACTATCCAGCACTCCCCCAGGGAGGCGAGGATCCCTAAAGGAATAGAATATTGGCTATGCTCTGGGAGTTTTACAGAGAGAAAGATCCTCACAGCTCAAATGATTTGTCTCCTGGTGTTCTGAGGAGTATGTGGTGAAGAAGAAGGCTGCTGTCTTTTCCAAGAATCTTCCGTGCATTCAAGAGGATCATTGAACTTCTTGTCTGAGAATGAAAGAAATATTAGTAGTAATTAGTACTTTTTCTCTGTCTGTGCATCACTGATTGAATTTGGGTAGGCAAAATTTTTTTTAATTTATTTATTTGAATTATTCATCATAAGGTCTTCCAAATTCCCAAATTCTGCTTCACTTCTTTCTGTTGTAGGCCAGTCTGGTTCATCTTCTCTTCTACTGTATTATTGCAGACCATATCTGAATGGATTTTTTTTTTCATTTTGAACATTTGGTTTAAACCGAATGAACAGAACGCTTTATTTATCCTTATTTGACCAGTTTGCAAGGAAATACAGAATTTTGAAGAGAAGTGACGTGACTCCACTTGAGGTTTTCAATGGAAGAGAAGAATGACGATGTCCTACATTCACAGCATTGTTTACAGTAACATTGCAGCTAGTTTCCAGCAACGAAGGTCAGGTTCTGGAAGCAGGCATGCATGATTGTAGAGAAGTCTAAAAAGTTTCAGTTTGGCCGCTTTTCTTGAAAAATAGCTAATATGTCTCAACGTTGTGCTGAATCTTGTTGTACAGACACTTCTTTTGAGGTCTGAACTCCTTGCTGGACTTCTGTATCTAAGAATCAGATACAGTAAACCTATGTTTCCTTATATGCTGTAAGAATTTGGTTCTAATCTAGAAGAGCAAGAAAAGGTTGCCATATTAATACAAGGTAAAGAACCTGCTAAGAAAGCAGTTAATGGACTGCTTTTTTTATTGGAGCAGTGATTTCGTGGTTTGATGGGGTTTTTTTTTTTTGCTTCTCAATAGAATTTAAGAAGTGGTGGGGTGTAGTATTGTCCACAAGGGTCCCAGGATGAAGGAAGAGACGAGAAAGTTGACTCCATGTATCAGCAAGCTAGGTTTATTATTTTATGATAGAAAATATATTAAAACTATACTAAAAGAACAGAGAGAAAAGATTTCATCAGAAGGCTAAGCTAAGAATAGGAAAGGAATGAATAACAAAGGCTTGTCTCCGACCGAGACGGTCTGGACAGGTGAACTGTGGTTGGCCGTTAATTCCAAACAACCAGATGAGACCAATCACAGATTCCCCCTGTTGCATTCCACAGCAGCAGATAAGAATTGTTTACAGTTTGTTCCTGAGGCCTCTCAGCTTCTCAGGAGGGAAAAATCCTAAGGAAAGGATTTTTCCTAAAACATGTCGGTGACATCTCACCCTTTTTATTTTAAATAAATTAAAAGGAAAAAGTGTTTGCAATTTCATCTGCTGGCCCATGCAGAGGAAAGAACAAGCACCTGAGAGGCTTAATGTTGCCAATCAAAACATCAATCAGTGCTGATGTGGAACCGTCAGGGAAATTCTTCACCTGCAAAACATCAAATTACATCACACACCAAAACAATCTTAAGATATAAGAAAATGCAAAAACAATGCAAAGAAAGTTCATTGCTTCAAGTCCAAACAGCTGAGTTTCAGGGAAAGTCCAAACTGAAGATGTTCCTCTCTGACATCGCTGAAAGTCCCTTTTGGTCCTGAAACAGGCTTGCTTGGCTTTTCAACGCATTTTGAGCTGCTAGCTCTTTCAACTCTTTTTTTTTTTTTTTTTTTTTTTTTTTTTTGACGAAAGAGCAGCAGCAGAGAGGAGCCACTGAGGCCCTGCGGGGGCCCTGGCCCTCGTGGAAGGATCAGGGATCCCAGACCTGGCCTACAGAACGGTGGCCCAGGTCCTGACGGGGGAAGCAAAGCCCCCGAACCAAACAGCCGCTGGCCGGGCGGAGGCCCTGGCCCAGGGAACCGAGCCAAACGGCCCAGACCCGGCCCGCGGAGCGGGCTCTGTGGTCTCACAACCCGGCACCCTGCTGCCAATGCCTGGGCAGCACGAGTGACCGAACGCTTCATCCCCTCTGAACCGGTGCACACCAGCAGCTGGGGAAGAGAAGCTTTCCCAGGGATCATCACCCCAGATCTGGGGGTGCTTTGTCCCCAGAGCAATTGAGCGAAGCTCACTTTCCACTGTTTCTCCTGCCTCTGCAACGCAAATGCAAAAGGTGTTCCTCCTTTCTGCCCCTCGGTACCACCCCCACTCCCTGCGGGCTGGGGACCAGAAGCAGAAGGCTCAGGAGCCACCTCCCCCACGGTGCTGGGGTGCGCAGGGGGAGTCAGGCATTCCAACCCCCAACGGGAACCTCCGAACCAAACCCGAACCGGCCCGCGAAAAACGCTGAGTTTGAAAGCAGGCAGACGGGCTGAGCCCGCAATCAGCTGTCGAGCCACAACCCCCCCACGGAGGGGCAGACAGGCATCCCCTTCCCCTGTCCCAGCTCCCCCCGCAGGGGCAGCCTCGGGACAGCCCGAAAAGCTCGGGGGGGAATCCAGGCTGATCGCAGGCGCCGCGGTGGCCGCCGCGGGGAGCGGCGGGGCCACGGGCGCCTCCAATGATGGTTCCGCTTGGTGGTTCTCAACCTCAGCCTCCTCCACTGGCGTGGCAGGCAAAGGCGGAGCCGCCGCGCTCGGAGCCCTCACGGGCTCTGCTGGAGGGTCGAACGCGGATTCGACCGGCGCGGGCAGCGCGGCATCGACCCCCGCCGGGCTGGGGACAGCAGCCGCGTCTTCTCCGGGTACCGGAAGCTGCATCGCGGGCGCAGACAGCAAAGCCGGCGGAGCCGACACGGGAGGCGGCGGGACAGCCGCGGGGGGCGGCAGGGGCGCGGGGCCGGGGCCCACCGGTGCCGCCTGCACTGTTGTCTCACTTTGCTTCGGGAGCGGCAGCGCAGTCGCGAGCTCTTGGCGATTGCTGTCGAGTGTGTCGCCTAGCAACTCGGGCGAAGCCCCGGGAGGCGGTGCTTCTGCCACGGGAACGCCGACAAACTCCGCTGGAGGCGACGGGTCCGGTCCGGGCTGAGGCGGTGCCGCGGGAGGGGCCGCGGGGACTGGCACCTCCTGCGGGGCGGGTTGGGGTGGGGCCCGCGGCTCCGGCTCGGGCGGTGGAGCCAACTCACCTCCCCCCTGAGAGCAGCGAGGCGGGGGAGGCGGTTCCGTCGGAGCATGCTCCAAAGGCGCAGAAAAAAACTTTTCTTCTGTCGCGGGCAAAACTTCGCCCCCCCGCCCCGATTCGGGGGGGCTGGGAACCTGCAGGCTGTGGATTTGCACTGGTTCCCCTCTTGCCAGCGCCAGCGAGAAGGGAGACATACCTCGGCAATCCGCAATCCACTGATATGTAGACGCTTTCCGTTTCAAAACTGGGAAGAGAGTTCTGAATGACGGATAAACCCGAGGAAATCCAAGTCCCCGGTAAAAAAAGGTCTCGGATAATGAATTCCATGCATTCCCATATGTATGAATCAAGGGCATACAGCACATCAGTGAAAAAGCCATGGTGCTTTGCCCACCTGAAAAACTCATAGAAATGTATCTTCAGCATAGGAATTCTGTCCTCATGACCCCATTTTTGCCAGAGGCCAATAAGTTTCTCCTCTGAGGGAGAGAATGAAACCTCCGCCTCCGTAGGCACCCTTGTCCAGATCCGAATCTGCCTTGTAAGAAGGGAAGCATTTTCAGGAAGGGAAGTGTAAACAGTACCTTGTGACAGTGTCCTCTGGGCTTCGGCAGACTGCTCTGTGCCGCGAAGACTTCTGGACATCTTGTCTCGGAGACTTTTCAAAAGGTTCTCTCTGCGGCCAGCCAAATGTAGAATTCTTCCTCACTCAGCGTCCAATTGTGGTGATTTCACTCGAGGCACCATCTGTCAGTTCTGTCCTCGGTGTTCACCTTCTGTGGTGGTGCTCCTTTTTTCACTCGGGGTCACCATTTGTAGTATTGTCCACAAGGGTCCCAGGATGAAGGAAGAGACGAGAAAGTTGACTCCATGTATCAGCAAGCTAGGTTTATTATTTTATGATAGAAAATATATTAAAACTATACTAAAAGAACAGAGAGAAAAGATTTCATCAGAAGGCTAAGCTAAGAATAGGAAAGGAATGAATAACAAAGGCTTGTCTCCGACCGAGACGGTCTGGACAGGTGAACTGTGGTTGGCCGTTAATTCCAAACAACCAGATGAGACCAATCACAGATTCCCCCTGTTGCATTCCACAGCAGCAGATAAGAATTGTTTACAGTTTGTTCCTGAGGCCTCTCAGCTTCTCAGGAGGGAAAAATCCTAAGGAAAGGATTTTTCCTAAAACATGTCGGTGACAGTGGGGTAAGAATGTGTGGATGTTTATAGGTTTGCCTTGAAAGAAGAATTACAGGGGAAACTGTTGTAAAGAATTGATGCAGAGCTCTATGCATTAATGCACTCTTCCGTACAGAGTTTCAGAAGTGAAAACCAAGAGGAGAGAGTGCCGACAAGATGAGAGTGCCGATTTACTAGAATGAATTCAAGATAGCATTATTTTCTCTCTGAATTACAGCTCTAAACCTCAGGGTAGTAATAGGAAGTACATAACAATCTCAAAGATTTAAAAATGGATGATGAAGTTTTATATCCAGTAAACTGTAAGGCTTCACATTTTAACCTGGTTTGCATTTTGGCAAAAGCCTGGAATCTTCTGCAATTTGCCAGATAACAAGGGATTTAGAACAGGAAGTATGCAAGTAATCATTTGGAGCCTTCATCTCCCTTCTTAGAACAATGGATACATTTATTATGCTCCTATTTTTATTCCATCAGGGGATTTGATCATGGAAATGTCTAGTCATTCTTTTCTTGTTTTCAACCCCTCAAAGAGCATGAATCCAAACTATTCAGAAGTTCTTGATCTGCAACAGTGACAAGCACTATACTGGTAAGAGTCAGTGGACATTAGCAGATCCCCTATGCCAGCCCCCTATGGCGGGCAGTTCTGGCAGGACTGATGTTTGAGGGGCTGGAATTCTGTGAAATAGAACATTCTATGAATGGGGAAAATGGAAACAGATTCTGAACGTTCAACCCAACACGTGAACAAGTACTAGGGCAGGTAATTTTCTGTGGAAATTTCCTTAGCCCCAGTGTTGTGGATGATGATTACTCTTCCTACCTCCTTTGGTCAGCTGCCAGCACAGTCACGTTACTCCGCTTATGGACAGAAAACCAGAAGAAGTCATTTTTGAACAAAACACCCAGCAGGACCTTAGAGTGTTTTTGCTGCAAAATGTTTCAAGGCAGATAGGGAAACAATTCCATTGTAGAGAGTGTGCTGAGAAGACAAGTTTGGAAGTTAAAAACCATGGGATCTGTTTCTATATATGTCACTGATTTTGCTTATTATCAATTTGGTGGGGTTTCTTGTTTTGTTGGTTTTTTTTTTTGGTTTTTTTTGTTGTGGTTTTTTTTTTGGTTTTTTTTTTTTTTTTGTTTTGTTTTGTTTTTTTTTTTTTTCCTGCATCCTTGAGATGAAAGCATAAGACAGAAAAGTATGGTAAAGTTAAAATACTTTTGAGATGGCTTGTGCTGAAAAACTTGTAGCTACTGCTAAGGCCCATAAGCCAGGTCCTGTTTCATTTCTGAGAAGCTATAAAATTCCCATTGGTAATTTAGTTCTAAGCATCTGTTGTTATGGTGGAGATGCAAATTAAGAAGAACAATTTTTGAATCTGTAGGGATGTATCTACCATTTTGGAGCTGCCTTTTCAGTCTCTGAGCCATCAATGAAAAGAAGGAGAAGAATCTACACTCTTTTCAACCTGTGGACCACCCATTACTGTCCACGTGCTCAGATTCAAAGCCAAACAATCCTGTCGGGCCTGATTGGGAGGAATTATTTGGATTCAAAACACTAGACTAGTATTGGATTTCCACCAGTACAGTCCATTGGGCATGAACTTTGACATCTATAGAACCTTTCATGGGGATCCATCTTTCTCACCTGCATCACATTTTAAAGAGAAGAGGCATTGTTGAACGGCTTCAGTGAAAAAAAAAAAAATCTTAAATGCACTCGGAATGGAATTGAGATCCAAAGGAGCCAGTATTTCAAGAAAGCATGAGATATTGTCTGTGATGAGATCCGTTCCAAGAGGTTCATTTAAGGTACCAAATTCTCCAACGAAACACTGGCAGATTGGTTGGAGGGGAAAAGCAGTCTTTTTGAATGGTCCTTTGCGACGACAGGGCTTGCAGGCAAATTTAGTACTTGCTGCTAGGTTGCCTACATTCCAGGCAAGAGTATTTAATACTGAACTTCGAGCAATGGTAGATGAAGTCTTTGTGACTGTGAAAGTCCAGTGCATGGCAATCTCAGAAAGGAACCCATCAAAGCCCCTGAAATGCCAACACACAAGTTGTGAGTTGGCAGTGCATGCCAGTTTTTTAGCAAACCACAGCAAAATGCTGATTGCAAAACGAGGCCATTAAGTCGCATACTGTATGAAGCAGTGGGAAAGAAGAAAGCAGCTGAGAGCGTTATCCCTGCTAAGTAGTCTCAGTATTCTTATTGCCATTAGCAGAAATGTGAAATGAGTCTATAAAAATTACAAAGGAGGCAAAAGAAAAGGGAGCGATGATTCCTCTGGCATAGTGTTTCCTAACAGGGATCTTCAAAATGTAAAGATTGCATCATCCTTTAAACTGAAGGAAGGTGTTAACACGACAGTAAGGAAATGGCATCAAATGCTAGAAAGACTCTGGGCAGTGTACTTCTAGACAGAAATGCCACTGATGGAAAACCGACTAAACTGGCACCAATGCAGCAGCATTGTACTAAAGCCCAGAAATGTCCACGGCTTCACTCTCTGCCATTCCTTTCATATGCACACAGCAGCTCTGCAACATTCCTACTCATCATCTCCTTGGCAAACTGGGCGTGAGGGTCCGTAGTGACGCAGAGTCCCCAGGCAGGTGCAAAGGAGAGCTGCTTTCTTGCAAAAGCCAGGCTTTTGAAGCAGTCAGGCCTTTGTCAGTTGCATAGCTTTAAGCCACCACAAACATAATTCAACCAACCGCCATACACCACGCTGTGAACACGCAATGGTTCTAGAACTTGTTGATCTACCTCTAATTCAGCTGCCTCACTTTCCCATAGTCCTTTTCTACTTAGACAAAGTAACGGGCCTCAGCCATGGTTTTACAAGGCCTTCCTTTTGGAAGGTTCTACCTATATGCAACAGCAAGCCACTAGTTTCTTCAGAGCCATGAGTTTAGGTAGACGATTTGCATCTGCCCTTCCGGTGAAACACAATGGGGAGAGAAAATGCTGTTGGAGATGTTCAGTCATTCCATTTTCTAGACAGGCCAAATCAATAGAAAAGCAAGCTATAGGATTGTGCACTTGCTCTTACAAAACACCTGCTGCCATCTGACAATGAACTAGCAGAAAATCAGCAAAAATGAGACTTGAGGCAAACAACCCTTTGAAAGGAATAATGAGGTGATGAATAAAGACAACACGTTTCCAGGCTATCGAGATACTTTAAATGGCAGCAAAAGATTTGAGAGCAGAGGCTGAACTAATGGGGAAGGATTTAAAGAATCCCAAGAAAAATATGACCAAAGACTAAAAGAATCCCAAGAAAAATAGGGGCAACTGACCTGTTTAAGCCTTCAGGAAATCAGTGGCCGCTGATTTAGATAGGCCATTCAAGGTCATTTACTGGTGCACCTTCCACTCCTTTTTCACCTGTCAGCATCACACGGTGAATTGGGACTTTGGAATTAAG
Source organism: Haemorhous mexicanus (assembly GCF_027477595.1). Taxonomy (NCBI): domain Eukaryota; kingdom Metazoa; phylum Chordata; class Aves; order Passeriformes; family Fringillidae; genus Haemorhous; species Haemorhous mexicanus. Next base: position 19,256,145 of record NC_082345.1, on the reverse strand, counting down.
ATTATTTGAGATTCTGTACTTAGCTTTAGGAGAGACATACAGCAGCTGAAGTACCTGTTACTGATGTGATACCAGGAAGACAGAGTTGACACATTTCATTGAAGTCCAATCACAGCTAGCAATACTAAGAGGATAGGATTGGCCTCTTTTCATGACGCTCTTCTTGTTATACAGCCCGCTCTGATTCTGGTGAAACTTTTTCATTAGCTTCTCTCTAAAAAGGAGAAAAACCAATTAAATGTCCCTCCCTGCTGATGCAGGTTTACCATTCGGTTTGTCAAGCCTAAAAGTGGAATTGAAACTACTGTGCAGGAATTAATGTGCTTTAAGCGTCCCGTCCATTAAGACAATCTCAGGTTGATAAAAGCCTACGTGCTATTGGCTAAATACTCTGTTTCCCCAGGAGCGGATGCATGCAATTTAATCCAACTTTCTGGAACAAACTCCAGTAATACAAAAGCGTCACAAATAGCAGGAAGAATGATTTGACCATTTAAGGAAGCAACCTTCTCACCTCCTTTTGGCGTGAGCATCATCTGCTAGCTGAAGTAACAAACTTGAGGAAAGAAATCTCCCTGCTCCTGAGAAATTGCTGACAAGAGAACCACTGAAGCTCTGTGACTTTCCCCTTTCCATTCATTGGTCAAGCCTAGTAGCCTAAAATTTAGGGGGTCAATCAAAGACAAATGCTAATCTAGTCAGAGGTCTATGAAAGGGCCAAAAATAACCGGAGTTCTACTTAGCCAATGGAAATGGAAGCAGAGCTTCCAATCTATTTCCTTGCAACATATCCCTAAAACTCATTCCTTTCTATTCCTAACTAATGTATAGGCATCAGTACAATCAGGAAAGGACAAAACTGACTGATGTCAGCAAGGGAAGGATTTGAAAGAACCATTCCCATGAATCATCGTATAGACAGTAACTCTAGCATTAAAATCGGAGCCCTTTTAGTAGGTATCACTTAGGGGAAATTCAGGACTCCTGCACAATGGACCAAGAGGATTAAGCAGAAGCCGTTTATGGTTTACATGATGCACTTACACATTCTGACTCTCTGCACACGCTAGTCACGCATTTCTTATTGGTGCCTTTGTCTTGTCCACGCATTATGAGTGCACCTCTCAGAAGATGTGTTTCCTTACAGTCCAAGTACTTTGCACCCCCCGCCCCCCCCCCCGATTTTGGAGTTCTTGTGGTCTTGGAATATGCTTTCTCAGCTTCTCATCTCTCACGGCTTATGTCTTGATGAATTCCAGAAGGCCCTGAGAAAATTCTGAGAAGAACAGTTCCACGTCTGGATGGCTGGTGCACCCTGTAGTCTAAGCGGTTCAGATACATTGCCACAATTCCCCCTTCTTCTTGCACCAGCCAGACCCTTTCCACTGTATTTTCTACCAAGAGGCACACCAGTTTCACGATGCATGGAATAACACAAAGCAACAAAATAATGACAACTGGTAAAAACAAAGCTCCGTTTAGGAGATCTTTCAACCATCCAGTTCTTTCCCATCCCTCAAACCATTGATGCAAACCCCACTCGTTCCCAGTCAATTTCTTCATATTGTCTTGTACTTGTGTGAGTTTCGTATGAATGGCTGCAGAATGGTCAAAAAGATTCATGCAACATATTCCTTATAAAATTCCTAACACTCGTGCCCATGTGCTAATAACAATAAATCTATTTCAGCTCTTATTTGCAGTGTGCTATATATAATAGGATCTACGTCAGTGAGCACCTGACTTAGAAGAAGTTACGATAAGTTGTTTGAACATCCAGCACCCCAAATGGTTAAAAGCAGCCAAACCTTGATAAGCAGCGTAAGGAACAATGCAGTTATTCCTGCTGGAACGAGCAAAACTCACCATACTGGTGACAATCGCGTCTTTAGCTAGTGCTGCTCTCTAGGTATTCCCGGAAACGAAAAAGCGGCTTCGTCCAGCAAAGACCTTTATGAAGGTAAAAGAGCCCTCCGAAGAGCGGCTTCTGTTAAAAGAATCCGGCTACTGGCACCTACCTTCGGACAGCTGCGTATGCCCGTCTTCTGCGTCTCTTGCCGCCTACACCTTAGCGAAAAAGTTTTCCAAGCATTTTCTCAAAAAGAAACTGTGCCAGCACAGCAAGCATCCCACGACCTTTTTCATGAAGGTAGTCGAGTTCTTCTCATCTCCTGGAGAAAAGAAAAAGTAAGATTAGCCAGGGAGTGCAGCTTAAGGTTTAGAAGGATGCAAAAGAAAGTTGTCCAAGAACTTTTTCCCTAGTTATGGTAATGAAAGTTTAAACTGTTGGAAAGTGGTAATTACCGTCTTCTCTCAATTTGTGAGCTGCGCACTCAATCCCGGTTCTGTGCGACTTCGTTCTTGGCGTCTCAGCATCTGCCGAGCTCTCCGGCTGCCGGAGGCGAAGAAGCGGCTTTTTCGCGCCCAGAGCTTTCTGCCGGTCGCGGTGCGCTCCGGACCGCGGCTTCTGCCGAAAGCCGCCCGGGACCGGCACCTACCTTCGGACAGCTGCGTATGCCCGTCTTCTGCGTCTCTTGCCGCCTACACCTTAGCGAAAAAGTTTTCCAAGCATTTTCTGAAAAAGAAACTGTGCCAGCACAGCAAGCATCCCACGACCTTTTTCATGAAGGTAGTCGAGTTCTTAGGATTTCCTGGAGAAAAGAAAAAGTAAGTTGAGCCAGGGAGTGCTGCATAAGGTTTAGAAGGATGCAAAAGAAAGTTTTCCAAGAACTTTTTCCCTAGTTATGGTAATGTAAGTTTAAACTGTTGGAAAGTGGTTAGTTCCTCTCTTCTCTCAGTTTGAGAGCTGCGCACTCAATCCCGGTTCTGTGCGACTTCGTTCTTGACGTCTCAGCATCGGCCGAGCTCTCCGGCTGCCGGAGGCGAAGAAGCGGCTTTTTCGCGCCCAGAGCTTTCTGCCGGTCGCGGTGCGCTCCGAACCGCGGCTTCTGCCGAAAGCCGCCCGGGACCGGCACCTACCTTCGGACAGCTGCGTATGCCCGTCTTCTGCGTCTCTTGCCGCCTACACCTTAGCGAAAAAGTTTTCCAAACATTTTCTCAAAAAGAAACTGGGCCAGCACAGCAAGCATCCCACGACCTTTTTCATGAAGGTACTCGAGTTCTTCCCATCTCCTGGAGAAAAGAAAAAATAAGATGAGCCAGGGAGTGCTGCATAAGGTTTAGAAGGATGCAAAAGAAAGTTTCCCAAGAACTTTTTCCCTAGTTATGGTAATGGAAGTTTAAACTGTTGGAAAGTGGTTAATTATGGTCTTCTCTCAGTTTGAGAGCTTCGCACTTAATCCCTCTGCTCTACTGCTTCGTTCGTGGCGTCTCAGCATCTGCCGAGCTCTCCGGCTGCCGGAGTCGAAGAAGTGGCTTTTTCGCTCATAGAGCATTGTGCCGGACGCTGTGCCCTCTGTACCGCGGCTTCTGTCGAAGATGCCGGGGACCGGCACCTACCTTCAGAGAGCTGCGTATGCCCGTCTTCTGGGTCTCTTGACGCCCGCATCTTAGCGAAAAGCTTTTCCACAAATTCTCTCCAGAAGAAACTGTCCCAGCACAGCAAACTGCCCCTGATTATGGCCTCATATTTTGCCTTTGCTATGGATTCCAGAAGTACTCTTCTTTTTTATTTATGCTCCCAGTTGTTTTTAAATCTTCACTCTCCGTGTCCCCTCCCATCCCGTGCGAATAGACACTGGCACATTACCTTGTAGGTATTAAATCCAAGCAGTAGGAGAATCCAAGAAGAATACGCCTTGAGTTTTAGAAGCAATGCCAATTGAATAGAAAAATGATAATCCCTTCTTTGAGACCCATTATCAGACATCTGTGTGTGGTGGGGGGAGGTGTATCTGTGTGTGTGAATGGGAAGTGTACTCACCCACAAACCAGAGGCAATATTTAGTAACCAACATATCATAAGGGTGGATGCATACAATTTCCTGCTCTTTATTGAGCTTTTTTTTCCAAGGTTCATTTGTTTTTACAGATTTTCTAGTCAGTTGAAAAATTCTTCTGTGTTTGTGTGAGAATAGAAACCTCCATAAAGCTTACTGTGTGAGGAGAATCCTTTGGACTAGATGATGACTATTTAGAAGATGACATTTTCATCTGCATCAATGCATTTCCTTGTTTTGGAAATATTTCTGGTTTTCAAAGTAACCATTTTCAAGATGTATTTTTCGAAGGTGAAAAAACCGAGATCCTAATTGGTATCACAGAAATACAAAAAAAAAATCCCTTAAAATCATCCATTGTATCATTTCAATGTTGTCTTTTTGAATTTTCAAGAGCTACCTCTAAATCTCATATTAATATCTTTTAAATGCTCTGTCTTCACACAATTTTCTTCTTGATCCATTTCTAAGCTTCGAAATGATATTCAGGTAAGAGTCAATTACTGAAACTACTTCACATTTTACAAATTGAAATCACAGTGCAAGGAGGGAGGGAGGGAGGGAGGAAGGAAGGGAAAGGAGGAAGAAAAGAAAGAAAGAAAGAAAGAAAGAAAGAAAGAAAGAAAGAAAGAAAGAAAGAAAGAAAGAAAGAAAGAAAGAAAGAAAGAAAGAAAGAAAGAAAGAAAGAAAGAAAGAAAGAAGGAAAGAAGGAAAGAAAGAAAGGAAGAAAGGAAGAAAGGAAGAAAGGAAGAAAGGAAGAAAGAAAGAAAGAAAGAAAGAAAGAACTATAAAATATTTGTGTGGATGATATTTAAGTGCTGAGACTGTTCCTACTTATAATAATGCTAAAAGGAACTTCTAGGTGAGTCCAAAACAGTTCAACTGGATGGCAATTTCTCAGAATCACTAGTCTGTTTTTTCTATCTCCAGCTAGTTACTGCTACTGCACAGAATGACTATTACCACAGAAAAATAGAATGGTTTGGATTGGAAGGGACCTTAAAATTCACCTCAATTCACCCCCCATGTCATTGGCAGGGACACCTTCCACTAGGCCGCCTTAAGCTCAAAGACCCATTCAAGCTGGCCTTGAACACTTCCAGGAATGGGTCACCCACATCATGTTCCAGTGTCTCACCAGCCTCCTGGCAAGGAATTTCTTCCCAATACCCAAAGGAAACATATACTCTTCAGGTTTTAAAGCCATCAACACTTTTCCTATCGCTCCATGCCCTTGTGTAGCTCATCTGCCTCCTTTTGCTAGGCTGCCTTCAGATCCTGGAGGACTGCTCTAACATTTGCTCAGAGTCTGCTCTTCTCCAGGTTGAAAAGATGCCTGGAGGACTCTGGCTTGATGACAGACTCCCTGAGCTACACTAGAGGCTCAGACCATTCTTCTTCTTGGAATTGTTGAAGGATGCACAAGCACTGCTGATTGTGCTTCCTTGTGGTACAGGTAATAAATAGTTGATTGTTTTAATAAAAACACACTTGAAATGCTAAGAACCAAATTTTAAAGCACAATTACTTGGAGAAAGATTCCTAAACTTGTGGCCAGTTTCCCCAACCCATCTATTGATTGTAAACAACATTCCTTGCTGATGTTATGCTGCATGAACCAAAGCCAGGTGATGTCTACTACTTAAGACAGACGTTCTACCTGCTTGCTAGAATATGTTCTTACCCTTTTAAAACAATCCCCCAAACATTAAGAACAAGAGATTACCTCATGAAGTAATGAAGTGCTTTGGTTGAAAGTAAATTGCATTTGAAGGAAACGGGTTTGGGGGGCGAGCACAGGAAGATCTCAGAAGTAGAGTGCCAGCTTAGTTCTCTGCTTCAGAGATAAGTGAAGCAATTCAGCAATGTCTTTCTGTGAAAATAGTTTACAGATCTTTCTGCACAACAGCTAACAACCAGCATCAGAAATGTGTGCAAATAATAGACTATTCACTACAAGGTTGTCATCCATGAGTGGTAAGGCAACTCAGACTCATAGCAGTGGTTTTGCTCTTGTGCCTCTTAGAATAGACAGAAAAGAATGAGGAAAACTAATTTTTCCATCTACTTTCTTTCAGTATTGGTTCCAAGACTATTTTCCTGCCCTCAGGAGACAGCAAAAACTCTCAAACACTGAAATGCTTCAGAACTGGAAATGATCTGAATCACAAATATTTCTCCTAAATAAAATTTAAAAGGTAAGTCACAAGGGTAAAACCGATCGAGCTATTTAAAGATGAATGTTCTATACATACTAAAACATTCCCAGAGATAACTATTGTGTACCAAGTCTGTTTAAAAGTCCAGAGTTCCTGGTAAAAAACTTATATGCAGATGGGGTAGCTACATGATATTCTCTTTCCAGCTTAATTATACTCTTCACTCTCACCACCTCTACCAGTTGATTTCCGTAAGTTCTTAGAAAACAGTAATTTAACTTTTTAATTCTATGAAAAAAAATGACAGTGATAAGAGTTCTTTGCACTCCCGGTTTTCTGAGAAGCCTGACCATCAAGCCTTAGGAACTTGATCATGAGTTTTATTTCTTCTCAAACTAAATTTTAAGGGAGTGGCAGAGAGAATGGGAGCCTCAAGCAAAACAATTTAGGCTTCTAATTCTTGTATTGTCCTACTTACTTACGACAAGAACTGGAAAGAGGACAGATTCGAGTTAGCAGCTGTTTAACATTTGCACATACTCTTCCGCTAAAGAAGAGGTCAAGGATGGTTTTCTGGCCCTCCCTCCACAAGCTGCAGCTTCCTTCAAGGCACTTTCACCTGCTGTGGCATGGAGCCCTCCACCAGCTGCACTGTAGGTATGTGTTCCTCCATGGTTCTCTAGGGACTGCTGGGAGACAACCTGCTTCACTAGGATGTCTCCAGGGACTGCGGGGGATTCTTTGCTCTGTCAACTGGAACACCTCCACCTCCTTCTTGTCTTACTGTAGTATCACGGAGCTGCTTCCCATACTGCTTTTTCCCCTCACTTGTCACTGCCTATTCATATGTTTTGTGCTTTTGACAATATATTCTCACAGAGCCTGATGGGCTCAGTTGCAAAAATGTGTCTTGCTAGAAAATGACATGCTCTACAAAACCATGATTTTATAGAAAAGAATAGTGGAAGTATAAATATACTGCTAAAGTTCTGGAAAATTGACCGTGCTTCATTGTAATACATCCCCTCATTTTGCCTTCTTTCTCCTTAAGATCTGGAAAGAATACTGGGCAGGAGACAGTGTTGTTTCAAGGAAAAGACTTTTTTAGGATTCTAGGGTGCATGTTCAACTTTCTTGAGAAAATTCAGAAAAGGCACTTTGTCTTTTGTGGTAAATATCATTAGGCAGTAGTGACAAATTCTGACCAACAAGAGCAGGTCAAAATCTGGTGAGATCAAGCAATACACCTTGAGTGGCCAGGACAGAACCATAGAGTCGTAGAATCAGTTGAATTGGAAGGGGCCCGTCAGGAGCATCAAGTCCAACTTCTGGCCCTGCATGGGACCTTCCTCAAAAATCACACTGGATGCCTGAGAGCAATGTCCCAAAGGTTCTTGAACTCAAGATAGGTGTGATGCTGTGACCACTCCCTGGAGAGACTCTTCCAGTGCCCAGCCATCCTCTGGTTAAAAAACTTTTTTCTGATACCGGACCTGACCCTCCCCTGACTCAGCTGCATGCCATTTCCTCCAGTTCTGTCCTTGTAAACCTCATTTGAGAACTTTCTGATACCTTCATGTCTTTTTTCATTGTGGTACCCAAAACTGCCCCCAAGTACTCCAGGTGAGGCCGCCCCAGAAAAGAGCAGGGCAGAGCAGAGGAGAGCAGAGCAGAGCAGAGCAGAGCAGAGCAGGACAATGCCCTCTCTTGCCCAGCTGGCGATACTGTGCCTGATGCACCCCAGGACAGGCTTGGCCCTCCTGGCTGCCTGGGCACTGCTGATGCACATTTAGCTTGCCATTGGCCAGGAGCCTGGCTTCCTTTCTGCAGTGCTTCTCTCCAGCCTCTGGCTCCCTAGTCTATACACACACACAGCAGGATTGCCCTGTTCCAGGTGCTAAATCCAGCACTTGCCATCACACAACTCCCTAAGGTTGGGGATTGCCTGTGGGAATCCTTGAAAACAGAGGATTTTGGGAAAGCTGCAAAAGGCAGGCCTCAGAGACAGCAGAACTGTGCTTGGAGCTAAGCAGTAGTCATAAGGTTTGTCAGCAGAAAAATTATAGAAGAAGTAGAGAAGTAAGGACAAATAGAACAATGGCCTGTGTATTAACGCTTGACCAGAAGAACTCCCTAAGCTACAGCAAAGTAGATCTAGCCAGATGTTAGGAAGTTCTAAGCTTAATAATGGAGCTCTGTGCATTCTCTCTTAAGGCTTACAAGCCGGTCTTTTATTCAAAAGAAGCAAGCATTCTTTGAACCAAAGGTATGTGTGCTTCTAGGGATGGGATAGAACTAGTATCAATATGCTTTTGCTTTGTGGGATTGGTCAAAAAAACTTTTCAAGTAAGTTGTAACATGAAGTTCTTTTTCTGCTGCTGGGGACGTGAGCTGCTGGCATCTTTCCACTGTCATAACCATGTCATGAGACTGATGCTGGAAAATACAACAGTTTGGGATGCCTTCCCCAGCAGTCCCGCCCCTTTCATGATTTGCGCATAGACTCCCGGCCAGCCATAATTGCCCATCTCTCTTATTTGTCAAGATCTCTCTGCAGCGTCTCACTGGCCTCAAGGGAGTTAGTTGACAGCTCCTCCCAATGTAGTGTCTCTGGCAAACTTGCTTAATATTCCTTCAAGTGCCGAGTCCATATGGTTCAAAAGATGTTGAAGAGAAGTGGCCCAAGGATGATACTCTCTTAGCCACTGAAATTAGCGCTTCATGCTTCTTCTTGCTCCTTAGTGCAGAAATCACAACAAATATCTTGTTTCTTTTCTATCCATGCAGATATCTTTGCTTATGCTCATGCTTTTTATCCCAACAGCAGCTGACACGACATTTACATACAGAGCAAGAGCACGCTTTTCCTGCTGTTACTAGACTTAACAATTTTGCAATCTGTCAATCAGATACCTTTGCAACTGAAGTCAGACCTTCAGCATTTCTCATCAAAAGAATAGAATGTCCTCAGAAGAAGAGAAAACTTTGCTGCATACTCTGTAAGCCTGCAGAATAGATCATAAGGAGTTAGCATCACAATCATTTCAGCACTGACCCTATACTTGAGCAGGGAAAAAACTTCAAAGAACAGCTAATTAATGCAGCAACATAATCTAAGGAATAAAACAACTAGGATCTTCCAAACTGGTCCCTGCGGTAGAAATGTACTTGTAAGAATACAGAAGGTAAAAGATATGGTTTGGAAAGGCTATATCCTTTCTAAGCTAAATTGGATCTCATCCAAGATCAAGAAGCTCAAAGCAGAGCTAGAGAGACATGTCCAGATAATGAGATATAGCAAAGCATTTTTCAAGATAATTAGGCATTCTGGTGGACTGGGCAGTTGGGTTAAATCTGCCACACTTACTCACTTTTGGGGACTGAATTGTGGAGTGCTAAACCATATCTGCTGCTCTAGAAAGCAAAAGAGACCCATCCAAATGGTATGGCTAGTGTGAGGACTCTCACTCTCTATTGCTAAACACTTCATAAGCTATTAACCGGTCATAGGAACAAAATGAAATAAAGCCGTTATACCATCTTGGAATGGAAAAATATGTTCTAAATATTTTTTCTTTCTGTTTTCTTCCTCTTTCCTTTTTTTTTTTTTATTTTTTTTTTGTTTTTTTTTTTTTTTTTTAATCCCAGAAGATATGATTCATAATTTCAACCATTCTGGAATGCTTTCAACAGATGAAGCCAGCATAGTATTTTTCTAACAGGCTCTTGCCCCTTACCTTCTTCATTACTGTTTTGGAATATACTCCACAGTCATTTGATCTCAGTCAGTTTTTTATTTCTTTCCCCCAAGACAAATTTTAAAGGACTACCTAACCACTAAAACTCATCATTTCTCTGGTTTCTCAAAGCTTTTTGAGAAAGTTGTTTTATTTTGGTTTTTTCATATTGCATCATTGCTAATGTCTTCAGACCTACTACAAGTGGAAGTTAAAACAAATCTTATCTTAAAGAGACTGTGAAAGATAACGAACTGCCAGTCTTGGCATTTGTATGTTTCTAAATCCTTTTGATTTCAAGGTTGCCTTCCTGAATGCTCAGTTTAATTAGAAAACATTGTGTTTCTAAAGGAGACCCAGTTCAATTGCTTCTGCAAATTCACCTTCATTTTGTAGGGTTGTACTTCAAAAAATCTTGTTTCATTCAAACACTAAAAGAATAGATTTGACATCATATGTGACCCTTTCATCTGTCGGAACTGCATTTCATTGCGTGAGTTTCACAGTTGCCTCAAAGAAGATTCCTTTCAATTCGCATAGCGTGTTATCTGAAGATCTGTCTGCTTTCTTCACTTGCTTTAATGGGAAGACATGGGAAATACATTCTGAATGTTATCTTTTGTAGTCTACTTTTACCTACCAGTGTGCTTCTATTGACTAGAACCAATTTCAGCTGGAAAGAACATATTGTTCTGATCTGCTCATACGAAGGGCGGATGATGTTTTCTAAACTGATCTCGGAGGGCAAAAGAGCGGATGGAAAGGGGATTGCAGTATCACTCAAAACAAATGCACCTTTCTAGAATGACCACAGCAAATGCCTTCAAGGAATTAGGGAGAGGAAAGGAATAGAAAAGAGGGGGAGAAAGAGAGAGGGAGTATAGCTACCAAATGGAGAGAGATGAAGTCCTTGCAGTGCAGCCGATGGAGTTCTCCTAGTCACGTTGGGAAATCTCAAAGTCCTGGTTATCTCAAGGTTCTATTATAGTCCACTGCTGAGGGGGAAAACAGATCTAGAAATGGCTGAGGGGGAGCAGATACAATAAAGAGCAAGTCTATTGAAATTGCTGAGGGGGAAAATGGTATTGAAGACGGGTACAGAGAGTCCATGTTCTCAGCAGGAGAAGTCAATATCAATATCAGCAGTGAGTGGGATCCATTGTTTCAGGACTGGTTTCTATGGGAAACCAGTCTAGGTCCAGCAAACACATCTGCAGGCAACACTTAGCAGGCATCCTGCTTCAGTCAGGCCAGCACACCTGGATCCGAATTACGGGGGTCTCAGCCTCAGTCCTTGGGAGGGGGGCTTCAATCTCCGTCCCTCACGGTGGTAGTGGAGCAGATGAAGGATTTTCCATGGGGCGGCTACCACAGTTGCCCCAACAAGTTCATCTGGCCAAGAGGTGGGAAAATTCCTGGGCTGGTGTCGCGAAGCATGTGCGGGCACATAGGTTGCGTCCCCCCTTGGCAGGCCCTGCTAGAAGCAGTCACTGTAGACACAGCTGCCAACAATCACTTGGCAGGCCAGAATTCTGCTCAGGGGCCTCAGGATTTTGGCATTCCTCCAAGACCGGCATGCCAGCATTCCAATCAGGGTCCGCAGGGTCCCGATGTCTGCCCTGGGGTCGGTTGCGAGGCAAATGCGGGGAACTTCGGACTGTCTTTCACATGGATGAGAAAATCTGTTTACTAAAATGGCCAAAAAGAATGCGTAACATTTAGATTTGAGGAAAAATAAAAAACAAAACCAAACCCAAAGCGTTTGGGCAATATCATTCTAGAGAATGCCATGTACCTATGAGAAGTACAAAAAACTTCTGTTTTCAAATGCACTTACAAATCACCATTTTGCATCTGGTTTGGTTTTTTTTTTTTGTTTGAAAGCTCTGGCACTTATCTGATTCCTTTTTGAGCTAGTTCAGCTCAATAATCTGTTACGAAAGCAGCTAAAAGTAAACAGAAAAATCTATGGGGACCAGGATGCCACTTCAGCCATGTTGTCGTGAAGCATTAGGTCAGCCTTCTGCATTGTAGAAATAGGTCTGTCATATATGAATATCAACGCATAGCACTATCTTCTTTTAAACTTTGTCCTTGCTGCTGGGTTCCTGAATGATCAAGATGCTTTCAAACCAAACAACACCCAGCCCTCTAAGATACTCTCCAAAGTATTGGGATGGAATAACTTTATCAGGAGGAAAAGCTCGCTATGCAAAACCTGAATATGATGTCAAGAATGCTTTGTGGTGGATTACCATTGTTTGGGATTGTTTATCCCTTACCCCACCATGTAGGTATAGGAAAAAATTAGGTAGCCACAAGCTTTTACAGCTCTTCTTGTATTTTGGGATAGTAAGGATTTAGGGGAGTAAACAAAACTGTGGTTTTACTATTGGCTTTATTGCTCTTTCACTTTGAATTAACTGCTTTGCATGTCAGCTTACCCATCAGTATAAATGAGAAGAATATTATCTTCCTTCCTGCACAAAGGATGTTTCATTATGCCTGTGATGTCAGGGACTTAAAAATGAAGAACATTGTGATTGAAAGGAAGCACTGGCATGCCACAAGGTAACTGTAGTGAGCTGTGTTTCCTCCTCAGCTTCACTGTGATAGTAGAATTTTAATGAGCAGTCCCAAAACTTGGTCTTAGCATAGTCTGGTGACATATCTCTATAGAGCAGTGTCCTAGGGTGACTTTATGATGCTTGTATCCCCAGTCATCTGTTCTCTTAATGCTGGATATGATATTCTCTTCCTTCAAGACTGGTTCTGAGAGCAAAGGTGGGGAGAAGAAGAAGCACGGAGTTTGTTATCAGAGGCTGCACTCCTTAGAAAGCAACACTCTTCCACATTCTGTGCTGCACTGTGTTGTCTGGGCACTGACGGAGCAGAACAGAGCGCTCATTTGCTTTTTAGTTGGCTTAGCTGGCTGAGGCAGAGTTTTCCCTGGACTGGTTTTTTTTTTTCCTTTCCCTTTTCTTGGAACGTTTCGAATCTGCTCCGGACTGGGACCTGGGATGCACTGGGAAGTTGCACTTTGTGGCCTGCTGGGGTCTACTCTGGGCAGCAGCCTTCCCCATTGCCGGAGGGATTGATAACAGAGCGAGCACCCACAGGAGAGACTTTCTGATTTGTCATCTCTTCAGTGCGGCAAATGAGTTTTATCATCTGGTATTGTTCATTTTTTGTGCTTGGGAGTTCATTGCCTGTTAAATAAAGAGCTTTTTCCCACTTCTCTCCGAGGAAATTTTCCCCAAACCAGTGGAGGGGAGGGGCCGTGTGGGTGGGCTTTCGGGGGGGGGGACGGTGGGGCTTTTTGAGGTTTTCTGCCAAATTTGCCCTAAACCAGGACAATCAGGATGTGCCACTAAGAGAATGATGGTTGGAACTCTGGTCGGAAAAGACCTTTAAGAACATTGAGTCTAAATGGAATTAGCAAATGCAACCATCAAGAAATGCTTTGCTGTTTGAAGAGAACATGACTTATCTGGTAAGCTTTGCAAGTATTTGTGTCATCACAAGCACACATGTCCAATGCATTAGATGGGAATATAATAAGAAACCTGTGCAGATCAACAGAATGATTCTCAGGGTAGGATATTTGCATGTTTCATCTTTCTTCCTGACTTCTTCAAATGAATTCTTTTTAGAAAGTAATGATTGGAATTGTTACTCTTTTAACAGTTCTGAGTGTATTACTGACCTTTTTGGCATATGAATGCCAAACGGGTTAATTCACCTAGTTTTTCAGATAAAGACCGAGATTTAGTGTTGCTTCAGCTGGAGGCACAAACATTGAAATCCTCTTGCCTCCTTCTTAGTCCCTAATTTCTATTACAAAATCAGTGCACAATCTTGTCCCTTAAGGTCCACTTAGCTCAGTTTATACCAACAGGGTGACATTAGCAGGGCTCACATGATGCTGCACACAGAAGCCCTCAGTGTGCAGCTCTAGCAGACAGTAATTCCATGCAGTTGGACAATCCCAGTGCTGACTTTGGATCACCAGAAGCGTTCTTAGTAGAACGAGACAGATTTAATGGAGAGGTCTCTGCAGGAAGTGGCCTGAAGAAGACAGCAGAAATCCCAGCTGTGTGTTTGTAGAAATCAGTTGAATTCCATTTACAGAAAAAGATCTTTAAATCTAGCTAGCTTTTTCTGCAGATTATTTGTAAACTATATGCATTACATGGACAGTTTCACTGAGCATCTGAAATACAGCTGCGTTTAAGGGGATTGAATCAGGGTTGGAAAGCAGTGAAACAAAGCTTTTCAGGAATACCTGACATCCAAGTCCCGCCGAAATTTTTCCCTTTTTTATGTCCAGATGCTTTTTAAAATAATGGGTGACCATTTGGCTACCTCATCGTTTTAATCAGAAATACAAAGAGAATTTTAAACTCAAATCTTTTATAGCTTGAATATTTTTCTTTGTTTATTTCCTGCTTTCCAATTCAGTTCTACAAATCATATGATTAGGTAATGAGAACTCATGCTGTATAAAAATATTTAATGCTATACTTCCAAGTTAAGGCCATGTATTTCCTGGAACTGTTTCAAAAAAAAAAAAGCCTATCTGGATTCTTTCTTCCCCATGCTCATTATTAGATGAAAATCATTTCAATATTCTATTTTGACTTTAGATGGTGCAAGATTATATTCAGAAATTCAAGCCTCTACTGTTAGGTTGTTTACATGGTTTTCTGGCCCTTCTAACTTTGCGCAACCACTCTTTGCAGCTATATATTTTTGCAGTAAGGCATCCCAGGGGTCTGTGAGAAGTTTTAATGTCAAGCAGAACTAACGTGTAAACTACACGTGACATACTCGACATATTTCACTTCAGAAAGTTACAGTATGCTTAGACAGGATGAAATAGGAAATAAATAGACTTAACACAATATTTCTAAATCTTGGAAATCTATTACCTGAACTTTGAGTCAGTTTGCAGGACTCTGTAGAAATGCAAACGTGAAGTCCAGGGAGTAGAGCAGAAGGCGTATTGGGCAGGGGGACAGAAGATTGCTTTGAAGGGTGATGTAAGCAAGATTGCACCCTATAAAGAGAGCAGCTTCTTCTGCTGGTGCCAACATCGAGAATTTGTGCCGCTGGCCTAGTTTTCTGGGGACTTTTGACCTGTACGCTCTTGAGGGCTTGCAGATGTGAATTAATCTGTCCTTTGATCTTTTCTTTCATTTGAATGTCTATGACCTGTTTTGGTCTTGTGTACTGTACTGTATTGTTTTATAAACAGACATGTTTCCAATGTTTGAAAGCTGTAGTTGAAAGTTAGGTTGCAATTATGAGTTGGCTGTCAAAAGAATTAATTTTCTGCTTTAAGCAAAATATCAAGAGAAGCATTCAATCCACTCCTGTGATACAGATTTGTTTTGAATTCACAGGGTAATTTGCATTAGTGGTTGTACTGCATGAACAATAAATATGACTTGATGGGTTTCTAATGATGATAATAGTCCTCTTTGTATTACTGTAAGAATTGAATCCACCATCATTCTTTTCCGATTATTATTATGCTGTAAAGGAAAAACAGTTTTGCATTAACCAAGGAGTAAAATGCATGCATTTAGCATCATTCTTGCAGGTAGTCCTCAATTCTGAAAAGACCTCTCAGAAGCTGCATCAAACGGGAAAGCCAGACGGATGGCAGAATGCAGAACCTGCCGTTTAGGATCGAGTACAAAATGACACCCAAGAAATTCTTCATGGATGCTGCATAAGTACAAAGACGCCACTATTTCAAGGTGAAAAATAGTCAATGTGAAACTTGTTCGATGAATAAAAAACGATGCTAATCAAGACACTAGAGTACCAAACATGCGACAAGGCTTTTTTGTAATGAACATCATTCCCAGCATGAAAAAGTACTCTTTTTATTGTAGATCGTTTAAAAGTGCACAACAGTTTGGAAAAAAGTGCTTTTCTTTTTTCTAGTAATAAGAACTCTGTATCATTCTAAGAGATACTGGGCACAGGTTTTTGAAAACAATGTTATTTTAAAGGTTAATTCTATTCATAAATACTTCACAGGAAAACATTTGATCTGCTGTTCATCCTGAAGACTCTTAAAGGAAAATGTTTTGGTTGCGTTCTCTTCTGACTAGCTCAGGAGCTCAGTCTTGCCTGCATTCTAATGCTTTTTTATGTTCCTGATGGCACGGCTTAGACATCCTTGTCTCCATTACCGTCATGATTTCCATATCAAGTGATGAGAATTTTTCTTCCTGATTGGTGAAGTTAAGTGTCATAACATTCATGCAAGTCAATTTGAAGTTTTTTTTCCAAAGGAAGCTCTTCCTTCCTAATGAAAACCATTTGAAATGGCAAACCTCCTCAGTTTTTCAGAAAGTGATATAATGCACCTGTAGAGTACAATGTCCTCGGAGTTGTTTTTTCACCAGAAGAAGAAAACTGCTGTTTTCTTCTTCTTCTATCACCTTAGACTTACTTTATTCAAAACCTTTTTAAACCTTTGAATTTCTATTTTCATAGCTAATTCCTTTCACAGTGTGCTATCGCATATGTATTTTGAAAGGCCATTTGTACATATTCAAATGGCTTACATCTATTCTACTAAGAAATGGCTGTACTTCTAGTAGGGAAACTTCAAGGTCCAGTAAGATTTTATCTTGCACAAAATTTAAGAAACTCCAACTCTTAAAAATGATACCAGAAAATGACGTCTGTAAGACTGTGGCAGGAGGCTTTTTCCAGAACAATGTGCAGTTCTTCCCAATTCTATTTTTCCCTCCGATTACTTTGTACACAAAGATTTTTACACAGTCTTCTAACAGTGGCATGTTACTACTGGGGTAGAGTATTGCCCTGCCAGCATTGGAATTGACTCGAATGCAGTTGTGTTCAAATTTGCTGATGGGACAAGGGTTTTTTGCTGAACACACTTTAGCAAGCAAGAGGGCTTCTTGGTCTTTAGATGCTATGAGTCCCAGAAAAAGATGAATGAGGTGGTGACATGCCTCCTGTTTTGAAGAGAGATCAAAAACTTATTTCTGGGGTCACCTCCCTTTTGGTACAGAAAGCGCACAGAGGGCTTTGAAGCAGTGCTTTCACCCTCTTTGCATTCACTAGTAAATCTGAGACAGAGCTTGCCCCAAGGTTTGTGCAAAAGTACTCTTTTGATGCAACTGTTAACCAGACAATATCTCTGGGAAAATTTGCAGGGGCAGAAAGCAAGCCCTTCCTGGGAAATCTACTGAAATGGTTCAGAAGTTATTCCCATTCACTGTTGCTAACCTCTGCTGTCTAGCTGTCGGATATACTTGGGACCATGTTGAAATAATTCTAAACAATGTACTGAGGCTGCAACATTGAGTAAACATAGGTATTTTCCATAGGTGTCAGGGGAAAATATTTTTATTGGTAAAAATGAGTTCCATAGAAAACAAGAACAGCATGGTAGAAAAAAAATTACATCCATAGAATGAAGATGCCCAGAATGCTTCTTTTGAAGTTACACAGAGTCAATATTTTCTAAACAATGTTGTGAAACTTATGAAGAAGGAGGAGTACATTCCTCCTGACTGGTGCACAAGTTCATGTTTCCAACTTACAAAAACCATATTATTAAAAGAAAAATGTTCCGCCTTGTGGAAAAGTAGCCCATTAGTAATTTTATCAAAGGTAGGATTAGATCAAGTATTCCTACAAGACAGTAGTAGTACTATGAAAAGCCTTTGGGCATCTATTTGACTACAGGAAACTTGAGCAAGCAGAAGTGTCTTTCCCTGCCGCAAGCTGAACTTCCTATTTGCTACTGCTGCTTAAACATTGTCGAAAGAAAACTTGTCAAAAAAGGACTACTCTATACAAGCAACTTGAACTATCCATTGCGTTCCAGTCAATTTTAACTAGAAAATATCAGACACACACTCTAGCTGAATATTCTAATGCATAGATGGAGTATACCATCACAAAGAAATGGGAACGCTGGAGAAAGGAGCAAATGCAGATGAATTTCACGGAAGGAAATTATTGGAGGGCTAACTGCAGTCCCTCGACTTTACAAGAAATTATGTCCAGTAAATCCCAACCAGAAACCTATGTAACTCCATTTTCAAGTGAGTTGCATCTATGGTCCTCTGTCCTTCCTAGATGAAGAAACTGTGTTTTGAATCAATTTTCCAAGCAGTATGGCTAAAGACCTTAGATACCTCAAATTTTTTTTTTTTTTTCCCCAGAAGCAACTATCTCAAAACCTCTTTAAAGCTGACTTTTCCCCTTAAGATGCCTTATATTCAAAGAGCACCTTGTCATTTAACAGGGTATTCCAAACATCATTTCCAAACTTAGACTAAAAATAACACTCTTCCTAGTTATCTTTCTTTTTTTTTTTTTTTTGCACCTTCCTGCTTACATAGGCAGCAAAGTAGAGAACAGATCACAGCTCTTTCTGGAGCATCTTGAACAAATGCCCTTGCTTGTGTTCCAATCATTCACTTTGCCAAAATCCCTAACGATGAAGAAAAGGTTGTGAAGGCATTACTAGTAGTATGATATGGCAATGTATGGGTGTGATTTATCAAGTAGAATTTGTATCACATAGATGATACTTGGCAAACAGCAAATGAAGGGGTTTCTTTCAGCTCTCAGACTGATGTTACATCTCAGTAATTTATTAAAAAGATAACAAGAAGGATATTTTTTAACAGTGAACTTAATTACACCCCTACCATGGACATCTGAATCTTAGGAATAGACAGTGTCTGATTTAGAAAAAATAAAGGATTATCACAGTTTAAAGAAGCATATGATCATGAACACTTTGCTGATGGAACGTAGCCTATTCATTGGCTGAAATGAAGCAGGTAGACAGAACATAGGAAATATTGTTTTGTGGATCAAACATTTATTTTTTTAAAGTGATGCTTACAGATGGTGAACTCACCAACTTCGATATTGCACAGTAGATAAGGGTACCTAACTTGCTCCATCAAGTTATCCCTTGGAATCATCATCCAAGGGCATTTCCCCCTGCCTCTGTGAAAATGTGCCTACCTTTTTCACAATACTTTTGCAGCAGCATTGCGAGGCCTGATCAGCTGGTATGGAGGGTGAATTATCAGCAGCAAGGTGACTGGCCAGGGTCATTTGCTTCAATGGATTTTGATCTAACGGATATTTTGAAGACCTGC
Source organism: Haemorhous mexicanus (assembly GCF_027477595.1). NCBI lineage: Eukaryota > Metazoa > Chordata > Aves > Passeriformes > Fringillidae > Haemorhous > Haemorhous mexicanus. The sequence continues at coordinate 19,237,177 of NC_082345.1, read as the reverse complement.
TTCAGCCCTGTTTGTCAGACACAGCCTTCAAATGGTGCTAAACAATTGCTCGGGCTGTGGACCACATGAAAAAGTACTTTCTGGTGCCTGTACTGGGCCATATGCTCTTGATTCTCTCCCTCAACTTCTCCATCACCTCTCATCTCTTTCACATGAGCTGTGTTCCAGGTCCACAGGATACTTTTCACAGAATCTTCAGGCCTGATGCAGTAAGAATGATGAACAGAACGCAGCTGGGATGAATTTTCCAGTTTGGATAAAACCTTTTGTGCACACAAATGCCCCTATGCCCAGAAAAACCTTCACTAGTACTAGTGTTCTACCTAATCTGCAATTTAGTCTGAAAGAAAAGCTTTTGTCTGAGAGTATCTGAGAGATCTGCATGAAGCACAGATATCTGACCTATGCAATTTTGAATATCAGAGAAAAAAGAAAAAGGCAGGAACTTTTTAATTTTACTGGTTTTAATTTTCAATTCCATGCACTTTTTCAAAAAGTGTCAATCTCAAATGGCCATCAACATATTTCAGTCATCTCTAAGTTAGTATTCCTATCAAATGTGTTTCAAATCAAAAGAATTTCAAACCTCTCCTCAAAGTTCATATGCCTAGATTTAGTATTTCTGATCTAGATTAGATGAAAGGAAGACATTTTTTGCTGTTGGGGTGCGGGAATGCTGGAACAGGTTGCCCAGAGAAGTTGTGGATGTCCCATCCCTGACTGTATTCAAGGTCAGCTTGGATGGGGCTTTGAACAGCAACGAATGCGACCCCTGATGGTAGATAAACAAAGCTTGAATATAGAAGAAACTCAGATTGAAGTACAGGAGCAAATTTTCTCTCAGCTCTTGGGGTAAGTTCAAAGTTGTACAAAATTCCATTTCTCTGTGATTTTCACTAGTGTAACAGAAAGCTTCATGAAAACTATGCAGAAGATATCAAATTTTAAAAGCGATAAGAACTACAACATCAAACACATGGGATGGGTTTCAACATGGGACACTCTCTGAGAGAAAATCTCTGTATTTCAACACTTCATCCCAATCATTAGGATTTCATGAAGTGCCAAAGAAGGCGGCAAAATGTCCTTCAGGACATTATTTACTGTAGTTCAGCCTGGCCATTAGTTGGAATTGGTGTTTGAACTAATGTCGAAGTACCACACACACTTTCCATGCACTGAAAATTACTGTTTACAATGAATAAGCAATGAGGATCAAAATTGATTGAAAGCATCTTAAAAATGTCAAGTATTTCACTGTAAATGATCTATGATCAAAATACTTATTCCACCTTAGTGAGGGACAAATAAATTCTTCCATACCACGATGGTTTAAAATTGTCTAAACCAATGTTTTCTTCCGAAAAGACATCATTTAATTCTTTCTATTTGTAGAAGAAAATATTCCTAGACATAGAACTCAGTAATTTTAAAGGAACAAATGAAAGGAAAATATTCTGCAAACAGAATTCAATGAAAAGCTGTGTTTTAAATATGAGGTAGACATTAAACAGAATTTTAGTACCAGATATTTGAAATAGTGCACCAGCTATCTTGCCCACAAAGAGTGGCATTTAGCATTTCAGTATTTTCCAAGGTGTTCATGATCTGCTATGCTGATCTCTGTGCGTGCCTAGGTGTGTGCGGAAGGGGGGCATGTGAAGGGGAGTGTCTATGTTTGTTTAACCCTCGTAGTGGCAGATTCATGCCTCAGCTGCATCATTTTTTTTTAGAAACTTCACAGAGAGTGGATATGAAGTTTCATGTTCAAAAGAGATCAATTCCTAAGTCATCCATTTTACTCTACCTTGTAAATCACTTTGTTGATATTGATAAAATATGCTTTGTTGCATGTTTTATCAAATATGCTTTCACGCTACATGGAGGAATGAGAATGTGGAGAATCCCTCCAATGCCTTGCAACTTTTCTGCAAATAGATTTTCAAGAAAATCATCATTTCTCTTTTCAATATATCTGGGACAGGCATGATGGTGGTGTCAACCTGTTGGAGTTTTTGTTGCTGGGGGAAGTTGTACAAAAGGATTGGTTTTTACATTGACCTGTTACTGAATCAAGTGCATGAACACATTTTAAATTCAACTGGGGTTTCCTTTTTCTAGCAGACTACTTCTAGAACTAGCTAGCAGACTCAAGATGACTCTTTTTCTCTGTTTTTGTTTCTTTCCTATAAACTTGGCTTCTTTGCAACTATCTACACAATTGTAGAACTTTTTTCCCAACTAAAATTGTTTCATAGACTGATAATTAAGATACGCTTTTTACAAGGAATGTTTTCAATCTTTGTTAGAGTTAAGAAAGTTAAGGACATAGGTCCTTTTCTTCCCTTCTGAATATTGCAATGAAATAGTTAAATAAAGACTGACTCTTTATTTTTATTTGGAATCCAAGTAGATAATTCCCATACAGTAATGCATTTTGTGGACCAATATTTGCCATTCTGATGTAAGTTGTCGCTTCTTAAAAACATGCCTTCAGTGACTACGTTGACAACACTTTCGGTGAAGATCCTAACTGGTCTTAGACACACATAGGGAGAAATTTGCTCAGCCAGTGTCAGTCTTAAGCATGCGTCTTAGAAGATCTTTCTAGAGCTGGGGAATTTTCTCATGGAAGAGATTCAGTTATGGAAGAGACAGTTATCCCGGAGTTTTACATTCCTCTTGAACATTACTTAAGGAACTTAAATCCCATGTCCACTTGAATCTCGCTCTGCACAGAGCTTTGTCATGCCAGTCCTTGAAATGCATCTGTAAGAGAATTCACTAGCAGAGAATGAATGAGGGTGGAAGGGGTCTGTGGGGCTCACCAAGTCCAATCCCCCTGCTTCAACCAGGATACCTAGAGGTATGGGGTTCGGCTGTTTGTCTCTGCTCCCATACACTTAGGATGGTTCTTGCACGCTGGGCTTCAAAAGATGAGTCTGGACGCTAGGTTTTTTCGGTCTTCAGAATTGTTTATTATTTCTTATCTAAAATGTCCTTTCTCTGATCGAAGGATCTGACCAGCACTGCAGCCAAAGGCACACTCTGCCCACCCCCAAGGTGGTCGCAACTTTTATAACAAAAACTTCGTATATCATATTTACCTTTCGTCCCCAATACCTATCACCCTCGTCACTAAGTACACCCTCACCCTAGACCAATCCCCAAATGCCAACACCACTGCAGAAGATGGAAGACAGGAAGAAGAAAGAAGAGCCTGGTGGCACGCCCTGATTCCTCCATCTTGTCTCTACAATCCCCCTGTACCAAAACCCCAAAAGTTGTGATTCACCCTATCATGATATCTTCCCTTCACCATTTACACCCGAGTGATTCTCACAGGTTCCATTTCCTCATACATTGGTGGCATATCCCTAGATGGATCAAAATCAAGCCACGAAGTGCTTTTGGCAACATTCCAAGACTCCCGAGCCCCCCATGGGTTCTCTCGGTAGCTCTGGACATCAGGAGTGATGTGCTGAGCTCCCACGTAGAGCCTGTTGCCCAGATTATATTTGTGCCTGCTTTTAATGCCTTCAATGATCCAGACTCCACCATCTTTCTGGACACTCTGTGCCATGGTTCAGTCACCGTCACAGTAAAAAATCAGTTGTGATGTTCGGAGGCAATCTCCTGTATTTCAGTGTGTGCCCACTTCCTCTTGTCTTTTCACTGAGCATCATTGAAAAGACACTGGTTCCCTGCTCTTTACACTATTCCTTCCCGTAGGTATGTGAGCTGCAATGTAGATAAATGTCAAAAACTTCTCTGAAGTCCAGGCAGACGATATTCTCTTCATCTACCAGGCAAGTCCATTCACCGGAGGAGTTTAAAAAGTTGTCAAGCACAAATTTTCCCTGGTAAATCCATGCTGACTACATTATTTTGTCCTCCTTCATGTGCCTGGCAATGCTTTCCAGGAATAGCTACTCCATCAACTAACTTCCTGGGGATAAAAATGAGGCTGGCTGGCTTGTGCTTTTCTGAGTCCTCCTAGTTGCCTTTTTTGAAGATGGGTGACATTTGCTTTCATCCGGTCTTTGCTCACTTTCCTCAGTCACCATGATCCGTCAAACATGATCAGGAGTGGCCTCAGAATAACATCTGCTAACACCCTTGAGAGCTGTGCATCCATCTCAACAGGGCCTGTGGTCTTAATGGAATACTTACCAATTCAGTGACTATGCCCATAAAAATTTGCATGGGATGAGAGGACATTTTAACATGTACCTGAAGAGTGAGTGAAAAGCTATGGAAACAATCCAAAAGGACAAAGACTAGAGTTCCCTTTGAAGACAAAGCATCCCATCATGGAGCTGAGCAGCTTTAGATCCAGGTAAGCTTGCTCTCTGAAAGGATGCAGAAGACATGATTTTACCTTATCCAGTAATAAAATGTGTTGACCATTCACTTGCAATACAAAAACTTCAATGATTTCCAAAATTATTGCCCCCTAACTAGACAATAATGTACTGGCTGGCTATTCCCCTAACAGATGAAAGCACCTGCTTGATGTCTCTTATGTGTGCAGACTATTCGAATTAGGTCATTTGAGTGGGGATTACTGGTCTTTGAATTTTCTTTCTGATGAATTTGGAATATTTACTGAAGCAAGGACCTGAAGATGAGAACTTCATTTCCCATCAGCGCACTCTAACATCCATGGCCGTAATGCCATTGTTTCTCCCCAACTGAGTCAAGAATTGATGACTACAAAGTGGATCAGCGCCAAAAGGAAAGATCAAGGCTGGATAATATTCTCTCTTGGTAAAGCTATTTATCTCAAATGAAGTGACCGACTTCAGTGATCTCTCACTGGTCTAAAGCTACAAGGAGGGGGAGATGGACAAGGTTTCCTTCCACTGCCGTTCTCTTTGTCACCTCAGTGTTTAATACGGGTATGAAGACATTAAAAAAGATAGCTTTGCAGAATTCATAAAATTCAGTTGTAAAAAATCATTTCTTAGCAGCTGAAATGAAAATAACAAATAAAATGCAATTAATTCTGTGGAAGATTGAAATGATTGTTTCTTCATTTTGCATTGGAGGATGTATATTGTATAAGTTTGTCTTGCCTTGTTCTCCAGGTTTTGTAACTGGCACACCTTTCCTTATGAACGCACTGTTCTTTCCTAAATACTCTCATATGGAGGAACATGCTTCTGATAAGAAGAGCACTAGGATGTCTTTACTTGACCTTTTATTTTTACTGATGCTTGGTCCTCTGAAATGAATGGTTTTCTAAAATTGAAATGTGCTACTATTGTTCCCACGGGGTAAGCCGCAGACTCTTCCTGTCGGAGCTGTCACTAATCAGCTACTCTCCTATCTGCCTTTAAGTAGTTGAATGTTCTGGTCTAAAAGTAGCACCTTCTATGTAGCCATGCTCTTAGTTGCCAGTGTCATCCTAAATCCAAACACCCTCCTGCAAAAGACCGCTGGTTCTCTAGTCAACTAAGGAAAAAAGACCCGTCCATCCATGCTTTCTGATTTAAAATATGAGGGTATGACGTCCCTAAACAATTCTCTGCAGCTGAACACTACTTATCTTTGGCATATTCCTTCAACTCACTTGCAAGTCATTCATGCGTTAGCTTATTGGGAGAATTGCTTCATTTGAAGATGATTAAAAGGGGTATGAGAATACTTTTGTGCCTCTGCTATGAGGATACTTTTCAAATCCATACAAACTCCCTGCAAATGCAAAAACCTGCATCCTGTATTGTCCTAGCTTACAATATAAAAATGCATTCTATTCCCACCCTCAAGAACTGCTGAGTGGTGGCATTGTTTTTTCCTTACCTCGTGTTAATGGGCCCATCAATGTCTTGCCACATGACTCAGAGATAACTCCCTCCAGGAGCCATTTCTGTTTAACGGGTACTCAAGGACCCATAGCATGACTCAGAAGGATATCAGCCCATTGCGAGATGCTCCGCCCAGGGGAGAGGAGCTAAGCATCCCCGCCTGGATATAATCTGGGTTTTGGGACAAAACAAGCAGTCTTTCCACTGCATTGCCAGAGGAACGGCCACCCTTAGCCAATGGTTTTCCAGAGGAAAAGAGCAACCAGATGGTTTCTACAGAATCACCATTTCAACAAGACCATTTCATCCAAACTGCTACCACCACCCTAACTAGCAGGACGTCAGCTTCTATTCTGACTCTGTCAGTGGTTTTTCTTTTGTATTCTTGCATGGATTTGGGTTTTTCCCCCTTTTCCTAATAAACTGGATTTCTGACTTGGAGTCTTGCTGCGGTGCCAGATTTCTTCAGCCTGACTAGCTCCCGACACCGACAGCGAGAGTGGGCCGCCCCAAGAAAGCTGTCGAATCCGGGCTGCAGCTGTAGGGCACAGCTGCTCTATGGCACAGGTGGACTGCCTTGGGGATAGAACTGAACTGAGGGCAGGGACAAGGAACAGGGAGAGGTCTTCTGTATGTTTTCCAGTTTACTCCCTGGAGGGTCAAGGACAGAAAGACACTGACTCAAAGGCATACATCAACTAAGAAATGAGGGGAGGTCCCAGGGGAGGATACAATCTTTAACCAACTGGGAGAAACTGGGGGTGGAACACAAGGCGGGGAATGCAATGTTTAAACCAGTAGGGGGACTACAGGGCAGGAGAATAACTTGAACAAACCAATGGGGTTTCCAAGGCTACAAAATTGATAGGGAAGTTTCTAGAGAAAGGGGCAGGCTTGGGGAGGGGTTGATGTTCAATGGGAGGAGGAAAGGGTAACAAAAGGGAAGGTCTTTGGGGAGATGGACAGCTATGGCAAAACCCAACAATACAGGGGGGAAAGGAACAATCCATTAATAATAACATAAGCTATAACAGCACAAAATAGTAAGGATTATAAAACGGACTACTAGAACTGCATTACGATAATAAACACACACTGCAACAGAGTGTCTCACTGGTTTGACTTTCAAAGCAGAAGAGGTGCCAACCTAAAAATTTCCAAACCTTAAAGACAACTGGCTGCAGTTTTGATTTCCTTCTTAAATATATCACCGAGGCGCTACCAGCTTCTGTAATTGGCTTAGCAGCATGTCCTTTCTTAGTGCCAAGCAGGGATTCACTTTGCCAGGCATGGAGGAAGCTTCTAGGGGCTTTCCAGAAAAAGTCACTTCTGTGGCTGGCTTCTTCCCTCCCCACCAAAAACCAAGCCATGAAAAACCAACACCTTAACTAATCCGTAGAACTTAGAACGCATCCAATAATTTCTTTCAAATGATACTTTACGGTTTTTACCAAGCGCCCTGAAAAGAAGTGGATCAATAATATTGATAGAAATTGTTCCAGTTCAGTAGAAATATTGGGTCATACAACTCTGGATTACATAGCTATTTTTTTGTACAATACACAAAAGTTTTTTTCACCTCCATGTAAGAGCCTAAATGAGGGATGCGGGACTCCAGGCGGCTCTCCAAAATGCAGTTTATTCCATCCAAGTTGTTGCAGCAGTCCAGGGTGGTGGGCGACAGAGCCTGTGCCTACAGCTGTCAGCTCCGGCTGCAGGCAGGCCTGGACACCCTTTGGTTTTGGTTACATGGCATTATATACTTTGCTGAGCATCTTCATACAGTAGAACCAATCTATGCCTTAACTATTATCTATAGCCTATCATAACTACTCTAATTACCATATTCATGTCACTGTTCTCCAATTACTAATAATCAGTATGTTACAGTTTAAGCTGAAAATTGCTTTTTCAGTTTTCTTGGCAGTGGAAAATTCAGAGACCTTTCTTCTGCTTGCCACATCGGCAGGCTTGTTTCCGGTGCTAGCTTCCTGCTTGGTAAAAACATCTTCTTGTCTGGACTGGGTTTATCCTTTGCTCTAAGTCATAAGACCCCATTCTAACTAACATACCCTTTGCCTCCTTGGTTATCCAGTAAGACTGTCTCAGAAATTCTTCTCTTCGAGATCAAAACTTGCTTCCAACTCTCTTCTTTCTTCAGACTCCACATTCAAAAATCTTTCTGCCAAGCATACATATCTGTGAGACTTTCCTGTCAAACTTTCATCTTTCCCAACACCTCTAAAGAAATGATTCCTGATGGTTTGGATCAGAATATCCAGTATTGCCATCCTGAGATTTTTGTTTCGAAGCCCATAAGCTGTGCTCAAGGTTTTGGTTATGTTCTTTGTTGTGCCTTGCATATATTTTGGCTAGAAAGCCAGTGTAGATGATGTCCTTGCTGCAGTAGCCATGGGAAATAAGGCGGAGTGTCTGGCTGATGTACCGGGCCTGTAGACTATCCACCTCTCCCCCAGGGAGGCGAGGATCCCTAAAGGAATAGAATATTGGCTATGCTCTGGGAGTTTTACAGAGAGAAAGATCCTCACAGCTCAAATGATTTGTCTCCTGGAGTTCTGAGGAATATGTTGTGAAGAAGAAGGCTGCTGTCTTTTCCAAGAATCTTCCGTGCATTCAAGAGGATCATTGAACTTCTTGTCTGAGAATGAAAAAAATATTAGTAGGAATTAGTTCTTTTTCTCTGTCTGTGCATTACTGATTGAATTTGGGTAGGTTATATTTTATTTATTTATTTGTTTGAATAATTCATCATAAGGTCTTCCAAATTCCCAAATTCTGCTTCACTTCTTTCTGTTGTAGGCCAGTCTGCTTCCTCTTCTCTCTGCTGTATTATTGCAGACCATATCTGAATGGATTTTTTTTTTCATTTTGAACATTAGGTTTAAACTGAATGAACAGAACACTTTATTTATCCTTATTTGACCAGTTTGCAAGGAAATACAGAATTTTGAAGAGAAGTGATGCAACTCCACTTGAGGTTTTCAATGGAAGAGAAGAATGACGATGTCCTACATTCACAGCATTGTTTACAGTAATATTGCAGCTAGTTTCCAGCAACTTAGGTCAGGTTCTGGAAGCAGGCAGCTGTGATAGTATAGAAGTCTAAAAAGTTTCAGTTTGGCTGCTCTTCTTGAAAAATAGCTAACATGTCTCAACGTTGTGCTGAATCTTGTTGTACAGACATTTCTTTTGAGGTCTGAACTCCTTGCTGGACTTCTGTATCTAAGAATCAGATACAGTAAACCTATGTTTCCTTATACGCTTTAAGAATTTGGTTCTAACCCAGAAGAGAAAGAAAGATTGCTGTATGATTACAAGCTAAAGTATCTGCTAAGAAAGCAGTTAATGGACTGCTTTTTAAATACAAATTGGAGCAGAGATTTCATTGTTTGATGGGATTTTTTTTTTGCTTCTCAATAGAATTTTAGAAGTGGTGGGGTAAGAAAGTGTGGATTTTTATAGGTTTGCCTTAAAAGAAGAATTACAGGGGAAACTGTTGTAAAGAATTGATGCAGAGCTCAATGCATTAATGCACTCTTCCGTACAGAGTTTCAGAAGTGAAAACCAAGAGGAGAGAGTGCCGACAAGATGATTTAATAGAATGAATTTAAAATAGCATTCTCATCTCTCTGAATTACAGCTCTAAACCTCAGGGTATTAATAGGAAGTACATGACAATCTCAAAGATTTAAAAATGGATGATGAAGTTTTATATCCAGTAAACTGTAAGGCTTCACATTTTAATCTGATTTGCATTTTGGTAAAAGCCAGGAATCTTTTGCAATTTGCTGGATAATAAGGGATTTAGACCAGGAAGTATGCAAGTAATCTTTTGGAACCTTCATCTCCCTTCTTAGAACAACGAATACATTTATTATGCTCCTATTTTTATTCCATCAGGGGATTTGATCCTAGAAATGTCTAGTCATTCTTTTCTTGTTTTCAACCCTTCAAAGAGCATGAATCAAAACTATTCAGAAGTTCTTGATCTGCAACAGTGACGAGCACTATACTAGTAAGAGTCAGTGGACATTAGCTGATCCCCATATGACAGCCCCCTATGGTGGGCTGTTCTGACAGGAGTGATGTTTGAGGGGCTGGCATTCTGTGAAATAGAACATTCTATGAATGGGAAAAATGGAAACAGATTCTGAACGTTCAACCCAACACATGAACAAGTAATAGGGCATGTAATTTTCTGTAGAAATTTCTTTAGCCCCAGTGTTGTGGATGATGAATACTCTTTCTACCTCCTTTGGCCAGCTGCCAGCACAGCAATGTTACTCTGATTATGGAAGGAAAACCAGAAGTGATGGTTCACCTGATAGGTGAACAAAACACCTATCAGGACCTTAGAGTGTTTTTTGCTGCAAAATGCTTCAAGGCAGAAAGGGAAACAATTCCATTTTAGAGAGTGTGTTGAGAAGACAAGGTTGGAAGTTAAAAACCATGGCTTCTGCTTCTATATATGTTACTGATTTTGCTTATTAGCTATTTGGTGGGGGTTTGGTTTTTTGGGGTTGTTCTTTTTTGCCTGCATCCTTGAGATGAAAGCATAAGACAGAAAAGTACTGTAAGGTTAAAATACTTTTGAGATGCCTTGTGCTGAAAACCTTGTAGCTACTGCTAAGGCCCATTGGCCAGTTCCTGTTTCATTTCTGAGAAGCTATAAAATTCCCATTGGTAATTAAGTTCTAACCATCTGTTGTATGGTGGAGATGCAAATTAAGAAGAACAAGTTTTGTATCTGGAGGGATATACTTACCATTTTGTAGCTGCCTTTTCAGTCTCTGAACCATCAATGAAAAAAAGGAGAAGAAACTACACTATTTTCAACCTGTGGACCATCCACTACTGTCCACGTGTTCAGATTCAAAGCCAAACAATCCTGTCGGGCCTGATTGGGAGGAATTATTTGGATTCAAAATACTAGACTAGTATTGGATTTCCACCAGTACAGTCCATTGGGCATGAACTTTGACATCTATAGAACCTTTCATGGGGATCCATCTTTGTCACCTGCATCACATTTTATAAGAGAAGAGGCATTGTTGAACAGCTTCAGTGAAAAAAAAAAAAATCTTAAATGCACTCTGAATGGAATTGAAATCCAAAGGAGCCAGTATTTCAAGAAAGCCTGAGATATTGTCTGTGATGAGATCCGTTCCAAGAGGTTCATATAAGGTACCAAATTCTCCAACGAAATACTGGCAGATTGGTCAGAGGGGAAAAGCAGTCTTTTTGAATGGTCTTTGGGAAGACAGGGCTTGCAGCAAATTTAGTACTTGCTGCTAGGTTGCCTACATTCCAGGCAAGAGTATTTAATACTGAACTTCGAGCAATGGTAGATGAAGTCTTTGTGACTGTGAAAGTCCAGTGCATGGCAATCTCAGAAAGGAACCCATCAAAGCCCCTGAAATGCCAACACACAAGTTGTGAGTTGGCAGTGCATGCCAGTTTTTAGCAAACCACAGCAAAATGCTGATTGCAAAACGAGGCCATTAAGTTGCATACGGTATGAAGCAGTAGGAAAGAAGAACGCAGCTGAGAGCGTCATCCCTGCTAAGTAGTCTCAGTATTCTTATTGCCATTAGCAGAAATGTGAAATGAGTCTATAAAAATTACAAAGGAGGCAAAAGAAAAGGGAGTGATGACTCCTCTGGCATAGTGTTTCCTAACAGGGATCTTCAAAATGTAAAGATTGCATCATCCTTTAAACTGAAGGAAGGTATTAACACGACAGTAAGGAAATGGCATCAAATGCTAGAAAGACTCTGGGCAGTGTACTTCTAGACAGAAATGCCACTGATGGAAAACCGACTAAACTGGCACCAATGCAGCAGCATTGTACTAAAGCCCAGAAATGTCCACGGCTTCACTCTCTGCCATTCCTTTCATATGCACACAGCAGCTCTGCAACATTCCTACTCATCATCTCCTTGGCAAACTGGGCGTGAGGGTCCGTAGTGACGCAGAGTCCCCAGGCAGGTGCAAAGGAGAGCTGCTTTCTTGCAAACGCCAGGCTTTTGAAGCAGTCAGGCCTTTGTCAGTTGCATAGCTTTAAGCCACAATAAACATAATTCAACCAACGTGCCATACACCACGCTGTGAACATGCGATGCTTCTAGAACTTGTTGATCTACCTCTAATTCAGCTGCCTCACTTTCCCATAGTCCTTTTCTACTTAGCCAAAGTAACGGGCCTCAGCCATGGTTTTACAAGGCCTTCCTTTTGGAAGGTTCTACCAATATGCAACAGCAAGCCACTAGTTTCTTCAGCGCCATGAGTTTAGATAGACGATTTGCATCTGCCCTTCCGGTGAAACACAATGGAGAGAGAAAATGCTGTTGGAGATGTTCAGTCATTCCATTTTCTAGACAGGCCAAATCAATAGAAAAGCAAGCTATAGGATTGTGCACTTGCTCTTACAAAACACCTGCTGCCATCTGACAATGAACTAGCAGAAAATCAGCAAAAATGAGACTTGAGGCAAACAACCCTTTGAAAGGAATAATGAGGTGATGAATAAAGACAACACGTTTCCAGGCTATCGAGATACTTTAAATGGCAGCAAAAGATTTGAGAGCAGAGGCTGAACTAATGGGGAAGGATTTAAAGAATCCCAAGAAAAACATGACCAAAGACTAAAAGAATCCCAAGAAAAATAGGGGCAACTGACCTGTTTAAGCCTTCAGGAAATCAGTGGCTGCAGATTTAGATAGGCCATTCAAGGTCATTTACTGGTGCACCTTCCACTCCTTTTTCACCTGTCAGCATCACACGGTGAATTGGGACCTTGGAATTAAGATTATTTGAGATTCTGTACTTAGCTTTAGGAGAGACATACAGCAGCTGAAGTACCTGTTACTGATGTGATACCAGGAAGACAGAGTTGACACATTTCATTGAAGTCCAATCACAGCTAGCAATACTAAGAGGATAGGATTGGCCTCTTTTCATGACGCTCTTCTTGTTATACAGCCCGCTCTGATTCTGGTGAAACTTTTTCATTAGCTTCTCTCTAAAAAGGAGAAAAACCAATTAAATGTCCCTCCCTGCTGATGCAGGTTTACCATTCAGTTTGTCAAGCCTAAAAGTGGAATTGAAACTACTGTGCAGGAATTAATGTGCTTTAAGCCTCCCGTCCATTAAGACCATCTCAGGTTGATAAAAGCCTACGTGCTATTGGCTAAATACTCTTTTTTCCCAGGAGCGGATGCATGCAATTTAATCCAACTTTCTGGAACAAACTCCAGTAATACAAAAGCGTCACAAATAGCAGGAAGAATGATTTGACCATTTAAGGAAGCAACCTTCTCACCTCCTTTTGGCGTGAGCATCATCTGCTAGCTGAAGTAATAAACTTGAGGACAGAAATCTCCCTGCTCCTGAGAAATTGCTGACAAGGGAACCACTGAAGCTCTGTGACTTTCCCCTTTCCATTCATTGGTCAAGCCTAGTAGCCTAAAATTTAGGGGGTCAATCAAAGACAAATGCTAATCTAGTCAGAGGTCTATGAAAGGGCCAAAAATAACCGGAATTCTACTTAGACAATGGAAATGGAAGCAGAGCTACCAGTCTATTTCCTTGCAACATATCCCTAAAACTCATTCCTTTCTATTCCTAACTAATGTATAGCCATCAGTACAATCAGGAAAGGACAAAACTGACTGATGTCAGCAAGGGAAGGATTTGAAGGAACCATTCCCATGAATCATCGTATAGACAGTAACTCTAGCATTAAAATCGGAGCCCTTTTAGTAAGTATCACTTAGGGGAAATTCAGGACTCCTGCACAATGGACCAAGAGGATTAAGCAGAAGCCGTTTATGGTTTACATGATGCACTTACACATTCTGACTCTCTGCACACGCTAGTCACGCATTTCTTATTGGTGCCTTTGTCTTGTCCAAGCATTCTGCGTGCACCTCTCAGAAGATGTGTTTCCTTACAGTCCAGGTACTTTGCCCCCACCCCACCCCATTTTGGAGTTCTTGTGGTCTTGGAATATGCTTTCTCAGCTTCTCCTCTCTTGTTTTAGCACGGCTTATGTCTTGATGAATTCCAGAAGGCCCTGAGAAAATTCTGAGAAGAACAGTTCCACGTCTGGATGGCTGGTGCACCCTGTAGTCTAAGCGGTTCAGATACATTGCCACAATTCCCCCTTCTTCTTGCACCAGCCAGACCCTTTCCACTGCATTTTCTACCAAGAGGCACGCCAGTTTTACGATGCATGGAATAACACAAAGCAATGAAATAATGAAAATTGGTAAAAACAAAGCTCCGTTTAGGAGATCTTTCAACCATCCAGTTCTTTCCCATCCCTCAAACCATTCATGCAAACCCCACTCGTTCCCAGTCAATTTCTTCATATTGTCTTGTACTTGTGTGAGTTTCGTATGAATGGCTGCAGAATGCTCAAAAAGATTCATGCAACATATTCCTTTATAATTCCTAACACTCGTACCCATGTGCTAATAACAATAAATCTATTTCAGCTCTTATTTGCAGTGTGCTATATCTAATAGGATCTACGTCAGTCAGATCTACCTGACTTAAAATAGAAGAAGTTACGGTAAGTTGTTTGAGCATCCAGCACCCCAAATGGTTAAAAGCAGCCATACCTTGATAACCTAGCGTAAGGAACAACGCAGTTATTCCTGCTGGAACGAGCAAAACTCTCCATAATGGTGCCAATGGCGCCTTCATCTAGTGCTGCTCTCTAGGTATTCCCGGAAACGAAAAAGTGGCTTCGTCCAGCAAAGACCTTTATGAAGGTAAAAGAGCCCTCTGAAGAGCGGCTTCTGTTAAAAGAATCCGGCTATTGGCACCAACCTTCGGAGAACTGCATATGCCTGTCTTCAGCGTCTCCTGTCTCCTACATCTTCGCTAAGAGCTTTTCCATGCTTTCTGTCAAGAAGAAACTGTACCAACACAGCAAGCGTTGGACGACGTTTTTCATGAAGGTACTCGAATTCTTACCATCTCGTGGAGAAAAGAAAAAGATTGGCCAGGTAGTGCTGCATAAGGTATAGAAGGATGCAAAAGAAAGTTGTCCAAAAACTTTTTCCCTACTTATGGTAATGTAAGTTTAAACTGTTGGAAAGTGGTTAGTTCCTGTCTTCTCTCAGTTTGAGAGCTGCGCACTCAATCCCGGTGCTGTACGGCTTCGTTCGTGGCGTCTCAGCATCTGCCAAGCTCTCTGGCTCCCAGAGGCGAAGAAGCGGCTTTTTCGCGCCCAGAGCTTTCTGCCGGTCGCAGTGCGCTCCGGTCAGCGGCTTCTGCCGAAAGACACCCAGGACCAGCATCTACCTTCGGAGAGCTGCGTATGCCCGTCTTCTGCGTCTCTTGCCGCCTACACCTTAGCGAAAAAGCTTTTCCAAGCATTTTCTCAAAAAGAAACTGTGCCAGCACAGCAAGCATCCCATGACGTGTTCCATGAAGGTAGTCGAGTTCTTCCCATCTCCTGGAGAAAAGAAAAAGTAAGATTGGCCACGGAGTGCTGCATAAGGTTTAGAAGGCTGCAAAAGGAAGTTGTCAAAGATCTTTTTCCCTAGTTATGGTAATGTAAGTTTAAACTGTTGGGAAGTGGTTAGTTCCTGTCTTCTCTCAGTTTGAGAGCTGCGCACTGAATTTCGGTGCTGTGCGGCATTGTTCATGGCGTCTCAGCATCTGCCAAGCTCTCCGGCTCCCGGAGGCGAAGAAGCGGCTTTTTCCTGCACAGATCTTTCTGCAGGTCGCGGTTCCCTCCAGACCGCGGCTTCTGCCGAAAGACGCCCGGGACCGGCACCTACCTTCGGAGAGCCGCGTAACCCCGTCTTCTGCGTCTCTTGCTGCCTACACCTTAGCGAATAGCTTTTCCACGCATTTTCTCATAAAGAAACTGTGCCAGCACAGCAAACGTCCTACGACGTCTTTCATGAATATAGTCGAGTTATTTTTATCTCCTGGAAAAAAGAAAAAGTAGGATTGGCCAGGGATTGCTGCATAAGGTTTAGAAGGATGCAAAAGAAAGTTGTCCAAGAACTTTTTCCCTAGTTATGGTAATGGAAGTTTAAACTGTTGGAAAGTGGTTAGTTCCTCTCTTCTCTCAGTTTGAGTGCTGGGCACTCAATTTCTGTGCTGTGCGGCTTTTGTTTGTGGCGTCTCAGCATCTGCCGATCTCTCCGGTTCCCGGAGGCGAAGAAGCGCCTTTTTCGCGCCCAGAGCTTTCTGCCCGTCGCGGTTCCCTCCAGACTGCCGCTTCTGCCGGAAGTCGCCCGGGACCAGCACCTACCTTCGGAGAGCTGCGTATGCCCGTCTTCTGCATCACTTGCTGCCTACACCTTAGCGAAAAGGTTTTCCACACATTTTCTCAAAAAGAAACTGTGCCAGATCAGCAAGCGTCCCACGTCTTTTTTCATGAAGGTAGTCTAGTTCTTACCATCTCCTGGAGAAAAGAAAAATAAGATTGGCAAGGGATACTGCATAAAGTATAGATGGTTGCAAAAGGATGTTGTCCAAGACCTTTTTCCCTATTTATGGTAATGTAAGTTTAAACTGTTGGAAAGTGGTTAGTTCCTGTCTTCTCTCAGTTTGAGAGCTGCGCACTGAATTTCTGTGCTGTGCGTCTTTGTTCGTGGCGTCTCAGCATCTGCCGAGCTCTCCGGCTCCCGGAGGCGAAGAAGCGGCTTTTTCGCGCACAGAGCTTTCTGCCTGTTGCGGTGCGCTCTGGACCGCGGCTTCTGTAGAAAGATGCCTGGGGACTAGCACCTACCTTTGGAGAGCTGTGTGTGCCCGTCTTCTGTGTCTCTTGACGCCCGCATCTTAGCGAAAGCTTTTCCACAAATTCTCTCCAGAAGAAACTGTGCCAGCACAGCACACTGCTCCTGATTAGAGCCTCAAATTCTGCCTTTGCTATGGATTCCAGAAGTACTCTTCTTTCTTACTTAAGCTCCCAGTTGTTTTCAAATCGCTGCTCTCCATGTCCCCTCCCACCCCGTTCAAAAAGACACCCGCACATTCCCTTGTAGGTATTAAATCCAGGCAATAGGAGAATCCAAGAAGAATACGCCTTGAGTTTTAGAAGCAATGCCTATTGAATCGAAAAAAGATAATCCCTTCTTTGAGACCCATTATCAGACATCTGCGTGTGGGGGGGGGAAGGTGTATCTGTGTGTGTGAATGGGAAGTGTACTCACCCACAAACCAGAGGCAATATTTAGTAACCAACATATCGTAAGGGTGGATGCATATGATTTCCTGTTCTTTAATGGACTTTTTTTTCCAAGGTTCATTTGTTTTTACAGATTTTCTAGTCAGTTGAAAAATTCTTCTGTGTTTGTGTGAGAATAGAAACCTCCATAAAACTTACTGTGTGAGGAGAATCCTTTGGACTAGATGATGACTATTTAGAAGATGATATTTTCATCTGCATCAATCCATTTCCTTGTTTTGGAAATATTTTTGGTTTTCAAAGGAACAATTTTCAAGATGTATTTTTCAAAGGTGAAAAAACTGAGATCCTAATTGGTATCACAGAAATACAAAAAAAAAAATCCCTTAAAATCATCGGTTGCATTTTTTCAATGTTGCCTTTTTGAATTTTCAATAGCTACCTCTAAATCTCATATTATTATCCTTTAAAAGCTCTGTCTTCACACGATTTTCTTCTTGATCCATTTCTAATCTTCGACATGATATTCAGGTAAGAGTCAATTACTGAAACTACTTCACATTTTACAAATTGAAATCACAGTGCAGGGAGGGAGAGAGGGAGGGAGGGAGGAAGGAAGGGAAAGGAGGAAGAAAAGAAGGAAAGAAGGAAAGAAGGAAGGAAGGAAGGAAGGAAGGAAGGAAGGAAGGAAGGAAGGACGGAAGGAAAGAAAGAAAGAGAAAGAAAGAAAGATTGAAAGATTGAAAGATTGAAAGAGAGAAAGAAAGAAAGAAAGAAAGAAAGAAAGAAAGAAAGAAAGAAAAAGAAAGAAAGAAAAAGAAAGAAAGAAAGAAAGAAAGAAAGAAAGAAAGAAAGAAAGAAAGAAAGAAAGAAAGATAAAGAAAGAAAGAAAGAAAGATAAAGAAAGAAAGAAGGAAAAAAAGAGAGAAAGGAAATTCCCAAATGTCCAAAACCCTAAAAATTATAAAATATATGTGTGGATGATATTTAAGTGCTGAGACTGTTCCTACTTATAATAATGCTAAAAGGAACTTCTATGTGAGTCCAAAACAGTTCAACTGGATGGCAGTTTCTCAGAATCACTAGTCTGTTTTTTCTATCTTCAGCTAGTTACTGCTACTGCACAGAATGACTATTACCACAGAATAACAGAATGGTTTGGATTGGAAAGGACCTTAAAATTCACCTCAATTCACCCCCCATGTCATTGGCAGGGACACCTTCCACTAGGCCGCCTTAAGCTCAAAGACCCATTCAAGCTGGCCTTGAACACTTCCAGGAATGGGTCACCCACATCATGTTCCAGTGTCTCACCAGCCTCCTGGCAAGGAATTTCTTCCCAATACCCAAAGGAAACATATACTCTTCAGGTTTTAAAGCCATCAACACTTTTCCTATCGCTCCATGCCCTTGTGTAGCTCATCTGCCTCCTTTTGCTAGGCTGCCTTCAGATCCTGGAGGACTGCTCTAACATTTGCTCAGAGTCTGCTCTTCTCCAGGTTGAGAAGATGCCTGGAGGACTCCGGCTTGATGACAGACTCCTTGAGCTACACTGGAGGCTCAGACCATTCTTCTTCTTGGAATTGTTGAAGGATGCACAAGCACTGCTGATTGTGCTTCATTGTGGTACAGGTAATAAACAGTTGATTGTTTTAATAAAAACACACTTGAAATGCTAAGAGCCAAATTTTAAAGCACAATTAATTGGAGAAAGATTCCTAAACTTGTGGCCGGTTTCCCCAATCCATCTATTGATTGTAAACGACATTCCTTGCTGATGTTATGGTGCATGAACCAAAGCCAAGTGATGTCTACTACTTAAGACAGACGTTCTACTTGCTTACTAGAATATGTTCTTACCCTTTTAAAACAATCCCCCAAACATTAAGAACAAGAGATTACCTCATGAAGTACTGAAGTGCTTTGGTTGAAAATAAATTGCATTTGAAGGAAACGGGTTTGGGGGCGAGCACAGGAAGATCTCAGAAGTAGAGTGCCAGCTTAGTTCTCTGCTTCAGAGATAAGTGAAGCAATTCAGCAATGTCTTTCTGTGAAAATAGTTTACAGATCTTTCTGCACAACAGCTAACAACCAGCATCAGAAATGTGTGCAAATAATAGACTAGTCACTACAAGGTTGTCATCCATGAGTGGTAAGGCAACTCAGACTCATAGCAGTGGTTTTGCTGTTTTGCCTCTTAGAATAGACAGAAAAGAATGAGGAAAACTAATTTTTCCACCAAGTTTCTTTCAGTATTGGTTCCAAGACTATTTTCCTGCCCTCAGGAGACAGCAAAAACTCTAAAAAACTGAAATGCTTCAGAACTTGAAATGATCTGAATCACAAATATTTCTCCTCAAAAAAAATTAAATAGTAACTCATGAGGGTAAAACAGATCGAGCTATTTAAAGATGAATGTTCTATACATACTAAAACATTCCCAGAGATAACTATTGTGTCCTAAGTCTGTTTAAAAGTCCAGAGTTCCTGGTAAAAAACTTATATGCAGATGGGGTAGCTACATGATATTCTCTTTCCAGCTTAATTATACTCTTCACTCTCACCACCTCTACCAGTTGATTTCCGTAAGTTCTTAGAAAACAGTAATTTAACTTTTTTAGTTCTATGCAAAAAAATGACAGTGATAAGAGTTCTTTGCACTCCCTGTTTTCTGAGAAGCCTGACCATCAAGCCTTAGGAACTTGATCATGAGTTTTATTTCATCTCAAAGTAAATTTTAAGGGAGTGGCAGAGAGAATGGGAGCCTCAAGCAAAACAATTTAGGCTTCTAATTCTTGTATTGTCCTACTTACCTACGACAAGAACTGGAAAGAGGATAGATTTGAGTTAGCAGCAGTTGAACATTTGCACATTCTCTTCCGCTAAAGAAGAGGTCAAGGATGGTTTTCTGGCCCTCCCTCCACAAGCTGCAGCTTCCTTCCAGGCACTTTCACCTGCTGTGGCATGGAGCCCTCCAGCAGCTGCACTGTAGGTATGTGTTCCTCCATGGTTCTCTAGGGACTGCTGGGAGACAACCTGCTTCACTAAGATGTCTCCAGGGACTGCGGGGGATTCTTTGCTCTGTCAACTGGAACACCTCCACCTCCTTCTTGTCTTACTGTAGGATCACGGAGCTGCTTCCCATACTGCTTTTTCCCCTCACTTGCCACTGCCTATTCATATGTTTTGTGCTTTTGACAATATATTCTCACAGAGCCTGATGGGCTCAGTTGCAAAAATGTGTCTTGCTAGAAAATGACATGCTCTACAAAACCATGATTTTATAGAAAAGAATACTGGAAGTACAAATATACTGCTAAAGTTCTGGAAAATTGACCGTGCTTCATTGTAATACATCCCCTCATTTTGCCTTCTTTCTCCTTAAGATCTGGAAAGAATACTGGGCAGGAGACAGTGTTGTTTCAAGGAAAAGACTTTTTTAGGATTCTAGGGTGCATGTTCAACTTTCTTGAGAAAATTGAGAAAAGGCACTTTGTCTTTTGTGGTAAATATCATTAGGCAGTAGTGACAAATTCTGACCAACAAGAGCAGGTCAAAATCTGGTGAGATCAAGCAATACACCTTGAGTGGCCAGGACAGAACCATAGAGTCATAGAATCAGTTGAATTGGAAGGGGCCCGTCAGGAGCATCAAGTCCAACTTCTGGCCCTGCATGGGACCTTCCTCAAGAATCACACCGGATGCCTGAGAGCAATGTCCCAAAGGTTCTTGAACTCAAGATAGGTGTGATGCAGTGACCACTCCCTGGAGAGACTCTTCCAGTGCCCAGCCATCCTCTGGTTAAAAAACTTTTTACTGATACCAGACCTGACCCTCCACTGACTCAGCTGCATGCCATTTCCTCCAGTTCTGTCCTTGTAAACCTCATTTGAGAACTTTCTGATACCTTCATATCTTTTTTCATTGTGGTACCCAAAACTGCCCCCAAGCACTCAAGGTGAGGCCGCCCCAGAACAGAGCAGAGCAGAGCAGAGCAGAGCAGAGCAGAGCAGAGCAGGACAATGCCCTCTCTTGCCCAGCTGGCGATACTGTGCCTGATGCACCCCAGGACAGGCTTGGCCCTCCTGGCTGCCTGGGCACTGCTGATACCCATTTAGCTTGCCATTGGCCAGGAGCCTGGCTTCCTTTCTGCAGTGCTTCTCTCCAGCCTCTGGCTCCCTAGTCTATACACACACACAGCAGGATTGCCCTGTTCCAGGTTCTGAATCCAGCATTTGCCATCACACAACTCCCTAAGGTTGGGGATTGCCTGTGGGAATCCTTGAAAACAGAGGATTTTGGGAAAGCTGCAAAAGGCAGGCCTCAGAGACAGCAGAACTGTGCTTGGAGCTAAGCAGTAGTCATAAGGTTTGTCAGCAGAAAAATTATAGAAGAAGTAGAGAAGTAAGGACAAATAGAACAATGGCCTGTGTATTAACACTTGACCAGAAGAACTCCCTAAGCTACAGCAAAGTAGATCTAGCCAGATGTTAGGAAGTTCTAAGCTTAATAATGGAGCTCTGTGCATTCTCTCTTAAGGCTTACAAGCCGGTCTTTTATTCAAAAGAAGCAAGCGTTCTTTGAACCAAAGGTATGTGTGCTTCTAGGGATGGGATAGAACTAGTGTCAATATGCTTTTGCTTTGTGGGATTGGTCAAAAAAACTTTTCAAGTAAGTTGTAACATGAAGTTCTTTTTCTGCTGCTGGGGACGTGAGCTGCTGGCATCTTCCCACTGTCATAACCATGTCATGAGACTGATGCTGGAAAATACAACAGTTTGGGATGCCTTCCCCAGCAGTCCCGCCCCTTTCGTGATTTGCGCATAGACTCCCGGCCAGCCATAATTGCCCATCTCTCTTATTTGTCAAGATCTCTCTGCAGCGTCTCACTGGCCTCAAGGGAGTTAGTTGACAGCTCCTCCCAATGTAGTGTCTCTGGCAAACTTGCTTAATATTCCTTCAAGTGCCGAGTCCAAGTGGTTCAAAAGATGTTGAAGAGAAGTGGCCCAAGGATGATACTCTCTTAGCCACTGAAATAAGCGCTTCATGCTTCTTCTTGCTCCTTAGTGCAGAAATCACAACGTCTTCTTTGTTTCTTTTCTATCCATGCAGATATCTTTGCTTATGCTCATGCTTTTTATCTCAACAGCAGCTGACACGACATTTACATACAGAGCAAGAGCATGCTTTTCCTGCTGTTACTAGACTTAACAATTTTGCAATCTGTCAATCAGATACCTTTGCAACTGAAGTCAGACCTTCAGCATTTCTCATCAAAAGAGTAGAATGTCCTCAGAAGAAGAGAAAACTTTGCTGCATACTCTGTAAGCATGCAGAATAGATCATAAGGAGTTAGCATCACAATCATTTCAGCACTGACCCTATACTTGAGCAGGGAAAAAACTTCAAAGAAGAGCTATTTATTGCAGCAACATAATCTAAGGAATAAAACAACTAGGATCTTCCAAACTGGTCCCTGCGGTAGAAATGTACTTGTAAAAATACAGAAGGTAAAAGATATGGTTTGGAAAGGCTATATCCTTGCTAAGCTAAATTGGATCTCATCCTGTAGATGAAAGATCAAGAAGCTCAAAGCAGAGCTAGAGAGACATGTCCAGATCATGAGATAGAGCAAAGCATTTTTCAAGATAATTAGGCATTCTGGTGGACTGGGCAGTTGGGTTAAATCTGCCACACTTACTCACTTTTGGGGACTGAATTGTGGAGTGCTAAACCATATCTGCTGCTCTAGAAAGTAAAAGAGACACATCCAAATGGTATGGTTAGTGTGAAGACTCTCACTCTCTATTGCTAAACACTTCATAAGCTATTAACCGGTCATAGGAACAAAATGAAATAAAGCCGTTATACCATCTTGGAATGGAAAAATATGTTCAAAATATTTTTTCTTTCTGTTTTCTTCCTCTTTTTTTTTTTTTTTTTTTTTTTTTTTTTTTTTTTTTTTTAATCCCAGAAGATATGATTCATAATTTCAACCATTCTGGAATGCTTTCAACAGATGAAGCCAGTATAGTATTTTTCTAACTGGCTCTTGCCCCTTACATTCTTCATTACTGTTTTGGAATATACTCCACAGTCATTTGATCTCAGTCAGTTTTTTATCTCTTTCCCCCAAGAAAAATTTTAAAGGACTACCTAACCACTAAAACTCATCATTTCTCTGGTTTCTCAAAGCTTTTTGAGAAAGTTGTTTTATTTTGGTTTTTTCATATTGCATCATTGCTAATGTCTTCAGACCTACTACAAGTGGAAGTTAAAATAAATCTTATCTTAAAGAGACTGTTCAAGATAATGAACTGCCAGTCTTGGTATTTGTATGTTTCTAAATCCTTTTGATTTCAAGGTTGCCTTCCTGAATGCTCAGTTTAATTAGAAAACATTGTGTTTCTAAAGGAGACCCAGTTCAATTGCTTCTGCAAATTCACCTTCATTTTGTAGGATTGTACTTCAAGAAATCTTGTTTCATTCAAACACTAAAAGAATAGATTTGACATCATATGTGACCCTTTCATCTGTCGGAACTGCATTTCATTGCGTGAGTTTCACAGTTGCCTCAAAGAAGATTCCTTTCAATTCGCATAGCGTGTTATCTGAAGATCTGTCTGCTTTCTTCACTTGCTTTAATGGGAAGACATGGGAAATACATTCTGAATGTTATCTTTTGTAGTCTACTTTTACCTACCAGTGTGCTTCTATTGACTAGAACCAATTTCAGCTGCAAAGAACATATTGTTCTGATCCGCTCATACGAAGGGCGGATGATGTTTTCTTAACTGATCTCGGAGGGCAAAAGACAAGATGGAAAGGGGATTGCAGTATCACTCAAAACAAATGCACCTTTCTAGAATGACCACAGCAAATGCCTTCAAGGAATTAGGGAGAGGAAAGGAATAGAAAAGAGGGGGAGAAAGAGAGAGGGAGTATAGCTACCAAATGGAGAGAGATGAAGTCCTTGCAGTGCAGCCGATGGAGTTCTCCTAGTCACGTTGGGAAATCTCAAAGTCCTGGTTATCTCTAGGTTCTATTATAGTCCGCTGCTGAGGGGGAAAACAGATCTAGAAATGGCTGAGGGGGAGCAGATACAGTAAAGAGCAAGTCTATTGAAATTGCTGAGGGGGAAAATGGTATTAAAGATGGGTACAGAGAGTCCATGTTCTCAGCAGGAGAAGTCAATATCAATATCAGCAGTGAGTGGGACCCATTGTTTCAGGACTGGTTTCTATGGGAAACCAGTCTAGGTCCAGCAAACACATCTGCAGGCAACACTTAGCAGGCATCCTGCTTCAGTCAGGCCAGCACACCTGGATCCGAATTGCGGGGGTCTCAGCCTCAGTCCTTGGGAGGGGGGCTTCAATCTCCGTCCCTCACGGTGGTAGTGGAGCAGATGAAGGATTTTCCATGGGGCGGCTACCACAGTTGCCCCAGCAAGTTCATCTGGCCAAGAGGTGGGAAAATTCCTGGGCTGGTGTCGCGAAGCACGTGTGGGCACATAGGTTGCGTCCCCCCTTGGCAGGCCCTGCTAGAAGCAGTCACTGTAGACACAGCTGCCAACAATCACTTGGCAGGCCAGAATTCTGCTCAGGGGGCTCAGGATTTTGGCATTCCTCCAAGACCGGCATGCCAGCATTCCAATCAGGGTCCGCAGGGTCCCGATGTCTGTCCTGGGGTCGGTTGTGAGGCAAATGCGGGGAACTTCGGACTGTCTTTCACATGGATCAGAAAATCTGTTTACTAAAATGGCCAAAAAGAATGCGTAACATTTAGAATTGAGGAAAAATAAAAACCAAAACCAAACCCAAAGTGTTTGGGCAATATCATTCTAGAGAATGCCATGTACCTATGAGAAGTACAAAAAACTTCTGTTTTCAAATGCACTTACAAATCAACATTTTGCATCTGGTTTGGTTTTTTTTTTTTTGTTTGAAAGCTCTGGCACTTATCTGATTCCTTTTTGAGCTAGTTCAGCTCAATAATCTGGTACGAAAGCAGCTAAAAGTAAACAGAAAAATCTATGGGGACCAGGATGCCACTTCAGCCATGTTGTCGTGAAGCATTAGGTCAGCCTTCTGCCTTGTAGAAATAGGTCTGTCATATATGAATATCAACACATAGCACTATCTTCTTCTAAACTTTGTCCTTGCTGCTGGGTTCCTGAATGATCAAGATGCTTTCAAACCAAAAAACACCCAGCCCTCTAAGATACTCCCCAAAGTATTGGGATGGAATAACTTTATCAGGAGGAAGAGCTCGCTATGCAAAACCTGAATATGATGGCAAGAATGCTTTGTGGTGGATTACCATTGTTTGGGATTGTTTATCCCTTACCCCACCATGTAGGTATAGGAAAAAATTAGGTAGCCACAAGCTTTTACAGCTCTTCTTGTATTTTGGGATAGTAAGGATTTAGGGGAGTAAACAAAACTGTGGTTTTACTATTGGCTTTATTGCTCTTTCACTTTGAATTAACTGCTTTGCATGTCAGCTTACCCATCAGTATAAATGAGAAGAATATTATCTTCCTTCCTGCACAAAGGATGTTTCATTATGCCTGTGATGTCAGGCACATAAAAACGAAGAACATTGTGTTTGAAAGGAAGCACTGGCATGCCACAAGGTAACTGTAGTGAGCTGTGTTTCCTCCTCAGCTTCACTGTGATAGTAGAATTTTAATGAGCAGGTCCAAAACTTGGTCTTAGCATAGTCTGGTGACATAACTCTATAGAGCAGTGTCCTCGGGTGACTTTATGATGCTTGTATCCCCAGTCATCTGTTCTGTTAATGCTGGATATGATATTCTCTGCCTTCAAGACTGGTTCTGAGAGCAAAGGTGGGGAGAAGAAGAAGCACGGAGTTTGTTATCAGAGGCTGCACTCCTTAGAGAGCAACACTCTTCCACATTCTGTGCTGCACTGTGTTGTCTGGGCACTGACGGAGCAGAACAGAGCGCTCATTTGCTTTTTAGTTGGCTTAGCTGGCTGAGGCAGAGTTTTCCCTGGACTGGTTTTTTTTTTTCCTTTCCCTTTTCTTGGAACGTTTCGAATCTGCTCCGGACTGGGACCTGGGATGCACTGGGAAGTTGCACTTTGTGGCCTACTGGGGTCTACTCTGGGCAGCAGCCTTCCCCATTGCCGGAGGGATTGATAACAGAGCAAGCACCCACAGGAGAGACTTTCTGATTTGTCATCTCTTCAGTGCGGCAAATGAGTTTTATCATCTGGTATTGTTCATTTTTTGTGCTTGGGAGTTCATTGCCTGTTAAATAAAGAGCTTTTTCCCACTTCTCTCCGGGGAAATTTTCCCCAAACCAGTTGAGGGGAGGGGCCGTGTGGGTGGGCTTTCGGGGGGGGGGGAGGGTGGGGCTTTTTGAGGTTTTCTGCCAAATTTGCCCTAAACCAGGACAATCAGGATGTGCCACTTAGAGAATGATGGTTGGAACTCTGGTCGGAAAAGACCTTTAAGAACATTGAGTCTAAATGGAATTAGCAAATGCAACCATCAAGAAATGCTTTGCTGTTTGAAGAGAACATGACTTATCTGGTAAGCTTTGCAAGTATTTGTGTCATCTCAAGCACACATGTCCAATGCATTAGATGGGAATATAATAAGAAACCTGTGCAGATCAACAGAATGATTCTCAGGGTAGGATATTTGCATGTTTCATCTTTCTTCCTGACTTCTTCAAAGGAATTCTTTTTAGAAAGTAATGATTGGAATTGTTACTCTTTTGACAGTTCTGAGTGTATTTCTGACCTTTTTGGCATATGAATGCCAAACGGGTTAATTCACCTTGTTTTTCAGATAAAGACCGAGATTTAGTGTTGCTTCAGCTGGAGGCACAAACATTGAAATCCTCTTGCCTCTTTCTTAGTCCCTAATTTCTATTACAAAATCAGTGCACAATCTTGTCCCTTAAGGTCCACTTAGATCAGTTTATACCAACAGGGTGACATTAGCAGGGCTCACATGATTCTGCACACAGAAGCCCTCAGTGTGCAGCTCTAGCAGACAGTAATTCCATGCAGTTGGACAATCCCAGTGCTGACTTTGAACCACCAGAAGCGTTCTTAGTAGAACGAGACAGATTTAATGGAGAGGTCTCTGCCGGAAGTGGCCTGAAGAAGACAGCAGAAATCCCAGCTGTGTGTTTGCAGAAATCAGTTGAATTCCATTTACAGAAAAAGATCTTTAAATCTAGCTAGCTTTTTCTGCAGATTATTTGTAAACTATATGCATTACATGGACAGTTTCACTGAGCATCTGAAATACAGCTGCGTTTAAGGGGATTGAATCAGGCTTGGGAAGCAGTGAAACAAAGCTTTTCAGGAATACCTGACATCCAAGCCCCGCCGAAATTTATCCGTTTTTTATGTCCAGATGCTTTTTAAAATAATGGGTGACCATTTGGCTACCTCATCGTTTTAATCAGAAATACAAAGAGAATTTTAAACTCAAATCTTTTATAGCTTGAATATTTTTCTTTGTTTATTTCCTGCTTTCCAATTCAGTTCTACAAATCATATGATTAGGTAATGAGAACTCATGCTGTATAAAAATATTTAATGCTATACTTCCAAGTTAAGGCCATGTATTTCCTGGAACTGTTTCAAAAAAAAAAAAAGCCTATCTGGATTCTTTCTTCCCCACGCTCATTATTAGATGAAAATCATTTCAATATTCTATTTTGACTTTAGATGGTGCAAGATTATATTCAGAAATTCAAGCCTCTACTGTTAGGTTGTTTACATGGTTTTCTGGCCTTTCTAACTTTGCGCAACCACTCTTTGCAGCTATATATTTTTGCAGTAAGGCATCCCAGGGGTCTGTGAGAAGTTTTAATGTCAAGCAGAACTAACATGTAAACTACACGTGACATACTTGACATATTTCACTTCAGAAAGTTACAGTATGCTTAAACAGGATGAAATAGGAAATAAATAGACTTAACACAATATTTCTAAATCTTGGAAATCTATTACCTGAACTTTGAGTCAGTTTGCAGGACTCTGTAGAAATGCAAACGTGAAGTCCAGGGAGTAGAGCAGAAGGCGTATTGGGCAGGGGGACAGAAGATTGCTTTGAAGGGTGATGTAAGCAAGATTGCATCCTATAAAGAGAGCAGCTGCTTCTGCTGGTGCCAACATCGAGAATTTGTGCCACTGGCCAAGTTTTCTGGGGACTTTTGACCTGTACGCTCTTGAGGGCTTGCAGATGTGAATTAATCTGTCCTTTGATCTTTTCTATCATTTGAATGTCTATGACCTGATTTGGTCTTGTGTACTGTACTGTATTGTGTTATAAACAGACATGTTTCCAATGTTTGAAAGCTGTAGTTGAAAGTTAGGTTGCAATTATGAGTTGGCTGTCAAAAGAATTAATTTTCTGCTTTAAGCAAAATATCAATAGAAGCATTCAATCCACTCCTGTGATACAGATTTGTTTTGAATTCACAGGGTAATTTGCATTAGTGGTTGTGCTGCATGAGCAATAAATATGACTTGATGGGTTTCTAATGATGATAATAGTCCTCTTTGTATTACTGTAAGAATTGAATCCACCATCATTCTTTTCCGATTATTATTATGCTGTAAAGGAAAAACAGTTTTGCATTAACCAAGGAGTAAAATGCATGCATTTAGCATCATTCTTGCAGGTAGTCCTCAATTCTGAAAAGACCTCTCAGAAGCTGCATCAAACGGGAAAGCCAGACGGATGGCAGAATGCAGAACCTGCCGTTTAGGATCGAGTACAAAATGACACCCAAGAAATTCTTCATGGATGCTGCATAAGTACAAAGACGCCACTATTTCAAGGTGAAAAATAGTCAATGTGAAACTTGTTTGATGAATAAAAACTATGCTAATCAAGACACTAGAGTACCAAGCATGCGACAAGGCTTTTTTGTAATGAACATCATTCCCAGCATGAAAAAGTACTCTTTTTATTGTAGATCGTTTAAAAGTGCACAACAGTTTGGAAAAAAGTGCTTTTCTTTTTCCTAGTAATAAGAACTGTGTATCATTCTAAGAGATACTGGGCACAGGTTTTTGAAAACAATGTTATTTTAAAGGTTAATTCTATTCATAAATACTTCACAGGAAAACATTTGATCTGCTGTTCATCCTGAAGACTCTTAAAGGAAAATGTTTTGGTTGCGTTCTCTTCTGACTAGTTCAGGAGCTCAGTCTTGCCTGCATTCTAATGCTTTTTTATGTTCCTGATGGCACGGCTTAGACATCCTTGTCTCCATTACCGTCATGATTTCCATATCAAGTGATGAGAATTTTTCTTCCTGATTGGTGAAGTTAAGTGTCATAACATTCATGCAAGTCAATTTGAAGTTTTTTTCCCAAAGGAAGCTCTTCCTTCCTAATGAAAACCATTTGAAATGGCAAACCTACTCAGTTTTTCAGAAAGTGATATAATACACCTGTAGAGTACAATGTCCTCGGAGTTGTTTTTTCCCCAGAAGAAGAAAACTGCTGTTTTCTTCTTCTTCTATCACCTTAGACTTACTTTATTCAAAACCTTTTTAAACCTTTGAATTTCTATTTTCATAGCTAATTCCTTTCACAGTGTGCTATCGCATATGTATTTTGAAAGGCCATTTGTACATATTCAAATGGCTTACATCTATTCTACTAAGAAATGGCTGTACTTCTAGTAGGGAAACTTCAAGGTCCAGTAAGATTTTATCTTGTACAAAATTTAAAAAACTCCTGCTATTAAAAATGATACCGGAAAATGATGTCTGTAAGACTGTGGCAGGAGGCTTTTTCCAGAACAATGTGCAGTTCTTCCCAATTCTATTTTTCCCTCCCATTACTTTGTACACAAAGATTTTTACACAGTCTTCTAACAGTGGCATGTTACTACTGGGCTAGAGTATTGCCCTGCCAGCATTGGAATTGACTCGAATGCAGCTGTGTTCAAATTTGCTGATGGGACAAGGGTTTTTTGCTGAACACACTTTAGCAAGCAAGAGGGCTTCTTGGTCTTTAGATGCTATGAGTCCCATAAAAAGATGAATGAGGTGGTGACATGCCTCATGTTTTGAAGAGGGATCAAAAACTTATTTCTGGGGTCACCTCCCTTTTGGTACAGAAAGCGCACAGAAGGCTTTGAAGCAGCGCTTTCACCCTCTTTGCATTCACTAGTAAATCTGAGACAGAGCTTGGCCCAAGGTTTGTGCAAAAATACTCTTTTGATGCAACTGTTCACCAGACAATATCTCTGGGAAAATTTGCAGGGGCAGAAAGCAAGCCCTTCCTGGGAAATCTACTGAAATGGTTCAGAAGTTATTCCCATTCACTGTTGCTAACCTCTGCTGTCTAGCTGTCGGATATACTTGGGACCATGTTGAAATAATTCTAAACAATGTACTGAGGCTGCAACATTGAGTAAACATAGGTATTTTCCATAGGTGTCAGGGGAAAATATTTTTATTGGTAAAAATGAGTTCCATAGAAAACAAGAACAGCATGGTAGAAAAAAAATTACATCCATAGAATGAAGATGCCCAGAATGCTTCTTTTGAAGTTACACAGAGTCAATATTTTCTAAACAATGTTGTGAAACTTATGAAGAAGGAGGAGTACATTCCACCTGACTGGTGCACAAGTTCATGTTTCCAACTTACAAAAACCATATTATTATTAAAAGAAAAATGTTCCGCCTTGTGGAAAAGTAGCCCATTAGTAATTTTATCAAAGGTAGGATTAGATCAAGTATTCCTACAAGACAGTAGTAGTACAATGAAAAGCCTTTTGGCATCTATTTGACTACAGGAAACTTGAGCAAGCAGAAGTGTCTTTCCCTGCCACAAGCTGTACTTCCTATTTGCTACTGCTGCTTATACATTGTCGAAAGAAAACTTGTCAAAAAAGGACTACTCTATACAAGCAACTGGAACTATCCATTGCGTTCCAGTCAATTTTAACTAGAAAATATCAGACACACACTCTAGCTGAATATTCTAATGCATAGATGGAGTATACCATCACAAAGAAATGGGAACGCTGGAGAAAGGAGCAAATGCAGATGAATTTCACGGAAGGAAATTATTGGAGGGCTAACTGCAGTCCCTCGACTTTACAAGAAATGATGTCCAGGAAATCCCAACCAGAAACCTATGTAACTCCATTTTCAAGTGAGTTGCATCTATGGTCCTCTGTCCTTCCTAGATGAAGAAACTGTGTTTTGAATCAATTTTCCAAGCGGTATGGCTAAAGACCTTAGATACCTCAAATTTTTTTTTTTTTTCCCCAGAAGCAACTGTCTCAAAACCTCTTTAAAGTTGACTTTTCCCCTTAAGATGCCTTATATTCAAAGAGCACCTTGTCATTTAACAGGGTATTCCAAACATCATTTCCAAACTTAGACTAAAAATAACACTCTTCCTAGTTATTTTTCTTTTTTTTTTTTTTGCACCTTCCTGCTAACATAGGCAGCAAAGTAGAGAACAGACCACAGCTCTTTCTGGAGCATCTTGAACAAATGCCCTTGCTTGTGTTCCAATCATTCACTTTGCCAAAATCCCTAACGATGAAGAAAAGGTTGTGAAGGCATTACTAGTAGTATGATATGGCAATGTATGGGTGTGATTTATCAAGTAGAATTTGTATCACATAGATGATACTTGGCAAACAGCAAATGAAGGGGTTTCTTTCAGCTCTCAGACTGATCTTACATGTCAGTAATTTAAACAAAAGATAACAAGAAGGATATTTTTAAACAGTGAACTTAATTACATCCCTACCATGGACATCTGAATCTTAGGAATAGACAGTGTCTGATTTAGAAAAAATAAAGGATTATCACAGTTTAAAGAAGCATATGATCATGAACACTTTGCTGATGGAACATAGCCTATTCATTGGCTGAAATGAAGCAGGTAGACAGGACATAGGAAATATTGTTTTGTGGATCAAACATTTCTTTTTTTAAAGTGATGCTTACAGATGGTGAACTCACCAACTTCGATATTGCACAGTAGATAAGGGTATCTAACTTGCTCCATCAAGTTATCCCTTGGAATCATCATCCAAGGGCATTTCCCCCTGCCTCTCTGAAAATGTGCCTACCTTTTTCACAATACTTTTGCAGCAGCATTGCGAGGCCTGATCAGCTGGTATGGAGGGTGAATTATCAGCAGCAAGGTGACTGGCCAGGGTCATTTGCTTCAATGGATTTTGATCTACCGGATATTTTGAAGACTTGCTTCAGCCCTGTTTGTCAGACACAGCCTTCAAATGGTGCTAAACAATTGCTCGGGCTGTGGACCACATGAAAAAGTACTTTCTGGTGCCTGTACTGGGCCATATGCTCTATATTCTCTCCCCCAACTTCTCCATCACCTCTCATCTCTTTCACATGAGCTATGTTCCAGGTCCACAGGATACTTTTCACAGAATCTTCAGGCCTGATGCAGTAAGAATGATGAACAGAACGCAGCTGGGATGAATTTTCCAGTTTGGCTAAAATCTTTTGTGCACACAAATCCCCCTATGCCCAGAAAAACCTTCACTAGTACTAGTGTTCTACCTAATCTGCAATTTAGTCTGAAAGAAAAGCTTTTGTCTGAGAGTATCTGAGAGATCTGCATGAAGCACAGATATCTGACCTATGCAATTTTGAATATCAGAGAAAAAAGAAAAAGGCAGGAACTTTTTAATTTTACTGGTTTTAATTTTAATTCCATGCACTTTTTCAAAAAGTGTCAATCTCAAATGGCCATCAACATATTTCAGTCATCTCTAAGTTAGTATTCCTATCAAATGTGTTTCAAATCAAAAGAATTTCAAACCTCTCCTCAAAGTTCATATGCCTAGATTTAGTATTTCTGATCTAGATTAGATGAAAGGAAGACATTTTTTGCTGTTGGGGTGCGGGAACGCTGGAACAGGTTGCCCAGAGAAGTTGTGGATGTCGCATCCCTGAGCGTATTCAAGGTCAGCTTGGATGGGGCTTTGAACAGCAACGAATGCGACCCCTGATGGTAGATAAACAAAGCTTGAATATAGAAGAAACTCAGATTGAACTATAGGAGCAAATTTTCTCTCAGCTCTTGGGGTAAGTTCAAAGTTGTACAAAATTGCATTTCTCTGTGATTTTCACTACTGTAACAGAAAGCTTCATGAAAACTATGCAGAAGATATCAAATTTTAAAAGCGATAAGAACTACAACATCAAACACATGGGATGGGTTTCAACATGGGACACTCTCTGAGAGAAAATCTCTGTATTTCAACACTTCATCCCAATCATTAGGATTTCATGAAGTGCCAAAGAAGGCGGCAAAATGTCCTTCAGGACATTATTTACTGTAGTTCAGCCTGGCCATTAGTTGGAATTGGTGTTTGAACTAATGTCGAAGTACCACACACACTTTCCATGCACTGAAAATTACTGTTTACAATGAATAAGCAATGAGGATCAAAATTGATTGAAAGCATCTTAAAAATGTCAAGTATTTCACTGTAAATGATCTATGATCAAAATACTTATTCCACCTTAGTGAGGGACACATAAATTCTTCCATACCATGATGGTTTAAAATTGTATAAACCAATGTTTTCTTCTGAAAAGACATCATCTAATTTTTTCTATTTGTAGAAGAAAATATTCCTAGACATAGAACTCAGTAATTTTAAAGGAACAAATGATAGGAAAATATTCTGCAAACAGAATTCAATGAAAAGCTGTGTTTTAAATATGAGGTAGACATTAAACAGAATTTTAGTACCAGATATTTGAAATAGTGCACCAGCTATTTTGCCCACAAAGAGTGGCATTTAGCATTTCAGTCTTTTCCAAGGTGTTCATGATCTGCTATGCTGATCTCTGTGCGTGCCTAGGTGTGTGCGGAAGGGGGGCATGTGAAGGGGAGTGTCTATGTTTGTTTAACCCTCGTAGTGGCAGATTCATGCCTCAGCTCCATCATTTTTTTTTCGAAACTTCACAGAGCATGGATATGAAGTGTCATGTTCAAAAGAGATCAATTCCTAAGTCATCCATTTTACTCTACCTTGTAAATCACTTTGTTGATATTAATAAAATATGCTTTGTTGCATGTTTTATCAAATATGCTTTCACGCTACATGGAGGAATGAGAATGTGGAGAATCCCTCCAATGCCTTGCAACTTTTCTGCAAATAGATTTTCAAGAAAATCATCATTTCTCTTTTAAATACATCTGGGACAGGCATGATGGTGGCATCAACCTGTTGGAGTTTTTCTGGCTGGGGGAAGTTGTACAAAAGGATTGGTTTTTACATTGACCAGTTACTGAATCAAGTGCATGAACACATTTGAAATTAACTGGGGTTTCCTTTTTCTAGCAGACTACTTCTAGAACTAGCTAGCAGACTCAAGATGACTCTTTTTCTCTGTTTTTGTTTCTTTCCTATTTTCTTGGCTTCTTTGCAACTATCTACGCAATTGTAGATCTTTTTTCCCAACTAAAATTGTTTCATAGACTGATAATTAAGATACGCTTTTTACAAGGAATGTTTTAAATCTTTGTTAGAGTTAAGAAAGTTAAGGACATAGGTCCTTTTCTTCCCTTCTGAATATTGCAATGAAATAGTTAAATAAATACTGACTCTTTATTTTGATTTGGAATCCAAGTAGATAATTCCCATACAGTAATAGATTTTGTGGACCAATATTTGTCATTCTGATGTAAGTTGTCGCTTCTTAAAAACATGCCTTCAGTGACTACGTTGACAACACTTTCGGTGAAGATCCTAACTGGTCTTAGACACACATAGGGAGAAATTTGCTCAGCCAGTGTCAGTCTTAAGCATGCGTCTTAGAAGATCTTTCTAGAGCTGGGGAATTTTCTCATGAAAGGGATTCAGTCATGGAAGAGACAGTTATCCCGGAGTTTTACATTCTTCTTGAACATTACTTAAGGAACTTAAATCCCATGTCCACTTGAATCTCGCTCTGCACAGAGCTTTGTCATGCCAGTCCTTGAAATGCATCTGTAAGAGAATTCACTAGCAGAGAATGAATGAGGGTGGAAGGGGTCTGTGGGGCTCACCAAGTCCAATCCCCCTGCTTCAACCAGGATACATAGAGGTATGGCGTTCGGCTGTTTGTCTCTGCTCCCACACACACTTAGGATGGTTCTTGCACGCTGGGCTTCACAAGATGAGTCTGGACGCTAGGTTTTTTCGGTCTTCAGAATTGTTTATTATTTCTTATCTAAAATGTCCTTTCTCTGATCGAAGGATCTGACCAGCACTGCAGCCAAAGGCACACTCTGCCCACCCCCAAGGTGGTTGCAACTTTTATAACAAAAACTTCGTATATCATATTTACCTTTCGTCCCCAATACCTATCACCCTCGTCACTAAGTACACCCTCACCCTAGACCAATCCCCAAATGCCAACACCACTGCAGAAGATGGAAGACAGGAAGAAGAAAGAAGAGCCTGGTGGCACGCCCTGATTCCTCCATCTTGTCTCTACAATCCCCCTGTACCAAAACCCCAAAAGTTGTGATTCACCCTATCATGATATCTTCCCTTCACCATTTACACCCGAGTGATTCTCACAGGTTCCATTTCCTCATACATTGGTGGCATATCCCTAGATGGATCAAAATCAAGCCACCAAGTGCTTTTGGCAACATTCCAAGACTCCCGAGCCCCCCATGGGTTCTCTCGGTAGCTCTGGACATCAGGAGTGATGTGCTGAGCTCCCACGTAGAGCCTGTTGCCCAGATTATATTTGTGCCTGCTTTTAATGCCTTCAATGATCCAGACTCCACCATCTTTCTGGACACTCTGTGCCATGGTTCAGTCACCGTCACAGTAAAAAATCAGTTGTGATGTTCGGAGGCAATCTCCTGTATTTCAGTGTGTGCCCACTTCCTCTTGTCTTTTCACTGAGCATCATTGAAAAGACACTGGTTCCCTGCTCTTTACACTATTCCTTCCCGTAGGTATGTGAGCTGCAATGTAGATAAATGTCAAAAACTTCCCTGAAGTCCAGGCAGACGATATTCTCTTCATCTACCAGGCAAGTTCATTCACCGGGGGAGTATAAAAAGTTGTCAAGCACAAATTTCCCCTGGTAAATCCATGCTGACTACATTATTTTGTCCTCCTTCATGTGCCTGGCAATGCTTTCCAGGAATAGCTACTCCATCAACTAACTTCCTGGGGATAAAAATGAGGCTGGCTGGCTTGTGCTTTTCTGAGTCCTCCTAGTTGCCTTTTTTGAAGATGGGTGACATTTGCTTTCATCCGGTCTTTGCTCACTTTCCTCAGTCACCATGATCCGTCAAACATGATCAGGAGTGGCCTCAGAATAACATCTGTTAACACCCTTGAGAGCTGTGCATCCATCTCAACAGGGCCTGTGGACTTAATGGAATACTTCCCAATTCAGTGACTATGCCCATAAAAATTTGCACGGGATAAGAGGACATTTTAACATGTACCTGAAGAGTGAGTGAAAAGCTATGGAAACAATCCAAAAGGACAAAGACTAGAGTTCCCTTTGAAGACAAAGCATCCCATCATGGAGCTGAGCAGCTTTAGATCCAGGTAAGCTTGCTCTCTGAAAGGATGCAGAAGACATGATTTTACCTTATCCAGTAATAAAATGTGTTGACCATTCACTTGCAATACAAAAACTTCAATGATTTCCAAAATTATTGACCCCTAACTAGACAATAATGTGCTGGCTGACTATTCCCCTAACAGATGAAAGCACCTGCTTGATGTCTCTTATGTGTGCAGACTATTTGAATTAGGTCATTTGAGTGGGGATTACTGGTCTTTGAATTTTCTTTCTGATGAATTTGGAATATTTACTGAAGCAAGGACCTGAAGATGAGAACTTCATTTCCCATCAGCGCACTCTAACATCCATGGCCGTAATGCCATTGTTTCTCCCCAACTGAGTCAAGAATTGATGACTACAAAGTGGATCAGCGCCAAAAGGAAAGATCAAGGCTGGATAATATTCTCTCTTGGTAAAGCTATTTATCTCAAATGAAGTGACCGACTTCAGTGATCTCTCACTGGTCTAAAGCTACAAGGAGGGGGAGATGGACAAGGTTTCCTTCCACTGCCGTTCTCTTTGTCACCTCAGTGTTTAATACGGGCATGAAGACATTGAAAAAGATAGCTTTGCAGAATTCATAAAATTCAGTCATAAAAAATCATTTCTTAGCAGCTGAAATGAAAATAGCAAATATAATGCAATTAATTCTGTGGAAGATTGAATTGATTGTTTCTTCATTTTGCATTGGAGGATGTATATTGTATAAGTTTGTCTTGCCTTGTTCTCCAGGTTTTGTAACTGGCACACCTTTCCTTATGAACGCACTGTTCTTTCCTAAATACTCTCATATGGAGGAACATGCTTCTGATAAGAAGAGCACTAGGATGTCTTTACTTGACCTTTTATTTTTACTGATGCTTGGTCCTCTGAAATGAATGGTTTTCTAAAATTGAAATGTGCTACTATTGTTCCCACGGGGTAAGCCGCAGACTCTTCCTGTCGGAGCTGTCACTAATCAGCTACTCTCCTATCTGCCTTTAAGTAGTTGAATGTTCTGGTCTAAAAGTAGCACCTTCTATGTAGCCATGCTCTTAGTTGCCAGTGTCATCCTAAATCCAAAGACCCTCCTGCAAAGGACCGCTGGTTCTCTAGTCAACTAAGGAAAAAAGACCCGTCCATCCATGCTTTCTGATTTAAAATATTAGGGTATGATGTCCCTAAACAATTCTCTGCAGCTGAACACTACTTATCTTTGGCATATTCCTTCAACTCACTTGCAAGTCATTCATGCGTTAGGTTATTGGGAGAATTGCTTCATTTGAAGATGATTAAAAGGGGTATGAGAATACTTTTGTGCCTCTGCTATGAGGATACTTTTCAAATCCATACAAACTCCCAGCAAATGCAAAAACCTGCATCCTGTATTGTCCTAGCTTGCAATATAAAAATGCATTCTATTCCCACCCTCAAGAACTGCTGAGCGGTGGCATTGTTTATTCCTTACCTCCTGTTAATGGGCCCATCAATGTCTTGCCACATGACTCAGAGATAACTCCCTCCAGGAGCCATTTCTGTTTAACGGGTACTCAAGGACCCATAGCATGACTCAGAAGGATATCAGCCCATTGCGAGATGCTCCGCCCAGGGGAGAGGAGCTAAGCATCCCCGCCTGGATATAATCTGGGTTTTGGGACACAACAAGCAGTCTTTCCACTGCATTGCCAGAGGAACGGCCGCCCTTAGCCACTGGTTTTCCAGAGGAAAAGAGCAACCAGATGGTTTCTACAGAATCACCATTTCAACAAGACCATTTCATCCAAACTGCTACCACCACCCTAACTAGCAGGACATCAGCTTCTATTCTGACTCTGTCAGTGGTTTTTCTTTTGTACTCTTGCATGGATTTGGGTTTTTCCCCCTTTTCCTAATAAACTGGATTTCTGACTTGGAGTCTTGCTGCGGTGCCAGATTTCTTCAGCCCGACTAGCTCCCGACACAGACAGCGAGCATGGGCCGCCCCAAGAAAGCTGTCGAATCTGGGCTGCAGCTGTAGGGCACAGCTGCTCCACGGCACAGGTGGACTGCCTTGGGGATTGAACTGTGCTGAGGGCAGGGACAAGGAACAGGGAGAGGTCTTCTGTATGTTTTCCAGTTTACTCCCTGGAGGGTCAAGGACAGAAAGACACTGACTGAAAGGCATACATCAACTAAGAAATGAGGGGAGGTCCCAGGGGAGGATACAATCTTTAACCAACTGGGAGAAACTGGGGGTGGAACACAAGGCGGGGAATACAATGTTTAAACCAGTAGGGGGACTACAGGGCAGGAGAATAATTTGAACAAACCAATGGGGTTTTGAAGGGTACAAAATTGATAGGGAAGTTTCTAGAGAAAGGGGCAGGCTTGGGGAGGGGTTGATGTTCAATGGGAGAAGGAACAGGGAACAAAAGGGCAGGTCTTTGGGGAGATGGACAGCTAGGGCAAAACCCAACAATACAGGGGGGAAAGGAACAATCCATTCATAATAACATAAGCTATAACAGCACAAAATAGGAAGGATTATGAAACGGACTACTAGAACTGCATTACAATAATAAACACACACTGCAACAGAGCGTCTCACTGGTTTGGCTTTCAAACCAGAAGAGGTGCCAACCTAAAAATTTCCAAACCTTAAAGACAACTGGCTGCAGTTTTGATTTCCTTCTTAAATATATCACCAAGGCGCTACCAGCTTCTGTAATTGGCTTAGCAGCATGTCCTTTCTTAGTGCCAAGCAGGGATTCACTTTGCCAGGCATGGAGGAAGCTTCTAGGGGCTTTCCAGAAAAAGTCACTTCTGTGGCTGGCTTCTTCCCTCCCCACCAAAAACCAAGCCATGAAAAACCAACACCTTAACTAATCCGTAGTACTTAGAACGCATCCAATAATTTCTTTCAAACGATACTTTACTGTTTTTACCAAGCGCCCTAAAAAGAAGTGGATCAATAATATTGATAGAAATTGTTCCAGTTCAGTAGAAATATTGGGTCATACAACTCTGGATTACATAGCTATGTTTTTGTACAATACACAAAAGTTTTTTCACCTCCATGTAAGAGCCTAAATGAGGGATGCGGGACTCCAGGCAGCTCTCCAAAATGCAGTTTATTCCATCCAAGTTGTTGCAGCAGTCCAGGGTGGTGGGCGACAGAGCCTGTGCCTACAGCTGTCAGCTCCGGCTGCAGGCAGGCCTGGACACCCTTTGGTTTTGGTTACATGGCATTATATACTTTGCTGAGCATCTTCATACAGTAGAACCAATCTATGCCTTAACTATTATCTATAGCCTATCATAACTACTCTAATTACCATATTCATGTCACTGTTCTCCAATTACTAAAAATCAGTATGTTACAGTTTAGGCTGAAAATTGTTTTTTCAGTTTTCTTGGCAGTGGAAAATTCGGAGACCTTTCTTCTGCTTGCCACATCGGCAGGCTTGTTTCCGGTGCTATCTTACTGCTTGGTAAAAACATCTTCTTGTTTGGACTGGGTTTATCCTTTGCTCTAAGTCATAAATCCCCCTTCTAACTAACATACCCTTTGCCTCCTTGGTTATCCAGTAAGACTGTCTCAGCAATTCTTCTCTTCTAGATCAAAACTTGCTTCCAACTCTCTTCTTTCTTCAGACTCCACATTCAAAAATCTTTCTGCCAAGCATACATATCTGTGAGACTTTCCTGTCAAACTTTCATCTTTCCCAACACCTCTAAAGAAATGATTCCTGATGGTTTGGATCAGAATATCCAGTATTGCCATCCTGAGATTTTTGTTTCGAAGCCCATAAGCTGTGCTCAAGGTTTTGGCTATGTTCTTTGTTGTGCCTTGCATATATTTTGGCTAGAAAGACAGTGTAGATGATGTCCTTGCTGCAGTCGCCATGGGAAATAAGGCGGAGTGTCTGGCTGATGTACCGGGATGTAGACTATCCAGCACTCCCCCAGGGAGGCGAGGATCCCTAAAGGAATAGAATATTGGCTATGCTCTGGGAGTTTTACAGAGAGAAAGATCCTCACAGCTCAAATGATTTGTCTCCTGGAGTTCTGAGGAATATGTTGTGAAGAAGAAGGCTGCTGTCTTTTCCAAGAATCTTCCGTGCATTCAAGAGGATCATTGAACTTCTTGTCTGAGAATGAAAGAAATATTAGTAGTAATTAGTTCTTTTTCTCTGTCTGTGCATCACTGATTGAATTTGGGTAGGTTATATTTTATTTATTTATTTGTTTGAATATTACGTCATAAGGTCTTCCAAATTCCCAAATTCTGCTTCACTTCTTTCTGTTGTAGGCCAGTCTGCTTCCTCTTCTCTCTGCTGTATTATTGCAGACCATATCTGAATGGATTTTTTTTTTTTTCATTTTGAACATTGGGTTTAAACTGAATGAACAGAACACTTTATTTATCCTTATTTGACCAGTTTGCAAGGAAATACAGAATTTTGAAGAGAAGTGATGCAACTCCACTTGAGGTTTGTAGTATTGTCCACTGGGGTCCCAGGATGAGGGAAGAGACGAGAAAGTTGACTCCATGTATCAGCAAGCTAGGTTTATTATTTTATGATAGAAAATATATTAAAACTATACTAAAAGAACAGAGAGAAAAGATTTCATCAGAAGGCTAAGCTAAGAATAATAAAGGAATGAATAACAAAGGCTTGTCTCCGACCGAGACGGTCTGGACAGGTGAACTGTGGTTGGCCGTTAATTCCAAACAACCAGATGAGACCAATCACAGATTCCCCCTGTTGCATTCCACAGCAGCAGATAAGAATTGTTTACAGTTTGTTCCTGAGGCCTCTCAGCTTCTCAGGAGGGAAAAATCCTAAGGAAAGGATTTTTCCTAAAACATGTCGGTGACATCTCACCCTTTTTATTTTAAATAAATTAAAAGGAAAAAATGTTCGCAATTTCATCTGCTGGCCCATGCAGAGGAAAGAACAAGCACCTGAGAGGCTTAATGTTGCCAATCAAAACATCAATCAGTGCTGATGTGGAACCGTCAGGGAAATTCTTCACCTGCAAAACATCAAATTACATCACACACCAAAACAATCTTAAGATATAAGAAAATGCAAAAACAATGAAAAGAAAGTTCATTGCTTCAAGTCCAAACAGCTGAGTTTCAGGAAAAAGTCCAAACTGAAGATGTTCCTCTCTGACATCGCTGAAAGTCCCTTTTTGTCCTGAAACAGGCTTGCTTGGCTTTTCAATGCTTTTTGAGCTGCTAGCTCTTTCAACTCTTTTTATTTAAATTTTTTTTTTTTTTTTTTTTTTTTTTTTTTTTTTTTTTTCTTTTGACGAAAGAGCAGCAGCAGAGAGGAGCCACTGAGGCTCTGCGGGGGCCCTGGCCCTCGTGGAAGGAACAGGGACCCCAGACCTGGCCTACAGAACGGTGGTCCAGGTCCTCGTGGAAGGATCAGGGATCCCAGACCTGGCCTACAGAACGGTGGCCCAGGTCCTCGTGGAAGGATCAGGGATCCCAGACCTGGCCTACAGAACGGTGGCCCAGGTCCTGACGGGGGAAGCAAAGCCCCCGAACCAAACAGCCGCTGACCGGGCGGAGGCCCTGGCCCAGGGAACCGAGCCAAACGGCCCAGACCCGGCCCGCGGAGCGGGCTCTGTGGTCTCACAACCCGGCACTCTGCTGCCAATGCCTGGGCAGCACGAGTGACCGAACGCTTCATCCCCTCTGAACTGGTGCAGACCAGCAGCTGGGGAAGAGAAGCTTTCCCAGGGATCATCACCCCAGATCTGGGGGTGCTTTGTCCCCAGAGCAATTGAGCGAAGCTCACTTTCCACTGTTTCTCCTGCCTCTGCAACGCAAATGCAAAAGGTGTTCCTCCTTTCTGCCCCTCGGTACCACCCCCACTCCCTGCGGGCTGGGGACCAGAAGCAGAAGGCTCAGGAGCCACCTCCCCCACGGTGCTGGGGTGCGCAGGGGGAGTCAGGCATTCCAACCCCCAACGGGAACCTCCGAACCAAACCCGAACCGGCCCGCGAAAAACGCTGAGTTTGAAAGCAGGCAGACGGGCTGAGCCCGCAATCAGCTGTCGAGCCACAACCCCCCCACGGAGGGGCAGACCGGCATCCCCTTCCCCTGTCCCAGCTCCCCCCGCAGGGGCAGCCTCGGGACAGCCCGAAAAGCTCGGGGGGGAATCCAGGCTGATCGCAGGCGCTGCGGTGGCCGCCGCGGGGAGCGGCGGGGCCACGGGCGGCTCCAATGATGGTTCCGCTTGGTGGTTCTCAACCTCAGCCTCCTCCACTGCCATGGCAGGCAAAGGCGGAGCCGCCGCGTTCGGAGCCCTCACGGGCTCTGCTGGAGGGTCGAACGCGGATTCGACCGGCGCGGGCGGCGCGGCATCGACCCCTGCCGGGCTGGGGACAGCAGCCGCGTCTTCTCCGGGTACCGGAAGCTGCAGCGCAGGCGCAGACAGCAAAGCCGGCGGAGCCGACACGGGAGGCGGCGGGACAGCCGCGGGGGGCGGCAGGGGCGCGGGGCCCGCGCCCACTGGTGCCGCCTGCACTGTTGTCTCACTTTGCTTCGGGAGCGGCAGCGCAGTCGCGAGCTCTTGGCGATTGCTGTCGAGTGCGTCGCCTAGCAACTCGGGCGAAGCCGCGGGAGGCGGTGCTTCTGCCACGGGAACGCCGACAAACTCCGCTGGAGGCGACGGGTCCGGTCCGGGCTGAGGCGGTGCCGCGGGAGGGGCCGCGGGGACTGGCACCTCCTGCGGGGCGGGTTGGGGTGGGGCCCGCGGCTCCGGCTCGGGCGGTGGAGCCAACTCACCTCCCCCCTGAGAGCAGCAAGGCGGGGGAGGCGGTTCCGTCGGAGCATGCTCCAAAGGCGCAGAAAAAAACTTTTCTTCTGTCGCGGGCAAAACTTCGCCCCCCCGCCGCGATTCGGGGGGGCTGGGAACCTGCAGGCTGTGGATTTGCACTGGTTCCCCTCTTGCCAGCGCCAGCGAGAAGGGAGACATACCTCGGCAATCCGCAATCCACTGATATGTAGACGCTTTCCGTTTCAAAACTGGGAAGAGAGTTCTGAATGACGGATAAACCCGAGGAAATCCAAGTCCCCGGTAAAAAAGGTCTCGGATAATGAATTCCATGCATTCCCATATGTATGAATCAAGGGCATACAGCACATCAGTGAAAAAGCCATGGTGCTTTGCCCACCTGAAAAACTCATAGAAATGTATCTTCAGCATAGGAATTCTGTCCTCATGACCCCATTTTTGCCAGAGGCCAATAAGTTTCTCCTCTGAGGGAGAGAATGGAACCTCCGCCTCCGTAGGCACCCTTGTCCAGATCCGAATCTGCCTTGTAAGAAGGGAAGCATTTTCAGGAAGGGAAGTGTAAACAGTACCTTGTGACAGTGTCCTCTGGGCTTCAGCAGGCTGCTCTGTGCCGCAAAGACTTCTGGACATCTTGTCTCGGAGACTTTTCAAAAGGTTCTCTCTGCGGCCAGCCAAATGAAGAATTCTTCCTCACTCAGGGTCCAATTGTGGTGATTCCTTCACTCGAGGTACCATCTGTCAGTTCTGTCCTCGGTGTTCACCTTCTGTGGTGGTGCTCCTTTTTTCACTCGGGGTCACCATTTGTAGTATTGTCCACTGGGGTCCCAGGATGAGGGAAGAGACGAGAAAGTTGACTCCATGTATCAGCAAGCTAGGTTTATTATTTTATGATAGAAAATATATTAAAACTATACTAAAAGAACAGAGAGAAAAGATTTCATCAGAAGGCTAAGCTAAGAATAATAAAGGAATGAATAACAAAGGCTTGTCTCCGACCGAGACGGTCTGGACAGGTGAACTGTGGTTGGCCGTTAATTCCAAACAACCAGATGAGACCAATCACAGATTCCCCCTGTTGCATTCCACAGCAGCAGATAAGAATTGTTTACAGTTTGTTCCTGAGGCCTCTCAGCTTCTCAGGAGGGAAAAATCCTAAGGAAAGGATTTTTCCTAAAACATGTCGGTGACAAGGTTTTCAATGGAAGAGAAGAATGACGATGTCCTACATTCACAGCATTGTTTACAGTAATATTGCAGCTAGTTTCCAGCAACTTAGGTCAGGTTCTGGAAGCAGGCAGCCGTGATAGTATAGAAGTCTAAAAAGTTTCAGTTTGGCTGCTCTTCTTGAAAAATAGCTAACATGTCTCAACGTTGTGCTGAATCTTGTTGTACAGACACTTCTTTTGAGGTCTGAACTCCTTGCTGGACTTCTGTATCTAAGAATCAGATACAGTAAACCTATGTTTCCTTATACGCTTTAAGAATTTGGTTCT
Organism: Haemorhous mexicanus; assembly: GCF_027477595.1. NCBI lineage: Eukaryota > Metazoa > Chordata > Aves > Passeriformes > Fringillidae > Haemorhous > Haemorhous mexicanus. Next base: position 19,192,326 of record NC_082345.1, on the reverse strand, counting down.
AATCCCAAAGAGCAAGAAAGGTTGCTGTATGATTACAAGCTAAAGTATCTGCTAAGAAAGCAGTTAATGGACTGCTTTTTAAATACAAATTGGAGCAGAGATTTCATTGTTTGATGGGAATTTTTTTTGCTTCTCAATAGAATTTTAGAAGTGGTGGGGTAAGAAAGTGTGGATTTTTATAGGTTTGCCTTGAAAGAAGAATTACAGGGGAAACTGTTGAAAAGAATTGATGCAGAGCTCAATGCATTAATGCACTCTTCCGTACAGAGTTTCAGAAGTGAAAACCAAGAGGAGAGAGTGCCGACAAGATGATTTAATAGAATGAATTCAAAATAGCATTCTCATCTCTCTGAATTACAGCCCTAAACCTCAGGGTATTAATAGCAAGTACATGACAATCTCAAAGATTTAAAAATGGATGATGAAGTTTTATATCCAGTAAACTGTAAGGCTTCACAATTTAATCTGATTTGCATTTTGGCAAAAGCCAGGAATCTTTTGCAATTTGCTGGATAATAAGGGATTTAGAACAGGAAGTATGCAAGTAATCTTTTGGACCCTTCATCTCCCTTCTTAGAACAACGAATACATTTATTATGCTCCTATTTTTATTCCATCAGGGGATTTGATCCTAGAAATGTCTAGTCATTCTTTTCTTGTTTTCAACCCCTCAAAGAGCATGAATCAAAACTATTCAGAAGTTCTTGATCTGCAACAGTGACGAGCACTATACTAGTAGGAGTCAGTGGACATTAGCTGATCCCCATATGACAGCCCCCTATGGCGGGCTGTTCTGACAGGACTGATGTTTGAGGGGCTGGCATTCTGTGAAAAAGAACATTCTATGAATGGGAAAAATGGAAACAGATTCTGAACGTTCAACCCAACACATGAACAAGTAATAGGGCAGGTAATTTTCTGTAGAAATTTCTTTAGCCCCAGTGTTGTGGATGATGAATACTCTTTCTACCTCCTTTGGCCAGCTGCCAGCACAGCAATGTTACTCTGATTATGGAAGGAAAACCAGAAGTGATGGTTCACCTGATAGGTGAACAAAACACCTATCAGGACCTTAGAGTGTTTTTTGCTGCAAAATGCTTCAAGGCAGAAAGGGAAACAATTCCATTTTAGAGAGTGTGTTGAGAAGACAAGGTTGGAAGTTAAAAACCATGGCTTCTGCTTCTATATATGTTACTGATTTTGCTTATTAGCTATTTGGTGGGGGTTTGGTTTTTTGGGGTTGTTCTTTTTTGCCTGCATCCTTGAGGTGAAAATATAAGACAGAAAAGTACTGTAAGGTTAAAATACTTTTGAGATGCCTTGTGCTGAAAAACTTGTAGCTACTGCTAAGGCCCATTGGCCAGTTCCTGTTTCATTTCTGAGAAGCTATAAAATTCCCATTGGTAATTTAGTTCTAAGCATCTGTTGCTATGGTGGAGATGCAAATTAAGAAGAACAATTTTTGATTCTGGAGGGATGTACTTACCATTTTGTAGCTGCCTTTTCAGTCTCTGAGCCATCAATGAAAAGAAGGAGAAGAATCTACACTCTTTTCAACCTGAGGACCATCCACTACTGTCCATGTGCTCAGATTCAAAGCCAAACAATCCTGTCGGGCCTGATTGGGAGGAATTATTTGGATTCAAAATACTAGACTAGTATTGGATTTCCACCAGTACAGTCCATTGGGCATGAACTTTGACATCTATAGAACCTTTCATGGGGATCCATCTTTGTCACCTGCATCACATTTTATAAGAGAAGAGGCATTGTTGAACGGCTTCAGTGAAAAAAAAAAAAAAATCTTAAATGCACTCTGAATGGAATTGAAATCCAAAGGAGCCAGTATTTCAAGAAAGCCTGAGATATTGTCTGTGATGAGATCCTTTCCAAGAGGTTCATTTAAGGTACCAAATTCTCCAATGAAATACTGGCAGATTGGTCAGAGGGGAAAAGCAGTCTTTTTGAATGGTCCTTTGGGACGACAGGGCTTGCAGCAAATTTAGTATTTGCTGTTAGGTTGCCTACATTCCAGGCAAGAGTATTTAATACTGAACTTCGAGCAATGGTAGATGAAGTCTTTGTGACTGTGAAAGTCCAGTGCATGGCAATCTCAGAAAGGAACCCATCAAAGCCCCTGAAATGCCAACACACAAGTTGTGAGTTGGCAGTGCATGCCAGTTTTTAGCAAACCACAGCAAAATGCTGATTGCAAAACGAGGCCATTAAGTTGCATACGGTATGAAGCAGTAGGAAAGAAGAACGCAGCTGAGAGCGTCATCCCTGCTAAGTAGTCTCAGTATTCTTATTGCCATTAGCAGAAATGTGAAATGAGTCTATAAAAATTACAAAGGAGGCAAAAGAAAAGGGAGCGATGACTCCTCTGGCATAGTGTTTCCTAACAGGGATCTTCAAAATGTCAAGATTGCATCATCCTTTAAACTGAAGGAAGGTATTAACACGACAGTAAGGAAATGGCATCAAATGCTAGAAAGACTCTGGGCAGTGTACTTCTAGACAGAAATGCCACTGATGGAAAACCGACTAAACTGGCACCAATGCAGCAGCATTGTACTAAAGCCCAGAAATGTCCACGGCTTCACTCTCTGCCATTCCTTTCATATGCACACAGCAGCTCTGCAACATTCCTACTCATCATCTCCTTGGCAAACTGGGCGTGAGGGTCCGTAGTGACGCAGAGTCCCCAGGCAGGTGCAAAGGAGAGCTGCTTTCTTGCAAACGCCAGGCTTTTGAAGATGTCAGGCCTTTGTCAGTTGCATAGCTGTAAGCCACCACAAACATAATTCAACCAACCGCCATACACCACGCTGTGAACACGCAATGGTTCTAGAACTTGTTGATCTACCTCTAATTCAGCTGCCTCACTTTCCCATAGTCCTTTTCTACTTAGCCAAAGTAACAGGCCTCAGCCATGGTTTTACAAGGCCTTCCTTTTGGAAGGTTCTACCAATATGCAACAGCAAGCCACTAGTTTCTTCAGAGCCATGAGTTTAGGTAGACGATTTGCATCTGCCCTTCCGGTGAAACACAATGGGGAGAGAAAATGCTGTTGGAGATGTTCAGTCATTCCATTTTCTAGACAGGCCAAATCAATAGAAAAGCAAGCTATAGGATTGTGCACTTGCTCTTACAAAACACCTGCTGCCATCTGACAATGAACTAGACGAAAATCAGCAAAAATGAGACTTGAGGCAAACAACCCTTTGAAAGGAATAATGAGGTGGTGAATAAAGACAACACGTTTCCAGGCTATCGAGATACTTTAAATGGCAGCAAAAGATTTGAGAGCAGAGGCTGAACTAATGGGGAAGGATTTAAAGAATCCCAAGAAAAATATGACCAAAGACTAAAAGAATCCCAAGAAAAATAGGGGCAACTGACCTGTTTAAGCCTTCAGGAAATCAGTGGCCGCTGATTTAGATAGGCCATTCAAGTTCATTTACTGGTGCACCTTCCACTCCTTTTTCGCCTGTCAGCATCACACGGTGAATTGGGACCTTGGAATCACAATTATTTGGATTCTGTTCTTAGCTTTAGGAGAGAAGCACAGCAGCTGAAGTACCTGTTACTGATGTGATACCCAGGAACACAGAGTTGACACATTTCATTGAAGTCCAATCACAACTAGCAATACTAAGAGGATAGGATTGGCCTCTTTTCATGACGCTCTTCTTGTTATACAGCCCGCTCTGATTCTGGTGAAACTTTTTCATTAGCTTCTCTCTAAAAAGGAGAAAAACCAATTAAATGTCCCTCCCTGCTGATGCAGGTTTACCATTCAGTTTGTCAAGCCTAAAAGTGGAATTGAAACTACTGTGCAGGAATTAATGTGCTTTAAGCCTCCCGTCCATTAAGACCATCTCAGGTTGATAAAAGCCTACGTGCTATTGGCTAAATACTCTTTTTTCCCAGGAGCGGATGCATGCAATTTAATCCAACTTTCTGGAACAAACTCCAGTAATACAAAAGCGTCACAAATAGCAGGAAGAATGATTTGACCATTTAAGGAAGCAACCTTCTCACCTCCTTTTGGCGTGAGCATCATCTGCTAGCTGAAGTAACAAACTTGAGGACAGAAATCTCCCTGCTCCTGAGAAATTGCTGGCAAGAGAACCGCTGAAGCTCTGTGACTTTCCCCTTTCCATTCATTGGTCAAGCCTAGTAGCCTAAAATTTAGGGGGTCAATCAAAGACAAATGCTAATCTAGTCAGAGGTCCATGAAAGGGCCAAAAATAACTAGAATTCTACTTAGACAATGGAAATGGAAGCAGAGCTTCCAATCTATTTCCTTGCAACATATCCCTAAAACTCATTCCTTTCTATTCCTAACTAATGTATAGCCACCAGTACAATCAGGAAAAGACTAAACTGACTGATGTCAGCAAGGGAAGGATTTGAAAGAACCATTCCCATGAATCATCGTATAGACAGTAACTCTAGCATTAAAATCGGAGCCCTTTAAGTAAGTATCACTTAGGGGAAATTCAGGACTCCTGCACAATGGACCAAGAGGATTAAGCAGAAGCCGTTTATGGTTTACATGATGCACTTACACATTCTGACTCTCTGCACACGCTAGTCACGCATTTCTTATTGGTGCCTTTGTCTTGTCCAAGCATTCTGCGTGCACCTCTCAGAAGATGTGTTTCCTTACAGTCCAGGTACTTTGCACCCCCCGCCCCCCGATTTTGGAGTTCTTGTGGTCTTGGAATATGCTTTCTCAGCTTCTCCTCTCTTGTTTGAGCACGGCTTATGTCTTGATGAATTCCAGAAGGCCCTGAGAAAATTCTGAGAAAAACAGTTCCACGCTGGATGGCTGGTGCACCCTGTAGTCTAAGCGGTTCAGATACATTGCCACAATTCCCCCTTCTTCTTGCACCAGCCAGACCCTTTCCAATGCATTTTCTACCAAGAGGCACACCAGTTTCACGATGCATGGAATAACACAATGCAACAAAATAATGACAACTGGTAAAAACAAAGCTCCATTTAGGAGATCTTTCAACCATCCAGTTCTTTCCCATCCCTCAAACCATTCATGCAAACCCCACTCGCTCCCAGTCAATTTCTTCATATTGTCTTGTACTTGTGTGAGTTTCGTATGAATGGCTGCAGAATGGTCCAAAAGATTCATGCAACATATTCCTTATAAAATTCCTAACACTCGTGCCCATGTGCTAATAACAATAAATCTATTTCAGCTCTTGTTTGCAGTGTGCTATATCTAATAGATCTACGTCAGTGAGCACCTGACTTAAAATAGAAGAAGTTACGATAAGTTGTTTGAACATCCAGCACCCCAAATGGGTAAAAACAGCCAAACCTTGATAAGCAGCGACACCTAGCGTAAGGAACAACCCAGTTATTCCTGCTGGAACGAGCAAAACTCTCCATAATGGTGCCAATGGCGTCTTTAGCTAGTGCTGCCCTCTAGGTATTCCTGGGAACGAAAAAGCGGCTTCGTCCAGGAAAGAAAGAGCCCTCTGAAGAGCGGCTTCTTTTAAAAGGATCCGGCAACGGGCACCTACCCTCGGAGAGCTGCGTATGCCTGTCTTCTGCGTCTCTTGCCGCCTAGACCTTAGCGAAAAGCTTTTCCACGCATTTTCTCAAAAAGAAACTGTGCCAGCACAGCAAGCATCCCACGACCTTTTTCGTGAAGGTAGTCGAGTACTTACCATATCCTGGAGAAAAGAAAAAGATTGGCCAGGGAGTGCTGCATAAGGTATAGAAGGATGCAAAAGAAAGTTTTCCAAGAACTTATTCCCTAATTATGGTAATGTAAGTTTAAACTGTTGGAAAGTGGTTAGTTCCTGTCTTCTCTCAGTTTCAGAGCTGCGCACCTAATCCCAGTGCTGTGCGGCTTTGTTCGTGGCGTCTCATGATCTGCCGAGCTCTCCGGCTCCCGGAGGCGAAGAAGCGGCTTTTTCGCTCATAGAGCATTGTGCAGGATAGAGGGCCTTCTGGAACGCGGCTTCTGCCGAAAGCCGCCGGGGACCGGCACCTACCTTCGGAGAGCTGCGTATGCCCGTCTTCTGAGTCTCTTGACGCCCGCATCTTAGCGAAAAGCTTTTCCACAAATTCTCTCCAGAAGAAACTGTCCCAGCACAGCAAACTGCCCCTGATTATGGCCTCATTTTTTGCCTTTGCTATGGATTCCAGAAGTACTCTTCTTTCTTTTTTAAGCTCCTAGTTGTTTTCAAATCGCGGCTCTCCATGTCCCCTCCCAGCCCGTGCGAATAGACACAGGCACATTATCTTGTAGGTATTAAATCCAAGCAGTATGAGAATCCAAGAAGAATATGCCTTGAGTTTTAGAAGCAATGCCTATTGAATAGAAAAGTGATAATCCCTTCTTTGAGACCAATTATCAGACATCTGTATGTGGGGGGGGAGGTGTATCTGTGTGTGTGAATGGGAAGTGTACTCACCCATAAACCAGAGGCAATATTTAGTAACCAACATATCATAAGGGTGGATGCATACAATTTCCTGCTCTTTATTGAGCTTGTATTTCAAATGTTCATTTGTTTTTACAGATTTTCTAGTCAGTTGAAAAATTCTTCTGTGTTTGTGTGAGAATAGAAACCTCCATAAAGCTTACTGTGTGAGGAGAATCCTTTGGACTAGATGATGACTATTTAGAAGATGATATTTTCATCTGCATCAATCCATTTCCTTGTTTTGGAAATATTTTGGTTTTCAAAGTAACAATTTTCAAGATGTATTTTTCGAAGGTGAAAAAACCGAGATCCTAATTGGTATCACAGAAATACAAAAAAAAATCCCTTAAAATCATCCGTTGCATCATTTCAATGTTGTCTTTTTGAATTTTCAAGAGCTACCTCTAAATCTCATACTAATATCTTTTAAATGCTCTGTCTTCACACAATTTTCTTCTTGATCCATTTCTGAGCTTCGAAATGATATTCAGGTAAGAGTCAATTACTGAAACTACTTCACATTTTACAAATTGAAATCACAGCGCAAGGAGGGAGGGAGGGAGGGAGGGAGGAAGGAAGGGAAAGGAGGAAGAAAAGAAAGAAAGAAAGAAAGAAAGAAAGAAAGAAAGAAAGAAAGAAAGAAAGAAAGAAAGAAAGAAAGAAAGAAAGAAAGAAAGAAAGAAAGAAAGAAAGAAAGAAAGAAAGAAAGAAAGAAAGAAAGAAAGAAAGAAAGAAAGAAAGAAAGAAAGAAAGAAAGAAAGAAAGAAAGAAAGAAAGAAAGAAAGAAAGAAAGAAAGAAAGAAAGAAAGAAAGAAAGAAAGAAAGAAAGAAAGAAAGAAAAAGAAAGAAAGGAAGAAAAGAGGGACGGAAGGAAGGAAGGAAGGAAGGAAGGAAGGAAGGAAGGAAGGAAGGAAGGAAGGAAGGAAGGAAGGAAGGAAGGAAGGAAGGAAGGAAGGAAGGAAGGAAGGAAGGAAGGAAGGAAGGAAGGAAGGAAGGAAGGAAGGAAGAAGGAAGGAAGGAAAGAAAGAATGAAAGATAGAAAGAGAGAGAGAGAGAACGGAAATTCCCAAATGTCCAAAACCCTAAAAATTATAGAATATTTGTGTGGATGATATTTAAGTGCTGAGACTGTTCCTACTTATAATAATGCTAAAAGGAACTTCTATGTGAGTCCAAAACAGTTCAACTGGATGGCAGTCTGTTTTTTCTATCTTCAGCTAGTTACTGCTACTGCACAGAATGACTATTACCACAGAATAACAGAATGGTTTGGATTGGAAAGGACCTTAAAATTCACCTCAATTCACCCCCCATGTCATTGGCAGGGACACCTTCCACTAGGCCGCCTTAAGCTCAAAGACCCATTCAAGCTGGCCTTGAACACTTCCAGGAATGGGTCACCCACATCATGTTCCAGTGTCTCACCAGCCTCCTGGCAAGGAATTTCTTCCCAATACCCAAAGGAAACATATACTCTTCAGGTTTTAAAGCCATCAACACTTTTCCTATCGCTCCATGCCCTTGTGTAGCTCATCTGCCTCCTTTTGCTAGGCTGCCTTCAGATCCTGGAGGACTGCTCTAACATTTGCTCAGAGTCTGCTCTTCTCCAGGTTGAGAAGATGCCTGGAGGACTCTGGCTTGATGACAGACTCCCTGAGCTACACTGGAGGCTCAGACCATTCTTCTTCTTGGAATTGGTGAAGGATGCACAAGCACTGCCGATTGTGCTTCATTGTGGTACAGGTAATAAACAGTTGATTGTTTTAATAAAAACACACTTGAAATGCTAAGAGCCAAATTTTAAAGCACAATTAATTGGAGAAAGATTCCTAAACTTGTGGCCGGTTTCCCCAATCCATCTATTGATTGTAAACGACATTCCTTGCTGTTGTTATGGTGCATGAACCAAAGCCAAGTGATGTCTACTACTTAAGACAGACGTTCTACCTGCTTACTAGAATATGTTCTTACCCTTTTAAAACAATCCCCCAAACATTAAGAACAAGAGATTACCTCATGAAGTAATGAAGTGCTTTGGTTGAAAGTAAATTGCATTTGAGGGAAACGGGTTTGGGGGTGAGCACAGGAAGATCTCAGAAGTAGAGTGCCAGCTTAGTTCTCTGCTTCAGAGATAAGTGAAGCAATTCAGCAATGTCTTTCTGTGAAAATAGTTTACAGATCTTTCTGCACAACAGCTAACAACCAGCATCAGAAATGTGTGCAAATAATAGACTACTCACTACAAGGTTGTCATCCATGAGTGGTAAGGCAACTCAGACTCATAGCAGTGGTTTTGCTGTTTTGCCTCTTAGAATAGACAGAAAAGAATGAGGAAAACTAATTTTTCCACCAAGTTTCTTTCAGTATTGGTTCCAAGACTATTTTCCTGCCCTCAGGAGACAGCAAAAACTCTAAAAAACTGAAATGCTTCAGAACTTGAAATGATCTGAATCACAAATATTTCTCCTCAAAGAAAATTAAATAGTAACTCATGAGGGTAAAACAGATCGAGCTATTTAAAGATGAATGTTCTATACATACTAAAACATTCCCAGAGATAACTATTGTGTCCCAAGTCTGTTTAAAAGTCCAGAGTTCCTGGTAAAAACTTATATGCAGATGGGGTAGCTACATGATATTCTCTTTCCAGCTTAATTATACTCTTCACTCTCACCACCTCTACCAGTTGATTTCCGTAAGTTCTTAGAAAACAGTAATTTAACTTTTTTAGTTCTATGCAAAAAAATGACAGTGATAAGAGTTCTTTGCACTCCCTGTTTTCTGAGAAGCCTGACCATCAAGCCTTAGGAACTTGATCATGAGTTTTATTTCATCTCAAAGTAAATTTTAAGGGAGTGGCAGAGAGAATGGGAGCCTCAAGCAAAACAATTTAGGCTTCTAATTCTTGTATTGTCCTACTTACCGACGACAAGCACTGGAAAGAGGATAGATTTGAGTTAGCAGCAGTTGAACATTTGCACATACTCTTCCGCTAAAGAAGAGGTCAAGGATGGTTTTCTGGCCCTCCCTCCACAAGCTGCAGCTTCCTTCAAGGCACTTTCACCTGCTGTGGCATGGAGCCCTCCACCAGCTGCACTGTAGGTATGTGTTCTTCCATGGTTCTCTAGGGACTGCTGGGAGACAACCTGCTTCACTAGGATGTCTCCAGGGACTGCGGGGGATTCTTTGCTCTGTCAACTGGAACACCTCCACCTCCTTCTTGTCTTACTGTAGGATCACGGAGCTGCTTCCCATACTGCTTTTTCCCCTCACTTGCCACTGCCTATTCATATGTTTTGTGCTTTTGACAATATATTCTCACAGAGCCTGATGGGCTCAGTTGCAAAACTGTGTCTTGCTAGAAAATGACATGCTCTACAAAACCGTGATTTTATAGAAAAGAATAGTGGAAGTGCAAATATACCCCTAAAGGTCCGGAAAATTGACAGTGCTTCGTTGCAATACATCCCCTCATTTTGCCTTCTTTCTCCTTAAAATCTGGAAAGAATACTGGGCAGGAGACAGTGTTGTTTCAAGGAAAAGACTTTTTTAGGATTCTAGGGTGCATGTTCAACTTTCTTGAGAAAATTGAGAAAAGGCACTTTGTCTTTTGTGGTAAATATCATTAGGCAGTAGTGACAAATTCTGACCAACAAGAGCAGGTCAAAATCTGGTGAGATCAAGCAATACACCTTGAGTGGCCAGGACAGAACCATAGAGTCGTGGAATCAGTTGAATTGGAAGGGGCCCGTCAGGAGCATCAAGTCCAACTTCTGGCCCTGCATGGGACCTTCCTCAAGCATCACACCGGATGCCTGAGAGCAATGTCCCAAAGGTTCTTGAACTCAAGATAGGTGTGATGCTGTGACCACTCCCTGGAGAGACTCTTCCAGTGCCCAGCCATCCTCTGGTTAAAAAACTTTTTCCTGATACCGGACCTGACCCTCCCGTGACTCAGCTGCATACCATTTCCTCCAGTTCTGTCCTTGTAAACCTCATTGGAGAACTTTCTGATACCTTCATGTCTTTTTTCATTGTGGTACCCAAAACTGCCCCCAAGCACTCAAGGTGAGGCTGCCCCAGTACAGAGCAGAGCAGAGCAGAGCAGGACAATGCCCTGTGTTCTAGATTGCAAGGCAGGATGTATTCTATTACCATCTGTATGGCAGTTGTCTAGGTGTTAAGTGGGCAATTTCCCCTTATCTCTCTCCCTGCGAGATCACAATCACTCCTCCCTCAGCAGGGGGCATCCCGTGATAAGAAGCTATTGAATGTCACTGCATGGCTGATAAGAACTGTAACATCCCATTGTGAGATGCTCCGCCCAGAGGGAGGAGCCGAGCATTGCTATCCAGATATAATCAGGAGATTCTGACACACCAGCACAGCTTCTCCACTGGATTCACCAGAGGAACAGCAGCTGCTTCTTCTTCCACAGATCTGCGGAGGAAGAATCACCCTTTTTCTACAAGACCCCCTGCTCCAACAGAACCACACCTGACACCTCAAGAAGACTGCAGCCACTTTTCCAACTGGACTGCTGCCAGCACCCTGACCAACAGGGTGTCAGGTTGAGTTCTGACTCTGTCATTTTAGTGTACTGCATTGTTTTTATTTTATCATTTTATGGTTTTTCCCCCCTTCCCTATTAAAGAACTGTTATTTCCTGCTCCCGTATTTTTTTTGCCTGAGAGCCCCTTAATTTAAAATTCATAGCAATTTGGAGGGGTGGAGAGAGTTTGCATTCTCCATTTCAGGGAAAGCTCCTGCCTTCTTTAGCAGGCACCTGTCTTATCCAAACCAAGACAGATTTTTGGCGCCCAACGTGGGGCTCAAGAGCAAATAAACAAAAAGGGAATAACAGTTCTTGAGTAATCTAATTTTTGTGTGGCTATACAAACCTCATCAAGTGACACCATGTGGTCCAGTTTACCCTGGTTTGGGTGGCACGTGATCATGGCTGTATTTCTCCCATTTGTAGGCCCTTATCTTAACATGGGTCCTATAACCAAGGCTACTGTGGCTATTATCCGGTTTGTTTTATGGGTGAATAAGGTGAAGAATTCATGGGTTTTTAACTTCCTCTAGAAGGCAGGCACATAGATTCACAGCTATCACACCTTAACTATGTGTTTTTGGAGTTACTTTAATAATGGCACCTGCTGTAAGGAAATTACACCAGGGGAAATTTTCTCCCAACCCTTTAATCACCTCTTTGAGTCCACCCCACCAGTTTTTGAAGAGTTCAGATCCAATCTAAACATTAATGATATCATACAGTGGCTGGTGTTGCTGATAGGCCTGTTCTATTTAGCATTTAGAGAGAGAGAGAGACTAACCTAGATAACTACCCTGACACCTGCATCAGAACCTAACACGCCACCAGAGTCCAAGGATGCTGTTGCCCCAGAGCCTACTCCTACCCCACAGCCCGTGCCAGATGTGAACTACCCAGATTAGGTGGGGGGTCTGGTGAAGGAGATGCGTGAGATAGACCAGATCCTGAAGGAGTACACTTCCCCAGCTGGTGCAGAGCCCTCCCCCTGCTTTGAAGAGAGAGAATCTAATAGTGCAGCAGCAGAACCCACAGATGTTACAACTGTCCAGGTTCCAGCTGAACTGCAGAGGCAGTCACAGCCAGCAGCAGTTGCCCCTGTAGAAACAAGGAGATCTAAAACAAAAGCAGAGCACCCAGATAGGGGAGGGCCCTCACAACCCACAGGGGAGCCAGAGGTTGCAATCATCACCGAGTCCCTGACTTACGAAAGTCTCCGTAATCTACACAAAGACATTGTACGACGGGGACGTGAGGCTTATACAACCTGGCTACTTCGGGTCTGAGACCTTATGAGTACAGGTGTGCAACTGGATGGTGGTGAGGCAAGGAATCTGGGACCCTTAACTCAGGACTCCGGTATCAATCAGATTTTTGTAAAGGAGCCAGAGTCCCTTTCCCTCTGGGAGCGGCTTTTAACAAGTGTCAAAGAGAGATTTGTCCACAAGGAAAGAATGCAGGAGCAGCACCACAGAATGCGCTGGAAGACTCTTGAAGAAGGGATCCAACAGCTGAGGGAAGTGGCAGTATTGGAGGTACTCTTTGGGAGAGATAGACAGCATGATAATGACCCCGACCAGGTCAGGTGCACAGGGCAGATGCTGTAGAGTCTGGCAAATCTGGGGCCATCTCAATACACCACTTTCATTGCAACGATCAATGCTGATACCAACCGAGAGACAGTGAGTTCTGTGGCAAACAAACTTAAAAATTATGAAAGTATGATCAATGGCCCCATGCAAGCTCATGTCTCTGCCGTGGTCCAAGAACTCAGAGAGGAGATGAGGGAGATGAGGGAGGCGGTGAGAAGGAACAATTCCCATATTGCACCAGTGCGAGTCACAGGCCCCAGAGTTAGAGCCCAACATTTTCCACCTAGAGAGAGAGAGTACACCCCACGGGCTGACTTGTGGTTCTTTCTGAGGGACCATAAGGAAGACATGGGAAAGTGGGATGGAAAACCCACTTCAGTCCTGGCAGCAAGAGTGCGTCAACTCAAGGAGGGAAACACTAACCGAGAGAACTCCAGTAAAGTGAAGGTAGCCTCAACCTCCCATAACCGAGCTGCTGAGTATGATCCGTCAGATCCCCTTGAAAGTACCTCTACCATGTATGCCCAGGGAAGAAATAATAACCAAAGTTAGGGGGGCCCTGCCTCTAGCCAGGGAGAGGCACGGGAAAATCGGATTTTCTGGACGGTGTGGATCCGATGGCCTGGCACATCAGAACCACAAAGGTACGATGCTTTAGTAGATACTGGTGCACAGTGTACCCTGATACCATCGAGACATGTGGGGGCCGAACCTGTTTCCATTGCCGGGGTGACGGGGAGATCACAGCAATTGACCCTTTTAGAAGCTGAGATGAGCCTGACTGGGAAAGACTGGAAGAAACATCCTATTGTGACTGGCCCAGAGGCCCCATGTATTCTAAGCATAGACTTCCTCCAGAATGGCTATTACAAAGACCCAAAAAGACTCAGATAGGCTTTTGGCATAGCTGCTGTAGAGGCAGAGAACATTAAGCAGTTGAACACCTTGCCTAGACTGTCAGAAAACCCATCCGCAGTAAGACTCTTGAATGTGGAAGAGCAACGAGTGCCAATCGCCACCTCGACGGTGCACCGCCGGCAGTATCAGACAAATCGAGACGCCGTGATCCCCATCCACAAAATGATCCGTGAGCTGGAGAGCCAAGGGGTGGTCAGCAAGACTCACTCACCCTTTAACAGTCCCATCTGGCCTGTGCGCAAGTCTGACAAAGAATGGAGATTGACTGTGGACTATCGTAGCTTGAATGAAGTGACTCCACCACTGAGCGCTGCTGTGCCAGACATGCTAGAACTCCAGTACGAGCTGGAGTCCAAGGCAGCAAAGTGGTATGCCACCATTGACATTGCTAACGCGTTTTTCTCCATTCCTCTAGCAGCAGAGTGCAGGCCTCAGTTTGCTTTCACCTGGAGAGGCGTGCAGTACACCTGGAACCGACTGCCCCAGGAGTAGAAGCACAGCCCCACCATCTGCCATGGACTGATCCAGACTGCACTGGAAAAGGGTGAAGCCCCAGAACATCTGCAATACATCGATGACATCATTGTGTGGGAGAACACGGCAGTGGAAGTATTTGAGAAAGGAAAGAAAATCATCCAGATTCTGCTAGAAGCCGGTTGCGCCATCAAAAAGAACAAAGTCAAGAGACCTGCTCGAGAGATCCAGTTCCTGGGAGTAAAGTGGCAAGATAGACGGCGTCAGATTCCCATTGAGGTCATCAACAAGATCACCGCGATGTCTCCACCAACTAGCAAGAAAGAAACACAAGCTTTCCTGGGTGCCATAGGCTTTTAGAAGATGCACATTCCCGAGTACAGTCAGATCGTGAGCCCTCTTTACCTGGTCACCCGCAAGAAGAACGAGTTCCACTGGGGCCCTGAGCAGCAACAAGCTTTTGCCCAAATTAAGCAAGAAATTGCTCATGCTGTTGCCCTTGGCCCAGTCAAGATGGGACCAGAGGTAAAGAACGTACTCTACTCTGCAGCCAAGAACCATGGTTTGTCCTGGAGCCTTTGGCAGAAAGTGCCTGGGGAGACTCGAGGCCGACCACTGGGATTCTGGAGTCGAAGCTTCAGAGGGTCCGAAGCCAATTACACTCCCACAAAAAAGGAAATCTTGGCTGCCTACGAAAGAGTTCAAGCTGCCTCAGAAGTGATTGGCACGGAAGCACAACTCCTCCTGGCACCCCGACTACCGGTGCTGGGGTAGATGTTCAAAAAAAAGGCTCCCACCACCCACCATGCCACTGATGCTACATGGAGTAAATAGATTGCCCTCATCACACAGCGCACCCGTATTAGAAACCTGAATCGCCCTGAGATTTTAGAGATAATTACAAACTGGCCGGAAGGTGAAGATTTTGGTCTTTCTGATGAAGAGGAACAAGAGCAAGTAACACGTGCCGAAGAAGCTCCACCATACAACCAACTCCCAGCAGAGGAAACACGCTACGCTCTTTTCACTGACAGTTCCTGTCGCATCGTAAGGTTGAACCGGAAGTAGAAAGCAGCCGTATGGAGTCCCACACGACAAGTTGCTCAAGCTATCGAAGGAGAAAGTAGATCAAGTCAACTTGCTGAACTCAAAGCTGTTCAGCTAGCCCTAAACATTGCTGAGAGAGAGAAATAGCCAAGGCTCTATCTTTATACTGATTCGTGGATAGTAGCCAATGCTCTGTGAGGCTAGCTAGAAAAGTAGAAAAAAGCCAACTGGCAGCGTAAGAGAAAACCAATCTGGGCTGCTGAAGAATGGAAAGAAATTGCCGCTCAGTTAGAGAACCTACCTGTGAAAGTCCGCCACGTAGATGCCCACATCCCCAAGAGCCGGGCTAATGAAAAACATCGAAACAACGAACAAGTAGATCAAGCAACAAAAATAAAGGTGTCGAAGATAGACTTAGATTAGCAACATAAGGGGGAGTTGTTCCTAGCTCGATGAGCCCACGATGCCTCAAGTCATCAAAGTAGAGATGCCACCTATAGGTGGGCACGAGACCGAGGAGTAGATTTAACCAAAGACAGTATTTCTCAAGTTA
Source organism: Haemorhous mexicanus (assembly GCF_027477595.1). Lineage (NCBI taxonomy): Eukaryota > Metazoa > Chordata > Aves > Passeriformes > Fringillidae > Haemorhous > Haemorhous mexicanus. The sequence continues at coordinate 19,176,726 of NC_082345.1, read as the reverse complement.
TCCATGACTGTAAAACGTGTGCTGCCATCAAGCACGCCAAAAGAGTGAAGCCCCTGTGGTATAGTGAGCGGTGGTCCAAGTACAAGTATAGGGAGGCCTGGCAGATCGACTACATCACACTGCCCCAGACACGCCAAGGCAAGCGCTACGTGCTGACCATGGTAGAAGCCACCACGGGATGGTTGGAGACCCACCCTGTGCCTCACGCCACTGCCCGGAACACCATCCTAGGCCTGGAAAAGCAAGTGCTGTGAAGACATGGAACCCCTGAGAGAATTGAGTCGAACAATGGGACCCATTTCAAGAACGGCCTTATCAACACCTGGGCCAAGGAACATAGTATTGAATGGATATACCATATCCCCTACCATGCACCAGCTGCCGAGAAAGTTGAACGGTGCAATAGACTACTCAAGACTACCCTGAAGGCACTTAGTGGGGGGACTTTTAGAAATTGAGAGATGAACTTAGCAAAAGCCACCTGGATGGTCAACACCAGAGGGTCTATCAATCGAGCTGGTCCTGCCCAGTCTAAACCCCTGCACACTGTAGATAGAGATAAAGTCCCTGTTGTACACATGAAAGGTATTTTAGGAAAGACTGTTTAGATTACTCCCACCTCAGGCAAAGACAAACCCATCCGTGGAATTGTTTTTGCTCAAGGACCTGGTTACACTTGGTAAGTAATGCAGAAAGATGGAGAAAGCCGTTGTGTACCACAGGGAAACCTAGTCTTAAGTGAGAACTGTGTGTAAGGATTCATTGTGATGCAGATGGAAATAGAATAAGGGGTAGATTATGTTCTAGATTGCAAGGCAGGATGTATTCTATTACCATCTGTATGGCAGTTGTCTAGGTGTTAAGTGGGCAATTTCCCCTTATCTCTCTCCCTGCGAGATCACAATCACTCCTCCCTCAGCAGGGGGCATCCCGTGATAAGAAGCTATTGAATGTCACTGCATGGCTGATAAGAACTGTAACATCCCATTGTGAGATGCTCCGCCCAGAGGGAGGAGCCGAGCATTGCTATCCAGATATAATCAGGAGATTCTGACACACCAGCACAGCTTCTCCACTGGATTCACCAGAGGAACAGCAGCTGCTTCTTCTTCCACAGATCTGCGGAGGAAGAATCACCCTTTTTCTACAAGACCCCCTGCTCCAACAGAACCACACCTGACACCTCAAGAAGACTGCAGCCACTTTTCCAACTGGACTGCTGCCAGCACCCTGACCAACAGGGTGTCAGGTTGAGTTCTGACTCTGTCATTTTAGTGTACTGCATTGTTTTTATTTTATCATTTTATGGTTTTTCCCCCCTTCCCTATTAAAGAACTGTTATTTCCTGCTCCCGTATTTTTTTTGCCTGAGAGCCCCTTAATTTAAAATTCATAGCAATTTGGAGGGGTGGAGAGAGTTTGCATTCTCCATTTCAGGGAAAGCTCCTGCCTTCTTTAGCAGGCACCTGTCTTATCCAAACCAAGACACCCTGTCTTGCCCAGCTGGCGGTACTGTGCCTGATGCACCCCAGGACAGGCTTGGCCCTCCTGGCTGCCAGGGCACTGCTGATGCACATTTAGCTTGCCATTGGCCAGGAGCCTGGCTTCCTTTCTGCAGTGCTTCTCTCCAGCCTCTGGCTCCCTACTCTATACACACACACAGCAGGATTGCCCTGTTCCAGGTGCTAAATCCAGCACTTGCCATCACACAACTCCCTAAGGTTGGGGATTGCCTGTGGGAATCCTTGAAAACAGAGGATTTTGGGAAAGCTGCAAAATGCAGGCCTCAGAGACAGCAGACCTGTGGTTGGAGCTAAGCAGTAGTCATAAGGTTTGTCAGCAGAAAAATTATAGAAGAAGTAGAGAAGTAAGGACAAATAGAACAAGGGCCTGTGTATTAATGCTTGACCAGAAGAACTCCCTAAGCTACAGCAAAGTAGATCTAGCCAGATGTTAGGAAGTTCTAAGCTTTATAATGGAGCTCTGTGCATTCTATCTTAAGGCTTACAAGCAGGTCTTTTATTCAAAAGAAGCAAGCGTTCTTTGAACCAAAGTTATGTGTGCTTCTAGGGATCGGCTAGAACTAGTGTCAATATGCTTTTTGCTTTGTGGGATTGGTCAAAAAACTTTTCAAGTAAGTTGTAACATGAAGTTCTTTTTCTGCTGCTGGGGACGTGAGCTGCTGGCATCTTCCCACTGTCATAACCATGTCATGAGACTGATGTTGGAAAATACAACAGCTTGGGACGCCTTCCCCAGCAGTCCCGCCCCTTTCGTGATTTGTGCATAGACTCCCGGCCAGCCATAATTGCCCATCTCTCTTATTTGTCAAGATCTCTCTGCAGCGTCTCACTGGCCTCAAGGGAGTTAGTTGACAGCTCCTCCCAATGTAGTGTCTCTGGCAAACTTGCTTAATATTCCTTCAAGTGCCGAGTCCAAGTGGTTCAAAAGATGTTGAAGAGAAGTGGCCCAAGGATGATACTGTCTTAGCCACTGAAATTAGCGCTTCATGCTTCTTCTTGCTCCTTAGTGCAGAAATCACAGCAAATATCTTCTTTGTTTCTTTTCTATCCATGCAGATATCTTTGCTTATGCTCATAATTTTTATCCCAACAGCAGCTGACACGACATTTACATACAGAGCAAGAGCACGCTTTTCCTGCTGTTACTAGACTTAACAATTTTGCAATCTGTCAATCAGATACCTTTGCAACTGAAGTCAGACCTTCAGCATTTCTCATCAAAAGAGTAGAATGTCCTCAGAAGAAGAGAAAACTTTGCTGCATACTCTGTAAGCCTGCAGAATAGATCATAAGGAGTTAGCATCACAATCATTTAGGCACTGACCCTATACTTGAGCAGGGAAAAAACGTCAAAGAAGAGCTAATTAATGCAGCAACATAATCTAAGGAATAAAACAACTAGGATCTTCCAAACTGGTCCCTGCGGTAGAAATGTACTTGTAAGAATACAGAAGGTAAAAGATATGGTTTGGAAAGGCTATATCCTTGCTAAGCTAAGTTGGATCTCATCCTGTAGATGAAAGATCAAGAAGCTCAAAGTGGAGCTAGAGAGACATGTCCAGATCATGAGATAGAGCAAAGCATTTTTCAAGATAATTAGGCATTCTGGTGGACTGGGCAGTTAGGTTAAATCTGCCACACTTACTCACTTTTGGGGACTGAATTGTGGACTGCTAAACCATATCTGCTGCTCTAGAAAGTAAAAGAGACACATCCAAATGGTATGGTTAGTGTGAAGACTCTCACTCTCTATTGCTAAACACTTCATAAGCTATTAACCGGTCATAGGAACAAAATGAAATAAAGCCATTATACCATATTGGAATGGAAAAATATGTTCAAAATATTTTTTTCCTTCTGTTTTCTTCCTCTTTTTTTTTTTTTTTTTTTAATCCCACAAGATATGATTCATAATTTCAACCATTCTGGAATGCTTTCAACAGATGAAGCCAGCATAGTATTTTTCTAACTGGCTCTTGCCCCTTACATTCTTCATTACTGTTTTGGAATATACTCCACAGTCATTTGATCTCAGTCACTTTTTTATCTCTTTCCCCCAAGACAAATTTTAAAGGACTACCTAACCACTAAAAATCATCATTTCTCTGGTTTCTCAAAGCTTTTTGAGAAAGTTGTTTTGTTTTTGTTTTTTCATATTGCATCATTCCTAATGTCTTCAGACCTACTACAAGTGGAAGTTAAAATAAATCTTATCTTAAAGAGACTGTTCAAGATAATGAACTGCCAGTCTTGGTAGTTGTATGTTTCTAAATCCTTTTGATTTCAAGGTTGCCTTCCTGAATGCTCAGTTTAATTAGAAAACATTGTGTTTCTAAAGGAGACCCAGTTCAATTGCTTCTGCAAATTCACCTTCATTTTGTAGGGTTGTACTTCAAGAAATCTTGTTCCATTCAAACATTAAAAGAATAGATTTGACATCATATGTGACCCTTTCATCTGTCGGAACGGCATTTCATTGCGTGAGTTTCACAGTTGCCTCAAAGAAGATTCCTTTCAATTTGCAAAGCATGTTATCTGAAGATCTGTCTGCTTTCTTCACTTGCTTGAATGGGAAGACATGGGAAATACATTCTGAATATTATCTTTTGTAGTCTACTTTTACCTACCAGTGTGCTTCTATTGACTAGAACCAATTTCAGCTGGAAAGAACATATTGTTCTGATCCCCTCATACAAAGGGTATGGTGATGGTCACTTAACTGATCTCGGAGGGCAAAAGACAAGATGGAAAGGGGATTGCAGTATCACTCAAAACAAATGCACCTTTATAGAATGACCACAGCAAATGCCTTAAAGGAATTAGGGAGAGGAAAGGAATAGAAAAGAGGGGGAGAAAGAGAGAGGGAGTATAGCTACCAAATGGAGAGAGTTGAAGTCCTCGCAGTGCAGCTGATGGAGTTCTCCTAGGGGAGATCTCAAAGTCCTGGTTATCTCAAGGTTCTATTATAGTCCATTGCTGAGGGGGGAAACAGATCTAGAAATGGCTGAGGGGGAGCAGATACAATAAAAAGCAAGTCTATTGAAATTGCTGAGGGGAAAATGGTATTGAAGACGGGTACAGACAGTCCATGTTCTCAGCAGGAGAAGTCAATATCAATATCAGCAGTGAGTGGGAGCTATTGTTTCAGGACTGGTTTCTATAGGAAACCAGTCTAGGTCCAGCAAACACATCTGCAGGCAACACTTAGCAGGCATCCTGCTTCAGTCAGGCCAGCACCCCTGGATCAGAATTACGGGCGTCTCAGCCTCAGTCCTTGGGAGGGGGGCTTCAGTCTCCATCACTCACAGTGGTAGTGGAGCAGATGAAGGATTTTCCATGGGACAGCTACCACAGTTTCCCCAACAAGTTCATCTGGCCAAGAGGTGGGAAAATTCCTGGGCTGTTTTTCGCCAAGCAGGTGCAAGCATATAGGGCGCGTTGCCCCTTGGCAGGCCCTGCTAGAAGCAGTCACTGTAGACACAGCTGCCAGCAATCACTTGGCAGGCCAGAATTCTGCTCATGGGGCTCAGGATTTCTGGCATTCCTCCACCACCAGCAGGCCAGCATTCCGATCAGGGTCCTAAGGGTCCCGATGTCTGTCCTGGGGTCGGTTGTGAGGCAAATGCGGGGACCTTCGGACTGTCTTTAACATGGATCAGAGAATCTGTTTACTAAAATGGCCAAAAAGAATGCGTAACATTTAGAATTGAGGAAAAATAAAAAACCAAAACAAACCCAAAGCGTTTGGGCAATATCATTCTAGAGAATGCCATGTACCTATGAGAAGTACAAAAAAACTTCTGTTTTCAAATGCACTTACAAATCACCATTTTGCATCTGGTTTGGTTTTTTTGTTGTTTGAAAGCTCTGGCACTTATCTGATTCCTTTTTGAGCTAGTTCAGCTCAATAATCTGGTACGAAAGCAGCTAAAAGTAAACAGAAAAATCTATGGGGACTAGGAGGCCACTTCAGCCACGTTGTCGTGAAGCATTAGGTCAGCCTTCTGCATTGTAGAAATAGGTCTGTCATATATGAATATCAACGCATAGCACTATCTTCTTTTAAACTTTGTCCTTGCTGCTGGGTTCCTGAATGATCAAGATGCTTTCAAACCAAACAACACCCAGCCCTCTAAGATACTCCCCAAAGTATTGGGATGGAATAACTTTATCAGGAGGAAAAGCTCGCTATGCAAAACCTGAATATGATGGCAAGAATGCTTTGTGGTGGATTACCATTGTTTGGGATTGTTTATCCCTTACCCCACCATGTAGGTATAGGAAAAAATTAGGTAGCCACAAGCTTTTACAGCTCTTCTTGTATTTTGGGATAGTAAGGATTTAGGGGAGTAAACAAAACTGTGGTTTTACTATTGGCTTTATTGCTCTTTCACTTTGAATTAACTGCTTTGCATGTCAGCTTACCCATCAGTATAAATGAGAAGAATATTATCTTCCTTCCTGCACAAAGGATGTTTCATTATGCCTGTGATGTCAGGGACTTAAAAATGAAGAACATTGTGATTGAAAGGAAGCACTGGCATGCCACAAGGTAACTGTAGTGAGCTGTGTTTCCTCCTCAGCTTCACTGTGATAGTAGAATTTTAATGAGCAGGTCCAAAACTTGGTCTTAGCATAGTCTGGTGACATAACTCTATAGAGCAGTGTCCTCGGGTGACTTTATGATGCTTGTATCCCCAGTCATCTGTTCTGTTAATGCTGGATATGATATTCTCTGCCTTCAAGACTGGTTCTGAGAGCAAAGGTGGGGAGAAGAAGAAGCACGGAGTTTGTTATCAGAGGCTGCACTCCTTAAACAGCAACACTCTTCCACATTGTGCGCTGCACTGTGTTGTCTGGGCACTGACGGAGCAGAACAGAGCGCTCATTTGCTTTTGAGTTGGTTTAGCTGGCTGAGGCAGAGTTTTCCCTGGACTGGTTTTTTTTTTCCTTTCCCTTTTCTTGGAACGTTTCGAATCTGCTCCGGACTGGGACCTGGAAAGCACCGGGAACTTGCACTTTGTGGCCTACTGGGGCCTACTCTGGGCAGCAGCCTTCCCCATTGCCGGAGGGATTGATAACAGAGCGAGCACCCACAGGAGAGACTTTCTGATTTGTCATCTCTTCAGTGCGGCAAATGAGTTTTGTCATCTGGTATTGTTCATTTTTTGTGCTTGGGAGTTCTTTGCCTGTTAAATAAAGAGCTTTTTCCCACTTCTCTCCGAGGAAATTTTCCCCAAACCAGTTGAGGGGAGGGGCCGTGTGGGTGGGCTTTCGGGGGGGGGGGAGGGTGGGGCTTTTTGAGGTTTTCTGCCAAATTTGCCCTAAACCAGGACAATCAGGATGTGCCACTTAGAGAATGATGGTTGGAACTCTGGTCGGAAAAGACCTTTAAGAACATTGAGTCTAAATGGAATTAGCAAATGCAACCATCAAGAAATGCTTTGCTGTTTGAAGAGAACATGATTTATCTGGTAAGCTTTGCAAGTATTTGTGTCATCACAAGCACACATGACCAATGCATTAGATGGGAATATAATAAGAAACCTGTGCAGATCAACAGAATGATTCTCAGGGTAGGATATTTGCATGTTTCATCTTTCTTCCTGACTTCTTCAAATGTATTCTTTTTAGAAAGTAATGATTGGAATTGTTACTCTTTTGACAGTTCTGAGTGTATTACTGACCTTTTTGGCATATGAATGCCAAACGGGTTAATTCACCTAGTTTTTCAGATGAAGACCGAGATTTAGTGTTGCTTCAGCTGGAGGCAGAAACATTGAAATCCTCTTGCCTCCTTCTTAGTCCCTAATTTCTATTACAAAATCAGTGCACAATCTTGTCCCTTAAGGTCCAGTTAGCTCAGTTTATACCAACAGGGTGACATTAGCAGGGCTCACATGATGCTACACACAGAAGCCCTCAGTGTGCAGCTCTAGCAGACAGTAATTCCATGCAGTTGGACAATCCCAGTGCTGACTTTGAATCACCAGAAGCGTTCTTAGTAGAACGAGACAGATTTAATGGAGAGGTCTCTGCCGGAAGTGGCCTGAAGAAGACAGCAGAAATCCCAGCTGTGTGTTTGTAGAAATCAGTTGAAGGCCATTTACAGAAAAAAGATCTTTAAATCTAGCTAGCTTTTTCTGCAGATTATTTGTAAACTATATACATTACATGGACAGTTTCACTGAGCATCTGAAATACAGCTGCGTTTAAGGGGATGGAATCAGGGTTGGGAAGCAGAGAAATAAAGCTTTTCAGGAATACCTGACATCCAAGCCCCGCCGAAATTTATCCGTTTTTTATGTCCAGATGCTTTTTAAAATAATGGGTGACCATTTGGCTACCTCATCGTTTTAATCAGAAATACAAAGAGAATTTTAAACTCAAATCTTTTATAGCTTGAATATTTTTCTTTGTTTATTTCCTGCTTTCCAATTCAGTTCTACAAATCATATGATTAGGTAATGAGAACTCATGCTGTATAAAAATATTTAATGCTATACTTCCAAGTTAAGGCCATGTATTTCCTAGAACTGTTTCAAAAAAAAAAAAAAAAAAAAGCCTATCTGGATTCTTTCTTCCCCATGCTCATTATTAGATGAAAATCATTTCAATATTCTATTTTGACTTTAGATGGTGAAAGATTATATTCAGAAATTCAAGCCTCTTCTGTTAGGTTGTTTACATGGTTTTCTGGCCATTCCAACTTTGCGCAACCACTCTTTGCAGCTATATATTTTTGCAGTAAGGCATCCCAGGGGTCTGTGAGAAGTTTTAATGTCAAGCAGAACTAACATGTAAACTACACGTGACATACTCGACATATTTCACTTCAGAAAGTTACAGTATGCTTAGACGGGATGAAATAGGAAATAAATAGACTTAACACAACATTTCTAAATCTTGGAAATCTATTACCTGAACTTTGAGTCAGTTTGCAGGACTCTGTAGAAATGCAAACGTGAAGTCCAGGGAGTAGAGCAGAAGGCGTATTGGGCAGGGGGACAGAAGATTGCTTTGAAGGGTGATGTAAGCAAGATTGCATCCTATAAAGAGAGCAGCTGCTTCTGCTGGTGCCAACATTGAGAATTTGTGCCACTGGCCTAGTTTTCTGGGGACTTTTGACCTGTACGCTCTTGAGGGCTTGCAGATGTGAATTAATCTGTCCTTTGATCTTTTCTTTCATTTGAATGTCTATGACCTGATTTGGTCTTGTGTACTGTACTGTATTGTTTTATAAACAGACATGTTTCCACTGTTTGAAAGCTGTAGTTGAAAGTTAGGTTGCAATTATGAGTTGGCTGTCAAAAGAATTAATTTTCTGCTTTAAGCAAAATATCAATAGAAGCATTCAATCCACTCCTGTGATACCGATTCATTTTGAATTTACAGGGTAATTTGCATTAGTGCTTGTACTGCATGAGCAATAAATATGACTTGCTTGGTTTCTAATGATGATAATAGTTCTCTTTGTATTACTGTAAGAATTGAATCCACCATCATTCTTTTCCGATTATTATTGTGCTGTAAAGGAAAAACAGTTTTGCATTAACCAAGGAGTAAAATGCATGCATTTAGCATCATTCTTGCAGGTAGTCCTCAATTCTGAAAAGACCTCTCAGAAGCTGCATCAAACGGGAAAGCCAGACGGATGGCAGAATGCAGAACCTGCCGTTTAGGATCGAGTACAAAATGACACCCAAGAAATTCTTCATGGATGCTGCATAAGTACAAAGACGCCACTATTTCAAGGTGAAAAATAGTCAATGTGAAACTTGTTTGATGAATAAAAACTATGCTAATCAAGACACTAGAGTACCAAGCATGCGACAAGGCTTTTTGTAATAATGAACATCATTCCCAGCATGAAAAAGTACTCTTTTTATTGTAGATCGTTTAAAAGTGCACGACAATTTGGAAAAAAGTGCTTTTCTTTTTTCTAGTAATAAGACCTGTGTATCATTCTAAGAGATACTGGGCACAGGTTTTTGAAAACTATGTTATTTTAAAGGTTAATTCTATTCATAGATACTTCACAGGAAAACATTTGATCTGCTGTTCATCCTGAAGACTCTTAAAGGAAAATGTTTTGGTTGCGTTCTCTTCTGACTAGTTCAGGAGCTCAGTCTTGCCTGCATTCTAATGCTTTTTTATGTTCCTGATGGCATGGCTTAGACATCCTTGTCTCCATTACCGTCATGATTTCTATATCAAGTGATGAGAATTTTTCTTCCTGATTGGTGAAGTTAAGTGTCATAACATTCATGCAAGTCAATTTGAAAGTTTTTTTTCCAAAGGAATCTCTTCCTTCCTAATGAAAACCATTTGAAATGGCAAACCTCCTCAGTTTTTCAGAAAGTGATATAATACACCTGTAGAGTACAATGTCCTCGGAGTTGTTTTTTCAGCAGAAGAAGAAAACTGCTGTTTTCTTCTTCTTCTATCACCTTAGACTTACTTTATTCAAAACCTTTTTAAACCTTTGAATTTCTATTTTTATAGCTAATTCCTTTCACAGTGGGCTATAGCATATGTATTTTGAAAGGCTATTTGTACATATTCAAATGGCTTACTTCTATTCTACTAAGAAATGGCTGTACTTCTAGTAGGGAAACTTCAAGGTCCAGAAGGATTTTATCTTGCACAAAATTTAAAAAACTCCATCTATTGAAAATGATACCAGAAAATGACGTCTGTAAGACTGTGGCAGGAGGCTTTTTCCAGAACAATGTGCAGTTCTTCCCAATTCTATTTTTCCCTCCAATTACTTTGTACACAAAGATTTGTACACAGTCTTCTAACAGTGGCATGTAACTGCTGGGCTAGAGTATTGCCCTGCCAGCATTGGAATTGACTCGAATGCAGCTGTGTTCCAATTTGCTGATGGGACAAGGGTTTTTTGCTGAACACACTTTAGCAAGCAAGAGGGCTTCTTGGTCTTTAGATGCTATGAGTCCCAGAAAAAGATGAATGAGGTGGTGACATGCCTCCTGTTTTGAAGAGAGATCAAAAACTTATTTCTGGGGTCACCTCCCTTTTGGTACAGAAAGCGCACAGAGGGCTTTGAAGCAGCGCTTTCACCCTCTTTGCATTCACTAGTAAATCTGAGACAGAGCTTGGCCCAAGGTTTGTGCAAAAATACTCTTTTGATGCAACTGTTAACCAGACAATATCTCTGGGAAAATTTGAAGGGGCAGAAAGCAAGCCCTTCCTGGGAAATCTACTGAAATGGTTCAGAAGTTATTCCCATTCACTGTTGCTAACCTCTGCTGTCTAGCTGTCGGATATACTTGGGACCATGTTGAAATAATTCTAAACAGTGTACTGAGGCTGCAATATTGAGTAAACATAGGTATTTTCCATAGGTGTCAGGGGAAAATATTTTTATTGGTAAAAATGAGTTCCATAGAAAACAAGAACAGCATGGTAGAAAAAAAATCACATCAATAGAATGAAGATGCCCAGAATGCTTCTTTTGAAGTTACACAGAGTCAATATTTTCTAAATAAGGTTGTAAAACTTATGAAGAAGGAGGAGTACATTCCACCTGACTGGTGCACAAGTTCATGTTTCCAACTTACAAAAACCATATTATTAAAAGAAAAATGTTCCGCCTTGTGGAAAAGTAGCCCATTAGTAATTTTATCAAAGGTAGGATTAGATCAAGTATTCCTACAAGACAGTAGTAGTACAATGAAAAGCCTTTTGGCATCTATTTGACTACAGGAAACTTGAGCAAGCAGAAGTGTCTTTCCCTGCCGCAAGCTGAACTTCTTATTTGCTACTGCTGCTTATACATTGTCGCAAGAAAACTTGTCCAGATAAGACTACTCTATACAAGCAACTGGAACTATCCATTGCGTTCCAGTCAATTTTAACTAGAAAATATCAGACACACACTCTAGCTGAATACGCATAGATGGAGTATACCATCACAAAGAAATGGGAACGCTGGAGAAAGGAGCAAATGCAGATGAATTTCAGGGAAGGAAATTATTGGAGAGCTAACTGCAGTCCCTCGACTTTACAAGAAATATGTCCAGTAAATCCCAACCAGAAACCTACATAACTCCATTTTGAAGTGAGTTGCATCTATGGTCCTTTGTCCTTCCTAGATGAAGAAACTGTGTTTTGAATCAATCTTCCAAGCGGTATGGCTAAAGACCTTAGATACGTCAATTTTTTTTTTTTTTTTTTCCAGAAGCAACTGTCTCATACCCTCTTTAAAGCTGACTTTTCCCCTTAAGATGCCATATATTGAAAGAGCACCTTGTCATTTAACAGGGTGCTCCAAACCTCATTTCTAACTTAGACTAAAAATAACACTCTTCCTAGTTATCTTTCTTTTTTTTTTTTTTTTTTCCAGCTTCCTGCTAACATAGGCAGCAAAGTAGAGAACAGATCACAGCTCTTTCTGGAACATCTTGAACAAATGCCCTTGCTTGTGTTCCAATCATTCACTTTGCCAAAATCCCTAACGATTAAGAAAAGGTTGTGAAGGCATTACTAGTAGTATGATATGGCAATGTATGGGTGTGATTTATCAAGTAGAATTTGTATCACATAGATGATACTTGGCAAACAGCAAATGAAGGGGTTTCTTTCAGCTCTCAGACTGATGTTACATGTCAGTAATTTAAACAAAAGATAACAAGAAGGATATTTTTAAACAGTGAACTTAATTACACCCCTACCATGGACATCTGAATCTTAGGAATAGACAGTGTCTGATTTAGAAAAAATAAAGAATTATCACAGTTTAAAGAAGCATATGATCATGAACAATTTGCTGATGGAACATAGCCTATTCATTGGCCAAAATGAAGCAGGTTGACAGGACATAGGAAATATTGTTTTGTGGATCAAACATTTCTTTTTTTAAAGTGATGCTTACAGATGGTGAACTCACCAACTTCGATATTGCACAGTAGATAAGGGTATCTAACTTGCTCCATCAAGTTATCCCTTGGAATCATCATCCAAGGGCATTTCCCCCTGCCTCTGTGAAAATGTGCCTACCTTTTTCACAATACTTTTGCAGCAGCATTGCGAGGCCTGATCAGCTGGTATGGAGGGTGAATTATCAGCAGCAAGGTGACTGGCCAGGGTCATTTGCTTCAATGGATTTTGATCTACCGGATATTTTGAAGACCTGCTTCAGCCCTGTTTGTCAGACACAGCCTTCAAATGGTGCTAAACAATTGCTCGGGCTGTGGACCACATGAAAAAGTACTTTCTGGTGCCTGTACTGGGCCATATGCTCTTTATTCTCTCCCTCAACTTCTCCATCACCTCTCATCTCTTTCACATGAGCTATGTTCCAGGTCCACAGGATACTTTTCACAGAATCTTCAGGCCTGATGCAGTAAGAATGATGAACAGAACGCAGCTGGGATGAATTTTCCAGTTTGGATAAAACCTTTTGTGCACACAAATGCCCCTATGCCCAGAAAAACCTTCACTAGTACTAGTGTTCTACCTAATCTGCAATTTAGTCTGAAAGAAAAGCTTTTGTCTGAGAGTATCTGAGAGATCTGCATGAAGCACAGATATCTGACCTATGCAATTTTGAATATCAGAGGAAAAAGAAAATGGCAAGAAGTTTAAATTTTACTGGTTTTAATTTTCAATTCCATGCACTTTTTCAAAAAGTGTCAATCTCAAATGGCCATCAACATATTTCAGTCATCTCTAAGTTAGTATTCCTATCAAATGTGTTTCAAATCAAAAGAATTTCAAACCTTTCCTCAAAGTTCATATGCCTAGATTTAGTATTTGTGATTAGATGAAAGGAAGATATTTTTTGCTGTTGGGGTGCGGGAACGCTGGAACAGGTTGCCCAGAGAAGTTGTGGATGTCCCATCCCTGAGCGTGTTCAAGGTCAGCTTGGATGGGGCTTTGAACAGCAACGAATGCGACCCTTGATGATAGATAAACAAAGCTTGAATATAGAAGAAACTCAGATTGAACTATAGGAGCAAATTTTCTCTCAGCTCTTGGGGTAAGTTCAAAGTTGTACAAAATTCCATTTCTCTGTGATTTTCACTACTGTAACAGAAAGCTTCATGAAAACTGTGCAGAAGATATCAACTTTTAAAAGCGATAAGAACTACAACATCAAACACCTGGGATGGGTTTCAACATGGGACACTCTCTGAGAGAAAATCTCTGTATTTCAACACTTCATCCCAATCATTAGGATTTCATGAAGTGCCAAAGAAGGCGGCAAAATGTCCTTCAGGACATTATTTACTGTAGTTCAGCCTGGCCATTAGTTGGAATTGGTGTTTGAACTAATGTTGATGTACCACACACACTTTCCATGCACTGAAAATTACTGTTTACAATGAATAAGCAATGAGGATCAAAATTGATTGAAAGCATCTTAAAAATGTCAAGTATTTCACTGTAAATGATCTATGATCAAAATACTTATTCCACCTTAGTGAGGGACAAATAAATTCTTCCATACCATGATGGTTTAAAATTGTATAAACCAATGTTTTCTTCTGAAAAGACATCATCTAATTCTTTCTATTTGTAGAAGAAAATATTCCTAGACATAGAACTCAGTAATTTTAAAGGAACAAATGAAAGGAAAATATTCTGCAAACAGAATTCAATGAAAAGCTGTGTTTTAAATATGAGGTAGCTATTAAACAGAATTTTAGTACCAGATATTTGAAATAGTGTACCAGCTCTTTTGCCCACAAAGAGAGGCATTTAGCATTTCAGTCTTTTCCAAGGTGTTCATGATCTGCTATGCTGATCTCTGTGCGTGCCTAGGTGTGTGCGGAAGGGGGTGCATGTGAAGGGGAGTGTCTATGTTTGTTTAATCCTCGTAGTGGCAGATTCATGCCTCAGCTCCATCATTTTTTTTTCGAAACTTCACAGAGAGTGGATATGAAGTTTCATGTTCAAAAGAGATCAATTCCTAAGTCATCCATTTTACTCTACCTTGTAAATCACTTTGTTGATATTGATAAAATATGCTTTGTTGCATGTTTTATCAAATATGCTTTCACGCTACATGGAGGAATGAGAATGTGGAGAATCCCTCCAATGCCTTGCAACTTTTCCGCAAATCGATTTTCAAGAAAATCATCATTTCTCTTTTCAATATGTCTGGGACAGGCATGATGGTGGTGTCAACCTGTTGGAGTTTTTGTTGCTGGGGGAAGTTGTACGAAAGGATTGGTTTTTACATTGACCAGTTACTGAATCAAGTGCATGAACACATTTGAAATTCAACTGGGGTTTCCTTTTTCTAGCAGACTACTTCTAGAACTAGCTAGTAGACTCAAGATTACTCTTTTTCTCTGTTTTTGTTTCTTTCCTATTTTCTTGGCTTCTTTGCAACTATCTACACAATTGTAGAACTTTTTTCCCAACTAAAATTGTTTCATAGACTGATAATTAAGATACGCTTTTTACAAGGAATGTTTTAAATCTTTGTTAGAGTTAAGAAAGTTAAGGACATAGGTCCTTTTCTTCCCTTCTGAATATTGCAATGAAATAGTTAAATAAAGACCAACTCTTTATTTTGATTTGGAATCCAAGTAGATAATTCCCATACAGTAATAGATTTTGTGGACCGATATTTGTCATTCTGATGTAAGTTGTCGCTTCTTAAAAACATGCCTTCAGTGACTACGTTGACAACACTTTCGGTGAAGATCCTAACTGGTCTTAGACACACATAGGGAGAAATTTGCTCAGCCAGTGTCAGTCTTCTAAGCATGCGTCTTAGAAGATCTTTCTATGGCTGGGGAATTTTCTCATGAAAGGGATTCAGTTATGGAAGAGACAGTTATCCCGGAGTTTTACATTCTTCTTGAACATTACTTAAGGAACTTAAATCCCATGTCCATTTGAATCTCGCTCTGCACAGAGCTTTGTCATGCCAGTCCTTGAAATGCATCTGTAAGAGAATTCACTAGCAGAGAATGAATGAGGGTGGAAGGGGTCTGTGGGGCTCACCAAGTCCAATCCCCCTGCTTCAACCAGGATACCTAGAGGTATGGCGTTCGGCTGTTTGTCTCTGCTCCCACACACACTTAGGATGGTTCTTGCACGCTGGGCTTCACAAGATGAGTCTGGACGCTAGGTTTTTTCGGTCTTCAGAATTGTTTATTATTTCTTATCTAAAAAGTCCTTTCTCTGCCGGAAGGATCTGACCAGCACGGCAGCCAAAGGCACACTCTGCCCACCCCCAAGGCGGTCGCAACTTTTATAACAAAAACTTAGTATATCATATTTACCTTTCGTCCCCAATACCTATCACCCTCGTCACTAAGTACACCCTCACCCTAGACCAATCCCCAAATGCCAACACCACTGCAGAAGATGGAAGACAGGAAGAAGAAAGAAGAGCCTGGTGGCACGCCCTGATTCCTCCATCTTGTCTCTACAATCCCCCTGTACCAAAACCCCAAAAGTTGTGATTCACCCTATCATGATATCTTCCCTTCACCATTTACACCCGAGTGATTCTCACAGGTTCCATTTCCTCATACATCGGTGGCATATCCCTAGATGGATCAAAATCAAGCCACCAAGTGCTTTTGGCAACATTCCAAGACTCCCGAGCCCCTCATGGGTTCTCTCGGTAGCTCTGGACATCAGGAGTGATGTGCTGAGCTCCCACATAGAGCCTGTTTCCCAGATTATATTTGTGCCTGCTTTTAATGCCTTCAATGATCCAGACTCCACCATCTTTCTGGATGTGGAAAAAGTTTTTACACGCATTTTCTGAAAAAGAAACTGTGCCAGATCAGCAGGCGTCCCTCGACGTTTTTCATGAAGGTAGTCGAGTTTTTTTATTTCCTGGAGAAAAGAAAAAGAAAGATTGGCGAGGGAGTGCTGCATATGGTTTAGAAGGATGCAAAAGAAAGTTGTCCAAGAACTTTTTTCCTACCTATGTTAATGGAAGTTTAAACTGTTGGAAAGATGTAATTATCGTAATCTCTCAGTTTGAGTGCTGCGCACTCAATCCCGGTGCTGGACGGCTTTGTTCGTGGCGTCTCAGCATCTGCCGAGCTCTCCGGCTCCCGGAGGCGAAGAAGCGGCTTTTTTACGCACAGAGCTTTCTGCTGGTCGCGGTTCCGTCCAGACCACGGCTTCTGCCGAAAGACGCCCGGGACTGGCACCTACCTTTGGAGAGCTGCGTATGCCCATCTTCTGCCTCTCTTGCCGCCTACACCTTAGCGAAAAGCTTTTCCACGCATTTTCTCAAAAAGGAACTTTTCCAGCACAGCAAGAGTCCCACGATGTTTTTCATGAAGGTAGTGGAGTTCTTTCCATCTCCTGGAGAAAAGAAAAAGATTGGCCAGGGAGTGCTGCATTAGGTTTAGAAGGATGCAAAAGAAAGTTGTCCAAGAGCTTTATTCTTACTTATGGTAATGGAAGTTTAAACTGTTGGAAAGTGGTAAGTTCTTGTCTTCTCTCAGTTTGAAAGCTGTGCACTCAATTCCGCTGCTGTACCACTTCGTTCTTCGCGTCTCAGCATCTGCCGAGCTCTCTGGCTCCCAGAGGCGAAGAAGCGGCGTTTTCGCGCTCAGAGCTTTCTGCCCGTTGCGGTTCCCGCCAGACCGCAGCTTCTGCCGAAAGACGACGGCACGGCACCTACCTTTGGAGGGCTGCGTATGCGCGTCTTCTGCGACTCTTGCCGCCTACACCTTAGCGAAGAAGTTTTTACGCGCATTTTCTTAAAAAGAAACTGTGCCAGACCACCAGGCGTCCTACGACGTTTTCCATGAAGGTAGTCGACTTATTTTATCTCCTGGAGAAAAGAAATAGTAAGACTGGCCAGGGAGTGTTTCATAAGGTTTAGAAGGATGCAAAAGAATGTTGTCCAAGAACTTTTTCCCTAGTTCTGGTAATGTAACCTTAAACTGTTGGAAAGTGGTTAATTATCGTCTTCTCTCAGTTTGAGAGCTGCGCACTGAATTTCGGTGCTGTACGGCTTCGTTCTTAGCATATCAGCATCTGCCGAGCTCTCCGGCTCCCGCAGGCGAAGAAGCGGCTTTTTCGTGCACAGAGCTTTCTGCCCGCCGCAGTTCGCTCCAGACCGCAGCTTCTGCCAAAAGACGCCCTGGACCAGCACCTACCTTTGGAGAGCTGCGTATGCCCGCCTTCTGCGTCTCTTGCCGCCTACACCTTAGCGAAAATGTTTTTACACGCATTTTCTTAAAAAGAAACTGTGCCAGATCAGCAAGCGTCCTACGACGTTTTTCATGAAGGTAGTCGAGTTATTTTATCTTCCGGAGAAATGAAAAATAAGATTGGATAGCGAGTGCTGCATGTGGTTTAGAAGGCTGCAAAAGGAAGTTTTCAAAGATCTTTTTCCCTAGTTATGGTAATGTAAGTTTAAAATGTTGGAAAGTGGTTATTTCCTGTCTTCTCTCAGTTTGAGAGCTGCGCACTGAATTTCGGTGCGTTGCGGCATTGTTCATGGCGTTTCAGCATCTGCCGAGCTCTCCGGCTGCCGCAGGCGAAGAAGCGGCTTTTTCATGCACAGTGCTTTCTGCAGGACGCGGTTCCCTCCAGACCGCAGCTTCTGCCGAAATACGCCCTGGACCGGCACCTACCTTTGGACAGCTGCGTATGCCCGTCTTCTGTGTCTCTTGCTGCCTACACCTTAGCGAAAAAATTTTTCAACGCATTTTCTCAAAAAGAAACTGTGCCAGATCAGCAAACATCCTACGACGTCTTTCATGAAGGTAGTGGAGTTATTTTCATCTCCTGGAGAAAAGAAAAAGTAAGATTGTCCAAGGAGTGCTGCATAAGTTTTAGAAGGATGCAAAAGAATATTGTCCAAGAACTTTTTCCCTAGTTATGGTAATGGAAGTTTAAACTGTTGTGTTGCAGAAATAATTGAAAATTATATTCTAGTTAAAAGATGCCTAGATTAGTGAAATATAATAAAATTAGCATGAGTAGCAGTAGTTATGCTAAGGCCGCAGTAGGCCCAGTAAACTTTAAGTGAACTTTAGTGCTTTAGTGCATGGTAGATCGGAGGATGTATTATCTAGAGAATGTACTAAACCTTATCTATGGAATGCACCTTTTGGCTGAGTAACGGATGTCATGGTGTACCTAATAAATCTCTGCATGCTATCTCTAAAAGCATGCAGGGAGATGTTGGGTGTATCATGACGTTGGTTAAAGATGCTTAGCAATGCACATAGAGTAAATGAAGCAATCATGTTAAGAAAGATATATAAACCCTGTAAATTCTGCGGCAAAAGGGGGCTCTGACTTTGGACGGTAGTCCTCAGGTCCCCAGAGCACTCAATAAAGCACCGCATAAAACAACTTTGTTGTTTTGTGTCTTTCTACTCGGAACGGGCAACAGTTGGAAAGTGGTTAGTTCCTCTCTTCTCTCAGTTTGAGAGCTGCGCACTTAATCCCGGTGCTGTATGGCTTCATTCTACGCGTCTCAGCATCTGCTGAGCTCTCAGGCTGCCGGAGGCGAAGAAGCGGCTTTTTCGCGCACAGAGCTTTCTGCCGGTCATGGTTCCCTCCAAACCGCGGCTTCTTCCGAAAGTCGCCCGGGAACGGCACCTACCTTCAGAGAGCTGCGTATGCACGTCTTCTGTGTCTCTTGCCGCCTACACCTTAGCGAAAAAATTTTTCAACACATTTTCTCAAAAAGAAACTGTGCCAGATCAGCAAACGTCCTACGACGTTTTTCATGAAGGTAGTGGAGTTATTTTTATGTCCTGGAGAAAAGAAAAATAAGATTGGCCAGGGAGTGCTGCATAAGGTTTAGAAGGCTGCAAAAGAAAGTTGTCCAAGAACTTTTTTCCTACTAATGGTAATGGAAGTTTAAACTGTTGGAAAGTGGTTAGTTCCTGTCTTGTCTCAGTTTGAAAGCTGCGCACTGAATTTCGGTGCTGTACAACTTCGTTCTTCGCGTCTCAGCATCTGCCGAGCTCTCCGGCTCCCTGAGGCAAAGAATCGGCTTTTTCGCGCACAGAGCTTTCTGCGGGTCATGGTTCCCTCCAATCCGCGGCTTCCGCCGAAAGACACCCGGGACCGGCACCTACCTTTGGAGAGCCGCGTATGTCCGTCTTCTGCTTCTCTTGCCGCCTACAGCTTAGCGAAAAAGTTTTTCAACGCATTTTCTGAAAAAGAAACTGTGCCAGATCAGCAAACGTCCTACAATGTTTTTCATGAAGGTAGTGGAGTTCTTCCCATCTTCAGGAGAAAAGATAAAGTAAGATTGGCCAGGGAGTGCTGCATAAGGTTTAGAAGGATGCAAAAGAAGGTTGTCCAAGAACTTTTTCCCTAGTTATGGTAATGGAAGTTTAAACTGTTGGAAAGTGGTTAGTTCCTGTCTTCTCTCAGTTTGAAAGCTGCGCACTCAATCCTGGTGCTGTACAGCTTCGTTCTTCGCGTCTCAGCATCTGCCGAGCTCTCCGGCTCCCGCAGGCGAAGAAGCGGCGTTTTCGCACACAGAGCTTTCTGCCCGTTGCGGTTCCCTCCAGACCGCAGCTTCTGCTGAAAGACACCGGGGACCAGCAGCTACCTTTGGAGAGCTGCGTATGCCAGTCTTCTGCGTCTCTTGCATCCTAAACCTTAGCGAAAAAGCTTTTCCACGCATTTTCTCAAAAAGAAACTGTGCCAGCACAGAAAGCGTCCCACGACGTTTTCCATGAAGCTACTTGAGTTCTTACCATCTCCGAGGAGAAAGGAAAAAGATTGGCCACGGAGTGCTGCAATAGGTTTAGAAGGATGCAAAAGAATGGTTCAAAGAACTTTTTTCCTACATATGGTAATGGAAGTTTAAACACTTGGAAAGTGGTAATTATCGTCTTCTCTCAGTTTGAGAGCTGCGCACTCAATCCCGGTGCTGTACGGCTTCGTTCTTCGCGTCTCAGCATCTGCCGAGCTCTCTGGCTCCCTGAGGCGAAGAAGCGGCTTTTTCGCGCCCAGAGCTTTCTGCCCGTCGTGGTTCCCTACAGACCGCGTCTTCTGCCAAAAGACGCCCGGGACCGGTACCTACCTTCAGAGAGCTGCGTATGCCTCTCTTCTGCGTCTCTTGCTGCTTACAGCTTGGCGAAAAAGTTTTTCAAAGCATTTTCTCAAAAAGAAACTGTGCCAGATCAGCAAACGTCCTACGACGTTTTTCATGAAGGTAGTCGAGTTTTTTTTAACGCCTGGAGAAAAGAAAAAGTAAGATTGGCCATGGAATGCTGCATAAGATATAGAAGGACGCAAAAGAAAGTTGTCCAAGACCTTTTTCCCTAGTTATGGTAATGAAAGAATAAACTGTTGGAAAGTTGTTAGTTCCTGTCTTCTCTCAGTTTGAAAGCTGCGCACAAAATTTCAGTGCTGTACGGCTTCGTTCGTGGCGTCTCAGCATCTGCCGAGCTCTCGGGCTACCGGAGATGAAGGAAGAAGCGGCGTTTTCGCGCACAGAGCTTTCTGCCGGTCGCGGTTCCCTCCAGACCGCAGCATCTGCCGAAAGACGCCCGGGACCGGCATCTACCTTTGGAGAGCTGCGTATGCCCATCTTCTGCGTCTCTTGCCGCCTACACCTTAGCGAAAAGCTTTTCCAATCATTTTCTCAAAAAGAAACTGTGCCAGCACAGCAAGCGACCCACGACGTTTTCCATGAAGGTAGTCGAGTTCTTTCCAACTGCTGGAGAAAAGAAAAAGCAAGATTAGCCATGGAGTGCTGCATTTGGTTTAGAAGGATGCAAAAGAAAGTTGTCCAAGAACTTTTTTCCTACTAGTGGTAATGAAAGATTGAACTGTTGGAAAGTGGTTAGTTCCTGTCTTCTCTCAGTTTGAGAGCTGCGCACTGAATTTCGGTGCTGTACGGCTTCGTTCGTGGCGTCTCAGCATCTGCCGAACTCTCTGGCTCCCTGAGGCGAAGAAGCGGCTTTTTCGCGCTCAGAGCTTTCTGCCCGTCGTGGTTCCCTCCGGACCGCGTCTTCTGCCAAAAGACGCCCGGGACCAGCACCTACCTTCAGAGAGCTGCGTATGCGCGTCTTCTGCGTCTCTTGCCACCTACGGCTTAGCGAAAAAATTTTTCGACGCATTTTCTCAAAAAGAAACTGTGCCAGATCTGCAAACGTCCTACGACGTTTTTCATGAAGGTAGTGGAGTTATTTTTATGTCCTGGAGAAAAGAAAAAGTAAGATTGGCCAGGGAGTGCTGCATAAGGTTTAGAAGGATGCAAAAGAAAGTTGTCCAGGAACTTTTACCCTAGTTATGGTAATGGAAGTTTAAACACTTGGAAAGTGGTTAGTTCCTGCCTTGTCTCAGTTTGAAAGATGCGCACTCAATCCCGGGGCTGTACGGCTTCGTTCTTCGCGTCTCAGCATCTGCCGAGCTCTCTGGCTCCCGGAGGGGAAGAATCGGCTTATTCACGCACAGAGCTTTCTGCCGGTCATGGTTCCCTCCAATCCGCGGCTTCTTCCGAAAGACGCCTGGGACCAGTACCTACCTTCTGATAGCTGCGCATGCCCGTCTTCTGCTTCTCTTGCCGCTTACAGCTTAGCAAAAAAGTTTTTCAAAGCATTTTCTCAAAAAGAAACTGTGCCAGATCAGCAAACGTCCTACGACGTTTTTCATGGATGTAGTCGTGTTTTTTTTAACGCCTGGAGAAAAGAAAAAGTAAGATTGGCCAGGGAGTGCTGCATTAGGTTTAGAAGGATGCAAAAGAAACTTGTCCAAGAACTTTTTCCCTACTTATGGTAATGAAAGATTAAACTGTTGGAAAGTGGTTATTTCCAGTCTTCTCTCCGTTTGAAAGCTGCGCACTGAATTTCGGTGCTGTACAACTTCGTACTTCGCGTCTCAGCATCTGCCGAGCTCTCCGGCTCCTGCAGGCGAAGAAGCGGCTTTTTCACGCGCAGAGCTTTCTGCCGGTCATGGTTCCCTCCAAAACGCGGCTTCTGTCGAAAGTCGCCCGGGACCGGCACCTACCTTCTGACAGCTGTGCATGCCCATCTTCTGCGTCTCTTGCATCCTACACCTTAGCGAAAAAGTTTTTCAACGCATTTTCTCAAAAAGAAACTGTGCCAGATCAGCAAACGTCCTACGACGTTTTTCATAAAGGTAGTGGAGTTATTTTTATCTCCTGGAGAAAGGAATAAGTAAGATTGTCCAGGGAGTGCTGCATAAGGTTTAGAAGGATGCAAAAGAAAGTTGTCCAAGACCTTTTTCCCTACTTATGGTAATGAAAGATTAAACTGTAGGAAAAAGGTTAGTTCCTGTCTTCTCTCAATTTAAGAGCTGCGCACAAAATTTCGGTGCTGTACGGCTTCGTTCATGGCGTCTCAGCATCTGCCGAGCTCTTCGGCTCCCGCAGGCGAAGAAGCGGCGTTTTCGCGCACAGAGCTTTCTGCCCGTCGCGGGTCCGTCCAGACCGCAGCTTCTGCCGAAAGACACCTGGGACCGGCACCTACCTTTGGAGAGCTGCGTATGCCCGTCTTCTGCTTCTCTTGCATCCTACACCTTAGCGAAAAGCTTTTCAACGCATTTTCTCAAAAAGAAACTGTGCCAGCACAGCAAGCGTCCCACGACGTTTTCCATGAAGTTAGTCGAGTTCTTTCCAGCTCCTGGAGAAAAGAAAAAGCAAGATTAGCCAGGGAGTGCTGCATAAGGTTTAGAAGGATGCAAAAGAAACTTGTCCAAGGACTTTTCTCCTACTAGTGGTAATGAAAGATTAAACTGTTGGAAAGTGGTTAGTTCGTGTCTTCTCTCAGTTTCAGAGCTGCGCACTGAATTTCGGTGCTGTACGGCTTCGTTCTTCGCGTCTCAGCCTCTGCCGAGCTCTCCGGCTCCCGGAGGGGAAGAAGCGGCTTTTCGTGCACATAGCTTTCTGCCGGTCATGGTTCCCTCCAAACCGTGGCTTCTGCCGAAAGACACCTGGGACCGGCACCTACCTTTGGAGAGCTGCGTATGCCCGTCCTCTGCTCCTCTTGCTGCTTACAGCTTAGCGAAAAAGTTTTTCAACGCATTTTCTCAAAAAGAAACTGTGCCAGATCAGCAAACGTCCTACAATATTTTTCATGAAGGTAGTCGAGTTCTTCCCATCTTCTGGGGAAAAGAAATGTAAAATTGGCCAGGGAGTGCTGCATAAGGTTTAGAAGGTTGCAAAAGAAGGTTGTCCAAGAACTTTTTCCCTTGTTATGGTAATGAAAGAATAAACTGTTGGAAAGTTGTTAGTTCCTGTCTTCTCTCAGTTTGAAAGCTGCGCACAAAATTTCAGTGCTGTACGGCTTCGTTCGTGGCGTCTCAGCATCTGCCGAGCTCTCCAGTTCCCGGAGGGGAAGAAGCAGCGTTTTTGCGCACAGAGCTTTCTGCCCGTCGCGGTTCCCTCCAGACCGCAGCATCTGCCGAAAGACGCCCGGGACCGGCATCTACCTTTGGAGAGCTGCGTATGCCCATCTTCTGCGTCTCTTGCCGCCTACACCTTAGCGAAAAGCTTTTCCAATCATTTTCTCAAAAAGAAACTGTGCCAGCACAGCAAGCGACCCACGACGTTTTCCATGAAGGTAGTCGAGTTCTTTCCAACTGCTGGAGAAAAGAAAAAGCAAGATTAGCCATGGAGTGCTGCATTTGGTTTAGAAGGATGCAAAAGAAACTTGTCCAAGAACTTTTTTCCTACTAGTGGTAATGAAAGATTGAACTGTTGGAAAGTGGTTAGTTCCTGTCTTCTCTCAGTTTGAGAGCTGCGCACTGAATTTCGGTGCTGTACGGCTTCGTTCGTGGCGTCTCAGCATCTGCCGAACTCTCTGGCTCCCTGAGGCGAAGAAGCGGCTTTTTCGCGCTCAGAGCTTTCTGCCCGTCGTGGTTCCCTCCGGACCGCGTCTTCTGCCAAAAGACGCCCGGGACCGGCACCTACCTTCAGAGAGCTGCGTATGCGCGTCTTCTGCGTCTCTTGCCACCTACGGCTTAGCGAAAAAATTTTTCGACGCATTTTCTCAAAAAGAAACTGTGCCAGATCTGCAAACGTCCTACGACGTTTTTCATGAAGGTAGTGGAGTTATTTTTATGTCCTGGAGAAAAGAAAAAGTAAGATTGGCCAGGGAGTGCTGCATAAGGTTTAGAAGGATGCAAAAGAAAGTTGTCCAGGAACTTTTACCCTAGTTATGGTAATGGAAGTTTAAACACTTGGAAAGTGGTTAGTTCCTGCCTTGTCTCAGTTTGAAAGATGCGCACTCAATCCCGGGGCTGTACGGCTTCGTTCTTCGCGTCTCAGCATCTGCCGAGCTCTCTGGCTCCCGGAGGGGAAGAATCGGCTTATTCACGCACAGAGCTTTCTGCCGGTCATGGTTCCCTCCAATCCGCGGCTTCTTCCGAAAGACGCCTGGGACCAGTACCTACCTTCTGATAGCTGCGCATGCCCGTCTTCTGCTTCTCTTGCCGCTTACAGCTTAGCAAAGAAGTTTTTCAAAGCATTTTCTCAAAAAGAAACTGTGCCAGATCAGCAAACGTCCTACGACGTTTTTCATGGATGTAGTCGTGTTTTTTTTAACGTCTGGAGAAAAGAAAAAGTAAGATTGGCCAGGGAGTGCTGCATTAGGTTTAGAAGGATGCAAAAGAAACTTGTCCAAGAACTTTTTCCCTACTTATGGTAATGAAAGATTAAACTGTTGGAAAGTGGTTATTTCCAGTCTTCTCTCCGTTTGAAAGCTGCGCACTGAATTTCGGTGCTGTACAACTTCGTACTTCGCGTCTCAGCATCTGCCGAGCTCTCCGGCTCCTGCAGGCGAAGAAGCGGCTTTTTCACGCGCAGAGCTTTCTGCCGGTCATGGTTCCCTCCAAAACGCGGCTTCTGTCGAAAGTCGCCCGGGACCGGCACCTACCTTCTGACAGCTGTGCATGCCCATCTTCTGCGTCTCTTGCATCCTACACCTTAGCGAAAAAGTTTTTCAACGCATTTTCTCAAAAAGAAACTGTGCCAGATCAGCAAACGTCCTACGACGTTTTTCATAAAGGTAGTGGAGTTATTTTTATCTCCTGGAGAAAGGAATAAGTAAGATTGTCCAGGGAGTGCTGCATAAGGTTTAGAAGGATGCAAAAGAAAGTTGTCCAAGACCTTTTTCCCTACTTATGGTAATGAAAGATTAAACTGTAGGAAAAAGGTTAGTTCCTGTCTTCTCTCAATTTAAGAGCTGCGCACAAAATTTCGGTGCTGTACGGCTTCGTTCATGGCGTCTCAGCATCTGCCGAGCTCTTCGGCTCCCGCAGGCGAAGAAGCGGCGTTTTCGCGCACAGAGCTTTCTGCCCGTCGCGGGTCCGTCCAGACCGCAGCTTCTGCCGAAAGACACCTGGGACCGGCACCTACCTTTGGAGAGCTGCGTATGCCCGTCTTCTGCTTCTCTTGCATCCTACACCTTAGCGAAAAGCTTTTCAACGCATTTTCTCAAAAAGAAACTGTGCCAGCACAGCAAGCGTCCCACGACGTTTTCCATGAAGTTAGTCGAGTTCTTTCCAGCTCCTGGAGAAAAGAAAAAGCAAGATTAGCCAGGGAGTGCTGCATAAGGTTTAGAAGGATGCAAAAGAAACTTGTCCAAGGACTTTTCTCCTACTAGTGGTAATGAAAGATTAAACTGTTGGAAAGTGGTTAGTTCGTGTCTTCTCTCAGTTTCAGAGCTGCGCACTGAATTTCGGTGCTGTACGGCTTCGTTCTTCGCGTCTCAGCCTCTGCCGAGCTCTCCGGCTCCCGGAGGGGAAGAAGCGGCTTTTCGTGCACATAGCTTTCTGCCGGTCATGGTTCCCTCCAAACCGTGGCTTCTGCTGAAAGACACCTGGGACCGGCACCTACCTTTGGAGAGCTGCGTATGCCCGTCCTCTGCTCCTCTTGCTGCTTACAGCTTAGCGAAAAAGTTTTTCAACGCATTTTCTCAAAAAGAAACTGTGCCAGATCAGCAAACGTCCTACAATATTTTTCATGAAGGTAGTCGAGTTCTTCCCATCTTCTGGGGAAAAGAAATGTAAAATTGGCCAGGGAGTGCTGCATAAGGTTTAGAAGGTTGCAAAAGAAGGTTGTCCAAGAACTTTTTCCCTTGTTATGGTAATGAAAGAATAAACTGTTGGAAAGTTGTTAGTTCCTGTCTTCTCTCAGTTTGAAAGCTGCGCACAAAATTTCAGTGCTGTACGGCTTCGTTCGTGGCGTCTCAGCATCTGCCGAGCTCTCCAGTTCCCGGAGGGGAAGAAGCAGCGTTTTCGCGCACAGAGCTTTATGCCCGTTGCGGTTCCCTCCAGACCGCAGCATCTGCCAAAAGACGCCCGGGACCGGCATCTACCTTTGGAGAGCTGCGTATGCCCATCTTCTGCGTCTCTTGCCGCCTACACCTTAGCGAAAAGCTTTTCCAATCATTTTCTCAAAAAGAAACTGTGCCAGCACAGCAAGCGACCCACGACGTTTTCCATGAAGGTAGTCGAGTTCTTTCCAACTGCTGGAGAAAAGAAAAAGCAAGATTAGCCATGGAGTGCTGCATTTGGTTTAGAAGGATGCAAAAGAAAGTTGTCCAAGAACTTTTTTCCTACTAGTGGTAATGAAAGATTGAACTGTTGGAAAGTGGTTAGTTCCTGTCTTCTCTCAGTTTGAGAGCTGCGCACTGAATTTCGGTGCTGTACGGCTTCGTTCGTGGCGTCTCAGCATCTGCCGAACTCTCTGGCTCCCTGAGGCGAAGAAGCGGCTTTTTCGCGCTCAGAGCTTTCTGCCCGTCGTGGTTCCCTCCGGACCGCGTCTTCTGCCAAAAGACGCCCGGGACCAGCACCTACCTTCAGAGAGCTGCGTATGCGCGTCTTCTGCGTCTCTTGCCACCTACGGCTTAGCGAAAAAATTTTTCGACGCATTTTCTCAAAAAGAAACTGTGCCAGATCTGCAAACGTCCTACGACGTTTTTCATGAAGGTAGTGGAGTTATTTTTATGTCCTGGAGAAAAGAAAAAGTAAGATTGGCCAGGGAGTGCTGCATAAGGTTTAGAAGGATGCAAAAGAAAGTTGTCCAGGAACTTTTACCCTAGTTATGGTAATGGAAGTTTAAACACTTGGAAAGTGGTTAGTTCCTGCCTTGTCTCAGTTTGAAAGATGCGCACTCAATCCCGGGGCTGTACGGCTTCGTTCTTCGCGTCTCAGCATCTGCCGAGCTCTCTGGCTCCCGGAGGGGAAGAATCGGCTTATTCACGCACAGAGCTTTCTGCCGGTCATGGTTCCCTCCAATCCGCGGCTTCTTCCGAAAGACGCCTGGGACCAGTACCTACCTTCTGATAGCTGCGCATGCCCGTCTTCTGCTTCTCTTGCCGCTTACAGCTTAGCAAAGAAGTCTTTCAAAGCATTTTCTCAAAAAGAAACTGTGCCAGATCAGCAAACGTCCTACGACGTTTTTCATGGATGTAGTCGTGTTTTTTTTAACGTCTGGAGAAAAGAAAAAGTAAGATTGGCCAGGGAGTGCTGCATTAGGTTTAGAAGGATGCAAAAGAAACTTGTCCAAGAACTTTTTCCCTACTTATGGTAATGAAAGATTAAACTGTTGGAAAGTGGTTATTTCCAGTCTTCTCTCCGTTTGAAAGCTGCGCACTGAATTTCGGTGCTGTACAACTTCGTACTTCGCGTCTCAGCATCTGCCGAGCTCTCCGGCTCCTGCAGGCGAAGAAGCGGCTTTTTCACGCGCAGAGCTTTCTGCCGGTCATGGTTCCCTCCAAAACGCGGCTTCTGTCGAAAGTCGCCCGGGACCGGCACCTACCTTCTGACAGCTGTGCATGCCCATCTTCTGCGTCTCTTGCATCCTACACCTTAGCGAAAAAGTTTTTCAACGCATTTTCTCAAAAAGAAACTGTGCCAGATCAGCAAACGTCCTACGACGTTTTTCATAAAGGTAGTGGAGTTATTTTTATCTCCTGGAGAAAGGAATAAGTAAGATTGTCCAGGGAGTGCTGCATAAGGTTTAGAAGGATGCAAAAGAAAGTTGTCCAAGACCTTTTTCCCTACTTATGGTAATGAAAGATTAAACTGTAGGAAAAAGGTTAGTTCCTGTCTTCTCTCAATTTAAGAGCTGCGCACAAAATTTCGGTGCTGTACGGCTTCGTTCATGGCGTCTCAGCATCTGCCGAGCTCTTCGGCTCCCGCAGGCGAAGAAGCGGCGTTTTCGCGCACAGAGCTTTCTGCCCGTCGCGGGTCCGTCCAGACCGCAGCTTCTGCCGAAAGACACCTGGGACCGGCACCTACCTTTGGAGAGCTGCGTATGCCCGTCTTCTGCTTCTCTTGCATCCTACACCTTAGCGAAAAGCTTTTCAACGCATTTTCTCAAAAAGAAACTGTGCCAGCACAGCAAGCGTCCCACGACGTTTTCCATGAAGTTAGTCGAGTTCTTTCCAGCTCCTGGAGAAAAGAAAAAGCAAGATTAGCCAGGGAGTGCTGCATAAGGTTTAGAAGGATGCAAAAGAAACTTGTCCAAGGACTTTTCTCCTACTAGTGGTAATGAAAGATTAAACTGTTGGAAAGTGGTTAGTTCGTGTCTTCTCTCAGTTTCAGAGCTGCGCACTGAATTTCGGTGCTGTACGGCTTCGTTCTTCGCGTCTCAGCCTCTGCTGAGCTCTCCGGCTCCCGGAGGGGAAGAAGCGGCTTTTCGTGCACATAGCTTTCTGCCGGTCATGGTTCCCTCCAAACCGTGGCTTCTGCCGAAAGACACCTGGGACCAGCACCTACCTTTGGAGAGCTGCGTATGCCCGTCCTCTGCTCCTCTTGCTGCTTACAGCTTAGCGAAAAAGTTTTTCAACGCATTTTCTCAAAAAGAAACTGTGCCAGATCAGCAAACGTCCTACAATATTTTTCATGAAGGTAGTCGAGTTCTTCCCATCTTCTGGGGAAAAGAAATGTAAAATTGGCCAGGGAGTGCTGCATAAGGTTTAGAAGGTTGCAAAAGAAGGTTGTCCAAGAACTTTTTCCCTTGTTATGGTAATGAAAGAATAAACTGTTGGAAAGTTGTTAGTTCCTGTCTTCTCTCAGTTTGAAAGCTGCGCACAAAATTTCAGTGCTGTACGGCTTCGTTCGTGGCGTCTCAGCATCTGCCGAGCTCTCCAGTTCCCGGAGGGGAAGAAGCAGCGTTTTCGCGCACAGAGCTTTCTGCCCGTCGCGGTTCCCTCCAGACCGCAGCATCTGCCGAAAGACGCCCGGGACCGGCATCTACCTTTGGAGAGCTGCGTATGCCCATCTTCTGCGTCTCTTGCCGCCTACACCTTAGCGAAAAGCTTTTCCAATCATTTTCTCAAAAAGAAACTGTGCCAGCACAGCAAGCGACCCACGACGTTTTCCATGAAGGTAGTCGAGTTCTTTCCAACTGCTGGAGAAAAGAAAAAGCAAGATTAGCCATGGAGTGCTGCATTTGGTTTAGAAGGATGCAAAAGAAAGTTGTCCAAGAACTTTTTTCCTACTAGTGGTAATGAAAGATTGAACTGTTGGAAAGTGGTTAGTTCCTGTCTTCTCTCAGTTTGAGAGCTGCGCACTGAATTTCGGTGCTGTACGGCTTCGTTCGTGGCGTCTCAGCATCTGCCGAACTCTCTGGCTCCCTGAGGCGAAGAAGCGGCTTTTTCGCGCTCAGAGCTTTCTGCCCGTCGTGGTTCCCTCCGGACCGCGTCTTCTGCCAAAAGACGCCCGGGACCGGCACCTACCTTCAGAGAGCTGCGTATGCGCGTCTTCTGCGTCTCTTGCCACCTACGGCTTAGCGAAAAAATTTTTCGACGCATTTTCTCAAAAAGAAACTGTGCCAGATCTGCAAACGTCCTACGACGTTTTTCATGAAGGTAGTGGAGTTATTTTTATGTCCTGGAGAAAAGAAAAAGTAAGATTGGCCAGGGAGTGCTGCATAAGGTTTAGAAGGATGCAAAAGAAAGTTGTCCAGGAACTTTTACCCTAGTTATGGTAATGGAAGTTTAAACACTTGGAAAGTGGTTAGTTCCTGCCTTGTCTCAGTTTGAAAGATGCGCACTCAATCCCGGGGCTGTACGGCTTCGTTCTTCGCGTCTCAGCATCTGCCGAGCTCTCTGGCTCCCGGAGGGGAAGAATCGGCTTATTCACGCACAGAGCTTTCTGCCGGTCATGGTTCCCTCCAATCCACGGCTTCTTCCGAAAGACACCTGGGACCAGTACCTACCTTCTGATAGCTGCGCATGCCCGTCTTCTGCTTCTCTTGCCGCTTACAGCTTAGCAAAAAAGTTTTTCAAAGCATTTTCTCAAAAAGAAACTGTGCCAGATCAGCAAACGTCCTACGACGTTTTTCATGGATGTAGTCGTGTTTTTTTTAACGTCTGGAGAAAAGAAAAAGTAAGATTGGCCAGGGAGTGCTGCATTAGGTTTAGAAGGATGCAAAAGAAACTTGTCCAAGAACTTTTTCCCTACTTATGGTAATGAAAGATTAAACTGTTGGAAAGTGGTTATTTCCAGTCTTCTCTCCGTTTGAAAGCTGCGCACTGAATTTCGGTGCTGTACAACTTCGTACTTCGCGTCTCAGCATCTGCCGAGCTCTCCGGCTCCTGCAGGCGAAGAAGCGGCTTTTTCACGCGCAGAGCTTTCTGCCGGTCATGGTTCCCTCCAAAACGCGGCTTCTGTCGAAAGTCGCCCGGGACCGGCACCTACCTTCTGACAGCTGTGCATGCCCATCTTCTGCGTCTCTTGCATCCTACACCTTAGCGAAAAAGTTTTTCAACGCATTTTCTCAAAAAGAAACTGTGCCAGATCAGCAAACGTCCTACGACGTTTTTCATAAAGGTAGTGGAGTTATTTTTATCTCCTGGAGAAAGGAATAAGTAAGATTGTCCAGGGAGTGCTGCATAAGGTTTAGAAGGATGCAAAAGAAAGTTGTCCAAGACCTTTTTCCCTACTTATGGTAATGAAAGATTAAACTGTAGGAAAAAGGTTAGTTCCTGTCTTCTCTCAATTTAAGAGCTGCGCACAAAATTTCGGTGCTGTACGGCTTCGTTCATGGCGTCTCAGCATCTGCCGAGCTCTTCGGCTCCCGCAGGCGAAGAAGCAGCGTTTTCGCGCACAGAGCTTTCTGCCCGTCGCGGGTCTGTCCAGACCGCAGCTTCTGCCGAAAGACACCTGGGACCGGCACCTACCTTTGGAGAGCTGCGTATGCCCGTCTTCTGCTTCTCTTGCATCCTACACCTTAGCGAAAAGCTTTTCAACGCATTTTCTCAAAAAGAAACTGTGCCAGCACAGCAAGCGTCCCACGACGTTTTCCATGAAGTTAGTCGAGTTCTTTCCAGCTCCTGGAGAAAAGAAAAAGCAAGATTAGCCAGGGAGTGCTGCATAAGGTTTAGAAGGATGCAAAAGAAACTTGTCCAAGGACTTTTCTCCTACTAGTGGTAATGAAAGATTAAACTGTTGGAAAGTGGTTAGTTCGTGTCTTCTCTCAGTTTCAGAGCTGCGCACTGAATTTCGGTGCTGTACGGCTTCGTTCTTCGCGTCTCAGCCTCTGCCGAGCTCTCCGGCTCCCGGAGGGGAAGAAGCGGCTTTTCGTGCACATAGCTTTCTGCCGGTCATGGTTCCCTCCAAACCGTGGCTTCTGCCGAAAGACACCTGGGACCGGCACCTACCTTTGGAGAGCTGCGTATGCCCGTCCTCTGCTCCTCTTGCTGCTTACAGCTTAGCGAAAAAGTTTTTCAACGCATTTTCTCAAAAAGAAACTGTGCCAGATCAGCAAACGTCCTACAATATTTTTCATGAAGGTAGTCGAGTTCTTCCCATCTTCTGGGGAAAAGAAATGTAAAATTGGCCAGGGAGTGCTGCATAAGGTTTAGAAGGTTGCAAAAGAAGGTTGTCCAAGAACTTTTTCCCTTGTTATGGTAATGAAAGAATAAACTGTTGGAAAGTTGTTAGTTCCTGTCTTCTCTCAGTTTGAAAGCTGCGCACAAAATTTCAGTGCTGTACGGCTTCGTTCGTGGCGTCTCAGCATCTGCCGAGCTCTCCAGTTCCCGGAGGGGAAGAAGCAGCGTTTTCGCGCACAGAGCTTTCTGCCCGTTGCGGTTCCCTCCAGACCGCAGCATCTGCCAAAAGACGCCCGGGACCGGCATCTACCTTTGGAGAGCTGCGTATGCCCATCTTCTGCGTCTCTTGCCGCCTACACCTTAGCGAAAAGCTTTTCCAATCATTTTCTCAAAAAGAAACTGTGCCAGCACAGCAAGCGACCCACGACGTTTTCCATGAAGGTAGTCGAGTTCTTTCCAACTGCTGGAGAAAAGAAAAAGCAAGATTAGCCATGGAGTGCTGCATTTGGTTTAGAAGGATGCAAAAGAAAGTTGTCCAAGAACTTTTTTCCTACTAGTGGTAATGAAAGATTGAACTGTTGGAAAGTGGTTAGTTCCTGTCTTCTCTCAGTTTGAGAGCTGCGCACTGAATTTCGGTGCTGTACGGCTTCGTTCGTGGCGTCTCAGCATCTGCCGAACTCTCTGGCTCCCTGAGGCGAAGAAGCGGCTTTTTCGCGCTCAGAGCTTTCTGCCCGTCGTGGTTCCCTCCGGACCGCGTCTTCTGCCAAAAGACGCCCGGGACCGGCACCTACCTTCAGAGAGCTGCGTATGCGCGTCTTCTGCGTCTCTTGCCACCTACGGCTTAGCGAAAAAATTTTTCGACGCATTTTCTCAAAAAGAAACTGTGCCAGATCTGCAAACGTCCTACGACGTTTTTCATGAAGGTAGTGGAGTTATTTTTATGTCCTGGAGAAAAGAAAAAGTAAGATTGGCCAGGGAGTGCTGCATTAGGTTTAGAAGGATGCAAAAGAAAGTTGTCCAGGAACTTTTACCCTAGTTATGGTAATGGAAGTTTAAACACTTGGAAAGTGGTTAGTTCCTGCCTTGTCTCAGCTTGAAAGATGCGCACTCAATCCCGGGGCTGTACGGCTTCGTTCTTCGCGTCTCAGCATCTGCCGAGCTCTCTGGCTCCCGGAGGGGAAGAATCGGCTTATTCACGCACAGAGCTTTCTGCCGGTCATGGTTCCCTCCAATCCGCGGCTTCTTCCGAAAGACGCCTGGGACCAGTACCTACCTTCTGATAGCTGCGCATGCCCGTCTTCTGCTTCTCTTGCCGCTTACAGCTTAGCAAAAAAGTTTTTCAAAGCATTTTCTCAAAAAGAAACTGTGCCAGATCAGCAAACGTCCTACGACGTTTTTCATGGATGTAGTCGTGTTTTTTTTAACGCCTGGAGAAAAGAAAAAGTAAGATTGGCCAGGGAGTGCTGCATTAGGTTTAGAAGGATGCAAAAGAAACTTGTCCAAGAACTTTTTCCCTACTTATGGTAATGAAAGATTAAACTGTTGGAAAGTGGTTATTTCCAGTCTTCTCTCCGTTTGAAAGCTGCGCACTGAATTTCGGTGCTGTACAACTTCGTACTTCGCGTCTCAGCATCTGCCGAGCTCTCCGGCTCCTGCAGGCGAAGAAGCGGCTTTTTCACGCGCAGAGCTTTCTGCCGGTCATGGTTCCCTCCAAAACGCGGCTTCTGTCGAAAGTCGCCCGGGACCGGCACCTACCTTCTGACAGCTGTGCATGCCCATCTTCTGCGTCTCTTGCATCCTACACCTTAGCGAAAAAGTTTTTCAACGCATTTTCTCAAAAAGAAACTGTGCCAGATCAGCAAACGTCCTACGACGTTTTTCATAAAGGTAGTGGAGTTATTTTTATCTCCTGGAGAAAGGAATAAGTAAGATTGTCCAGGGAGTGCTGCATAAGGTTTAGAAGGATGCAAAAGAAAGTTGTCCAAGACCTTTTTCCCTACTTATGGTAATGAAAGATTAAACTGTAGGAAAAAGGTTAGTTCCTGTCTTCTCTCAATTTAAGAGCTGCGCACAAAATTTCGGTGCTGTACGGCTTCGTTCATGGCGTCTCAGCATCTGCCGAGCTCTTCGGCTCCCGCAGGCGAAGAAGCGGCGTTTTCGCGCACAGAGCTTTCTGCCCGTCGCGGGTCCGTCCAGACCGCAGCTTCTGCCGAAAGACACCTGGGACCGGCACCTACCTTTGGAGAGCTGCGTATGCCCGTCTTCTGCTTCTCTTGCATCCTACACCTTAGCGAAAAGCTTTTCAACGCATTTTCTCAAAAAGAAACTGTGCCAGCACAGCAAGCGTCCCACGACGTTTTCCATGAAGTTAGTCGAGTTCTTTCCAGCTCCTGGAGAAAAGAAAAAGCAAGATTAGCCAGGGAGTGCTGCATAAGGTTTAGAAGGATGCAAAAGAAACTTGTCCAAGGACTTTTCTCCTACTAGTGGTAATGAAAGATTAAACTGTTGGAAAGTGGTTAGTTCGTGTCTTCTCTCAGTTTCAGAGCTGCGCACTGAATTTCGGTGCTGTACGGCTTCGTTCTTCGCGTCTCAGCCTCTGCCGAGCTCTCCGGCTCCCGGAGGGGAAGAAGCGGCTTTTCGTGCACATAGCTTTCTGCCGGTCATGGTTCCCTCCAAACCGTGGCTTCTGCCGAAAGACACCTGGGACCGGCACCTACCTTTGGAGAGCTGCGTATGCCCGTCCTCTGCTCCTCTTGCTGCTTACAGCTTAGCGAAAAAGTTTTTCAACGCATTTTCTCAAAAAGAAACTGTGCCAGATCAGCAAACGTCCTACAATATTTTTCATGAAGGTAGTCGAGTTCTTCCCATCTTCTGGGGAAAAGAAATGTAAAATTGGCCAGGGAGTGCTGCATAAGGTTTAGAAGGTTGCAAAAGAAGGTTGTCCAAGAACTTTTTCCCTTGTTATGGTAATGAAAGAATAAACTGTTGGAAAGTTGTTAGTTCCTGTCTTCTCTCAGTTTGAAAGCTGCGCACAAAATTTCAGTGCTGTACGGCTTCGTTCGTGGCGTCTCAGCATCTGCCGAGCTCTCCAGTTCCCGGAGGGGAAGAAGCAGCGTTTTCGCGCACAGAGCTTTCTGCCCGTTGCGGTTCCCTCCAGACCGCAGCATCTGCCAAAAGACGCCCGGGACCGGCATCTACCTTTGGAGAGCTGCGTATGCCCATCTTCTGCGTCTCTTGCCGCCTACACCTTAGCGAAAAGCTTTTCCAATCATTTTCTCAAAAAGAAACTGTGCCAGCACAGCAAGCGACCCACGACGTTTTCCATGAAGGTAGTCGAGTTCTTTCCAACTGCTGGAGAAAAGAAAAAGCAAGATTAGCCATGGAGTGCTGCATTTGGTTTAGAAGGATGCAAAAGAAAGTTGTCCAAGAACTTTTTTCCTACTAGTGGTAATGAAAGATTGAACTGTTGGAAAGTGGTTAGTTCCTGTCTTCTCTCAGTTTGAGAGCTGCGCACTGAATTTTGGTGCTGTACGGCTTCGTTCGTGGCGTCTCAGCATCTGCCGAACTCTCTGGCTCCCTGAGGCGAAGAAGCGGCTTTTTCGCGCTCAGAGCTTTCTGCCCGTCGTGGTTCCCTCCGGACCGCGTCTTCTGCCAAAAGACGCCCGGGACCGGCACCTACCTTCAGAGAGCTGCGTATGCGCGTCTTCTGCGTCTCTTGCCACCTACGGCTTAGCGAAAAAATTTTTCGACGCATTTTCTCAAAAAGAAACTGTGCCAGATCTGCAAACGTCCTACGACGTTTTTCATGAAGGTAGTGGAGTTATTTTTATGTCCTGGAGAAAAGAAAAAGTAAGATTGGCCAGGGAGTGCTGCATAAGGTTTAGAAGGATGCAAAAGAAAGTTGTCCAGGAACTTTTACCCTAGTTATGGTAATGGAAGTTTAAACACTTGGAAAGTGGTTAGTTCCTGCCTTGTCTCAGTTTGAAAGATGCGCACTCAATCCCGGGGCTGTACGGCTTCGTTCTTCGCGTCTCAGCATCTGCCGAGCTCTCTGGCTCCCGGAGGGGAAGAATCGGCTTATTCACGCACAGAGCTTTCTGCCGGTCATGGTTCCCTCCAATCCGCGGCTTCTTCCGAAAGACGCCTGGGACCAGTACCTACCTTCTGATAGCTGCGCATGCCCGTCTTCTGCTTCTCTTGCCGCTTACAGCTTAGCAAAAAAGTTTTTCAAAGCATTTTCTCAAAAAGAAACTGTGCCAGATCAGCAAACGTCCTACGACGTTTTTCATGGATGTAGTCGTGTTTTTTTTAACGTCTGGAGAAAAGAAAAAGTAAGATTGGCCAGGGAGTGCTGCATTAGGTTTAGAAGGATGCAAAAGAAACTTGTCCAAGAACTTTTTCCCTACTTATGGTAATGAAAGATTAAACTGTTGGAAAGTGGTTATTTCCAGTCTTCTCTCCGTTTGAAAGCTGCGCACTGAATTTCGGTGCTGTACAACTTCGTACTTCGCGTCTCAGCATCTGCCGAGCTCTCCGGCTCCTGCAGGCGAAGAAGCGGCTTTTTCACGCGCAGAGCTTTCTGCCGGTCATGGTTCCCTCCAAAACGCGGCTTCTGTCGAAAGTCGCCCGGGACCGGCACCTACCTTCTGACAGCTGTGCATGCCCATCTTCTGCGTCTCTTGCATCCTACACCTTAGCGAAAAAGTTTTTCAACGCATTTTCTCAAAAAGAAACTGTGCCAGATCAGCAAACGTCCTACGACGTTTTTCATAAAGGTAGTGGAGTTATTTTTATCTCCTGGAGAAAGGAATAAGTAAGATTGTCCAGGGAGTGCTGCATAAGGTTTAGAAGGATGCAAAAGAAAGTTGTCCAAGACCTTTTTCCCTACTTATGGTAATGAAAGATTAAACTGTAGGAAAAAGGTTAGTTCCTGTCTTCTCTCAATTTAAGAGCTGCGCACAAAATTTCGGTGCTGTACGGCTTCGTTCATGGCGTCTCAGCATCTGCCGAGCTCTTCGGCTCCCGCAGGTGAAGAAGCGGCGTTTTCGCGCACAGAGCTTTCTGCCCGTCGCGGGTCCGTCCAGACCGCAGCTTCTGCCGAAAGACACCTGGGACCGGCACCTACCTTTGGAGAGCTGCGTATGCCCGTCTTCTGCTTCTCTTGCATCCTACACCTTAGCGAAAAGCTTTTCAACGCATTTTCTCAAAAAGAAACTGTGCCAGCACAGCAAGCGTCCCACGACGTTTTCCATGAAGTTAGTCGAGTTCTTTCCAGCTCCTGGAGAAAAGAAAAAGCAAGATTAGCCAGGGAGTGCTGCATAAGGTTTAGAAGGATGCAAAAGAAACTTGTCCAAGGACTTTTCTCCTACTAGTGGTAATGAAAGATTAAACTGTTGGAAAGTGGTTAGTTCGTGTCTTCTCTCAGTTTCAGAGCTGCGCACTGAATTTCGGTGCTGTACGGCTTCGTTCTTCGCGTCTCAGCCTCTGCCGAGCTCTCCGGCTCCCGGAGGGGAAGAAGCGGCTTTTCGTGCACATAGCTTTCTGCCGGTCATGGTTCCCTCCAAACCGTGGCTTCTGCCGAAAGACACCTGGGACCGGCACCTACCTTTGGAGAGCTGCGTATGCCCGTCCTCTGCTCCTCTTGCTGCTTACAGCTTAGCGAAAAAGTTTTTCAACGCATTTTCTCAAAAAGAAACTGTGCCAGATCAGCAAACGTCCTACAATATTTTTCATGAAGGTAGTCGAGTTCTTCCCATCTTCTGGGGAAAAGAAATGTAAAATTGGCCAGGGAGTGCTGCATAAGGTTTAGAAGGATGCAAAAGAAGGTTGTCCAAGAACTTTTTCCCTTGTTATGGTAATGAAAGAATAAACTGTTGGAAAGTTGTTAGTTCCTGTCTTCTCTCAGTTTGAAAGCTGCGCACAAAATTTCAGTGCTGTACGGCTTCGTTCGTGGCGTCTCAGCATCTGCCGAGCTCTCCAGTTCCCGGAGGGGAAGAAGCAGCGTTTTCGCGCACAGAGCTTTCTGCCCGTTGCGGTTCCCTCCAGACCGCAGCATCTGCCGAAAGACGCCCGGGACCGGCATCTACCTTTGGAGAGCTGCGTATGCCCATCTTCTGCGTCTCTTGCCGCCTACACCTTAGCGAAAAGCTTTTCCAATCATTTTCTCAAAAAGAAACTGTGCCAGCACAGCAAGCGACCCACGACGTTTTCCATGAAGGTAGTCGAGTTCTTTCCAACTGCTGGAGAAAAGAAAAAGCAAGATTAGCCATGGAGTGCTGCATTTGGTTTAGAAGGATGCAAAAGAAAGTTGTCCAAGAACTTTTTTCCTACTAGTGGTAATGAAAGATTGAACTGTTGGAAAGTGGTTAGTTCCTGTCTTCTCTCAGTTTGAGAGCTGCGCACTGAATTTCGGTGCTGTACGGCTTCGTTCGTGGCGTCTCAGCATCTGCCGAACTCTCTGGCTCCCGAGGCGAAGAAGCGGCTTTTTCGCGCTCAGAGCTTTCTGCCCGTCGTGGTTCCCTCCGGACCGCGTCTTCTGCCAAAAGACGCCCGGGACCGGCACCTACCTTCAGAGAGCTGCGTATGCGCGTCTTCTGCGTCTCTTGCCACCTACGGCTTAGCGAAAAAATTTTTCGACGCATTTTCTCAAAAAGAAACTGTGCCAGATCTGCAAACGTCCTACGACGTTTTTCATGAAGGTAGTGGAGTTATTTTTATGTCCTGGAGAAAAGAAAAAGTAAGATTGGCCAGGGAGTGCTGCATAAGGTTTAGAAGGATGCAAAAGAAAGTTGTCCAGGAACTTTTACCCTAGTTATGGTAATGGAAGTTTAAACACTTGGAAAGTGGTTAGTTCCTGCCTTGTCTCAGCTTGAAAGATGCGCACTCAATCCCGGGGCTGTACGGCTTCGTTCGTGGCGTCTCAGCATCTGCCGAGCTCTCTGGCTCCCGGAGGGGAAGAATCGGCTTATTCACGCACAGAGCTTTCTGCCGGTCATGGTTCCCTCCAATCCGCGGCTTCTTCCGAAAGACGCCTGGGACCAGTACCTACCTTCTGATAGCTGCGCATGCCCGTCTTCTGCTTCTCTTGCCGCTTACAGCTTAGCAAAAAAGTTTTTCAAAGCATTTTCTCAAAAAGAAACTGTGCCAGATCAGCAAACGTCCTACGACGTTTTTCATGGATGTAGTCGTGTTTTTTTTAACGCCTGGAGAAAAGAAAAAGTAAGATTGGCCAGGGAGTGCTGCATTAGGTTTAGAAGGATGCAAAAGAAACTTGTCCAAGAACTTTTTCCCTACTTATGGTAATGAAAGATTAAACTGTTGGAAAGTGGTTATTTCCAGTCTTCTCTCCGTTTGAAAGCTGCGCACTGAATTTCGGTGCTGTACAACTTCGTACTTCGCGTCTCAGCATCTGCCGAGCTCTCCGGCTCCCGGAGGCAAAGAAGCGGCTTTTTCGCGCGCAGAGCTTTCTGCCGGTCATGGTTCCCTCCAAAACGCGGCTTCTGTCGAAAGTCGCCCGGGACCGGCACCTACCTTCTGACAGCTGTGCATGCCCATCTTCTGCGTCTCTTGCATCCTACACCTTAGCGAAAAAGTTTTTCAACGCATTTTCTCAAAAAGAAACTGTGCCAGATCAGCAAACGTCCTACGACGTTTTTCATAAAGGTAGTGGAGTTATTTTTATCTCCTGGAGAAAGGAATAAGTAAGATTGTCCAGGGAGTGCTGCATAAGGTTTAGAAGGATGCAAAAGAAAGTTGTCCAAGACCTTTTTCCCTACTTATGGTAATGAAAGATTAAACTGTAGGAAAAAGGTTAGTTCCTGTCTTCTCTCAATTTAAGAGCTGCGCACAAAATTTCGGTGCTGTACGGCTTCGTTCATGGCGTCTCAGCATCTGCCGAGCTCTTCGGCTCCCGCAGGCGAAGAAGCGGCGTTTTCGCGCACAGAGCTTTCTGCCCGTCGCGGGTCCGTCCAGACCGCAGCTTCTGCCGAAAGACACCTGGGACCGGCACCTACCTTTGGAGAGCTGCGTATGCCCGTCTTCTGCTTCTCTTGCATCCTACACCTTAGCGAAAAGCTTTTCAACGCATTTTCTCAAAAAGAAACTGTGCCAGCACAGCAAGCGTCCCACGACGTTTTCCATGAAGTTAGTCGAGTTCTTTCCAGCTCCTGGAGAAAAGAAAAAGCAAGATTAGCCAGGGAGTGCTGCATAAGGTTTAGAAGGATGCAAAAGAAACTTGTCCAAGGACTTTTCTCCTACTAGTGGTAATGAAAGATTAAACTGTTGGAAAGTGGTTAGTTCGTGTCTTCTCTCAGTTTCAGAGCTGCGCACTGAATTTCGGTGCTGTACGGCTTCGTTCTTCGCGTCTCAGCCTCTGCCGAGCTCTCCGGCTCCCGGAGGGGAAGAAGCGGCTTTTCGTGCACATAGCTTTCTGCCCGTCGCGGTTCCCTACAGACCGCAGCATCTGCCGAAAGACGCCCGGGACCGGCACCTACCTTCAGAGAGCTGCGTATGCCCGTCTTCTGCGTCTCTTGCCGCCTACAGCTTAGCGAAAAAGTTTTTCAAAGCATTTTCTCAAAAAGAAACTGTGCCAGATCAGCAAACATCCTACGACGTTTTTCATGAAGGTAGTGGAGTTATTTTTATCTCCTGGTGAAAGGAATAAGTAAGATTGGCCAGGGAGTGCTGCATAAGGTTTAGAAGGATGCAAAAGAAACTTGTCCAAGACTTTTTTCCCTAGTTATGGTAATGAAAGAATAAACTGTTGGAAAGTTGTTAGTTCCTGTCTTCTCTCAGTTTGAAAGCTGCACAAAAAAATTTCAGTGCTGTACGGCTTCGTTCGTGGCGTCACAGCATCTGCCGAGCTCTCCAGCTCCCGGAGTTGAAGAAGCGGCGTTTTCGCGCACAGAGCTTTCTGCCGGTCGCGGTTCCCTCCAGACCGCAGCATCTGCCAAAAGACGCCCAGGACCGGCATCTACCTTTGGAGAGCTGCGTATGCCCATCTTCTGCGTCTCTTGCCGCCTACACCTTAGCGAAAAGCTTTTCTAAGCATTTTCTCAAAAAGAAACTGTGCCAGCACAGCAAGCGACCCACGACGTTTTCCATGAAGGTAGTCGAGTTCTTTCCAACTGCTGGAGAAAAGAAAAAGCAAGATTAGCCATGGAGTGCTGCATTTGGTTTAGAAGGATGCAAAAGAAAGTTGTCCAAGAACTTTTTTCCTACTAGTGGTAATGAAAGATTGAACTGTTAGAAAGTGGTTAGTTCCTGTCTTCTCTCAGTTAGAGAGCTGCGCACTGAATTTCGGTGCTGTACGGCTTCGTTCATGGCGTCTCAGCATCTGCCGAGCTCTCTGGCTCCCTGAGGCGAAGAAGCGGCTTTTTCGCGCGCAGAGCTTTCTGCCGGTCATGGTTCCCTCCAAACCGCGGCTTCCTCCGAAAGACGCCTGGGACCGGCACCTACCTTCTGACAGCTGCGCATGCCCATCTTCTGCGTCTCTTGCCGCTTACAGCTTAGCGAAAAAGTTTTTCAAAGCATTTTCTCAAAAAGAAACTGTGCCAGATCAGCAAACGTCCTACGACGTTTTTCATGGATGTAGTCGAGTTTTTTTTATCGCCTGGAGAAAAGAAAAAGTAAGATTGTCCAGGGAGGTGCTGCATAAGTTTTAGAAGGATGCAAAAGAAACTTGTCCAAGAACTTTTTCCCTAGTTATGGTAATGAAAGATTAAACTGTTGGAAAGTGGTTAGTTCCTGTCTTCTCTCAGTTTGAGAGCTGCACACTCAATCCCGGTGCTGTACGGCTTCGTTCATGGCGTCTCAGCATCTGCCGAGCTCTCCGGCTCCCGTATGCGAAGAAGCGGCGTTTTCGCGCACAGAGCTTTCTGCCGGTCGCGGTTCCCTCCAGACCGCAGCATCTGCCGAAAGACGCCCGGGACCGGCACCTACCTTTGGAGAGCTGCGCATGCCCGCCTTCTGCGTCTCTTGCCGCCTACACCTTAGCGAAAAGCTTTTCCACGCATTTTCTCAAAAAGAAACTGTGCCAGCACAGCAAGCGTCCCACGACGTTTTCCATGATTGTAGTCGAGTTCTTACCATCTCCGAGAGGAAAAGAAAAAGATTGGCCACGGAGTGCTGCATTAGGTTTAGAAGGATGCAAAAGAAAGTTGTCCAAGAACTTTTTTCCAACTTATGGTAATGGAAGTTTAAACTGTTGGAAAGTCGTTAGTTCTTGTATTCTCTCAGTTTGAAAGCTGCGCACTCAATCCCGGTGCTGTACGGCTTTGTTCGTGGCGTCTCAGCATCTGCCGAGCTCTCCGGCTCCCGGAGGGGAAGAAGCGGCTTTTTCGCGCCCAGAGCTTTCTGCCGGTCGCGGTTCCCTACAGACCGCGGCTTCTGCCGAAAGACACCTGGGACCGGCACCTACCTTCAGAGAGCTGCGTATGCGCGTCTTCTGCGTCTCTTGCATCCTACACCTTAGCGAAAAAGTTTTTCAAAGCATTTTCTCAAAAAGAAACTGTGCCAGATCAGCAAACGTCCTACGACGTTTTTCATGAAGGTAGTGGAGTTATTTTTATCTCCTGGAGAAAGGAATAAGTAAGATTGTCCAGGGAGTGCTGCATTAGGTTTAGAAGGATGCAAAAGAAAGTTGTCCAAGACCTTTTTCCCTAGTTATGGTAATGAAAGAATAAACTGTTGGAAAGTTGTTAGCTCCTGTCTTCTCTCAATTTGAGAGCTGCGCACTGAATTTCAGTGCTGTACGGCTTCGTTCGTGGTGTCTCAGAATCTGCCGAGCTCTCCAGCTCCTGGAGTTGAAGAAGCGGCACTTTCGCGCACAGAGCTTTCTGCCGGTCACGGTTCCCTACAGACAGCAGCATCTGCCGAAAGACGCTCGGGACCGGCGCCTACCTTTGGAGAGCTGCATATGCCCGTCTTCTGCGTCTCTTGCCGCCTACACCTTATCGAAAAGCTTTTCTAAGCATTTTCTCAAAAAGAAACTGTGCCAGCACATCAAGCGTCCCACGACGTTTTCCATGAAGGTAGTCGAGTCCTTTCCAACTGCCGGAAAAAGAAAAAGCAAGATTAGCCAGGGAGTGCTGCATTAGGTTTAGAAGGATGCAAAAGAAAGTTGTCCAAGAACTTTTTCCCTAGTTCTGGTAATGGAAGTTTAAACACTTGGAAAGTGGTTAGTTCCTGTCTTGTCTCAGTTTGAAAGCTGCGCACTCAATCCCGGGGCTGTACGGCTTCGTTCTTCGCGTCTCAGCATCTGCCGAGCTCTCCGGCTGCCGCAGGCGAAGAAGCGGCATTTTCGCGCACAGAGCTTTCTGCCGGTCATGGTTCCCTCCAAACCGCGGCTTCTGCCGAAAGTCGCCCGGGACCGGCACCTACCTTCTGACAGCTGTGCATGCCCGTCTTCTGCGTCTCTTGCCGCTTACAGCTTAGCGAAAAAGTTTTTCAAAGCATTTTCTCAAAAAGAAACTGTGCCAGATCAGCAAACGTCCTACGACGTTTTTCATGAAGGTAGTCGTGTTTTTTTTAACGCCTGGAGAAAAGAAAAAGTAAGATTGGCCAGGGAGTGCTGCATTAGGTTTAGAAGGATGCAAAAGAAACTTGTCCAAGAACTTTTTCCCTACTTATGGTAATGAAAGATTAAACTGTTGGAAAATGGTTAGTTCCTGTCTTCTCTCAGTTTGAGAGCTGCGCACTCAATCCCGGTGCTGTACGGCTCGTTCGTGGCGTCTCAGCATCTGCCGAGCTCTCCGGCTCCCAGAGGCAAAGAAGCGGCTTTTTCGCGCACAGAGCTTTCTGCCGGTCATGGTTCCCTCCAAACCGCGGCTTCTGCCGAAAGCCACCTGGGACCGGCACCTACCTTTGGAGAGCTGCGTATGCCCGTCCTCTGCTTCTCTTGCTGCTTACAGCTTAGCGAAAAAGTTTTTCAACGCATTTTCTCAAAAAGAAACTGTGCCAGCACAGCAAGCGTCCCACGACGTTTTCCATGATGGTAGTCGAGCTCTTTCCAACTCCTGGAGAAAAGAAAAAGCAAGATTAGCCAGGGAGTGCTGCATTAGGTTTAGAAGGATGCAAAAGAAAGTTGTCCAAGAACTGTTTTCCTAATTATGGCGAAAGAATAAACTGTTGGAAAGTTGTTAGTTCCTGTCTTCTCTCAATTTGAGAGCTGCGCACTGAATTTCGGTGCTCTACGGCTTCGTTCGTGGCGTCTCAG
The DNA here is from genome assembly GCF_027477595.1 of Haemorhous mexicanus. Classification (NCBI taxonomy): domain Eukaryota; kingdom Metazoa; phylum Chordata; class Aves; order Passeriformes; family Fringillidae; genus Haemorhous; species Haemorhous mexicanus. Next base: position 19,132,250 of record NC_082345.1, on the reverse strand, counting down.
CATCTGCCTAGCTCTCCGGCTCCCAGAGTTGAAGAAGCGGCGTTTTCGCGCACAGAGCTTTCTGCCGGTCGCGGTTCCCTACAGACGGCAGCATCAGCCGAAAGACGCCCGGGACCGGCACCTACCTTTGGAGAGCTGCGCATGCCCGCCTTCTGCGTCTCTTGCCGCCTACACCTTAGCGAAAAGCTTTTCCACGCATTTTCTCAAAAAGAAACTGTGCCAGCACAGCAAGCGACCCACGACGTTTTCCATGATTGTAGTCGAGTTCTTACCATCTCCGAGAGGAAAAGAAAAAGATTGGCCACGGAGTGCTGCATTAGGTTTAGAAGGAAGCAAAAGAAAGTTGTCCAAGAACTTTTTTCCAACTTATGGTAATGGAAGTTTAAACTGTTGGAAAGTCGTTAGTTCTTGTATTCTCTCAGTTTGAAAGCTGCGCACTCAATCCCGGTGCTGTACGGCTTCGTTCGTGGCGTCTCAGCATCTGCCGAGCTCTCTGGCTCCCGTATGCGAAGAAGCGGCGTTTTCGCGCACAGAGCTTTCTGCCCGTCGCGGTTCCCTCCAGACCGCAGCATCTGCCGAAAGCCGCCCGGGACCAGCACCTACCTTTGGAGAGCTGCGTATGCCCGTCTTCTGCGTCTCTTGCCGCCTACAGCTTAGCGAAAAAGATTTTCGACGCATTTTCTCAAAAATAAACTGTGCCAGCACAGCAAGCGTCCCACGACGTTTTCCATGATGATAGTCGAGCTCTTTCCAACTCCTGGAGAAAAGAAAAAGCAAGATTAGCCAGGGAGTGCTGCATTAGGTTTAGAAGGATGCAAAAGAAAGTTGTCCAAGAACTGTTTTCCTAATTATGGTAATGAAAGAATAAACTGTTGGAAAGTTGTTAGTTCCTGTCTTCTCTCAATTTGAGAGCTGCGCACTGAATTTCGGTGCTCTACGGCTTCGTTCGTGGCGTCTCAGCATCTGCCTAGCTCTCCGGCTCCCAGAGTTGAAGAAGCGGCGTTTTCGCGCACAGAGCTTTCTGCCGGTCGCGGTTCCCTACAGATGGCAGCATCAGCCGAAAGACGCCCGGGACCGGCACCTACCTTTGGAGAGCTGCGCATGCCCGCCTTCTGCGTCTCTTGCCGCCTACACCTTAGCGAAAAGCTTTTCCACGCATTTTCTCAAAAAGAAACTGTGCCAGCACAGCAAGCGACCCACGACGTTTTCCATGATTGTAGTCGAGTTCTTACCATCTCCGAGAGGAAAAGAAAAAGATTGGCCACGGAGTGCTGCATTAGGTTTAGAAGGATGCAAAAGAAAGTTGTCCAAGAACTTTTTTCCAACTTATGGTAATGGAAGTTTAAACTGTTGGAAAGTCGTTAGTTCTTGTATTCTCTCAGTTTGAAAGCTGCGCACTCAATCCCGGTGCTGTACGGCTTTGTTCGTGGCGTCTCAGCATCTGCCGAGCTCTCCGGCTCCCAGAGGGGAAGAAGCGGCTTTTTCGCGCACAGAGCTTTCTGCCGGTCGCGGTTCCCGACAGACCGCGGCTTCTGCCGAAAGACACCTGGGACCGGCACCTACCTTTGGAGAGCTGCGTATGCGCGTCTTCTGCGTCTCTTGCATCCTACAACTTAGCGAAAAAGTTTTTCAAGGCATTTTCTCAAAAAGAAACTGTGCCAGATCAGCAAACGTCCTACGACGTTTTTCATGAAGGTAGTGGAGTTATTTTTATCTCCTGGAGAAAGGAATAAGTAAGATTGTCCAGGGAGTGCTGCATTAGGTTTAGAAGGATGCAAAAGAAAGTTGTCCAAGACCTTTTTCCCTAGTTATGGTAATGAAAGAATAAACTGTTGGAAAGTTGTTAGCTCCTGTCTTCTCTCAATTTGAGAGCTGCGCACTGAATTTCAGGGCTGTACGGCTTCGTTCGTGGTGTCTCAGAATCTGCCGAGCTCTCCAGCTCCTGGAGTTGAAGAAGCGGCACTTTCGCGCACAGACCTTTCTGCCGGTTGCGGTTCCCTACAGACAGCAGCATCTGCCGAAAGACACTCGGGACTGGCACCTACCTTTGGAGAGCTGCATATGCCCGTCTTCTGCGTCTCTTGCCGCCTACACCTTATCGAAAAGCTTTTCTAAGCATTTTCTCAAAAAGAAACTGTGCCAGCACAGCAAGCGACCCACGACGTTTTCCATGATTGTAGTCGAGTTCTTACCATCTCCGAGAGGAAAAGAAAAAGATTGGCCACGGAGTGTTGCATTAGGTTTAGAAGGAAGCAAAAGAAAGTTGTCCAAGAACTTTTTCCAACTTATGGTAATGGAAGTTTAAACACTTGGAAAGTCGTTAGTTCTTGTATTCTCTCAGTTTGAAAGCTGCGCACTCAATCCCGGTGCTGTACGGCTTCGTTCGTGGCGTCTCAGCATCTGCCGAGCTCTCCGGCTCCCGGAGGGGAAGAAGCGGCTTTTTCGCGCACAGAGCTTTCTGCCCGTCGCGGTTCCCTACAAACCGCGGCTTCTGCCGAAAGACACCTGGGACCGGCACCTACCTTTGGAGAGCTGCGTATGCGCGTCTTCTGCGTCTCTTGCATCCTACACCTTAGCGAAAAAGTTTTTCAAAGCATTTTCTCAAAAAGAAACTGTGCCAGATCAGCAAACGTCCTACGACGTTTTTCATGAAGGTAGTCGTGTTTTTTTTAACGCCTGGAGAAAAGAAAAAGTAAGATTGGCCAGGGAGTGCTGCATTAGGTTTAGAAGGATGCAAAAGAAACTTGTCCAATAACTTTTTCCCTAGTTATGGTAATGAAAGATTAAACTGTTGGAAAGTGGTTAGTTCCGTTCTTCTCTCAGTTTGAGAGCTGCGCACTCAATCCCGGTGCTGTACGGCTCGTTCGTGGCGTCTCAGCATCTGCCGAGCTCTCCGGCTCCCGGAGGCAAAGAAGCGGCTTTTTCGCGCACAGAGCTTTCTGCCGGTCATGGTTCCCTCCAAACCGCGGCTTCTGCCGAAAGACACCTGGGACCGGCACCTACCTTTGGAGAGCTGCGTATGCCCGTCCTCTGCGTCTCTTGCATCCTACAACTTAGCGAAAAAGTTTTTCAAGGCATTTTCTCAAAAAGAAACTGTGCCAGATCAGCAAACGTCCTACGACGTTTTTCATGAAGGTAGTGGAGTTTTTTTTTATCTCCTGGAGAAAGGAATAAGTAAGATTGTCCAGGGAGTGCTGCATTAGGTTTAGAAGGATGCAAAAGAAAGTTGTCCAAGACCTTTTTCCCTAGTTATGGTAATGAAAGAATAAACTGTTGGAAAGTTGTTAGCTCCTGTCTTCTCTCAATTTGAGAGCTGTGCACTGAATTTCAGTGCTGTACGGCTTCGTTCGTGGTGTCTCAGCATCTGCCGAGCTCTCCAGCTCCTGGAGTTGAAGAAGCGGCACTTTCGCGCACAGAGCTTTCTGCCGGTTGCGGTTCCCTACAGACAGCAGCATCTGCCGAAAGACGCCCGGGAGCCGCACCTACCTTTGGAGAGCTGCGTATGCCCATCTTCTGCGTCTCTTGCCGCCTACACCTTAGCAAAAAGCTTTTCTAAGCATTTTCTCAAAAAGAAACTGTGCCAGCACATCAAGCGTCCCACGACGTTTTCCATGAAGGTAGTCGAGTTCTTTCCAACTGCTGGAGAAAAGAAAAAGCAAGATTAGCCAGGGAGTGCTGCATTAGGTTTAGAAGGATGCAAAAGAAAGTTGTCCAAGAACTTTTTCCCTAGTTCTGGTAATGGAAGTTTAAACACTTGGAAAGTGGTTAGTTCCTGCCTTGTCTCAGTTTGAAAGCTGCGCACTCAATCCCGGGGCTGTACGGCTTCGTTCTTCGCGTCTCAGCATCTGCCGAGCTCTCCGGCTCCCTGAGGCGAAGAAGCGGCATTTTCGCGCACAGAGCTTTCTGCCGGTCATGGTTCCCTCCAAACCGCGGCTTCTTCCGAAAGTCGCCCGGGACCGGCACCTACCTTCTGACAGCTGTGCATGCCCGTCTTCTGCGTCTCTTGCCGCTTACAGCTTAGCGAAAAAGTTTTTCAAAGCATTTTCTCAAAAAGAAACTGTGCCAGATCAGCAAACGTCCTACGACGTTTTTCATGAAGGTAGTCGTGTTTTTTTTAACGCCTGGAGAAAAGAAAAAGTAAGATTGGCCAGGGAGTGCTGCATTAGGTTTAGAAGGATTCAAAAGAAACTTGTCCAATAACTTTTTCCCTAGTTATGGTAATGAAAGATTAAACTGTTGGAAAGTGGTTAGTTCCTGTCTTCTCTCAGTTTGAGAGCTGCGCACTCAATCCCGGTGCTGTACGGCTCGTTCGTGGCGTCTCAGCATCTGCCCAGCTCTCCGGCTCCCGGAGGCGAAGAAGCGGCTTTTTCGCGCACAGAGCTTTCTGCCGGTCATGGTTCCCTCCAAACCGCGGCTTCTGCCGAAAGACACCTGGGACCGGCACCTACCTTTGGAGAGCTGCGTATGCCCGTCCTCTGCTTCTCTTGCTGCTTACAGCTTAGCGAAAAAGTTTTTCAACGCATTTTCTCAAAAAGAAACTGTGCCAGCACAGCAAGCGTCCCACGACGTTTTCCATGATGGTAGTCGAGTTCTTTCCAACTCCTGGAGAAAAGAAAAAGCAAGATTAGCCAGGGAGTGCTGCATTAGGTTTAGAAGGATGCAAAAGAAAGTTGTCCAAGAACTGTTTTCCTAATTATGGTAATGAAAGAATAAACTGTTGGAAAGTTGTTAGTTCCTGTCTTCTCTCAATTTGAGAGCTGCGCACTGAATTTCGGTGCTCTACGGCTTCGTTCGTGGCGTCTCAGCATCTGCCTAGCTCTCCGGCTCCCAGAGTTGAAGAAGCGGCGTTTTCGCGCACAGAGCTTTCTGCCGGTCGCGGTTCCCTACAGATGGCAGCATCAGCCGAAAGACGCCCGGGACCGGCACCTACCTTTGGAGAGCTGCGCATGCCCGCCTTCTGCGTCTCTTGCCGCCTACACCTTAGCGAAAAGCTTTTCCACGCATTTTCTCAAAAAGAAACTGTGCCAGCACAGCAAGCGTCCCTCGAAGGTTTTTATTATGCTACACTAGCACTTACCATATCCTGGAAAAAAGAAAAAATTAAGATTGGCCAGGGAGTACTTCATAAGGTTTTGAGAGATGCAAAAGAAAGTTGTCCAGGAACTTTTTCCCTACTTTTGGTAGAGTATGTTTAAACTGTTGCAAGGTGGTTAGTTATTATCTTCCCTAAGTTACAGAGCTGCGTACTTAACCCGGGTGCTGTGCGGCTTCGTTCTTCGCGTCTCAGCATCTGCCAAGCTCTCCGGCTCTCGGAGGCGAAGAAGCGGCTTTTTCACTCACAGAGCTTTCTGCTGGTCGCTGTGTGCTCCGGACCGCGGCTTCTGCCGAAAGACGCCCGGGACCAGCACCTACCTTCGGGGAGCTGTGTATGCCCATCTTCTGCGTCTCTTGCCGCCAACACCTTAGCGAAAAGCTTTTTCATGCTATCTCTCAAAAAGAAACTGTGCCAGCACAGCAAGCGTCCCACGACGTTTTTCATGAAGGTACTCGAGTTCTTACCGTCTCCGAGGAGAAAAGAAAAAGTAAGATTGGCCAGGGAGTGCTGCATCTTTCTGAAAATCTTTTTCACAAATTCTCTCGGGAAGAAACTTTCCCAGCATAGCAAACAGCCCCTGATTATGGCCTCATATTTTGCCTCTGCTATGGATTCCAGAGGTAATCTTTTTCATATTTAAGCTTCTAGTTGTTTTCAAATCGCCGCTCTCCATGTCCCCTCCTCCCCCGTGCAAATAGAGACATTACCTTGTAGGTATTAAATCCAGGCAATAGGAGAATCCAAGAAGAATACGCCTTGACTTTGAGAAGCAATGCCTGTTGAATCGAAAAAAGATAATCCCTTCTTTGAGACCCACAATTATACATCTGTGTGTGGGTGTGGGGGTGTATCTGTGTGTGTGAATGGGAAGTGTACTCACCCACAAACCAGAGGCAATATTCAGTAACCAACATATCGTAAGAGTGGATGCATATAATTTCCTGCTCTTTATTGATTTTTTATTTCAAATGTTCATTTGTTTTTACAGATTTTCTAGTCAGTTGAAAAATTCTTCTGTGTTTGTGTGAGAATAGAAACCTCCATAAAGCTTACTGTGTGCGGAGAATCCTTTGGACTAGATGATGACTATTTAGAAGATGATATATTCATCTGCATCAATGCATTTCCTTGTTTTGGAAATATTCTTGGTTTTCAAAGTAACAATTTTCAAGATGTATTTTTCGAAGGTGAAAAAATTGAGATCCGAATTGGTATCACAGAAATACAAAAAAAAAATCCATTAAAATCATCCGTTGCATCATTTCAATGCTGTCTTTTTGAATTTTCAAGAGCTACCTCTAAATCTCATACTAATATCTTTTAAATGCTCTGTCTTCACACAATTTTCTTCTTGATCCATTTCTAAGCTTCGAAATGATATTCAGGTAAGAGTCAATTACTGAAATTACTTCACATTTTACTAACTGAAATCACAGTGTAGGGAGGGAGGGAGGGATGGAGGAAGGAAGGGAAAGGAGGAAGAAAGGAAGAGAAAAAGGAAAGAAGGAAAGAAGGAAAGAAGGAAAGAAGGAAAGAAGGAAAGAAGGAAAGAAGGAAAGAAGGAAAGAAAGAAAGAAAGAAAGAAAGAAAGAAAGAAAGAAAGAAAGAAAGAAAGAAAGAAAGAAAGAAAGAAAGAAAGAAAGAAAGAAAGAAAGAAAGAAAAAAGAAAGAAAGATCATTCCCAAATATCTGAAACCTTAAAAATTATAAAATATTTGTGTGGATGATATTTAAGTGCTGAGACTGTTCCTACATATAATAATGCTAAAAGGAACTTCTATGTGAGTCCAAAATAGTTAAACTGGATGGCAGTTTCTCAGAATCAATAGTCTGTTTTTTCTATCTTCAGCTAGTTACTGCTACTGCACAGAATGACTATTACCACAGAATAACAGAATGGTTTGGATTGGAAGGGACCTTAAAATTCACCTCAATTCACCCCCCATGTCATTGGCAGGGACACCTTCCACTAGGCCGCCTTAAGCTCAAAGACCCATTCAAGCTGGCCTTGAACACTTCCAGGAATGGGTCACCCACATCATGTTCCAGTGTCTCACCAGCCTCCTGGCAAGGAATTTCTTCCCAATACCCAAAGGAAACATATACTCTTCAGGTTTTAAAGCCATCAACACTTTTCCTATCGCTCCATGCCCTTGTGTAGCTCATCTGCCTCCTTTTGCTAGGCTGCCTTCAGATCCTGGAGGACTGCTCTAACATTTGCTCAGAGTCTGCTCTTCTCCAGGTTGAGAAGATGCCTGGAGGACTCTGGCTTGATGACAGACTCCCTGAGCTACACTGGAGGCTCAGACCATTCTTCTTCTTGGAATTGGTGAAGGATGCACAAGCACTGCCGATTGTGCTTCATTGTGGTACAGGTAATAAACAGTTGATTGTTTTAATAAAAACACACTTGAAATGCTAAGAGCCAAATTTTAAAGCACAATTAATTGGAGAAAGATTCCTAAACTTGTGGCCGGTTTCCCCAATCCATCTATTGATTGTAAACGACATTCCTTGCTGTTGTTATGGTGCATGAACCAAAGCCAAGTGATGTCTACTACTTAAGACAGACGTTCTACCTGCTTACTAGAATATGTTCTTACCCTTTTAAAACAATCCCCCAAACATTAAGAACAAGAGATTACCTCATGAAGTAATGAAGTGCTTTGGTTGAAAGTAAATTGCATTTGAGGGAAACGGGTTTGGGGGCGAGCACAGGAAGATCTCAGAAGTAGAGTGCCAGCTTAGTTCTCTGCTTCAGAGATAAGTGAAGCAATTCAGCAATGTCTTTCTGTGAAAATAGTTTACAGATCTTTCTGCACAACAGCTAACAACCAGCATCAGAAATGTGTGCAAATAATAGACTACTCACTACAAGGTTGTCATCCATGAGTGGTAAGGCAACTCAGACTCATAGCAGTGGTTTTGCTCTTGTGCCTCTTAGAATAGACAGAAAAGAATGAGGAAAACTAATTTTTCCACCAAGTTTCTTTCAGTATTGGTTCCAAGACTATTTTCCTGCCCTCAGGAGACAGCAAAAACTCTAAAAAACTGAAATGCTTCAGAACTTGAAATGATCTGAATCACAAATATTTCTCCTCAAAAAAAATTAAATAGTAACTCATGAGGGTAAAACAGATCGAGCTATTTAAAGATGAATGTTCTATACATACTAAAACATTCCCAGAGATAACTATTGTGTCCCAAGTCTGTTTAAAAGTCCAGAGTTCCTGGTAAAAAACTTATATGCAGATGGGGTAGCTACATGATATTCTCTTTCCAGCTTAATTATACTCTTCACTCTCACCACCTCTACCAGTTGATTTCCGTAAGTTCTTAGAAAACAGTAATTTAACTTTTTTAGTTCTATGCAAAAAAATGACAGTGATAAGAGTTCTTTGCACTCCCTGTTTTCTGAGAAGCCTGACCATCAAGCCTTAGGAACTTGATCATGAGTTTTATTTCATCTCAAAGTAAATTTTAAGGGAGTGGCAGAGAGAATGGGAGCCTCAAGCAAAACAATTTAGGCTTCTAATTCTTGTATTGTCCTACTTACCTGCAAAAAGAACTGGAAAGAGGATAGATTCGAGTTAGCAGCAGTTGAACATTTGCACATACTCTTCCGCTAAAGAAGAGGTCAAGGATGGTTTTCTGGCCCTCCCTCCACAAGCTGCAGCTTCCTTCAAGGCACTTTCACCTGCTGTGGCATGGAGCCCTCCACCAGCTGCACTGTAGGTATGTGTTCTTCCATGGTTCTCTAGGGACTGCTGGGAGACAACCTGCTTCACTAGGATGTCTCCAGGGACTGCGGGGGATTCTTTGCTCTGTCAACTGGAACACCTCCACCTCCTTCTTGTCTTACTGTAGGATCACGGAGCTGCTTCCCATACTGCTTTTTCCCCTCACTTGCCACTGCCTATTCATATGTTTTGTGCTTTTGACAATATATTCTCACAGAGCCTGATGGGCTCAGTTGCAAAACTGTGTCTTGCTAGAAAATGACATGCTCTACAAAACCGTGATTTTATAGAAAAGAATAGTGGAAGTGCAAATATACCCCTAAAGGTCCGGAAAATTGACAGTGCTTCGTTGCAATACATCCCCTCATTTTGCCTTCTTTCTCCTTAAAATCTGGAAAGAATACTGGGCAGGAGACAGTGTTGTTTCAAGGAAAAGACTTTTTTAGGATTCTAGGGTGCATGTTCAACTTTCTTGAGAAAATTGAGAAAAGGCACTTTGTCTTTTGTGGTAAATATCATTAGGCAGTAGTGACAAATTCTGACCAACAAGAGCAGGTCAAAATCTGGTGAGATCAAGCAATACACCTTGAGTGGCCAGGACAGAACCATAGAGTCGTGGAATCAGTTGAATTGGAAGGGGCCCGTCAGGAGCATCAAGTCCAACTTCTGGCCCTGCATGGGACCTTCCTCAAGCATCACACCGGATGCCTGAGAGCAATGTCCCAAAGGTTCTTGAACTCAAGATAGGTGTGATGCTGTGACCACTCCCTGGAGAGACTCTTCCAGTGCCCAGCCATCCTCTGGTTAAAAAACTTTTTCCTGATACCGGACCTGACCCTCCCGTGACTCAGCTGCATACCATTTCTTCCAGTTCTGTCCTTGTAAACCTCATTTGAGAACTTTCTGATACCTTCATGTCTTTTTTCATTGTGGTACCCAAAACTGCCCCCAAGCACTCAAGGTGAGGCTGCCCCAGTACAGAGCAGAGCAGAGCAGAGCAGGACAATGCCCTGTCTTGCCCAGCTGGCGGTACTGTGCCTGGTGCACCCCAGGACAGGCTTGGCCCTCCTGGCTGCCAGGGCACTGCTGATGCACATTTAGCTTGCCATTGGCCAGGAGCCTGGCTTCCTTTCTGCAGTGCTTCTCTCCAGCCTCTGGCTCCCTACTCTATACACACACACAGCAGGATTGCCCTGTTCCAGGTGCTAAATCCAGCACTTGCCATCACACAACTCCCTAAGGTTGGGGATTGCCTGTGGGAATCCTTGAAAACAGAGGATTTTGGGAAAGCTGCAAAATGCAGGCCTCAGAGACAGCAGACCTGTGGTTGGAGCTAAGCAGTAGTCATAAGGTTTGTCAGCAGAAAAATTATAGAAGAAGTAGAGAAGTACGGACAAATAGAACAAGGGCCTGTGTATTAATGCTTGACCAGAAGAACTCCCTAAGCTACAGCAAAGTAGATCTAGCCAGATGTTAGGAAGTTCTAAGCTTTATAATGGAGCTCTGTGCATTCTATCTTAAGGCTTACAAGCAGGTCTTTTATTCAAAAGAAGCAAGCGTTCTTTGAACCAAAGTTATGTGTGCTTCTAGGGACCGGCTAGAACTAGTGTCAATATGCTTTTTGCTTTGTGGGATTGGTCAAAAAACTTTTCAAGTAAGTTGTAACATGAAGTTCTTTTTCTGCTGCTGGGGACGTGAGCTGCTGGCATCTTCCCACTGTCATAACCATGTCATGAGACTGATGTTGGAAAATACAACAGCTTGGGACGCCTTCCCCAGCAGTCCCGCCCCTTTCGTGATTTGTGCATAGACTCCCGGCCAGCCATAATTGCCCATCTCTCTTATTTGTCAAGATCTCTCTGCAGCGTCTCACTGGCCTCAAGGGAGTTAGTTGACAGCTCCTCCCAATGTAGTGTCTCTGGCAAACTTGCTTAATATTCCTTCAAGTGCCGAGTCCAAGTGGTTCAAAAGATGTTGAAGAGAAGTGGCCCAAGGATGATACTGTCTTAGCCACTGAAATTAGCGCTTCATGCTTCTTCTTGCTCCTTAGTGCAGAAATCACAGCAAATATCTTCTTTGTTTCTTTTCTATCCATGCAGATATCTTTGCTTATGCTCATAATTTTTATCCCAACAGCAGCTGACACGACATTTACATACAGAGCAAGAGCACGCTTTTCCTGCTGTTACTAGACTTAACAATTTTGCAATCTGTCAATCAGATACCTTTGCAACTGAAGTCAGACCTTCAGCATTTCTCATCAAAAGAGTAGAATGTCCTCAGAAGAAGAGAAAACTTTGCTGCATACTCTGTAAGCCTGCAGAATAGATCATAAGGAGTTAGCATCACAATCATTTAGGCACTGACCCTATACTTGAGCAGGGAAAAAACGTCAAAGAAGAGCTAATTAATGCAGCAACATAATCTAAGGAATAAAACAACTAGGATCTTCCAAACTGGTCCCTGCGGTAGAAATGTACTTGTAAGAATACAGAAGGTAAAAGATATGGTTTGGAAAGGCTATATCCTTGCTAAGCTAAGTTGGATCTCATCCTGTAGATGAAAGATCAAGAAGCTCAAAGTGGAGCTAGAGAGACATGTCCAGATCATGAGATAGAGCAAAGCATTTTTCAAGATAATTAGGCATTCTGGTGGACTGGGCAGTTAGGTTAAATCTGCCACACTTACTCACTTTTGGGGACTGAATTGTGGACTGCTAAACCATATCTGCTGCTCTAGAAAGTAAAAGAGACCCATCCAAATGGTATGGTTAGTGTGAAGACTCTCACTCTCTATTGCTAAACACTTCATAAGCTATTAACCGGTCATAGGAACAAAATGAAATAAAGCCATTATACCATATTGGAATGGAAAAATATGTTCAAAATATTTTTTTCCTTCTGTTTTCTTCCTCTTTTTTTTTTTTTTTTTTTAATCCCACAAGATATGATTCATAATTTCAACCATTCTGGAATGCTTTCAACAGATGAAGCCAGCATAGTATTTTTCTAACTGGCTCTTGCCCCTTACATTCTTCATTACTGTTTTGGAATATACTCCACAGTCATTTGATCTCAGTCACTTTTTTATCTCTTTCCCCCAAGACAAATTTTAAAGGACTACCTAACCACTAAAAATCATCATTTCTCTGGTTTCTCAAAGCTTTTTGAGAAAGTTGTTTTGTTTTTGTTTTTTCATATTGCATCATTCCTAATGTCTTCAGACCTACTACAAGTGGAAGTTAAAATAAATCTTATCTTAAAGAGACTGTTCAAGATAATGAACTGCCAGTCTTGGTAGTTGTATGTTTCTAAATCCTTTTGATTTCAAGGTTGCCTTCCTGAATGCTCAGTTTAATTAGAAAACATTGTGTTTCTAAAGGAGACCCAGTTCAATTGCTTCTGCAAATTCACCTTCATTTTGTAGGGTTGTACTTCAAGAAATCTTGTTCCATTCAAACATTAAAAGAATAGATTTGACATCATATGTGACCCTTTCATCTGTCGGAACGGCATTTCATTGCGTGAGTTTCACAGTTGCCTCAAAGAAGATTCCTTTCAATTTGCAAAGCATGTTATCTGAAGATCTGTCTGCTTTCTTCACTTGCTTGAATGGGAAGACATGGGAAATACATTCTGAATATTATCTTTTGTAGTCTACTTTTACCTACCAGTGTGCTTCTATTGACTAGAACCAATTTCAGCTGGAAAGAACATATTGTTCTGATCCCCTCATACAAAGGGTATGGTGATGGTCACTTAACTGATCTCGGAGGGCAAAAGACAAGATGGAAAGGGGATTGCAGTATCACTCAAAACAAATGCACCTTTATAGAATGACCACAGCAAATGCCTTAAAGGAATTAGGGAGAGGAAAGGAATAGAAAAGAGGGGGAGAAAGAGAGAGGGAGTATAGCTACCAAATGGAGAGAGTTGAAGTCCTCGCAGTGCAGCTGATGGAGTTCTCCTAGGGGAGATCTCAAAGTCCTGGTTATCTCAAGGTTCTATTATAGTCCATTGCTGAGGGGGGAAACAGATCTAGAAATGGCTGAGGGGGAGCAGATACAATAAAAAGCAAGTCTATTGAAATTGCTGAGGGGGAAAATGGTATTGAAGACAGGTACAGAGAGTCCATGTTCTCAGCAGGCGAAGTTAATATCAGCAGTGAGTGGGAGCTATTGTTTCAGGACTGGTTTCTATGGGAAACCAGTCTAGGTCCAGCAAACACATCTGCAGGCAACACTTAGCAGGCATTCTGCTTCAGTCAGGCCAGCACCCCTGGATCAGAATTACGGGGGTCTCAGCCTCAGTCCTTGGGAGGGGGGCTTCAATCTCCGTCCCTCACGGTGGTAGTGGAGCAGATGAAGGATTTTCCATGGGACAGCTACCACAGTTTCCCCAACAAGTTCATCTGGCCAAGAGGTGGGAAAATTCCTGGGCTGTTTTTCGCCAAACAGGTGCAAGCATATAGGTTGCGTCGCCCCTTGGCAAGCCCTGCTAGAAGCAGTCACTGTAGACACAGCTGCCAACAATCACTTGGCAGGCCAGAATTCTGCTCATGGGGCTCAGGATTTCTGGCATTCCTCCACCACCAGCAGGCCAGCATTCCGATCAGGGTCCTCAGTGTCCCGATGTCTGTCCTGGGGTCGGTTGTGAGGCAAACGCGGGGAACTTCGGACTGTCTTTCACATGGATGAGAAAATCTGTTTACTAAAATGGCCAAAAAGAATGCATAACATTTAGAATTGAGGAAAAATAAAAAACCAAAACCAAACTCAAAGCGTTTGGGCAATATCATTCTAGAGAATGCCATGTACCTATGAGAAGTACAAAAAACTTCTGTTTTCAAATGCACTTACAAATCACCATTTTGCATCTGGTTTGGTTTTTTTCTTGTTTGAAAGCTCTGGCACTTATCTGATTCCTTTTTGAGCTAGTTCAGCTCAATAATCTGGTACGAAAGCAGCTAAAAGTAAAGAGAAAAACCTATGGGGACCAGGATGCCACTTCAGCCATGTTGTCGTGAAGCATTAGGTCAGCCTTCTGCGTTGTAGAAATAGGTCTGTCATATATGAATATCAACGCATAGCACTATCTTCTTTTAAACTTTGTCCTTGCTACTGGGTTCCTGAATGATCAAGATGCTTTCAAACAAAACAACACCCAGCCCTCTAAGATACTCCCCAAAGTATTGGGATGGAATAACTTTATCAGGAGGAAGAGCTCGCTATGCAAAACCTGAATATGATGGCAAGAATGCTTTGTGGTGGATTACCATTGTTTGGGATTGTTTATCCCTTACCCCACCATGTAGGTATAGGAAAAAATTAGGTAGCCACAAGCTTTTACAGCTCTTCTTGTATTTTGGGATAGTAAGGATTTAGGGGAGTAAACAAAACTGTGGTTTTACTATTGGCTTTATTGCTCTTTCACTTTGAATTAACTGCTTTGCATGTCAGCTTACCCATCAGTATAAATGAGAAGAATATTATCTTCCTTCCTGCACAAAGGATGTTTCATTATGCCTGTGATGTCAGGGACATAAAAATGAAGAACATTGTGATTGAAAGGAAGCACTGGCATGCTCCAAGGTAACTGTAGTGAGCTGTGTTTCCTCCTCAGCTTCACTGTGATAGTAGAATTTTAATGAGCAGTTCCAAAACTTGGTCTTAGCATAGTCTGGTGACATATCTCAATAGAGCAGTGTCCTTGGGTGACTTTATGATGCTTGTATCCCCAGTCATCTGTTCTGTTAATGCTGGATATGATATTCTCTGCCTTTAAGACTAGTTCTGAGAGCAAAGGTGGGGAGAAGAAGAAGCACGGAGTTTGTTATCAGAGGCTGCACTCCTTAGAAAGCAACACTCTTCCACATTCTGCGCTGCACTGTGTTGTCTGGGCACTGACGGAGCAGAACAGAGCACTCATTTGCTTTTTAGCTGGTTTAGCTGGCTGAGGCAGAGTTTTCCCTGGACTGGTTTTTTTTTTTCCTTTCCCTTTTCTTGGAACGTTTCGAATCAGCTCCTGGACTGGGACCTGAGAAGCACTGGGAAGTTGCACTTTGTGGCCTACTGGGGTCTACTCTGGGCAGCAGCCTTCCCCATTGCCAGAGGGATTGATAACAGAGCGAGCACCCACAGGAGAGACTTTCTGATTTGTCATCTCTTCAGTGCGGCAAATGAGTTTTGTCATCTGGTATTGTTCGTTTTTTGTGCTTGGGAGTTCTTTGCCTGTTAAATAAAGAGCTTTTTCCCACTTTTCTCCTAGGAAATTTTCCCCAAACCAGTGGAGGGGAGGGGCCGTGTTGGTGGGCTTTCGGGTGGGGGAGGGTGGGGCTTTTTGAGGTTTTCTGCCAAATTTGCCCTAAACCAGGACAATCAGGATGTGCCACTTAGAGAATGATGGTTGGAACTCTGGTCGGAAAAGACCTTTAAGAACATTGAGTCTAAATGGAATTAGCAAATGCAACCATCAAGAAATGCTTTGCTGTTTGAAGAGAACGTGATTTATCTGGTAAGCTTTGCAAGTATTTGTGTCATCACAAGCACACATGTCCAATGCATTAGATGGGAATATAATAAGAAACCTGTGCAGATCAACAGAATGATTCTCAGGGTAGGATATTTGCAGGTTCCATCTTTCTTCTTGACTTCTTCAAAGGAATTCTTTTTAGAAAGTAATGATTGGAATTGTTACTCTTTTGACAGTTCTGAGTGTATTACTGACCTTTTTGGCATATGAATGCCAAACGGGTTAATTCACCTCGTTTTTCAGATAAAGACCGAGATTTAGTGTTGCTTCAGCTGGGGGCAGAAACATTGAAATCCTCCCGCCTCCTTCTTAGTCCCTAATTTCTATTACAAAATCAGTGCACAATCTTGTCCCTTAAGGTCCACTTAGCTCAGTTTATACCAACAGGGTGACATTAGCAGGGCTCACATGATGCTGCACACAGAAGCCCTCAGTGTGCAGCTCTAGCAGACAGTAATTCCATGCAGTTGGACAATCCCAGTGCTGACTTTGAATCACCAGAAGCATTCTTAGTAGAATGAGACAGATTTAATGGAGAGGTCTCTGCAGGAAGTGGCCTGAAGAAGACAGCAGAAATCCCAGCTGTGTGTTTGTAGAAATCAGTTGAATGCCATTTACAGAAAAAGATCTTTAAATCTAGCTAGCTTTTTCTGCAGATTATTTGTAAACTATATGCATTACATGGACAGTTTCACTGAGCATCTGAAATACAGCTGCGTTTAAGGGGATTGAATCAGGGTTGGGAAGCAGAGAAATAAAGCTTTTCAGGAATACCTGACATCCAAGTCCTGCCGAAATTTATCCATTTTTTATGTCCAGATGCTTTTTAAAATAATGGGTGACCATTTGGCTACCACATCGTTTTAATCAGAAATACAAAGAAAATTTTAAACTCAAATCTTTTATAGCTTGAATATTTTTCTTTGTTTATTTCCTGCTTTCCAATTCAGTTCTACAAATCATATGATTAGGTAATGAGAACTCATGCTGTATAAAAATATTTAATGCTATACTTCCAAGTTAAGGCCATGTATTTCCTGGAACTGTTTCAAAAAAAAAAAAAAAAAGCCTATCTGGATTCTTTCTTCCCCATGCTCATTATTAGATGAAAATCATTTCAATATTCTATTTTGACTTTAGATGGTGCAAGATTATATTCAGAAATGCAAGCCTCTACTGTTAGGTTGATTACATGGTTTTCTGGCCCTTCTAACTTTGCGCAACCACTCTTTGCAGCTATATATTTTTGCAGTAAGGCATCCCAGGGGTCTGTGAGAAGTTTTAATGTCAAGCAGAACTAACATGTAAACTACACGTGACATACTCGACATATTTCACTTCAGAAAGTTACAGTATGCTTAGACGGGATGAAATACGAAAGAAATAGACTTAACACAATATTTCTAAATCTTGGAAATCTATTACCTGAACTTTGAGTCAGTTTGCAGGACTCTGTAGAAATGCAAACGGGAAGTCCAAGGAGTAGAGCAGAAGGCGTATTGGGCAGGGGGACAGAAGATTGCTTTGAAGGGTGATGTAAGCAAGATTGCATCCTATAAAGAGAGCAGCTGCTTCTGCTGGTGCCAACATCGAGAATTTGTGCCACTGGCCAAGTTTTCTGGGGACTTTTGACCTGTACGCTCTTGAAGGCTTGCAGATGGGAATTAATCTGTCCTTTGATCTTTTCTTTCATTTGAATGTCTATGACCTGATTTGGTCTTGTGTACTGTACTGTATTGTTTTATAAACAGACATGTTTCCAATGTTTGAAAGCTGTAGTTGAAAGTTAGGTTGCAATTATGAGTTGGCTGTCTAAAGAATTAATTTTCTGCTTTAAGCAAAATATCAATAGAAGCATTCAATCCTCTCCTGTGATACAGATTCGTTTTGAATTTACAGGGTAATTTGCATTAGTGCTTGTACTGCATGAGCAATAAATATGACTTGCTTGGTTTCTAATGATGATAATAGTCCTCTTTGTATTACTGTAAGAATTGAATCCACCATCATTCTTTTCCTATTATTATTGTGCTGTAAAGGAAGAACAGTTTTGCATTAACCAAGGAGTAAAATGCATGCATTTAGCATCATTCTTGCAGGTAATCCTCAATTCTGCAAAGACCTCTCAGAAGCTGCATCAAACGGGAAAGCCAGACGGATGGCAGAATGCAGAACCTGCCGTTTAGGATCGAGTACAAAATGACACCCAAGAAATTCTTCATGGATGCTGCATAAGTACAAAGACGCCACTATTTCAAGGTGAAAAATAGTCAATGTGAAACTTGTTAGATGAATAAAAAACTATGCTAATCAAGACACTAGAGTACCAAACATGCGACAAGGCTTTTTTGTAATGAACATCATGCCCAGCATGAAAAAGTACTCTTTTTATTGTAGATCGTTTAAAAGTGCACAACAGTTTGGAAAAAAGTGCTTTTCTTTTTTCTAGTAATAAGAACTCTGTATCATTCTAAGAGATACTGGACACAGGTTTTTGAAAACAATGTTCTTTTGAAGGTTAATTCTATTCATAAATACTTCACAGGAAAACATTTGATCTGCTGTTCATCCTGAAGACTCTTAAAGGAAAATGTTTTGGTTGCGTTCTCTTCTGACTAGTTCAGGAGCTCAGTCTTACCAGCATTCTATAGCTTTTTTATGTTCCTGATGGCACGGCTTAGACATCCTTGTCTCCGTTACCGTCATGATTTCCATATCAAGTGATGAGAATTTTTCTTCATGATTGGTGAAGTGTCATAACATTCATGCAAGTCAATTTGAAGTTTTTTTTTCCAAAGGAATCTCTTCCTTCCTAATGAAAACCTTTTGAAATAGCAAACCTACTCAGTTTTTCAGAAAGTGATATAATACACCTGTAGAGTACAATGTCCTCGGAGTTGTTTTTTCAGCAGAAGAAGAAAACTGCTGTTTTCTTCTTCTTCTATCACCTTAGACTTACTTTATTCAAAACCTTTTTAAACCTTTGAATTTCTATTTTTATAGCTAATTCCTTTCACAGTGGGCTATAGCATATGTATTTTGAAAGGCCATTTGTACATATTCAAATGGCTTACTTCTATTCTACTAAGAAATGGCTGTACTTCTAGTAGGGAAACTTCAAGGTCCAGCAGGATTTTATCTTGTACAAAATTTAAAAGAGCTCCAACTCTCAAAAATGATACCAGAAAATGACGTCTGTAAGACTGTGGCAGGAGGCTTTTTCCAGAACAATGTGCAGTTCTTCCCAATTCTATTTTTCCCTCTGATTACTTTGTACACAAAGATTTTTACACAGTCTTCTAACAGTGGCATGTAACTGCTGGGGTAGAGTATTGCCCTGCCAGCATTGGAATTGACTCGAATGCAGTTGTGTTCAAATTTGCTGATGGGACAAGGGTTTTTTGCTGAACACACTTTAGCAAGCAAGAGGGCTTCTTGGTCTTTAGATGCTATGAGTCCCAGAAAAAGATGAATGAGGTGGTGACATGCCTCGTGTTTTGAAGAGAGATCAAAAAGTTATTGCTGGGGTCACCTCCCTTTTGGTACAGAAAGCGCACAGAGGGCTTTGAAGCAGCGCTTTCACCCTCTTTGCATTCACTAGTAAATCTGAGACAGAGCTTGGCCCAAGGTTTGTGCAAAAATACTCTTTTGATGCAACTGTTAACCAGACAATATCTCTGGGAAAATTTGTAGGGGCAGAAAGCAAGCCCTTCCTGGGAAATCTACTGAAATGGTTCAGAAGTTATTCCCATTCACTGTTGCTAACCTCTGCTGTCTAGCTGTCGGATATGCTTGGGACCATGTTGAAATAACTCTAAACAATGTACTGAGGCTGCAACATTGAGTAAACAGGTATTTTCCATAGGTGTCAGGGGAAAATATTTTTATTGGTAAAAATGAGTTCCATAGAAAACAAGAACAGCATGGTAGAAAAAAAATTACACTTATAGAATGAAGATGCTCAGAATTCTTCTTTTGAAGTTACACAGAGTCAATATTTTCTAAATAAGGTTGTGAAACTTATGAAGAAGGAGGAGTACATTCCACCTGACTGGTGCACAAGTTCATGTTTCCAACTTACAAAAACCATATTATTAAAAGAAAAATGTTCTGCCTTGTGGAAAAGTAGCCCATTAGTAATTTTATCAAAGGTAGGATTAGATCAAGTATTCCTACAAGACAGTAGTAGTACAATGAAAAGCCTTTTGGCATCTATTTGACTACAGGAAACTTGAGCAAGCAGAAGTGTCTTTCCCTGCCGCAAGTTGTACTTCCTATTTGCTACTGCTGCTTAAACATTGTCGAAAGAAAACTTGTCAAAAAAGGACTACTCTATACAAGCAACTGGAACTATCCATTGTGCTCCAGCCAATTTTAACTAGAAAATATCAGACACACACTCTAGCTGAATATTCTAATGCATAGATGGAGTATACCAGCACTAAGAAATGGGAACGCTGGAGAAAGGAGCAAATGCAGATGAATTTCAGGGAAGGAAATTATTGGAGAGCTAACTGCAGTCCCTCGACTTTACAAGAAATGATGTCCAGTAAATCCCAACCAGAAACCTACATAACTCCATTTTGAAGTGAGTTGCATCTATGGTCCTTTGTCCTTCCTAGATGAAGAAACTGTGTTTTGAATCAATCTTCCAAGCGGTATGGCTAAAGACCTTAGATACCTCAATTTTTTTTTTTTTTTTCCCCCAGAAGCAAAACCTCTCAAAACCTCTTTAAAGCTGACTTTTCCCCTTAAGATGCCATATATTCAAAGAGCACCTTGTCATGTACCAGGGTATTCCAAACCTCATTTCCAAACTTAGACTAAAAATAACACTCTTCCTAGTTATTTTTCTTTTTTTTTTTTTTTTTTGCAGCTTCCTGCTAACATAGGCAGCAAAGTAGAGAACAGACCACAGCTCTTTCTGGAGCATCTTGAACAAATGCCCTTGCTTGTGTTCCAATCATTCACTTTGCCAAAATCCCTAACGATGAAGAAAAAATTGTGAAGGCATTACTAGTAGTATGATATGGCAATGTATGGGTGTGATTTATCAAGTAGAATTTGTATCACATAGATGATACTTGGCAAACAGCAAATGAGGGGGTTTCTTTCAGCTCTCAGACTGAT
Organism: Haemorhous mexicanus; assembly: GCF_027477595.1. NCBI lineage: Eukaryota > Metazoa > Chordata > Aves > Passeriformes > Fringillidae > Haemorhous > Haemorhous mexicanus. The sequence continues at coordinate 19,111,755 of NC_082345.1, read as the reverse complement.
GTTACATGTCAGTAATTTATTAAAAAGATAACAAGAAGGATATTTTTTAACAGTGAACTTAATTACACCCCTACCATGGACATCTGAATCTTAGGAATAGACAGTGTCTGATTTAGAAAAAAGTAAAGAATTATCACAGTTTAAAGAAGCATAGGATCATGAACACTTTGCTGATGGAACATAGCCTATTCATTGGCTGAAATGAAGCAGGTAGACAAGACATAGGAAATATTGTTTTGTGGATCAAACATTTCTTTTTTTAAAGTGATGCTTACAGATGGTGAACTCACCAACTTCAAAATTGCACAGTAGATAAAGGTACCTAACTTGCTCCATCAAGTTATCCCTTGGAATCATCATCCAAGGGCATTTCCCCCTGCTTCTGTGAAAATGTGCCTACCTTTTTCACAATACTTTTGCAGCAGCATTGCTAGGCCTGATCAGCTGGTATGGAGGGTGAATTATCAGCAGCAAGGTGACTGGCCAGGGTCATTTGCTTCAAAGGATTTTGATCTACCGGATATTTTGAAGACCTGCTTCAGCCCTGTTTGTCAGACACAGCCTTCAAATGGTGCTAAACAATTGTTCGGGCTGTGGACCACATGAAAAAGTACATTCTGGTGCCTGTACTGGGCCATATGCTCTTTATTCTCTCCCTCAACTTCCCCATCACCTCTCATCTGTTTCACAGGAGCTGTGTTCAAGTTCCACAGGATACTTTTCACAGAATCTTCAGGCCTGATGCAGTAAGAATGATGAACAGAACGCAGCTGGGTTGAATTTTCCAGTTTGGATAAAACCTTTTGTGCACACAAATCCCCCTATGCCCAGAAAAACCTTCACTAGTACTAGCGTTCTACCTAATCTGCAATTTAGTCTGAAAGAAAAGCTTTTGTCTGAGAGTATCTGAGAGATCTGCATGAAGCACAGATATCTGACCTATGCAATTTTGAATATCAGAGAAAAAAGAAAAAGGCAAGAAGTTTTTAATTTTACTGGTTTTAATTTTCAATTCCATGCAATTTTTCAAAAAAGTGTCAATCTCAAATGGCCATCAACATATTTCAGTCATCTGTAAGTTAGTATTCCTATCAAATGTGTTTCAAATCAAAAGAATTTCAAACCTCTCCTCAAAGTTCATATGCCTAGATTTAGTATTTCTGATCTAGATTAGATGAAAGGAAGACATTTTTTGCTGTTGGGGTGCTGGAACGCTGGAACAGGTTGCCCAGAGAAGTTGTGGATGTCGCATCCCTGAGCGTATTCAAGGTCAGCTTGGATGGGGCTTTGAACAGCAACGAATGCGACCCCTGATGGTAGATAAACAAAGCTTGAATATAGAAGAAACTCAGATTGAAGTATAGGAGCAAATTTTCTCTCAACTCTTGGGGTAAGTTCAACGTTGTACAAAATTGCATTTCTCTGTGATTTTCACTACTGTAACAGAAAGCTTCATGAAAACTATGCAGAAGATATCAAATTTTAAAAGCGATAAGAACTACAACATCAAACACATGGGATGGATTTCAACATGGGACACTCTCTGAGACAAAATCTCTGTATTTCAACACTTCATCCCAATCATTAGGATTTCATGAAGTGCCAAAGAAGGCGGCAAAATGTCCTTCAGGACATTATTTACTGTAGTTCAGCCTGGCCATTTGTCGGAATGGTTGTTTGAACTAATGTAGGTGTACCACACACACTTTCCATGCACTGAAAAATTACTCTTTACAATGAATAAGCAATGAGGATCAAAATTGATGGAAAGCATCTTAAAAATGTCAAGTATTTCACTGTAAATGATCTATGATCAAAATACTTATTCCACCTTAGTGAGGGACAAATAAATTCTTCCATACCATGATGGTTTAAAATTGTCTAAACCAATGTTTTCTTCTGAAAAGACATCATCTAATTTTTTCTATTTGTAGAAGAAAATATTCCTAGACATAGAACTCAGTAATTTTAAAGGAACAAATGAAAGGAAAATATTCTGCAAACAGAATTCAATCAAAAGCTGTGTTTTAAATATGAGGTGGATATTAAACAGAATTTTAGTACCAGATATTTGAAATAGTGTAACAGCTATTTTGCCCACAAAGAGAGGCATTTAGCATTTCAGTCTTTTCCAAGGTGTTCATGATCTGCTATGCTGATCTCTGTGCGTGCCTAGGTGTGTGCAGAAGGGGAGGCATGTGAAGGGGAGTGTCTATGTTTGCTTAACCCTCATAGTGGCAGATTCATGCCTCAGCTCCATCATTTTTTTTTAGAAACTTCACAGAGAGTGGATATGAAGTTTCATGTTCAAAAGAGATCAATTCCTAAGTGATCCATTTTACTCTACCTTGTAAATCATATGCTTTGTTGCATATTTTATCAAATATGCTTTCAAGATACATGAAGGAATGAGAATGTGGAGAATCCCTCCAATGCCTTGCAACTTTTCCGCAAATAGATTTTCAAGAAAATCATCATTTCTCTTTTCAATATGTCTGGGACAGGCATGATGGTGGTGTCAACCTGTTGGAGTTTTTGTTGCTGGGGGAAGTTGTACGAAAGGATTGGTTTTTACATTGACCAGTTACTGAATCAAGTGCATGAATACATTTGAAATTCAACTGGGGTTTCCTTTTTCTAGCAGACTACTTCTAGAACTAGCTAGTAGACTCAAGATGACTCTTTTTCTCTGTTTTTGTTTCTTTCCTATAAACTTGGCTTCTTTGCAACTATCTACACAATTGTAGAACTTTTTTCCCAACTAAAATTGTTTCATAGACTGATAATTAAGATACGCTTTTTACAAGGAATGTTTTAAATCTTTGTTAGAGTTAAGAAAGTTAAGGACATAGGTCCTTTTCTTCCCTTCTGAATATTGCAATGAAATAGTTAAATAAAGACCAACTCTTTATTTTTATTTGGAATCCAAATAGATAATTCCCATACAGTAATGCATTTTGTGGACCGATATTTGTCATTCTGATGTAAGTTGTCGCTTCTTAAAAACATGCCTTCAGTGACTACATTGACAACACTTTTGGTGAAGATCCTAACTGGTCTTAGACACACATAGGGAGAAATTTGCTCAGCCAGTGTCAGTCTTAAGCATGCGTCTTAGAAGATCTTTCTATAGCTGGGGAATTTTCTCATGAAAGGGATTCAGTTATGGAAGAGACAGTTATCCCGGAGTTTTACATTCTTCTTGAACATTACTTAAGGAACTTAAATCCCATGTCAATTTGAATCTCGCTCTGCACAGAGCTTTGTCATGCCAGTCCTTTAAATGCATCTGTAAGAGAATTCACTAGCAGAGAATGAATGAGGATGGAAGGGGTCTGTGGGGCTCACCAAGTCCAATCCCCCTGCTTCAACCAAGATACCTAGAGGTATAGGGTTCGGCTGTTTGTCTCTGCTCCCACACACGCTTAGGATGGTTCTTGCACGCTGGGCTTCAAAAGATGAGTCTGGACGCTAGGTTTTTTTGGTCTTCAGAATTGTTTATTATTTCTTATCTAAAAAGTCCTTTCTCTGCCCGAAGGATCTGACCAGCACGACAGCCAAAGGCACTCTGCCCACCCCCAAGGCGGTTGCAACTTTTATAACAAAAACTACGTATATCATATTTACCTTTTGTCCCCAATACCTATCACCCTCGTCACTAAGTACACCCTCACCCTAGACCAATCCCCAAATGCCAACACCACTGCAGAAGATGGAAGACAGGAAGAAGAAAAAAGAGCCTGGTGGCACGCCCTGATTCCTCCATCTTGTCTCTACAAACCCCCTGTACCAAAACCCCAAAAGTTGTGATTCACCCTATAATGATATCTTCCCTTCACCATTTACACCCGAGTGATTCTCACAGGTTTCATTTCCTCATACATCGGTGGCACATCCCTAGATGGATCAAAATCAAGCCACCAAGTGCTTTTGGCAACATTCCAAGACTCCCGAGCCCCCCCATGGGTTCTCTCGGTAGCTCTGGACATCAGGAGTGATGTGCTGAGCTCCCACATAGAGCCTGTTGCCCAGATTATATTTGTGCCTACTTTTAATGTCTTCAATGATCCAGACTCCACCATCTTCTGGACACTCTGTGCCATAGTTCAGTCACCGTCACAGTAAAAAATCAGTTTGTGATGTTCAGAGGCTATCTCCTGTATTTCAGTGTGTGCCCACTGCCTCTTGTCTTTTCACTGAGCATCATTGAAAAGACACTGGTTCCCTGCTCTTTACACTATTCCTTCCCGTAGGTATGTGAGCTGCGATGTCGATAAATGTCAAAAACTTCCCTGAAGTCCAGGAAGACGATATTCTCTTCATCTACCAGGCAAGTTCATTCACCAGAGGAGTTTAAAAAGTTGTCAAGCACAAATTTCCCCTGGTAAATCCATGCTGACTACATTATTTTGTCCTCCTTCATGTGCCTGGCAATGCTTTCCATGAATAGCTACTCCATCAACTAACTTCCTGGGGATCAAAATGAGGCTGGCTGGCTTGTGCTTTTCTGAGTCCTCCTAGTTGCCTTTTTTGAAGATGGGTGACATTTGCTTTCATCCAGTCTTTGCGCACTTTTCTCAGTCACCATGATCCGTCAAACATGATCAGGAGTGGCCTCAGAATAACATCTGCTAACACCCTTGAGACCTGTGCATCCATCTCAAGAGGGCCTGTGGACTTAATGGAATACTTACCAATTCAGTGACTATGCCCATAAAAATTTGCACAGGATAAGAGGACATTTTAACAGGTACCTGAAGAGTGAGTGAAAAGCTATGGAAGCAATCCAAAAGGACAAAGACTAGAGTTCCCTTTGAAGACAAAGCATCCCATCATGGAGCTGAGCAGCTTTAGATACAGGTAAGCTTGCTCTCTGAAAGGATGCAGAAGACATGATTTTACCTTATCCAGTAATAAATGTGTTGACCATTCACTTGCAATACAAAAAATTCAATGATTTCCAAAATTATTGCCCCCTAACTAGACAATAATGTACTGGCTGGCTATTCCCCTAACAGATGAGAGCACCTGCTTGATTTGAGTGGGGATTACTGGCCTTTGAATTTTCTTTCTGATGAATTTGGAATATTTACTGAAGCAAGGACCTGAAGATGAGAACTTCATTGCCCATCAGCGCACTCTAACATCCATGGCCATAATGCCATTTTTTCTCCCCAACTGAGTCAAGAACTGATGACTACAAAGTGGATCAGCTCCAAAAGGAAAGATCAAGGCTGGATAATATTCTCTCTTGGTAAAGCTATTTATCTCAAATGAAGTGACCGACTTCAGTGATCTCTCACTGGCCTAAAGCTACAAGGAGGGGGAGATGGACAAGGTTTCCTTCCACTGCCGTGCTCTTGGTTACCTCAGTGTTCAATATGGGTATGAAGACATTCAAAAAGATAGATCTGTAGAATTCATAAAATTCAGTCTTGAAAAATCATTTCTTAGCAGCTGAAATGAAAATAGCAAATAAAATGCAATTAATTCCACGGGAGATTGAAATGATTATGTCTTCATTTTACATTGGAGGATGTATATGGTATAAGTTTGTCTTGCCTTGTTCTCCAGGTTTTGTAACTGGCACACCTTTCCTTATGAACGCACTGTTCTTTCCTAAATACTCTCATATGGAGAAACATGCTTCTGATAAGAAGAGCACTAGGATGTCTTTACTTGACCTTTTATTTTTGCTGATGCTTGGTCCTCTGAAATGAATGGTTTTCTAAAATTGAAATGTGCTACTATTGTTCCCACGGGGTAAGCCGCAGACTCTTCCTGTCGGAGCTGTCACTAATCAGCTACTCTCCTATCTGCCTTTAAGTAGTTGAATGTTCTGGTCTAAAAGTAGCACCTTCTATGTAGCCATGCTCTTAGTTGCCAGTCTCATCCTAAATCCAAACACCCCCCTGCAAAGGACCGATGGTTCTGTAGTCAACTAGGGAAAAAAGACCCGTCCATCCATGCTTTCTGATTTAAAATATTAGGGTATGACGTCCCTAAACAATTCTCTGCAGTTGAACACTACTTATCTTTGGCGTGTTCCTTCAACTTACTTGCAAGTCATTCATGTGTTAGGTTATTGGGAGAATTGCTTCATTTGAAGATGATTAAAAGGGGTATGAGAATACTTTTGTGCCTCTGCTATGAGGATACTTTTCAAATCCATACAAACTTCCAGCAAATGCAAAAACCTGCATCCTGTATTGTCCTAGCTTACAATATAAAAATGCATTCTATTCCCACCCTCAAGAACTGCTGAAACCAGCGGTGGCATTGTTTTTTCCTTACCTCCTGTTAATGGGCCCATCAATGTCTTGCCACATGACTCAGAGATAACTCCCTCCAGGAGCTATTTCTGTTTAATGGGTAATCAAGGACCCATAGCATGACTCAGAAGGATATCAGCCCATTGGGAGATGCTCTGCCCAGGGAGGAGGAGCTAAGCATCCCCACCTGGATATAATCTGGGTTTTGGGACACGACAAGCAGTCTTTCCACTGCATTGCCAGAGGAACGGCCACCCTTAGCCAATGGTTTTCCAGAGGAAAAGAGCAACCAGATGGTTTCTACAGAATCACCATTTCAACAAGACCATTTCATCCAAACTGCTACCACCACCCTAACTAGCAGGACGTCAGCTTCTATTCTGACTCTGTCAGTGGTTTTTCTTTTGTATTCTTGCATGGATTTGGGTTTTTCCCCCTTTTCCTAACAAACTGGATTTCTGACTTGGAGTCTTGCTGCGGTGCCAGATTTCTTCAGCCCGACTAGCTCCCGACACCGACAGCGAGAGTGGGCCGCCCCAAGAAAGCTGTCGAATCCGGGCTGCAGCTGTAGGGCACAGATGCTCTACGGCACAGGTGGACTGCCTTGGGGATAGAACTGCGCTGAGGGCAGGGACAAGGAACAGGGAGAGGTCTTCTGTATGTTTTCCAGTTTACTCCCTGGAGGGTCAAGGACAGAAAGACACTGACTCAAAGGCATACATCAACTAAGAAATGAGGGGAGGTCCCAGGAGAGGATACAACCTTTAACCAAGTGGGAGAAACTGGGGGTGGAACACAAGGCGGGGAATACAATGTTTAAACCAGTAGGGGGACTACAGGGCAGGAGAATAACTTGAACAAACCAATGGGGTTTCCAAGGGTACAAATTGATAGGGAAGTTTCTAGAGAAAGGGGCAGGCTTGGGGAGGGGTTGATGTTCAATGGGAGGTGGAACAGGGAACAAAAGGGCAGGTCTTTGGGGAGACGGACAGCTAGGGCAAAACCCAACAATACAGGGGGTAAAGGAACAATCCATTAATAATAACATATGCTATAACAGCACAAAATACTAAGGATTATAAAACGGACTACTAGAACTGCAGTACAATAATAAACACACACTGCAACAGAGTGTCTCTTTGGCTTTGCTTTCAAACCAGAAGAGGTGCCAACCTAAAAATTTACAAACTTCAAAGATAACTGGCTGCAGTTTTGATTTCCTTCTGAAATATATCACCGAGGTGCTACCAGCTTCTGTAATTGAAGCATGTCTGTTCTTAGTGCCAAGCAGGGATTCACTTTGCCAGGCATGGAGGAAGCCTCTAGGAGCTTTCCAGAAAAAGTCACTTCTGTGGCTGGCTTCTTCCCTCCCCACCAAAAACCAAGCCATGAAAAACCAACACCTTAACTAATCCGTAGTACTTAGAACGCATCCAATAATTTTTTAAATTTATATTTTACGGTTTTTACCAAGCGCACTGAAAAGAAGTGGATCAATAATATTGATAGAAATTGTTCCAGTTCAGTGGAAATATTGGGTCATGCAACTCTGGATTACATACCTATTCTTTTGTACAATACACAAAAGTTTTTTTCACCTCCATGTAAAAGCCTAAATGAGGGATGCGGTTCTCCTGGCGGTTCTCCAAAATGCAGTTTATTCCATCCAAGACGTTGCAGCAGTCCAGGGTAGTGGGCAACAGAGCCTGTGCCTACAGCTGTCAGCTCCAGCTGCAGGCAGGCCTGGATACACTTTGGTTTTGGTTACATTGCATTATATACTTTGCTCAGCATCTTCAAACAGTAGAACCAATCTATACCTTAACTATTATCTATAGCCTATCATAACTACTCTAATTAACATATTCATGTTACTGTTCTCCAATCACTAAAAGTCAGTACATTACAGTTGAAGCTGAAAGTTGTTTTTCAGTTTTCTTGGCGTAGGAAAATTTGGAGACCATTTTTCTGCTTGCCACATCAGCAGGCTTGTTTGCCTGTACTATCTTCCTGCTTGGTAAAAACATCTTCTTGTCTGGACTGGGTTTATCCTTTGCTCTAAGTCATAAAACCCCCTTCTAACTAACATACCCTTTGCCTCCTTGGTTATCCAGTAAGACTGGCTCAGCAATTCTTCTCTTCTAGATCAAAACTTGCTTCCAACTCTATTCTTTCTTTAGACTCCACATTGAAAATCTTTTTGCCAAGCATACATATCTGTGAGACTTTCTTGTCAAACTTTCATCTTTCCCAATACCTCTAAAGAAATGTTTCCTGATGGTTTGGATCAGAAGATCCAGTATTGCCATCCTGAGATTTTTCATTCAAAACCCATAAGCTGTGCTCAAGGTTTTGGCTATGTTCTTTGTTGTGCCTTGCATCTATTTTGGCTAGAAAGCCAGTGTAGATGATGTCCTTGCTGCAGTAGCCATGGGAAATAAGGCAGAGTTTCTGGCTGATGTACCGGGGCTGTAGACTATCCACCACTCCCCCAGGGAGGCAAGGATCCCTAAAGAAATAGAATATTGGCTATGCTCTGGGAGTTTTACAGAGAGAAAGATCCTCACAGCTCAGGATCCCTAAAGGAATAGAATATTGGCTATGCTCTGAGAGTTTTACAGAGAGAAAGATCCTCACAGCTCAAATGATTTTTCTCCTGGAGTTCTGAGGAATATGTTGTGAAGAAGAAGGCTGCTGGCCTTTCCAAGAATCTTCCGTGCATTCAAGAGGATCATTGAACTTCTTGTCTGAGAATGAAAGAAATATTAGTAGCAATTAGTTCCTTTTCCCTGTCTGTGCATCACTGATTGAATTTGGGTAGGTTATATTTTATTTATTTATTTGTTTGAATAATTCATCATAAGGTCTTCCAAATTCCCAAATTCTGCTTCACTTCTTTATTTTGTAGGCCAGTCTGCTTCCTCTTCTCTCTGCTGTATTATTGCAGACCATATCTGAATGGATTTTTTTTTTCATTTTGAACATTAGGTTTAAACTGTATGAACAGAATACTTTATTTATCATTATTTTACCAATTTGCAAGGAAATACAGAATTTTGAAGAGAAGTGACGCGACTCCACTTGAGGTTTTCAATGGAAGAGAAGAATGACGATGTCCTACATTCACAGCATTGTTTACAGTAATATTGCAGCTAGTTTCCAGCAACGAAGGTCAGGTTCTGGAAGCAGGCATCCGTGATAGTATAGAAGTCTGAAAAGTTTCAGTTTGGCTGCTCTTCTTGAAAAATAGCTAATATATCTCAACGTTGTGCTGAATCTTGTTGTACAGACACTTCTTTTGAGGTCTGAACTCCTTGCTGGACTTCTGTATCTAAGAATCAGATACAGTAAACCTATGTTTCTTTATACGCTTTAAGAATTTGGTTCTAATCCAGAAGAGCAAGAAAAGGTTGCCATATTAATACAAGCTAAGGAATCCGCTAAGAAAGCAGTTAATGGACTGCTTTTTAAATACAAATTGGAGCAGAGATTTAGTTGTTTGATGGGGGTTTTTTTGCTTCTCAATAGAATTTTAGAAGTGGTGGGGTAAGAAAGTGTGGATTTTTATAGGTTTGCCTTGAAAGAAGAGTAACAGGGGAAACTGTTGTAAAGAATTGATGCAGTGTTCTATGCATTAATGCACTCTTCCGTACAGAGTTTCAGAAGTGAAAACCAAGAGGAGAGAGTGCCGACAAGATGATTTAATAGAATGAATTCAAAATAGCATTCTCTTCTCTCTGAATTACAGCTCTAAACCTCAGGGTATTAATAGGAAGTACATGACAATCTCAAAGATTTAAAAATGGATGATGAAGTTTTCTATCCAGTAAACTGTAAGGCTTCACATTTTAATCTGATTTGCATTTTGGCAAAAGCCAGGAATCTTTTGCAATTTGCCAGATAATAAGGGATTTAGACCAGGAAGTATGCAAGTAGTCTTTTGGACCCTTCATCTCCCTTCTTAGAACAATGGATACATTTATTATGCTCCTATTTTTATTCCATCAGGGGATTTGATCCTAGAAATGTCTAGTCATTCTTTTCTTGCTTTCAACCCCTCAAAGAGCATGAATCAAAACTATTCAGAAGTTCTTGATCGGCAACGGTGACAAGCACTATACTGGGTAAGAGTCAGTGGCCATTAGCAGATCCCCATATGACAGCCCCCTATGGCGGGCTGTTCTGACAGGACTGATATTTGAGGGGCTGGCATTCTGTGAAATAGAACATTCTATGAATGGGAAAAATGGAAACAGATTCTGAACGTTCAACCCAACACATGAACAAGTAATAGGGCATGTAATTTTCTGTGGAAATTTCTTTAGCCCCAGTGCTGTGGATGAAGATTACTCTTCCTACCTCCTTTGGCCAGCTGCTGGTGCAGCAATGTTACTCTGCTTATGGCCAGAAAACCAGAAGTGATTTTTGAACAAAACACCTATTAGGACCTTAGAGTGCTTTTTCCTGCAAAATGTTTCAAGGCAGATAGGGACACAATTCCATTTTAGAGAGTGTGTTGAGAAGACAAGTTTGGAAGTTAAAAACCATGGGATCTGTTTCTATATATGTCACTGATTTTGCTTATTATCTATTTGGTGGGGGTTTGGTTTTTTGGGTGGTGTTTTTTTGTTTGTTTGTTTGTTTTTGCCTGCATCCTTGAGATGAAAGCATAAGACAGAAAAGTACTGTAAGGTTAAAATACTTTTGAGATGCCTTGTGCTGAAAAACTTGTAGCTACTGCTAAGGCCCATTGGCCAGTTCCTGTTTCATTTCTGAGAAACTATAAAATTCCCATTGGTAATTTAGTTCTAACCATCTGTTGTTTTGGTGGAGATGCAAATTAAGAAGAACAATTTTTGAATCTGGAGGGATGTACTTACCATTTTGTAGCTGCCTTTTCAGTCTCTGAGCCATCAATGAAAGAAAAGGAGAAAAATCTACACTGTTTTTAACCTGTGGACCATCCACTACTGTCCACGTGCTCAGATTCAAAGCCAAACAATCCTGTTGGGACTGATTGGGAGGAATTATTTGGATTCAAAATACTAGACTAGTATTGGATTTCCACCAGCACAGTCCATTGAGCTGCATCTATTATCTGCATTGCAATATTGAATCTTCCTCTACGTTTACTGTGCAAAGCTCTTTAAGAATGATGGTGTGCCCACTCTCTCACCAGCTGCATTGTTTTCACCAAGACTCCCATGGAAAGGAGCTGAAGAAAAGGCAAGGCAGGGCAGTGATTTCTGTTGCTCACTTGCATTACTCACAAGTCAAAGCTATTTAGCCTAATTTGAGGCTGAAAAAGAAAATGCCTTCAAAGGATTCAAAAAATCATCGCTCAATACTGCAGTTCAGTGTTCAGGACTTGAGCACATCCCACAGGCTGAGAGAATTAGGGCTGTTTACCCTGGTGGAGAGAAGATTGCATGGAGACCTACCAGCACCTTCCGGTATCTGAAGGGAAGCAGGACAGGAGCTCTTCATTAGGAACTATGGAGACAGGACAATGGGCAATGGCTGCAAAGCGAAAGAGGGCAGGTTTCAATTAGATACTAGGAAGAAATTCTTCCTGTGAGGGTGGTGAGACACTGGCACAGCTTTCCCAGAGAAGTTACGGACACCCCTACCTGGTGTTCAAGGCCAGACTGGATGGGGCTCTGAGCAACTTGGGCAAGTAAAAGGTGTCCCTGCCCATGTCAGAGGGTTGGAGCTAGATAGCCTTTAAGGTCTTTTTCAACCCTGGCCATTCTATGATTCTGTGATTCTGCTACGGTACCATTCAGGATGAAGCATGTTCTGCATGTTGGCCATTTCCAATACATCATTGCTTCCAGGTGCCATACACTAGCTTGCTACCTGAAAATTCTGTCAGAATGAAGAACATCTCTATATATATTATACACATAATAAATGGACAAATGGGTTTGCACATTTGTCCACTAAGGTTTTGATGAGATTGCTGTGAAGTTTCTTTTGGTTTTCTCGTTTGCTCATGAGGCTGACTGTCCTTGTGTCAGCTGCCTCAAAGGCAGCTTGTGCCTCCTCCTCCCTCCTCCCTCTTTCAATTTCTTTCTGTCGACAATTTCATGTCGTTTTCCCTTTCATACTTGAAAATCCCTGCATGCTTCTGGGTTTTCTCCCTTTTCATACAGATCTTCTTCCAGCCTTGACAATCCATACTTTTCATAACATCAGGCCGTGTTTGTAGGCATAAAAGATTTTGATTCCTTACTATATCAATGGGAATTTAGTTACTAGCTTCATGCCTTTTCATAGAAACAGTAGGGAATTGGTAGCTTGTTCCCTGAAGTACATTAGGAAGAGAATGAAACATTAATCATGTGGAGTGGAAAAGTTGCTATCTATTTTCTTCCAAGAACTACCCCAAAAGATGCAGCGGGTGATGAAGCCTGGCTAGATGAGTTTCCCTTCTAATGGAAGGAAACTACCATGCTAATAAGGGCTCTGTGCTGAGGTCTCAGAAGAGGAGGGAAGTCTATGTGTTTGTAAAGTGAAATGTCTGTTAGGCACTTCCCTCTTCAAAGCAGCCTGTTCCATGCCAAGCAGACAACAAAGAAACAAAAGGTGAGTGTGACTCTGCATTCAAATCCTGCAATGTTCCCAGAAGCGAATTTCTCTCTTCTATAGGACTGACTTGTATGAAGGTACACCGTGAAGTGTAGCAAATGTCTACTTTTCATTTGTATCTTTACCCTTTGCCTAATAATAACCTCAACTATAAAAATAATGGTTGCTTTCCTCACTCAGACATCTGCACTCCTGTGGTTTTAATCCAGCTGAAGTTACCCATCATTGACAACTAGGTTGCTATTAGGTCTCCGATGACACAGATGCTTCTCATGCCAGTAACAAACCCATTGCAGTATCGGCTTCCAGACAACACCCTACCCATGCAAAGTCTTCCCTCTTCAACCATTCTACACTTGTTTCATTCGTGGAAAGATTAATACATAAAGCAAGAAATTGCTGTGCTACTGAAATGTGCCCTTTCAATACTTTTTCCTTCTCTCCAAGAAGCTATAAATTTGTGGGAAAGGCAAAGTTATTCCAAAAAGGGAATGAATTGCCCCTATGAAGGCTAATAATCTAATAAGAGGCCACTCTTTGCATAATCCCAACTGTTCTGCAGGAGATTTTCCTTTCTTTATGTGTCTCTGCCTTACTGTCCAAACATTTGACTGAGGAATACTTTTTCTTCTTGGTTGTGGTTGAGGGTTGCTATTACATTGCTCTGCATCAGTGTTTCCAGTCTCCGCTCCATGCTGTTGGAGTCCCTGGCTTGATAGCCCAGGACCTGCAGGGACCTATCAGCCTCCAGCTTGTGCTGCAGATATCTCATTAGGAGTTGGTCTGTGTGAGGATCAGACCAAAGGAGCTGTCTAGAGCCAGGAGTTTTGAACTGCCTAAAAATGTAAGCCCTGAACAATAAAGCAGGCTGTTTGTCACAAGGACCTTTGGAATGTGTATCATCTCTGTCTGCAAGCCACAGCCCTCCCCATAACACTGCTCTGCTCTCACTGCACGTGTGTGAGCACACACATCTCATTGATGACACACAAACCTCTGTCTACATGTTCCATAGCTGGGACATTTGATTTTTCCTTAGACGGGCAGTGTTTGCATGATCTAGCCAGAAAAAGCCCACTTATGAAGACACTGGAAAACACTCCAGTTGGAATTTCCGGAGAGAATTGGAGGAGGTGTGAGAATCGGAAAGATAGAAATCTTCACAGACTCAAAGGGGTTTGATTTGCAGCCTTAGAAGAAACCTAGACTGATGTGAAAGCAAGGTACACAGACACTGAACAGAGAAATCATCAACTTATGTTTCTATAGTTATAAGTAAGAATAGGCCTTAAGTAAGCAAGAAAGTGTATTAGATAAGATAAGGAAGGGTTTTATAGTATAGTAATGTGGCCATGTGATTGTAATAGAATAAGCTGAGAGTTTAGCTATTATCATAGAGACATATATGTGTACATGTAATCAGACCTTATTGGGCAAAAGTATCCACACTGCAGTAGAAAGAAGTAAAGGTGACAGGTTAGAAAAGCAAAACATACTCTCTGGCGACTGTCCATTGGATTAGAAAGTTCTATGGCTACAAGCGTATTCTCACCTGACTGTGAACGAGCTCTTTCTCGACTTCCGCAATGAGGTGCGCTGGGCACAACGTCCCGGTACTCTGCCGCTTCATTCTGTGATCTGCACAGAACTGAAGCTCAGCGAAGGCATTCAGCCTTGCCACTTTTCAGCATCTGTGCTGCACAAATGCACAGTGACATCTCTCTGGATCTTTTGTCCTTGTGAGGCTGTAATGTGTGCATCGGTACTTCAAGGTAAGAAGAAGAGGGCAGAGAGCACTGCTATCTGACAGCGGTTTGCAGGTTGCATAGGAAAGAGGACTGCCCCTTGAATGTGGTGCAAATCCAAATTTCCACCAGTTTCAGGGGTACACTCAAGCTTGTTGTCCTGGCACATTTTCCCTCTCTGAAATGCTTTCTGGTGTGATTCGGACTACAAGAGACACAGAATACGGGGCTAGGTAGTGCTGAGAATGTAAGTTCCTGGCCTGAGCGTCTTTTGGCAGAAGCAGTGTGCTAGAGCCCTTCGCTGCTGCCACAATGATCTGTGCAAGAAATAGATGCCTGTTCCCCTCCGTGAGAGTAAAAGCAGGACTGGTTACAAGAGTCGAAGAACGAAGCCACAGTGCAGTGGGCTGGTTGCTGCAGCCTACCGGCTGTAAAAGGAGCGTGGCTGTTACTGGCCTACCAACTGAACTCAGGGTGGCAGTGGTAAGGATTAAAGTTCAGTGAAAGCTACTTGTGCTGCTACCTATGCCTCTTCCAACCCTTTTGTGGAAACAACTGTGCCTACCTTTAGGTTCCGAGATCCAGAGAATGCAATTGGAGAAGGAAGGACAGAGTACACTGGTGATTTTGATGTGGCTTACGTGGGGCAGGCAGAAAGTGCAGCCCAAGGCTCGCTTTTATTTCTAGAGTCTTTTTCTATGCATACAGCTGCTGGACATTTGCAACAAAGACGTGAGAGTGGAAAAGGGACGGCAGGTCTATCTGGGAAAGAAGATAGAGAGCATTGTGTGGAGTTTAAAAGCTTTTTAGAAAAGGAAGTATTTTGAGAACATCTTCTGTCTTGACACTTCCACCTGCGTGACCTCTAGCTGCTTGGACACATCAACAATGAAATAATGTGAAAATATTTGCGCTGCCAATGTCAGTTTGCACAAGAAAGAGGGTAGGTTGGCAAATGCCTTCTGTCCTGGCACCTCTGTCAGTCAGAAATGCAGCTGAAAACACTTGGCTGTAACGATAGTCTCTGCCACTTTGAGAGAATGTGCTGATGATATATATCTCGATGAGAAGGAATGTGTGAATCACTAGTGTGTTTCGTTTAGTTGACAGACTGCAAAGGGACTGTTATGGCCAGAACTGTCTTTTTTGTTATAGGATATTTTTCTTTGAGAGCAGCTGCTGGACATTTTGAAGTGGTTTAGGATCTTCAAGATACTGACTCCATGATTGTATGAATTGAGTCAGTGCTTCCAAACCAAATATGCCAGGATAGAAAGTTGCTGCTGCCCTCAAGCTGCACAACACAGCTTCTTAGCTGCACCTCCAACTCTGAGGCTAAGTTCTTTCCTTCCCATGAGAAAGCATTGCTATTTTTGCTCAGGAACTTACCAAGCAAAAGTTGCACACCATGTCCAGTACTGACTCTGTCCAACAATGGCTCCTACACAGAAGGGGCCTGGACAGAAATGTCTTGTTGGACTCTAGCTCCCCATAATATCTTATCAGCTGCCCTACCAACACTGCTGCCATATCTTTTACTTCCCAAGGAGAGGCCAAGGAAAGGCCCTCCAAGTCACTTGGCTTGGCCTTGCCTCCAGTACCATGCCTAGTTTTCCTAGCCTATCCTAGCTTTGCTTGCTTGCCTATGTCTGCCTAGCCTAGCCCTACAAAAAACTTCCTGGCTTTGCTTTGCCTTGTCTACCACTCTTTGCCTTGCCTTCCATGCAAGTAAGGCAATGCAAAGGAAGTGTAGGCAATTGTAGGCAAGTCAAGGGAGAGGCTGGCTGTCATGGTTTGACGCTGGTGCAATGCCAGTGCCCCCATGAAAATATATTCTCCCTGGCATCTACTGTGAGATGTGACCAGAAATAGAGCAAAGCAGGCTCCAGCTTAGGGATAAAGGAAAAAAAACTTTATTAATTTACAATATAGAAAAGAAACACGCAGAACTCAGAATGAAAACCTTCCAAAACATTCCTCCTCCCCCCACCAAATTTCCAATACATCACAGTAAGACAAAACCTTGGATTCTCAATTCAGTTACCACCCCTCTGATCACCAACTCTCAGTCCATCACCACCCTTCAGATAATCAATTCTGTGTTCATCAAGAAGAGAGAAGTGCCTCTTGTACCATAGGCTTCCCCAGGAAACACACTTGAAACCTCTTGTGTTTCCATGTCACACGTGGCACCGCCTGGAGAACATTTGCCATCGTGACCTCTTCCTTCCATGTCCAGTGTTCTCACCATTGCACATGGGCCAGGGCTGCTTCTATGGTTCACCTTTTTAAGGATTGTTTGCTCAGTTCCGAAAAAGCAACAGTTTCTCACTTTAGGGACACTAGTCTCCCCCCAGATTCACCCCCTGGGGCCGAGGGGTCTCGAGAACAGAGATCTTCTTCATCGAAGATCAAGGGCCCTACCACCCTCCTCACCCATCATCTCTGTTCACACACTCCTTCACATAATGTCACTGCACTCTCTTGGCTCTAAGCCATTGCCTCCCCCTAAATGCAGTCTCTGTGTCACAGGAAAAAAAAAATGGTTCTGTCCATGGCTATACAAGAAAAGTCCAGCCAAAGGCCACTCCATCATCTCCTCCCACCTAGGATTCTTCTCAACTTCTTCGGACATCTTTCACTTGCATGGACTTTCATCACACTTGCCCATTTCCTCCTATTTCATCTCTATCTCTCTTCTTATTCAGATCCAGGAGGACCAGTATTTGTAAGGTTTCCATCATCCAAGAAAAGGGTTAAAATCTCGGGCTCTGCCTGCCCAAAACTCCCATGACTGCCCTACCCCTGCACACACACCCCCCCCCCCCCTTTCCTTCTTGCCATGCTGCCTGCACATGTTATCAAATTTCAAGGTGGCACAAGCACAGGCACAGGCTCTTTCCCTCTCTGTCTCTCCTGGGGGGGGGCTGCCCGGTTGCCTGATACCTCTCAGTGTTCCTCCACCCTTCCATCCTGAAGGGGACTTCACCTCCCTTCTTTGTCCAAGGCCCCAGCCTACCTCACCCAGCCACATGGCTTCCCCTTCAGCACCCAGCCCGCAGCTGGGCAGGGGAGGTCTGACCTTTTTCATGGACCAGAACCAAGAGAGCTTCCCCTGGAGTTCTCTGCTCTTAACCCCTGTGTTCTCAGAGGCATATCCATGTCCTCAGTGGCCACACCAGGTGCCAACATTCAAATTTCAGCACTGATTGGTTTGACCACAAACTCCCAAAAAACTCACTTCCTTTTCAAACCAGGACATTGGCAAGCTGAAGCCGTGAGAGGAAAGCAAATGGAGTAGTAGGTGAGAGAAGACCCAGAAATTAGAGGCAAGGCTGGGCATAGGAAGTAATGGTAACAGGAAGGGCTAGGCAAGGCAAAGCCCTGTAGGAAAATGGAGGGCAGGTCATATGTGGGGCATGGGCATGCAAGGGAATGCAAAGTAACAGAGAATCAGCAGGGCAAGGCAAGGAAACTGTTGGGTTGCCAAAGCAAGGCAAGTGGCAGGTGCATTCACAGGTTGCTGGTACACAAAAGTGGCCAGGACAGACCGCTCTGTCCAGCCTTGATCTTGCATGGGCCATCTCTAATCTGCACCTAAGACACTTGTCTTGCTTGCTTTCCTTTGTATGCAAAAGAACTGTCATTCTGGTCCTGAAGCCCAAAGGTAAAAGAAGAATTTTGTGTCCAAAATTCAAGATATGGAAGGATAGATGTCAGAAGAAAGCTGTCAGGACAGATAGGTGAGTGTGCTTGCACATGACCTCCTCCAGGCTTGCTCTCACATGCTCCTGAAACACTGGGACCTTGAGAAAAAAAGCCAGTGAAAGCCTGGAGAATCCTAGGAGAAGCAGGCAGGGAAATGCAAGTGGAAGAAATTCCACAAAAAGAGAGGTGTTTAATTCCAGGTGGGGGACTGGTGAGCAAGGTAATGCAAGGCAAGGGAGGGCTTCAAGGGCAAGGCAAGACAAGTGGTGGCTTTGCCAGGCAACACAAAGGAGAGGCAGGCAAGACAAGAAGAGTCCTAGAAGGAGAAGGAAATGAAAGATTGGAGGTGGACATATGGGAAGGAAAAGAAGGATAGGTGAGCAAGTCAATGCAAGGCACTGGATTGGTATGAAGGGCAAGGGAAGGACATGCATGGGTCAGGAAAGCAAAGGAAAGGAAAGGAATGTTCAGGAATGATAAGGAAATGAAAAGTTGGGTAGGAAAGGCGAGGCAATGTGGGGGAGGGATAGGCAACACAATGGGTATCTTAACAGGAAATGTCCATCCACAGCAAGGTCAAGAGACAAATGGTAGCGAGGTCAAGGTGGGAAATAGGTGAGTGCAGCTGAGAAAGAAAGAAAGTGCATAGCTCTCTCATGTGTGTGTCTGTGCCTGTGTGAAGTTTGCAGGATGTAAAGGAAAGAAAGCTGTCTCTTGATTGTGGAGTGAATGGATGTTCTCGAACGTAAGTGGCAAGGTCCAAGCAACCTTTTCATCTGGGCACATCTGTGTGTATGAGACATAGCCAGAAACTTCTATGTTTGGATTCAGACTGCAAGCAGGTCACAGAATGTGACGGTGTGAATAGCTGAGCAGGAAAGCACATCACATCAACATGTTTCTACAGAAGCACTTTGTGCAAGAAGGAGATGGACGCGTGGGACTCCAGCAATATGACAATGCACTCAGCTGAGAAGCAAAGTGCAATGCCTCGGTGCATGCTCTGAAAAGAAAAGGCTGCAAGGAAAAGGCAAGGGGACAGGTCAATGAAAGCTTTCTGTCCTGGCACACTGAGTTGTTTGAAGGTGAACCGTGGTTTGGTTTCACTAAGGACTCAGTGACACAGAGAGGATGTGCTTGTCCATGTAGTGGAGAAGGAAAGTGAAAATCATTGGTACATTTGGCCGAGTTTGTAGGCTGCAAGGAGAAATTGACAGCCAGGCCTGGTGTTTGGCTGTGGCACTTGTTGCAAGGAAGAAGCTGCTGGATGGTTTAAGCCTTTGGGGATCTGTGAGAGTGAAAGACTACTCTGGTACCTCATTAAACTAATGATTGTTGATCATCTGGCTGAATCTATGACAAAAACCAGAAGTGAAATTTCCCTCATTCACCCCAGTTTTTTCACCTTTTCATCCAGAAGCCTGAGCCTTTTTGAGGATACTGTCAAACAGCTTGCCTTGAAAGCTAGAAGTGTCTCAGTTCTCCCGCTAAGAATCGTGGAAAAATGCTACAATCAATTTCAGATTTGCCTTGAGCAGAGCTGGTGTTTCAGTACCTGAAATTACCACTGTGAATATGTGCAAGAATCACCATTTTATTACGCAAACATTTGAAATACGGTAGAGCGGAAGATCATTAATGCGACATCACACCACGATCAATATGATCAAGTGAAGCCGATTTATTACAAAAAGCAAGCCGTATTTATACTATTCTCTATTGTTCACGCCTCAAGCTAATACATGATTGGTTAAATCCTTTTTACGCACGCATTTTAAATTTAAGTTTAGTTAGTCCTCCTCTTTCATGAGTCTCACTGAGGTTTTCTTGTCTGCCTTTGCATCCTGAACTGTCTGCTTTTGAGTGTGTTCTTCTCCTTTCGCGTCCTTCAAGGGCATGGTGACCTTACTCAGTTTCTAAGAAGGCTGGATTGTGCATATGTTGCATTTGTCCATTGTCCTGCAAAAAACTCTCAACAATTCCCCTGTCTTGGTTTTGCACAAGCCAGACTGAATTCATAGCACATTCAGTTATTCTTTGCACACACTCTAAGGGGTACAATAAGCAGGGTACAATAAGCAAAATTACTAAAATAATGCAAAAAACCATAGTGCCAAAGCGAACTGTCTTTAAGCCAACCAGTAATGCCCCAAGATTTTAAACACTCATCAAAAGAGTTATTAACTACTGTAAGTTTCTTCATGTTTTCTTTAAGTTGCGAAAGTTTCTTGTGAATTGATTCAGAGTGATCAGAGGTGTTCATGCAACACATCACTTCAAAATCTTCACACCCGTGCCCTTGTGCTAGCAATAAAAAATCTATGGCAGCCCTATTTTGCAACACAGCATGGCGTATGCTATCAACACCAGTGATGAGTTCATCTAGCACTGTGGACGTGATGTTAACTTGTTTCCCTGCCCAACATACTAGCTGCCTTAATTGCGTGAGGGCCTGTGCTGAGGCTACTCCTGGCATGAAAAATGATGCCTGAAATATAACTGATGGTGAGTCCCATAGTTGTACCTCATCTCTACATTCAGGGCCCAACTGATGCGCTCTATGTCTTGAGCACTGGGACTTGGGACTGATATTAAGCATCTGGTGGTTGTTAGGGGCAAATAATGTTAGTTTGCCAAAATAGCATGGCCCTCCCAACGCTTTCTGGGACACTGCAGGCCAGGCTCCACCCCCACAAATGAAGAAAACCCCAGGAGGTAGCATTTTAGCTGCACCTTACTCTGTTAATAAAGGCCTTATCCAATTGTTACAATAATCTGTGATATTGTAGTACCATGAGGAGCCAGGGGATGTCCAGGTGCTATCATTTTTTGGTCATCCCTCTTTTATGCTAAACAAATCTGAGCCTACAGAATAATACCCAAAAAATAGACAGTAATTGCCTGGCATAGAACCCAGGATGTCTAGCTCCTGTGGCTCCAAGTTGGTGATATTCAGTCCCTGGGCAATTGTAAAAGCTTGTGCTCCCATGGGGTTCATTGAAATCCCAAAAGTGTCTCACCAATTTGCAGAGGTTGGTCCGCCCTGAATATTCCACCATTGGACCGTGCACCAAGTTGATCAAGCATCATTTAAATTTTTGTGCACCGTGGCTTTAGTCTAAGGTCCAAAATCTTCCATAGAATCTAATGGAACTCCAACTGATCAAGTACGAAAAGGATCAGAAGGTGTAGCCAATGATAAGCAAATTGATTCCTGCCCTGTTTGATTAGCCCATGTAACCCACATGTTTGTTTGCTGATCAGTGTTATGCAATCCCTGTATTTTTCCTATTATCGTAATGATTATCATCAACACTATTTGCGGGACAGTTGCCATTGTCGCCACCTTTTCTGGTCACGTTTACGCTTTAGCCGATATTCTTTGGCCTCGTCCCACTGACTGTCAGAAACGTGATGCTGCTGTGGCACTACTATTCCTCTCCCACACGCTGCAGCTGTAATCTGACTTTGCAATACAATTTGATTTGCTATTGCCTGTTTTGTCAATTGAAATTGAATCCAAAGCAAACTTTGTTGATCCTGAGTTTCAATAAGGGCTAAATCCTGGTTAAAATTCCAATGTTGTAAAAATATCCCTCAAAGGGGTTCAGGGGGAGATGGTCTTCTATGACTAGGCCCTAAAAATATTTCTAATGTGCGCTCAACATTAAGTGTATTAAGTATACTAAAACATCTATTGAAAACTAAATTAGTAGAGCTAAATTTTTGCTTTTTCCTGCGAGCTATAAAGAGATTATTTTCCTGATGGACTTGTCACCACCTCTTCAGTTTAACACTTCATTTAACACACTGGACACTGATCCATGGTTTGCAAAAATAGCCACGAACAGAACAAGATCATTCAATTTGGTTTAAGACCCATATCGGAAGTGGCAGTAAGCTATCGTTACTGGTTACCGTAACCCCAGGTCCAGGTAGTTGGCCAGCATCTGTTAATAGCTGTGGAAAAAATGTCAAACGTTGTTCAACCATCAGGTTCTGGAGTTTCGGGTTCAGCTGTGTCTGGAGTGGGTGTTGTCGCCAACGTTCTGCTTCTGGACAGAGCATTAGCTGGCAGGTGTGACTTTAGGTAAGGTTTCACCCACTTAGCTGGAATCCAGTGAATTCCCTTATCTATAAGTAAGCACATGTAACCTCTCCCCATTAATTGCACTGTTGCTGACCATTCCCACGTCCCTGTTTCTGGGCTTTTAAACATGACTTGAATACCAACAGGTAATTCCTCACTTGGCCTAGTATGAGGGCCTGATGCACAAGAATAGGTGCTTCATGCCTATCTCCTGTTGTTCTGAGATAATTAAGTACAAAGATAGCCTTAGCTGTCCTTTCTTCTGGGGACAACCCTATCATTCCCTCTTTTTGTTTTTGCAGCATGCCCTTGAACGTCTGATGGGCTCTCTCAAAAATTGCCTGACCTGTAGGGTTGTGTGGAATACCGGTATCATGCTGAATACCCCATAAGTTGCAGAAACGTTGAAACTTTAAAGAACAATAAGAAGGACCATTATCCGTCTTGATGGCTAAAGGGACTCCCAACACTGCAAAGCAGTTGTACAAATGTTTCTCAACATGACGTGCTGTCTCACCTGTTAAAGGGGTAGCCCATATAACACAAGAGTAAGTATCAATACAAACATGCACAAACTTCTTCTGGTCAAATTCTGCTGCGTGTGTTACATCCATTTGCCATAATTGCAGAGGTTGGGTACCTCTTGGGTTAATACCAGGGCCTAAGCCCAGGCCATCCCTTTGACAATCTGGGCAGGATTGTACAGTGCCAGGTGCATCAGAAAGAGGGATACCAAATTGTTTAGCCAATAACTTTGCAGATTGATGTAAAAAGACATGAGAATTTTTTGCTTGTTGAAATTTATCGGAGGTTGGCATTGGCCAGACAGCAGCTACCAACTGATCAGCTCAAGCGTTACCTTCAGACTGGCCAGGGAGATTTTGATGACTGAGAACATGAGTAATGAAATACTCCTGTCGGCGTTGGTTCAAATTTCTCAGTAGTTGGCTTAAAAGTGAATACAAATGTTTGCTATTAACTTCCTTAACTACTCCCCTTTCGAGGCGTTGTACACAGCCAACCATGTAAAGTGAATCAGAAATAATGTTAATAACCTGATCATTCCAGTTCTCAAAGGCCCATATAACTGCCTTCAACTCCAAGGTTTGCAATGTATCTCCTACCTCCCCAGGAATTATATGCTGATTTCATGAACCCTTCTGCTGCTACATACAAGCAGCCCTTTTAGACCATTTGCCTGCATCTGTAAAGATTGGTAGTCCTAGTACCGGACACTCAGATTGCCATGGTTTGTCCTCCAGCCGCTGCTGCTCTAACAAGGACATCACACAATGTCGCGGATAGGTATTGTAAACTCTTCCACCATAATCAGTAAGGGCTATTTGTAAAGGTACAGAATGCTTATTCCCCATTCTAAATACTAATTGGCTAAAGGTACTGCAGTCGCGTATGGTTCCTGTCCCCAAATTTTAGTATCCTCCCTCTGCCTTTCAGGATTAATTGAGCAAATAGTACTAGGCAAGTGGTAATTGTTCTAGGCCGTTGCACAGTAGAAATATCCACTTCAGAATGGTTAAAGGATTAGCCCCAAGTCTCTGTCCACTGACAAATTAATGCAAAAGGATGTTTGGCACACTGGTCGCCCTCCTTGCTATGGTTGATGATCATCAGTTGAACGGGGACACCTTCGATCAGGTGATGCACATGTGCTGTGGCAACCTTTGAGGTTATGTGTTCCAAGGCCTGTTGTTTCGTCTGGTCCAGAGATCAGCGCTCGTCTGCCTGGGATGACGTTCCTAGCAGCTGTATTAATGGTTCAAGTTCTTCATTAGTTATTCCACAAATAGTTCTAATCTATTGTATATCTCCTACTAATTTATGAACATCATGTATAGTTTTTATCTCGGTAGTAATGGTAATCTTCTGAAGTTTCACTACAGGTTGATCAATGTGCCACCGAACTGAACACTGTACCTTTCCAGGGGCAATTTTCAACTCTCTGTCTTCTAGAATAGTTTTCATGCTTGCTTAAAACATTTTCAAAGTCCAATTGCTGTCATGCCACTAAGATATCATCCATGTAATGATATATGATACAGTTAGGAAATTGCTGCTGTACTGGCTCTAATGCCCAGGCTACATAAACCTGGCACATAGTGGGCAAGTTACACATCCCTTGTGGCAAAAATATCCATTCATATCTCTTGTAGGGTTCTGCTTTGTTGAAGGAGGGGATTGAGAAAGCAAAATGACTGGTATCCTTAGGGTGTAGTGAAAAAACAGTCTTTGAGATCAATAAATCCCAGGACTCAGGTAACATAAAAGGGGATGGGAGTCCAGGTTGTAATGCTCCCATACTCTGCATTACTAAGTTGACTGCTCTAAGGTCATGCAACAACTTCCCTTCCCCACTCTTTTTTGGAATTGTAAAAATAGGCGTGTTCCATGGGCTAGTTGATGGTCTTATATGACCACCCTCAAGTTTTTCTTGAACCAACTCTTGAACCTTGAGCAGCTTTTCCTTTGGCAGTGGCTGCTGATCAATCCATATAGGGGGTATCGGTAGTCCAGCTAAATTTGAGGATTGGCTGCCCTCCAGTGGCCACTATTGAAAAGGCTGGGTGACAATTGTGGCCCTCCGCTGACTTTAAAAATCCCTGCCAGTTAAACCTAGCAAATTTCCAGGAGTCTGCATGACATAGGGTCTTGTTGTTACATTCACTCAGTCTGGGAAAGTAAAGGTAATTACTTCCCTACTTAATCAAGTTGCTTGGGTTCCAAAAATCCCTGCAATTCCCAAAACAGGATTGACTACTGGACACCTTTGGTATGTGTATAACCTTTCATGGGCATCCATCTTTGTCACACACATCACATTTTATAAGAGAAGAGGCATTGTTGAATGCCTTCAGTGAAAAAAAATCTTAAATGCACTCCAAATGGAATTAGGATCCAAAGGAGCCATATTTCAAGAAAGCCTGAGATATTGTCTGTGATGAGATCCCTTCTAAGAGGTTCATTTAAGGTGCCAAATTCTCCATCAAAATACTGGCAGATTAGCCAGAGGGGAAAAGCAATCTTTTTTAATGGTCCTTTGGGAAGACAGGGCTTGCAGGGAATTTAGGCTTGCTGGTATACTGCCTACATTCCAGGCAAGAGTATTAAATACTGAAATACAACCGACGGAAGATAAAGTCCTTGTGACTGTGAAAGTCCAGTGCATGGCAATCTCAGAAAGGAATCCATCAAAACTCTTGAAATGCCAACACACAAGTTGTGAGTTGGCAGTGCATGCCAGTTTTTTAGCAAACCACAGCAAAATGCTGATTGCAAAACGAGGCCATTAAGTCGCATACAGTATGAAGCAGTAGGAAAGAGGAAAGCAGCTGAGAGCGCCATCCCTGCTAAGTAGTCTCAGTATTCTTATTGCCATTAGCAGAAATGTGAAATGAGTCTATAAAAATTACAAAGGAGGCAAAAGAAAAGGGAGCGATGACTCCTCTGGCATAGTGTTTCCTAACAGGGATCTTCAAAATGTGAAAGATTGCATCATCCTTTAAACTGAAGGAAGGTATTAAAATGACAGTAAGGAAATGGCATCAAATGCTAGAAAGACTCTGGGCAGGGTACTTCTAGACAGAAATGCCACTGATTGAAAACTGACTAAACTGGCACCAATGCAGCAGCATTGTACTAATCCCCGGAAATGTCCACCGCTTCACTCTCTGCCATTCCTTTAATATGCACACAGCAGCTCTGCAACATTCTTACTCATCATCTCCTTGGCAAACTGGGTGTGAGGGTCTGTAGTGACGCTGAGTCCCCAGGCAGGTGCAAAGGAGAGCCGCTTTATTGCAAAAGCCAGGCTTTTGAAGCAGTCAGGCCTTTGTCAGTTGCATAGCTTTAAGCCACAACAAACATAATTCAACCAACCGCCATACACCACGCTGTGAACATGCGATGGTTGTAGAACTTGTTGATCTACCTCTAATTCAGCTGCCTCGCTTTCCCATAGTCCTTTTCTACTTAGCCAATGTAACGGGCCTCAGCCATGGTTTTACAAGGCCTTCCTTTTGGAAGGTTCTACCTATATGCAACTGCAAGTTTCTTCAGCGCCAAGAGTTTAGGTAGACGATTTGCATCTGCCCTTCTGGTGAAACATAATGGGGAGAGAAAATCCTGTCGGAAATGTTCAGTCATTCCATTTTCTAGACAGGCCAAATCAATAGAAAAGCAAGCTATAGGATTGTGCTCTTGCTCTTACAAAACACCTGCTGCCATCTGACAATGAACTAGCAGAAAATCAGCAAAAATGAGACTTGAGGCAAACAACGCTTTGAAGGGAATAATGAGGTGATAAATAAAGTCAACACATTTCCAGGCTATTGAGATGCTTTAAAGGTCAGCAGAGGATTGAGAGCAGAAGCAGAACTAATGGGGAAAGATTAAAAGAATCCCAAGAAAAACATGACCATGGATTAAAAGAATCCCAAGAAAAATAGGGGCAACTGACCTGTTTAAGCCTTCAGGAAATCAGTGGCCGCTGATTTAGATAGGCCATTCAAGTTCATTTACTGGTGCACCTTCCACTCCTTTTTCGCCTGTCAGCATCACACGGTGAATTGGGACCTTGGAATCACAATTATTTGGATTCTGTTCTTAGCTTTAGGAGAGAAGCACAGCAGCTGAAGTACCTGTTACTGATGTGATACCCAGGAACACAGAGTTGACACATTTCATTGAAGTCCAATCACAGCTAGCAATACTAAGAGGATAGGATTGGCCTCTTCTCATGACACTCTTCTTGTTTCATAGCCCGCTTTGATTCTGGTGAAACTTTTTCATTAGCTTTTCTCTAAAAAGGAGAAAGTCCAATTAAATGTCCCTCCCTACTGGCGCAGGTTTACCATTCCGTTTGTATAGCCTAGAAGTGGAATTGGAACTAGCTGGAATTACTGTGTTTTAAGCGTCTGGTCCATTAAGACAAAATCCATTTGAGAAAAGCCTACATTCTATTGGCTAAATACTCTGTTTCCCCCAAATGTGGATGCATGCAATTTAATCCAACTTTCTGGAACAAACTCCAGTAATACAAAACCAGTAATACAAAAGAGTCACAACTAGCAGGAAGAATTATTTGACCATTTAAGGAAGCAACCTTCTCACCTCCTTTTGGCGTAAGCATCATCTGCTAACTGAAGTAACAAACTTGAGGACAGAAATCTCCCTGCTCCTGAGCAATTGCTGACAAGGGAACCACCGAAGCTCTGTGACTTTCCCCTTTCCATTCATTGGTCAAGCCTAGTAGCTTAAAATTTAGGGGGTTAATCAAAGACAAATGCTAATCTAGTCAGAGTCTATCAAAGGGCCAAAAATAATCTGAGCTCTTCTTCGACAATTGAAATGGAAGCAGAGCTACCCATCTGCTTACTTGCAACATATCCCTAAAACTCATTCCCTTCTATTCATAACTAATGTATAGCCACCAGTACAATCAGGAAAAGATGAAACTGATGATGTCAGCAACGGAAGGATTTAAAAGAACCATTCCCATGAATCATCGTATAGACAGTAACTCTAGCATTAAAATCAGAGCCCTTTTAGTAAGTATCACTTGTGGGAAATTCAGGACTCCTGGACAAGGGACCAAGAGGATTCAGTAGAAGCCATTTATTGTTTACATGATGCACTTCCACATTCTAACTCTCTGTATATGCTAGTCACGCATTTCTTATTGGTGCATTTGTCTTGTCCACGCATTCTGCGTGCACCTCTCAGAAGATGTGTTCGGTTACAGTCCAGGTGCTTTGCCGCCCCCCATTATGGAGTTCTTGTGGTCTTGGAATTTGGTTTCTCAGCTTCTCCTCTCTTATTTTAGCATAGCTTTTGCCTTAGTAACCTTGATGACTTCCAGAAGGCCCTGAGAAAATTCTGAGAAGAACAGTTCCACGGCTGGATGGCTGGTGCACCCTGTAGTCTAAGCGGTTCAGATACATTGCCACAATTCCCCCTTCTTCTTCTTCTTGCACCAGCCAGACCCTTTCCACCGTATTTTCTACCAAGAGGCTCACCAATTTCATGATGCGTGGAATAACACAAAGCAATATAATAATGGCTACTAGTAATAACAAAGCTCCCTTTACGAGATTTTTCAACCATCCAGGTCTTTCCCATCCCTTAAACCATTCATCCAAACCCCACTCATTCGCAATAAATTTCTTTGTGTTATCTTGTAGTTGTTTGAGTTTCCTGTGAATGGCTGCAGAATGGTCAGAGAGGTTCATACAACACATTCCTTCAAACTCCTCACACTTGTGCCCATGTGCTAATGACAAAAAATCTATAGCGGCTCTATTTTGCAGTGTGCCATGTCTAATAGCATCTATGTCAGTGAGCATCTGATTTAAAATAGCTGAAGTTACCTTTACTTGTTTGACCATCCAGCAAACTAACTTATAAAGAGTAGCCAAAGCTTGATAAGCAGCAAAACCTTGAGTAAGGAATAATACTAATTTTTGTGCTGGAGCATCCCAAAACTCTACACGATTGTCACAATCAGGTCTTAATCTTGTGATTGCTCTTTCAGTTCTCTTGCTATGTCCCACTGTCCAAATAGTCTGATTCAGTATTTCACACATGCTAGCAGCAAACATGGTTCGTTTTCCTAAGTAACAAGGACCACCAAATGACTTAGTTGGAATTACAGTCTATGCCCTGTCTCCACAAATTAAAAAGGATGGGCTGAGCCCACAGGATAGAGTGCTGAAAGCAGTCTATATTATGTATCATCTACCATCACTGACCTGTTTTATGAAAAATCCTTTCCTTAGGATTTTTTCCTCCTGAGTTGCTGAGAGGCCGCAGGAACAAACTGTAAACAATTCTTATCTGCTGCTGTGGAATGCAACAGGTGGATCTGTGATTGGTCTCATCTGGTTGTTTCTAATTAATGGCCAATCACAGTCCAGTTGTCCAGACTGTCTTGGTCAGAGACAAGCCTTTGTCATTCATTCCTATTCTATTCTTAGCTAGTCTTCTGACGAAATCCTTTCTTCTATTCTTTTAGTATAGTTTTTATTATAATATATATCATAAAATAATAAATCAAGCCTTCTGAAACATGGAGTCAAGATTCTCGTCTCTTCCCTCATCCTAAGACCCTTGCGAACATCGTCACATCTTTTGTTAGTGGGAGAAGAATACTTTGGGGCTCCATTCCTGCAATTTCCAGTGTCCGTTTTTGTGCCTTGTTCACAATTTTTGCTATAGCTTCCATTCGCGTGGTCAAGTATTCATTCAAATTACATGGTAAAAACACCCATTCCAGGATTTTTAGTAGCTGATTAGCCTGGCTATCCCACTGCATTAGGGTAGCCATCATGTGCTTTTCTTTTTTCAGCATGGCCACAGACAATTGTAAATTAGGGGATCAATGATCTGCAAAGGAATTACCCAATTTAGTGGCAATTTGAGTCAAAGCCTTCTATTTTTCAGTTACTTTGTGTGTGTAATTGGTCTGATTTCCCCCTTTCAATAATGTCATTAGGGGCTCACAGTCTTCATTAGAAATGCCACAGGTGCTACAAATCCACTGTATGTCCCCAATTAACTTTTTGGGGGTCATCTGTCAAGATCCAAACTTCTGTACAAATAGTTAATTTTTGGGGCCAAATTTGGGCTTCAGTGATAAGCATACCCAAATATTTCCATAGGGCTTGTTGGACTTTTTCCAGGGCAATCTGAAGGCCTGCCTTCAGATTGTAGGTAAGGCAGGTAGCAGAATTGCTGTATCCAGGTGTTCTGTTCTCCTCCTGTAATATTATCCATGTCGTGATAGGTAAGATACTTTGAGTACTGTTTTCTCAGTGGGGCAGATGCCCAGGCAACAAACATACAGTTGGCACATCATGGGAGAATTTTGCAACCCTTGTGGCAATACAACCCATTGATGCTTTTTCACTGCCTCTGCTTTGTTAATGGATGGCATTGATAAGGCAAACTTCTCACTGTCATCCTCATGCAGGGGGATTGTGAAAAACCAATCTTTTAAATCAATAATCAACAGTTGCCAATCGACAGGTAACATTGATGGTGAGGGTAGGTCAGGCTGCAGGGCTCCCATATCCAGCATTACAGCATTAACCATTAGAAGGTCATGTAATAATCTCCATTTTCCTAATTTTTTAGAAATTGTAAAAATGGGTGTGTTCCAGGGGCTCAGAAAAGGTACTATATGCCCCCTTTCCAATTGTTCATCAACCAGTTCATTAACATGGGCAAGCTTTTCTTTAGACAGCGGCCATTGACCAACCCAGATTGGTGTTTCTGTTAACCATTTTCATTTTAGGGTTGGCTGCCCCTCAATGCCCACTGCTAAAAACCCTCATTGGTGAGACAGAAACCCATCTGGCTCAATACGTCTTGTCCCCACAGCCAGATTGTAATCATCACGTAAGATATCACCTGAGCCCAAACATGTGCATCCTCATCAACCCATACTGTTAAGAGTGTTTTACTGATTCAAGTCATTTGCACACCTCCCACCCCCATAACAGGTGTTCCCAAAGTGTTCAGAGGCCATTTTGCAGGCCATGCAAACGAGGGAACAATGGCGACATCTGAACCTGTGTCCAGCAATGCAGCATTTGTCGTGAGAGTTCCTCCATCAGGGTGCTGAAAAGTAATGGGTTTAGTTGGTTTTGCTCCTGATAATGGTAGCATAAACATTACCTGAGGGGTTCCTGTTGACCCAAAACCTTCATCCCCCCTATGCATGATCCCCTGTTTCAGAACCTTGGCCTCAAAGGGAATTAACTGTGCCAGTCTAGTGCCTTTTGGAATATGGATAGGTAGCATTCAAGCCTGCACCATTATCCCAATATTGCCTAAATAATCTGCATCAATCAGTCTAAGTAAAAAATAGTGCCTTGTTTTGATGTGGATAATCTTCCTATCAGTAGAGCACCAAGTCCATAGCCCAACAGTCTGTTTGCTGTTGATGGTATGACCTCTACATTGGTGTTTGTCAAAGTGATATCTACTGCTTTCTCCACGTCCACTTCTGCAGATCCTGGTGTTGCGGAGTTGAAGATGTCCAGGCAGCCGCCTGGTTGTGACGGAGCATTTGTGTCATTTCGTGCTCGTTTTAAGGTTTCCCAAGGGGGGGTCCATCTCTTGTATTTTGATTTACATGCGCTGGTCCGATGCCCAAACTTGTCACATCTGTTGCAGGTTTTTTTCCGCTTATGGCTAGTAAAGTAATAGAAGAAATTCTTAGTTCTAGAAGCTGTTACTAATCAACACAGACTGTTGCTCAGCCAAAGCTGTGTCAAATTCCTGAAGCCAGAGCAAAATAACAGAGACTTCATAGAATTAGGAAGAGTTTATTTTTCTTTTTTTTCTATAGCAAAAGGGAGAGTGCATATTAGAGTGGGGCATAGAGTAGGCGATTCGGGAAGCCTGTACTGGCTGATTACCTCAGCCAATGGGGCAAAGAAGGTGATGCAGTAGGAAACTTAAAAGTGGGGCTGTACCCCCAACCACTTGAAAAGACCCCATGGGAAATGGCCCATGGCCTCTCCCTTTATTCCAATAAAGTTACAGGTCTCCTCTGTCTCTTTTTGGGACAAAAACCTCTGGCATCAGGAATTAATTTTCCAAAGAAAATGAGCACTCATCTGGGGTCCTTCCACCATCCCATGGCAGTGAGTGGGAGCTCAAGGTGCCCCTCACCCAGCCTTGGTGATCAGTTCCCTTGGTGGCAGCCGGCATTGGGCAATTGGTTGAGTACCGAATAGTGTCCACTCAAGATAGACGAGTAGTGGACTAGAGGCTCATGAAGAGTCCACAGGGAAGGACCACTGAAAATGTCACAAATCAATGGGATTTTTGGGGAGTAAACCTGAGAGGGCACCCATAGAGGTTTGCATAAGTAAAGCCAGCAATAGGTCCTGGCAAAAGGGATGACTATCCAGAAAGATCTCTGAAGAATCCCTTGGGAGAATAGTGAGGTAGTTTGTACCTTCGCCCAGAGGTAGTTAAGGACAATCCATGACCGAGGAGCAATAAGGGGAGTTGAGAAAGGGTCTCGGCAACAGGGGACAGATGGTGGAGGTGTGTTCGGAAAGGATTTGTTGAAGTGGAATGTGGTGGAATATGGTTAAGGCATAGTAGTAGCAGAATGCATTTATAATCAAAATTTGCCAGCTGATTCAGCTTCAGGTTCTTCTTATCCCCAGCTCTCAGGGCAGTGAAAACAAGGAAGTCAGGATGAAGAGGTGTTTCTTTATGGTAGGAAGCGGCAGGACCAGGCACAGAAGTGCAGGACTGAGAGCATGGGCTTGGGGCTTGTGGGGAGGTGCGGGCCCAGGATGGGGTTGTGGGGCAGCCAGGGCTCAGCACCCAGCATTGTAGCAGACATGGGGCTAGCTACAGCCCCATGGCGGACATAAGCTTAGAGATACGGAAATGCCAAGTCATAGGAACTAAATCAGAAATCTTCACTTAGGTCCTCCAAGGCCTTCTTATCTTTCTGTGACCCCCTATTTTCCCTAACCCTTACAATTGGTCAGTTCCCAAACCCCCCTAACCCTATAAAAGGGGCTACCTTGGCCCATTCTGTTAGAAGAGATGTCGTCGGAACCCCTTCACAGACCCTTTAAAATAAACCACTGTGGAACTAGCCGAGGCTGCCTTCTCATCTCTCTCCAGTCTGCTCTTCTGAAAGCCACGATCAGCCAGAGCCCCTTAGCAAGCTAAAAAGAGCTGAAACTATGAAAGAGCTGATATCACTAAAAGCTGACAATCACTAAGCTTGCTAAGGATGGCCACAGCTGTACAGGAGCTAGGGTTCAGATACCCAGCCTCTTGAAGGCTGTGCTATCCCGATATTGCTTGCCTGGGACACCCTGATCCTGCAAGGATCTAGCAATCTGGCTAGGAGCAAGCCCCCGTGGCTTTTTTACAAAGCAGTACCTGACCCCACCGCCCCCGCCAGGCAGGGATGGCAGTGGCCCCCATGCCCCATGAGGCTGCTAGACATCCTGGCCCCCACGAAGCTGCCGGACACCCCAGCTGCCTGTGGTGCTGCCAACTGTGTTCGCTGAGTGTGCCGGCAGGGGCCACGTTTGGACACTGTGGCAGGATGGGGACTGGCTCTAGCATATGGCGTATGACAAAGATGGTGAGCACAAAGAGGAGGAGCAAAGAATATCTGGAAAATGCAAATTGCACATGGTAGGATTAGGATTTTCTTTTAAGGATTTTATTTGGGTCACTGGAGAAACAAATGATTTTGAACTGTGCGAGACTGAGCACCCACAGGCAGTAGTGGGGCTGGGGGCTAAAGAAAGGGCAGAATAAAGCTCCTGGATGAACTAGTTAGAAAGATACAGCAAGTGTATGTAAGAAGGGATGAGGAAAAGGTAAATGCAAAGGTGATGGCAATGTTCCTACTGCTGTGGAGTGATAAATCACAGGGCCCAAGAGGGCCCCCGGGACAGAAGGGATGAGTTTGGCCTCGAGGACGGGGCAGAGGCATTCCCTTCTCAGAAGGGGAGAGCCCATCCAAACAGCACCTTGGAAGGAATCAGTGTACTATCTGCAAGGACACCGAAAGCAAGCTTGCCCGCAGAAACAACTGGATCCTCGGGAGGATCAAGTCCAGCAATGAATGGAGATGGATTTTTGGGGGGTCAGGGGTTCCAGTTATACCAGGGACCCACCACACTGGAGCTGTTGATAACATTTAGGGTGGGTCCGGAATGGGAGGAGGTGTTTTCCTGGTAGACACAGGGGCCTCTCAATCCACTTTGAATTTTATCCCTTAAAGGGAAAAATTGCCAAGTTCTTTAATTCTTCAGGGGGTAAGTGGAAAAGAGGTGGGAATGTGTTTCTTTCAGCCATGATTAGTACATGTTGGGGTTAGGTTTAAAATGCATGAATTTCTGTTTGTTTCTACTTGTAATTATAAGTTACTGGGAAGAGATTTGTTCGCTACATTGGGAATTAAAAATAACATTGTAAAAAGTGATACAGGAACTAACCCTATTGTAACTTTGTGTCAAATGTCTGAGTGAGCCTATGCTGCGGTAAACTCACGAGTGTGGGCAGTCCCAGGGAAATCTGAAAAATTAGCTGTGAAGCCTTTCCAAATTACTTTGAAGCAACCAGGATAAGTGTCGTCTAAAAAGCAGTACCCTCTTTCCAAGGCAGGGAAATAAGGGGTTGCAGCCTATTACTGAGTCCCTGTTAAAGGCAAGCCTTTTGGAGCCGTGCATGTCTCCCTAGAATACTCCTGTCCTACCAGTTAAGAAACTGCATGAAGGGACAACAGAAGGAGCGCAGAATTTTAAAGTGTTAGGGGAAAAAAAAAGTAGATGAACTGAAGCTCATGCCCTAGCCCTTCTGGTCAGGGAAAAAGAATTTGAATTTTATGTGAATGTTAAACAGGAGAACATTAAAATAATTTTACTATGGGAACAATGGATTGCATGTCAGCCTGTTGCCTACTTTTCTAAGATGTTAAACCCAGAGGCCAGGAGGCTGGCCTCATTGTCTACAAAATTGTGCAGCTGTGGCTTTAGTAGTAACCAAACCACGAAAACTGATGGCAGGAGAATGTTTTATGAGACTTATGAAATTCTCACATCAAATAAAGTTTTGTGAAGTGAAAAAGCCTCTAAGTGTCTGACCAGGGCTTGGTTAATACAGTCTAAAATTTATTGAATGGAACAGAAGGATTTAGGATTGAGAAGTGGGGAAGGGTTTAACCCAGCCTCCTGTTAAGCAAGGACTTTGAACAGTCCTGGAGAGGGGGGCTGAGAAGACACCCATGACTGCATTCAAGTGATAGATCTCCAGGCCTGGGCTAGGGAAAATTTAGGAGACACCCCCTGGCCTAAGGGAGAAAATGTGTTCATAAATGAGCCTTCACAGGTAGTAGAAGGGGAGTTACAGAAGATGCTATTATTAAGGGGAGGGAATTAGAAGAAGGGAGGATGTTGCTGCCCACATGGTCAGCTCAGTCTGTGGAGCTGGATGTGCCTGTAAGAGCCTGTGAATTAACATTCGTATTGATTCTAAGCAGGCATGTGGAGTAGTACACACGTTTAGAAATCTATGGGAGGCAAGAGGTTTATTAAACAGCAGGGGAAAATACATTAGTGCATAAGAGCCTAATTACTCCTGTCTAGGAGGTGGTGACTTTACCAAAAAGGGGGGCAATGATGTACATTAGGGGGCATCAGGCAAGGTACTCAGAGGAGGCAATAGGCAATTGACTGGTGGATGAAGAAACTCAGAAAGGAATACTTTTGCCAGAACTTTCCAAGACCCTCCCTTTGTTCCCAGTGACTCAATCACTGCCAGAGAAATTGTCTTTTCCACCAGAGGAGCTGGAAATAATTTAAAAGAGCGAGGCAGAGAAAAAAAGGGAATAATTGGTTTACAAGGAATGGCAAACAATGGAGACCAGAAGCTTTGGCCGTACAAGTACTAGAACAACTCCATGAAGGGAGTCTTTGGAATTCTGGAGGATTGGCAGAAGCCTTCCTCAAGATGTATTTTGCAGTAGGTCTTTTTAGTCTGGCAAAAGCAGCTGTTGAAGTTTGCTTGATTCGTGCTGAAGCCAATAAGAGAGTTACAAAGAAAGCTGCCAGGGGAGGGAGGCCTTGGGCTGTATGTCCCTTTTAAAGATGCCAAGTGGATTTTACTGAGATGTCCCAACTGGGAAGGCTTAAATATTTTCTGGTAATAGTATATCAGCTAACAAGGTAGCCAGAAGCATTCCCAACTGCTTCAGCAGCTACAGCATCACCTGTTAAGGTATTTTTTGAACAAATTATTCCAAGATACAGGACTGTAGAAGCAACAGAACTCATTTTACAGGAAAGATCCTTCAAAGGATTATGGCTGCTTTAGAAAACAATGGATCCTCCATATCCCCTGGACCCAACAGAGTTTGTGTCAGGTAGGAAAAAAAAAAATGAAGAGAGAAATAAAGAAACACCTTTTGAAGCTGATAATAGCCACCAAGACACCATGGGTAGGGCTTTTGTCGTTGGCTTTGGCAAGAATTAAGGCCAGACCCAGAAGAGAGAATCAGTTCTCTTCCTTTGAATTATTTTTTGGAATTTGTCACCCAGGTAATTCTCAGCCTAGTGGGGCGTAGAGATAAGTGATGTATATTTATAGTAATATGTGGCCAGGATACTGTCTCTTGTGAAATGCCTTCAACAGGAAGCTCAGCTGTCATAGCCCCTGCCTTTGGACTGTTCATAGCATCCAACCAGGAGATTTAGTCCTGCTTAAGGAGTGGAAAGACGCACCACTGGTGGCAAAGTGGTGTGGAACTTTCGAAGTGTTACTGACCACAGAAGCAGCCATCAAGATAGCTGACCCCCAGACTCATCACTCTTTGGGGTCAAGGTCTCTTAGGCCCCAGAGATTTGGACATCTCAACTAGAAAAGTAGGACAGCAGGCTCTGACTGTCACTCCACAGGAATGGTCTGAAGCAGCAGCCAATGTGTTTACACTGGGGCAAGCCACGTGTACCTAGCCACAAACCGTCTGCTGAAATAGTCGTTATGGACATCCCTCCTTTAGAATCTCCACTCACTGGGGGGCTACTACTTGCTGTCATTGTTTTCTTTATCTTAGGTGGTTTCTGTGCATTCACTGGCCACACAGGTGGTGTGAAAGACAAGGTGAAAATTAGACTAGGTCATTAGAATACACTATTAGAATATTTTCCCTACTAATTCTACTTTTATATTGTCAGCTCAATTTAGGCCAGGAATGGAAGAATCCATTTCCAGCCTTAGAAGAAGAAGCAGCCAAAGCTTTCAACCTCAGCTGTTGTTGGGTCTGCAGAGGGCCAGAAGCATCTGATGAGTTGCAATGTGTGACTAGCTCAGTGGAATCTAAATGGTCGATACCCTAATTGAGGTCCATAAGGGGACAGGATTTGGGGACAAAGAATAAAGTCCATGGTGACTTCATTCTTCTGAATCAGGCATTTATTGCCTTAATAGGACAGGGGATGTCTACGTAGGAAAAGCGTTTGTGATTTGACTTTATCTTTGGGTTTAAACAACTGGGTCTGGACTCCCAATTACCCTCCTTGCAGTTGTTCCAAATATCAAGCAAATGCAATCAAATGCCTGTGAAGCTCACTAATGGTAGCTGGCTAAGGTGTTTCTACCATAAATACCAAAAAGATTTTGAAGGCTGTAAAGCAATGGGGAGGGACAAGGGGGTTTTTGACCACCTATTTTTAAGCTGCCTCAGAGAAAGTTCCCCAAGTAGAACATCTGTTGTTTGTGATTATCAGTGCAAATGTCAACACCAGAATGGAACTTGAGACCTTTTCAGTGAGTTCTTCTCCAAATCCAAGCAAAAAGATTGCATACGTAAATGTGGCTGGGAATCCTGCAGGGGGGCTTGGAAATAAAAACGTTGTAACTCTTAGGGTGGGGCAACTACTGTTGGAGGACCACTAGGGCCAGGAAATGAGCTGTCTTTTGACCCACCAGTTGATGACAGAGGGTGGGAAGGCCCCTTTGCTAATGGAACATGGGCTTTGAAGACATCATTGGCATTGCAGCCAACATGAGAATCACAGCTTACCTCCAAAATCCTCAGGGATGTTATATGGGCCATATTAGATTTACCACAAGTTCAGGGAAATCACTTAGGAATCAAAATCTATGATGATTTAATTAATGAAAGCAATCTGTTGATGCAGCCCTTGCTTCCCCAAAACGGGGAAAAGATGAATGGCCATCAGAAAAAAATGATACTGCACTATGGACCAGCCACTTAGAATCCTTATGAATTAATATGAGGTGACAGAGAACCCATTTATAATTTGAATGGGATATTTAGGTTACAAGCTGTCTTTGAAATAATAACCAGCCAAACAGCTATGGCTCTTGACCTTCTTGACCACCAATCCACTCAAATGAGGAATGCACTATTTCAGCATTGGATGGTATAAGATTATCTATTAGCAGAAGGAGGAGTTTGTGGAAAATTAAAATCTTCAAACTGCTGTTTGCAAAGAGATGGCAACGGAAAAGTGGTCAAACAAATAACAAAGGAAATCAAGTTAGCTCGTGTACCAGTCCAAAGGTGGAAAGAATGGGAATGGGACACATTGTCATGGATACCTGGCAATCTCTGGGTTAAACGAATATTATTTGTCCTCTTCTGTGCTATAGCAACTCTAATCTTTTTACCATGCATGACACCTTGCTGAGTGCAATTCTTTCAGCAGGTGATCAAAAGGATGCAGGTAGTAGCCATGCCTACTGATGCAGAAATGACTACAAAAGGGTAGAAAGTGACGTCGCTGCAAATAATTGCAAAACCAAAGAAGACCCAGGAAGAAAAACTTAAATCAATGGTAATTAATATCTGTAAAGAAAATTATGGAGAAAATAAAAAGAGGTGGGATTGAAAGGAGTAAAATGAAAGATATCAGCAAATTAACAGTGGTTTTAAGGCCCTTGTATTTCTGTGAGGGTGAAACCTCTGTGTTAAGCCATCTGGGATCATCACTTGGGCTTCCTGTGTTTCTCAAACTCTCAAAGTAAAATTGACCCACCAAACGTATTTGTCTCAATCCTAATCCCTGCATCATCCTTCAGGTGTATTTCCTCACAATGAAATTGGAGTAGAAAATGCTTTAGGAAATGCTTTGTAGCCCCTTCTTCCCCAAAGGTCCAATCTGCGTTAATTAGGAATGTTCTTCAAGCACATGGTTTGGATGCAGCCAGTGAGACTTACATTTGTAAGAGACGGTCTGAAGTTTCCCTCATTTGCTTCACAACAGTCGCAAGGACAGAGACTGGGACCCTGAGGACCCTGACTGGAGTTCTGGCCTGGTTGATGTGGATGCTCGCCAAGTGATTGTTTGCAGCTGTGTTTAGAGTGCCGCCATGATATACTGCTTCGAGGGAGCAGAGTCTGCCAAGCAATGATTTGACCAATATGCTTGTATCTGCTTCATGACAATAGCCCATGAATTTTCCTACCTCTTGGCCAAATGAACTTTCTGGGGTAACTTTGGTGATCCCCCATGGAAAATCCCTCATCTGCCTCACGACCACCATGATGGATGGAGATTGAAGCCCCCTCCCAAGGACTGAGACTGAGACCCCTCTAATTCTAACACAGGGGGCCTGGTCTGATCAAAGCGAAATGTTTGCCCAGGTATGTTCGCTGGTCCAAAACTGGTTTCCCATAGAAACCAGTCTTGAAAAAATGGGTCCCACTCACTGCTGAAACTGACTTATCCTGTTTTGGATCATGGACTGTACCCATTTTCAATAGACTTACTCTTAATTGTACCTGTTCCCCCCTCGGAGGAGGTCTATAATAGACCCCTGAGTTAACCAAGACTTCAAGATTCTCCCCAATGTGACAAGGTGGATCTATTGGCTGGTCCATGAGGATTTTGTCTTTATGTCTGGTAGCTATATCCCTTTCCCCTCTTTCTCTCTCTCTCTCCTTTATTCTCTTTTCTAAATCCTTCTATCTCATTTGCTGTGGGCACTCAATAAAGGTGTATTTTGATTAATACTGAAATCCCCTTCTGTGTTGTTTTTTGCACTCTGAGACCAGTTAATGAACCACCACAACCCCCGCTTGTATGAGCAGATTGTGACAACATTTCAGAAGGACCGTCAATGGTCTAATAAAGACATAGCACTTTCAAGCAGGCTACTGGGACTTAGGAAGATACTTGAAATGTGTTGACATACTGTTTTAGTAGTGGAAAATTAAATGCTGTAAGACAAGCCTGCTCCCCAAATCGGCTTTGCCTGGATCCACCTGCCCTGCAGCACAGCCTTCTCCCTTTCTCTTTACTGCCCTTTGCTCAGGATCAACCCAAACTTGGGGTATTTAAATTCCTGTGAGACACAGTGCAGCTGATGGGCAGCAAACGCAGTCTTCCCAAAGTGGCTGACAATGA
Source organism: Haemorhous mexicanus (assembly GCF_027477595.1). Classification (NCBI taxonomy): domain Eukaryota; kingdom Metazoa; phylum Chordata; class Aves; order Passeriformes; family Fringillidae; genus Haemorhous; species Haemorhous mexicanus. The sequence goes on along the minus strand of NC_082345.1, from coordinate 19,071,410 downwards.
CCCAGCTTGCAAGGAAGACTTTGGGGAGGAGATGACAGTTTCCTCAGTGGGTTTTCATGCCCTCTCTTTGCCATGCAGATGATGGCATGCATGGCATGACTCCATTTTGGCAGTCAGTCCTGAGGCAGAGCTGCGGTGAGCACAGGGTGACCTCTCTCCTCCTTGCTCTGACAGCGATGACACAGTAACCTCAGTGAGCTGATGCCGCCTGTGCCATCACCAGCTTGAGTTGGTCTGGGCAGCGCCATGGGAAGATATTGCTCTGCTTGTGGGCTCAGTGTTGACTCTGAGACTGTCTCAGCTGGTTGGAACATAGTGCTAAAGATACCAGGGTTGTGGGTTTAATCCTGTGTGGGGCATTTGATGATTCCTGTGAGACCCATCCAACTCAGGATCTTCTGTGATTCTGTGATGGGATATTCATACACAGCAGGAGGCTCTGGCTAAGAAGACAGTGCTACTAAGGCCTAGGGGTACAGATTCCTGCTTACAGATACCCAGGGTAATCCTCTCTCTCTAACAGGATTAGCACACAGACATTTGTTTCCCTGGCCCAACTCAAAACCCCAATGAAGGGGGGGTTAACAGCTGTCAGAGAGCTTCAGTCACCACCAAAGAGCCACCACCTTTCAGGTCTCACTTTGTACCACCTCCCATTATCGTTAAATGCAAAACATCACAAATAAAAATCTCTCCTTGCTTCTCTCCAATCAGTTGTCCTGCAGACAGAGAGGAGACAACCTCTGACCTCAAGAAGTTTTGAGATTTGTACACTACCAAAGTCCCTTCCTTTCTATTTCTGAAATTGGAGCAATCAAAATCACACCAAATGTTGGCTGTTGTTTGTCTTTTCTCCTGTTTGAATAATTTCTAACATTAATGAGTTCTTAAAATTTGTATGGTTGGAGTGTTAGCGTTCAGGAACACATAATCATGAGAAATGATTATATGCAGGTGTTTTTATTGAAGAGCTCTGGGTGTCAGGGGTACAAACCCAAATCTGACTCCAAAATAGGTTCGGGATGGATATGCTTTTATATTCTGTCGTTATCTTACTTTCATGTTAATTATTAAACTTACATTGTTCTATAGTATACATAGATTTCAGCCAAGCATAGCCACCTTGGACTAGGAACATACAGTTTCTCATTGTTCTTCTTATGACTATACAATAATTATTTTAATTACTAAACAATCATCACATCCAGCAATTATACTACTTACGCAGGTAAAACAGAAGGCTTAACATTTCAGAGTTTTATCTTAGCATTTTTCCAGGGCCTTACTATCAGGAGAAGTTGATGGATATGTCCCACCAGTAGACCATTCCCAGGAACTGCTGGTGAGCCCTTCTCAGCCAATTGCCGGCGCACCAACCACCCATGGATCCTGTGATGGGGATTTCAGGTCTTTGGGGTTTTTTTATATATCCATTTCCAAAGGCTTTTCCCAAGACTTGCTCCTTCCAGTAGGTACTTACTCCTGCCTTTCCTGTTTAAAACTAAATGACACAACACTCATGGATGTAATTACTGCTGAGAGCTCAATGCTTCCAGCAAGCGTGGTTAACGCTGGGCAAAGGATGCTGGAGTTTTTAAGGAAAATCTGAAAAAAAAGAAAGGCAGAACAGCCTTAAATAAAGAGCAAATTGTTTTCTTTCAGAGAATGAGACTAAAAAAAATGTTGGGGTTTTTTTTTCTGTGTTAATGATGACAAAGTCCATCCTTCACTGCCCTGAATTCTAGAGCTTAGGGAAGGAGCCAGTGAAGGTGTTTTATTTTGTTTTGTTTCTTTTAATGCAAAGAATCTTGGTAAACAAAAAGGATTTTCTAAACTTGACTCCTGGTATAGACACACAGATATATAACAAAATGAATGACAGATTTGCCCAGCACATTTCAAGCAACAATATAGATATTTTCCCTGCTAATTGAACCATTAGCTAGTCCACCCTCAAAGTTACAGGACTTGTGATAAAAATACTGCCGTGATAATCAGCGATGTGATCCTGTTCCAGCTCTACAGAAGAGTTCTCTTGCCCTCTTTCTGCCTCTGCTTTCCCATCTACAGAGGTGATAATTTCCTTTTTGTTTTTTCTTTTCCTCTGAAAACAGGAGACACCTCAAGAAAATGACACTTTTTATTTGTTGATGGAAGATAGTGCATCAGACAAACTATTTGTGGGTATAAAATAAGGGAAACTTCAAGAGATATGTGCTGTTTGTCTTCTTTTTCATCCATTGGATAATGAATCCTCAGGTCATTTTTTTAAAGTTTCTAAGTTAGGTTTGGAAGTGCATTGAGCATGAGGGGAGTCATCATTCTAATGTTGTTCTGCAGTGCCAAGACCATGCTGGTAAATTAAACCCCCTTTTATCAGTTCAGGGGAGGGATCTTCCACTATGTTATCTCCCACCCTCTTTGTGGGAGAAAAAAGCAGCCTGCCAGAAAGGGATGGCTCTTGATCTTTAAAATTGTGAGTGACCTGTCACCAGGATTTCTTTTTTCCTATTTGCTCTGAATTTCACAATAACTTCTTGACCTCATTAGAAGACTGAAGGCCTGTCTTGGGACTGAGGTTGGTGGAAAAATTGAACCAGACACAAGGAATATTCAATTAAAACAAATGGATCACAGAAAACCCCACAATACAATTAAACCAGAAGATAACTCAGTGGCTATGAGGAAGCCAGCAGTGTTGTAATGATGCTGCCGTTGCTGCAGAATGGATTTGGGAGCACTGAGAGAGCAGGATTTCATTTTCCCCCTTTTTGTCAGCATGAATTCTTCTCCTGGGTAACACAGCCTTTTTCCTGATGCAAGGACATGTGAGCCATCCAGCAACGTCAGCTGTCCCTCCTTCCCAAGGGCCTGATGGAAGGAGCAGCAAGGAGCCCACACAGCATGAGTAGGGCAGGGAGAGCAGGACAGCCAAAGCACTCGGTGCTGATGGTGGCAGCTGAGCCAATAGTTACTTTTCTGGACATCTTATCTGCCTACTCTGCCCATGAAATGGTCCAGACACAGGCAAGCTGGCATCAACCCTGCTTGCTCTGGAGCTGACTCCATCTAAGTCTTTCTCTGAGTTGCCTCAGGAGAAGATCTAAAGTTAAACCTTACCTACAGGCAGTGTTTAGGGTTTTTTCCTTCCTGAAAATTCAGAGAGCAACAAGGCCATGAGATTTTTCCTGTGGGTGGTCATTGAAACTTGGCCATGACCAACCCATCCTTCTCACACTGCACACAGGTAGAGGAGTTTGCAGCACACAGCTACCCACAGCCCATGGGTGATCTTCAGAAAGACATTTGTGCTGAACATGTCCAGGGGCTGAGCTCTGTCTGGGCGTCACCCAGTGACCCAGGTATTGTGCCAAGTGCACTCCCTGGCCTGGATTTGGCCTGCGACAACTCGCTCTCAGATTGTGGTCAGACATGGGTAAGACAGTTCTAGTGGAGGGATGAAGAGGTCTCAGCTGTGGGACTCTGGCTGGGTCACACTGCTTTCCCTCAGTACTGACCTGCTGTAATTACTGAAGTTGTACTCTCAGGTCAAGGCTAATTCATGCAGGTTTTCAGAAGTATTGAGTACTCATGGATGCAGAGAACCACAGAATGGGGAAGGTTGGAAGGGACCATGGTGGGTCATCTCCCAAGCGCACCCTGGAGTCACAGAGCTGGTTCAAAGGCTGCTTTCACCTGCTCAGTCCCTTTTTGTGATAGAGCAATGGCAGGGAGCGGGATGAGCTCAGCATGGATGGGTGCTTGTTAGCGGTGACCATCTCCTCAGGGCACAATACATCCACAAAAAACCCACAGCAATGCACAGGGCAGCTGGGAAAGCAGAGACAGCTTGTTGTCAAAAGCCTTTTTTGGTATCACTCAGGTGTGCCTAAATGGATAGAGAGCAGCGAGGAGATAACTACAAAACAAGCCAATGAGACCATGAAGTCTGCAGCAGCTCTTGCTCCTCAGCTCTCACCAGCTGAAGTGTAGCTGTCTTCAGCTACTCTGAAATGTAGACTCATTTCTGGGAATTTTTCCAGAATTATCTTGTATTTGCCCTCCACCACCAGGAGTAATAGGCACAGATAAACCAGCAGAGCCCATGCCCTTGTTAACTATCTGATCTGAATGGGAAGTTTCCAATTCCAACATCCTCTTTTTGGGTTCTTAGACAGTCTTGGTTTTATAAATCAAAGTCCTGCAAACTATAAGCACCTATATCTTGAAAAATGCCACCCAGCTTCACTTCTTAGCTCCCAGTCTTGCACTTGTTGGAGGTAGCACATTTGCCTCAGGTCTGCTTAGGCCATTTGAAGCATCCCAGGTCATTCCCTCCCCAGGAGCTATGGCTGGGATGGGTGTGGGGCTCAGAGGTACTGACACCCCTGTGGCAGGAGCTGGATCTCACTGCCTGTGCCATTCTGCTCCCAAAGAAGTTTCCATGCACTGCTGATCCAAAGTTAAAAGTTTGTCATAACATGTCAGGTGGCAAGGCTGAAATGAGAGTCTGGTGATACAACTTTCAGTCTGAAGCAGACAGCCTGCTCCGGATGCCAAAGAGAAGGAGAGTTGGCATCTGAGCTACTGGGAAAAGGGCTTTGTTTGCTTATGGATGGCCTCTCCCCCTCCTCTTGCTGGAGGAATGCACCAGAGAAAGGAACCAAGGAACCAGCTGGAATTTGGAGAAATGGTAGTTTTAAAAATTATAACCATTCATTTTCTTGGAGCTGTAAAATATCTCCATGAGCTTCAGAGTTGGGTGAACAGCAGGATATGATTTCCATTCATCTCCCTAAAAAAAAAAAAAAAAAAAAAAATATTCAAAAGCAAAGAACACCTGAATTCCTCAGTACAGGGAAAAAACTCATTTTTCACGTGCTAAGCTGGAACATAGAGAAATTTGGTCATTTCCCACTCCTAAAATAATGTGGCCCAAGCCCAGATCCCTTAGTACTTGGGAAAGGTGGAAGAAAATTAGTGCACACTGGTAACAGAAACAACACTGGCACGGTGTTCCCCAGAGAAGCTGTGTTTGCCCCATCCCTGGAAGTGTTCAAGACCAGGCTGAACAGGGCTCTGAGCAACATGGTTGAGTGGAAGGTGTTCCTGTCTATGGCAAGAGATCCGAAGAAGATGATTTTTATGGTCCCTTCTAACTTAAACCATTCCATGATTCAATGATTCAATGAATACTGTATTTGAATTTTTTAGGATCTTTCATGGGATGGCCAATTGCATGAAAGAGGGCAAGGCAGCTAGCTATGGACAATATAAAAGATAAAGGCAAAAGAGAAATGAAGAATCCAAGTTGAAGCACCTTTGCTGACACTTTCCCCTTCACAGCTTTTCTAGGGCAGTGCTCAGGTCCTGTGGGAGATGGGAAGATTCTGGTGCACATCAAGCCTGAGGTGGATGAGGACCATGGCTGTCTTCTGTATGACAGTTTACCAGAGATCTTGGGTGACATGGGGCTTTCAGTTCTTTTCTGAAGGGAAAAAAAAAGGGTAAATAAAGAAAACGCTATAGTTTTAAATGCACTGCAAATCAGGAATTGCTTCAGCAGCACAACCCAAACATGTCTCCTCAATAGATTATTCCAGTTTCATACCTTTTAGGCAACTTGTCTACACACCAGCACTAGGAAGGAAAAATCCTTCAAAAGCATTTTTTTCTATTTTTATCCTCTGAGTGTCCAACTCCTTTTGCTAAATTTCTACAGTTTGGAGCTCAATTTACCATTTCTGACTAATGCAGACACAAATCATGAAACATTCAGGAGTTATTCGTACTCTTCATCTTATGGAAGCACCAGCCAGCACTAAATTTGCATGATCTAACCAAAGTAGACATTTCACAGAAAAGCACTTCTTATAGCAACATTGAAAAACTTATATCAATTGAGGTAAAACCATCGAGTTTCTTCGCTCACTAGTGCAAAGTCACACGTTGTTTGAAGAACATCCCATTGGATTTTCTAAAGATGTGTAAAATGTGTCATCTGGACCACAGGAGATAATGCAGGGTTAAAACACAGAGCAAAACTGAAGTTAAGAAGCACAACGTTCATGAACCTTGCAATAGAAGCTTGCAGAAACCTTTCAAGGCTCATCCAATAAAGCCCTATGGCACTTTGTTCTTCCCCCTCCTCTCAAATCTCCATCTGTCTGAGCCAGCATCAGCAGGAAATTTTGCATGGAAGCTTGCCAGATAAAATAGCTACTTCATCTGTCTTTCAACTGCCATTAGCTTTAGAGAGTTCTTCAAAAATATGTTAAAAATCTCTATTATTTTTTTAGCTATGTCCTAAGTTAGAGATAAGCCAAGTCTTGTGTCTTTGTATCTGCCTCACAAAAAGGTGATTCATGTGTGCTTTAATATCATATGTGCAAATATTTCCAATCTGCCCTCCTCACCTCATCCTATACTGAAAGCTGAAAATGCTCCTTCTTGTTGAAATGCCAAAAAGTTCTTTAATTTATTTAAATCTACCTCACTGCTGTCTGAATTGTCCCAAAACCTTCAGATACAGCTGTCTCACAATGTAGCAGGCCCAGACCCTGCAAGGGCTCCCTGGCGTTCAGCAGCCTAAGATAGGAAATGCCTAGTCATGATGACTGGACCTTAGAAGCCCCTCTTTTCCACCTTTGGACCATTGCTTATCTCTCTGTAAGACTATAGGTCACTTTCCTTTGACCCTCCTATTGGACAATTTCTAAAACCCCTGTAACCTATAAAAACCCCAACTGTTGCCCAGTTTGTTAGAAGAGCTGTCACTGAGAACCTTCACAGAGGACTTCATCGCTATGGAACGTCACACAGCCTTCTCCTCTCTCTCCCTGCATCTGCCTGCCTGTGGCACCTAGCAAGCTAAGAGCTGAAATCACAATGAGGTGATAATCACTAAAAGAGCTGATATCGCTTAAGCTTGCTAATGTTGCCTGCGGCTAAGAACTGCTGGGGAACTCAGACAGGTGGACAGCCTGTGCCAAGCAGGACTGAGCTTAGTATCTTAGTATCGGCAGATGAGGAGAAGGCAGAAGGGCTTAACGTCTACTTTGCCTCAATTTTTAGTGGGAAGAGGACCTGCCCTCAAGACACCTGCCCACTTGGAGTGGTTGATGGTGTCAGGGAGCAGAATGGTCCCCCCATTACTCAAGAGGAGGCAGTCAAAGAACTACTGAAATGCTTGGATGTTCATAAATCTATGGGACCAGACAGGATCCACCCCAGGGTAATGAGGGAGCTGGCAAATGAGCTTGCAAAGCCACTCTCCATCATTTACCAACAGTCCTGGCGCACTGGTGAGGTTCCGGACGACTGGAAGCTGGCCAATGTGATACCCATTCACAAAAAGGGTGCAAAGGAGGATCCTAGTAATTATAGGCCAGTCAGCCTGACCTCAGTACCTGGCAAAATAATGGAACAGTTTATATTAAGTGCCATCACACAGAATTTACAGGATGGCTAGGGTATCAGACCCAGTCAGCATGGGTTTAGGAGGGGTAGGTCATGTTTAACCAACCTCGTCACTTTTTATGACCAGGTAACCTGCCTAGTGGATGCAGGGAAGGCTGTAGATGTTGTTTATTTGGATATCAGCAAGGCCTTTGACACTGTCTCCCACAGCATACTCCTAGACAAGCTGGCAGCCCGTGGCTTGGATAGGAGCACTCTTTGCTGGGTTAGGAACTGGCTGGATGGCCGGGCCAAGAGAATGGTGCTGCATTCAGCTGGCAGCCAGTCACCATTGGTGTCCCTCAGGGGTCTGTGCTAGAGCCAGTTCTGTTTAATATTTTTATTGATGATATGGATGAGGTTTTAGAGTCTTTCATTAGCAAATTTGCAGATGACACTAAGCTGGGAGCGTGTGTCGATTTGTTAGAGGGACAGAGGGCTTTGCAGAGGGACCTGGAACGGTTGGATGAATGGGCAGAATCCAATGGGATGCAGTTCAATAAGTCCAAGTACCGAGTCCTGCACTTTGGCCACAATAAGCCCCTGCAACGTTATAGGCTGGGGACAGTGTGGCTGGACAGTGCTCAGGAGGAAAGGGACCTGGGGGTGCTGGTTGACAGTCAATGGAACATGAGCCAGCAGGGTGCCCAAGTGGCCAAGAAGGCCAATGGCATCCTGGCTAGTATCAGGAATAGCGTGGCCAGCAGGAGAAGGGAGGTCATTCTTCCCCTGTACTCAGCACTGGTGAGGCCACACCTTGAGTATTGCATCCAGTTCTGGATGTGGCGCTTGGTGCCATGTTCTAGTTGAGGTGTTGGAGCATGGGTTGGACTCGATGATCCTAAAGGTCTCTTCCAAACTAGAAATCCTGTGATTCTGTGATTCTGCTATCTGGATCCATTGCAGCCCACTGGGGACACCCTGAACCCCGGCTGGAGGCCACATTACCACAAGGCTAGGTGAACTTGACCTTTAATCCTTGACTGGACTTAGACTTCAATATCCCCGTTAAGTGGCTGACACAAACAGGAGTTTGTCACCACAAGCTGGGGTGACAATTGACCCCCTGCTATTTACAAATACCTCCTTGTTTTACAAATAACCTCTTTGCTATCCCTTCTCACAGCATGGCACAGGTCATGTAATGTGTCCATAAATGCTTAAAAATAATCCCTTTAATTTTACACCTGGTAGATTTGTTTTCATCAGGATGGAGACCTCCTCAAACAAGGGCTGTCTGTGTGGGTCAAGGTGCATTTTTTTATTGCTGAGTTTTTTTAGGAGATGTGTGCATGTTCCTCTAGAGTGTATTTGCAGCTTTGATTAAATTAAAAGGATTGTGCTCTGTTACTGGAGTAGACTCCACCCAGAAGACTTCCAAAGTGAAAGAAACTTAATGTTCCTGTGGTGACATGTCCCATTCTATTACTTGTTACCATCTGCTTCTCTTGGAAGGCTACCTGGGACATTCTCATAGAATCATGGAAAAGTTTGGGTTGGAAGGGACCTTAAAGATAATCCAGTTCCAACACCCTGCCATGGGCAGGGACTCCTTCCATTAGACCAGATTGCTCAGAGCTCCGTCCAGCCTGGTCTTGAACAATTCCAGAAGTGGAACATGCACAGCATCTCTAGGCAACCTATGCTATTGCTTTTTATCAAGGCAAGGACACACAGAATTGCTGGAAATTTGCAGAGAAATGCAGGAGAATAAGAGTCATCATATTTGATGTTTACCAAACCTGACAGCATCTCCTTAAATTTGTAGAGTGAATATTTTCAGAGTAATGACTTTTATTTGGTTTTCTTTATTAAAACAGCAGTGACTTTCAGTATTTTTAATAGTCAGGAAATGTCATTTTTGATCTACACTTGAATAATGAGTGGAATATCATGTCCAATGGAAGTTAACAGACCAAGAAGAATCTAAACATAGCACTGAAATGATGGATGTTCCACCCCTGGAACTGTCTGATGCCAGGCTAGATGAAGTTTTGGGTGACCTGGTGTGGGGAAAGGTGTCCTGGAACTGGATGATTTTTTAGGTCCCTCCCAACCCAATCCAACCCATTCCCTGATTCTGTGATGCTGCTTGCCCAGCTTGCCAGCTGCACCTCTGTGAAACACAGGCCTCCTGCCTGCAAGAACAAGGGGTGCCCAGGCACCTCTGCCCAGACTAAAACATCCCAAGGGAGCCAAGGGGAGTAGCAGGCTGCTGATGCTTTGGTGGAAAGGTTCCCTCCAAGACCCCAGCACAAGGCAGTGCAGCAGGTCTGGAAAAGGCTGTGAACCACACATCACTAGACTGGAAAAACAGAAGAGGGATTATCCCAAGAAGTTGCACAAGCTCCCAGATACACCACTGGTGCTCGCTGCGGAGGGAGCTTTTGCAGCTCTCCTGGGATAGACTGAGAGGAAGGATGAGGGCTAGCATAAACCACATCATCTGCTAAAGGAGAAATTGGAGAAATCTCTCAAACGAGGTGGGGATTCAACCAGCACTGAGTTCTGGTGAGACAGCTCAAGGAAATTTAGGTTACAATGATGGAGAAGAGAAGAAGATTAAAACGCCAGGCTGAGTGAGTAATGCCCAACAAATAAATTCAAATGAATCTCTTCCATTGAGGCCCTTCCAGGACTGCCATCACCTTGCAATCTTTAATACACTTACTCTGTTGGAAGGAAGGCAGTGCTTCTATTTCTGTCTTTCACTTGGGGAATCGAAACATAGGGGGATTAAATATCTTCCTCAGGGTGACCCAAAATATCTGTTCCAGAACCGCAGATTTTCAGATCTCGGCATAGCCAGAGGAACATTGCTGCCACCTGCCTGTGAAGAGCAGGTACCTCTGGAGGACATATTTCCTCCTCGGGTGTTTCCTTCAGCTAGTAGATGTGGGCTGCAGATCCTTGGTCTGGGACTCAACACTAAAGAGCCTGTGAGTACCTTCCCCAGGCTCCTCTTCTCTGCTCATTCATGGAATTCTGCTGAAGGCACCAGGAATTTTTTTGAGGGCACCAGGAGGCGCAGGGTGAGGGTGACATATCCATGCTGGCATGTTTGGCACTTCTTTAATGACTTCAACAGGAGGTGGGAAGGGTAGAGGCCTGCATTAATGACAGTGTGGACACTGCTGTAGGAGGGATGGAAATACTGGGGTTCCTGCCTGACAACTTGATTTGCAATGAACTTGATGCCTTTTAAATTCTATGCAGATGCATGGATCTTGACACTGCAGAGCTGGATCCTCTTCTCTTGGGATCTATGGTTGAAGGAAGTTTCTGGGAAGTCTCTTCCTTGTGTATTCTGAGCTTCAGTTGACAAAAATTTGTGAACAAGCTCCTGTGGTTATTTAATTTTAATAGAACTGAATTTCCCCAAAGCTACTGGAAATTGCTCTGCTACTCCTTCCACTGCTACCAGATGGTCTATTAGTACCCAAGAGTTTGTGATAGAAAAATCCTTCACTCATGGCAGGCAAGGGAAAAAAGTCATTTTAGATGCATAGCTGTAGTGCAGCTTGTCCCCAGTGCTCACACTGTGTCCTAGCAAAAACCATCAGCTTTCCTGGCCTGTGAGCAAGGTGTGAAACAACAAATGAAGTGTCCAGGCAGCACAGACTGAAGCCAGAAAGGGGAATGGTCCAACCATTTCATCACAGGCCTCCTCATCCATGCTGGGGCTACTCCTGTTTGTGGCTGCCCATTGGCCCAGCACCAAGAAGGAGTATGAGTTGCTACCAGAGCCAAAGGAGGTACTTTCCAAGCAGAAAAGGGTGCAGCATTGACTGCAGAAGACAGCCTACAGCCTGGACCCAAGTCCTGGTGAGCTGGCAATTCCTGGGCTTGGTGCAGCAAAGGTCAGCTTAGTGCATTCGGAACAGTGAGCTCTGCTCTCAGAAGATGCCTGCAGACTCTTGCTTTCAAACAAGTGGGAGTGATAAAATGTGCTCTTTAACCTCATGGCCCCAGATCTTGCAAGAGATGAGGACAATTTTTATTTTCTATTTATTTAAAAATAAAAATATCTGGAATAGCTCAGCATTTGTCATTTTGTAGCCTGTTGTCTGTGGGTTCCCACCCAACCTTTGCTCTCCAGAAGCACCTTCATGTGGCTGTGGAGCCCAGAGCCTTCTCTTGCTTCTGTTGCCATCCCTGTGCCCCCCTCTGGGATCCATCCAGCTGCTCATTCTGTTCTCCTTAATGAAAAGCGAGTTGGATCCCTTCAGATGCTTTTCAAGGTCTTGCTGTGTCTGTGCAGAGTTTCTGGGGGTGAGAGGGAGATGGAGAGGTGGGGCAGCTTACAGGACCCCCCTGGGCCCTCCTGCATAGGACAGGGATGTCCAGCTGCCAAAACACATTTTTTCTTAACTCATTTGCAAAAAGTTTTTCATTCCTCTTTCTCTCTTTGTCACACCAGGCCACTTATCCTGAGTTCTGCCCTGAGACAGGCCAAGCCTTGCTTGTTTTCTCCACTGTGCAGTCTGCTTGCTTCCATGCCTGCTGTGAAATGTTCAACATTCCCACAAAGTCTCATCAAACACTCTTGAGTCCCCCAATATCTGCTGGGCATCTCAGGAGGCTGCAGGACTGAGCCTGGACTGCAAGGAGCAAGTAGGGCAGCTCCAGTCCCTTCTCCTGGGAATGTGTTTTAATCCAGAGCTACATCCTTTTACTAGATTTACTCTGGGACAAATCCCAAACCATTCTATTCCAGAGAGGTGTTTCCATTTGCTTCAGAAAGTGATGAATGGGGTCACATCCCTTTGCAAATAGAGCCATGTGGTGTCTGAGTAATCTTTGTCCCCATCCCTGGCTTGAGATGCTTCAGCATCTGCCACCCTGCATCCTACCCTCAGGTCCCAACCACCACGCCAGGGTCATCCTACTGCCCTATTCATGTCATCTCCCACACAGTCCCTCACAGCAGACACCTTGCATGGGCACGGGGCTCCCGTAAATCCCTGGGCACAGGGATCCTGCAAATCCCCCTGCCCACCACAGCCAGTGCCAGCAACCCAGGGAACATGTTAGTAACTAATTTATGTGGGCATGATTGACATGCTTAATTAGCTCTGCTTTTATTTGCTGTATTCACAAGGCAGAATATTTTCCCACAAAGCTCTATGCCTAGAGCCTGTTTGATCATTTACAGAAAGGCAAGCCTTCAGCAGCACAAAGCTGAACCACCAGAAAGTCAATATACATTAAAGGATTTGAAATACTGTCTCCCCGCACCCCCCAACTAACACATTTTGCAAACAGCTGGGAAATCTGAATTCGGTGCTAGTTCTTAATATTTTTCCCTTGCTGCACTGTCTCAAGGTGTTTGGGGTTTTTTTTCACCGGAGGACAAATTAGTGATGAAGAGCCTGGAATTTTTCATAGTCCAACTTATTTCCTCTACATCAAACTTTGTAAAAGGGCCAAAGTGGATATATGGAATATCTTTGGCAAGAATTTGGCCCAGACACCAGCAGTCCCAGAGAATTATTCGACTCAGAGAAATTAAGGTAAAAACTTTGCTGTTTGCAGCAGCTCCCTAAAAATAGGAAAAATAAAAATTGGATCCTGAATTGCAGAAAGCTTGTGTGGCATTTTGGGAAGAAACCTGGAGCAGCTGTGTGTGCAAGCATCATCTGTTGGCTGCATTACTGCTTACAAGGTGCAAGCTGCAGCCTATGGCATAACATGATGGACAATCCCAGCTTTAGGGAGTGTTTTCTGGACAAACAGCAAGGCAGATGGCAGCAGGGATCACCAAATAATCCAGCAATTTGCACAAAATCACCCATCCTCCAGAAGGGGAACTTGGTGTTGTGGGAATCCATAAAATTAGAGGGTTTTGGGAAAGCTGCAAAAGGCAGGCCTCAGAGACAACAGAACTGTGATTAGGGCTAAGCAATAGCCATGAGTTTGGTCAGCAGAAAAATTACTTAAAAAGTAGAAAAGCAAGGATGAGTAGAACAATGGTCCATGTATTAACGCTTGTCTAGGATAACTTCCTAAGCTGCAGAAAAGCTGATCTAGCAAGATATTAGGAAGTTTGAAGCTTAATAATGGAGCTCTGTGCATTGTCTTTTAAGGCTTACAAGCAGGCATTGTACTTGAAATAAGCAAGCATTGTTTGAACCAAAGGTACGTGTGCTTATAGTGGTTGGATGGAACCACTGTAAATATGCTTCTGCTTTGTGTGATTGGTCAAAAAAGTTATAAAGTAAGTTGTAACCTTAAGTTCTTTGTCTGCTGCTTGGGGTGTGAGCTGCTGGCATCTTCCCATTGTCCTAACCATAAAATGAGACTGATGCTGAAAAATAAAACAGCTCAAGGCACGTTCCACAGCAGTCCCGTCCCGTTCGTGCTTTGTACATAGCCCTTGGCCGGCGATAGGTGTCTCTACCTGGGCCCACCATTCTGGTACCCCCTCTAGAGCAGCCTGACAAATGTTACAGTTAAGGATGCTCCATGATTCCCTTTTCCTAAACAAATAAGATCTTTTGGCCTCAGCAGCTAAGAAACCTAATTTAACCAAGGTTTTGGGAGCATTCAGGGTATTTAGCCACTACTTGTGTTCAATCATTTTAAGAACAAAGGGCTAAAAATCTACAGCAATTTACAATCTGACTTTCTAATTCAGGATTTGATGTGTGTTTTTGCCTTAAAAAATATATATTTGTCAAGCCATTTGTTCAGCTGCATTGTCTGCATGTGCAGTTATACAAGAATTGTTTTAATTAAGGTTCATTGGTGCATAATTAGAGCCACTGCCAACACAAAAGAATAGCTGCAGACCAGGGGGAGAGTCTATTTCTATCCAGCTCCAAAGGACAAGTGCTCTAAAGGGGACATTGCAGTTGAATGGCAAAAACCTAAACTGCTTCAAGTTGTATCGCCAATTTTTGTAAAACCACATGCCTGGCTGCCTGGCAGTTCTCTCCCCAAGGCACAGAGCCCTGTCTCACTCAACGGCGCATTTTTAATGGTAGAAAGTGTTTCTGCTAATGAATCTTTGCAGCTGGATAGTCTCATTTCCCAGCACAGGGGAACCATGCAGGATGCACCTCTGGGAAGCAAAACTGCATGGAAAGGGTGGGAGGGGGGATGCTTTGAAGAAGCTGTGATTTATCATTCTATAAACTCAACTGAGGGTGCTGGTCTGGCACAAACCCAGTGGGAGCAGCACCTCAGCGTTTTTGTGATGCTCCTTGGTTATGCCACCAGCAGCTGAAGGAAAACTGTGGGGAAGTTCTGGCATTGGCACCTTGTTCTGCAGCAGTCCAGTGAGATGATCAGCAGAAAGCACTTGCATCTGCTGCCTCCATCCCGGCCCCACTTTCAGCTCTCCTAGCCAAGGGCTCTCAGTTACCCCTGTACAGGGCTGCTGAGGGCAACGTCCCCCTCTACTCTGAAATGAAGGTGGCTGGGACAGGGGGTCCTGGGCCACCAGGCAGCTTCTTACCCCAGATGTTCCCATGCACATCCAGCCCTGGCAGCCTTTCCAGGTGGCAAACCTTGCTCCAGCAGTGTGTGAAGATTTCAAAATGATGAAAGAACATGAGATGTGGGGAGTGGAAGCGTGTAAGACAGGAATGAATATACTGGAAACAAAGAGAAGACCCCACCAGACAGTAATTAAGGTCTGACCATTGTGGTCCTACGCTGGACACAGTAAATTAGGGAGGGAGGGGTTGTCCTCCATCCCACAGGATCAGCTGCTTTCTCTGAGTTCTTATTTTAGCACTGACAGAATCCTGCACCTGCTGAGGGAAACATGATCCTACCTTTGCCAAGCAAGGAACTGCAGGGATCTACCAAAAAGGCAATTGCCTCCTCTGGTCCCCTTGACCACAGCCCCTAGGAAAATACTATAAACCTTCCCATACCCAGTGCATACAAATTTCTCCACCTTACCATAGTGAAAGGAGTAGCAGTGATCTCCCAAGCAGATCAGCTGCCGGCTGGTTTGGCCCCGCTGCCCATACCTCCCGCGGATGCCAGGGCTGCGGCGCGACAGGGCGCTGAGGTGTTCACCTTTAGAGCGAATGCTGATGCGGACAGCGAGAGACCAGTGGGTTCCCAGGTCCTTGGACCCTCCTCTTCGGCTTTGTGGACACTCCCTTCATGCCAGGTACGTCCAAAGGAACATGGGCAACTCTGGCGAGAAGTCCAAGCTAAAGTTGAGGACATGGTAGAGTCTGACTTCTCGCAACGTTTGCAGAATCGCGGAGGAGGTTCCTCTAGCTCTGCTAATGCTGCAGGGGGCACGGTATCAAGTGGTGTTGAATTGCTTCGCAGTCAGGCATCTGCTGTTGTCCCTGTGGGGCCCACGGGACGGGACTCAACAGGTGCTGCAACCTTACCAGGTGGTCCCCAGGTTTTCCCTGTGCTCAGGGGTGTTACTCATAACACCCATCAACCTCTATTAAGACAGCGAAGGAACTCCATGCTATGGTTGCTCAACGTGGTGTGGGGTCTGCTGAAGTTACGCAGATGCTACGAGTGATTACTGTTGATGTGCTGACACCTTACGACATCTGTGTTGTGGCACCTGTTCTTTTTTACCCTGTGGAATTCTATGTTTTTGAGTCCAAATGGGCTCTATCCCAGGCATGTTATTGGCAATGACATGCTGTTGGGCACAGGCAATTATGGTGATCCTCTGGGGCAAGCTGGCTTCGATCCTCTTGTGCTTGACCAGTGCCAGACTATAGGTGTTGCAGCAATGTTTTGGACCCTGGAAATGACTCATCCAAGGCAGCTGTTTGCGATCATTGTCCTGGAGACTGATGAGCCTTTCATGAAATTTACAGAGAGCCTGACTGTCTCTGTGGAGAGGCAATTGGCAGATCTTGAGGCAAGGAGACTTTTGATTGCAAACCTTGTGAGAAGTAATTGCAATGATGATTGTAAGAGGATCATAGAGGCCCTTCCTAGTGATCCTACTGTCCCCCAGATGGCAGAGGCCTGTGCAAACACAGGCCCCTCAGTTCAGAAGATGGCTGCCTTGGCTACTGCTGTGCAGCCAGTCTGGGCAGTGCCACAGGGCAGGCAGCGACAGCAGGGGAATGCTCAGGCCAGCAAAAAATGGGGAAAGAAAGCACAGAAAGTCAAAATTCCCACGGTTTTGTGTGGTCAGTGTGGAAGGCCAAACCATATGAAAAATGTCTGCAAGGCAACTGTTCATGTTAATGGCCAAGTTTTGTCGGGCTCAGGAAACGGGAAGTGGAGCACAAAAGGGAGACGTGCCTAGACACAAGCTTCTCTCCAGACCCTGGAGCCAATGGAGGTCTGCTTTGCCAACTTGCAGCCAGCACCCACGGCTCAGCAGGTGTTGATGTCTGCACAGCAGCAACAGTTGTTTTAGAATCTGACCAAATGCACAAAGTTCCCCTGGATGCCTTTGGTCCCTTGGGTGAGGGCATGAGTGCTCTCCTTATGGGGAGGTTTAGTGCCACCCTTCAGGGCATCATTGTGCACATGGGGCTCATTGATGCAGATTTCACAAGGCAGATTTGTGTCATGGTCTCCATACCCACCCCCCTGTCACAATCGCAAAAGGGACACAAATTGCTCAACTTGTGCCTTTTAAGTCCTCTGTGTGCAGGACAGCTGTCCGGTTGCATGGAGCTGGCAGCTTTGGATCCGCTGGGCTGCCTCAAGTTCACTGGACTGCTGTCCTGACCAAAGAACGTCCTGAGATGCTGTGTACCCTGTCCATCCCTGGTGCGTTGCCATTGGAGATCCACCTCCACGGGCTTCTTGACAGTGGTTTGGATGTCACAGTTCTCTCCCTAGTCGCCTGGCCCCTGGAGTGGCCCCTGAATCTGGTGGAGATGCCTGTCACGGGACTGGGAGGAACAGTGCAGTGTTACATGAGCCAGCGGCCCGTGCTGGTTGCGAACTCAGAGGTACAGATGGCCACGATTAGGTGTCATGCTCATATTGCTTCTACTCCTGGTAACCTCTGGGGAAGGGATGTTCTGTCTGTGTGGGACGTGCTCATCGGGACAGGTTTTTGATGGAGGCCACTGCAATGAAGGGTGCAGGGTGTCCTACACCTCCTGTATGGTGGCTGGTGGACAAACCCATCTGGGAGAACCAGTGGCCCCTCCCTCAAGATAAATTGGTTGCCCTTTGAAATCTGGTGCAGGAGCAGTTGGACCAGGGTCACCTGGAGCCTTCTACCAGTCCCTGGAAAACTCCTGTCTTCTGCATAAAGAAGAAATCTGGGAAAAGAAGGTTGTTACAAGACCTCTGAAAGGTCAATGTCATAATGGAAAGCATGGAAAATTGCAGGCAGGCATGCCATCGCCGACCAGGCTTCCCACAGACTGGCAGGTCCTCATTGTGGATTTGAAAGATTGTTTTTTTACAATTTCTTTGCATCCCAATGACAGACCAAAATTTGCCTTCTTGGTGCCAGCAATTAACAACGCTGAGCCCGCACAGAGATATCAGTGGAGGACTCTTCCCCAGGGCATGCACAGCATGCCTGCCATATGCCAATGGCATGTGGCCTGTGCCTTGACTGGAGTTCACAAGCAGTTTCCTGATGTACATCTGTATCATTATATGGAAATTTTCATGGGGTCCTCCACCCAGGACGAGCTGCTGAGGATTCAGCCTCAGTTGCTTGATACTTTGCATGCTCACAGACAGCAGGTGGCTCCAGAAAAGGTGCAACAACAACCGCCTTGGAAGTATTTGGGGGTCAAAATTCTGGAATGGACAGTCCGTCACTAGGAGGTGCAATTTGTGCATTCTGTGAAGACACTGAATGATGCTCAGAAATTGGTAGATGTCATCACTTGGTTACATCTGTACTTGGGACTAACTGATGCATAACTGTCTCCTCTGTATGATTTGTTGAAAGGAGACTCGATCTAAAGTTGCCTTGCACATTGACCCCTGAGGCACATCAGGTACTGGAGGTTCTTCAGCGAGCTGCTTCTGCTTTCCAAGTTTACCGCATTGATCCCTCCATTGATGTCACTGTGTTCATCACCACTCCAGATTTGCATCCCACAGGCATCATTGGCCAATGGAGTGACAAATGGTCCCATTCCTTGTACATCCTGGAATGGGTTTTCCTGCCCCATCAGCCACAGAAGACAGCAACCCCATTGTCTGAGCTGATTGTTCGCTTGATAATCAAATACTGGCAATGGTGTTTGCAATTGATGGGTGCAGATCCTGCAAAGATCATACTCCCAGTACAGCGGGAGGATTTTGACTGGAGCTTTGCAAACAGTGTATCTCTCCAGAGTGCTCTGGAAAACTTTTCAAGGCAGATCACTTATTATCTGCCCAGCCATAGGCAAAATTCTGCATATGGCAAAATTCACACAAATCTCCTTGTGGCCCAAAAATAGTCAGGAACCCATGCAAGGACCCACCGTCTTCACTGACGATTCAGGGAAAACAGGGAAGGCCATTGTTACTTGGAGGGACAGATCTGAGTGGCAGGTTCTGGAAGGTCATGAGGATGGGTCAGCCCAATTGGTTGAATTGAAGGCTGCTGTCATGGCATTTGAGAAATTTTCCCAGGAACCTTTCAATTTGGTCACGGATTCTGCCTATGTGGCCAACATTGCATAGTGATTGGGTCATTCAGTTTTGAAGGAGATCAGTAATCCTGCCTTGTTTCATTTACTGAAGACCTTGTGGTGTGCCATTCAGGCTGGGGTTCATCCGTTCTGTGTTCTGCATGTGAGGAGTCACACACCAATTTGCCAGGGTTTATAGTGGAAGGTAACGTGAGGGCTGACAAGTTGGCTGACCCAGCATGGGTAGTAGCACCTCAGCCTGATACACTCGCGCAGGCCAAGGCATTGCATGGGTTTTTCCATCAGAATGCACATACCCTGCAGAAGCAGTTTCAGCTGATGCCAAGTGAGGCTTGTGACATCGTCAAGTCAGGTGATGACTGCCACGCGCTTGCTTCACCTTTACTGGCAGGGGTAAACCCCGGAGGCCTTAAGGCCTTGGAGCTTTGGCAGACCGATGTCACCCAGATTGCCAAGTTTGGCCGGCTCAAGTATGTGCATGTCATGGTGGACATGTTCTCCTCTGCGATGTGGGCTTCTGCTCACACTGCAGAAAAGGCCCGTGATGTCCCTGCCCACTGGAGGCAGGCCTTGCCGCTCTGGGCATACCTTCTGCTGTGAAAACCAACAATGGTCCTGCTTATACATTGCAAAAGGTGTGGCAGTTCCTGCAGTTGTGGGGTGTGTCACACAGGTTCGGTATCCCTCATTCTCCAACTGGTCAAGCTATTGTAGAAAAAACAAAAACGAGGAATGCAGGGTGAAACCCCACACCGTCGGTTGGCAAAACCTTTGTACACCATCAGTCATCTTACGGTGCCACAGACCTCAAATAATCCTGCCATTTTGAGTCATCATCTCTCGTTGCAGGCTGCGGGTGGGGCACATCAGCATAGAGCGAAGGTTTGGATGTGAAATTTAGTCACAAAACAGTGAGAAGGTCCCTATGACCTTATCGCTTTGGGGTGCAGGTATGCTTGCATATCCACAGATACAGGGGAACGCTGGGTATCTTTGAAGTGTGTTCGCCCTGCTTGTGACCTCAGAGACAAGAATCTGGCTGATGGGCAAAATGGAAACTGTGACCAACCTGAAAGGCATCAAGTGGGTGAATCATCGAGTGATAACTCAGATGTAGACGACGCGAGTGATCACTCCAATGACTCTTCCACAAATGGACACTGAACCTTGTTCGTGTTTCTTTTTTCATACTGCTCATTTTTTCTTTCTTTTTTATTTTTTTTTTTAACAGAGAAGGATGAGATGTCACCCTGACTTTTTAAGAATTTCTAAGCCTTCTGATGTAAACATTCTTTTAACAAACTTTCCCACACACCTTATGTAAATAACTTATCGTTTTGCATTCTTTTATGGAGGCGGAGACACTTGATGGACTGTTGGTTTGTCCAGTGTCATTGGAGAGGTGGCACTTTCACCCTCCAATCCACTGTCACTTTTGGAAATCTATAAATGTTGGAGTCAGAAAAATAAAGGTCCCTTTTTTACCTTGGAAAGATCAGTGAGTCCACATCATGTTGTTGCGTGTCCTATAGTGACAGGGCTCCTTCATCCATTATGGGGGGTCTTCTCATTCACTTTCCCTGCACCAGCATGGAGGCTGAGCCCTCTGGAACGTGTTCATCCTTCCTAGAGTCCCTTTTGGCACCTGTGCATCCCTGCACAGCTCCTTTGGATGCTGCTGTCCCCTGAATCAACACAGACCCGACTGCATTTGCCTGCTGCTGATTTGAGGCAAAGAAAGAGGAAGAGTTCATCAGGGCTTGACCTGAAATGATGTTTTTATGCTTCTGGTTCTTCTCACAGCTTTGGCAGTAGAGCAAAATCTCTGTCCTTACCCTTGGAATGCACACATGGGCCCATGTGTCACTTCAGGTGACCCCAAGTGGCCACATCAGTGTGAAAGGGCAGCTGCTGTTTCACCGTGTTGATTCTTGCCTTGTTAAAGCCCTTCCTGCCTGTACTACAGGCTGTGCTTGAAGACACAAAACTACCATCATGGAGAAAAGGCATTGAAAGCTTGACAAAGCCTGAAGGGAACACTCTGATTATCCCTTTTCCCATGAGTTTTCTTAGTTGAGGTTGCAGTCTTGAAACCCTGGAATAGATTTTTTGTTGTTTTATTTTTTGGGTCCTCAGTCCTGCATGGGACTCGGTAACTGGGTGCTGCAGAAGCTCCAACAAGGCATCAACTACGCTTGCCCTGCACCCAAGGGTGGCACAAGATCTCTTCCAGCGCTGGCCTGTCCACAGGGTGCTTGGACAAATACCAGCATATCACATGTGGGTACTCCGGGAAGAGAAGCCAGAAAGCGCTGGTCACTTGCAAAGGGCTCCTGCCCAGCTGCTGCTGGCGGCCACCAAGGGCACAATGCAGGCTCAGCGCCAGCAAGAGAGTGGTGAGGGCAGAGGCGAGCTGCATGGGGATGGAGCAGTGGGGCAGGCACGCAGCAGCCCTTGGGCCCACCACATTGGAGCCTTGGGGCTGCTTCTGCCACTCAGCACCTCGACCCAGCAGCCCTGGACTAGGGGTGTTATAAAAGGGAACACACTCCTGGAGCTAAAGTGATTTCAGCTTTTATTATGAGAGGAATAGCGGATTTGTCTTTATAAACAAGCTCTGGGTCTGCTGGTAGATAAAACTAGCACTGGGAGATAAACAATGGGAAGGATTCCACTGACTGATGAATGGAAAAAAATGTTTGCTTTTACAAATAAACTTTAGGTTTGCTGATAAATGAAATCAGATATTGAAAGATGAAGGAAACAATGGGAAAGAAAAACCCTAAATTCTGTAAGAATTAAAAATTAAAAGGGAGGGTTATACATTAGAGGGTAATCTTCAGTATCAGGTGTATCAGGAAGTTTGTACCTCTCAAGTACCTCAGCCAATGGGGAAAGAGAGAAGGGAAATACAGCCAGGAAATCAGGATAAAAAAGGGGCTGCATCCTCCAAAAATTTGAGAGACCCCAGTGGAATGCCCTATGGCTTCTCCCTTTATTCTAATAAAGTAAAAGGACTCCTCTGTCTTCTTTTTTGGACATAAACCTCTGATATTTGTGGATTTATTTTCCTAACAATTATAAGACCTAAAGCTTGCAGGGCCCACCGGTTGAGTACTGTATTTCTTATAACTTCTCTTTTAACCCCTTTTACAATACAACAACCAAAACTTTTTAACAGTACATGTTTAACAATTATTAACTATTTTACAACAGTTTCTAACCTATTTTTGACAGGGGGGTATGCAAGGCTGCTTGGGAGGGAGGTGGGAGCGGAGCTGCTGGTGCCACAAGCCACCAGTGCACCCCTTCGTGCCACTGCCGCTACCAGACACCTGCGCCGGCCCCCCAAATCGGAGGGGGATGGAGCCAGAGCCGGGCGCCCCAAAATCGCAGGGGACATTGAGATGAAATAAAAAGGGCAGGAGGTCTTTCTCCTTTTTAATGCCTTTATTAAAAATCAGCTCAGATGGGAAGAACTGATGGGTCGCGCTTACACCACTGCTGCTTCCAGGAGTGGCACAGAGGAGGAGGAAAAGTGCAGCTTTGTCTGCTGGTCTGCAGGCAGAGCTGGGGCTTCCATCCTCAGGAGAGCACCAGGAGATTCCCAGTATTTTGGTTCGACATTTGGGGTCCTCTTTCTAGCCGATGTCTTTTTAGGTTAGGGTGAAAGGTAAAAAGGGTCTCAGCGGACACTGGATTCTGTTCCTCACATCTAGACATCACTTCGATCTCTAAATTTTGTGTGGGCTGCTTGTTTTCAGGGGTTTTTGCTAGGTTTGGTGAGGGGTTTCCTCGTTTGCATGCCAACCCCCTTGTCCCCTCCTCCTCACCGTCCAGGGTTCCATCCTCCAGGAGGCAGGGTGTTATTCAACAAAAAGAGGAATTCTCAACCATCAACAACAGGTAGTTAATGAAAAACTATTAACAACATGATTACAACATGATTACAACATGAAACCATCAACAACAAACAGTTAGAACTCCACCCTGGCTGTTGCAAGCTCCAGGCTTCCTAGGGCCCGGTGGAGGCAAGAGGCTTAAAATGCCAAGTCACGGTGAAAGAGCAAAAGAAGCCCCTCTCTTCTGCCTTTCAGACCCCAGCTTATCTCTCTGTAACCCTATAGCTCACTTCTCCTTAACCCCTGCTATTGGACAATTTCTGATCCCCTTTTGCCCTATATAATGGGCTGGTTTAGCCCATTCTGGTTAGAAGAGCCATCGCTGGAATCCTTCACACACCCCCAGTAAAACCATCACTGTGGAACGCCAGGACGAGTCTTCTCCTCTCTCACTTCTGCCTCCCAGCTAGCCTGGGCGCCTTAGCAAGAAAAGAGCTGAAATTATAAAAGAGCTGATATTCACTAAAGAGCTGATATCCCTTAAGCTTGCTAAGGTTGCCTGCGGCTAAGAACGGCTTGGGTACTCAGACAGTCTGTCCCCAAAGGACTGAGCTATCCGGCCCCATGCTGCCTGCTCTGGGGCAAACCTGCCCAGCAGGAAGCCAGAATACCTGGCAGCAACTGGCCCAACCTGTGAACTCTGAAACCTTTTAAAAAAATGGGCAACTTTTCTACTCATAACAGGAGACAGAGCCAGCCCCCCAAAATCGTAGGGGGATGGAGACAGAGCCGGCCCCCTCAAAATCGGAAGGGGATGGAGCTGGGGCTGGTGCCCCCAAATCGGTGGGGGGCAGAGACTACCCCCTAAATTGGAGGGGGACGGAGACCACCCTCAGCCCAGCAAAGTTAAGTAGGACGGAGAATGGCCGGCGGCTGCAAGGACGGCAACATCACCCGTCCCCCACAAATCGGAGGGAACAAAGAGCTGGCTCCGCCAAATCAGAGGGGGATGGAGCCAGGGTGGGTTTGTCCTCAAAATCAGAGGGGAACAAAGCCCATGCTGGCCCCTACAAATCAGTAGGGGCAGAGACTACCCCTGGCCCCTCTAACTGGAAGAGGATGGAATCCGTGCTGGCCCCTCAAATCAGAGGGGGACTGAGAGCTCACACCAGCCCCACCAAAGCAGAAGGGGGACAGCCACTATTCCCTGTCCCCTTACATCAGAGGGGCACAGACACAATGCCGGCTCCTCCCATATCAGAGGGGGATGGACATAGAGGGTCTCCCGAAAGCAGAGGGGGACCGAGACCACCCCCGGAGCAGCAAAGGTATGGAGGTTGGAGAAACTCCCGATGATCCTGTGGGATGAGAGGGACAGGGACACTTCCGACCCCCCTCCCCCGAGAGTCACTCCCAAGCATTCCCCATGGCATGAGGAATGGAGACCCCTCGAACATACCCATGGGCACCAAACAAAATAAAATTGGCAGAAATGCAGCTTAGCAACACATCGAAAGCTTTGATTGATGCTCTCCGAACGAGCCACCTGCGATGAAAATGCAAACAAATCACAAAGCCCTGTCTCTCCCCATGGGAGAGGAGGGCAGTGACAACGCCAGCCATCACACAGGGGAGTGGTGGGCAGAGGTGGCCCGGTCTCCCACAGGGGAAAGGAGCGGGGAGACCCCCGAGCCCTCCTTTGAGGCAAGAGGAGGATGAGACCTCCTGGCAACTGCAAAGGCGAGGAGAGGATGGGGAAGCCCCTGGTCCCCCTAAAAGAGAAGAGGATGGAGAACCTCCCATCCTTGCTCCCCCTTTCCCATGGCCAAAGTTAAGGACAAACGCCAACCCCCTCCATTCCTCCTCCAAAAGGGGAAGAGGCAGAGACCCCCAAGCTGCCCCGAGAGGGAGAGTGGGCTAAGGTTCCCCTGTTCCCCATAGGGCAGATGAGGACAGAGACCACTCGGACCTCCTTAAGGAAGAGTAGGATGTAGTTTTTCAGTGTGGTTCCCGCCATAACAGGGAAGGAGCCATTTCAGGCACAACTGAACAAGCCTGGGAGCCACCGATCTGCCTGCCCAAGCGGCCAGGGCAGCTCAAAGACGGTCCTCCGGGGCTTTCCTGGCACCCATGCCCAGAAAGCTGGAGCAGGAAGCTGCGAGGCCACTGGGATGGCGGGCAGCGGCCCAGCAGTAAGCGGGGAGCCCACAGGCAGTGCTGAGGCTGGAGCTGGGTTGGGACCCGGTGCTGGCCGGACCGGAGGTGCGGAGCGTGGCCGCGGTCCCTTGGCAGGCCCCAAGGCCATAGGTTGTGGGTGAGGTTGTTGTGTCGGCAGCCAGCTCTGCAGGGTGCTGAACCCTCTGTAATTTGTCCTGATGCACCTTGACCACATCTCTGCTGTCCTCCACAAATAAAAGGATTAGTCTCTTGCCAGGTGTTTTTAACTGTGCTTTGAATTAACATTTTCATTTGTATTTACAGAACCTGAGATGCACAGTGAGTGCTTCTGGTAAAGAGAAAGGTGTGTGTGGTGTGTGGACAATAAATAACAATGGTTAATAATTGTTTTGTTAACCAACAACGTAAAAGCCATTGCTGTAGGCCTCATCGACCTCATATGCACAGCAGCCACAGTGTCCACAGACCTAAATGTCTCCCAGGCCGATATACCATTGCTGAAGAGCCCAGCACCTGTGATATTGCCAAGGCTACACAGTAAGTACATGTTTGAGTATGTGAAGTGTTGAAATAGATGGGAGTGTCCTCAAATGTCAGCCAGGTTGGATATTTTTACAAAGGAAACGTTAGTAGTTTCATTTTCTCCCTGTAGTGGAAGAAGAATTATCATGTACAGCTGCTATTGTAAATAGCATTTCAAGCAGGTTTGTTTAAATAGAAAATTCTACTCCTCATGCCATAGCCCCACTCTTTTTACAAGGCTTCCATTGAATACAATGTGGCAGTTGCTCTAGTAGGAACTACGGGGTATAGTGAAATCAGGTGACCCCAATGTCTGGGAAATTTTTGGCATCTGATTTCAAGGCTTTAGAATGCTGAACACTAGCTTTATTAAAATTATATTACATTACATAACAACTATATTAAAGAGAGATACTATACTATACTATACTATACTATACTATACTATACTATACTATACTATACTGTTTATGACTAACTACTCAAAAAACCGTGACTCTCTGCCTGAGAGTCCCGACATACACACATGGTTCCAATTGGTCAATGAATCAAAATACCATCACCAGAATCTAATCAAGCAATCACCTTGGGTAAACAATCACCAGAACACATTCCATAGGGGCACAAACACAGGAGCAGCAAACAAGATAAGAATGGTTTTGATCATTCATTTCTCTGCTTCTCTCACAGCTTCTGTCTGAGCAGAGGGCATGTGAATACCACAGCTGGGTGATGCTTCCTGAGCTGTATTTTTTCTTTAGGATGCAACTGTCTCCAGACTGGAGAATATTGAAAAAATTATAAGTAAATTGATTTTCTTTTTTCTTATTTAATGGAATGGAATTCCAGAGCAATGGAAAGAACTGGTAGAAGCAGGATATGATGTTGGACAACCAGACAAAGAAAATGTGAGTCCCCTTCGCTGGTCAGCAAAAAACAACAGTCAGGAGCTGGTGAAGTGAGCTGGGAGTCCCTGTGACAGTAACTGTGGAGATGTGGCTTGAAGAGAAGGGACATGATAAAATACAGCTAGTAAAGCAATAACCCTTGAGCAAGAGGCCTTGGGCAAGGCCACAGTATCCTTGAGCAAGAAGTTATACGATAACAGGATGCAGAAGCAGAAACTAGCTAGGGTGGAGAAAATCACAGGCATCCTGAGTATGTGGCAACAAAGGCGGAGCTGACCTTTTATAGCGAACCAATAATGAGCTTTATTTTTGCAATATGTATGAGCCTTATTATTATTGTTATAAGAGCACACATGTTAAATCAATAAACCGAGACT
The DNA here is from genome assembly GCF_027477595.1 of Haemorhous mexicanus. Taxonomy (NCBI): domain Eukaryota; kingdom Metazoa; phylum Chordata; class Aves; order Passeriformes; family Fringillidae; genus Haemorhous; species Haemorhous mexicanus. The sequence continues at coordinate 19,044,558 of NC_082345.1, read as the reverse complement.
TGTTGATCATCATCAGATGTGCTTGTCTACTGTCGACTCCGTCAAATGGTGACCTCGACGTGATCCTTGCCAGACACCACAGACGAGCGACGACCGGGTCGGGTCCCGAAGCAGCTGGGACGGCAAAAAAGCACGAAAAAGAGGAGTTAAGACGTGCCGTGCGAGCCTGGCCAATATGTGCTGCCAAGACCTTGAGGGGCTGCAACAGCGCTGACGAATTAGGTATGGAAAGGCAAGCAGCATATGATTTATTTACCACTTTTTTACAAAAGCGACAGGTTAAGGGGATAGATTTACAAAAGGATTTACCGGGGCTTTTAGCATATGGGTACGCCAAGGGAGTCTTTGCAAATCCTCATACTGTACATGAGTTGACAGAGTGGCGTAAACTTGGGGATTTATTATGGGAGGCTACATTAGAGGACGATAAGACGGCTAGAAAGTTGGGAAAGCTTTGGAGGGTGGTACGCAATAAGCTTCTGCAGCATCAGGCAGAAAAGAAAGCAGCTGAGCAGGCATCCGTCGCTCACACCAAGAATAGGAGTTATGGGAGTGATCAGGATCATACCACTCCGTTACCCCCTGTGTTCACAAAGGTGGTCCTGCCGCCTCCACCACCGCCTTCTACCAGAGCCGGTCCTGAGGTTGCTAGTGAGCCTTCTGCACCCCCCAAAGAGCAGGAACCATGGCCGAGAGCACCCACTGCTGAATTCCCGCAGAGTAATGAGCCGATCCCTGGGGTGGAAAGCGACCTAGCGGAGGCCGTTTCCAGGGAGCGAAGGGAGGCTTGGGCTGCGCTGGCGAAAGATGGCTTGGAGAGAGGGGATGATGGTACAGTTAGTGTGGCAACCCAGCTAGCATGCCCGGTGACCTTCCAGGCACAGGCTGATGGAGGATTACTAGCAACAATCACTGCTCTCGATTGGAAATTGTTATCACAATTGCGATCTACTGTTAGTCAGTTTGGGGTAATGAGTGAACCAGCGAGACAGATGTTGGATTATGTTTGGAATACTCAGGTGCTTTTGCCTGCTGATTGCAGAGGGATAGTGAAGTTGATTTTTACTCAGCATCAACAACTTTTATTTAATGCACATTGGCAGGCGATTGTTAATGAGTGTGTAGTGATACAGCGGCAGCCAGGAGACCCTCTCCATGGGGTGACTGTGGATGAGCTTATGGGTTTAGGAGCATTTCTTTGCACCAAAGCACTGGCTCTGATTGGACCAGACAAGTGCCGAGAGGCGATGAGGTTGGTAAGATTGGCAATAGATAGAGTGAAGGAACTGGGAGGAGTGCCCATGTATATGGGAATTAAGCAGGGCCAGGAGGAATCGTTCAGTTCATTTATAGATAAAGCTGCTGCTGCGATTGAAAAGGCAGGGGTACCGGAGTATATGAGAGGGGCCTTGTTGAAACAATGTGCTCTTCATAATTGTAATTCAGCTACAAGGAGTGTGATTAATACACTAGGTGCAAACTGGACCATAGAAGAAGCACTAGAAAGAATGGCACAGATGCCGGTAGGATCACAAGCCTTTTTGGTAGATGCTATCAAACAGCTGGGATTAGGGTTACAAGAACAAGCAAAGGCTTCTCAGAATCAGGTGTGGGCTGCCCTTGCACCCCTTCAAGCGTCAGCTGCACTTACCCCGGCTCCGATAGGAAATAGCATGAGATGTTACTGATGCGGAGGCATGGGTCACATGCGTCGGGAATGCCAAGCAACAGGGATCTGGTGCCAGAAATGCCGCTCGAATACTCACAATACGGGTGCTTGTTGGCGGAAGTCGGGAAACTCCACCAGGAGCGCAAATTGCAGTGGCTGCGTTCCGACACAAGTCGTCGCTGCAGCACTACCAACCTCCCCTGTCTCCAACCCGCCACCACAGGAAGCCTCGGCCTGGACTTGGCAGCCGCAGTAGAAGTTACGCTGATGACTCCACACCCACAAAAAATCTCGACGGGGATTCAGGGACCTGTTGTTATACAGGGTCGAATGGTGGGTGCTTTGCTCTTAGGGGGGTCGTCTGCGTCTATGCTTGGATTATTTGTTTTACCTGGTGTCATTGATGTGGACCGGACAGGAGAAATTATGGTTATGGTGCATACCCCTTTTCCACCACTTCAAATTAATAAAGGACAGAGAATTGCTCAGCTTGTGCCACTGGAGCAAATGACTAAGGGATTACAAGCAATAAAAGGACAAGAGAGGGGAGAAAAGGGTTTTGGGTCCACTGGAGGTCTCACCTTGCTGACTCTGAATCTTTCTGAGAGATCCAGGAAAAGAGTGGAAGTGGAATTTCAAGGACAGAAAAGGTCGTTCTCAGGCTTGCTAGACACTGGAGTGGACTCTAGCATTATTAGCCCTAGTTGTTGGCCTCAACACTGGCCCTTGCAACCAGCAGCCACCACAGTGACCGGGGTTGGAGGTTTAACCCTGGCGAGTCGTTCTCCTTCTCTCTGGGTTCACATAGATGGAAAACAGCTAACAACTATTTTTTCAATAGTGCAATTGCTGCCTACCGTGCAGTGCCCCATAGGGCGGGACATCTTGGCTCAGTTGGGAGTGGTCTTAACCAATGAACACCCTTTGGGGTAATAGCCATTGCTTGGACTTTCCCGATTCCCATTACCTGGACGATTAACACCCCAGCATGGGTTAAGCAATGGCCTTTAAAAGAGGAAAGTCTTCAACATGCTCATCAATTGGTAACGGAACAATTTGAGCAGGCACACCTGCGGCTATCTACTAGTCCCTGGAATACTCCAATTTTTCATGATAAAGAGGAAATCTGGGAAATATAGACTGCTCCACGATTTGCGCACTGTTAATGATCAAATGGAAGCCATGGGTGCGTTACAGCCAGGATTACCTAGCCCTGCAATGATTCCAAAGGACTGGCCATTACTAATTATTGACCTAAAGGATTGTTTTTTCACTATTGCACTTCATCCACAGGACATGAGGCGATTTGCATTTATGCTACCTGCCATTAATACGGAAGGGCCTGATCAAAGGTTTGAGTGGACTGTATTGCCACAAGGCATGCGCAATAGCCCTACCTTATGTCAAATCTATGTTGACTCTGCATTACAACCTTTAAGGAAACAGTGGCCAAGCACAGTAATTTATCACTATATGTATGATGTACTGTTTGCACAACCCACACCTTTCACAGAAGAGCAAATTCAGGAAATATGGACCACACTAGCACAGTACTCTCTTGTTATAGCCCCTGAGAAAATTCAGACAACGGCTCCATGGAAATACTTGGGATGGTCCATGTCCGAACAGATAGTTAAACCCCAAAAGTTGCAGCTGCAGACAAAGCTTACAACTTTGAATGAGGCTCAGAAACTATTGGGTGGTTAAAACCAATTGTTGGGATACCAAACGAATTATTGGATGAAATACATCTGCTTCTTAAGGGTACAGACCCGACGTGTCCAATCCGTGTTACTCCTGAACAGAAAAACGCCCTTCAGCAAATAATGGACTGTGTTACCCAAAGACAGGTCCATCGGCGTGATCCGGAGTTGGCAATAGACTTAACCACTCGGAACGGTCCCAAATACCTTCTCAGTGCATTATCTCAGTTGCAAAAGAAAACTGGGGAGATAAGTGTATTGGAATGGATTTCCCACGCATTACAACAAAGTAAAACTCTTTTTCAAAAAATCGAAATGTTAGCAGACTTAATAAAGAAAGGCAGGGAGAGAATGTTACAAGTAGCGGGAACTGAACCAGCAGTAATCAGGATACCAATGAAAAAAGATACCTTAGACTGGTACCTGAACAATTCAGAAGAACTACAGGAGGCAATTTTAGGTGCATGCTGTCCTATTGAAACAGGAAAGCTTCGACCGGCTCCAGTTCAGTGGATAGGGGAATGGGACTGGATTACTCGCCCGAAGTGAGAAAGTTCCCCTATTGCAGATGCTATTACTGCATTTACAGATGCTGGCAGGAAGTCAAGAACTGCTGCAATAACTTGGCAGGAGAAAGGATCATGGAAACATCAGATCTTACAGGCAGAGGCAGTGGACAGTTTACATACCATGGAACTTTTGGCAGTAGTATGGGCAATATCACAGCTTAAAGGACCACTGAATATTGTAACAGACTCTTTGTATGTTGCTGGGGTTGTAGCTAGAATTGAAGATGCCGCCATAAAGGAGGTACAAAATCAAAGACTGTACGAATTGCTAGTACAGCTGAAAAAAGCTGAAAAAGGCTACAAGATCAAGGGAGCATGCTTATGCTGTGATTCATGTTAGAAGCCACAAGTGGAATGTTGGTCTAGGGGAAGGGAACGATAGAGCAGATAGATTGGTTGCTACGGTGCAGAGCACGCCCATGTCAAGCCAACAGCTAGCAAGGGAAGCTCACTCAATGTTTCACCAAAATGCAAAGGGCCTAACTCGAGAGTTCAAGGTGACACTGGCGGAAGCAAAAGCTATTGTTAGGGCCTGTCCAATTTGCAGCCACCACAATGGGGGAGGTGGTCTAGGCATAGGAGTAAACCCGCGAGGCTTGCAATCAAAGGAGTTAAGGCAAATGGATGTTACGCGTGTGTCCAGTTTTGGTAGGCTAAAATATGTGCATGTGTCTATTGATACCTACAGCAAATATATTTGGGCAATGGCACAGACAGGAGAAAAAGCAATACATGTGGAAAGACATTTGTACAGTTGCTTTGCACTAATGCGGACAGCAAAAAGAATTAAGACAGATAATGGTCCTGCTTATATCAGTCAGAGGATAGAGAAATTTTTAAAGAATTGGGGGATTTAACATATTACAAGCATCCCAAATTCCCCAACAGGACAAGCCATTATTGAAAGGGCTAATGGTACCCTGGAAAGGTATTTAGCCAAACATGAAGGGGTGACCGACCCCCAGGCAAGGTTGTTAAAAAGTTTGTTTGTGATCAATCATTTGTGTGTATTTGGGGACGCAGGACAACCCCCAGCAGAACTGCATTGCAAGTCAAGTGAGGTTACTGAGCAGGAAAAAGAAGTATAGGTAAGATACAGGGACCCCAAGACAGGGTTGTGGAAGGATCCTGCTAAGGTCCTGTTTTGGAGAAGGGGATATCTTTGTGTTTCTACCCCTACAGGAGTTGTGTGGGTACCTGCAAAGTGGACTAAACCTGTTCTTAATGCAGTGGTTGGTGGGCAATCTGACAGAAGTGGACAAGAAGCGACTAGAGGAGAAGCTGCCAGTGATCCTACAGCCACTACTGATACAGCTGAAGGGACACTCAAAGGCAATCGACAGGGCTGTGATACGCTGCCAGACTACTAAGGAACTGACTGAAACTATTGAATCACTGTCATCTTTTTACATAAGGGGCCCAGCGGGCCAGAACTGTCTTGATTGTAATTGTTCATGTTGTGCTGCTTGGGTGGCATTGTATTGTGGGGGCTGAGGTAAGAGATATTGGATAGAACAGTCTTTAGTTCGCCAATTGTGGTGTAACAGGTGTTCATATGAGCATCATTTTGAAAATTGGCAGAGAGAGCTGAGGGAACAAACAGGATTGGACATAGGTTCGGCTTTAAATCTTTTTGAAGTGCCTGAACAGAAGATTTTGGCTTATTATTGGTGGGAATTATATCATATTGTAAAAAGGGTTAAAGCTCAAAGTAGGTCCTATATTGCTTCTGCAAGGTGTAGGAAGTTGGTGCCCTTAACACAGCATTCTGTAGTAGGGCCCATTAAAGGGGATCCTGATGAAGAATTGGATCAATGCTTAAGAAATCTACAGGATCTAAAATTACAATGGTTAGGGACGCCGAAGGTTAAAAGGAAAAAGAAGAAAAATAAGAGAGAAAAATGAAGCTTGTTTTTGTTGTGTTGCTTAGTGCAGTGATAGCTGGGGTAATAGGAGTAACGCGCTTTAATCAGCCAAGAGACAATATATGGATAACGCTTGCTAATCAAACTAATCAATCATCGCTTTGTCTTAGCTTAGGAGGAGTTACTAACCCCTTTCGAACGTGCTTGGTGGACCTGCCTGTGTGGTCCCCCAAGGAGTTTTGTGGTCTGATAATCAAACCTTGTGCAAAAACCTTTTGATGGTTACAGACCCTACAGACCCTACACAAGCTGGCGCTCTTGATGATGGTTACCGTCAATGTCAAATAATTTTGTCACGTAATACCACCTTGCACTCTCCTCCTGAGGAGTTGGATCTTTTTGGAAGTGGAAATGCCAGTATGACTAACACCTCAAAGGGCAATTGGATCAGTTTTGAGCCCTTAGACTCCCAGGATCTTAATCAGAATAGAGGGAAATGAGCTACCCTAGATTCATCCCTGGAGTCAGGTACAGTGCATGAGCAGCTTTATAGCCGATGCAACGGCAGTAACATCACGGCCCCGAAGAAATTACCCACAGGGATATTTTTAATTTGTGCAGACAGAGCTTGGAATGGTATACCAGCCAAGCCACAGGGAGGACCTTGCTATTTGGGAAAATTGTCATTGTTTCACCCCAGTGTGTCTCTATTGATGCAATTGAGCCGAAATTCAAGCAGGCAGAGACGCAGCTTGCACGACCTAAATTGCAATCAGATAAGAATCCCACAGTTTTGGAGTGAGTTAAAACAAGTGATAATTTCAACTATCTTGCCAGGAGGAGCTGCAAATAAAGCTATGAACTTAGCAAAGCAATTGGGGTGTTGGGCCAAGGGTGAGTTGAATAAGACATCAGAAATTCTAGATATGCTAACTGCAGATGTGCTAAGTGTTAATCATGCTGTTTTACAAAATAGGGCCACTATAGATTTTTTGCTTTTAGCACATGGGCATGGATGTGAAGAATTTGAAGGTATGTGTTGCATGAATTTGTCCGATCACTCTGTATCAATTCATGCTAAAATAAAAGAATTACAACAGGGACTTCACAGTCTCAAAGAAGAGGAAGGACTAGGAATTGACGAATGGCTTAAAAGCCTGGGACTTGGACCATGGCTAAGGAGCCTTGTAACATATGCCATAGGGATACTGGGCGTGATTTTGATGCTTTTGCTTATTTTGCCTTGTATTTTTAATTGCATTCAGAATATGGTCAGTCGAATGATAGAAAAAACCTGGCAGACAAATCTTCTTGCTCAAAAAGAAAACGGGGGAAGTGTGGAGAGTTTTGTGGAGATGTGACTTGAAGAGAAGGGACATGATAAAATACAGCTAGTAAAGCAATAACCCTTGAGCAAGAGGCCTTGGGCAAGGCCACAGTATCCTTGAGCAAGAAGTTATACGATAACAGGATGCAGAAGCAGAAACTAGCTAGGGTGGAGAAAATCACAGGCATCCTGAGTATGTGGCAACAAAGGCGGAGCTGACCTTTTATAGCGAACCAATAATGAGCTTTATTTTTGCAATATGTATGAGCCTTATTATTATTGTTATAAGAGCACACATGTTAAATCAATAAACCGAGACTTGTTGATCATCATCAGATGTGCTTGTCTCCCATTGACTCCGTCAAGTAACAACATACTCTGCCACTGTTACCTATAATGACTGTGTTGCTTTTGTACTTGAAGACAAAGGAATGCGCTGCTTGAGAAGAAAAGGGTAGAATTCACCTTTGTGAAGATGTCACTGAAATGTAAAGATAGCCTAGTTTCTTTATATGTGAGATCATGTAGTACATGAAATCACTAGGTTATCCTGGGTTTGTTTTTTTAACAAAGATGAAAGCTGATTTTAGAAGTACCTTGCTAACACCTGTATATTTTCTTTAACATTTTCTTGAAGCAGCATTATTTACTGCAAAACCACTTTTGTCCATATGCTTCTCTAGTGAATCTTTTATTATAAGTCATATACCCCTTTAGCTATGTTATCCTTCTATAATGTTTTGCTATTTTATGATGTCTGTTCCTAACCTTATTGTGTTGCTATTACACAGTTACAGTTATTACAGTTCCAAAGGTGCAATAGGGAATCAGCTTGGGGGAGATTTGAATTCTACGGCCCTGCACTGGGCCATTAGGTAATGCTGCTTGCAACTCCTAACTGCAAATCAGTCGGTATTTACAGCTGTGGCAGTTTCCTGAGTTCCAGAGAACAAAGCACTCCTTGTCTGGAAAAAATATAACCTGAAAAAATTATTCTGGAAAAACATCTCCATTTGCAAATGGGAAGATCCGTGCTTTCTTCTGGACTATCAGTCTTTTGCCAGAGTCAGAGACTTGGATGACTGCTCACAGGAGAAGTTACTGTAGAATAACCACCATAGTCAAAATTAATGCTTTGCCCTAGGCTTGTTTATTAAGGTGTATCTATTTAATATAATTTCCTAAATAAAGCCACAAGAACCTGAAAGAAAACTACTTTTTGTGGGGTCTCTATGAGAACTATAAGGGCAACGCTTCCATTAAAACATCCATTTTTTCAATCATCTCTATATTTTCATTTCACACATTGTTATAGACAAGGACACCTCCCCAGGGGAAGGCAGCATCCAAAGGAACTGTGCAGGGATGTGCAGATGCCAGAAGGGACTCTCAGATAGTTGGACATGCTCCAGTGGGCTCAGCCTCCATGCTGGAGCAGAGAAAGAGTTTGAGGAGGCCCCTCCTGCGGAGGAAGGAGCGGCAGGGACAAGGGGGATGAAGTGACGGCAGCAAATGTCGGAAAGGAGGGGACAGAAGGATACTGTTGGGGAAAAGGAAGACATAAGAGCCCTTGGGGGCTTGAAACCATTAACAATGGCCAGGGAAAGCCCAACACACTCCCCCCTGCATACCCCAGCCCCTTACACAGGGAAAGCCCTGGCTAAATCCAGGAAAAACAGTGCTGTGGATCCAGGGAATCAGAACCAGGATCTGTGTGGGCAGTGTCCTTCATGGGAGGAACCTGAATCCAACTGAGCAAAGCTGGGGCAGGAGAGTCAGACTGAGCAGCGAAGGGAGACCCTCTGTCCATGCCAAGGCCCTGGGCAGCCCTACCCTGGGAAGTATGCAGGGAGTGGATCCTTGAGCTGCTGCATGTTCATGCTGCCCTTGCTTAGTCTGGAAGCCCCTCATTGCCCAGGGCGTGCTGGTGGCAGTGGGGAGTGGGGAGAGGGGAAGAAGCAGGCAACAAGGATCTGTCCTACACCTACACTGACTCCGATGTCATATTCATGGGCTGCACCAAATGGCTGCCCTGTTGGGAACAGAACCAGAGACCTTCATCAACATCCTGATTTACTGCTCCAGAAGAAGAAAATAAGGAAAAAAAAATTAAAAAGTAAAAAAGATAAATAAAAACAAATATTGGAATAATGACCAGTATTGCCAGAACGGGAAGTGACTGGGCTTGTTTGGCCCTTGCTGCTTGACCAAAAGGCAGCAACTGTGGTGATTTCACCTCAGAGATGCCTTTGGCTAGCTGGATGCCACAGCTGGGCACGTAGAGACAAGTCCAGACTTGCAGGAGCTCAGTTTTACCTTGGTGGAGAAGCTTTAAGGCGAGGTGAAGGAAAAGGAGTCAGTTCTGATGGAGGGTTTTGATACAGAGCTTTATTCCTAGCCCACAGGCCTCTGAATGCATCAACAGCTCCAAGAGAATGTCCTAAACCATGTGCTTGCTGTTACTTTTAACCCCGGGGAGACGGGGAGGGAAGGGCCACAGGGTGCTGCCAACCAGGTAGCGGGGGGAAGTCTTAAGAGGCAAATGACACCTGGATGGTCCAATGTCCTCCAGGGGTGGAAGGCATCTTTTGAATTCTGCCAATCATTCAATGCCTTTCTGGAATGCCACGACTGACAGACAGTGCTCAGCAGGGGTCAGGGTGTGTAAAGGAGAGGTGATTGACACACCTGGGGAAGAAATCTACAGGGAGAAACCCGGGTATCTGGGGCAAACCATGACATCACACCACAACAAACAAAGAATGAAAAAAATTAGAAAAAAAAAGAGAAAAAAGATAAATGAGAAGAAAGACTGAGAATAAGACCTAGAAGGAAAAGAAGGAGGAGAAGAAAACCAGGAAGGTGAAGACAAACAAAAAGGAGGAAGACAAAGAAGAAGAAGGGGAGAAATGAGCCAGAGGACCAAAGCCTAGGACACAGCAGTGATGCCCAACACAAGTGCTCCGCACCCCCTACCTGATGCCCAGTCAATCCCACCAGGGACCAGCCTCTCCTGAGTCTAACAACTTCCCCAGTTGTTAGACTCAGCAGGACATCCTGTGGTCTGGAATACCCCTCTGGGAAGTCCATTTGGCTGTCCCGGACATGCATTCAGAAGGTTATTTTGTCACCTCCTCGATGGCAGAGCATGGGATGTTGAGTGGCTTCTAGGACCCTGCAGAATCCTCGTAGAGGGCAAACCTTGATTAGCAACAACCAAACTCTCTACCTGTTATACACAGCATTCCCACCCTGCATCCAATCCCATCAGCGTGCCAGTGTCTGGGAAGAAAGGAAGCCCAGTCAAATCCAAAACAATGGGAACATCTGACATTTCTCTGAGAAAATTCTAATTTATTTAACAGTAATGCTACTAGGAAGATTGGTAAACATATTCCTGGTAGTTGGAAGCCATCATGGGGGAGCTTCCTGCAGATGGAGGAATTTCCATGGTCTCATGTGAATCTTTTCTGCCAGAAAGCACAGGGGATTCTCCACTGGAAGTGACAGAGTGTCCTGAGAAATGTAGGCTGAACAAAAAGGGCTCTGGCACACGTCCTGCAAGGAACCTTGCCTCAGGGAACACCATCTTGGAGAGGGATGTGCACCCCGTTTTACTTCAGGGTATTTCCTGACCATCTACATCCTCAGAGATGAGTATTTTCCTCTAAAATCGGTGGCTCTGAGGGAGCAGGGATGCCTGTCCAAAGGCTTCCTCCCTCTCCAGTCCTTCAGCTGTCACCAAGGCCCTGGAACCAATGGACATTCTTGCCAGAAAGATCCCAAGTGGGAAGATCTTCCTCTTCCTGCTCCTGCACTGCCTGCTTCAGTAACTGAGCTAGACATGGGAACGCTGCTGCTTTGTGGCTGGAGGATCTTGTCCAGCACCACACCAAGGCACTTCCCCCATGGCACAACTGCAATTTCCTCTGAGCCATGGACTGGAAATTGCCAGCTCCATGATATTTGCTCCTGGCACACATTCTTCTGTGATTGCCTTTCTGCTATAGGCTGGACTCATAGCTCTGCTTTCAGGCTTTGCCTGCCCGTCTGCATTCTCAGGGATGAGGGTGTTTGTCTCATGCCCGTGGCTCTGAGAGAGCAGGGATGCTTGTCCAAAGGGCTTCCTGCGTCTGCAGTCTCACAGCTCTCACCAAGGCTCTGGCAGGGCTGAAGGCTCTTGACGACATTTTCCAAGGCTGGTGACCTTCCTCATCCTGCTCCTCAAATGCTTATGCCAGGGACTTCACTGCACATGGGAACAACACCTTTTCTTTTTCTTCTGCGGGATCTTGTGCAGCATAACACTAATGGTCTTCATGCCTGGCAGCACCACAGCATCCTTCAAGCCGTGGACTAGGAGGTGACAGCTCCTGGACATTGCTGCTCTGTGTCTGGCTGCAAGAAACATCTTCTGCAACATGCTTGGCCCCCATTTCTGCTTTCTGGATTTTCCTGGTGAAGCCGCATGCTCAGGGATGAGCAGCTTCTGCTGATACCTGGGGGGAAGGAAAACAAAGAGAATTTGGAATAAGAGAACAAAGAAGGCCATTCAGTCTAGGCTGGAGAGATGTAGCCAAGTGTCTAATATGAAATAGGTAGTTGAAGTAAGGGGCTTTGAAGAAGAAATTGTTCTGCAAGCACTTGTCTTAGGAAAAAAAAGCAGATGTTGCTACAAGAGAATTGATTATGTATATTACTGGTTGGCAGACATCTGAACATTTATACTATTGGCTCTCCAGGCTCAAGCTATTCTAACCTGAGAGCAAAATTATTATAAAACCTGACTATACTCTAAAGAAAGGTTTCCACTTCTATTAAGCTTATGGACCGGGAATTATTCCTACCTTACAGATGTCCATGGATCTGAGGGCACAGGCAGTCCTGTCCAAAGGCTCCCTCCCTCTCCAGTCCTGCAGCTGTGTCCAAGGCTCTGGCACCGATGCACACTCTTGCCAGAAGGAATCCAGGTGTGGAGATATTCCTCTTCCTCTTTCTGCATTGCCAATGTCAGTGAATTTCCTGGACATGGGAACACCTGCTTTTTGTGCTGGACAGTCTTGTGTAGCACAATTCTTTGCATTTTTACCTATGGCACCATGAGAGCATATGTGGACCTATGGGCTTGGAACTTGATAGAAAGGTAGCATTTGCAACATGTACTTTTTGTTGTTTTAATTTATACTTTGGTAGGAGTATGCAACACGTATTTTACATTTCTGTTGACTACAAATTTATTTACATTTTTAGTGGAAAACATATGAATTTTTCTGGATAGCAGAAATGAAAAATTATTTTTTATTTGCCTTTCCAATAGCCATAAAGTAGACCCCTATCCATCATCTAAAAATGAAGCAAGATTTTGATTTGACATACACATTTAGACTTCTTTATTCTGTATGAAGGAAAGTAGAAAAAAATATGTTATTCCAGTTTTATCTAGAATGGCCATCACTTTCAACCTTGAGTAAAGACTCTGCATAATGGAAGAGAACCAATTGAGGCAGTGCAGCTCTAGGTTAACACACAATCAGAACCTCAGAATGGTAATTGAAAGCAGAAAATAGTTTGGATGCTACCACAAGGCATCAGCCCATTCTTCTATTATCATTCCCACTGTCAGAGTAAAACTGGAACTGAGCAATCCCATTCCATTACAACCACCCTTATGCTGCAAAGGTGGAGCCCTGATCTCAGAAATGCCAGAGGTGGCATGTGTGAAGACATCCTCCCTTCCCAGAGGTATTGCAAGTTCCCCTGTCCTCACTCCATTTCATCTGTAAATTGAACAAGTTATACACTACAACACTGAGATGTATTTTGTTCCCTAAGTAGATCTAAAGCAATCTGGAAGTAACTCAGCCTCTTATGCCCTCTTCAAGAGAGCATTTGTAACTTTTCTTCCTACAATAATCCAACCAAACTACTTTGCTAACTGCTCTAAGCAATGACCAGAAGATTTTGCTGTGTTTTCCCATTATGTTTTATTTAACCTGAGCTAAATAAGTACCGCTTTGCAAATACTAACACTTTGATATTTGAAATTCCCACCATAATACAGAGATTGGATAGGTGATCTTCAAACTTCATAGGTGATATTGACCAGAGAGTATCAATAACCGCAGATATTGACCACAGAGTGTCAACAGGAAATACCAGGACAAAGGTAATCCAATATACACCCAAAAAATCCTCTGATAGGCATACAACAAAGTGACCCAGGCATGAAGATGAGCAAGCTGATGGTCCTTCAGATTCCCGTTTTCAAGGGTGACATTAGTGGGACACTGCTTGGAGCACTGCTTACACACTGCTTATGTTAGGATGAAGCTTACAGAACAGACTAAAATGGGGTTTTTATTGGTCTTGAAGGGGCAATTTCTTCCAGAAAATATTCAAGACTTCTCAGAGAACAGAAGCGACTACACTGTGCTGTGCAAGGCGACCATGATTTAAGAGTCTAGGTTATCTCGCAATATTTAAATAACCTTGGCATTAACAGCAAAAGGGCAGTGCAATTACCAAGGCTACATAAGAAAAGGATGTGTGTGGATCCAGCTCTGAAGCAAAGCCCAGCTACAAGATACATTTGTTTTCTAGGTTTGAAGGGAGCCTTTTTCTCCTGCCCAGACCAGGATGACTGCAACAAAACCAAAACACACACTCACCAACACAACTCCTACAAACCCGCCACGAAGATCAGTGCATTCAGCTGCTTCTCCAAAACACTTTTCAATTTACACACTTTTCTACCTACTCTAAAAAGCAACCATATGTTTATGTGCCATAATTAAAAAAAAAAAGTCTCTTAGCTTGAACATAACTACCAAGCTGGTTACAAGCTTCATAATTAATACTATGATCCATCTTTCTTTTAATTTGTTTCACCTTGGAAAACAGAATTCCAAGGAGCTCTTGAAATTAACATTTTTCAAGAGCTCCTTTTGTATCCTTTAATCACTCAGAAAGATAACCATGTGACAAAAAAAGAAATAGATGAAGCAAAATTAGCAGTAGTTTATTTGCCCCAAAACTAAGAATTTATAACCTTCCCTTTTTACAAACATGATTTTACACAAGTGATAGGAAATTAAATTTTCCATCCACACTAAAGAAGTGGATGCGGCCATACCCGTAGCTGCAGTACCCCCAAGGTTGTAACTGCTCTGCCAGGGGTTTATCCATGGCCAGGGCTCTGAGGTGCTAAAGCACAACCCCATCCACAGGCACTAATGTTTCAAGGGGTACCTGCTGAGCATAGCCTTATCCACAGCCACAGAGGCTTCAGGTTTTTCCTTGGGCCACAAACCCTTCTTGGGCATGGATACAACACGGCTACAGATGCTCTGAGAGGGCATCCTGCTCTGCCATGGGCTTATTCCCAGCCACTGATGTCTGGGGGTGACCTGTTCCCATGTGAGCTCATCTGCTGGTCACAGTTCCCTTGACCCAAGCTCACACTGGAGTTCCAACCCCTGGCCACCTGTCAGCCCAGATGTGTCACCATGGCTGTTATCCATGTCCCGAGGCACAGCACAGCAACAGGAGAAGCACTACAGCCAGCAGCAAAATCAAAAGGAAATCCCTAATGAGCCCCATGGCAAGCACAGGAGCCTGACAACTCAACAGCACCAACAGCTAGAAATCCAATCCTGCACATTCCAGCCAAAGTTGCTCTTATCTCAAACCCTTCAAGCTCCATGTCACGCACCAAAAAGGACTGCCATGGTTTAACCCCAGATGGCAACTCAGCCCCACAAAGCTGCTTCACAAAGCTGCTTGCTCACTCCCCCACAGTGGGATGGGGGAGGGGATCATGAAAAGGATAAAACTCACGGCTTGAATAAATGAGGTTTAATAGGTAAAGGAAAAATGATGGACGCAAACAGCAAAATAAGGAATCTATTCCCCACCTGCCACCTACAGGCAGATGTTCAGCTATCTCCAGGAAAGTAGGACTCCTTCACATGTAATGGTGACTTGGAAAGACAAATACCATCGCTCCTAACATCCCCCACTTCCTTCTTCCTCCAGCTTTATGTGCTGAACATGATGCCATAGAACCTGGGATATTCCTTGGGTCACCTGGGATAAGCAGTGTCCCCACCCAACTCCTTGTGCTCACCCAGCAGACTCCCTGGTGGGTGTAGGGACATGCAGAAAAGGCCTTGATGCTGTGTAAACATTGCTCAGCAATAGTGAAAACATCCCTGTAATAGCAACACTGTCTCAGCTCCAATCCAAAAGGACACTCATAGCAGCTACTATGAAAAAAAATAACTCTACCCCAGGCTACCAGCTCAGCTCAGTAGCTTCACAAAGGCTGGTTTCCGTATCAAAATAAAACTCAGTTGGCCACAATCAAGCTCCATACTGTGAGGTGCTGAAAATGGCACTAATTTGTAAGAGTTTTCACAAACTTTTGTTTAAGGTTCTGGACTTCATTTCCACCGTTCATCTCTTGACAAGCAACCAACAATCAAACCTCCTTTGCAGGTCTGTCTGTGACAGTGAGGCTGCCAGTGCCATGAGCAGCATCATACACAGCCGATGGTGCTAGTGAAGCAAACCACTGCCATAAACTGGCCTAGCTCCGTGTGCCACTGAAATATATTCTGTCATTCAATTTATATGCTCTAATTTTATTTAACAATTTTCATCTCTGATACCTAGTATTCTCTCATTACTAAAATTTACATACCAGTCTTTGGCACCAGCAGGGAAGAAGTAGCCTTTAATCAATGCAAACGTGGCCACTGCATATCCCAAGATATTGGCACACCACAGGAGAGAAATCCAGTTGTCAGAAATGATGGTAGGTGAGAAATGGAAGCAAGAAGCATTTGTAAACCAAAGTGTCATCAACATGTTCTATGAAAAAACCTTTCCTGAGGATTTTTTCCTCCTGAGAAGCTGAGAGGCCTCAGGAACAAACTGTAAACAATTCTTATCTGCTGCTGCGGAATGCAACAGGTGGATCTGTGATTGGTCTCATCTGGTTGTTTCTAATTAATAGCCAATCAAAGTCCAGACTGTCTCAGAGACTGAGACTGTCCAGACTGTCTCAGTCAGATAAGAGCCTTTGTTATTCATTCCTTTTCTATTCTTAGCTAGCCTTCTGATGAAATCCTTTCTTCTATTCTTTTATTATAGTTTTTAATAAAATATATATCATAAAATAATACACCAAGCCTTCTGAAACATGGAGTCAAGATTCTCGTCTCTTCCCTCATCTTAAGACCCCTGCAAACATTGTCACACCAAAGCACATGGGTAATGATTCAGGCTTGAAGTCCATTGATTTCGTATTTATTCACAGCACTTAAAATATGAAGAAAAAATGGAGTGTTAGTGACCCTGCATTAATACAGCTTTTATTTAATATGGGTATGCACAGAATACACAGAAGCTCCATCAAGGGCTCATGAAATGAATTCTCTCTCCTCATCCTCCCAGTTAAATACCCTGAGGCACTTTTCCAAATGTTCCATTAGACTCTGCTGTACCCATCAGGCTTTATTAGGTTGAGTTTTTCTCCTCACAAAACTGAATTTAGACTCTCTCCCCCAAACCCTAGTAACTATAGAAACAAGTTAGTGACAACTATAGTACCCTTTCTAACAGTTCACATCACACATTTTGTTCAAGTCCCTTGGGTTAATGGAGCTTGAACAGGTAAAACTATCTTGTCAAATACCAGCAACAGTCCACTGACAATTGCTATCAACCAGTACTTTTCCACTGATGGTGTGGTGCCTATAAGATCAATAGTTTTACTAATTATAAGAGATAGAAGTGCTGTACCTTATTCTAAAAGATTACATAGATCACTTTCTATTTTTGTTTCAACTGAACCAGTGAGGAAGGTGAGAGCATACATGTTCCTCTGGCTACACAATGGTTATTAAAGACTCTAAGAACAGTCACACTATAATTTCAGAAGATTGCTCAGTGTGCATTGTATTCCAAGGAAGACCTTCCTAGCAGGGGTGTCATCCTATTTCTGTGCGGAGGCCGGACAGTTGGTAACTAGATTCAGCTCCTTGTCCTTTTATTTTGATCTGTTTTTTGTGTGTTAATTTAAAACAAATGGGTATTGCTGTTATACAGTTGCTTTCTCTAAAAAACCTCATTAAGGAGTATGTCACACAAGGAATATTTGTGTCTATTCCCTACATACTTATTTCCAATGTACATAAGCTTCATTTGGATTCCAAAATGCCTTGGAAAGTGAGGAACACCAAAAAGTAAATGCCAGTAAAACATTCCACTATCCTTTGTGCAAAAGGATTCAGCAACAGCTGTGTAAGAAACCAGACACTGCATCCAGATCAAAACTCAATAATGTACCTGGAGAGTGACCGAAAGGGAATAAATGCCAGCAGCCCCATATGTCAGCATGGGAGTCCTGTTCCAGATGTTCCCTACGTGTACTAGCTTATTCCCCGTCAGCAGATATCTGGGTACTGGGCACAGGAGACCAGACCACGCTGCGAGGGGGACTCATTAGGGGCCACTCACTGAGGCTCTCCCTCGCCCGGGGTCAGTCAATCCATTGCCAGGGATTGCTTCCTCTCTCGCTGGAGGTCCATCCCTTGCCAGGGGTTGGTCCCTCCCTCGCTGGAGCCGGTTCCCCGGGGCCGCTCTGGCCACTGCCGCTCCGACTCTGCCGCACCAATGGCCCCTCAGCCCTGATCGGCCCCTCCGAGCCCCGCCCCGCTCAACGGCCCCAGCCAATCCCCGCCCACCCTGCCTATTCTACGGCTCCCCATTGGTGGCCGAGCAGTGCGTGGGGCACAGCTCCGCCCCCTGTCCCGGTGCTCGCGCTCAGGATTCGGCTGGAACCGGGCGCTGCGAGCTCCGCCAGGAACGCGGGGGCAAAGGCGCTTTGCTAAATAAACCCAAACGTTCTGGAAGAGTGGGAACCAGTGTACAAGGAAATAGTTTAAACCTGCACTTGGGTCACAACATCCCCCTGCAGTGCTTCGGGCTGGTACTTTAGGCGGCCAAGGAGCTCTTAAGGGCGACTGGGCTGACATGTCTTGTTACCAAAGTGGCCCAAGAGTGCCTCAGTCAGGCTGGGCACCCTGGGGGTGTTACTAAACTCTGCACATTTCTCTGACCGTTCTGTGCAATTTCCAGTTGCCCCACAGAAAAAGACCTAGGGGTGTTGGCCAAGAGCTGCCGAACACAAGCCCAGGTATGCCCAGGTGGCAAGAAGGACAATGGCATCCTGGCCTGTGTCAGCAATAGTGTGGGCAGCACGGCCAGGGCAGTAACCCCCCCTCTGTTCTGGGCACCGCTGAGGCCCCCACCTTGAATCTTGGGGTCAGGTTTGGGTTCCTCCCTACAAAGACTCAGTAAATATATGTCTGTTTTTCTTATCTTTCCTGTTTTTCTCCTGTCTCATGGACTGTAACATTGAATGAGTTTAAAGGTTTTCTATGTTCAATGGGCTAAGTCTATGCTGTGATAAGTGATGTTAGGTTGTGTTTACTCTTTTGGCAATGCTCCTTAATTTTCTATAGTTTGCCAGTAAACTTTTGTGTGCTTTTTACCTCTTGAAATTATGTGGTTGATATTTTCTCCTTTGCGTCTACCCAGAGCAAAATAATCTTGGTTCAATCCTGGAATTCAGTGACTGTGGTGTAACACTGCCCGCTTCCCTTCTGCCAGCGCATCAGGGCAGTTGGTTGTGTGGCTGCTGCGGGAACTTTTGTGCATTTGGCAAATCTACCTGATTTTCTGGCCTCCCTGGAGCTCGGGAATGCAGAGCTGGTGCGTGGTGTGCCACCTGGAGCCTGGGCAGTCTCTGCTATCACCTGAGTGCCTGGGGGAATTGCTCACTTCGTTCCCTTTTGTCCAGGCCACTGCTGCCAAGTGCCAAGCATGAGGGTCCGAGCGTGCATGGGAGCGCCACTTGTCGGCCCCAGTCACTCTGGCCCTGCCGCTTCAGACGGGCAGTGGCCCTGGCCCTGGCCCCTGCCCCTGCAGCCACCAGCGCCCCCTGCCGGAGTTGCTCATCATTGCACCAAAGGGCAAACAGCGCCCAGCGGGGGGAAAACTCCTGTCTTTGTCTTGTTGCTTGTTCTGTTCTCTTCTGTACATATTTTATACTAAACAACTGTTACTCCTAATTCTGCAATTTTGCTTGGGAGACCCATAATTTTTGAAGTTATAATGATTTGTAGGGAGGGGTCTTCTTTCCATTCTGGGAAGATTTCCACCTTCCTTAGCAGACACCTTTCCTTTTAAAACAAGACAGTTTGTTTAAAAAAACAAACCTGGAAAATGTCATTATTTCATGTTCTACATGATTTCATATATAAAGAAACCAGGCTATCTTTTCATTTCAGTGACATCTTCACAAAGGTGAGTGCATTAAAATTTGAATTCTACCCTTTTCTTCTCAAGAACTCCTGTGTCGTCAAGTACAAAAGCAACAGTCATTGTAGATAACAGTGGCAGAGTACTTTGTTACTGTCACAGGGACTCCCAGCTCAATTCACCAGCTCCAGTGTGTTGTTTATTGCTGCCCAGTGAAAAAGAGTCACATTTTTTTTTGTCTGGTTGTCCAACATCATATCCTGCTTGTACCAGTTCTTTCCATTGCTCTGACATTCCATACCTTACATGAGACAAAACAAATTTACCTATCATTTTGTTAAATATCCTCCAGTCTGGAGACAGTTGCATTCTAAAGAAAAAATACAGCTTGGGAAGCATCACACAGCAGTTCCTACTTGAGCAAATGCCACACTGCATTGAAAGGAAACCTTGTAAAAAGAGTGGGGCTACGGCCTGAGTAGAATTTTCTATTTAATAAACATACCTGAAATGCTTTTGTTTTACTTACAATAGTAGCTGTGATATTTCTTCTTCCACTACAGGAAGAAAATGAAACTGAAAATGTTTCCTTTGTAAAAATGGGCATCTGGCTTCTGGGGAAAATGTGTCTCAGCCCTTGGAGAATTGGCAGTCACTGCTCCGATCTGTGCCCCGGTCCCACATAGGGGAAAAGAGCGGGGAGACTCCTGAGCCCTCCCCCTAGGTGAGAGGAGGATGAGACCTCCTGGCAACCACAAAGGTGAGGTGAGGATGGGGAAATCCCTGGTCCCCCCAGAGGAGAGGACAATGGAGAATCACCTGCTCCCCCCATACCCTCCACCCAGCCAAAGTTAAGGACAAATGCAGACCCCCTCCATCCCTCTCCCAAAAGGGGAGGAGGCAGGGACACCCAAGCCACCTGAAAGAGGAGAGTGGATGAAGGTTCCCCATCCTCCATAGGGCAAATGAGGATGGAGACCACCCAGGCCTCCCCCATGGGGGAGAGGAAGGTGGACACCTCCAGGCACCCCCAAAAAGGAGGAGCATGGAAACTTCTCGGCCACCCCAAAGGGGAAAGGAGGACAGAGAAGCTCCTGTGCCCATCCCCTGCCTTCCCCCCATGCACCACTTCAGGCTGTGGGCTGCTCACAGGAACAGCAGCTTTGCAGAAAACCATTGGCGGTCATGCTTAACAAGAACAACAGAAGACAGCAATGGGCACTTGCAGCCATGCAGGGCAAAGATTCCCTGGGCTGCGTTAGGAGGAGCTTTGCCAGCACGGCAAAGCAGCTAAGAACCAGGCTCTTCTCAGGGTTGTCCACTGATGGGCAGGAGACAATCAACACAAATTGCAAGAAAAAGAAAAAAAGAAAATGCATTTCAACTGAAGAGAAAAGTGCTTTTACTCCAAGAGTGATTGAGCACAGGCACAGATTTTCCAGAGAGGTCATGGAGTCTCCTTCCTTGGGGATATTTGAAACAGGATTCAAGATCTTAGTGGCAACCTGGCCTGGCTGACTCTGCTTCAAGCAGGGCTTTGGACTAGGCAGTCTCCAGAGGTACATCTCAGGCTTAGTAGTTCTCTCATGATGTTATTTAGGCTTACTTGCTGGTTGGCCGTTGTAGTGTGTTTTTATACTTTGTAATACTCTGAAGTAGTTTGGTTTTTGTATCCCTGTATTTTTCCCAAATAGTTTATCCCAGATTGTACCCCTTTTCCTTTACCTATGTAATCCCTCTCCCTTGATGAGATCATCCCCAAATCCCCATCCTGGCTCTCTGTCAATCACTCAGCATCCCATCCCCTCCTGTTGTGTTGTGTTAGGTTGTTCTGTTCCCCTCTCAGTTTGTATGTTGGATTGTCCTGTTTCCCCCCCTTAGTTGCAATGGTTCAAGCCTAGTTCATTCTGCCCTCCTCCCCACTGCCTGTCATCCTTGCTCCCCCCCCAGCCTTATGAATCTTTCCTTTGATCCTTCCCTGGTGCCCTGTCTGTCACTTGGCACTCCCTCCCTTCCCTCTAGAAACTTCTAGCTGGAGCGTCGAGTGATTGGATCAGGAACCAGGACCCCTCCCTCGATCTATTCCCGTTGGGCTGTCCCTAATGTCAATCCCTGCATCCCACTCCCCTCTGGTTTCCCATTTGTCCAGAAGTAGTTTCCTCCCCTGTTTCCCCTGCCCCCTTAAAAGCTGCTGCATTTCTGGGGTTGGGGCTCCAACCGGGAAAATTTATTAGAGCCATGAAAGTCTGATTATACCCTCGGCTGGAGTCAGCTGTCTTTCTTTCGGTTGGCTGTTGCTGTGAGCCCCGTCTGATGCAGGGAGCTGCCTTCACAATAGCGTGGGGCTGTATCCCTAGGCGCTGTCTCGGGTGAGACCCGAGAGTGCTTCTGCTGCAAGCAGTGTGCTGGTTGCTTGCCGGGCGAAAGGGGGAAGACAAGCTTCCCCCCGACAGCTTGCTGCTTCACCCTCCATCTAGAAGCTTCGGTCCAAGACGTTGAGTGATTAGCCCGAGGCTAGGGGTCAGCCCCCCGAGACTTGCCCTATACGCTGTCCTAAATGTCTATCCCCCAGTATCCGTCCCTTAGGGTCATTTATTGGTTGGTAAAATGTTATCTACTTTTGGTTTCCACCTCCCTTTAAATGTAACCTTGGCACATCTCCCGAGGCTCTAAGCAGGAGGTTCCCTGAGGTGTAGGAGCTCCCACAGCTCCTGAATAAAACCTTGGATTAACCCCTGCTAAGAGTCGGCCCTTTATCTTCCTCCGATGTCTCCAGTGTCTCTTCTGCTGCAAAGGCGACTGGCCTGGCTGCCCTCAGCAGCCTCGGGGCACGAGAGTGTCTCCCTGCTGTCGGCTGTGTCGGGGTTGCTTCCCCGGTGTCTGCCAACCTGAGGCTGGCCGGGGGCTCCTGAGAGGCTCCCAGAGGGACAGAGACAGTAGGCAAATTTTATGTACGAGATAAACAAGCGTGGAGTTCATTTATAGCCATTCTGATGTGGTACCATCAAGAGCTCACTGTAGCAATCATCACCAAACAGCTTCTCAGCTCCACTCTTAGAGCTTCTCAGCTTCACTAATTTAGTAAATTAGCTGAAACTCAGTGGCTCATCTGTCTTCACTTTGCAACCAAGAACTTAAAAAAAAATCCTTGGAAGGGATAAGATAAAACCAGAATTATGTGGCAAAAATAGCAAATCAATGTACCTCTCTGAGCAGGGAATGCCCTATTAAAGTCCCTCTCTGATTTTTGGGTGGCAAAATTATGTGGGCAAGCCCAAGCCCAAGCCTAAGGCAAATTCCACATTTAGGCTTAGACCTAATCTCAGGCTGTCATGGTTTGATGCTGGCCCAGTGCCAGGCACCCACGAAAGTAATTTCCTCACCCTCCCCTAGCACAGCTGAGCAGAAGAGAGAAAAACTGAATGAAGGCTTCCTTAGTTGACATAAGGACCGTGAGAAAAACACTCCAAGGGCAAAACAGACTCAGCTTAAAAGCACAAAGTGAATGTATTACTAACAAAATCAGAGGAGGATAATGAGAAGTAAAATAAGCCCATAAAAACACGTTTTTTCTTCAGCCTCTCCCTCCTTCCCACCGACAACTCAGGGTCTGGGGATTTGGTCACTTCATCATATGAGATCTTTCACTGCTCAGGGAGAGGAGTCCTTCCCTTGCTGTGTTGTGGGGTCCCTCCCACAGTTCTCTGTGAAATTTATTTCTCCTGAATTTATTACCAATCAAATCAACTTAGGATAATAACAAAACAAAATTTTATAAACATCTTACTCCCACCCCTCCCTTCTTCCCTGGCTCAGCTTCTCTCCTGATCTTCTCTAGCTCCTTGGCTGCAGCAGTATAGTGACGGAGTCGACGGGAGACAAGCACATCCGATGATGATCAACAAGTCTCAGTTTATTGATTTAACATGCGTGCTCTTATAACAATGATAATAAGGCTCATACATATTGCAAAACTAAAGCTCACTATTGGTTCGCTATAAAAGGTCAGCTCAACCTTTGCTATCACATACTCAGGATGCCTGTGTTTTCTCCCCTCATTAGCTAGTCTCTGCTTCTGCATCCCGTTATCGTATAACTTCTTGCTCAAGGATACTGTGGCCTTGCCCAAGGCCTTCTGCTAAAGGCCTATTGTTTTACCAGCTGTATTTTATCATGTCCCTTCTCTTCAAGCCACGTCTCCACAAAACTCTCCACAGTATAGGGAGATGAGGAGAGAGGGTTGTGGTCAGTCCCTCACACATTGTCTCTGCCACTCCTCTCTTCTCAGGAGAAGGACTTCTCACACTCTTCCCCTGCTCCAGTGCAGGGTCTCTGCCAAGGGAGACAGTCCTCTGGGAACTTCTCCAATGTGAGTACTTCCCAATGGTTGCAGTTCTACACAAACTGTTCCAGAGTGGGTCCCTTCCACAGGGTCACTCCTTCAGGAACACGCTGCTCCACAGTGGGTCCTTCACAGGGTCACAGTCTTGGAACAAACCTGCCCCAGTGTGGGCTTACCACAGGTCAAGCATCCTTTGGGCATGCCCCTGCTCCAGCGTGGGCTCCTCCATGAACTGCAGGTGGATCTCTGCACCTCTCTGCCTTCGATGGGCTGCAGAGAAGCCTCAGCTGCAGGAGCACCTCTTGCCCCTCCTTCTGCTCTGACCTGGGTGCCTGCAGGGCTGTTCCTCTCACATGTTCTCAGCCCTCTCTCCAGCTGCAATTGATGTTGCACAGCAGCATTTTTCCCCTTCTAAATGCATCATCCCACCATCCCTGATAGGCTCAGCCTTGGCCAGCAATGGGTTCATCCTGAAGCCAGCTGAAATTGACTGTCCTGGATATGGGAGAAATTTCATTAGCTCCCACAGAAGCCACTGGTGCAGTCTCACTGCTACCAAAACCTGGCCACGCAAACCCAGTGCAATCCATCCTAAGAGCAGCGGTTTTCTTTGGCAAATTGGGTGCCCTGGGTAAGTGCTATCAGTGAGTTGAATCTCTGCTCATGCTGTCTAAAGTGTGTGTCTGCCCTGAGCTGGATGCACACCTCTGCACCCTTGATGCATCCCTGATAGCTCTGGAAATGAAAGACAATTGCAGAAGAACAAGGTCTCTGAGAAAGAGAGACACTTAAACAATCAAAATAAATACAGATGCTGAGACCTATGTTGGTTTTGGTAGCTGACAGCACTGCTGTTGTGTAGGCTCATCTGACACAATGGCAGGCTGAGTGACATGAAGAGACTGTAAAGTTCTCTAGCTGAACATACGGATTTCATCAGGTTATGTGGCTTCTCATTTCATGTCTTAGTCCTTTTCTCTTTCATTTTTTTCTTTTTTTTTTTTTTTTCCAAGTACCATTGCTGGGCTATGAATTAATGACAGATGTACTTGGTTTTGCAGATTCTGACTATTATTTAGCAGTTTTTATAGCTCCTTGAGGCATCAGGGTCAGGACTGTTCTTTCACTTAAAAATTAGTTCAAGGAATAGTTTCTCACCCACTGGTTACATTGTAAGCAATTCTAAAAGGAATAATTTTGTGCTAAAATTGGAATTTCTATGATTTTTTTTCAGAAAATTAGAGTGTGTTAGTGTTTCATATGTTTCAACTGGCTGCACCCTAGCTATTTACAATCATCGTGGTTTTAATTTTCCATTTCTGTTTATAAGATTAGTATTTGAATAAATTGACTCTGATTGCCAGTGGCAGGGAGACTGGGATGGTTTTGCAGAAACAAGGATACTTGAAGCAGAAAAGTCTTTATCTCACATCTTGATCATTTAGCAGCTTTTTGTTTCTCACACCTCCTTGTTCTTTTTTCCCCCCTTTTTGCTGACAAGGGAGTTCATCCAATCTTCAGCATGACTCTGTTGTGCTTGCCCTGGCATTTGCATTTCAGAGTTACTTATCCCTTGCAAGGAGAAGGTTGTTCCTGGATACCTTTCTAAGGAAACTCCTGCTGAAGCTATTCTGGGAGCAGCTGGCACTTTTAAACTTTGGGCTGTGTCAGGCCTTGCCTGTTAGCATCCACCAGGCATCTGGAAATCACAACTGATGTAATTGTGTTGGTTTCACTTCCAGAGCTTTTACAAGTGATTATCACTCATCTTGTTCATCACTTGTTATGTGGTGGGGTAGGGGTGGGTGTGGGACACTGTTATTAAAAGCAGAGATAGATCTGTCACTGAAATTTCATTACTTGTCCAGTTTCTTTCAGTTAATACTGAAGCTTGGTCTTTTTATAACAAATGATAAAGTAATGTCTGTCTTTGTTTAATGCACATATTTTACTTTACATAAGCACAAGCCTAATGTTTATTTCTGCTGTATTGGCTTGGATTATTTTTCTAATATTCCCAGAAGTATGAAGATGAAGAATAGTCTTCTAATTATCAGACTAACAAGCTCAAAACTCACTTTCATGCTCCAATACGTTTCTTTCCATTCTATTTGGTGGCATAAGATCTTATTTTGTCTTCTGTCTAGCTATAAACTAAGCAGGAGAAGATAGTACAGTACATGATGCTACTAATCTCCATTAAAAAAAAAAAAAAGAAAATATATCTGTGACAATGTTCGCAGGGGTCTTAAGATGAGGGATGAGACGAGAATCTTGACTCCATGTTTCAGAAAGCTTGATTTATTATTTTATGATATATATTACAATAAAAACTATACTAAAAGAATAGAAGAAAGGATTTCATCAGAAGACTAGCTAAGAATAGAAAAGGAATGAATGACAAAGGCTTGTCTCTGACTGAGACAGTCTGGACAGCTGGACTGTGACTGGCCCTTAATTAGAAACAACCAGATGAGACCAATCACAGATCCACCTGTTGCATTCTACAGCAGCAGATAAGAATTGTTTACAGTTTGTTCCTGAGGCCTCTCAGCTTCTCAGGAGGAAAAAATCCTCAGGAAAGGATTTTTCATAAAACATGTCATGTTGGTGACATATATCTTTATGTTGTTGTTGCTCCAAAGGCAATTTTAGGAGTCTCCTTTTAAAAGCAAGGTCCTGTATGTATCTCCACAGATCTGGACGTCATGTACTAGACACTTGTGCCAGGTGAGCAGACCTGGCATTCTCCAGCCTTGCAGCTGAAAGCCTTATCTGACTGCTGCAAGCATGGTTTTATTTCAATCACTGCACTGAGGCTGTGCAGAGGAAGTGTGAGTTTTTCTGGAGTACAGGATAGTTTTTTTGAGACTTACTTCTCAGTGGTATTTCACCTAGTTTGAAGGTCAGGCAAGTCCTGAATGTCAAGGTTCACTCAGCAGGAATACTGGTTTTTCTCCTGCCCCCACCTCTGTGCAGTTCCTCTTCCAGGGCTTCTTTCCAACTTTAGGTTGTTCCTGAACTAGGAGAAGTGCCACCGTGCTCATCATTCTGGCAGTGCCTCACTGGGTGAGAATCTTTTGGTCAGCAGCATACTCTATTGCTCCTGCCCCAAAACTGCATCGGGATCCTCTTGTATTTTTCCAGCCCCTCTACAGCTCAGAGACTGTGGCCACATGAAAATATTCTCTCAGCTTTCCAGTGATCTCAGGTCAACGCTTTATAGGCCTACAGAGACATCATGAAGACTTTTTCCTCCAGGACAAGAGCACTGAGGAACATCTGGAGACACCTCTGGGATCTAGCCAGCATTGGGCTCTGTGCTCAGCATTGAAGGATTTGATTCTGATTAATCTTCTGAGCATTTATTGAGCTGCCATAAAGTCCTACAGCTGGCACATGCCATGTCCTTCCTCAGCCCTGGACTCCAAAGGCAGCTCTGGAGAAAGGCTGTAGAGCGCCTGTGGCTCCTGGGGAACCCCAGGAGCAAAGAAGAGGTCCTACAGTGAGGGATAAAAGTCTAATGAGATCTGACACTAGCACTGATGCGTTAGTCAGCCACCTGTGATGTAATCTGGTGCAGGAGAAGAGAGAGAACAGCACATCCCTTATAGAAAACCTTTTCTTGTATGTCAGCTTTTCCTTCACAGGCTGCATGGAGCCTGTGTTCTGTTCAACAGTCTCCTCCTGCCAGTCCCTGAGCAATTCATGCTTCTTAACATCTTCACCTTTCCCATTTCTCTGAGGGCTTTTCTACATGCTCTGTGGGGCTTTCCTGTTATTATAATTTTGTGGGCATTTTGTCATTCCCTCTTTCTTCTTACCCTCCTCACACACAAATCCTGTAAAGAAGCTGGTCACATCTGTCTTCTTCCATGCTTCAGGTACGAAGCTCAAATCAGGAAAGTAAAAAAGTTCAGCAGCCTACTGAGATGTCTGAGAGCTTTCTTTCTGGAACACCCTCTGGAGTTTATTGTGGGATATCACCAACCAGGGTGATATAACAGGTATGGATAATGACAAGCATCATCTTTGCATAGAATGTCCCTGCTAAGAAAGGAACAGACCAGATAAACTGAAAATACTATTTTAAATATTAAAAAAAAAAAAGAAAAGAAAAGAAAAAAAAAAAAAAAGAGAGAGAGAGAGACATAGCACCCTTTACATCCCCTGCTAAAATAATTTTAAAACTCTTCATCTCTTCCTTGTCAGCCAAAACATTCCAAAACCAGTTACTTGTCATTGCTTGGTGCTGCTTAGTGATAGCATGCATCAAATCCATTCCTGGTAATCATACAACAGGCAATACAGTCAGCTCATGTGATCTTGCTGTTCCTGTTCTTTAGGCTGAGAGTTATTGTTGAAAAAACCTACAATCTCCTGAATATAATTTTAGATATGAGGCACAACTTCTTCTCTCACCACCCATCAACAATATTAAATTAATTGTGATAGCTCAAGCTTTTAACCTCTGATAATATAGGGGTTTGCCTGATCACTGTTATTTAACATGACCTAGCTACTAACCAGGTAGCGTGAACACCTCCTGTTTCTGTTTGGGGCCGTTTTTTGGGTGGCTGGATGGTTTCCAAAGCAGACATACCCTGAAACACAGCCTTCCATTCATCCTCCTGCTTCCACAGAACAAGCCACAGCCACCACGTGTTCTGACGTGCTTTGTGCTCTGCAAACACAGACCCAGCAAGGGGAAAGGTGCCTTTGTTTCCTCAGCTGATGTATCTTGCTACATCCAGGCTTATCAGAGCTCACTGCAAAAACTGGCAGAGCCAGGTTACTGATCTGTCTGGGCTGGGACTTCGTTAACCAGAGTCAGGGAGTTGTTACACCCTCTTCATCTCTCATTAGCATTTCCTGGGTGCACCTTCAGGGCCTCGGGATGGAGAAAGCAGTTCACTGGTGAATCCCTTGTCTACACTGTGTCTCCACTCCTCCCTGCTGGTGAATAAGGTGAATTAACACCTCTGATATATTTTCCTTATCTTTAGGAAGAAATAGAGAAATGGACATGCATGGATGTCCTCCTGCATTATCAACAGAATAAATCTGGATACACAACAAAGCAAAATTGAAAATAAATCTCCCCAAACCCAATTGCACAATACCACTATAAATTTTCATATATTTCAAAGGAGCTGTGCTCTGCTCCAGCACTTCCCAATATCGCTTCTGATAACTATGCAGCAGCAGTATGGTCACCTCAGTGTTCTGCTGAAAGAATTTGACTGTCATTAAAAGGTGCTCAAGAAAAGAAAAAGAACACAGGGGAATATTCGTATAGTTGCTTTGCACGTTATTCAAGTGAGGGTTGGATGTTACCATTCTGCTTCGGTAGCATTTTGTGCTGCTATAATTCACTATGACCAGTAGAGGGAAGCAAAGAATCGTTTTGAGAGGAAAAATAAAAGCAGAGAGAAAATGTGCCAAAGCAGTGTAGGCAATAAGCTGAAATCAGAGTACAGAGCAAGGCATTGGTAATTGGGTGCATCCTAGAACTGCTATGTAGGTGTGTCAGACCAGGCAGTGCAATGCTGCAGGAAGATCTAAGTTTTCACAGAGCTCATTCAGTGGAATAAATCTCACATTTGCACAGCTTTGAAAAGGGAAAACAGCATATAAGGCTTTTTCCCAGCATCTAACTTTGGATCCTCAAGGACAATCTTATTAGGCTGCATCCAGAGCAGTGACTTTCAATTTCTTTTTGTTGCAGTCCTTAACAATCTCTTACTGCAAGAGAAAAATCCTGTAAGCTGAATTCAAATACACTGTGAAAACGTTTGCTGCTCTGAGGTATGCCTTGCAGCACACTTAGGGGTACCCATGGAATACAGGATTAGATTATTGCTTTATGGTTGAGGAAAAATTGTCCCAGTGTGCCTTTTAGGACTGAAGGGATGTGCTGTGTCAGACCCTGGATGAGCCTCCCTCTTTTCAGGAACTGAAGAAGGGCTCTGTAAAGACAGGTTTGCTCTGGCTAAAGCTGCCCATTGGAGGAGGAGGAAGAAGCCTAGCTGTATTAATTACTGTCCTAATCATTCACTCTAATCACAATCTGCACTTCCCAGAAATTTAATACACACACACAACCCCCATATGATCCCCATCCTTCTCTGTTCCTGAGAATAAACAACATGCTCACAGATTATCTCAGTGCAAATTCTTATTCATCTAATTAATACTGGCAGAGATGAGGGTTATCCTATTCTGTTCTTCTCATTTGTTTGTTCTCTCTCATCTGGCCTTACTCAGATCAGACACAGAACATCACAAACACTTGCATGAGCTGCTCCCTTGACTTGTCATTTTTTTACAACACATTGTAAGCACCTCTGAACTCTCTTTGAAATATGTATAGTTAAGGTGACCTTGCTATTTCCTCAGTGTTCTGTAAGTGACAAATGTATTTCCTTACAAAGTCAGTGTGTGTTAAGAGGCATCAGGAGTGGCTGAAGAGAAATTAGGAGATGAGATCAGGTGGCTGCAGATGAAGGCCAGGACTCAACTTGTTTTACTGCTGTTCTATTTAGGCATATCTGACAATCTCGTGTGTGAATCCTGGTGACAATGCCACTTACCCCAGCTAATGGTACAGGTAGTAAAACTAAATGGACCATAAGGAAGCTTTTATTTAAACACAATAGCTCAAGAAATGAATAGGAACCATATTCCAATTTAGAGAAGGTGCTTTAGAGTTAAATTAATTCAGGAGCAATGCACATGAAATCTTTTCTCTTGAAAAAGATTTGTGTTCAAGCTATTGAGCTTTTACAGCTCATGTCGTAGTACTAATGACCCCTATTGGGATCCAGGGCTTCAGTGGTAAAATTAAACTGTGTTCAACACAGTGCTATGAAACCATTTGTTAGATGAACAACAGAAAAAAACCCAAAACTAAATCAAGCAGACATTAATCTGGCATTTAAAGCAGGTCAGACAAAGCAATGCATTTTATTTTTATATTTTATTCATGCCACTTCCTTCCCCTCTCTCCATCTCTATTTAGATTCTACAAATGATTGAGTCACACAAATTTTGCTTCCAGGCAATCTAACTCACAGGAACAAGCAGCACAATTAGGAAAAAAAACCCCATTAAAATATTAATCTAGAGAATGAAAGTGCCCTTCTTAAAGAATCCAGAATAATGGGGCTCCAAGGGCAGAAGATACCCCAGTCCAAAGTATTAAATTAGGCTCTGAGAATGTGATGCAGTTTGTGGTAGCTGGAAGTTCCCAAAATGTATGGCCAAACATCATCCCTCAAGTGGTATGTTTAATTTGCTTTGCTTCCATTGAACTCACAGCAAGATTTCAAAAGCTTCTTTATTTTGAGCCTGTTATCAAGATATTTGGGCATCTTGTGCCCAATTATGGTTTTTCATGCCTCTTTTTAAAAATTGATTTAATTGATGTAAGTATTTTTCCTCTATACATTTAATAATGAGTTTGAAGCATTTTTTATAAGCTGTCCCCTTTTTCAAGCTGCCAAATCTACCACTAGGCAGAGATTTCAAAGTCCTACTTCTAAAAGTCATGTTCAAGATTTAGCTATTGTTAACATTTCCACTGAAATCATAACACAATTTTTACCTATCTTTCCTTAGGGCCCTGCTGGGATGTGCATTTCCACAAAGATATACTGTCTCCTGGGCAAATTCCTTGGAATTTCAGAAAGAATGATATAAACAAGATATTTTTGCAAAAAGCTGAAAACCTGCTTGCTTGGATATATGCACAGACTTACTTCTTATAAGATGGAAGAAATCTTACTTATTTATAGCAACAACTGTTTTCAAAAAGAATGTGGACCTTGATCCAACAGACCTTTACATCCTTATATTTAACTGTACCCAGGTGTACAGTTTTAGCTAATACAGCAGTAAAGGCTCACAGTTTTTACATATCAGAAAAAGTGCATGTCAGAAAAATGTCTGCAAGTCTTCATGTTTATTTTTACATCATTCCTGAAGTGCTATGGCTTTAGTGAATACAACTAAGAATACAAACTTTGAGTGACTATATTCACACATTGAGAGTATTTTTAGACCTTTCCTCTGCTTTAAATGATCTGCAGCTTAAAAAAAAATGTTTCTGGAAAGCTAGAGCAACATGTTTGAAAAATGGTAGGTAGATGAAGATGAAAAAATTTCTAGAAATAAACAGCTACAAAAATTCCTAGTCTCTCGGGATTCCTGTAAAAGCAGATTGATTAGTTCTCCTGCCGTATGTATGAGGCTGACAGATTTTAATATATTCATTTTCTATTGGGAGAAGCTGAGGCTTGAATCAAACAAAGTGAAGAGATCATAGTTAATGTACAACAGTCAAGCAACTGGGTACTTTGCCTCATCATTCACTATATAAAAGGTTCTTCTGTACTCAAGAATGATCAAAGTTTTGGGTAATACTAAGAAAATACATTTTAGGAGCAGTTCATTATGTCAGCACACAAACCCCCAAGAGTATATTTTCATCACAGCAATGTCAGTTTGCAGTACCAAACACTGGTAGCACATCACCTAGGAAAGAAATTCCCCATCCCCTGTCAGAAGTGCTGTGTTGGAAGGAGCAGAAGGCTTGAGAAGTACATCTCCCCCAGAGAAGTGATTCTGGCAGAATTGTTACTAAACAGAGTTAATGCTGCACCACCTGATGCACAATTGGTGCACAATTACAAGTCAGTGTTGTGTACATGCATTTTTGCTTTTCTGTAGAACACTGAATAATGCTGATTTATCCAGAATGTTTTAGATCTTTTTCAAATGTCTTGGAATTTTGCAGTGATTAGTAGACAGCATGTATTTTCACTGCAGTTTAAAGTCATGGCAAGAGTGCTCTTTCTTTTTCCTCAGAAACCCCAAGAGCATTATGTTATTTTTTTCTTCCTTTCCTCCCTGGATTGCAATATTCCACATATGTCCCCTGAACTTTCACATTTTTACTGAAGCAATGTGTCCTAGGTTACAATGTAAAGATGTATTCTATTCCCATCCTCAAGAGCTGTTGAAACCAGGAGGGGCATTGTTTTATCCTTATCTCCTGTTAATAGGCCCATCAATGTCTTTCCTCCTGACTCAGAGATAACTCCCTCAAGGAGTCATTTCTGTTTAATGGACACACCACATGATTAATAGAATGATATCAGCCCATTGTGAAATGCTCCGCCCAGGGGGAAGGAGCTAAGCATCCCCACCTGGATATACTCTGGGATTTGAGACAGAACAAGTCTTTCCACTGGATTCCCAGAGGAATGGCTACCTTTTCCACTGGATCTTCAGAGGAAGAATACACTCTTTTCTACAGGATCACTGCTCCAACAGAACCACATCTGCCAGTCCTGGAGGACTTCAGCCACCAATCCAATTGGACTGCTACCAACACCCTGACCAAGAGGGTGTCAGGTTGCGTAATGACTTTGTCAGTGGCTTTTCTTTTGTACTATCACATGTATTTTGGTTTCCTTTTCCCTTTTCCTGATAAATTGTATTTCTGACTTGGAGTCTCTCACTGGTTTTTCTTTCAAACCAGAACACAATGGTAATAGTAAGTGTTTAGCAGTGGGATTGTTTTTTGCATGTAAATTTAACCTTGAAATTAGTATGAATGAAGAAAGACAAATTTCATACTAAGCATCTTAACAACCTCTCTCTTAGTTACCCATGTCTTCCATTGCCAACATGACCCTAATTCTCTACTCCTCCATATTAACATTTCAAAATGCTAGGATGATCTTATCGTAAAGTAGATTAGGAATTTTTTTTAAATTTAAAATCTAGAGCTGTTTTTATTGATTTTTTTGTTTGTTTTATTCCTTTCTGTTTTTCTCAGGAGTTCAATTGGTCAAATTATTATTTTTTTTTTTTTTAATTTTTCCCCGTTCCCTTCGGGAAAATCTTATTAATATTCACAAAAGTAAAAATAACATGCCACAGAAGCCGCATGAAATTTTGCTGAAGAAAATGTCATGCTAGAAATAGAGTGAATTATGATGACTGGAGGTTTCAAAGCCAGATGACTGGTATGGATAAGGATTGCAAAGAGCTCAGGAAAAGAGAGGCTCCTGCTGCCAAGTAAATGTCCCCCTCAAGGTGGAAAGCTGTCATCCTACCTCCATAAGGATTTCCCTTCCCTTCCACCTAACATTGATGAACATTCAAACAATGCTTTTTAAACAACTTTGCAGGTCCAATAAATGTCAGACATTTGCACTTGTCCTGAAGACTTAGAGCTTGCTGCTATAAAGAGGGGTTTGAGTGACACCTGTGAGATTGCTCAACATCCATTTTTCTTTTCTTCAGCCTTGCTGCCTTCAGATCCTGCTCTAAACAGGGAGGCTTAATCATGCAATGCATTTTCTATCTGAAGGGAAAGGGGGAGGGAATTGTTTTCTCCAGCTTCTTTCAAAGCTGGATGATAAATAACTCTCCTTTTTACATCAGACCTCATAAATTCAGCAAGGAGAGCACTTAGCTTCCTGAATTGCAGGTTTCAAGGGGCGTAGTTTCTAAGCCATGTATTGCAAAGCTTAGCTTAGGTGTTGTTTGAAAAAGGAGTGGATAGAGATGGGATGCTCTGTCCATGTCAGATAATCCAGAAATCTTCCAGGCATCCCTGGTGCTGCCTATCAT
Source organism: Haemorhous mexicanus (assembly GCF_027477595.1). Taxonomy (NCBI): domain Eukaryota; kingdom Metazoa; phylum Chordata; class Aves; order Passeriformes; family Fringillidae; genus Haemorhous; species Haemorhous mexicanus. Next base: position 19,010,112 of record NC_082345.1, on the reverse strand, counting down.
CTTCTGTGGATCTCTTCAACCTCTCCCCCCATTAAATCTTTTAATTAAACTAAGCCTTCACCTTTCCTACTCCACACACAAACAATGTTTCCTGGAGGTTTTTGTGATTTTTTTCCTCCAAGCATCCTCTTGGATATGATGGAATAATTCAGCTCCAGCACTGTCTCCCCTCCCAAAATTTGGACATACATTCATCTTTACTATGAAATCTGATCTCTTTAATCAAGTTAATTCAGAAGCAGGAAAAGTAATCCATCAAAAAGCCCAGATTGCTTAAATTGCCTCTGCTGTCTAGAATACATTATATAAAGACTTCTAAACTCAAAAAGAGCAACAAACAACAACAAATCTTCTCAAATTTTAATTTCAAATATATTTTTTCTTTATAATTTTTTTAATGACATGAGTAATGAAATCAGTAGATTATGGCTTTGTTGGTTTCATTGCTTTCTATACTTGTTATTTGTAATTTCTGAAAGTTGATTTCCTCTCTCTGCACTTCTTTATAATTTAGAAAAGCAAATTTACCATTCTCTCAAGCTTTCTTTCTTTTTCACATGAACCAATAACTTTTCATGTGAGAAAAATGACCATTCTCAGTGACCAATCACAAAATCACACAAGAACCTTGGCGTTCCTTTTTGTTTCATTTTTCTTTTTTTTATCTTTTTTTTTTTTTTTTTTTTTTTTTTTTTTTTTTTAAGAGCTAAAACTCAATCCAGACTTACCTACTCAGAAACCTTCTGAGGGCCATGCTTGCAGAGTAAAAATGGTAGAGCCTGACAATCACCACAATTATCAGTGAAGGTGTTTCCAGTGGAAGAGTGAAACATCCTGACTGCCCAAAAAGCACTTGCTAAGAGAGTATTTATGCATAGAGGAGGTTGATGCATTTCTCTCTTCTTGCCTTATGAAAATGGCTTTATGGAAGTACCTTGCTGTACTGCCCACAAGTTTGGACTGGATGTGCCATTCTATCAGCTTCTGTTGGCAGAATATTTCAACACATGGTAGTCAAAACAAGGGCTTGAGGAACAAAGCTCATCACTGATTTGATCACATCACTGGAAGCTGAAGAGGTGGAAGGATTTAGTAGACAATGGAATTGGTGAAAATACAGACACACACACACATGACCTTCTGAGGTATTTTGGGCTCAGTGCTCTGTAACTTCATGTGTGCACATGGTGGCCTGAGATGGAAATGAATAATCTCATACTTCAATAAATTGTTATTATTTATAAATGCAGTATTGGCTACCCCAGATCATGCCATGCTGTAGTAACTAAATACAGCAGCATAGAAGAGAATGAAGCAGCCTGTTTGAAATGGACTATCACTGTAAGCCATCAGGGAGATTTTCTGAAGGCAAAATAATCTATTGATATGATAAAATATTCCTACCAGACTAAAAGAAAATAGATCCTGGGTCACATATGAGAAATAATTATTAATATCTAGCTATTGTATCTTTGCACTCAGAAGGTCGTGTATGTGTTTAAATGTTTTTATACAGATATTCTTTTTTCACAGTCTTGCTGTTATGTGGTAGTTGAAAGAACAAAACAAAACTATCCAGTTATCTTTCAACATCTTAGTCCAACTGCCCAGATTACCACAGGTACTTGAGTTCTCTGATCTTTGTCTCAGTTGCATTTGGTGTCTTCTTTTTGTTGTGGTTCTCATTTTTATTTTTGCCAGTTCACAATCACAGCCCTTTGAAAGAGGAATAGCTAAAATAGCTGAGGGTTTTTTTGAATTTTGAAAAAATGAAAACTGAAAAACCTTTGATCCTGATTCTTTCTGACAACTCATTTCTGCTCTCTTGCATAATCGGTAATTTAAGGTTCCTTTTTGTTAAACTATGGCTATCTTAGTTCAGATGTGTTAACTGTGATCTGAATATCTTCCATCAGTGGAAACAATGCTTGAAGGAAGCTCATCAGGGCAATTTAGGCTGCCTGAAAATTTGATTTCTTAGGTTGAATCATTTGCTATTACGGGGTTCTATTTTGTTAAGTTCTCCACACAGCTTGAGGATGTCAGAAAGTGCAGCTTTCATAAAATACACATCTTTTCACTCATTTAGATTACTTTTTAACAGAAGGATGGTGATCTGCTCAAACATGTTCCTGTCTTTTTTCCTGATGAATTAGATTGGGCAAATGCTGGGAACAGAGGTCTCCAGAGAAAAAGGAATTCTATAAATCTTCTTGAGAAGCCTACCCCCCAGGTCCTGCCTTTCCTAAAAGCCTACCAGCCCCATGCACGCAGATAATGGGACTGCTTGCTGTGCAGCTGACGATCCATTGGGAAACTATTGCCCTGTACTATTTAAACAGGATCACCCTAACTGTTGCCGAGTTGACTTCTGACTTTACAATATCATAACTTAAGGTTATTTTCCATTGTTGTAAATTATCAGATTGGTAGCCAAATTTTTAAAAAAAATTTATAAAAATTTATTAGATCGACAACAAAAAATAGAATTGCAAAAAACCACCACAGCTAAGACAGCGTCAACCCCGGGAGTCGGCGCTGGGTGAACCCTGGATTCATCTGACAGAGTGTCAGCGTCTCCGAGGCGGTTCACCCCGATTGCCTCTCACAGCCGGCATATATACCATTTATTCTGCCTGAGGCAGAAATGACAGCAGACTACTGTATGTCCCTTCATATGTATAACTGGGACTATACAGATTCAAACATATACAAAAGTAAGTCCAGAAGTCCAAATGGCTCGTCTGAGCTTTCCGGGGTAGCCTTCTTTCACATGTAACAGGGATGTCCCTGGTTTTGATGCAATCTCTCCAGGTGCAGGCCCTCATGAGTCTCTGGCATTCCTGGGAAATTGGTACTTATTGCCCAGGAAGGTCCCATTCACACGTTAATGGACTCAATGCTATCTGAACGTTGTTGTCCGGAAATACTTGCATAGACTTCGCTCCCAGCCAGACCAGTAGAAAACCTGATTTTATCTGGATGATGTCCAGGAACTGTTTGAATAGAAAAGAACTCTGCCTTCGGGTTATGGTAGTCGGAAGCAGATGTTGGATCTTTATAATATTTTATACACCTATATAGCTTGAATTATCTATACCATATACTACATCCATGTTGTTGTTTTTTCTCTTGATTCTCTTTTTTTCTCATTGTTGCTGCCTCAATTTCACTTCAGTCTTTTCTTATATTGCACAAAATGAAAAAAAAACTCAGAAAAAAAAAATCTTCTTTCAAAGCTTGCTGAGATCACACAGCCTGTGCTTCTAGAAGGTGGGCAGTGGCCAGGGGTAGGTGAACTCCTATACATGGCACAGTCATTTGTTCTGGAACTTTTTAAGTGTTTTGGAGCCCAAAATTTAATAATTGATAATATTTATGAGCCGTTTGGTGTTTAAGTCTGCTTCTAACAGAAAAATAAGACTCTGCCACACTGTGATTCTCTTGCTGAAATGCTGAAACTCCCCACCATGTAAAGACAGTTTATAGCAAGGATTGTATCAGGAAGAAATGTCAGTAAGGAATTGAAAATACCCAAAGGAAGAGCCTGTGCTATCCAACTGCAAAAAAGACAAAACATCTACACTTGTAAAAAGTTAATACTACCAAATGAGATGTAGAAATAACAACCTGAATATTTTAGCTGATTATTATGATGATACAATTTTCTGTAGTAATTTTATTAATAAACTGAGTTTGTGCTGTCTTTAGAGGAGTTGCCAAGGTGTCCACATTTTCTCCAGTATTCTTGAGGAATATCTGGAATATCATAGACCAGACGTCAGTAGGGAATAATGGATAGCATGGTCTCATATAAAAAAGTCGAGTGCCTTCATAAAATGTAGTATGCATTTCTGACTTTCTGCAAAATACTACTCGTCATTCTCTCATGGTACTATTTCTCTATTTGTATTCCAGGAAGGGAAAATCCAATAAAAATGAAAAAGTCTTCTAAATGCATACCCAAGAACTGGGTTTTGCCTAGACTTCTGTAAGGTTTTGGAAGCTCAGTTTCATTACTTAAACACTGGAAATACTGGGATGTTGTCAGGTCACATTTCTGCCCTGTTTCCAGATTGAACTGTTTTGGATGCAGATTAAAAGAATAAAAAAATTGCCATAGCAGAAAACTGCTCACCAGTGTAGATTTACAGGTTTAGAGATCAGCCAATCAGGAAATAACCAATCTACCTGTCGATTCCCATTAAAAAGTTGAAAGATTACAGTACAAGCATTGTAAGGTCTGTGGTTAAAAAAAAAAAAGATTAAGGCTCTTGTGACAAGAAGCCTATTTGTGTCTGGCATCAATCACTTAATGCAAAGTGGCTTGGCATTTTGAGATGTGAGGCACTTCAGACATGCACACACTGTTATTTGTTTAGGCAGAATTTGACTTGAAAACATAAGATATTTAACTAATTATTTGCAGCACTGACATTCCACTGCTGGTTACTCAGTACTCAGTGCTACCACTTAATTGACGAAAAGAGGCAATGAATATCAAATCACAGAATTTTGGAATTGTTTTGGTTGGAAAGGACCTGTAAAAACCATCAGTCCAACCTTAAACCCAGCACTGCCAAGTCCACCACTAATGCATGTCCTCAAGCGCCACATCTACATTTTTTTAACACTTCAGGGATGGTGACTCCACTACAGCCCTGGACAGCCTGTGCCAATGCTCGATACCCATTTCAGTGAGGAAATTTTCCCTATTATCCAATCTAAACCTCCCCTGGTGCAACTTGAGGCTGTTTCCTCTTGCCTGTCCATTGTTCCCTGGGAGCAGAGCCCAACCCCTTCTGCCCTTCTGTGCATACTTGCACCAGTGGGATCCTTTTTTTAAAAAATCAACATTGGTCTTTTTTTTTTTTTTTTTTTTTTTTCCACTCAACAACTTGCCACCTTTTCTTTCTCCTCAGGTATTAGGTTCACATGAGGAAGCTGTAAGTGGGTTAAATTACTGTTATTTAAGAAATCAGCCTGCCCAAAGACTCTTTGGCAGCTTTCCATGCATACAAATGATTTTCCTTCATCATAAACACCAAGTTTGATACAACTTGATCAGGCTGACAGATGACAAGATGTGTTAATAACATCTTCTTACTTTTAAATATTAATTGCATTAATTGCAGGTTTAATTTTCTTAGAGTCCCTAATCTTCACCTGTACCTTGGCTGAAGGCAAACACATCATTGGAAAAAAAGTGAAACTGTGAAATGTGAATTCCTTGTATTAAGAAAATAAATGCCACACTACTTAATTCCACATTACTTCTCTCCCTTTCACAAGGAAAAATAAATAAATATTTATCAGTAGCAAAATTATTTTTTAAAACATGTTTGCAATATGTGGCAACTAATATTCTGTTCAGAGTTTGACTCTTTTATGACTCTTCAATGTATGTTACTCCATTTTTTGTCTGATAGATGATTCAAAAATCATCAACATCTTCCATTATGGTTCAGCTTCCTTCATTTGGTCTGTATTATAAAATAATGGAATCATTTAGTCTGAGGCATCTAAAAACTGCAGAAGATATACCCTTTCCAAATCCAGAGGAACAATCACATTGGTGAAAAGATTAAAGGGCAAGCTGACTTGCTAAATCAGAAATATAAGAAGTGGGGTTTGGGAGCCATAGAGATAACAGTGTCCCTTTAACATTTTATTGCTTAACAAGCATTATGTAGAAAATATTTCAATTCAACTGCTTAGATTGTTGAAGCTGGGCAGCCATGAGTAGGAGTGAGTGGTAGGTGTTAAAATCATTTTAATAGAGACATGATTTTCTGCATAGAATAAACTTAATAGTTATTGCATTTGACTTTTTTTTTTTTTTTTTTTTGTCAGCCTCATGAAAGAGAAATCTCATAGGTCAAGCCGCTACTTTGTAAAGATACAGGTATAAATTTCTGGGGGAAAAGCCAAGGTTAATCACTTTTGCATGTTTTCTGTTATATTTCTTTTCCCCTCTGGATGCTTAATGGATAAATGATTGCTTTGCTCAGAGTGAGTGCCTCACCAAGATTGAATTGCTTGCATTGGCAAGAATTCGAAGAGAAACTGACATCTGGGAAGGAGCTAAGGAAAGCTTATCTTTTAATTAAACAAAATAAAAACAACAACAAAAAAATAGATGCTCCAGAGTGAGTTTTGAGGACCTGTAGCGTATTTCCCAGTATATGAAATCACTTGCAGTCTTCTTTAGAGGAAACTGCAGATGTTTTGACTCTGTGCTCTTCTCATGCAGTTTGTCCTTGTCCATCTCATTCCAAAAAAGCATGTAACAGGTTTTTTCCTACAGACTCCCACAAGATTTCAGACAGATTATTACCGCTTCTCAAGCTGAAGCCTCCACTTTCTCCCTAGCCCTTGACACATTTGAGAGCTTCACTGCTACTTTCATTTCCTGGGTTCAAAGGGCAGCCTCCTCAGGTTGGCGCAATTCCCTGTTGTTTCTTCATTTCCTCAGTCAAATTATGTTCTCAGCATTTTTTATCCCTAGAGATTTCTGGGAAGCTGTCGTGAACCAACTCTGACACGTGAGCAATTTAATGTCTTAATTAGTTCTTAGCTGGGAACTGTTCTTCTAGCCTGGCTGCTTTTTGGGAATTTCCCAAAGGAATTTCACTAAGTTTGCAGATTTGTATGTCTCCTATACAAAGTCTCTTGGAAGACTTTCTGAAGGAACTGTTGCTTATTAAGCTCTCTATTTGGTGTCCTGAAAGATAATACAATAGTTCTGTCTCATTCTGAGCTTCCCAAAAATTTCCCTTCTGGTTAGTTTTCAAAGTGCAAGATCATGGTCCTTGAACAAAGCCATCCCTCACTGACTATTCTTTTAAGTCACGTCTTTGTCTACTTGTTCCTCATTTTGGTGTCAGTCACCATCAGTTCAGGTATGGCCTTTTCAGTCTTGACAGAGGCCTGGCCAGCCTGTCAAGGCAGATGTTTATGTTAAAGAATACGCCTGTGATGCAGGCAACCAAAACTCTCTTTACTCAGAAACATCCCAGCAACCATCAGTCACTCTCTGCAGACAGCTGGGGCCTCCTCCGGTAGAACCACTTCCTGTGGTTTCTTTCCTTGCAAATATCCTCCTGCTACACTTCCAGTGAATGAAATCTGAAACTCCTTTGCTGGAATCACAGAATCACTGAGATTGGAAAAGATCCTTAAGATCACAGAGTCAAACTGTAAAAGAAACTGTAGGTTGTTTTTCCCTGTAAATGCAAAAAGGAAATTGAAACAGAGTTTCCACTCTCCTGTTGAGTGCTCCAAACCTTTGGAACAGCACCTGGGTATTGGAGAAGGCAGAAGCTTTTCTTCCATCTGTATGAATTATGAAGGCAAAGTTCCCTACATCCCACCCATTTCTGTGGGATGAATCACCTGCTCAGCTCTGTATGACCCTACTCCAATCCATAGGTGTAATGTAGAGAGCAGGTGACATAGACCTTGTGTCCTGGTTGGATTTTTGTGGTCCACCTGCGTCTTAGAGCCCTATGTCCTGTGTCACATGAAGGCGACTGGCACAAGTACTGTAAGGACACCTGGCAGAATGAAGTGAAATGAGGCTTTGGAGATTCCACCTAGCCTTAGATCATGCCCAGATGTGCCAACAGGAACTGGTAGGTCTCATGTGAAAGTGGCAGGCACTTGTAGCCTATAACTTCCCCAAGCAAGGAGCTCGAGGTGGGGGAGCTGCAGCTGTGGCTGCAGTACTTAATCCCTTTGTGTGGGGTGTTCTGCTGATAGCTCTCATACGGATTCATTAATCAGTGAGCAGCTTACCCAGTCTCTCCCGGGCTGGCTTTTTCCCAGCACTAATAAATGGAAGGAAATAATGAAATAAACACAACCTTGTAAAATTTATTAATGCTCATACATACTGCAAGTGTAATAAGAGACTATAAAAATGTCACATCTTGTTGATTCTGATGCCAAGTTGAAAAGATCAGAGGGTGTACCATCTATTGCTGAAGAGAGAAAATGAATATTGGTGTTAAAAGCAGGTCTTCCAGGCTGAACAGGTATGCTGAAAATCTCGGTTTTTCCTTAACGCTTACAAGACAATTTGCGTAGTTAACTTAATATGCCTATTTTATAACACTGTTTCTGTGCACAACATTCTTCCTGATCATTTTAATCGCAGCCGTAAATTCTGCTGTAAGTTGAAGAGGGTAAGGAGGTGTAATAACCTTGGAGGGCACCCGAGGGACCACTCGCCCTGCCCCTTCACCATGGATTTAGGAGCTTTTGGGGCTCCTCCGCCCTCCACTGGATGCCTGCGGGGCTCCAGCACAGCCCGACTACGCTTCCCGCATTCCCGACAGCCGGCTCACGCCGGCGCAGGCGGAGCGGGGGAGGACGAGGGTGGGGAAGGGGTTCGGGGACGCGCTGAGGAGGAGCCGCCCCTGCCGCCACTCGCTCCGGCCCTGGCGAGCCTGGAGGCGGCGGAGGAGCCCCGACAGCACGTAAGGAGGGGAGCCCTCCGGGAGGAAGAAGGGAGAGGAGAGAGGGAACCTTTTATCGCCTGCCTTGCTGGTTCCCTGCAGGGCTGACGCGGCGTGCCCGCACCCCCTGCGGCACGGCCGCGGCGGGAAGCGGCCAGGCCGCCGAACGCGCCTGTGCCCCACAGTTCAGGGGCGACGGTGGCAGCAGCTGCGGAGGAAGGGGCGGCCTGAGGCGGGGTTCAAGGGCACACGCGGGGCCGAGCGCTGCTGGGGGGGGGGGGGGGGGGGCTGCTCTCCCGCCCTGGCGGTGCCTGGCGGATTCTGCTGCAGAGCCCGTGGCGCTGAGCCAGCCGGTACCAGTCCGCACCCCGGGTGGGCGCGCATCCTCCCCCGGTCCGGCTCGGAGCAGCGGGGCCGGCGCTGCTGCTGGCCGCCTCCCTCCCCGGCCGGATACACAGATACACACTGTCACACCCGGAGCGCCACGGAAGGTTTGTTAATTTTATTTGGGTGGGCTTTATTTGGTTTTTTTCCCGTTTTTTTTTTTTATTGTTGGGGTTTTTTTTTTCGTTGTTGTTGTTTTGGTTTGGGGGTTTTGTTTGTTTGTTTGTTTTTGGGTTTTATTTTCTTGCTCGCTTGCTTGCTTTTTCTCTTTTCCTCCGCCTCTTCTTTGCCGGGAGTTGCTTGCATGCTGGGGAAGGTGGGGGACAGCGATTTGGAAACAGGAATTGGTCGGAAAAGCGGCAGTTGAAGGTAACAATCCGCTGGGGCACGGCGGAGGGAAGAAAAGAAAAAAAAAAAAAACCCCTCAAAACACCCAAGAAGGTAGAAGATGGTTTGGGGGGCGAGGGAGAGGAGGAGGCGACGCAGGAAGAGGGAGGATGCTCGGGAGGCGGCGGGGCCGGGCCGGCTGCAGCGGCTGCCACGGGGCCGGGGGCCTCCAGCGGGATCTTGCCGGGCAGGTACCGCGGCCAGGGAGCCGGGAGCGGCCTGGTCGAGCCCCTGGCACCTGGCGGTGCCCCAGGGGCAGCGGCAGCCCCGGCCCTGCTGGTGGTTCGGCTCTTGCTTGGGTGAGTTGACGCTGGGGTGAGACCCTGTGAATGAGGAGAGGGTGTGGCGAACGGCTCCCGCCCTGCCTCGCCGCAGAGTTGGCTGAGGGTAAATCGTGGACACGATACGGTTCAAAATAAAGGAAGATCTAATCTAATTTTTGGGGGAGGGTTGCTTTTTTGTTTTCTTGCTCTTAGGCCCATACGGTTTTTTTGGTTTTTTTTTTAATAGAAGTGTGGTGTTAGATAGCCATAGAGTTTTAATCATATGAGGAAAGAGCCTTACTCAGAGACTTGGTGATGTTTTCTGTCTCTTGATTGGGAAAGGACTGGATATCCCTGCTACCCCCCACCCACAGGGCACCACAAACACAAATTTTGGATCGTGTAAGGATATCCTCGGTCTCTGGGAACTAGAGAATGTGACCTTGTCTTGTCTTATACAGTCCTTTACAGTAATGTTACTGAGAACAATATGGTTTTTTGTGTTTGCCTTGGAGCCTTTTAAGGGCATAGCTAGAGAAACAAATAACTAATGACAGACTATTATCTTGTTAGGGGGAACTAGTAAAACTATAAATTCAGTCAAAAGGCTAGTTTTGCATCTTTATTTAGCCTGAAAGTTTGCTATCTCTGAAGATCATTTTTAGGCTAGAAAAATGTGTTCCAAAAGCCATATCATCTCTAATCCTGGTTCACTTGAATTTGTATTAAAACAAGTGTACAATTGAACTATTAGATGATCCCAGAAACATAACAAAATGCAAGGCCTTTCAGAAACTTTTAATACCAAAGCTCATATTGTTTTGGCTTGTTAGTTTAGAGTGTAACTTTCTGTGCATGCTGGCATTCTGGGAACCTTCATTCCCACTTGTTAAGAAGCTGGTGGCACAGAGATTTGCTACTGGACTTTATTTTGATTTGTGCTGCTGTGTCAAAAGCATCACAGTTTCCTGCTTAGCTGTAATGATCTTTACTAGAAAAATCCAAGTTCTGTTCAGTACTGAGTTAGGGATTCGTCTTCTCTTTGAAGGAACTACATAGTTTAAAAATTGATAGTTGCTTTAGTGAAGTTGTAAAATCCCTGCTGCAATGGAGTGCTTTAACGTCTAGATCTATTGTGGTGTTGTGACAACTTGTTTCTGCATAACAATAGTGTTGTAATATGTTTCCTTTGTGTTTTGGGTTTTTTTTCTAAGTTAAAGTCATCATAAATTTCAGTACATGGGTGATGAGAACTGGGGATGAAGAAATTGCGGGGGGTGGGGATGCATTGACTCAAAGGTATCTGAATTGAACATGAAAGAATAGCAGATTAAGGCCAGCCTTCTACTGTATTTAGAGTATGTTTGAGGATGAATCTGATATAGTAATAAAGCTGCAAATTCTTCAGTTTTTCCAATTCGGGATTCAAGTTTAATCCCTGTCAAGGCTTGTTTAAATTAGTGGTGGGGAAATGTAGTTTTAAAACATCTTGAAGACCATGTGAGAAAAGGCTGAGTAAATAGAACCCAAAGCATGTCAGCCGGGGAAAAAAAAATCTAGAGATCAGCTACTAGGAAAGTAATAGGAAATGGCCTGTTAACAGAGGCACAAAGTTTGTGGCTCTGTTACTGGAAGCAGCTTTGACTGATAAGCTTCTTGTACCTTCCCCAAAGTCAGTTCAGATCTGACAAACCTGAATCTTGGGGAGGTCGGTGACTTGGGAAGGTGTGGGAGGGCTGGCAGGGAGAGAAACATGGATGATGACATGGCAGGAGGATTGTGTCAGGGACTGTTGGCAGTTTTACCCAAGGCACAGAAACTGTAATTTGGCTACTTGGTGCAGTGGAGAACACAAACAAGTGGTCATTTTCTTCAGAAATCTTCTGGATACTGACGATTTTGAGTCCTGTGGTGGAGTGTAGATCCTTGCTCTAGAGGAGCAGCCTGCAGAATTAGACTGTCATTGGAAAAAAGCTTTTTTTTTTTTCCCCATACATTTCACATAGAAAGCTCCTAGTTCTGAAGATTTTGCCAGGTTTTTCCCCAAATTACTTTACTTTTAGCAAATTACTTTGACCTTTAGAAGGGACAGATCAGGTGAGCAACTCAGTGGGGTGTATTGATGAGTACCAAATCATCTGGGGACTGGTTCATATCTTACTATGTTTTTTGGTTTTGGTATGTTTGGAAGAAAATATTGGGAATAACAGCTGCAGGGGATAAAATTAGCATTGTCCTATAATAATGCATTATTTCACATTATCACTATGAAAAATTAAAGCATTGTTTCCTGAAGGGTCGCATCCACAAAGGAGGCTTAAGAAATGGAAGTTTGAATATTATCCAGCAAGATTAAAATTATCTAAATTATTAGGAGTGGGTCATGGAAAGAGTCAGGCATCACCAGATGTGTCTAGAAATAAGGATAATCTGAAGGACGTTGACTTCCCTGGCTCAGGCAGCTATTTCACGAAGGCAGTCCTCGTTTGGGAGCTCTTCATCTGTGCCTGTGTGGAGTTGCACTGGCACTCCCCAAACCTTGCTTCCTAAATGTGGGCTCCTGCCTGACCAGGGGGTCTGCCTGACTGCCTCACCTCTGGCTACTCATTCCCAGCCTCCGGCTTGGGATGGGATTATTACTCCTGGCCAAATGCAAATCTGCTCTTGTTGTTGCTCTTGGCCTGGTTTTGAGTTGGATGAATTCCTGGGTGTGACTCAACGCCTGACTAAAACGCAGTGAGGAATCGGCGGAGATCGTGCGCTTGGGGGAAGAGTGTGCTGCTTCTCCTCGCAGCAGGGGATGTTCAGCATCACGAGCTCACTTGGTGCTGTGCTGATGCTTCTGCGTGGCCTCTGGGTTTAATTTGACTCCTATCTGGCCGGTCTGGAGAGGGAGGAGAGGTGCCTGCCTGTCTCCAGTCACTTGTGTAGACATACCCTTCAGGGGTCTGATGAACTGAGTCAAAGAGGGAACTATGTCCTTCAAGATAAGACTACAGCAAATTCTTTTTCTTTTATTACAGTTCTTTTCCATTCAGTTTTTGAATGGTAAGCCTGTGTTTCCCATTTTTAATGCCAGCTGAGGCAGATGTTTTGTCTGTTGAGTTTTTTGTATTTTTTAAATTCTTATTTTCATAGTGCTTTAAGGCTTTCTTTAGCTGTCCTTGAGTGACATATAGTGTTAAAATTACAGCAAACCAGGTCTTTACATAGTGAAATAATAATAGTGGGTATGTAATTAGTGTTCTGTTGATAATTACTAAAAACTGGAGACCCTTTCTCCCTCAAATCTGTGACTATATTTGTTGTTAAAGCATAAGGCATATTGAAGGTTTGACAAAAATATCTGTAATTCAGTTATATTGTGTTCTGTTCTAGACTTATATTAGCTGTGTTTTGCAGGAATTGCTTGAATCTGTTTCTCTTTGTGTGTACCCCTGCTTAGGGAGTTTGAAGTGGCTGGAAATTGCATGGGGCTCTATTCTTCCACTCATGCTCACAGAAAGAGGTATGTTGTGCCTCAAAAATATGCTGTTGTGTTTGACTCCAAAGTTTTTTCCTTCCACAATGTAATTGTGGTGCAACTGTGCCCATAAAATACAGTTATAATAGATTTTCCTCATACTTCAATTAATTTTTAACTCTCTATACCAGTATCCATCTTCCATATCTGCTTTGTGTAGCAGGTGGTTGTCTTGTGGGGTTAACAGAAAAAATATAAAACTTAATGACTGATTGATGTATTCAAGAATGGCAGGACTGGTCACAAACCTGGATGCTTACAATATAATTTCTAAAGCCAACTTTTGGCCGTGCCTTTGTCCAAGCCCTGATCCATGTTTTATTGTGTCCAAAGGCAAGAAGCAATTTTACCATGGGATGTTCTCTGTAAACAAATACCAGGTTTTGATTCCAGTTTTGAATGGCTTGTGTTTACCTTTGTAGCAGACTCAGTTTTCAGTACTGTTCTGCAGTGCTGTATAAAATTGGGACTGGCGGGACTACCAGCTTCTTTTTTTGGTTTGTTTGTGTGCTTGTTTTCTGTTTTACATTCCTGAAAGAAGCCATAAACCTAATTGTTTGAAGGAAAGAAAGGCTCCCTGATTTAATGTAATGAAAGGGGGATTTATTTTGCTGTAGATGGTTCAAAAATTCCTTTTCTTATTTTGGGGCTGCTGAATATAATTACACTATTGTGTTACAACCCTCTCTAGAATATTCCTTCAGAAACTACCTTGATATTGTGGATGAAATTACAGAAGTGTTAATTGACTGCAATTTCGTAAACAGTGGGATAGATAAACAACAAGAAAAAGGTTTTTACAAAGCTATGCAGTTGTATTGTTTTAAGAAATGTAAAGCAAGAATAAGTCTTATGTTGATATTGAGCCAGTCACTCCTCTTTTTGAGGAAAATCTGAAAAATAGAGGTGCTGTGTAGGAAAAGTACCAGGCCTTTCAGGAGTGTAGTTCCTACTCTACACTTTAGTACATGCTGAAAGAGAGATTCTTTATTTACTCACAAAATATGTGGGTTTTAATAGAGCAGAGCAGAGCAGTGTTCTGAAAGGTTCTTTGGAATGAGTGTACTGTGGAGTTAACGGCTGAGATGGTTACAGGCAGTTTTGATAGTAGCCAGAGGTGGCACCATGATTCATCAGCAGAATAAGAAATGGTGTGACTCATCATTTTAGGCATGATAAGGTGTTCAGCAGTGATAGCTCAGAGGAGAGTTACAGGTGACTGGAGCTGGTGCTGTGCTCCAGCTGAAACAGTGTGCCCAAAACGACAGCATGACGCTCGTGCTTTCTACTCTTTGTTTTCAGTGGGTTCTTGTTCCCTGAGCATAAGTAGCAGTAACTTAGAGAAAGTTGCATGTATAGCAATCAATATTGCTTTGGCCAAACACACGACGCTCATTGGAAATATATTTTTCTGTCACTGCTACTATTTACACATGAAATAATGTTTTTTTGCCCACTTTGTCTGTTTTGAGGTGTAATGTGAATGAATAGCTGTGCTTCAGTGAGCTTTGCTCCCATTGCCATATTGCTCTGTGATGTGAAGTCATTCACCATTTGTCATAGTCTGGCTGTGTGGGGTTGCAGCATCTAAGATGCCTTCTTCATCACTCGGGCCTTCTGAAACAGGTGCTGGTGCTTTGAGCAGGGCCCTGGCCTGGGGGCAAGGGTGTATGCCAGGGTTCAGCACTGGAGCCTGCCGTGATGCTCTCTTAGGTACCATCCTCAGGTGTGGTCAGAAGCAAAGTGGTCATGGTCTATGGTGAGTGACTGCCAATCTCAGGAGCTCTGCCCACTCTGGGCCTGGCTGGGACCAGTAAACATGGGGGTGGGTTTGTGTCTCTTGGCAGATGGGCAGCTGGCTACTCAGCCTTGAGCAGTGTCTTGTGTTCAGCTGGGCTTCTGCGGAGAGGCAAAAGCAGTTTGGAGGTGGGATGAAGAACATGAGTGAGTTTTTCCTGTCCTTTCCTGCCTTTGTGGCAATCAGCAAGATCAGCTGCTGCTTTTCTGGAGTTAGGAAAGGAAAGAAAAGGAAAGGAGCCACTTCTTCTGCCAGTACCCTGTGGAGCTTCTGGGATGGTGGAGCCAGGGACTGCTGAAAATCCTTTCAAAACCACCTGCTTTTACCACCTGTCTCTGCTTGTTGACTAACATATGGTCTTTTTAAAAATCTTCTCTGTAAGGACAGAAATTAATATATTTCTTCTCCAGTCCCATGCGTGAGCTGTGGGTATATAATGGAGGAGTTTCAGAAGTGCTCTGTTGTGAGGGAAAGTGTGGGGGGCAGAGAGATAAAAGGAGTTGCCTCCCTGACCTAAAGCACTTTCTGATGTAGTACATGCTCACAGAGCTCTTTTATTTTTGGTATCTGTTGGTCTGAAATGTATGGCATGACTCTGTTTAAACCTTATTTTAAGGACAATTTTGAGGGTGAAATTTTGTTACAGAATGAGCCCTTAGTAAAACTGATGCATATACTGACATCAGCTTATTCATTGCTTCTAGCTTTAAGTCAAGGAGAACATCGCAGTTCAGGACTGCTTCTGGATTGCCTTTGGCTATTGAATTAAATGTCGTTGCTGTAAAGGACTCAATGCCTTTGTTGGACAAAAAAGTTTTGAAGAGGCTAAGGCTATGAAATGAACAGGGCAGGTGATTTTCCTCCATTTAATGCCTTTATTAAAGTGATCAGCTCAAAATGGGGTTTTGGCAGATCTGCAGAGTTCTGCCACCGCTTCCAGCAGTGACTCAGAAGAGGAGGATTTGCAGCTCTGTCCCCTAGGGGCCAGAGCCGGGAGTCCTGTCCTCGCAAGGCCAGTGGGGGTATACCCAGGTTTCTCAGTTTGGGTTATCAGTCCAGGGGGTCCTGGGTCCGACTGGCATCATTTCTAGTTGGGGCGAGGAGTGACCGAGGTTTTCAAGCATCTCTGCCGGCTCCGGATCACAGCCTTGATGTCCAGACACCACCCTGACTTCTCAATTCTGCTTTGGCTCGTCTTTTTTGGGGTATTTTCCAGGATTTGGTGAAGGTCCCGTCCCAGTGCAGTTTGGGTTTGAGATAAATTTGCATGCCTCCTGAGATGCAAATTTCTCCCTCTCCCCACCGTCGGAGGGGAGGTTGTCATCCTCCTGGCACCAGGCTAGGGTGGTTCTGAAAAACAAGAATTCTCTACAACAGAGCGTTAAACGGCGGTACTTAAGGATACTTAAGGGGTGATTCCAACATTTCACTAACAAAGAACTCTTGGCCAGCGATCAATTCCTAGCCCAACTGAAAACTCCTCTGCAGCTCCTTCTCTTAAAAAAAAAACGGTACCTTTTTTGTTCATAACAGCTATTGCTCTCCGTGCCATTAGTAAGACACTCAGACTCAAATGAAATGTATTCACATTCCTAAATTGAATGTGACAGACAGAATTACACCCTTAGTTAACCTCAGCTGTATAACTGCATCCTTGTGGCTCTACTTACCACCCTGCAGACTGCAGAGAAACAACCTGCTTGCTTTTGTGGTAAAAGATTTGTTTATGATGCCTCGGAGCTCTGATAGCCATGCAGTGTGTGCAGTAGATTCTTCTTTATTCCTGTGAGTGCAGCTGGAACTTTTCAGCCTAGCTCTTTACATCCTCCTTGATCCTTTCTCCAGTAATGTACATTATTGCTTTGATGTGGTTCTGCTTCTACTTCCCTGTGGAGCCCTGTTGCAGGAAGAAGTGAAATTCCAGGTCAAGATGTTAACAGACATTGAATGATACTGGTTTCTACCAGTGACTCCTTTTGAGTCCTCATTGCTGCAATCTTAGACACTCCAGAGCAATACATTCCTAGTATGTAACAAAATGTCAGTGATCCCCTCTGCATTTCTTTGTGCCTTTCTTTGCATCTGAAATAAAGTTGATGACACTTACCGAGAGGATAGGGTGAGGAGCTCAGGGGGTACCAGGGTGTTTATGCCATGCTCTGTTGTGTGTAGCAAAATAACCATCGAATCATGCACCTAGATTCAGTACTCAGACCTGCCAGTTCAGTGGAAAAGCTTTGTGGTTCTGCAGATAACCAGTAACATTTGCCATAACAGTGTCTAGCTATGGTTTTAATTTTCCTTTATTCTTACATTTATGTTCAGTGGCTACTGCCTTGGCCTGTGCATCCTCAAAGCAGCCAGTGGGTTTCTGCTGTACTTGAATTTAAGGTTTCAGGGTACCCTAAACAACACAGTGATTTGATAGGAAATGCTGGGTCCTTGATTCATTTCTCAGTTAACATTTTTTCATTCCCCATGTTTCCTAGTCTTTGTGTCCTTTACCAGGCATTTTGGTTTGTTCCCTCACCTAGTTCTGCTGCCACTTCACTAAGCTGAGAGAGCTCAGGTTGTTACCACAAAGCCTCATTTCCTGCCGGAGGTGTATCCCCTCACCTTTGTTCTGGGCTATTTCTGACCCCTCATTCCTCTGTATTGTCAGGCAGACTGTTAGCTGTGTCTCTTTGACTAAGAGTAGTATTGAACTCATCTCCACTATGTTCTAAAGCTGTCTGTATTCACACTAAAATCAGGGCTTTACAGGCACCTGTCTCAAATCTGGCATTCTGCTGTTTGCTACAGGTTCCAAATCAGCTGATTTGTGGAGAAGTATCAGTTCCTGGTACTGGAATGTTCCATAAATGAGGCCTCAAGTGTTTCGGCCCAGCATTTTTGTCTGCTGGATGTTTGTATTGGCCCATACACAGCTGAGGTTTTGTTTCTGCCATTGGGACCGCTGAATTTTCCACCAAGGGGAAAGCCTGTTCCTTTGGCTGGCTAAGGGTTTTTCAAGAACTGACTTTTCAAGGCATTGCTTACAGCTGATAAACTTGTCCACAAAGAGTTCCCAGCAAGCAGATTGAGGAGATGGTGGAACTGTGTGCTTCCAAAATGATGTGATGGCACCCCACCCAGATTTTAAAGATGAGATCTCTGGACTCTGCCAACACAGTAATACTGTTGAACCAACCACATATGCAAAACTAAACTCTGATCTGACAGCAAGTCAATCACAGCCTACAGAGGCATTAGTTCCTCATACTATTCCACTTGGACAGGGGATGTGTGTATTAATTCTCAGGTTCCTCTTGGAAACTTTTGCCTGTCAGTGCTACATTTACAGCAGCATGGATTTTCAAGTAATGAATATTTGTGTTTTAATAGTCACCCCTCTGCTGGTGAATCATCAACAGGCTGAAGTTGCATTAATATAGAACACATTTGTCACATTTCTGGAAGGCCAGAATTCCCCCAGCCCAGGGTTTTGATGTACACAGAAGGACAGGTTGCTTTGCTCTTGACATTCAATATGATTTTAAACTTCCAGTCTAAAGGTTATAGGTTGGCACATCTAGCCGTTGGTATTTAATGTTAAAAATTAGCCAAGCACATTGAAAAAAAGCAAAAATAATACACAATGCCAGAGATTCCATTGCTGACCATAGATTGCATCCTTGGAGAAGGGGAAGTTCTTGCCTTCTGAAGTGACCTAATCTGCATTTATCAAAACCCAACTTCTCTGCATGTCACTAACATTTAATTTCCCTGGCAGCCTAGGTAAGTCTTGTTCTGGGAGATGAAGTAAGGTGATCTGGAACCCTTCATAGGAACTTGTTTCTGATCTGAGGTTCATGTGTTCAAAATCTTAAAACAGTCACAATACTATAAGTCTTTCATTAAATAACAAGGTGCTTTCAAAGAGAGTAGTTCTCTTAGTTTCTACATACACCTACACTGAGCATGACTAATGTGATTGTGACTGTGGGCCCTTAAATAAAAAGTGGAATTCTAGAAGTAGGTCTCATAGCATTTCCTAGATACAGAGCAGGAAACTTGTACTTTGTCTCCTGGGTAAGAAGAGTTGGCTAAATTTATTACATCTGATCGTTGGAATTTATTAAGACAGTAGGATTTGGTTTTGTGAAATGCATGCAAGTCCGCATATGGATTTTTACTCTAAATATATAATTTGCAGTGTGTTGACTATATTATCACTCTAGAGTAGCATTGGCAGCATTTGGTGTTTTGTTCCATGCAGCTCTGTAAAAATATCACTCAGTACTACTGATTCATTTATAAAATAAAATGGGCACTTCCTTACTCTTATTTTTTCTTTTTTTTCTGTCTTTTAGACTTCAAAAATCCTACCTGCTACGTGCAACCTTATGTCCTTCCCATGCGGAGTATAGTGCCCAATATCCTGTCAGAGATGCTTTTTATCTAAAGTGCTCATAATTGCTAGCTGCAACTTCTTTAAAATCATTTAAAGATTTTCACTGGAGTGTCCTGTAAGTAGATAGGTTTTTATTCTGTACAGTGCTGTGCAAAAATCTTAGCAAACAAGAAAGTTCCACTTGCACTAGTAGAGGTATTGCATCTGTTTGATAATTGCTTTGAAAGGAAGGTGCTTAATCAGGAAGATTAAGTCTGGGAAAATACAAGAAGGATAATTAATTCCATGATGACAAGGTCATATTTCATTGCCTTAGCTTTTTAAAATGCCATATTTTTCATACTTTATGGAAATTTACCTTCATTCCTTTAAAGAGCAAATACTGATCTGAGTGCACTGTTAGGGTAAAATATATCAATTTTCTCTTTTCGCTGTCCTCCTATTCTTAAGTTGGACGTCTACAACTGTAGAACTCTTTGTGGATGTTTTTTTTGTTTGTCTGTTTGGCTTTTCTGTTGTTGTTTTGGTTTTTTGTTGTTTTGTTTTGGTTTTGGGATTTTTTTAGAGGTTTTTCTCTGAGTTTTTCTTCATTGATTAAATAATTTTTTTAATGCAAATAAATAGCTGGTGTATTGTTAGCAGGCGAACATACCTTCTGATGTTTTAGCATGAACATGAAAGTTCTACTAATATTTCTCCACCAGTACTGTATACTACAAGAACAAGATATGCTGGGCCACAGGTAGTGTGGTCTCTATTCTCTTGAGAATGTTTTCTGCCAGAAAACATTGATATTAGTGATCCTATTAATTTTGCACTTAGTGTTTACTTGCACACTCATTGGAGATGTGCATTTTCTTTGTAAGAGTGTGGCATTAGTACTGGAAAGCAAAGGGAACATAGCAAAGCACATGAGTGATAGTGGTAAAAAGTATGTGAAAATTAGGTAAACATGGTAGATTTGAAATCAGATACAGAGGTCTGCTAGCATGACATAGGCTGAATGAAGAGGAACAAGGCAGTGTTCTGCATTTGTTTCCCGCTTCACTGTTACAAAAAACATGAGACTAACTCTACTTTGCCCTGTGTGGCACATCTGCAGTGCTGTGTCCAGTCCTGGGCTCCTCAGGACAGCAGGGACATGGAGCTCCTGGAGCGGGGCCAGTAGAGGCTGTGGAGATGATTTAGGGCCTGGAGCATCTCTGGCAGGGAAAGGCTGAGGGAGCTGGGGCTGTCCAGCCTCGAGAGGAGCCCCAGCTGAGAGGGGCCCTCAGCCCTGGGTGTCCCTGTCTGCAGGGAGGGCTCCGAGCAGGGCCCAGGCTCTGCTTCAGGGGCCCCAGCAATGGCACCAGAGGAACGGGCAGGGACTGAGCCCAGGAGGTTCCACCTGGGCAGGAGGCAGAACTTCTTCCCTGGGCAGTGACCGAGCTGTGAACAGATTGTCCAGAGAGGGTGTGGAGTCTCCTCACTGGGGATATTCCAGACCCCTCTGGACACAATCCTGTGCCCGGTGCTCTGGGATGGCCCTGCTGGAGCAGGGAGGTGGGACCAGCTGCTCCATTGTGTCCCTTCCAGCCTGAGCCATCCTGGGATTCTGTAGCAGAGTGTGTTGTCTAAACACTTGGAGTAGGGAGTAGTGTTCAAAAACTGCATACAGTGAAAACAGCTTTCCTTCTTTTGTTCTGAGTACTGAGAATTGGCATCTGCACAGAGGGCTTTGTCTGAAGAGGTCTGGAAATGCTGCCATTAGACAGTATTTGGGTCCTCCTCTTTATCAACTCAGAAACAAGTAGTGATGAGTCTGCAGCAGATTGCGGGTCCCTGGTAAAGGCAGATGAAAGGGTAGCAATCTTGCACTGAGCATTTAGGAAGTCAGCTTGGCAGATCTGCCAAGGCAGCAGTGAGATTTTTTAATATCAGTGAAGAGGAGTCTCACTGGGTTTCACCCCTGGAGTAACCATATCCTAGCAGAATCCAAGTGGAATCTACTAATTTCAGTCCTGTTAAGTAAGTTTAACATCATGTGTCAGAAAGGTGAGTTACTCTTTTTCTTCATTCCTTCAGTTACTTTGAAGGGAAGTAACGAAGTTGAAAGTTTTCTTTCTGCTGTGAGTATTTCTTGGCTCTCTGTTCTTCTCCCTCAGTATTTTGAGGCTAGTGCTCTGAATATTTGGGTTCTCTTCTCTTTAATGTCACTGACTAGTTGTGAGAAGCACTTTTTGGTAGATAGAGGCTCATGGAGCTTGAGGGTAGAGCCCTCTCCAGTCTTACAAGGGTGGGGTGGGGATAAATGCTGTGTCCTCAGAGCCCAAGCAGTGTGGGTTTGAGTGCATGGGCAGGAGGTGGCCTGTCTTGCAATTTGTCCCACCAGGAAAGAGTCATGATACGTTCTTGTTCCAAACACAATTTTGTACAAAAGCAAAGCTTGCCTAGGAGAACTTAAATAAGCAGTGCAGCACAGGAAACAGAATATTTTACTACTCAAAACTATTTTTAAAAGCAGGCTATGTTCAGATCTGTCAGGCTGGATGGGATTTATGCTAGGATGCTGAAAGACATAAATGATGCAATTGCAATTCTGCAGTTGCAGTTCTCCATGGAAATATATCAGAGAGGTTCCTGAAAACTAGGGAAAGGCTTTATTTATTACACCCATCTTTTTAAGGAGAGAAAGAAGGGTAGTTCAGGACTAGTCAGCCTTCTGCAATCCCCAGAAATGTTATATATCATGTCTCCAGGGAATCTGTTTTCAAATGTGAGAAGAATGAGAAGATAATCAAGAATAGTTGACCCAAATGTAGCAGGGGCAAGAAGTATTTGATGAACCAGAATGCCTTTTGTGAGTAAATGACCAAATATGTAGATATGGGCATATTGGTGGGTAAATTCTTTGCTGTGAGGGTGGTGAGTCGCTGGCACAGGTTGCCCAGAGAAGTTTTGAATGCCCAATCCAGGGATGGAACTTTTAGCAACCTGGTCTAGTGGAAGGTGTCTTTGCCCATGGCAGGGGGGTTGGAACTGGCTGGTCTTTAAGGGCCTTCCAACCCAAACCATCCTGTGACTTTCTTGACTCCAGTTTTTATTATCATCTCTCACTGAGGAAGTATATAGATTGTTAGATTAATTGAAAATTGCATGGGTATTGGAGTTCAAAGTGTAGTCTTCCATAGCTCAGTGTTTCACTGGAGACAGATAGCAAGTGGCCTGTAAGGGATTGGGCCAGTTATGTCACCTCTGTTAGTTACTTAGATGGTGGGATGGAATGCACCCAGAGAAAAGTTATAGATCACATTAAATTGGTATGAGTTCAGTGCATGAAGTGGTAGAAACGTAATTCAGCTGGGTCTTGGGAAGCCTGAGATTTAGCTAACAGCTCTTGAAGTTCAGTGAGAATAAACATGAATTTCTGTGCCTGTGCAGATCGACTCCTTGCAGCAATGTAGCCTGGAAGGCAGCTGGCTGAAGAGAACATTTGTGGGAATGCTATGGGATGTGATGATTGCTGCCAAGTCGGAGATGAGCTAGTGATGCATTTTCATTGCAAATAAGGCAGACAGCATGGTGGTCTCCGTGGCCAGCAGATCTGGGGAAGTATTTGTCCTTCTCAGCATTGCTGAGTCCTCTGGTTCTTCAGTTAGTTCCAAGGTTCCTCAAATGCAAAGCACGATGTTTAGAAAATGGAGAGAGGATTACCAAGGTGATTCTGAGCCACAAGAACCATAAGTAATGAGGAGAGATTAGGGTCCTTGGGCTGTTTCACTTTGCCCAAAAGAAAAGGCCATCTTATAGGAGCCTGTAGCTTCTTAAAGACGAATTCTAATGGCTATGGAAATGAACTCTTGTTTGTGGCAGATAGTTAAAACAAGGAACAACTGTCATAAATTGTAGCTCAGGCTGGCCATTAGGAGAAGTTGGGATTTCAGACTGGTCATTAGGAAAACGTTTTTCACTACTGAGTAGCGCAAGACTTTCAACATGCCACCCAGAGAGGTGGTGGAGTTTTTCCTTCGGTGTTTTTGAGACTCAGCTGGACCAAGCTGTGGCAGAACTCATCTAGTACTGATGAGAGTCCTTCCCCAAGCAGAGAATCAAACTGCTGATCTGCAAAGAATTGCACCAGGGTTTTTTGTGTTTTTCTGTGATTCTGCCCACAACATCAGGGATGAGCAATGCAGAGGAAGAATTTTGTACAGCTGTGACATTCCTGTCCACGAGGGTGAATCTGAAATGGTGGACAATGTAAGTCCTTCTATAAAGATTTCCTCCTTACTGTCATCTTGAAATATATCCATGTACTAGGAGTCCTTAACTCTGTGTGAGATGTGGGTTTATATTGCCTAGCCATTTTCAAATTTTCTACTCTTTTGACACACCTTGGGAATAAACACCACAATGTTCACAGGACCATTGGAAGCCAGGTAATTTGTATTTCATCATAGTTTCTTAATTTGAAATATTTGTTGAGCATTATGTGTACTGTAGTCATTGCTTCTGTCTTTGTAGGTGTTCTAGAAACTGTAGAAATATATAGAAATTTGTTTTTGAAACTTAATTTTCAAAAGTAAGAGAGAGAGAGACGTGGGAAAATCAGCTGTCAGAATCATAATAGATCTGTTTTCACAGATCGGTGTTGATGATTGTTTTCAATTGAGTTGATCCTTGTTTTAAATCTATGATTGATTGCGAATGCTGCAAGATTTAATTGAAGAGGCCAGCTCATGGAAAGGTGAAAAAGTAGTCAGCTAAAAGCCAGGATAATTGGAAGTATGATTTTATCAGTAATCCAGGACAGAATGGGGTCAACCTTTGACAAGCTAGAAAGAAACACCCTAAGTCCTGGTTCCCCAAACCCATTGCCAGAAACCTGTGGGTGGGAATTCCCTCCCTTGAGGCCGGCAAGGAAAAGGTGTTGCAATGGTATGTTGGTCATCCTTTGTGTTTTATCTGGCTCTCAGATAAACATTGATTCTGGCTGCATCAGGGGTAGGAACATGCAAATGTGCCTGTATTCACTTTAGGGCTGATTCCAGTTCCAAACCAGTTTTATTTCTTTCACTTACTGCCTGAGCCAAGAAACCCTGCAGACCTAAGTCAAGCCAGTTTAAGGAGGATCAGATCTCATTTAGGCTGCTTGGGATTGTGTAGAGAACAGGGGGAAGCACCCAGGCCACCCCTAAGTATTTAGTTTTCTGAATCAACTTCTGAGAAGTTGGCTTAGAAAAGCCTGGATTTAAATTCTTGACTTTATTTGACATTAACTGAATGAAAGTACTAAACTGAACCAAATTTTACTTGATGTGTGGTCATAGTTTCCTTATTCAGGATATTTCTGTGAAATACTTGCCCAGACTATGTCTGTGTGATGAAAATTGGTGTTACTTTTGATTTACTGCACTCTTCTGCGCTAAAGGGCTTTGCTATAAAAACAATGTAATGTAGAAATGATGCTCTGAATAGATTTGGATTTTCATCTTATGGTTGGTATTGCTATAGCAACATTTCCCTCTATCCCTCCAAGCCATGACTGTTATTACAAAAGTTGCCATTGATCTTATATGTAGTAAATTATATCTGTATTTAGCAATGAACTTCCAATGTCAAATGAAATAAATAATTTTCCTATTCATCCCCTACCAAGCCTCAATTTTCATTTCACCAGAACAATTTTATTTTTAAGAATTCAGATTTCCAGGAAGTTGTTTTTGGATGTGAACACAGTTTTTCAGTTTCTAGATTTAATATGTTTATTGTAGCTTAATTTAAGCATCAATGTTCACTGTGTTTGTTTTACTGGAAAGGTTCTTGTTAGAAATGTCTTTGCATCTGCTGGATATATTGGGGGGTTAATTATGACCTAGTATAGATTTCAGAAGAGGTATTCAAAAAAAGGGAAATTATTTACATGTGGAATATCTTGAAAATACATTTCAAAGAGAAAATGTTCTGGCAGACATTTATTGTATAAGTTATATTATTCATGTATTAGGAATATGTGCATGTTCATTTTTGTATTCAGTCCAGAAGCAGGAGCAGCAGTCAGAAGTAAGGGTATGCTCAGAGGGTATCTGAGAAGACAGGATGGGAAGGTCAGTACCTGTCTTCTTCTTGGGTATCCTTCCTGAAAGTGAACTTTGTGACTGCAGCCAGCAAATCTCATTGTTGGACTACATGCATAAACCCACAAGCACATAGGAATTAGCATATACAAACCTGATTCTGGTTAAACCCCATAGGTTGTGCATGAGCATTTATGAAATGAACTTAAGAACTACAGAGTGACAGTAGCTAAGGTAAGAGTGCAATCAATCATGTGTAATTGCATTTTGCTCAAGAAGCTGAGGGTCATTGTTAAGAAAACAAAAGCATAAATCAGGTTTAGTTTCTTGGATATGATCTGCTCTTTCTTCTCTGAGCAGCCCAGCTGGGAATTCTGAGCTGAGTTTGCAGTCACATAGCTTTGAAATAAATTGTAGTGTTACCTGGATTTCTTGGGTCTGTTTGTCATGTGGTAAGTAGCTTGCTAATTTTAAATTCCACTTTGTGCTTAGACTTTAGACTGGATTTTATTTAAGAGATTCAAGGCTCTTGAGATGTGATATAAATAGAGTTCACTGAAGGGCCTTTCTTTCCATAGAATAGGTGGGAAGTGTTTTTGGGCCACTTGTACCAAAGTCATGGTGTTAACATGATCCCACCATTTCTCTTTATTTTTCATGGGGTTCTGAGAACAGACTCATCTCTACTTCAGGTTGTAACTTAGTTGCCCCTCTCCTGAAATTGCCCCTGCAGAAGAGCCCTGCTAATACCTCTCTTTGGGTGCTTGGTGCCCTAAACTGAAAGCAATGAAGACTTTGTTATGCCATAAAAACATGTAGGGTAGAGGTAAGACCACTTGTGTCTCTGGAGAGGAGGAGTGAAGCATGGCTAAAGCTTTATCATCAGGTAGCATCTCATTGCACAGATGGTTTTTTGAACCCAAGCATATTTAAAACAAAGCTGGTTGATGTGTGACTAGTGTCATCACTATGAGGCCACCTGAGACTTATTGGAAACACACCAGTGCCTCTAAATCTTGTAGTTAAGCTGGTTACAAGCTACTTAACCCAAGAGTCAGCATGAACTTCATACATATGACAAGCATACAGTCTGTTCTGATTTTGGAATGTTGTTCCTAATGGAAATTTTATATGAACACTAGCATGAGATTACAAAGTATAAAATGGCATTTGTAGGCAAAACTTTTTATGTGTGAATGTGGGTCCCAAAGCCTGTGAGGCACTTCTGACACAGGCCTATTGAGTCTCATGCTTCACATGTAAGACTCAGTTCATTGGCTTCTCTTTAAAATACTGTCTTTGTAGATGGTTTCTCTCTGGTTCCAGGCTACTGCTGATGGTGAATTGGTAGAGTTGGAGAGTCAGTGTTATATGGGACTGTGCTGCAAGCCAGGTTTTGCTTCCCAGCCGAACCTACGTGTAACATGTTGGGTATGGAATGCTCACTTTCTTCATGACCTGAAAGCTTAACATGTGCCCTCAAAACCTTGATCTCTCACTTCTTTCCGCTACTCTAGTGCAGAGTTTATCTTTCGTGTTTGTGCTGGAATAACTTGGATGGTGTAATTTAATATTTTGATGTTGTTTTTAGATGATGATGATGATGATTATTATTATTATTATTGATTTTATCTGCAATGGAATTCCAGCAGAATGAGTGATGTGCATTGGTTATGGTCACTGAAGACTTTTGGTTTAGTTTTTTCATGGTTTAAAAAGGTGTTTAAATAAACTAGAATTGCAGAGAACTTGGTAACTAGAGAAATTTTTTTTGTGCTTCAATGTGGGATAACTTAGGGGAACAAAAAAGTGTCAAGGTTTGTTCTGATTTTGTACTAGGCAATACATTATTTGTAACCTTAGTATCATGACTACAGCCACTTTCTTTTTAAGGCCTTAGCTGGTACTTCAAAAGGTAGGGCTCTATATGTAAGTTTTGCTCTGCTTGCCACACTTTGTCATGAATTCTGGCCTTGTCAAGTGGTTTGTTTTCATAACTGCTAAGCAACGGCAAAAACCCAAACCACAAGGCATTACCAGAACAGCAGCCTGCATTTCTGTGGCCTCCTGCCAGGGGTTGGAGTCAGTCTGCATGCTGCAAGTGCTACAAACTGTAGAAACACGGTTTGGCCAAGTTTGAAGGCAAAGCTGTCTTTGGCTTTCTGTGTTATACTGTCTTAGTAAATTTCCTAATTGTGAAGGCATTCAGCATGTTTTTAGGAGCCAGAATAATTTAAAGGCTCAGTAAAGGGAGTGTACTCTCCTATGTGGTAGTTACTTGCGTAGATCTAATGTCTTAAAACTGCCTTGTGTATACTCCAAATGCCAGAGGGTATTATTTCCTGTCTGCTGCACACTGAAAGGGAAATGCATTATCATGCTGAATGTAAGTTTATTTAATAACTCAAGTAAGTGGTTTTCATTCAGATATGAGGCTTGTCAACTGTATCA
Source organism: Haemorhous mexicanus (assembly GCF_027477595.1). Classification (NCBI taxonomy): domain Eukaryota; kingdom Metazoa; phylum Chordata; class Aves; order Passeriformes; family Fringillidae; genus Haemorhous; species Haemorhous mexicanus. Next base: position 18,982,398 of record NC_082345.1, on the reverse strand, counting down.
GTTTAGGATTTTTTAAAATTTGTTGAAAATGCTTCATTTTCTTGCTAAAAAGTGTTACAAAATGCAGTGTAAATACAACTATGAAGGACTGTCACTTTTCTTTTTAAATTTGCCCGCTTTAAATTTAGTTTTGTTCCATGAAGCCTATAAACTGAGCAGATGAGTTGGGAGTGGGTAACCTTGGAACCATTCCTCTGTGCCTGACTCACAGGCACTTTGATTTATCTTCAGGGATGATTCTCCTTAGATTCTGTTATCCTCAAATGGCACTAGTTTTGCCAAGCTTTGCTATGCAGGAAACATAAATCATGTCCTCAAAAACCATGAGAAGGCACTGAATAAGAAAATAATTGGACAAATGAGGAAATCTGTTTGCATTCCTGAGCTTTAGTCTTCTCACTGCAGTAATTGAGGCTAGAAGAGCAAAATTCACATGTAATCAAGGGGTCCAGGAGCTGGCTGTTCAAAAATATTACTGCAAGTATTGTTCTGGTATTGCTCACAGTGGTAGTACTGTAATATGGGCATAGTCTGTAAAAGATTTTAGCTACAGCTAAAACCCATATATGATGTGTTGGATGATGTCTGCTGGTTCTTCTAGATTCAGCTTTCTCCATACAATTCAGTTTGCTTATGAGCAGGGCAGTGTTTCTTTCTTTTACTTAGTTGAAGGAAGAAGGCACAAAAATCACATAGGTGTTTACTTACTGCAAAAATTGTTGTGCTATGGGTACCAAACTTGCCAGAAAATGTAACCATTTTAATTTTCTCTGTTTAACTTTTGGCTTTTCTTGATGCAAAATAAAATCACAGCTCACCCAAAAAGATGGTGACAAGGTCTGGCTGAACTCTGTAGTTTTCAATTTGATCTTTCTGGTTTGTTTGGTTGAGGAACATTCAAGCACCTTGTTTTGTTTGGGCACAGTGTGCTTTGTGTCCATGGTTGTCTGCTCAAAACTTTTACTAGAATACCAAATTTTGTTGATATGCAGTCCAAGTGCTCTTTTGCTCCGTAGACTTCAGGTGCTTGTATTTTAGAAGTAAAAAGGGGTGACAAGAGAACCAACTGGTTCATGCATAAGCAAGAATTTTAATTTATCAGTCATCTTACAACCCCTGGTTTTCCTCAGTTTTAATTTTGAGGTTCTCTTTTGATATTGCTGAAGATGGAAAGGAAAATAAAACAAGTTTTTCCCTAGCCTCATATGGCAATAATCTGTAAACTTCAGATTTTAGTACTATATCTCCAAACACCTTTTAGCAAATTTGGTCTGTGTAGTTGCCATTTTACACCAGATTAACTTTATGTGGCTTTATGTGTGGGACTGTGGGCATTGTGCAGTTTTACAATCTAATAAACACCATTTAGCTGCTGGTGATTTAATCTTATTTAATGTTAGAGCTCCTGCAATTATGTCTCAATGCAGTCATGGTGAACTTTAGTTTAAGATCTAGCAGTCCTATACATAAGCATCTCCTAAGGGGTTTATTTTGTTGATTTTTGTTCTCTTGAGTAGGGAATGTTTACTGTCTCTCTTGCAAGGACTTCCACATCTAATATGTAGCATTTTGATTTACAAAACGATTCATTTGCATTTTAATTTTCATTAAAAGTATCATAGAGTGTAATGGTTTTTAGTTGCAAATTTGGATGGGCATGTAGTGCTGTGATCTTTCTTTTGATTACTTGCCACAGGCTAAGTGAAACTAAATATTTTGGAACATCTTAATATTGCTGTCTGACAGGTTTCCTCTAAGTGAACGCAGATGGGTATTCATCAGCAGGGAAGGGAAAGGAAATATGGCATGCATAACAACAATAACAATCCAATGACTGTTCTTTTCATGCAGACTTGTGCAGGTACTTACAGTCTGCATCTTATAGTGAAGTGTAAAGATCTGAAGTTCACTTAATTATCATAAGAGTTAAAGACAGTGTTATATTTTATTTCTTAATATTTTGCATTTATGCATCTTGGGTTTTTGAATATTTTGTGTCTTCTGTGATTCATATTCAGCTAAAGTCCTATTATCTAAACAGGTGCAGATAGTCCTAAATCTCTTCGAAGTGATAACATTTTAGAATATTATCATTTGTGTCAAGTTGAAAAAAGTACTTCAGATGCTGTCCTGATCAGGAAAACTTTACAAATTCATGACTTTAAGGAAGTCAGCCTGTCTTATTCTTTACTGTGTTATGGCACACATTATGTCCTTGTAATTCTCTTATGAGCTTGTTCGTTATAAAACTCTTAACAGTGATTTTTCAGATGAGGCCAATGAAACCTATTTCTAATTTATGAAATGTAGTCAGGCAAGCAGAGTATATTCCAAAAATTAGTGTTATAAAATTTCTCTGTAATTGTTTTCAAGGTTTCCTGACAACAGACTAATTTCTGTAATATTTTTAAATAACCTGTTTATGCTCATAGGAAGCTTAAAAAAAATAAGCTCTAGCATGAATTCTAGATGTAAGAAATTTGGATTTATTCTTTCTTTTAAAAGAAATCAGAAAATTGTACTTGAAGTGAAAAGCCATCCTGACAGTTAAGGGGCATTTACAGCAGCTGTGTATAACATCACCTGTCTTACAGATTATTGCAGTCTGTCCAGAAATAATTAAACGACATGCACTCCTAGGAGAAAGAAGGTATGGCCAAGCTGGCTAAGGGATGCTGCAGTTTTGGTGCAACAGCTGTGGGAATTCAGTACTACTCAAAATACAGGCCACTGAAGGCTTTAGCCCCATATGAATTGCCTTACTTCTTCATCTTCTACTTGTGTGAGCTTTTATTAGTGCTGAGCTTACAACTTCATGATGCACTTGGAAGACTCCTTGCGCTTCATGCCTCAAAGTCTTCACCAGCCTTCCTGAGAGAAGCTTGTTCCTGCTCACCCTTTTGCTTCTGAGGGGATCTTCTAGTGGAAACAGTTATTTAACCTGATGATGAGGTTTTTCTGGTTTGGTTTGGTTTACTCCAAGAAATGGCATGTTGTTATGTAGGTATGGCCTACAGCATGCTTGAATTACTTTACCAGACTTGATTTGCTAGTTGGGAGATTTGAAAGACTTCTCAAAAACCATTCATTTAGATGACATATAAATGCATAATTTCTTTTCCTCTAGTTGTGGTCAACAGTGTGCTTAAATAAAACCACAAAACAAAACTTGTGTTTCACACCGGGAGAGGTGATACACATTGTACCCTAAAGTACAGAAAACAGTGTCATTAATTACAAAATTATGTATCTTGGGGAGTCTCTGGTGAACCATTGAATCTCCTCTCTTGATTTGTGCCTGCATAAAGAGCTACTCAATTGTCCTTTCTAATTTATAATTAAATCTAGTTTTGGATGTGGTTGGCTTCTTGATTGTTTATAGGGTTTTTCCCCTCTTGCTAAGCAGTACATTAAAGTAAAACCTCTTTTATCCCAGTCATGCTAAATGTGCTTCAGTGTGATCTGAGTCAAACAAATACTTGACAGCCAAGAGGAATTTCTGCTTCATGCTTGTGGAGCTGCTAAACTTCAGGTGCCACGGACCACATAGTGGAATGGTGTTAAAAGAAGCCAGCTTACACTGAGCATTTCCCTCCGAGGCAAAAGTTCTCGCTGTGAGAAGATGCTTTCCAGTTGTGCCCTAAAAATCCTGCCAGAGCACAAGTGGCTCTTCTCCTAAGCCACTGCAGATCTTTGCAGCTGTTTCTGGGTACTGCTCTGAGATGAGAAGAACTGGGTGGGTCGAGAACATCAGTTGTGCTCCTGTCAGTAGCACCTTCTGTGTCTGGGTGCTGGAAGCTAAGCCTCCACCCAAAGTGGTTGGCAGGAAGAAGTGATTCTTTTGAGGTTTGGCTGGGGATGGAGCTGCTGGAGGGCAATACTGCTGACATGGTGAATACCGAACTGCTATTCAAAGCTGAACAGCTGATAAAAATGGGGGATGAGAGTGCAGCACTCTGCAAAATCCATGTGCTTGACTCTCAAAGCTGTTTTTGAGAAGATAAGGAAACAGAGGCTGAAGATGCCACTTCACTAAGCTCTATGTCTGTATCTTTTATAATTAAATCTTCACTGGACTGTAAAAGGTGCACAAGACCTGATAAATATGCATTTGAAAATTGGAAAGGGCAGCACCATCTCCCTAATTTCTAACTGGCTTTGGAGCCAAGCACTCCCAGTATAATTTCTTTGATTCATGATAACAGCTAAAACCTAATACCATTATGGAACATAGTCATCTCTTAACAGGCTTACTTTCAGAAAACTCAAAAGTTTTTTTAAGCTACTGTTCAAAATTCATTTCATAAGTCAGGCTCAGAATAGAGATGGAAAAGGTAGAAATTTGTATTTTGCTAATTCTGAGTGGAACTGTGCAGAAGGAAAAATTTCTTAGGAAAGTCAGTTTTCAGGATGGCTTGAGAATTTATTAACTTTGTCATGCTGTCTTTCTGACTTTTAGCTCTGAACTGTTTCTGAATTTATGAACATTGGACAATTTTTTTGTCATGCATTTGACTAAGACCTGCTCCCCCTAAGTGCCAGGGAGAACCAAAACAACCACCTTGTCACTGTTATTCAAAATTGTGCCTTTGAAACTGTTTTGACACTTGGCCAGAAACCCAAGCGCTGTGTTTTACATCTTCAGCCAATCAATTTACATATATGGCAGAAGGGGATCTGATAATCAGGTCTAGTTGGAAAAATTCCAATAAAACAACTTTTGCAGATGTTGTGCTCTGTCACATTTCTGCCTGTCTCTGAAGGATCTGCAGTGCCTAAACACTGCTGCTCTATGGGCAGCACCTGGCCCAGGACAATAAGGTGTTTGTCATGGAGAGGGAAAGGGATAAAAACTGGGAGCCTCAGCTTATGGGACGCTGTGACCTCAGCCCTCGAGGCTCTCTGGAGCAGAGAGCTGTGAGGGTCATTCCTGATCTTTGGCATGTGCATTAAATATATTTTTGTTTTTTTCATGGGAAGGGCATGGTGTCAAAAGCTGAAATTACAGGTTTTGGCATAATTTAAGATTTTTTTTTGTTGTTATTGTTGTCCTTTTTCAAATATTTAAAAGGATTGTGGGGGTTGTTTTACTCCTGGAACTGTGTTAGTCTTCCTGGAAGGACACTGCAGCCAAGAGCTGCTAGGTGTCTCTTGCATCTTGCTGTGAATATGCAGTAGCATCTTTGAATACCAATACTGATAAAAATAGTAATTACAAATAATTAAGGAAGTCTTTAGGAATTACTGACTATCCACCAACAGAAGCACAGTAATGCTGCAAACTTGAATAGAGAATATGGGGTCCCCAACACAGGAAGGATATGGACCTATTGGTGCAAGTCCAGAGGAGGGACCACAGTGACCAGAGGGATGGGGCAGCTCTGCTGGGAGGAAAGGCTGAGGGAGTTGGGATTGTTCAGCCTGGAGAGAGAAGGCTTTGAGGTGACTTCATCGGGACCTTCCAGTGCCTGAAGGGAGTCTATAGTAGAGATGGAGAGAGACTCTTGACAAGAGTCTGGAGTGACAGGACGATCTCTTCACACTGGCAGAGAGCAGGTTTAGATTGGATATCAGGAAGAAATTCTTCCTGTGGAAGTGCTGAGGCCCTAGCACAGGTTCCCAGAGAAGCTGTGGCTGCCCCATCCCTGGAAGTGTCCAAGGCCAGGCTGGATGGGGCTCTGAGCAACCTGGGCTAGTGGAAGGTGTCTCCGCGCATAGCAGGGGATTGAATGAGATGGGCTTTAAGGTCTCTTCCAACATAAACCATTCTGTGAGTTTATGACCATACGTATGTGCCCTCCATGTAAGATCAGCACCTCTTTCCTGATTCGTCTAACATCTGTAAGATGATGGAAGGTGGGATTTTTTTACATCCCAGCCAGGGCACTAACCTTTTTTTAAGTCTAAAGGTATTTGGCTCAGTTGAACAGCTGTTAAAATTAATGATCTTTGGAATTGGTGATAAATGTACCTCTTAAACACAGTACAATCATGACTCCCTGATCAAGCTTGCTTACTGCTTTTGTCTTCTTTCATGCATACTGCTTTGTCTCTCTTTTTTAAAATCTTGATAAATCTTTAACTGTCCCATTATCCTTCAGCATGTTCTTCCCTCTAGCAGATCTCAGGGATGGAAATGTACTTGCTGCAAAGTCAAAGGTGAATAAATCAGAAAAGGTGTATACACCTTTTTTCATTTGGGTTTGTTCTGTATTTTTTGTATGTCATGTGTTTCCTGAAACATTTTATTTATTTACTAAGGGATTATCTTGTTTGTACTGATAAGCATAAGGAAAGATGAGCAAGAATGCCTTCTTTTACCATCTTTTGAAGAATTTTCACCGCAGAAAGAAAAAGGAAAGAAGAGAAGGAATATTTTTTTCTTTTTTTCTTCTTTTTTTTTCCACCAAGCATTATGCGGTAATAAGTGCCTTGACTTCTAGCAGACATGGTATTTTACCTTTCTGATGGAAAACAATAGTTCTTAATGTGTATGCAGCATCCCAACATGACAGGCTTAAAGAGAAGTACACCCCATCTGACAACAGGAACACCACAGGAACTTCATCTTGGATCTCAGTGGTACTAATACATCAGGGTTGTTGTGACCTCTCTCTCAGCCTAATAATATGACTATGTTTATATTTAATGGTAGCTGTTTGTTTAGCTTTCTGGGAGTTTTTCTTTTTTATTGAACTCTGATTTTAAATTTTTCTTTAAGCTGTGTATCTACCAATATAGAAAAATTAAGAGTATTTTTTTATTTATTTATTGATAAATGCCGACATGAAAGCTTAAAGGTGTGAGGCTAGGTTTAGATAAAGTATGTAGGAGTGGTAACATGAGAGCAGTCTTGAATTACAGCATCAAACCTAAAGGAAAATTCAGGAAAATTCAGATAAGTACCAAGACTTGTCATCTACTCAATTTACTGACTGTTTTATGTGTTTCATGCTGCCGCAAGCTAGGATGACATGAAAACAGCAGAAGGTACCACCATCTGTAAAATCCTCAGCCTGGGACCTCATGTTACTCTCCTGCCTTCCAGTCTCAGCACCTGGTGTGGTGCACAGTATGAACCCCTTCCTTTCCCAAGCAGTAAATTTGTAGAATTGGCATAAGCAGTGTTTCTGAACCTCTTTTGATTTGTGGAAATTACAATATCTTTGTGGACATTCCAATATATTACCTGTATTACACTATCTCTCTCTCTCTCTCTTCAACCTGCAGATTTTGGCAGTGATTTATAGACCCCCCCAGGAGTCTCTGTGGCCATTATCAGGGACCTCGATCAGTGGCAGGAAACCAGAAGAGGATGTCCGGAAAGAATAGTGTTTGTTGCCTGCTAATTTGATAGTGTCAGGCTGAGAACAACTTCATTGTAAACTATGCAAAGAGGGATTTCCAGCAGAGAAAACTGAGCAGCTGCTCCTTTCCTGGCTCTTCTTGCTACAAAGCCACTGATTTTTCAGGTCAAATGCTACTAACTGGAGTTTTATTGTCATTCGCGTGTAGTACGTGCACCTAACAAATCCATGAGCTGGAGATGGTAAGAATTCAGCTGTTTCCATCACCTATCCACCTGTGGGAAGGGAAAAGGAGTGAGGGCTTTTTAAACTTCAGGGAGATAAACTAAGTTCCTTTTCCACAGGAGCTGGAAAGATGGTAGCTGAAAAGCAGCCAGACAGGGATAGCTGGAGGCATTTGCTCAATGCTGTTTAAAGATGTTTCACAGAAATACCATGGAAGAGTAGGAAGCTTAATTAGAAGTTTTTAACAAGTCATAAATCTTTCTTGAAATAACTCCTAATGTGGTTTCCTAGAAGCATTTCAAGGTATCTGAGAAATAGAAGGAATTCTGCTGTGGTTGGCTTTTTATGTAATGCCTCATTTTCCATAAATGAGATCTACAGAAAGTTTTTCCTTTGCTTCCCCCTCCACTCCAATATCCTAAAATAAGCAGAAGATAGTATATTATAGATTGCTAGCTTATGCCTCTTTTTAAATTTTTAATAGCAAACATTGAAACAGATTTTTCATTTCCATGCATGTTTTCCTATCAGCAAAAGAAGATTACAAATACATGCATGATATTTAGAGGTATGCCTTTTTTTTTCCCCCCAGGTAGCTTATTACAGAAGTTCATATACTGTGTCACACTGGGTGTGTCAGATACGTAGACATAATTAATTACAAAACTGCTATACATAAATTATTGTTCCTGCTGTAATGTTTTAAGTAGAACTAATTGGAATATATTTTCTTCCAGATATGCATATATGCATACTTTCACTGTCAAAACTTCCTTCCAGGTACAGTTGGGCTTTTTTTGGTCAAGAACTATTTCATTGCTTTATGTTGATGCAGACTTAAATAATGAGTTCTGGGATTATGGCAACAATTTAGTAAAGTGAATTGGAAACCAGGGTTTTCTGTAGCTTTCTCAACCAAGCAGGTAAACTTTCTGAAACAGATAGATTTGAATGAAATAGATTTGAATGAAAACCACTGTTTCTCTGATAAAAAACAGGTTGTTGTTTTCTGCCAGCCATGATGGAACCTCCTTGTTTGTTAGATTTGTATGGGTTCTTAGACTGAGACCTGCACCTTTTCACCCCTGGAAGGGATAGTTTCATTCCTATAAATGTATCTATAAAGAAATTGCAGTCTTAAATCACACAAAGGAAATTACCTGGTTCGCAGTTATCTCCATCTGTTAGGCACTGAAGCCCAAATGCCTACAGAATACCAAACTGTAGGAATACCAAGGGGAACTTCTTAAATCACTGAAAAATTTAGTAGCAACAAGGTTGGAGCTGTACGTTCTATTTCTTCTAAGAAAGACCTACAAGTTAAAGGTCCTCATTTAGAAAAAGCCCATTTATGTTTAATGAACACTGTGCACTTAGTTGACATTTTTCCTGTTGTTTTCTCTGTCCTTTTTTCTTAAAATATCAGTAGATATGTGTTAGTATAAAAACCTCTGCCTGCCAACTCTTTTTCTTTTTCCTCTCCAATCTGATCAATCTAGTAATAAGACTGTAATTAAAAATTAAGTTTGTTGGAGCTGTAAGGTGGGAAGGCTTTTGCATCTTGTATCAGATACCTGTAATATATTCTTCCACCCTTTTTTCCCTCTTGAGGTCAGGCAACAGCAATAACAAAGTGATAAACACTTCATCTCGTCATCCTCTGCCATTCCATAAGAATCACTGGTTGCTACACATGGTTTTAAAACTCTTGGTTTATCAGCTGCCGTCATCACAGCCAACTGTATTGGCCTCAAAATGGTAATCTGCAGATTTGATGTACTCGTTGCTTACATTTTCCATGCCACAGTGCCTTCCTTTTGCCAAGTGAATTCTGCAGTACAGAGGCCTGCTAGGATAGGTGAGGGTAACAGCTGTTCCTTGAGGCAAGAGCCCCAAGGCAGCTCTTAAATGGGAACTATAATCCTTGTGTGATGCAGGGGTTTGTTATCCTGCTTTTCCATGAAAAGAGAAGGTGATCTAGATATAGCTGTCAGAAAGAAACTGCTCATCCTTGCATACCAGCAAGACAAGGATGTCTTCACCGGGCAGTGCACTATAAACTACATTAAAAAGCCCACCTTGGGATTGCTTAGAAAAAAAATTGCCTTTCTCTGTATTCACATCCTGGGAGTGCAGCAGCACACACCCATGATAAGGCAAAGTTCCTAACATAATTTGTCGCACCTGTGAAACACTGGAGGATGTAATAAAGACAGCAAGATATGTGCAGACCAAACAAGTTAGATGAACTGCAGGTGAGCTCTGGAGTACTCTTTGTGCCTCTCTGGAGCTTTTGAGGGCAGTGTCACAATCAGGGACCATTCCCTTGCTCATGTAATGTAAAGGGTTTAGTCAGGTTTGTGTCAAAGGCGTGATGGCATGGAGAAGCAATGCAGCCAGGGAACCTGCTTCCAGCAGCCCCTTCTTACTGCAGCCTCCTGGGGAAATGCTGCTCTTGTTACCAAATACAGGTTGTGGAATCCTGTAATGCCAAGTGAGAACACTGTTGGGAGAACTGTTGTATTATTCTGAGGGTCTCTAGCCAGCCATCTGCTTTGCTCAGCAGATGCTTCCCAGATACTAGATATGGAAAAAAAGAATCATAGAATGGTTTTGGTTGGAAAAGACCTTAAAGATCATCTCTTGTTCCAGTCTCCTGCCATGGGCAGGGACACCTTCCACTAGGCCAGGTTCTCCAAGCCTCACCAACCTGGCCTTGAATGTTTCCAGGGATGAGGCAGCCTCAGCTTCTCTTCCAGGGCCTCATCACCCTCACAGGGAAGAATTTTTTCTTACTGTCTAATCTAAACCTATTTTCTGTCATTTTGAAGCCATTCCCCCTTGTCCTGTCACTCCAGGCCCTTGTCAGTAGTCTCTCTCCATCTTTCATGTCATCTCCTTCAGGTACCAGAAGGCTCCACTGAGGTCACCTCAAAGTCTTCTCCAGGCTGAACAATCCCAATTCTCCTGGCCTTTTCTTGTAGGAGGCTAAGAGAATTTGAAGAATGTAACAATTGGGAGCAGACAGTTCATTTTCCGGTAGCTCTGTCAGTGAAAGCTACATGAAAAATGAGTTTCTTCTGTGGGGTATGCAGTCATAGGCTGCAGTGTAAAAGGCAAAATCAGTGTCTCTAGATAGGTCCCTGTAACACTTCATCTTGTTCCAGGGGAGGGAAGTCTTGTCCTTCTTTTCTCTGGTTGTTTATGTCCAACAGAAAATGTCACTGAGGCTGTGTTAATGATACTTAAGAGTAATACTCTTGGAATCAAGAGCATTTTTAAAGTTATTATTAAAATTGTTGCATCTTTGGAGTCTCTGCAGTCTTAAACTAGTGTTGAAGGCACATATGTAATATAAGCTTGTTATTCCAAGAAGCTAAAATAGCACAAGCAGTTGTATAGTTTCTAAATTTTCCATTGTTTAACAGAATGTTCCATTAACACAGGAGATGCAGAAAGGGAGAGGCCTCCTCTTGATAGCATTTTGTAAAGATTGCAGATAATAGTGCATTTATTAAGTGTCCTCCACCTTGCTACACCACAACACATTCACTGGCATGTAAGAAAAGCCTGAAGATAAACAAGGAGGCTGCATTCCTTTGTGGATTGGGAGAGAGAAGCTAGAACCCGAGCAGTTAGTTCACATTTTGATTTTTCACACCCATCTGGCAAGGAGGAGGGGAGCACATTGCAACTCAGATGTGGGTGGCTGGAAACATTTTTATCCCTCATTCTGGGCCAGCTTCCCCAGTTCTGCTCCTGAATTTTGTCTGCAGTGCAGGTGGGGGCTGGGCAGAACAAAAACAAGCTGTTTCTAAAAGTTCTCTTTTTCTTTCCTAAGCAAGGACTAGTTGCTTTTCTACGGTATTTTGAAACTTGAAAGAAAACAGATCATCTCTGGGCAGATTACACTGGTAAAGGTGCAGTTGAGTTGTTGTATAAAGATTATTTGCCATTAGAATTCACTGCTGTCTGAAAAATCAGAGAGGAAAAATTACTGGCCTGTGAATTTGAGGAGGAAAACTGTTCTGGTTAAACTATCTAGGTTGTCAGCCCCGCTCTCCCCAAGTGATAAACCAGAGTGATAATACTTAAAGCAAAGCTGTTTTACTTTCTAAATTTTGAACTAAAAAATTATGGTTCTCTGTCCTTTTGAAAGTCTGCTCATCACCCTGAAGTACTAAACCTATGACATGTATCTGTTCATTTAACAGAGGCAGCAGTGACAATTCAGTTGCTTGTCTGTCTTGGATTTGCAGGTGAGATTGTGACTAAGATTTTCTCTGGTTTGCCTCTCAATTTCTGCTTGAGGAGCTGATACCAAGTCTTGTGGTAGCATTATGTGTTGGGGTGTCTTCCTTCCACACCAGGACAATGTTGTGGCTGCTCTAGTAAATACATCACCCAGGTTTTGCGTTAAATCAAGACTGTAGACCTGACTCTTCCCAGCAGGTAATAAGGAGCATCGGTTCTAGTCTTTGGTCAGTCCTGGAAAAATTCTCCTCACCTTAGGAGAACTTCCTGTATTGCCAGTCAGCTGCTTTTGAAACAGTCCTAAGCCTCAGGGCTGGAAACACGTTTGTCAGACAGCTGGGAATTGGAGCGTATGTCTCACTTCCTGCACCTCAGTGATGTTTCATTACAGAGTGCATCACAGATGCCTTCCTGCTCCTACACCCTTTTTTTCTTGCAAAGCTTCATCTCCCTCTCACTTTTGCTTGGGATTCCTCCTGCTTTCTTGTCAGGAGAGCACTGGTTCCTGTTAAAGGAATCAAACTAGGAAGAAGGTCCTAGGTCAGTTTTGGTGGAGTATCAGTTTGCAGTGGGTACAAAGCACTTCAGTCTGTGTAGCAAAATCAGATTATATCCATCTAGATTAGGCACAATAGCTGAGATACCTGATTCCAGGTGGATCAAGTAGGGGACAGCTCAGGATGAGGGGCTGACCTGTAATGACAAACTTTACTGCCTCTTTCCACCGTGCTGTTGATAAGACAGTAGACATTATCTTAAGCTTAACACACTGACTTCTTACGCTGCTGCCAACTGGAATGCAGCCTTTAGCATAGGAAAACTCCTCCTAATTGTATATTCCAGAAATGAAACAAGCCTTCTCTCTTGCATTTTGTTATGAGAAAACCACCAAAATTCTAATAGATTTATCTAAAAATATCATAGACTTGAGAAAGGAAATGACATGTTTTTCAAAACCCTTTATGTACCAGCACTGAGTAAAACTCAGTTGTTTGGCAGTTTCTAATAATATTAATGCTATGGATTTGATCTTTTCTTCTGGTTGCATTTCCCCTAACCAAGCTGCATTTGTTCTCCTTGGGAGAATCTTAGGTTGCTGTCTCATTGCCATAGTACCCATGTGGTAGGACTTCTAGTAGGCAGAATTTTCTCCTGTAGTCACACACTCTTCCTCATCAGAACACTGATTCAAACTAAGTTGTGACAAAGCAAAAAGAAGTTTTGTGTTATTTAAACTTTCTCTGAATTGCTGACAAAATATGTTCTGACAATGGAAAGAGGAGGAAACATCCCCCCCCATCCCCTTGTTGTCTTGACAGGTTCCTGGACAAGTTCCTGGCAGAAGCTGACAAGTTTTGGGGTGGTTTTTTTGTGTGTATTAATGGTTTTTTAAAGTTGTCTTTACAGAACTCTGCTCTTTGGTGTTGCTGGTGAATAGGGCAAGCTGACAATCAACAGGTAGGCACAGGAAATGGCTGAGGCATGAATTCTGATTTGAACCTTTCATACTGTAACAGCTTCATCTAGTCAAAATATGGTTGACTAATTGAAAATTAAGAGTCTTCCTGGTGAGGAAGAGAAATGTCTCCATGTTGCAAGGACCCATTTCCCTGAATGTAAAATGGTCAAATAAGAAGTACTGCCCACAGCTCTTAAGTCTTCTGCAGCCCTAAATGTTGCACATACTTGTATTTGTGTTCTCTCTTTCAAATCACATCTGTTTGCTTGCCACCTGGAGTTCTTCTTCACGCAGATCCAAAATGCCTGCCCCAGCATTCAAATCCTCTGCTCTGCTTGGCTTGGGGCAAGCAGCCGAATAAGTTTGCTTCAAGCCTGTTGCTTTTGCTGGTGCTGTCTTTCCCTTGTGCGAGGAGATTGCTGTTAGATAGAGATGTTAAAAAAAAAGAGAGCAAAGAGGTCAGGTAGGGATACATCTGTGAGGCACCTTAGTCTGGCAGCACAGCAGCATGGTATGAGCTGAGAGCTTCAAAGGGACATCCAGAGTGTCAGCTGGCACATGAGTTAAAGGAGCAATGTTAATTAATTGAAGAGCAGTGCTGTCTGGAGGGGATTTTAGCACTCCTGGTGTTGGAAGCAGATTGATCACAGCTAGACCAGGTTATCCCTACAGTCCTCTGTTGCTTCAGGGTGATTTCAGGATGTTCTCCCTTTGGCTGGTAGTTTGGATGCTAGAGATAAACAGGTTTGGTAAACACATTTCTTACTCTTCTGCTTTGGTGAGTGTATCATGTCTTTAAGAGTACTGACAATATTGGGATTGCCTGCGGGCATTTTTGTTTTGTTGTGGAAAGAAGGAATTTTTTGGGGGTTGGCTTGTTGTTTTCTTACACTGGTGTTTTGGTTTTTTATTAGTAAAAACAAAGGATCTTGTTTTAGTGTGTGACAGAAGAGCATTGTGTGAAGAGTGCTGTTAAGAATGGTAGTTGCAGAATCATGTGTTCTTGTTGCATTTGATTGTTTGGAAACAAACATGCCCTCCTCTCTAGCTGCAATCTGCTGATTGAGTTGAAGAAGCAAGGTCAGCTTTCATCTCTCTTTTTTCCTTTCTTCCTGTAATCTAGAAATATTTTAGAATATTTATTGTTCACTGCCAGAGAGCTTTGTGCTTTCCTTCTTAGCTCTGCAGTTACTCAGGACTCTTGGATGCTTCCTGCTACTTCTGCTCCATACCTCACCATGTTTTGAGCTGAAACAGGTAAAAAAAGCCTAATAGCTGGGAGAGAAGGAGGAAGGTTACAGGTATGCAGTCAGAGGAGGCAGGGCTGCCAGCAGCAAGGGGACATATTAAATCATTTTTATTTGTGTGAAAGATTTTAAAACTGGCCAGTGACACAACAGTCAACATGATGGTCACTCCCATGCAGTGACTTGGGATGTGCCTTACCCTGCTCTGGGAGGGGTGGCAGAGATTCATGGCAGAGAGTGGCAGTAATTCAGTCACTTTTGGTGACATCAGATTTCTGAAGAGTGCAGCTGGTGCTTGGCAAAACAAGTGCATCCTCTGACAGGAACAGTCAAAGGTGTGTGGAGAGAAGGCTCCTGGACCATGGGGGGAGGTGAGGGTGTTACCTCGTTCTCTTGATGAAGAGAAGGGGGTAACACCTTCTGTGACACATAAGATGTCTTGGGCAACAAAGATTTCTTGTACTTAAAAATAGGCAAATCCATGCCTTTTTTTCCAGGCTGTTGTGATCAAATGAGGAGGTGCCTCTGATGGTGACAGGATGGTCAGGTTGCTTGGAGTTAGGGCCTGAACCCTCGCTTCTGTTGGAAAGAGCAGTCCTTTGCCAATGTCTGCATCAGAGCCAGGATTTTTTTGGGTTTTATATCTTTTACCATCTGGGACTGGGAGAGAAAGCATTGCCAATATTTAGCAGTTACAGTTGAGAATTGTCCACGAGTGGCTGTACGATAGGAACTACTTTCCCTCATGAGCTTCCTCATCATTTGCAGCTTTGGTGGCAGATGGCAGCATAGCTGTTAGGGCAGCGAGATACATGAGCAGATTTGGAAAGCTGCCCTGCCTGAACAGATGTTCCTTTGCACAAACAAGTTTGGAAAGCTCCTCTGAATGGAAAGTACATCAGATCAACGTTTTAATAGCTCTGACTTTTATGTCAGAGAAATCAATATATTTTAAGAATGGAAAACTTTATAAAGTTACTTTTACTCTTCTGATTTAATCAATGAGAAATACAAAAAGCACCCAGCTATGAAATAATTAAAAGTGATAGGCAAGTCATAGGCTTTTATCCTAATTCTATCCCTTTCTAGACACAGCAAGAAGATTATTTTAATGAAGTAATGAGTATTTTACTTTGTAGAGATGTTTGGAGTAGAAAAGTTCAATGAAAGATTGAGAATATATGCCCAGATGACATTGAAATGGTAAATATTGCACTGTTATGAAACAAGTCAATTTTTAAACTTTCCAATATTTGAAGTATTTCTTTAAAAGCTGACCATTTTTGTATGTCAGAAAGTAGTTGTAAAAGCAGTACCTCACTGACTTAAACATGCTGCTGCCACCCAAACCTTTGCAGTGAATTCTGACTCCTGCTCTCATCCCCTGAGTCCACAAGTGTGTGTGTGTGTGGGTGTAACCTCTGTTCATGTCAATGTGTATTGCTGTCTTCAAATGTGCTTGCTAAACACCTGGCCTGTGGAGGAGCTCCTTTGTTTTCTTAGGAATTAGAACAGAACTTTGTAATTTCTGTTGCTGCCTTTGGTAGATTCGAAGCTTGAGAACAGAGGAGCAAGGTCTAATGGGTTTACTTAAGGATTAAATATTAATATTGTATCAGGATTTTCAAAGAGCTCCCTATTTAACTGTTCCCATATAAAACCATAAATGAGCTGGGCCTTAAAGAAAAATGTTCCCATAACAGTGCCAAAAAAATAAAACCAGTATTTTTAGTATATACTTGGTGACACAGAAAAAGCCTGGTTTCTCAGTGCAAGTGAAGACAGTCTGAGCCTTGTACAGGTTCTGCCAGTGGTTATCCAGCAAATTCTCTTTCTAACTAGATGCCTTTCTGACTTGTGAATAAGAAGAACTGTAAATCTAGTCTTGGATTAGTTGGACTGATTGAATCAAAAGTGTTCCTAGACCTGCCTGTAGCGTAGCTCTGGGAGGAGTTCAGTGCCTCCAGAGCAGCTTCACTGGCAGTAAATATCAGGCTTCTTAAATCTAATTAATCTAGTTTCCAGGTGAATGCTATTAACCACTTGCTTTATGTCTGTTATGTGTCTCTCCAGCATGTATCCTGTGTTCCTTACCCTTCCATGCTTCCTGCCCCCTCCCTGGACTTAATGCACTATTAAGTGCTTAATTCTGCACAGCAAGTTTCCCTTCCCAACACTCAGCCAAGATTCATCCCATCATCCCTCACTGGAGAGGCAGCCTAAGAACAGATTTTATGCTGTGTGAGGGATTTGAAGGAAACATCATTCTGATGTCAGTGTGCTTTAATATTTAAGATATACAGATTTTTATTTTGCCACTCTTAAATTAGATGAAATCTGTTTGTGTACAAGCTCTGTGTGAGTACCAAGAGCCTCTTTGGGTACGAAGAGCAGCAGGTAAGGCTTTTTTTAAGATGGCTTGTCTGTGGCATGTTAACCAGAATAGGTGAGGAAATCCTGTTTCAGATGATGATGAAGTGTAGGTTGCACTTTAACAGTGATTTCTGTTGTTACCTGTCTAAACTAACTGGGGTTTTGGGGAAAGAATGGACAAACCAGTTCACATAGTGTGCAGCTGCACTGGCAATTTTGACTCTTTCAGTTTTGAATTTGGAAGAAGGAAGTTATGTGAGTCTCAGCCTCTACAGCTACAGATTTGTCATAACTAATAGTGGAAAGTCGTGAGTCATGCTATCACCCTGCTCCATTTTCCTGCCTCCAGAGCGATCTAACATGCTTAGAAGCTGGGTTCTTAATTATATCCTTTGAGGTTATTAACTTTGCAGCACAGGCTCTTTAACTGGTTATCCTGGTACAGTTAGAAAATCAGTATTTCAAGTGCACAGAAAACAGCTTTTCTTTTCTGAAGACTCCTCAGAGGTCAGTGCCTTTACTTGTCCTCCCTTAAACCACGAGCTGCTTTTAGTCCTCAGCAAGCTCTGGCTGAACTCATAGTCACCCTGTCCTTTCCTCTCCTCTTGCCACATGACCTTCTGCACACTCTGTTCACAGCTCCCTGGAGGACACAGCTGGTGTGTTAAACTGCTCCATCAACAATGCCTTGTCCTCTGCTTTTCACTTCAGGTTTGTTCCTCCTTCAGTTTTCTCTGGAATCCCACCTTAGAACCTTAGAATTGTAAAATATCCAGAGTTGTAACGGACTCTGAAGGACCATCCAGTCCAACTCCTGGCCCTGCACAGACACCCTAGCAATCCCACCCTGTGCCTGAGAGCACTGTCCAAACTCTCCTGGAACTCTGGCAGCCGTGGGGTTGTGACCATTCCCTGAGGAGCCTGTTCAGTGCCCCACCACTCTCTGGGGGAAGAACCTTTTCCTGATAGCCAGCCTAAACCTCCCTGCCACAGCTCCAGCCTGCAGGATACAGTCTGATTTTGTCAATTGCCACTATAACTTCACTCAGCAATTACTCACCATCTTCAGCAACTTGAACAGCTGTTTTCAGTTTCTTTATTTGAGCAGCTAAGAACAAGGTTTTTCTCATAACTGAGCAACAACTAAAATTGTTTTGCATACGGTTTGTTAGAAGTTTCTTGCTTTACACTGTTCCTATTACATCAGAGGAAATGCACCCAAACCCAGGTGCATCCATATTCCATCCTGAATTACTAGGCACTGAATGAACATTATAGAAGAATGAAATCCACCAGAGCAGTTTTTTTCTGCTCCTTTTTTCCCCCATGTGATTTCTATCTCCTTTGATCAAATTCCTTACTCTTTTGTTAGATTAAGAAATCTAAATTAAATACAGCACTATTTCTCCACCTTACAATGATGCACTGAGCTGGAAACTGCTATGTATGGCTTGGATTAGAAAAGAATAATATGCGGGAGAGGTTAGTAAAAATCATAAAGCTTTTCTGGGTTTGACTTTGTGAAAGGTTGTCCAGAAGCAATGCAATGACTAGAAATTAAGTTCAGTTGTTGTTTGGTCTAGTCTACCAGAGACCATTCTTGAACCAAAAGCTGTATAATGAAGTTAAATTAATTATTACTGTGCATATTGGAATAAATACTACCAGCTGTCCTATACCTTTAACAGTTCTGAATGCAAATGGACATACCTTCCCTTATTCATTAACGTTACTTTTATGTGAGAAAGTCAGAGGGTGAAAGTCAAAAGCTGCAGGGTTATATGAAATAACTCACTTAGCAGCAAAGATGCATTTCATACATTTTAAAGTAAATTAATTCAACTCTACCATAGCTATTCAGGCAGTTATATTATGGTATCATTTCTCTGCAGTCTTCTAAAAAGAATCCAAGAATTCTAAGTTTTAGCCATGCAGGTTTCCCACTTTACAGGGCTTTTAAATGTTACGTCTTTTCTGGTTTGACTTAATGAAGAAAAGTATAAAAGGCCAGGTCAGGTGGATGACCCAGGAAGCATCATTCCATTGAAAGTCCTTTACAGCTGCCTCTGAGAATGCTCTAGGGAAGCAGCAGATCCTCTGTATTTCTTTAAGAAATAAATTTCAGAGCTAAGGGAAAAAGCACTCCAGGGAGAAGGAAAGAGATCTGCAGAAAAGGAGAAAAAGAGCAGCACAAGCATCATGGAAAGACAGCGAGTGATGAAGACAAGTAATAAATATTCCACAAAACAAAGACAAAATTTATTTATCTTTTGGTTGTCAGGAAGGTATTTTTCCTTAAGAACTTCGCAAGACACCCTCTCAAAAAACAACTTCCTGACCAATACCTTTTGCTTTTGTTTTGTTCACACACCAGAACTTCTTCAATTAAACAGTTTCTTTTATTTATATGATATCTGAAACACTCATTCATCTCTAATAATTTCTCTGCTCTAGGTGCTGATTTATTTCTTACTTTTTGTACTCTTTTCACTTTTTGGCCCTTTTTGGAGCTAGTGTCAGTAACAGTAAAGTAGTATTATGTAGTCACTGCTCTTGCATCTGAGACCTCAAAGTTAAGGGCCAAATACTTCTTGCTCCTCATATTTTCAGTGGGCAGAAAGAGGGGCGTCCAACAAGGAGAGTCACAGTCTCTTTCCGTTGTTTTTTTGCTTTTTTTTAATTTGCGCTGTCCACATTACTGACCTAGAGTGACATTAGCAGCCAGCAGGAACAGCCCTTGGCTGTGCATGGAACACAGCCGCTGTTCATCCCAGCTTCCTACAGAAATTTTTTGGGAAATATCACTGGAGTAGTAAGATTATGTTTGGGGTTTTCATTCTGATAAAAGAACACTTCAGAAAGGTGTAAAAATCTGCTCCCAGGGTAAAAGGAGTAAAATAAGCCAGCTCACAGGCTGTGGCTTCCAGAAAGCCGAAACAAAGCCTTTTTTTCTGAATCAGTCTCCCTGCTTGGACACTCCCTGGTTTTAGTCATTCAGTAGCTATTTGGAGGCTTTCCCAATGTGGGAAATATAAAAATATTTGGTTTTGGTGTTCATTAAGCAGACAGCATTCCCTCAATGAAAAGGAATTGTTTCCTGAGGAGCAGGTTGAAGCAGGTGACTTGAGACATCTCAGGAAAGCCTTTCTGGCCAAAATAATTATTGGGCTCCATAGTAATCTATTGTTCAAAACCAGAAATTGTTATACTCAGAATTCAGGTGTTTGATTAGTACACACACACCAAAAAAAAGCCCATAAAGAAGTTGCATAACTCTGTGTAACTCATTGGTTTTTAAGAATTTTTTTTTTCTTTCTGAATAGAGTTCTTTATTTAGCTTGGAAAAATTAGCTATCTCGAAAAATTATCTGTATTTATGTCTGTCTATAATGTCTAAGTTGTTTTTGCCTAAGCTACAGGATTGTTTGTATTGAGTTTTATTTTTTATTTTCATCTTCATTAGTGCTAATGAAGGCTGTTTTAAGGCCTGTATTTGGAGATACTTGCCAGAGGCCAGCATACCATTTACAGCAAGCAGAACTGAATGCCAGCTCTGGAAGTTACTTTCTCCTTGCCCATCCTGAAGATGGTCTTGACATATGTCTGTTATTGTCCTTGGGTCTGCTCTCAGTCTCCATGGCATTCCCAAAATACCAGATTGTTTACTTCCAATGACATCAACAAATTCTTTCTGGTCCCTTAGATGCTTCGCAACCAGTGCAATCGTCCTGTACCAGGGTGACAGTTTTCTCCATCAGATTCCTCTATGAGACACAGACACCTGAGCAGTCTAGAGTGCAGACTTACAAATTTATATTTTCTACACAGACGTAGCAGAAATTAAGAGAATTTCCTCTACTGAAGTTACAGTTTCTATCCAAATACCTGTGAATGTACATCAGGATTTAGGTAATTTAGCAGCAAAAAAAAAGAACTAACTGATGGAACCCTGGTTTTCTCACATCTCATGTGTCTGTGTTTGGCATTTTTGCAAATAATGACTTATTCTCTTCTAAGTGGGCAAAACCAGCTGTTACTTCATCAGATTTTTTTAAAGATTTAATTATACTGGAGTATAGGATGTGATTTGCCACAGTGCATAAACAAAGGGAAGGAGAAGGGAAAATGGAGAAAAAAAAATAGTGATAAGTAGAAAAAGAAGACCTAATAATATACTATTTAAAGTGTTGTATTTTAAATATAGAGATTTTCACGTGGAGTTGATCTAAAGCAGCTTGAAAAATGGGGAGACTCATTTGACCTTCAAGTTGCAGGAAACCTGAAGTGGTTTTAAAAAAGCTTGTGAAGGTTTGGTTGGTTGGGGTTTTTTTTTACTTCCAAGGTGAAGACTTCTACCTTAATCTCTTTGCGGTTCTGACTACTTTTCCTTCTGTGATTGTGCAGTGCTAGAAGAGTGCAGTGCCTGGATCATGTCCTGCCCTAAGATTCTCCAGCCTGTGTAACTGGTGATATCCCACTCTGACAGAATGGGTTTTATGAGCAGCCTAAGACAATTTTTACTTTCTACACAGGCAGTCCAAAGAAAGCAAGGATTCACATAAGGTAATAAAATGAAGTCCACCTTTGTGGCATGATGGTGAGGAGCAGGGATGGCTGAGAAAAAAGCAGATGGTGCTATATGGTGAACAGTCAGGAGAAACCCCTAAGCTGCTGAAATATGAAATGAAGATGAATCTGTTTAGGCAAAGGCATTGTGATGCTTCCCTCTGAGGGAGGACTGTAATTCTGTGCCTCATCTCGCTCTGATAAAGTCAGCAAATAAAGTCAGCAAATCTGTGAGAGTTTCTAAAGGACAGCTTAAACAAAAAGATTTGACTGGGAATGATAGATGTGAAACAGTTTAATAGTAGAAGACATAGCAAACTGATTGAGAAGAAATGAGGAGGAGGAATAACCAGAGCAGATTTAAAATTTGCTGTTTCCTTCCCTCAGGGAATTCTCCCCAACTTCAGCATTTATCTTTATGCTGGATAGGAATTAAAAAAAAAAAAAATTCTCACTTCTGTGCTGGGATGGAGGGTTATGACAAATCTTGTTTTTCAAAAGGATGGTGTTGGGTTTTTTTTAAGGACCAATTTTGACATTTGGTCTTCCCCCGCCACTTTGAATGAGTCCTGGGAATGGCAAGTCAGAGATCTCTCTGAATTGATCACTGTTGAGCTGGGGTCACTGCCCAAGCATTTTGCCTCACGAGTGATACTGATGCACCTCCTGCTCTGCATCCTGAGGACACTGGCAGAGTGGAGGAACAGCACATGCCAGGATTTTGCATGAGGGTGTCTCTGCTGGGAGATACAGCCTGTCAAGAGGCACAGCTGATAGTGATAATAGATGTAGGTTGTGACAAAGGGGGATTGTTGTCACGTGTGTAAGAAAAGGAGGATGGTTTTGTGTGCTCTCAAAGGGAAACTATGACACACTTGCTGTTCTGGGTAGAAAAGGGAAAGTAAAATACATTGTTTCTGGAAGCTTATTGAGATGGCAAGTAGGTTCTATAATGAGAGAGAAAAGCGGGACTTTTATGCAACCCTTTATAAAGTTTATGTTTAATTCATCTTTGCCATGAAGATCTCCAGATCAGCAGGTGTGCTTCATCCATTGGCTTTACAATAGCCATCAGCTGTTATTCTGCAACAAATACTTCTGTGAAAGAGGTATTTATTCATGTGAAATAGAATTTAATTGGGATGCTTTTTATGTAATTTTACAGGGAGGAAAGGCCTCCATAGAAGCTTACACAAATTTCTCACTTCATTGAGAGTCTCTAAAACACCTGCCCTAGTAGTCACAATATTACGGGGGTGGGGGAAACTCCAGTTAGCTCATTTGAGGTGTCATGCTACAAAGATAATCAAACTATTACTTGATTAGTTTTTAGCCTGTGGGCTAAAGTGACTCCAGCAAGGGAAATGGAAGTTTTCAGTGGGCAGGGAATAATGAAGTGCAGGAAGCTCAGGGCTGGTACCTCAATCCACAGCTGTGTTTGGGTGGTCCAGCATTGCAGCAGATCTCGGAAGCCTCCTTGGAAACAAGGGCCCTTTGCTGGGTCTTGGAGTGAGGAGGTTCCTTGCGCTGGTGCCAACAGAGAAGAGACACAGGGTAGAGAAGATCTTTCTTTTCAATAGGTTGTGTGCCCTTTTCTTCCACCTTCCTCCCTACAATGCCCTGGGAGTCAAGGGAGGCTGGTTTTGGTAGGAGGTGAAAAGCTGCTCAGTCTTTTTGTTTAGGATTTTGGTTTAAGGTCCTTCCAGTAACAGCAGCAAGCTCTTCTTGTATATCTTGACAGTGTCAATATTGTCCTTTGTTAGTGGGAGGGCAAGTTGCATGAGTAAAACATTCTTTTTTTACTTGGACTTTACAATGCTTTTCAAGAAAATATGTTGGATACAGCTGAGATAAGTATATTCTCTATGGGGAGAGAAAGGAATTTTTATTTTTATCCTGGGTTTTTTCTGCTTTCTTGCTGAACTGAAAGATTTTGCTCTAAGATAGGGCATAGGGAAGACTTACAGCCTGAGATCTGTTTGCTCTGATATGTGGAGAAGAACATGAAAGCATTAAGCTATTTCAGTGAAAGCAAAGATAAAATAAACTCTGGAGTAAAGGGGCTGTTTTTCCTAGGCATTAGGAAAGGAGTGTCAAATTGTTTTAAGAGATTATATTGTGTCCACAGTAGTTCTCACAGGCTGAAACCTGAGCTATGCTGGAGTTGTTCTGTGATAAAGTAACTTACCTTTCAATTCAGCTGAAATTGAAAAATGCTAAACCTATTGTGGAAAGAGCAGGGTATGTCTTCTAGAAATAGCTGTCAAACAAAAAGCTCACCTGGCTGTAGTGTGAACTTGTCTGTAGATGTTGCAATTCTTTTTGTGTGTTTTGTGGTGCATCATGACTACATGGTCTGCCCTGATTGCATGTGTCCTTAGAGCTGTTTTATTTCCTAATAACTAATGGCTTCTATATCAGACCCCCCAGTACCTCCCTTGCAGCAAACAGAAAGGAGGGGCTAGCTGATCCCCCCACTATGCAATAAATGTTCCCATGTTATCTGAGAGTTTGGCTAACTTTCTGGACTAAACTAACTGCTTGCAGATAAAGTTTGGTGACAGCTGATTTTTTCAGGTGAGTCACGTTCCTAAATCCTTGTCCTGTAAGTGATACTAGACCTCCTCTTCAGTGTTGGGATGGGATTTTCCCTTTTAAGTGATCCTTGGTCTTCACTTCTCCACTACCAGCTGTGACCCTCTCATAGAAGGGATGGATTTAGGCTGATGGTAGCTATCAGGGATTTCTTTATTGCTTCTTGCTTTGTGGCCATAGAGGATCTGTTTCCCAGTTCAGAAGATGAAACTACAGGTTGGACTTAAAGATCTTTTCCATACTAAACAAAGTTATGATTCTGTAAATAAGGGGAAAGAAAAGGAAGAATTTGAAGGAGAATTAGCAGAGTATTGGCAAAACATCCACAAGGAGATGGAGAAATAGTCTGAAATTGTTTGAGGCATCATGCAAATCCTGGGGAAAGTTGCTGTAACTATTATAATTGTCAAACAGTAACACTGGAGTACTTGCAGAAAAAAGGTGCATTAAATGTTCCTGCTGGAAGGCCAGTGTTTCACTGTGGGAAAGCTTTGGCAGTGATACAGGACCAGCAAATTGTTGCTCTTTCCTGTTCCTGCCTCTCATCCCACTGCTGCTTCGCAACACCCTCAGCAGTGCTGACACAGCTCTTTCCCAAGCCACATCATAAACCAGTCCAGTGTATTTGTTTAATTCACAACATGATCCCATGAGATTTATTCCTGCACATGTAAAGGGACCAGAAAAACATGGCCTGAGTTGCTAAAGGTAAGAATTTCTAGAAAACCTTAAAGCTACTGCCAACCTCTCTGTTTAAGCATAGTGCGTTTTGGATTTCATAAAAGCAGCAGAGGATTGGGATGAGTTTCCCCTGTGAATACACTGCATTGATTGTCTTAGGCTTGTTGTCAGACCTGAAGAATATTGAAATTAAGGCTTATGAATGTACATATTTAATAAATTAATTGGCCCAGGCTCTGTCTCGGAGTTAAGCTACAGGTAGTCTAAATCTGGAAGAATCAACCTGCTATAAGAAAATTATTTCTGTAGTGTAAAGATGATCTAAGAATTTCATTGTCATCTGTGGGCATCGCTGCTTTTATGGAGTGTTTGGCACCTGGCAAGCCTGATGTCCCACAGCCAGCTGGGAAGCCTGGCAGTGCAAAGGTGTCTATTATGTACTCTTCCTTGAGTTCATAATTTGACTTCTTGGTCATAGATAATAGTTTTCATCTTCTGTCACTGTTTCTAAGATTATCTACTTGTTCTGTGAAAAACTTACATTAAGTTCTTTCTGTCCTGCTAAACACTGTGACTTTCTAACCTGAATTTGAACGCTGAAGTTTACTGAAGGACTTGAAAATCTACAAAAATGCCTGACTTTAAATTGTAGGAAATGGATCATCCAGACTCCTTAGTCTCAATCTATTTATATTCTTTGAAGTTGGGGTACACAGGACAGGATCACTCTATGCATTTTTTTTTCAGCCCTTCAGTTTGTATGTCTTGAGAGCAACCATTTTATCCACTGTTTCTAGGAGATTGCAGCTAGATCAAACAATTCCTGAGTATCATCTAAACAAGATTTTTTTCCCCCCCAGCACAAATCACCTACCATCTTCTTCTTGTATCTATGCTTAAACTTCCTTGTGTCAAAAGGCTCACGCTGCATTCCCAGACATTTTTTTTCCCCTTCTGGTCATTAAGGACTGTCTTGCAGGACATCTCTGCCATTCAGTTGTTAAAATACAGGTTTCTTGGTGTGCGTTCAGTTGTGGCAAAAGCTATGATGGATGTGGTGGCAATCTCCCAAAACCTACACTGGCTTCCAGTGCAAATTAGGGCCATCTTGGTGCACTGCTTACTGTGGCTTCAAACACCTTTCAGATAAAACAGGCATACTTGGGTTCTACTGTTTCTCTGACTGCCACATTTTTTCTCTTCTCATCGTGTTGGAAAAGGGTCAAGAAAGAGAACTAGCAACAATTTTAACAGAGGATCTCTGTAGACTGTGAGTACTCAGCCAGGAAAAATCAAATAGGCTGAGTTTCAGGCTGTTG
Organism: Haemorhous mexicanus; assembly: GCF_027477595.1. Lineage (NCBI taxonomy): Eukaryota > Metazoa > Chordata > Aves > Passeriformes > Fringillidae > Haemorhous > Haemorhous mexicanus. The sequence goes on along the minus strand of NC_082345.1, from coordinate 18,956,372 downwards.
TGTACTGGTGGGGGGGGGGGCAGTGGGAGGGAGGGAGGGAAATAAATAGCACAAGAACTAAAATTTTGAGCAGAGTGAAACACCTCTCCTCCTTTGTTTTTTTCTTTGCTCTCATGACAACAGAGAAGTTGCTTTATGCTATTAAACTGTAGAAAAAATATTGTTGCTGCTACCATGTACTAACACCTACTACTTTCCTAAGAGGTATAGTTGAGTGAGAGCTCTCATCTGTGTGAAGATTTTATGTCTCTGTATTGCACCACTAATCCTGCCTTGAAGACTACTCTGTCAAGGTCAGTGTATGTTTTGGCTGTTAATAACAAAACTTTTTTTTTGTCTTTCTTGTGGCAAGCCTAGTGGGGTTACATGCTACTTTTTACGTCCTTGCCCAACTGAGCTGTGTATTTTGGAAGCAACTTTCCTGCCTGGCAATCTGTGTGTACCTCATGTCACCCCTTCCTAATAGGACTCTTATCTGGACCTAAGATTAGCAGGACGAAATCCAAGATGAGGGATAGCCAACAAATGTCAGAAGGCCTGGAGAATGCGGACAATAATTCAGTTGGTGACACCAGCACGAGCCTTTTGGCTACTGTTCAGACGAGCAGGGATTTGTTCAAGTTGCTTCACCAAGTCACTTAATGTTTATTTTCACAGCATTTCCAGGGTTTGGGCTGAGGACAGACTGATACTGTGATTGCAGAGATCCAGGGAGTTAAGAGACCTTGCTTAAGATGCAGATCTTTTGTATTTTGTTTGGCACAAATTAATTAAGAGAGGGAGATGTGGCTTGTTCTGAGTATCAAAGTTTAAAATACACAGAACAGAGAGTTTTGTTTAAGATAGAATGTGTCTGCTTTGTGCATCTTCTTGTGATGGGGCTAGTGCTTCAGAACTAGTACCACTTGCTTGGTATTTCTATCTTCAGACTGTGGGCTTTGTCTCCAAGATCATGAGGTCATACACAAGTTAAAGAGAGCATCATTTCTTGGAAAAAAAAATTACTCAAATGATATGGATAAATTCTTCCCTTTAGATGGGTCCTAAATACCTTCACATTAACACATAGCAATTTTCTGTCCCTGCAAGAATAGAAAAGGCTTAAAAAAGAGAATAATCAGGAAGCATATTTATTTTGATACCTCTCTGTGGTCCATGAAGCTATGCTAATATACCAACTTTGTGTGGTCCTGTGAGTTTTCAGGGCATGCACATACTAGTCCCTCTAGAGGCACTACCATCAGATAGGCTGCAGGGATTGACATTGGATTGTTCATGGGATTGGGCTTCCTGAGGCCTCTGAAGTCAGCACACATACCTCATTTTCAAGTTTAAAATTATTTCAAAATTTAAACTGAGTTGATTTTACTAGGACCATGTGGGATTCTCTAGAAATTAGAAGGATTTCTTTATTTTATTTATCCTTTATTTTATAGATCAGGCTAGGATAAGATTCAAGGGTGGGTCAGCCAGCAGCAAACTTTGTGGATACTTTTCTTTATCAGATAATTAAGATATTGTTAAATATATTAAAAAGTAATAAAAAAACTTTATTCTCTATAAGAACATGCACATTTTGAATGCAGATCTGCTTATGGTGAGAAGGAAGTTTGTGATTAAGACAAACCTGTACACTAACTTGAATCTGGCACTGATTACAACAGGATTATTCAAGTACTTTAAACTTAATTCAGACTTTTTTCAGATGTTTAGAACCAAATCATTATTGAATTTCTTCTTTTGATCTCTGCTTGAATTTCAGTGCACAGTATTAAATGACATTGGTGCAGTCTGACCATCCTTTTCTGATGCTGCACTTATGTTTTATTCAGTGCTGGTTTTTTTTGAACTTCTGTAAATGTGCCTTGTCATCTCTCATCAGCTTGTCTTCTAAATATTGGAGAAGGGGGGAAGAAAATAATTGGTCCCTTTATGTGCAAAAGGAGGAAAAGTTTTTACTGTGCCAGTGTGTGCCAGGCAAGAGGCATTTTCTATTGGCATTTTATTGTCTCTTCTTTCTGGAGAAGTGTGTTTCAAAGGCTCCCAGTGCTGCAGAGTTCTCTACTGCCTCATTATTCAGAGCTGATGATGTGAAGAGGAAAAGTTCCTTAATGCAGCTTTCACTTACTTCAGGGAATTCTCTTTAGTTTCTTCTTCCTGCTCATTTCCCTTTATCTGAAGAGTAAATGTTTGTGTTTCTTGGAGAACTTAAGGCAGAAAAATCTGCAGGCTATGATGCCTGTTTTCCACAGAAACCAAGGAGATTTTAGAGGTGTGTTTTCCTTGCAGTTTGTGAGAAAATCTAATTTGGAAGGATATGATTTTGGTCTTCCAGTTTGGCTTCATCCACCTATAGTTATCATTTCCCTCCTGAATCCACAATTTTTTCTTTTTGCTCTTGAGTGAGAGGAGTAACTGCATGGCAAAAAAAAAAAAAACAAAAAACAAAAAACTAGCAGCAAACCAGAACCCACCAAAAATCAAAACAACAACAACAAAATAGTTCTTAAAATTAACATATGTGGTTGATAATGATAAAATTGTAATACTGTAACAACAACTTTGATGAAATCAATGTATCTTACAGTATATATGGTCTTTCTTGCTGTTATGCTCTTTGGCTTGTGAAATGGATGTTGATTCTGATCCCTGTAGTAATGTGACTTAAACAATCTCATGGAATTTAACACAACTCTCCAAAACACCAGGAAGATGTTTGGTTGGCACTGCATCATTAATTCATTACCAGCCCCTTAAATGGCTGTGTTTCTGATAATGGGAGTAATAAAATACATGTTTACATTGTTTGTTTGGGGTATTTCAGAGATCATTAATTATGGCGTATAAAACAAGGATCGCACAAATACAGTACTGCATTTAAAAAAGCATTTTTAGCAGCAGGAGGGAGGGATAAACTGTGTTACTGGTGAAAGATTTTATGAAAAGGTTCTCAGTCGAATGAGTTCTGTATACTCCTAGCTGAGTTTCAAATAAGGGAAGAGCTGCTGGTTAGAAAAAGAAATTTTAATACATTTAGAATACATTGCAAATAACACCGTGGTTTCTGTGTTTTGTTGATATCTTCTTTAGAATCTGTCAAAAATTTTTAAAATCTGTCATAAAATATTGTGGCAGTGGCTGTCAGATGCCAAGAATTGAGAGGCTCTGGGTCCATTTCCTAGTGAACTATGTCTTGCTTGACCAAAGCCTGCTTTGATCAGCACCCGTGCTAGCAGACTGTGTTGCCAGCTATCCACAGCAGGCCTGCTGGCAGATTCCCTGAGAAAGGTGAATATTCCAGAGCATGTGAAGAGACCCTTATAGGTAGTTTTTAATTTTGTTCATCTATTGGTTTCAGTGTTGAGGAAATTGTTTTCTGGAAGAGCTCCTTTTCTACTTCATCCGTGTTGCAGATTGCCAGGATATCTCCCAGGAGTAGTTTGGCTTTGTGTGTTTAGAGATCTCAGAACTACTTGAAGTTTGAAGCTGCTGTGAGTAATTCTGGGTGTAGCGCGGTGAGGAGATCTCTTGGATTGGCACTCCCAGTTCACTGTAAGGTGCCTCCTGGTAGAAGCTGAATGGAAAGTTCTTCCCAAACACCCTGACTCAGATACTAATCACTGAGTCCTACAAACTCTCCTCCTTGCTGGTCTCTTTATTTTCTTTTTTTTTTTTTTTTTTTTTTTTCCAAAGGTACGTTTTGCAATCGCAGCATCCAAGACATGTTCACCCTGTCTATGCTCAGTGGGTTTCCTTCAGTTTTCTGCTTTGATCAAACAGTGCTTTGCTCTGGAAATCCTAGCAGCTACCTTGGAGCTTTCCATTAACACCTGGCTTGCTTTCATATGGCCACTAAGGTTCTTAGTTGGGATGCTTCTGTTACGGAAATGAACAAGGCCAAATTTCAGAAAACGGTTGAAAAAGGCTCTCGTTTATTTAAAAAGTCAGAGAGAACAGAGAATCCAGGATAAGGCCAGATCCTCACACAAGAGCTCAAAATCCAAAACAGTGTCCCAAGCGCACGCTGGGTTCTTACACTAACAAACACGGACACAAAAAGAGGAAGAACGCCAAGGACACAAAACTCCCCTTTTTATAACAGGTCCCAGTCCAGGATTGGTGAGTTTTGGATCCGTGCACCGATTGGTGGAATTCGGGCGCTTTGATTGGTCCTTACTGTTGTTCATCCTGGACCAATCATTTCCCCAGGGCGTCGAGTGATTGGTTGGCGCTCCAGCCCAATCGCTCTTTGAGTTGTCCACCTTCCCCCCTCACCAAGTCCTGGACACTTTCCTTTCCCCCACAACAAACAACTTCCCATTCTTTCCCCAGCATTATTGCAACAAACTCATAACGCTTCTGTATTCCCTGTCAGAGTTTCCAGAGAAGAAGGCCTGCATGCTGTGCTTGAGAGCCCAGTGAAAAACAAAACTTGCAAACTCTTAGGATAGTGTTTGCTGTTAAAAGGAGCTGAAGTGAAACCAGTAGTTTTGCTGGACATGTCATCTCTTAAGCTTTCATTCCCTGGCCCTGAGCTATCCCACATCCTTAGGAAGAGCAGCAGGGATCACCTGTGCGTGTAACTCCATGATTCTCTTGATAAAAGCACTAGATCAAGGATTAAAGAGGTTGGGAGTGAATCCAGAGAGGGGCAGTCAGACAAAGCAGTGGGAAAAGTCTACTCAGAGTTATGAGGGGTAATGGGAGGCAGAAATATGCATAATCTGAAATGTGCCTTGTATCTCACTGGCTCATATCTTAAGAATTTGTACACTTTTTAATTCTTCTACATTATACATATAAAGTCTAATTTTTTTGCTGCTTCCTTTTTCTTTCTCTCCAGAAGCCCCCATCCCTATACCAGTGTCTCCATTGCCCCTTCCCAGCACTCCAACTCTGGATCCTAGTAGGAGAAAGCAGCTTCCTAGATTCTCGTCACTGTGATTTCTTGCTTTTCCAAAGGGGGAGTGAGGTGTTCGTCAGTTCATCATATCTGCACAGTGAGAGTCATTATAAAGCGACACCAAGGCTGGACTTGCCTCAGGTCTGTTACTGAAGCTGCCCTAGTCTCTGCACTTTGTGCTGCCTCGTTATTCCACTGCCAGGGACTCCAACAGCAAATCCGTCAGTGTGTTGTGGTTCTGATTTCAGTAGTGCCCGAACTGCCTTCAACAAAACAGGGGATACAGGGAATTACTGGAGAGCTGGTCACAGGTGCTGATTTCCCAGCTTGCTGTAGAATAAGCCAGCAAGCAGTGTGCAATAACCAGTGTAAAATTCCCTGTGGACTTCCTGGAATAGGCTATGGTCACACTTCTTCCCCACTCAGGGTTCAGTCCTGCTCTGGACAGAACAACTTTGCCAGATGCCATCAAATGCTCAAAGCCTGAAAGATAGAGAAATGTTGGGAAAACAAAATTTAAAAAAAAAAAAAAAAAAAAAAAAAAGCCTTTTGTTTGTATTTAGCCTAAGGTTTGAGTCAATGATGAGGGAAAAGGCAAAGCTGTGCTCTTTCCATTGATAATGTTCTCTTTCAGGTCAATTAAAAAAACCCCAACATGCATGTATCTTAAATCTTTGGGTTTGAAGGTATATGTCTATATATATGCTTTGCTATGAAATTAATTGTATAGATTCTCACATTAATCTGGTCATCCTTTTAAGACTCTTCTGGTGGGAAATATTTCAAGCATTTTTGTCTTTCAGCTCCAAGACAAGAGTAGGTTTGTAGACTGTACTTCTTAATAAAACCCCAATATACAACTACTCAGACTGCTTAGCTTCACTTCCTGGTGGAAAGAAAAATAATTAGTTACTTAGTTAAGTTTAAATCTGTGTCTGAACACAGCAGGTGATTCTTTCCATTCTGTTGGATCTGAGATCCAAGGTCTGAAACATCATTTTTGCTTGCTGTTACAGGACTTCTTAGTGCAGTCACCTGCAGCTGTCTTGCTTTCTTTCAGCTTGTATTATTCAGCCAATTATTAATTATTTTACATTTGTCTTGAAGCTTAATACAAACAAAAATACACATTTATAGTGATGGATCTGCGCTGGAATACAAAGCAACTTGCCTTTTCTATTTACATCTTCCACTGGACATAGCTGTGGGAAAAAAGTTGTAAAAATAGAAAGGTTATGTCAATTAGATAATTGTTTGTTTTTAAATGCATGGTCATTTGGAGGGTCATCATTTTGACTGCATTCCTGTACATTGTCCTCAGTTTCTTCTTTTGTTGGTTTCTGCAGGGTTTTTTTTAATGTTTTCTTATGAAAGTATAGAAATTCAGTTTCAGTTGATTTCATTAAGACTTTGGAGCGTTGTGCTTGGATATTTACCTGACAGGAGCGCTGGATGGAGTGACAGTAGAAAAAATCTTAGGAAGGCAGTCTCTCCATCATTCCATGGCATAAATTACTAGATTACTTACTAGATAATGATCAGTGATACTGGTTTACTTGTATGAATATTGCTGGTGACTCTAAATCTTGAATGAAGACTGTTCTTCTTTATATCATGACAGTGCCTTTGTGAAGAATGTGGTTGCTGTAATCACATTAGTATTTGCACTGCTGTTGTCAATCCCCACTGCATTTCCATTTGTTACAGAAATGCAGGTAGTTTTTAGGCCCCCAGTCCTTTTTGGGGCCATTATGGGATAGTTTTCCATGAGTGCTTGAATGTGGAAATGCTGGAGAGGGAGCAATCCTGCAGCTGCTGTCCTTCAGAGCAGCTGTGCTAGTTGGACTTTTCCAAAAGTGGGGCTTGACAAAAAAACCACTGAAACACCTCAGCCACTGATTATCCTCAAATTGTATGTGAGTATTCTTAAATTGGCTCAGCCACAGAATCATTTAGGTTGAAAAAGATCTTAAAGATCACCGGAGAGAGAGACTGGAGGGTGTTGGTGGCTGCAAAGCTCAATGTATCTCTGCAATGTGTGGGTGGGCAGTGACACCCTCCCTCCCCACCCCCCCCCCCCCCCCCCCCCCCCCCCCCCCCCCCGTGCTGGGCTGAGCCCCCAGCGTGGGCAGCAGGGGAAGAGAAAGGGGGATTCTGCCCCTCTGCCGTGCTCAGGTGAGACCCTCCCCTGCAGAGCTGCCTCCGGCCCTGGGCCCAGCGAAGGACAGGGAGCTGCAGTAGCTAGTGCAGAATAGCCACCAAGATGATCAGAGGGATGGAGCAGATCTGCTGTGAGGAAAGGCTGAGAGAATTGGGATTCTTTAGCCTGGAGAAGAGAAGGATCTGGAGTGACCTTAAAGCTGCTTTTCAGTACATGAAGGGGGCCTATAAGAAGCCTGGAGGGGGACTTTCCATGTGGGTAGATAGTGACAAGGGGAAATGGCCTTAGGCTGACAGAGAGTAGGTTTAGATGGGATATTAGCAAGAAATTGATGTCTATGAGGATGGTTGATAATCATTTCAGAGAAAAAAAATCACAACGTCATAAATGCTGGTGCTGTTTTTTTTTTTGATGGGGGACAAGGACGAGTAGTGGAAAAGGACAGAAAATCTTTGTTAATATGTTAGCTGCTGGATGGTTCTAAGAACTTATCAAATGAGATGTCTAAAATAAAATAAATTTGCCAGACAAGCCTGTTATCCTGACCTCACTTAGACCTCCCTTGTGCAGTACTGAGGTGCAGAATGATTGGTGTGCAGTGTGTATGGCAGGGATTTTGATTTAGGGTTTTGGGACAGGACTGCTGATTATAGAGATCCTAGGAGAAATAGCAAGAGGAAAATGGCTGTGAAGTGTGAATTGGGGAAATGATAAGGGAAAGGATTGCTTGCAGAAAAGCTTTGGTGTAGGATGTCGGCCTTTAATTATGCTGAGGCAAAGCAAAAACCCCCTTATAGTTCTGATCTATGCTTTGATCCTGTAACCTGCTCAATGGCTTTGCAACAACTAGCTAAAAAAAAAAAAGCGGGGGGGGGGGGGGGGGGGGAAGAGTGGATACATATGCTGGACTATGTGTTGCAGAAAGGAGCCTGCAGAAGCTGCACCTTTGAAGTCTCTGGTAGCTGCTGTTCTTACCAGGTGGATAATTAAATGAGGTTGAGGCAGAATACATTGATATTTGGGCTACTGAAAAATATTTGTTCTTTAAAATCATACATGACACGTGTGGGTATGTCCTCAACGTCATTGCGTCATCTCAGCTCTAAAATATTTGCAGGCCTGTTTTCCTTAATTTTGGAGAAAAAATCATAGACTAAACAGGTTTCACTAAAAAATCAAGAGGCTCCTCCTGTATTATGTTCCATCAGTGGCCCTTCTCTTTTCTTCTTTTTTTCTCTCTCTCTTCATGGTGGTCAAACACTTTGTACTACTTGGGGAGGGCCAGAACATCTGTGAAGCTGTGTAAGTAATGCTTAAGCTGTAAGTTTCAGCTTTTGCCCATATCTGTCCTGAGGGCAGGTCTTTCACCCAGCAGCCACAATTCCCAGAGTTTTCCATGTCTGTCTGCCTGTCATGTAGCATTCAGCAGTTTGCAGGATCTGGCTGTGCATGCTGCTTGTTGTCTCCAGCTCTTAATTATGCTGTCACACTTCCGTGTCTCTTTAGATTTAACTGCTATAAATTACAATGGATTGCAAAACTGGTGTGGTTTTTCAAGGCATGAAGGGTTTCTGGGAGAAATGAGTTTCTCCTTGAGTGTTGCTACTTGGGGATGCTGTTACGGATGTGAATTGCTAGTGTTAGCAAACAAAAAAATGATTTGAAATGTATTAGCTGGAGAAAAGTGATTTAACCTTCAGGCTTCTAACAACAACATTTATATTTGGTGTAAATTGCTTGAAGCAAAATCTCTTTTGCAAAGAGGATTGTCATCAGGAGTTCAATCTGGCTGTAAATGTGCCCATCTTAGAATCACAGGGGTTTTTTTCTTTATACTGCATTAGCTTCTATAGTGCCTGTACAAAGGGTGGATTATGACCTTCCTTTTAATTCTGTAGCTAAATGAGAGGAGTTTTATCTTTGTTGTTAGTGTTAGGTGATGATAAATAACTGTGGAAGTTAAACAAACTGTAAGGAACTTTTAATTTTTCTGTAGAACGGCCGTTTTATTATTCTCTTTGCTTCATTTTCTGTCACTAGTAAAATCTCCCTGGCTTCATAGGCTACACAAATCTTTTTGTGCCTAAAGACCTTTGGAAATGCATTATGTAACTTCAGTGCTCCTTGCTGGTACTTTCTGCTTGTTAGTGTCAGCAGTGCTGTTGTCACAAATGGTGTGCAGTGTTGAAATACAGCCATTTTCTGCACTGATTCATTGTTGCTTCTTACTGAAAATGCAGGAAATATTTTAAATCCAAAGGCTCAAATCTAAGTTAATTCATGTTAATCCTTGTTGAAACATTGGTCATTACACTGGAACTTCTGTGGTCCTGAGTTTGGCCCAGAAAATAAAATCAAAGGAGCAGAGTGACCTTTTTCTGCTGTTACTGAGGAGCCAGGAGTTAAGTCGGTATGATGTAAAACAAGTCACTATTTCAGCTATTTCTAGCATGCATGGTGTGTATTTATTTTCTGATGATTAAACAAGCAATAAATGCTTTCAGGCAAAAAACACGTATTGGAAATAATTTCTTTTATGTATTATAATTACTTGCCTACTTTGGAGAGTCTCTGTAATACACCCTGGGACAAAATGTAAAAGAGAAAATAATTTTATGAAGATGTATTATTCAGGTATCCCCAGTGTTCAGTCCATTTAAAACTCATAAAATAATTAATAGACTGATGAATTAAATTGATGACACAGAAATAGTCTGTGACCACTTTATATCGCTTTTTCTGACCTCAGCTATACAAGGTCTCTGAAGCAACAGGAATTTTTCTTTCTCTGCGTGTTCCAGGTTGATTATAACTTTTCTAAAATCCTGATTAAAGAAAACTGTCTTATGTATGATTGGATATTTTCACCCAAGATGAAAAATTTATTTTCAGAAAGTGGCCAAACGTTATTTTGTTTCAAAGGACTCTTGCTGTCTGTAGCTTTTTTCCAAAACCTATTGCTTGTCGTTAAGTGTAATTTTGGTTGAAGCCGGTTCATTACATTGAATATGATGTCTGAAAGACTTGTCTGAAGAAGCTGATACTCTTCTTTATGGAAATTACATCCCTGCATAAAATTGTGCAAGAAAAAGCTCATCAGAACTAGTCTAAATACAAGGAGATGTCAGAAAGACCATTTTTGAATCTGGATGTACATTTATAGGCATATGGTCCTTTGCTCTTGCACAAAACTATTTTTTTTTTTATTTTATGCAGTTGAGTTGAAAAGACAAATATCTCAACATATAAGGTTCTGAAATGGCTGCTGTCCTGTTTGAACAGGGCAGTGATCCAAACCTGTTTGAACAGGGCAGTGATCCAAACCATACTGACATATTCACCTCTTCCATTCCGCATCCTCCCTTTTGCTTGCCCCTCCTTGACCCCCTGCAGCCATCGGGCTGCCATGGGCAGTGGCAGTGGCAGCGTTCAGTGAGGTTCAGGTCCACATTTCCCTTACCACCCCTCTGGCTCTGGTAGCAGCCAACTCTGCATCACACCATTGCAATCTGGATGCAGATTTGCGTCACCAAAATACCATGAAGATAATGACACAGAGTAGTTGAATGAAAGATGAGGACATAGAGTTGTTGTTCTGTTGATTATCAGCTTGGTTGTGCCTGTTCTTGGTGGGGGAAGCTCTCCTGTGCTACTCAGCTGAGGATACGGGGGTTGTCTTTTGCAGGAGGGAAGTATTAGGTTGGTAGGATTAGGATTTCCACTTTTCCCTTTGCTTGTCCTTTGGCACAAGATCGTAGCTTTGTTTGTAACACAGCACTGTGGCTTGTCCTTCTGTTTGGTCCGGAGGAGACTGTGAGAGGCAGCAGTACCCTCAGAACGCTTGTGCACTTCTGTCTGCAGAGGTCCTCATTGGGGTTCCTGGCTCAGTGGGATTCCTGGCTTGTAGCTTTTTCATGCTCTGCCTGGAGATGAGTCAGCATCAGAGAGATTTGTGCTGCTGCAAAGATGCTACGCTCAGTAATTCAGGTGGCATCAGAGATTATTTTCCTGCTCCAATTAGTGCCTAAAGCATCTGAGTTGCCTGTATATACTTACTTGAACTGGGCTTCAGGAAGCTCTTGCATGGGCTTTTCTCCACAATTCAGTGGCTTTGTCACCTCCAGTCAGATTTGGAAGAGCCAGGAACCTCAGCCTATGAAATAGTTTTTATCCTTCTTTACCTCACTAAGGGTTGTCTCTCTGCAACTTCTGACCATAGTTCAAGTAGTTCTACCAGGCACTTAATGCCTTGTAGTTTAATTGACTGGAAAATAGTCAGAACTCAGTATTGGCTATTTATTCCTTAAGATGAAAGGCCAAGCACAACCTTCTGCAGGAAACAATTTGAGTATAAAAAGCCAAAAAGGCATGCATGTAGTTCTCTCTGGTTTGAAGTAGACCTCCAAAGGGTCAGGGTAGCAGGCATTACTTGGGTCACACCCTTTGACCTCAGAAATCCTCTGGTTCCTTAAAATCTCCATACTTCAGTACTTTCTTTACAAAGGCCAAGTAAAATCAATAAAAACAGAAAAAAAATCAATCACACTCTTAAAAATATAAAAAAAATCCAAAATAGTTGTACAAAATCAAAAATTCAAGATTAGGTTGAAAGGAAAATATTTTAGCAATCCTGAATATAAATTGGAATCTGCCTTTGAACCTGGAATGTAATAAAAGCCTCTTTAAATTTGCTTGACCAGTGGAGATTCAGGGATCTGTCTAAACATACCAAATTGCAGCATTCTGGCTTTTGTGTCATGATCTCAAAACATGAATTTGTTTGTGTGCATTAAACAAATCCACATATTTTCTTTCCTGATAATTAACATGGCATCAGATAGGTGCAAGATTTTTATAATTTCTTCTGAAGCTCATTTAAGAAATAGAAAAATAAATGTACTGCAAATAGACATGAATCTGCTCCCATAACAGGCAAACACCATCTCATCTCATTCTTCATGGCTTTTTATTGTAGGTGAGGCTGAGTAACTGGATCCAGCTCTGAAATTTGCCCTACTAACTCTATGCTGCCTAACTTGGACTGCTTTATTATGGAAAATAGAAAGGATGGGGTTTTTCTTCCCTTTTCTTTTAACCCTAGGAGGATAAGCCAGTAATCAATAGTAACAGCAGATTGCCTTGAAAGTTTGTTTTTTCAGTGGCTAGGTTTGGTACTTCCATTTTCATCATACAAGAATGGCTTGGGAGATGAAATTTTTGGGTTTTTTTGGACTTAGACATTCAAAATGGTCCCAGACTAGATGGAGAAGACCTGTCAGTTATGTACATGTAGTCCTTGTCAGAAATGCTTAGTGAAACATGGCTGCATGGTTAATTATAGGGACACTTCAAAGTAGGGTGATTTATTTACTTTACTATTCTAGCAGGCATTGAACATCTGGCCACAACAAATGAAGCCCTTTTTAGATAACTGAAGCCGGGAACCCAAATGAAACAACATAATAAATTGATGTCCGCACGTGGAAGTATTTCACAGTAATTTGTGCAGTAGTCTACTCTCAGAATCTCTGCTGGTTAGAGTGACCACAATATACGTACAAGTCTCTTTTCCCAGCCTGTCGCTCAGAGGAGTCAGAGCTCTTCAGTTCTCGGTCTCAAGGTTGTTTATTGTATCTTATCTATAAAAGTTTTTCTCCTGTCCAGCTGAGGTCCACTCAGCAAGACAGTCCAAGGCACTCTGCCTGCCCCTCGGGGTGGTGTTGTCTTTTTATACTAAAAACTACAATGTTTACGATTACTTTCCAATACCTATCATCTGTGTTAGACAGTGAGCTTCTACTCTAAACCAGTCTAGAAGTGCCAACATCACCCAGAAGATGGAGGCTAGGAAGAAAGAGAAAGGCTGGGCACACCCAGATTCCTCCGTCTTGCCCCCTGAATCCCCATTCTAAAAACCCCAAAATCGCCCTGTGATAAATTCACTATCATTCTACTTTATCTGTTGTGGCTTGTAATCCTTCATATAAAGGTTGGTAATTGTTTTTTCCAAGGGCTAAATCAAAGGCACGGGGGTCTTGGGCTCTGTGCCAAGGTCTCTGAGCCCCCTGGGCCGGGTCTCGAGCCCTCCAGGGCAGCTAGAGGAATTTCCTGGGTTCCCACAGTCTACAACTCTTAAGGCAAAGCAGTAGTACTTAGTGATGGAGATTGCAAATACCCTCTACTTCTGAAGTTTGGGAAGGAGAGTAACTCCTCTGGTAACCTCCATGTTTGTGGTGTTAAGTACTTTATAATTGTTCCATTTTTTGTGCAGATATGATCTTCTGGCTACCAATTCAATTCGTAGCTGGAAGTGGTCCTTATATTTTATCTTTTTGTTTCCTGTTGTTCACTGGGATTGGTTTGGCCTCTAGTGACTAAGGACTTCTCTCCTTCGTTTTTCTACATTGCAGGCCATGTGTCATGCCAAGTTTCTGAGATCTTTTGCTTTCATCTGGCTAAACTACAACCTTCTTCTGGCCCTATGCATTTTTCACATGCTCCCAGGCCCTGCAAGTTCTTGTCTTCCAGTATGAGTCAGTTTTTCTGAACCGGAACAAGACATGACATTTTGTTATAAGTCAATTATCCAATAGTTTTAACCTGTTGATTTAACTTCCCAGGTGGCCAGCTCTTTAATAAGGACAGTTTTTTAATAGGCCTATATGAGCCTTCAGTATTCATCTAAGTTATAATCTTGACAACATCTGAAAGTAGGCTAATAATCAAATTCACTGAGCCAGAATACCCACAGCTATTAGTTTGTAAAATAATGTCCCTGAGAGGTTATTCTGCTTGACCCACTTTCTAAACTGGATTCTACACCTGATGATTTCTCATGGATAAAGAAATTTGGGGATTTTTACTTGTTTGATGCTGAGTGCCGTGGTCCCGGGCAACACTGGGAAAGAAAAGTAATATTTTGTTTGGCTTGACTCCCTAGTTTGTGTCTCTGGAGTTTCTGCTAGAGGAGTTTTTCTGGGATACTTGAAGATCATTGTTCTGGTTCTTGAATACATGATTGGCAGCATTCTACTATTCTTGTTTCTTTTTGTTTCAAATTCAGTAGGCTTTTTTCAAAACATTTACTGGTATTTTTCATGAGCCTTTTCCTTTCAGTGTGTGTTTTGTGCTTGCTGTGGTCTGCCCCACTTCAAAGATGGCTGGTTTGCCTCTATTAGGCTAATAGGGGAAGAAGGGCTTTTCTAAGAGGATTCAGTCCAGCTTTGTTTGCATCTAATCAACTTAAGAGTTTGAATCAGGATGGCTGGGAACATTCACGCCTGAAACCATTGCATCTTATTAAAACATTTAACTGGGACGTGTCATGTGGGAGCCTGGTCCACATCGGTGGATCTCCAAAGGGAAGCCTATCATGTCTACACTCCTTAGAGTGAACTGGGATGAATTCTGGCCTTAACAGCTCATGAAGGGTTGTGACCTGCACATGGTATTGCAGTTGTGCAGGGCAGTGTCACTGCACTGTCTTCCATGAAGACAAGCTTCTTCATGGTGTTATTCCAAGCCAAGGCAACAGGAAAAGACTGAGCGTGTTGATAAGTGATGGCTGATAAGGAATGCTGTAGGCACAGTAGAATTGAAGTGGAAAACACAGCAGTGTTTGTGAGGGAATTTCTCCCTCCTTTGTCTTGTAGGAAAAGCTGGGTATCTTCATGGCTGCTACTTCACAGTAGCAGATAAACACTATTCAGCACTGCAGTGAGCATCTCCTGCTGGAAGCCTTGGACAGCACGAGCTGTGTTTGACCTCTGTGTGCAGCTGTGGTGTCACGTAGAGGATAAGGCTGAGCTTGATTTTTTGAAGCTTCTCAGATTTTTGTAGTTTATTTTCACAATAAAGCCTTTTTTTAAAAAATTGTTTTTAAAATTGCCACTGACCAAACTAATTTGAGTTTACCTAGGTGACTGAAAAGGTAATCCCAAAAGCCTTCAAAGCTTTATTTCTGCATTTTCTCAGGTACCTGCTGCGGGAAGGGGCAGAACAAGAAAGCGCCATGTCTTCAGTCTCAGCTTACTACAATGGGAAGACCGTACTTATCACAGGAGCTACAGGTTTCATGGGCAAAGTACTGGTGGAAAAACTTTTGCGCTCCAGCCCTGAAGTAAAAGCAGTTTATATTCTTGTCAGGCCAAAGGCTGGACAGTCAATGCAAGAGAGAGTGGCCAACATGTTGAAATGTAAGGTAAGTTCATATGGTTTATTCTGGAATCTAATCTGAAATCCATTTAGCTGGGTGAAGCAAAGGGCTTCTGTTTTACTCAGTTCATGAGGAGCAAAATGCTGACTTCTGCTGTAACAGTTGTGTATTTTTCCTGTGTTTAAAACAGACAGCCAAAAGAATTGTACATGAATAAACCTGTATATGTCTGATTTTGATGGCTGCCACAGCATTTTACACTGTAACAATGTAATCTTTTTATTTCCTGTTTTGTGTGGCCTCCACCTGTGTGTCTTGATCCTGTTTAGTTTGCCATCCCAGTGAAAAAATCTATAGTGACAAGAAGGATGTCAAAGCCCTTTGCTGTATTTAATGTAAACATTTGTAAGGAGACACTGACTTGGCCTGAGGCTCTCAAGATCCTCTGGATCTTAAGCCAGTGGTGAGGTTGTGAACTTGCTCAGAACTCCTCCAGCTATGATAAATGCCAGAGTTCAAGCTCATGCCTAATGCTGGTGTGAATTTGTACATAGCTGATGTGAAATGAGAGGAAGGGACAGATCCGGCCCTAGCAGGCAAGGAATTACTAGGAATTAACCTGAGAAATGTCAGCATATCTTTATGGAGTATTGGTGTAAATGTTTGAACAAGTCTTGACTGGAAGAATCCTTTTCCTTCTGCAGAAGTTAGAAGTAAAATAAGTGACTTTGAGCCAAGTAGGTCTGGCAGAAGACATGTTTTTTCCTTTTAATGTTTTGAGGCATTAGGCTAGGAAAACCTTACGTATTTCCAAGAACAGAGTTAGTTTGGTTTTTGGTGTGTTTTTAACAGAGGGTAGATTGTTTTCATATTCAGGAAAATTTGTGTGTAATGTAAAAGGAAGCAGTCACATTAGTTGCTTTTTGCAAGTCTGTCATAGAATGATTTAGGTTGGAAAAGATCCTCAAGGTCTTTGAGTCCAACCCTTAACCTCACACTGCCAAGTCCACCCCCAGCTTTCATCACAATGGATGATGTGAAAAAATCCCAAGTGTGGTGTGGTTTTGCCTTTTGTGTTTTAAAACACTTGAGGAAATTATAAACCTAGGTATTTATCAAGACTTCTGTAAGGGCTATTTGCATTTTATGTATAAATGCTGCTGGCTTATCTTTTCAGATGGGCAGCAGAACTTGGAGGTATTATTAGCTCTAGGTGGGGTTCCCTAGTAGCTGTTTTATTGTTGCAGCTGTATTAGATGTACCTATTTTTCTTCCTAGCATGTTTCAGCAGTTTTAGACTTGCCAACAGCAAACAGGACATGATAACCTCTGCTTGAACCTTTGGCAGCCTGCTCCAGTGTGTTTCAAATGAAGAAAAGAGCTTTGAGTTAGGCTGCTGCAGCCTTGGGAAGAAAAAAAGCTTTCACAAGTCATCCAGGTACTCTTAGGAAGAAGGTGTCTTTCTGATGCTGATCATTTTAAAATTACTTTTTAATTACATTTTAAAAACCCTTGCCTAAGGCAGAAACCCTGCTCCTCAAAGGTGTTTGTCATGTACAAATGTTGACACCCTTGGAGATTTTTTTTTTCTAAAAATGAAACTGTTAATTCCACTAGATGTTAATTTAATGACAAACAAAGACGGCAGGAAGTATTATTCTTAATGTTTTTGCAGGTCTTTTCTAGTTGCTCACAATCTAGAGACTGCCCTTTCTTTTACTGTTCTGGTTTGCATGCTCCAGTTCAGGAAATCCCTGAGGTTTATAACAAATAAAAATGCAGCAAAACTTTGTTCCAAGTTTTCAGACGACATTTGCATGTGAAATTTCTGTTATGATCTCTGATGAGATCTATTGGACTAAGTACAGGAAGCTTCAGAATAAAACCCTTTCTCTTTATTTATGTGTGCTATTTACGTGTACCTTTATAATTTCTAAACTCTAGTGAATAATTACTCCTTTTCCCCACAAACTACTGATTTAATGCAGAATAGTATTTGTATTTGAGTTTAGGAGAGCATACTTTATTTCTTCTCTACTGCCCCATGACACATTCCTTTTGCAAGTAACTCCTTCTTGTACATTTAGCTTTGACTAAGTATTGGCTTCTGGATTTTCTTGTTTGCACATCCGGAAAGTAAGCATTCCAAGAACCAAATGAAGAGAGAAATACAGGTTGCCAACTTCTAAATATTCTAAGCAAAGAGATAAAATGGGTATTTGGGATGAAGTAAGATCAGAGTGAAGCAGATTGGTTAAAATTAGTTGCATAATGTTTAAGTTCTTCAGGAAATGTCCTCTGGGGATGCCTGATTTTTGGTAGTACTTAAAAATATTTTGAAAGAACTTGCCTAGAATTTTGATCCCTTTTCATATATCTCTGTGAAATTTGTGTGGGTTTTATTATTACATCTACAGTGGTTAGAACACTGAGGTGTCACATTTTTGTCCTGTCTTCTTCACAGTGTGTACATGTAAATCTGCTGGAAGATGACTCCTGTTAAATAGAAGAGAAGCTGTGGGTTACAAAAGGGTGTTACAGTGTGATCGGGCAAAATAACTTAGTTTGTGCTTTTCAGCAGTTGGTTACTTAGAATTTTTCAACTTCTGAATCTAACATGGAAAGTAAAATACAGAAAATAGTTTGGGCATCAGAATTCTTTGACTGCATTCTGTAGCTGAATAGACATTGAAATTTAATATAAGGCTGCTTTCCTTAGTAAAATTAGTTTTACATGCAGGTGCATTAGTGCATTAATAGTCAATGTATAATGAACAGATACTCAATTATCTCACCATCAAATCCAAAACAAGCATGGTGTCCTTGCCTGTTTATGAAAGGAGATGTTCTGTTTTTCAGCAGCAAGTCCCTAAGGGAATCAAGCTTAATGAAATGCCATGTCTGTCTTGCACAGAACACAGCTGTTCCACAAAAAGCCCCGGATTTTAGTATGGGCTGCTGCCTGGATGTGGCCAGAGATGTGGATCGTCAGGCAAAGGTTGACAGGGCTGTGTAATTGTTAGTTGATGGGAGAGATGTCTTTATCAGAGGTAGGGAATTGCTTCAAGGAGCATTTTTTGCTGTCTGATCCCTCTGTGCACAGAAATAGGCAGGAATGCGTGAAGGGGTTGTCTTGGATTCCCTGGAGAGAAGTTACTGGGCTAATGCTGAGTCACTGATTGTAGCTTTCCCGTTGTCCCTGGGAGAGCAGAACATTTTCCATGCCCTGCATGCAGTGAGCCAAGGGTGCTTGCTGCTGCCAGGCTGTTTCTCAGATATATTTGTTCAGTATTCCTAATTAGAAAGATCAGACAAAGTAGGGAGTGGAAAAGGCTCTTATTAATGTCTCTGATAATTCAGAGAGAAAATGGGGAGGCTGTGAATGAGGCTGCTGAAAATGGGAATTGGGTGTGACTGTAAAATGCTGCTGCTTTTTCCCGTTGTCCAGCCACAGTCAACCCTTCTAGTTAAAGTGGATGCTACAGACAGACCTTCTCTTCCCTGTAAAGCTTTGTCTGGAGCTGCACATTGAGATGGGCAATGCTCTCAGAGACCTTTGTCTATTCAGTATTTCCTTGTGAAATGTGCTGTGTTTATCAGTAAATATCCAGCAAGACCCTGTAAATTTCAGCAGATCATTCCAGAAATATCTTTCCCTACTTCCTATGACTTCACCCCCTCACTCATCACCATAAACAATAAAGGCACTCCATTCCAAACCGGTGCAGTGTCACTCCATCTGGAACGGCATCCCTGAAATTTGCTGTGACCACTGTAGAGGGACTTGTACTTGGATCAGGTTAGTGAAGTTTTTAAGTTGATGGAACACGGTGGTGCTAGGTCATAGGCTGGACTCAGTGATCTCAGAGATCTTTTCCAACCTAACTGATTCTCTGATTCTGTACACGCCCTATCCGTTGAAGTGTTCAAGGCCAGGACTGAAATAATATTTTTTTTTATCTTTGAGTGTTTGCAGAACCAATGAGTTGTAGAATCATAGAGTCATATAGAATCAGTTAGTTATCTTGGCAAAAAAACTCTTACCATCAGCCTAGCTGTTAACCCAGAACTGCCAAGTCCACCACTAAACAATACTTCTAAGCATCACATCTTCACATCTTTTAAATCCCTATAGGAATGGTGACTTAACCACTCCCAGCCTGTTTCAATGCTTGATAACCCTTTGGTGAAAAATTTTTTCCTGATATCCAATCTAACCCTTCCCTGATACAACTCGAGACCGTTGCCTTTCATTCTATCACTTATTACCTGGGAGAAAAGACTGGCCACTACTTTGTTAAAACCTCCTTTCAGGTAGTTGTAGAGAGCCATGAGGTGCCCCCTGAGCCTTCTTTTTTCCAGGCTAAACAAACCCAGCTCTCTAAGCCACTCCTCTTAAGACTTGTGCTCTTCCCAAAGGCATCTCTGCAAGAAGCTGTCCCCCTTATATTGCATAGCTTCTCCTTGTACTCCCGCATGACTCTCTCCCTAAAACATCAGTCTCTGATCACTTAGAGATGCAGTTCTGGGGTGTTATCAGCATGGTTCCTCTGATCTGGCCCCTTAAAAACAGAACTTGGAGTACTGGAAGCTCTAGAAAGGATTATGACCTAATGGTGTCATACATTGTCTTTTATTAAAAGAAACAATGCTGGTGAAACCCAGGCAAGCCTTGGGAATGCCATTTGTCTCCAGGTCACAAGCTCTGCCAGATAGTACAGAATTCAAACCTGTTTTATTGCTGTCAAGGAGAGGTCACAGTGTAATGCTCCATCTTTGCAAACTGTCTTCAGTCCTTCTGTTCTTGCAGGTATTCACAGTAGTAAAGTCAATTCTTTTAAAACAGACTGCAGTTTTCAGTTTCCTCCAGTTGTACAAAGATACACAGTAAATCACCAAGGAATTAAGAATGTTTCAACGACATAAGATTCTAAATGAAAAACAAGAGCACAGTATGATATGAAATTGTAGGAATTAGGTGGATTATTCTGAAATTAGTAATTCATTAAGAGCAAAAATGCTTCTCAATTAATTTCAAGTGTGTTCATCATTCTGTGAAGAAAAATGTTTTGGTGTCAAAACCTGACACGTCAATTCCCCTGGAAAGAGAAACCCAGCATGAATCAGGGTAGTCCAACATCAACCAGGGGTCACCTGCCTGGCAGCAGCTGCCAGCTCAGCAGAGTCTTGATTCTCACAAGGTGTGCGTACAGAAAATGTGCCTTGTATGAAGGGTAAAGCAAGATCATTTTGTACAGCTCAGCTTTCTCTGTGCCTGCTTGCTCAGCTGTAAAAGCAAGGGGGTTAATGGTTTCTGTCTTCATGTCATTCTGCACACATACCCACCACCTGCAGAGCAATCTGTACAAGCTGCCCCTCACTTTTATCTTTACTTGGTTTCATGCAGCTTTTTTGTGGCCTGGACTGGCATCATGATGAATCAGTCAGATTTCAGAAGGGGATTTTTGTTTGTCTGGGTTTTTTTCCCCTTAAAATCACTTTGTGATGTCAAGTAGATGGTGATCTAAACAGCAACACCTCCAGAAGAGAATACAGAGCCTCAAATAGAAGCATTCCAGAAAAATCCCTAGCCGACTGTATGCTGACACATGTGATGCTCATGCAGTAAACTTTAAAAAAAGCTGAAAAGAAAGGAGAATTTTCTCAGTTTCACATAACATATCTGACAAGAGACATGCATATGTTTAAATATTAATATTCAGTTATTCTGCTAAATCTGTAAAGATACGGTGG
Source organism: Haemorhous mexicanus (assembly GCF_027477595.1). Classification (NCBI taxonomy): domain Eukaryota; kingdom Metazoa; phylum Chordata; class Aves; order Passeriformes; family Fringillidae; genus Haemorhous; species Haemorhous mexicanus. The sequence goes on along the minus strand of NC_082345.1, from coordinate 18,935,399 downwards.
TTAATAGTATGCTGCTGTCTGACAACTCTTATGGTCAGAGACTCATATGGTCCAAGAAATGTTACAGACAAGCTTTTATGCAGCCAGCACAAAAGCACTGTGCTCTGCAGCCCAGTTAACACCTACACATTTATATAGACACAAATGCACACATATGCATAAGGGCACTGTCTTTCAAGCTAGCTATTTTTGTTTTATTTAGTGGTGGGTATCCCAAGGGATTTGTGTGTTAGTGAAGATTCTGCAGTGAAGATTCCACCAGCTCATAAATGACAAAATACAAGTTCAGCCCTTGAAGCAAATGAGCATGCAGTACTATCAACAATAAGATTTTCTCTTGCCAGAAACAGTGTAGAGGTTGCAGTTAAGCTGCATTTCCTGCCATCTGTAAAATGAAATGCATTTTAGGTGCTCCATAAGCAGTGATATTTTGAGACACAGCCTGTAACTTTGCAATAATTTTTCTTCAATGTACAAGGGCGTCATACAGAAGAAAGAGGGACTCTCGTAAGGAAGTTAGCAAACTACATTGCAGTTGAGTCACAGCTTTAAAGGATTTTCATAACATTACTTGAATTTGCATTTCTGCCTGTGTATTTTCAGGTTTGCAGCCAAGGCCCAGTTCCTGGAATCAGTGGAATTTCTCTTGGTAACTTCATTTAGCTTTGGTTGAATGTCTCCTGAAAGGTAGATTTCAAAGAGGTGATGGGCCCACATAAGTAGTTTACAAGCCATCCTTTTAATTCTGTGTCATTCTGGTGATTTTCTTTTTGTTCTGGATAATTACATATATGAGTTTGATTTCCCTGCCAGTATCTCAACTTCAGATGATAGCATCTTAAACACAGGGAAAAGTGTTTGATACTGAAGTTCATCATTCTTCTAAATCTGAGAAACCAATACTGTCTGCTTCTAGCCTTGGAGCATAAGCAAGCTAGACAGTTTCTGGGTTTGCAAGCTACTAAGCCCAAGAAGTAATTGTTTTATTGGTAGTGCTGACCATCCGCCTTTATTGGTACTGCTCTCATCCACCTCTTTTCCCGTGTGACTGCCTCTGAACTCAGCCCTGTGTGTCAAGTTGGAGATGGAAGTAGTATCCTAATGTTAGAATTTTTTTCATATGACTAAAGGGAAGCTTTAGATTCTCTAATGCACAAAATTTACTTTTAGCCAATCATCTTTCCAAGTGTCCTTGTCAGGAGAAAACTTCTAGCATCACCACTATTGCTGTCCACATAGCCTAAAGGAAAAAGTCAAGAAAGTGGGGGAGTGTGCTGAGAGGGATGGAGGAGTTCAGCTTGGCATTTTCAAAGAGGAAGGGAAAAGAGCGAAGAGTATTGAAGAGAAAAGCTCTCCTTTGCAGGCTTGAGAGTTTTACATCAGTAGCAGAAATAAGAGCAGTTTCCCAGCAGCTTTTGCTGGCAGCAAGGCCACGGAGCAACATCATTAGAGAGGTCCTGTTGGGCATCCTTTGTAAGCTGCTGATTTCTCCTGGATCCTGATTTTGCTCAGGCACACAGGAGAGCTGAGCTTTTAGGCAGCTGCACAGCATGCCTTATGTTCACAGTTTTGCCAAGTGACCCGTTCACCAGCAAGGCCTTCAGCAAACATGTTTTTAAACAATGTTTGTCATTTTGCTGGAGGCTGAGACTTGGCTCTTGATGTGGGCGAGTTCACACAAATTCTTTTTTGGACTGTTGCACTTCAGAACCACTGTGGGCACCAGCGAATCTGCTCGTGTACTGCAGCTCATCTGTCGACGTGGGTTCTCTGCTTGGCATAGGAGCTAAATGAGGGCATCTGACCTCAGACACCTTCTGAGGGCCTGAAAATCATAGCTAAGAACACAGGCTCATCTTCTTCAGGAGTGGGTTGGCAATGGAGCCATCAGTCAGCACCCAAAGAGCAGAACTGGCTCTTCACAATGTAAAGTTAACTCAAATTAACTTAAATTTTATCCTTTGTGTCTGATTTTATTCCATTCTATCCTCAGCTGTTTCTTCCATAATTTTTTTTTAAGAAAGCTGTTCTGTTTTCCTAAATTGTATTCTGGCTTTCCTTACCAGTATTTTTTTCTTCTGTAGCAGCAGACTGTGACTGAATAATGAAACCTAGGACCAGTTTTTTCAGAAGACGCTATGTAGTGGGTTGAGTGAGACACCCTGCAAAGAAATAAATTTTGTTGTCAACAAAACATAGCAGTTTAAGAAGAAATCCTAAAGAGAGTGGGGCAGAATCTTTAAACTCCTGTTTTTACTTCCCTTTCAAAACCTGATCCCTGGCCAGTGCACTGATAAACAAGTTGTTGAAATACTGGGGAGAAGTGAGGGGAGTACTCTGATTGTTTGGGCCTCCGAGAGAGCTCTTGTTTGTGACACAGGGGTGCATCTTGATACTCACAATCCAGAGCTTTTGATGTTCTGGATGTCCCACAATTGATCCTAAAATCCGTCTTCCAGAGGAACACATAGCTTAAAAGTTGTCTGGAGGTCACCTTTGACTGCAGTTTACTCTGACAAATCCAACCTACTGTTTTTATTACATTTACCAGAGCCATAAGACCTGCCAAATATATTAGGGAGATTGCTTTAAAAAACTCTGAGGTTCTGACTCGCATCCTTGCATGCATAAATCAAAATGTCTGAATTGTGCCAAGGAACCCAAGCCTGAAAACTGGGCTTTGGTAATTTTCTGGAGGTTTGTATTAGGCCTTTTGTTTTCTTTTAAGGTGGCTGGTAGTGAGAGTATTATTAGTGTTGTAAATTAATTTTGCTTCTTGAAACGAAACAGCTCTTCCATTTGTAGTTGAATGTGAATGATGGTGTGACTGTAAACAGCACAAACTGACTGCAGCCAGACTCCCAGAATGAGCTGGTCTGACTCTGCAAAGGGAAACCCTATTAATTCTGGGAACAGGGATGATTCACTGCTGCACTCTGGACTGTGGAGGTGGTTGTCCAGAGCCTGCTGCTCTGGCCTGAGTTGTGTTTGATTTTGAGTTGGTGAAGGGAAAGGGTTACTAGTCTAGCTAAATATTTTTAAAATCGAGGCATGCTTTATTCACTCTGTTGAAAATTATTACTAGACAGGTTTTTGACCCTACATATGTTCAGTTACTATAAGCTTTCACTTATTTTCTTTGAAGAAGGTCGGTGTGTCTTTAGTGGTGCATCAGTCTTGTGCTTATCCTAAATTCAAGGGGATTGTGTTGAAGTGGGTGCCACTGAAGAGTTAATAGAAACTTGCCTTGTGTTATTACAATCTGAATTGGGTGAGTTTTGCCAAGTGTTGTGGCTTATTATTTATATGATTTAGATGAGAGAGAAAACTTAGAGTTATCTCCTCATACATGAAACTTTGGGATAGTCAGTGTCTGATTGCATCAAGATTTAAAAGCAGGGACTGTGCGTGGGATGTCTGGATGGGACTTCTGGGCACTGATGCAGTAGAAATGGCAAATATGAATAACAAAAGCAAGCACTGACTGTGGGTTGTTTAAAAACCGAACAAACCTTTGATACTAAATCTGTGTGTACTTTTGATCTCCATTCTTTTGTGTCGTCTTCTCATCTTTCTTGTCTATTCTGCCAGTTGTCTCCTTGTGTTGCCATCTCATCCTAAAAGTGGGATTTCATAGCTTAGTTTAGGAACAAGGGTCTGTTACGTTGGTTTTGTATCTGCCAAACACTAAAATGTGTTTTCAAGCCTTCAATCTACTGCTGAGCTCAGCAAAACAGGAGCCTGGATCTGGCTCCAAGCTGGGCATTACTGGGATTACAATTGTGTATAATACTATGAGTACTTCATCTGTATAATAAAATGTTTACAATGAGCAGTCAGTACCTTCCTAGTTGGGAGGGGAAAAAAATGCCTCCCATATGTTTTTCTGGCAAAGAAAATATGGGTAAGGGCAAGCAAAATGGACTTTTTTCTTGAATTACCTTGACTGCTTTGGTAGAGCTGTAACCCCAGGGCCCTAAAAAGAGGGGGAAGAAATCCCCAAACCCCAAAATACTCTTCTAAAGTAAAAATTTACTTTTTTAACTACTTCAGTTTTTTATTTTTATAATTGCAGAACTAGAGCTCTAAATTACAGTAAAAATTTCTAGTCAGTGGCCAGTTTTTTCCACGACATTGAAAATTTCCCCTTTGGATGAAGCAAGAATAAGTTATTTAGATTCTCTTTTTTTTTAATGAATACATCTTGAAAAGTTAGGGTGTCCCAAGAGCTCTGTACTTGTCTGAAGTTTATATTAATATTTTATTTATTAAAGATGTATCAAAATCTGCTAAGACACACACACTGTAAGTATGGGTAATTACACCTCCACTCAAAAGTTTCATGATACTTTCTGTAACAGCTCTCAGTCTGACCTCTTTAAACCTTTTTTAGAAGTACCTCACTCATTATTCAAGATCTTCAGGTATAAAGCAGTCTGTGAGAATGCATCAGTAGGGACACAGGAGGGTAAGAAAGGGGTTTATCATTCTTCAAGTGATAAGCTCATGTTTCAGAAGACCAAGTGAATACAATTGTGCTGCTTCTAGCATTGTATGTGTGCCCACACCCAAGGAATTAAGCACCTGAAGTATCCACCCACGGATAATTTCAGCAGTGGGAAGGGCATTTCCATACAAAGCGTGACAAAATTCTCAGTGGTGGAGGAGGGAAAAACATTTTAATCGCTAGATTTCTGCTTGGGGAGGTTGCTTGCAGAAAGGAATAACCTGTTCAGAAAGCTGATGTGCTCCTTACTGTTCTGTATCCATGCCTAGAGGCACGCTGTCTCCCTGATGGTTGACTCCTCCTTGGATGTGGGCAGTTCCCAAGCTGCTGCCCTTGCTTTGATCTCTAGGAAGCTGACTTGACGAGAACTATGTGTGTGGATATGTTTTGCAGGAAATTTCTTTGCCAGGGGGGTAAAGAGAGCATGAAGAACTATGTATTCCAATACCTTTAGGATTTCTACATTCTAGAGAACACTAATGGCTGGAAAAAAAAAAAGGGCAAATGCTTCACTTTTTGTCAGAAGGGGCAAGATGGTCAGTTCAGGTAGCTGCAGACCAGGCAGCTTCACTCTTGTCCCTGAAAAAGGAAATCATGTTGTGAATTTTCTTTACACCTTTCTGGGTACATGAAGGAAACGAAGATGACTTGAAGGTCAGCATAGATTTGGAAAAGAGGTGACCTAATTACAGCCTTCTAGTACCTGAAGGGAGCCTGCAAGAAAGATGGAGGGACTCTATTGCCAAGGACCTGGAGTGACAGGACAAGGGGGAATGGTTTCAAACTGCAACAGAATAGGTTTAGATTGGATATTGGAAAGAAATTCTTCCCTTTTAGGGTAATGTGCCCCTGGCACAGAAAGTTCAGAGAAGCTGTGGCTGCCCCTGGATCCCTGATCTTTAAAGTCACTTCCAGCCTAAACCCTTCCATGATTTTATGATTTACCCTTGGTACACTTAGCTGGACCAGTCGGTCCTGGTATGAAATGACTGAAATGACTGAATCTGTTCATGAAGGGAAAGCCATGGGCATCATTTACCTGGTCAATGGCAAAGCTTTCAGCATTGTCTCCATCAGATATAAGGATGTTACAGTCAAGGTGGGGAAAAGAAACCTGGCTGGACATTCAGACTGCAAGGGTTTAATGGTTCATGCTTTGCCTGGAGGTCACTTATAAGCAGAATTCCCTAAGAATTTGTCTGGGAACTTACTTTGTCTAGTACCTTAAAAAAGGAAAAAAATCTCCAGGTTGTAGTGCATTCTTTATGCCACAGGCTCTGCTGGTAACTGGCAGTGCTGTCAGAAGTCATATCTAACTTAGGAAGCTAGAGAAGGGAAACAGGATCTGGATCTCTGAGCTCCTGAGTGCTGGTAGCTTTCTTAGTCTTTTTATACATCCTTTGGCTTTTACTGTTCTGCCTCTGCTGGGCTGTGTTCATTACAAGGAAGTTTCTGTGTTCCAGAGATCACTCCCTAAACAAACCTTAGTGAGATAAGTTCTTCCAGCTGCTTCAGCATGTCCTGGCGGGGTGTTTTAAGTCACAGGAATTACTGCACTTGGAGATAGTGAAGCAAGTGAGTGGCTGACAGCAAAGGGATTAAAACAGAGGCAGTGCCATTAACAGCACTTAATATTCATGTTCACAGTCCCTAGTCTTCATGAGGGATTTCAACCACCCAGGGGGCAGGTTAAGAAGGACATAGCCCTTCCAGTGCCTAAAGGAGGCCCATGAAAAAGCTGAAAAAGGTCTCGAGAAGATATGAGATACATCAAAACTTTATATTCTTCCTTCAGGACAACTGTTTAAATATCTAGATTATTCAGTTACCCCTTCTGTTAAATAAATGAAAATTGTTTTCCCTCTTTTAATGTGGAATAAACCAGATGTGCAGCTTACAGATGAAGTGTGTCAGAAGCTCCTACAAAATTTGCAGTGAGTTCCCATTTCAACAAATGTGTTTTAAATAAAATACCTACTTAGGCATTTTCCTGGAGCAAGGTTTATTTGACCTGTATCAGCAGAAAGCAAGCAAGGAACTTCTGTCTCATGAGTCCTGATTTTTTTTAATCCGAAAACCTGTAAGAGCAGGGTTCGTCTTCCCTAGCTAGAATACTAAGCTGTGAAATCTATTCCCATGCTGTGGGTAGAAGTTCTAACACAGCCACAGAATTCCACATTGTGCTGCCAGAGATGTGTTTGGGAGCTCATTCATGTGACTGCTTGTTCAAATATGCTCTTGCTAGCTGATTTCTCTACCAAACTTCATGCCCAAGGTGCAACTCAGCTTTCCAGGTACACTATCCAAGTTACCCAATTTTTTAAGAACATGGAGGTGGGGCTTGTAACTTCTTCTTATAAAATGTCATTGTTACTTGACTACTTCCCATGTCACAGTCTCTCCACATATGTGGTATTGGGAAAGTGATGCATCTTTTTGAGAGGTAAGGCCTAAACATGCCTTCTCTGAGACATCCAAAGGTTCCCTCTGTGAAAATAGAGTTTGCTATTTTGTAGGTGTCAAGGTAGTAGAAAGGCTGAGATAGGTTTGGGGTTTTTTGTTTGGTTGGTTTGTTCAGGGCATTTTGTTTGGCTGGTTTGTTTTAGCGGGTATGGGTTTGTTTGTTTGGTTTTATTTTCCAGAAAGGGCAGAGAAGAATAAATAAATATACACAAAACTATTAATGTCATAATAAGTGTGTTGAAATGTAGAAGTAGCTTGCAAACGAAACCTACAGGTAAGAATTGTAGGTAAGAATTTGGAGCAGGAGGTATAACATCACTGGGAGTTATGCAGAAAGATAAGCAGGGAAAATACAGACTTGCTCAAAAGACTGAGAGATAAGACTTTTTCTTCTCCATCCTTTTAGATTCATCCATCTCCTTCATGTTGTCACTGTACAGGTTCCTCAAGGATGGGATTTTCTCTGCATGGGGCTCTTGCTTTGTCCAATGAAGAAAGGACAATCAGATTCTGATTTCTGTCTTTCCACCAATTTAAAATTTTAGTCCTTACTATTTCATATCAATTAGCAAAATAAATTAATAAATTACCATCATTTTTATATCTGTGTAGAATAAATAGAAGATTTTAATCACTTCATGAACACCTGCCAAAATATTGCTTTAGCATCTCTTCCTAGCATCCAATACATACTTCTTTAAATCTAATCTTTTTAAAGGATTTACACTAAGAAAGAATGCACAAGAGATCAAGGCATGGAATTTGGGGGGATTCTTGTATGTGAACGCTTATATGTGCTAAAAATTCATTGTTGCATGTAGCTATGAGTCTCGTTCTAATATTTTTAACCCATTTAACCTTATCCTTTAAAAGATTGTTGTCTCCACAAATCCTGAGTACTGATTTTGATTGTTTCTGTTTCATGGTGAGAAGAAATACAGACTGATCAAAGACAATAGGCTGGGTTCTGTTGGGATGTCCAAAGGGCATCAGGATTCTGTACTGCAGCCTGAACAGGAAACGAATACAGAATAAATCAAGTTTGCTGCAATTCAGAATTGTTAATGTAGTGCCTGTATGATTTTGATGGAGTTATATCAATGGAGAGTCTTTGAGCCTTTAGGGAATGGTAATTAGATTCTTCCCTATCAGATTTTTTATGTGCACAGTACCTTGAGTGAGAGGATGGTAACCATCCTTAGCAGCATGGAGGCCTTGAGCTTCCATAGGGCATGGAAGCAGTAAAAAATTTTGTCATCCTTCCAAAATTCTGCCCTTCCGCCCTTCCTTTTGAAGCTTGGAAGATGATCATTCTTTCTGCCCTTCCTCTGTCTTCCATTTGGAAATGGAAATTCTTCTGTTTCTTTCTGACAGACAGGATTTGCTGCCTTGGGACCTAGTGGCCCATTTCCCCACTTTCCACTAACCCCAGAAATCTCCAGGGAAGATTTTGGTCAGAACATTGCCCAATCAGCAGCAATTGTAGCTGCATCTTTTCCAAGTCGGCTCTGCCCCAAATCCAATGTGCAGCTCTACTGCTCATATCTGTTAAATGATCTGCAGATCCTTGAGCCATGATCTGCTCAGTCCCATCTTCACATCATGGGATGGTTTGGTTTGGAAGAGCCTTCAAGCTCATCTCATTCCAACCCTCTGCCATGCTGAGATGCCTTTCACTAAACCAGGTGATCTTAAAGGCCATCTCCCTTTAGGAAGCAAAGTTTTTTATTCCATACCGCTCTGTATATCTTTGCTGCCTCTCAGCATAATACAAGCCTCTTTTTCCTGAGTGTCTGTCCTTTTCCCAACTGGGATTAACTATTTATTCTCCTTTTCTTTTCATAGCTGAAGTGCACTGCAGGAATATTAGCCATGCAGCCCATGGATACCAACCAGGAAAATGCTCTGTGGTTTGGGATTTGTCCAGCTGGGAAGACTTCCCAACAGAACTTCCCCAAATCAGTGTCTTGACATGCTGAGCTAACCCCACATCTGGTTGTATCTTACTGAAGTGGCTTAGTGGGGATATCTCCATGTGTCTCCATGATGAGAAGTCGTAGTCATAAAGATATTGATCAGTTATTGAGTTGTTTGATGGAGACAGTTCTCAGTTTTTACATCAGGCAGCTGATGTGTTTCAAAGGTTATCGTTTTACTGGGAGCCTCAAAAGGGAAGGTGTTGGCCTCAGATTGTTACCTAATCAAATAGGAATGTATGTAATGTTTATTGCTATAAAATATTAACCATAAATAAACAGTGGAATTTGTTGATGGACATACTCCATCTCCTGAGGTACACTGCAAATATGTTCACATCCTTGGACAGAAGGTGTGTCGTGCTGAGAATGGATATGCATAAAATAAATTAACCTTTGCAATGTTCACTATCAACTAGGGGAATTTTGCTGCAGGCTTTAAGTGAAATGACGGCTTTTTATTTCTCCAACAATTTCAGTGTTGATTAGTACCAAAAAATTGTACTTCTCTTGTGCTACCCACAGTTTTTTCATAATGATGTATTATCTTCAGGTAGTTTAGCTGAGGAGAGAAAGGTGAGCCCTTATGGTGTTCTGGCATTCCTGTTTCAATGACATGATTGGAAAAGTTTCACCTTTATCCTTGTAGTCCTAAATTATGGATGTCTAAAGGAAGAATTCATGGAGTAAGTGTTGCTCTGTGGGAATCAAGGAGGCCATTTCACAAGGGCAGGTCTTGCTCCAGTTTTGAAGTTATTAGGCCTCGGTCATCACCAGTTACTAACATAAAGCACAGTCTTTAATCTCTCCTCTCTGCCTTAATGATTTCTGGGTTCATGAGCTGAAGGAGTCGCTTTAAGTATGATGGAAAGACACTGGAAATGTTGTCTGTTAAACAAAAAACCTCCATAAAAACAATATCTGCTTGTATGCCCATTTTTTATGATGAAAACAGCTGAGGAAGGAGACTGGGCATTCCATGGGCATAAAGGAAATAGCTCCTAGGAATTTTCTCTGGTGTCTGAAGGATGTTATTAATAGCATCCTTAAAAAGAGCCATACCAGCCTTCTCCCACTACAGTGGGTTTGGAACAGGTAGAGGAGCTGCAAAAATACTGCAGTCCTGAGCTCATGTGAATGTCCTGGGAAGAGGGGAGGGATTCAATCTCCTTCCACCAGGGAAGAAGAAGGGAAGCACTACAGTTGTCCATATTTTTCCCTGCCAAGACACAAAGAGCGAGCAGAAATGTGAGTGACAACAGAAGCAGTGATACATCGTTGAGTCAGCATAATTTCATTAAGCACTGCAAGTAAGGCTTCATTTCTGCATGCTTGAAAATATCCAGCTGCCTTCTATTTCTTTGGGGCAATCACTTTTTTTCGTGAGAAACAAAGCCAGGAACTTTCCAGACTAATGCACCATGCCCAGGTCAGTGCCTGTCTGTGGGGTTGGGACCTGTTTTCTCTCCTGTACATACTCCAGTGTGTTTTGTCTCTTGTCTTCAAAGAGCAGTGTCACTGGGGATAGATTTTCTGCAGCCCTAGTTGTCTGTAATGCTTTAATTTTAGAAAATGCATGTGTTCTAAAGGGTTATAAAATCTCACATAAGTAACGGCACATTTGCTTAAAAACCAGTGCACATATTCCTAAATTCTTCCTTGTTTCATTTTTTTTTTCAGAATCTGTTTATGCTCTCGTAAATGGCAGTGCAGAAGCCCATCTGTTTGTTAGGGATAAATAGTAAAATTGTAGATTATCTCTAGCAGATATTTATCAACATTGTGCAGACTCAACATATACAAATCTGGATATCACATTTTAAATTAATTCAAATAACTTCATATCATTTATTCTTCTTTAATCACTTTGTGTCTCTCTTTTAGGGAGGCTGTTTGGGAAATACTGATTATTTTGCATGCATTTAGGAACCTTTCCCCTGTATAAGATGTATTTCAGTAGGGAAGACCAGATGACAAAAGAAATCAAACTGATGGACTGGGAACAAAAGAAATTGTGGACTTGACTGTCAACCTGTAGCCTCCACCAACAGTAGATGAAATGTTTCCTAGGAAACCAGGCTGAAAACCAAAATCTCTCATGTTAAATTTTCCATTTAACTGAGAAGCCAGTTGTATGTGATATTAACTCTCTGTGTGTGCCATTGTGTATTTTAAATAGCAGGGCATAACCTGAAGTAGGTGCACATGGGATATGTTTCTGTGTTCCTGTGGATCTGTATACTGGTTTTGATTCAAAGGTGAACATTTCTCTAGTAAGAGTAGGAGAAAGCAAATAATTCAGGTAGAAGTCCCAACTTTTACACAAAAATACATGCTGTGAAATTACCCGTTGTGCTGGATAGAATCAGTTGCAGAAGAAATGCACTGGTATGTAATTTGTCAAAATTAAATGTAATGTTAATTTTCTTGGGAGGATCCAGATTTTAGAGAATGTGATGGATTGCTTATTTGGAATAAGAACGGGGGATGGCTGAGCAACTCTTGTAAGACCAAACATTTTTGTGCTAGAGGCCCAAAGATGTGGCTAAACTGAAGCCTTGCTTATATTTGTGATAAAAATTAACCTCCTGCCGAAGTGAGCATGGTAAAACAAGCACCAGCAATCCCGAGGCATTGCTCCTTGCTGCTGTTTATAGCAGTGGTATACATTTAACTTCATCCAATTGTGTGTTACCCATCTGTCTGCACAAAATGGACTCTAAGAAAAGCTCTGGAATAGGGGCTTTAGAGATCTATAACTCTGTCTGTGTTTTTCATGTACCATTCCAGCACTGATTTGGGGTCTGTGCTGCATCAAACAAGAGCTGATACAGCTTCTTCTGTGCTCATCTGTTTATTGCAGAGAAGATTACTTTGATTTTCTACTTAGTTGCTTTCTGTCAATTTTTTTCCATTTACCAGTGTCTGCTTTGGTCACACATCACTCACTCCTTGGTCCCTCTCAGATGTGTCCTCTGATGTTTTGGTATTGTGAGGGTCCCCAGGATGAGGTGAGAAGTGAGAATTGACTCCAAGTTCTCAGAAGGCTGAGATTATATATTATATTATATTATGTTATGTTACATTACATTATGTTACATTACGTTATATTATTATATACTAAAACTATACTAAAGAAAGAGAGAGGAGACATCAGAAGGCTAAAACAAGAATGAATAATAAAAATCTGTGACTGACCAGAGTTCTGATACAGCTGGACTGGGATTGGTCATTAATAAAAACAATTCACATGCTGGGTAAACAATTCTCCTAATCACAGTCCAGGCGATCAGATAATTATTGTTTACATTTATTTTTCTGAGGCTTCTCAGCTTCTCGGGAGAAAAATCCTGGTGAAGGAATTTTTCAGAAAATATCATGGTGGCACTCTGAGGACAGATTTTACTGCTTTCCTTTGGTTTAGATGAAACCCCCAGATCACCACATGGCAATTTCTGTGTTTCCTATCCTTGTTAACTCCATGGACACATCAGGATTGCTACCTCTGAGCAGTTTACTCCAGATAAATGTTAGCCCCTGATAAGAACTGGTCAAAAGCAGTTTATGGTTGGTAGGAAGGGCATGGAGAGCAGAGCAGTTATTTGTATCCTTTCTTAGTAAGATTGGAGCTGGAAAGAGTGGTGTTCCCAGCCTGCTTGGAGGCAAGAGGCATTCTCCAGTTAACTTCATCTTTTCCCAGGGCTGGTGGGTGCTTTCTGGGGCTGACATTCCTCTGCCTCACCCATGTGCTTCTCCCTTGCTTCTCCCTGGCGGCCTGTGCTCTCTCACAGGACTGAAAAGCAATGAACAATGTCAGAGGAGGGCACATGGAACCTACTAAAAAGAGCAGATTTTTCCACAAGCATGTTACCCGAGTTTTCTACTGTTTATCCCAATGAGTCTTGCCCTTCTTACACAAAATTTCTTATTGTCCAGTTACAGAGAGGTAATATTCCCGAGCCTAAACTTGTGGTTTAGGTTTTTTTTTTTTTTTTTTTTTTTTTTAAGCGTAGATCAGGCTTTGAGTTAGTGCCAAAATGTTGATGTTTATTTGACCCTCAAAAGGCAGCTCTCAGGAGAGAAGCACTTGGTTAAGGAAGGCATATTGCCTCCCAAAGGGCTTTAAAATAGCTACATTCTTCTACTTGTGTGGCCTTGGGTAAGTCACTTCAAATCTATGTGTCTCTTTCTTCCTGTGAAAAATTATGTGGCTCTTCTTTATAAAGAACTTACTGATGAAGAAGACTATGTAGTAGGTATTAATGGAATATTTGATTAAAAAAACATGTTTGAGCTCCAAAATACATGTCTGGAGACCTTTAGTTAGCCTTCTCTCCCTTATGCCTAATATCTAATCTGGTGGTTAAAGGACATTTAATCAGTGTCATTCCCTGGTCACTTGATACAACTTTGAGACCATCCTTTGTCAGTTTGCTTTCCATGTGCACCCATGGAAGCAGTGAATTCCTTGGAGTGCGGGTGCTCTCTAGGAAAGCAGTCAGCTTTCTTTGCTTGTTGGCAGATTGTTCAGGTACTAATAGGTGTTCAAATCCCTGGCATCAGCAGAATCAGCAGAACATGAAACCAGAGTAGTGTGAGACATCTGTGCTAAAAATAAATAAACCCAAAGTAAGATAAGCTCAGTGACCAGGAAAGGCAATGAAGTCAATGAAATGAAGCTTTAAGCTGTACTGAGCATTTGTATGGCTAAAAATACATATTTTAATACACATATATATAAGATAATGTTGTAAATTAAACACTTAAAGCACTCCCTTCCTTCTATAAACCACGATGAGACCTGACTGGGAGGATGTAATTTGCTGAATTATGCCTTTCATCAAAACAGTTTTTGTAGCTCTTGTCATATGGTGGCTCAAATCAAATACATCTTTGCTTTGCTCCTGTGTGATTGTTCTTGTGCCCCTGAATAATTTCTCTGCCTACACCTGCTTTTGTGCTCCCATCCTCTGACAGGAGCTGCATTTAATTAACTCACCAATACTTTTCCCTTCTTTTCATTAGTTTTTATTCTGCCAGCAAGGATAGATGGATTCCAGATCCAAAGGCACAGCCAAGCCCATAAACCCGGAAGGTGCCAGGACTTCTGAGCTGCAGCACTGAAAAGAGGAAGTGGCAAGGAATGATATTTCTGTTCTGAAAAGATTAATGTTTTGTTAAGATATGAGATTTTCTCTGAGGCCAGCAGCACACCTCCAGGGAGTTGGTTCAGCAGGTCACCTTAGGAACTGAAGGAAAATCAGAAAATCGCACCTAAACAACAGTGCGAGGGAAGAGAAGTGCTGTCTTTAACCTTAAACCAGCAATTCCCTTTCTCAGTCCTCCCCAGGAGAGAGTCTTTCCTGTGGAAGGCAAGGCATGCATTTACTCGCTCTCTCCTCCACTGCAATTTGGCAATTTGAGTGACAGAAGCAAAGGTGACAGCTACCCAAGGGTGCACTTGATCCTGATCTTGGAATGCCTGGCACAGGCTACAGTCCAGCTTCTGCCTGTGTCCTGCACTTGGGATGGGGCTCCTTCTTCATTGCTGTTATTTGGCAGATGTCATGGATTTGATGTGAGGTGATTCCTTCATAATAGATGTGTTAGCTGGTTCAGTTTAATCTGATTAAACTCTTCCAGTCACCTGCTTGGGTAAGGTAGATGGGATGAGTTGGAGTCAGAAAGATTAGGAGACTTCTGCATGATTGTGAAAAGGCTGGAGGCAGAGGAAAGAATTTGAGGAACATCACCCCAGCTCCCACATAAACATACTCCATGAAACTGGGGCCCAGGCTCTGGCGGGGCAAGAAGGGCTGCCACAACATGATCCAGTCTTTCCCCATTCCCACTTCTTGGACAGGTCTTGACATTTTGGTATTGTAGCAAGAGAGTGGGAGGAAGTGAGTTTCACAGGTTCATTTGTCCTCCAGAGTCAGTCCTTGAGCAGAGGGTATAGCTTTATAATAATAATAATAATAATAATGAAGAAAGTTACGAGTTTGTGTGTTGTCTCCCTGGGGACTCATGTCACCCAGCTTGTTGCAGTCTTTTCTTTCCTAATAGAAGAAACTGGTTGTAGGCGTAATTCTGCCATGGTGTGTGGGAGGGAGATCTTGGGGAACAGATGGTTCTTGGTGAACAGACTCCAGTGACTAAGACCAACTCTCAAAAAAGAATTAATCTACCAAGCTGATTTGCTGATGAACAGAAATAGGAAAAATGACCATAATACAAGCACAAAAATGAATGATGATGAAGGTTGCCTGTTGGATGCTTGACAGCAGTATTTCTCGGTGATAAAGAAATTGCTTTTTAAAAGCTCTCTTATGGAAGGGATTCTGTAAGCTGTTTCTTTTTCAAATGCTAATGTATTTGTAACTGAGCACAAGAGGCCAGAAAACCAGACACTCAAAACTCAGAATGAAAAAAAAAAAGGATTCTGCACTAGGAGAAACTTTGCATCCACACATTTGTGTCTGCCTGCTGGAAGGTGGAAACCATTAAGGATGGAAGCCCCACCAACATGTACAGTTGGACAAATTCTTCACTTATGCTCATTTCAGTCCATTAATGTTGATAAAAACATACTTATCCCTTAAAGGTCATGGTTTAATTATTGGTGCTGATAATGACTTTCATGACCAATACTGAACAATGTCTGAGTGTGTGGATTAAAGTCTCTCCCCATGAAACAGGTTTTCCTCTTCAAAAGAAGTACCCAGAACTGTGGGCTACTGCTCAGTCCTGAGTAATCTCTTAAGAGCTCCTTGTCGGCCATTTGATATGCTTATGTTTCATTTTCAGGGTGTTTAACAATCCCACCAGCTAGGAGTTAGCATCTCAATTTAACCAGCATGACATCTTAAAGTAGTTCAGTGGAGCGGCCCTTTCTTATATGGCAGTATTTTTTCAGGACTTCTTTGGTTGCTACGTTGATTGAAATGCAATTTTAGGTCTGCTAGGCCTGCAGACCCAGCACAGCTCAGAGGAGATTATTTAGAAGTCCCTAACTGTGGCAAACTTTTCAGTTGAGAGCTGACTGCAGTGTAGGAGAGAATTCGCAGCCTCTTATGTTAACCAGTAGTCCAGGATATTCTGCTGCTGCTGCTACTAAAAATGTAGTAGACAAGGCAGAGTTTCACTTGGGTTTAGTAAAAGTAGTACTAAGCAGTCTGAGACTTAAATTCTCCTTCCCTTTGGCATTACAGTAAAAATGTCCATTAAATGACTTTACATGCTATAAACCATTCATAGCTACAATAACTGATATCAAACTACAGGGGTAAGGGCTATCCTTAAGTACAAAACAGCCAGCAATAATGTTTCAGAAATTGAATCTGTCCTGGTAAAATCATAACTAAACTGGCAAGGTCTTTTAAGCAGCATGCAAGGAAATACAGATTTCCATGTCTGCAATGCTGAAGGTAGATTGGTGTCCTTCTGGAATCGGGCTTTAATCTTGGAGGTGATCTCCTGAGCTGCTGTTTTTATGGTGGCACATCACTGATCTTCATACCCTATGGGATACAGATGGCTCCAGCATTGTCAGTGTTGTATATTAGTTGTTTTTTTTTCTTGGTTCAGAGAATGATGATCAGATATTATTATATAAATTGAGCCTTTTCAAGAGATGCTTTTAGGCATGTGGGAGGGAAGGAAACAGTGTTCTGGAGAGTCATCTCTTCCAGTGTAAAAGGCAGGAAGATATTCTTGATTTAGTACGTTTTTACTCTCTCTGAATTAGAAGGATTTAAATGCTCTGAGTGATGAATTGGGCAAATGATGGGGAGATAATAGCTGTGCTATTATCCCAGAGAGAAGATGCCAAAACTGAATGCCTTTCATTTGAAAGGGGTGAGTTGCCATAAAATGTTCTACATAAGGAAAATTGCATGGAATAACATTCTTCATGTCCTTTTGTCATAGTTCTGCTGACCTAGTGGCTCAAAACCAATTTGCTGTGAAAATGAGTCTGAAACCAGCCTATCTGTGCAGTTAGAGCACTCAGTTTGTGAGATACTTTGCCATTAACTCAGATACTGCTGGAGAATACAAAACACACATTCACCACTGGGGCGCATGCTACTTCAGAGGTCATTTTCTGCAGCTGCAGCACAGCAGTATTTCTCCTTTCTTGCTTGGGCACCCCATACAGCTGCTCACACCGACTTGTGGGTGGTACAAAGGGTCCCAGAGAGATGGAGATTCAGTGCTGTGGCAACACCAAAAATCAGTTCTGCTAAAGAAAAGCACAGAGGAAGGTGGAGGGCCAGTGGAGTACAAGATCACAATTATAACTTCAGCGGTGAAGGTGTGTTTGTGCTGTCATGGTGCCCTCAGGGATGACGCCACAAAGCAGTTCCAGAATCTCTCTTCAATCAAAACATACCTGTGGGCTTGTCATTTTCCTGTACAAGTGTGAGAAGCAGAAATGTCATGAGCTGAGCACAAAAAATCTGAAAACACCGAGATTAGTGTTTTTTCATTCTGTTACAAGTGCTTTGGAATTACAGGTGTGATTTGGTGGAAGGATGAAGACTGAGAATGGCTGGGTGTGAGGCTGAGCATCCATCCGGAGGTGGGTTGAAGGCTGTCCTTGTTGATAGAAGGACAGAGCTGGTGTTTCAGGCTGGTGAGCCAAAGCAGGTAGCCATAGGTTACCTTAGGAACTTGGCTCTGCCCTTCAGGGTTCAGGCTTGAGACATAACCTGAATTAAGAGATTATGATGATGTTAAATTAAGCAATACACTGCGAAGAGACCAATACAGCAATTAAATGATAACTAAGCTAGAAGCACACACAACTATAAAGCTCCTAATTATCATTACAATTATTATGAATCACATCCAACTTCTGTTGAGTTATAACTCTGTCTCCCTAACCACTTCAAGTCTACCGCTCCTTTCTCCACTGTCTCACACCAGCTCTTTTCAGATGAAGACATGATAGCAACTTCACCAGGTTATCCAGGGAGGTCTTTTTGACATCACTGTTGACTTAGATTCATAACCATTTATAGGTGTCCACGTTCCAGAAAAAAAAAAAAAGAGCTCTGTCCTCTTTTGTTTTGTACCTGATTTTATATCTTATATCTTCCACATTTTCTCACATTTTCTATTTTTGGATGTTTGGTTTTTGGACCACACTTGCACATCACTTTCTCTATCCAAACTCCTCTCAGACAGTGTGTCCCCAGTTACTTTTTCTCCTAGTTGGTCCCATTACTGCCTTATTCACACTCAAGTTTGGTGGATTTTTTCAGTGCTGTTCCTCAGGCAGTCTTGATTTGTATAGTTTTACTTACATGGTTGCCTGGGTACTGGTGACTTTGAAGACTTTGCACCACAATACCAGCCCTGCCAGCATCCAGTTCATGCTGGCATCATATTGTTTACCATATTCACTCACTAAGACAATTTTATTTTATTCTTGACTCTTCTACCCAATTCTAATTAAACACAAGCTGTTTCTCCTCTTGTGCATAGCCTGCCTAACACAGTGCCAGAGTAGCCCATTTGTCACACTCTAGTTTTGTGCTCCTGCAGCTTGTTGTCCTTGGGCCTTTTTAACAGCTTTCCTCATTCTTAGGAGAAGCATTTCTTGGTGCTTCATCAGGACCTTCTGCATATACCTTATCACCTTATCACTGTGGTAGCTGTACTGTATGCCCTAGAGATCCTACAACCATGTAGTTTGAGGCAGATCTTTAAATGTTGGGTTGGTTTTTTCCCCCCAGGAATCTGGAAAACCAATAGGCTGCCCCTACCAACTGTAGCAGGACAGGTAGAGAAATGACCTGTACTTGCCTCAGTTAAATACATAGTTAGGATATATAGGATAGTCTCATGCAAGTAGTATTTGCAAACATTGTGTATTTCTTACTTGTGTGAGCTGAGAGGTGCATTTCAGTACCTCAGGATGGTTGGGGTATGTTCTGTTTGTTTCTCCTCTACTCCTTCAACCACATATTTTTCACTAGTAGATTAAAACATTAAAATATTTTATAGTCTTATGGGACCACAGCCAAGGACACAGGCTCATTACTGGTAATCTCTGCTCAGACAGATGGGGAGGCTTTTGTGTACAAACAGCTTTTTGTTGTTCATAGAATCATAGAATTCCCTGAGTTGGAAAGGGCCCACAAGGATCATCAAATCCAACTTCTGGCCCTGCACAGTTTAACCTCGTTGGAAACATTTCTCTTTCTGGTGACACACGGTCAAGTGATTTGTTAAACCTGAAGCATAATTAGCCGAAGTATTCACTTTTCTGCCTTGTATGGACTGGATAACATAAAATTAGTTGGTGCAACCTAGAGCTGAAAGCTAAAGACAGAGAGCATGAATTCCAGTTCAGCTTGCATGGATTATCCTCTTTGGTCTCCCTTGGAAAGCAGTATGAGTTGAAAATATACTTACAGAGAAAAGCAACTTTTCTCTTGATAGATGTATTGAAAAATACATGTAAGTGTGAAAGATATCTTGAGCCACAAATCCTCTGCTCAGAAAGCTTTAATATTCTGGCTTTAGCTGAAAGAATTAGTAGAGTGTCAGAGATGACAAGTTAGGCTTGTTGATTACCCTTCAGTAGTCTCTGAGATGCCAAAGCAAGCTAAAACCTGAGCCTGGCTGAAGAACACTTGATACGGCTTTCTTGATCCTGTTTGAAGTGTGTGTGTGTTTCTTTCCATACTAAAATAATTGGATTTCTCTATTGTTTAAAAAAAAAAAAAAAAACAAAAACCAAAAAACCAAACCAGAAAAAAAAATACCACAAAAAAAACAACAAAACACAGATAAAAGTCCTACCTGACTGCAGACAAAACTTATCTTTCCCTGCCTTAAAGAGGAGCAGACTTGCCAGGTGTGTAAAACATCATCTGACTTATCTTTTACCATCAGGCCTGTCAGAACATTCTGAGGGGGTGCAACTGCAATGGCAGGAGAGGGAGAAACACTTCAGAGGGTGTGGCTGAGCCATCTGTGGCAATGCTCTGATCTTTGTACAGGGAAGTGAGCTACATCTGCTCTTGGTAGACGTGTTACTATCGCAGACTGAGGCGAAATGGCCCTCCTGACAACAGGTATCTTTGTTGTGAAACAAGACAGCACCTCCTGCTTGATGAGACCCAAGCAACTGGAAAAGGGAGTCTGCATGCCAAAAGGCTGCTACAGACTTCCTGGGACAACTCTGCCTTTTCCTTACATTCAGATAATTTGACAAAATTCAGTGGAATTGGTTTTTTTAATAGCTTTGTTTTGTTTTGTTTTTACTCATGGCCAGGAATTGGTGAATTTCAAGAATGTTCACTATGGGCAGAACTAATTGAGCCAAGCATTCTTAAAAAAAAAGTGCATATTTTGAATAACATGCAAAAAGGTTGGATTCAGAGAAAAGGTTTGAGCTGTTTTTCTAGAGGGGCTTTTGCAACCATATCCAAAAGGTTTCTATGGATTCTGCAGAGAACTGGCCATAATTAGAGGCACTGGTTGCAGTTTGTCTCCAGTAGCAGGGGTACTTGCAGAGCCAGACTGTGCTGTAAGTAGCAGACTCTATTTGGACAGATGGTTCTATCTTCATAAAGAAGTTTTAATTTCCCTAAGCTGAAGGCTCCTTAGATGGAAATCAAGGATTACTTGTAACTGCCTTACTTCCTTGCTTGCTTGGAATAGTGGCACTACAGAAAATCAATGATTAAGACATCCTTTCTTAGATGTTTTCTTAGAATATCAACTGTTTTCTTCTTTACTGGCTTGGTCTCTTGTTCACAAGCTCCTCACTTCTAGTAGTGTCCCTGCTCTTTCTATCAGTTTTCTAAATTGCATTAACTTCTGATAATCTCTTAGGGATTTTCCCATTTGTTTTCTCACTGTGTGTGCTGCCCGTAGCCTGACTGTGGGAATATGGTCCTACTTAAGGGATAGGAAGGAAAAAAGGCAGGTTTTTAACAGGCTGGCATACCCCAACTAGGGCTTTACTTTTAAGCATCCCTCAAAAAATTACATTGTCATGATGAAGATAACAAAAATATATGTGGGATGACATATCTGACAAAATATTTGTGTCAGATGTGAGCAGAAAAGAAAAATGCTGAAATGAAAAATTGTCCTAATTGTGTAAATCACAAAATCATTGAATGGTTGAGGTTGGAAGGGAGCATAAAAATCATCCAGTTCCACTCCCTTCCATGGACCTTCCACTGAACCAGCTTGCTCCAAGCTCTGTCCAACATGTGCTAAAACCTTACCATCCTCATAGGGAGGAATTTCCAAGAAAATCCCATCTTAACCTGTTGATGAGAACAAGAGGTTGCTGAGAGCAAGGTCCAGCACAGCACCTCTCCTCATTCGCTCCTCTATCACCTAGAGAAGGAAGTTCCAGGAGCCTCCTGCAAAACCTCCATCTTTAATTGATTGTACTGTTTGACACATCCATAAATTCAATATTCTTAGCATGAGTTTCTGTCACTGAGACCAGCTGGCAGGAAATGGCTCTCACTCATGCCAGAAAGCTTTCTTACCTTCCAAGACATCATCGCCACAGGTAGGATATCTGTTCGGAAAAACCCTGGTTCCAGGCTAACTCCTTGCTAGTTCCTCACTAACACCAGTGACTTGTTCTTTTATCTGGTAATCTTCTAGCACAGTTCATTCTAGAAGAGTGAATTATTATTCTGCTGTACTCATTTCCCAGATGTTCAGCTCTCTACACTTGAGTGCCCTCTCACTGCAATGTTTGAAAAATTTCTCTTTTATTTGAGTAGCTTTAAATATTTGATGCATCTTTCTTGATTTGTTCTGCTGTGTGTGACATTAAAGGATTTCTAACTCCCTTTACCCTTTTAATTAAGGTGCACTTTTGTGCCCACATTACCCCGATTCTCTTAATGGTGATGTTCTTTGCTTTTTGGCTCAGGAGGACATGGTGAGGAAGTGCAGGACACCCGCCCTAGACTGCAGTTCCTTTGGAGGAGCTCTTTAGAGGGACCCAAGTTGAGAAGACTGCATCTCAAGACTTGCCTAGGAGCTGAATGGCCCAGATGTTTTGTCCTTGAAGCAAAATTTGGAATTGCATCCTAGCACTGTGTTTTATACAGTGCTGCCTCCTCTGTGTCTGTGTGACAGCTAATATGCTCTCAAATTAGAAAGTAGATTTTGGTAATTTCTTTAAATATCCTTCCAAGTCTTTCTTGGTAATTTCTAACAACATCTCCAAAAAGTAGGAGTCTGTGTTTGACTTAGCCATTAGTCCTGTCTGGTTATCCTCAGGAATTCAACAAACACTCCTGAAGTTCCCAGGTGTCCAAGCAAATCTGGCAGTGAAACTTTGAAGATCTGTGATTAAAGGCAGTGGGTATGGAAAAGCAGATAAAGATCCTGTGTCTGGATAACTTTATACTTACTGGTGTTTCCAAGTCCATACAGTGATTCTCAAAGCCAGTGGTAATAAATTCTGCAAAGCAGGAGCTGAGCAAGGGCACAGTGATCTAACTCCAGTTGGGACTGCTGACATGTATAATGGTCTGGGTTCTTGAGGTCTGTCCAACCCCGGCTGCTGTAAGTGTCCCATGTAGCAAAGTACCTCTAAGCACAACCTGTCCAGGTGTCTCAGGCAGGCTTCCAGCCACAGGGAAACTTAGTAAGCAGCTCAGCTCTTGAAGTGAGATCAGCTCTTTGGTGAATTCAGCTCTTTAGTGATTTCAACTCTCTGCTTGCTAACTGCCTTGGCGGACACAGGGATGAGAGAGGAGAAGAGCTGTGTGAGGTTCCACAGATGTGTCTTTATTGGCAGCCTCTGCGAAGGGTGCCAGTAACAGCTCTTCTGCCGAACCGGGCAGAGGCAGGGGTTTATGTATGGTATATGGGTTTTGGGAAACAGTCCAATAGTAAGGGTCAAGGTAAATATGACCTATGGTCTTACAGAGAGAATAATGAGGGTCCGAGGCTGAAGAGAGGTCTCTTGGTCCACTCATCATGACTAGGCATTTCTTATCTTAGGCAACTGACTGCCAGGGAGGCCTTGCAAGCCCTGTGGCTGCTACAGAAATGCTTTGGCAATTGACTCCTGTTGACCCATGGCCTCATTGGGGCATAGTTATGGAGAAGGGTTAGAAGGAAACTAGTCCTAGGAAATGTGTGGGAAGAAACATTTTTAGTGGTTCCTGTAGGAAAAGCTCCAAGTGTTGCTGTTCTCCTTCTCTGCACTTATATTCTTCCCTGTCAAACACCAATGCTGATCTCAAAGTACCACCCAGGGGCACCAGAAACATCTGTGATAAACATCAGAAAACTCCTTGTTCTATACATAATCCACCCACATATAAGATGGTACTAGAGACTATGAAAAGCTTTTCCATGTCTCTCAAATCCCTCATACTCCCATCCACAATATCTGACTTGGAAAGTGTTCCAGATTCACTGCTGTGTAATTCAAGTATTCTTGCTAGGAAACAGCAGGTTTGGTCAGCTGCCAATTTTCAAGGAAGCTGGCTATTCAAAACCATATCCCAAATAGCTGGATATATGTATTAGTCTTATCTGACCTTTATTGAAACTTTCTGTCCCTCTCTTTGTTTCTGTAGTCTTCATCTTTAAATAATCCGCTGTTTTGTTTACTAGGTGTTGGTGGTGGGTTCTGTATTTCCACTACATTAACTCTACTCAGGGGAAAGTAATAGCTCTGGATTGAAACATAAGCCGTTAGTTTTTCTGTAATGAGGAATGCTCTGCTGCCTGCTTCCTCACTGATGAGATGAGTTATGCTTTATTTGCCTTGAGAAGAACTGTACTTAAAAGCTATTTTCTGAAGAGGAAACGAGGCAGAGAGTGCAAAAAGGGGGGAAGAAAAGGGTCTGTCCCAGTTAAAGCTCCCTGATCTGCATTTTCACACATTACTTGACTGATTAATCCTGGTATTTATTGCTAGAAATCTACCAGGCTAAAGATTAATTGCTTGCTAATTACTTTGAAGCTGCCCAGTTACATCTCAAATTTGCTGCAACAGCAATTCTAAAATAGTTGTGTACCTTCCTTCCTTAAATGTATTGGAGGATTTTATCAATGGCAAACAAAAGTCTGATAAACCCTTTTAGCAGGACTAAACTGCAGACATTAGGTGGTTTTTTAAGAGTTGTTTGCATGACTTTGGTGTCTTCAGTAGTTTAAATTTGTGATGATCACTTGTATATTTATGATGCTGATTGAAATCACCAAGGTATGGATGCACACCCTGTGGGGTGTTATTTTGTGTATTTATATACAGGCTGCTCCCCTGTATTTGTACACCAGTGCTCTTTTCAGAAGAGGGATTTCAAACACCCTGGGTTTAAAATTGCTCTACACAGCCAGTGAACACCTTTTTCTTTGAAGAAATTTTTGCCCTGATATTTTATCCGTTCGCCTGTGTCTCTATTAGGATAAATTATATATTTCTTTCACAAAGAGCAATTCTTGCCTGTATTCTCCTGAATCATGCTAAGCAATCCCTTCCATTTCTTTATATGAGAGGTGGAAGCTTTTGGTTCTTTTTTTTTTTTTTTTCCTTTTTTTTGAAATTGAGCTCTCTCAACTTTAATGTTCTCATTGGTTTGCCATTTATGAGTTTCATTTTGTGAAAGTCCTCTGGATTTTCTCCACTTTAAATGTTGTCATACAGTTATGCCTTGAAATGTTCATGTTGTAATGTAAATTACCAATCCTCCTAGAGAAGCCTGAGTTCCTGGCAGCTATTAAACACACCCAAGGAAAAACGGTTGCCTATCTCGGCCCACTTGTAAACTTGACACTTTCTGAGTCAGTCACCAATCACCAGTCGTCACTGCCCACCAGTGCAGTGGGATAGAGGGAGATCCAGGAATACTGTCCAAAAAAGAAAGGACTACCCAGGCCTTTGAGAAGGCTTTGACAAGACTAAACTTGTGCAAGCTTGTTTTTTGAAGTGGACCATGGCTTAGGCACTCTACTTTTCATTACTTTGTATTTGCTTCACTGAAAATGCCTCCTGAGGAAGACGCAAAGCCTTTGGCATTTTGCACAGTGGTTCCTTTATGTTTCAGCTGTGCTGTTCCATAGATGTGCAATTTGCCCTTTTTTTTAAGGTTTTTGTATCTTTGTGGCATGGAAAAAATTCTGATTGAAGGATTGGTAGGCAGAAACCTCTCTGAATTATTACATCCTTTAAGGTAAGAGCAGGGAACACCAAGAGCTGCAGCTGTCCTTTGGAAAGGGAGGTCAGAGCTTAGGAGGGCAGGAATAGGGAAAGTGTCTCCATTAGACGCACTCAACTAGAATGCTGGGAGAAATTCCAGATGTCCTGTTTTCACATTTTTGACAATGTATAGTGAGAACACAGAGATTTGATTAGTATTATAAATGGGAATTGCCTGATTATAAAATGAGAAATAAGAAATTCTCCCCTCTGTTGAGGGGCAGCACAACTCAGGCTGAACTTACATCTGTTTCGAGGTTAAAAATGGGAATAGCAGCATAAGTATGCTCAAAAAGACACTGAAATCAGAGTAACGTTATTACTGATTTCTCTGTTTCATAAAAATGTTGGACAACTTGAAGTCAAAGGCCTTTCCTTTCTCTTCACTGATTTTGTAGCAATTCCTGTATCCCTTCAGAAGTGCTGCTGACCTGACCAGTCTTTACGTGTAATTTCAACAGTACATGAGGCCAGTCCACTGACTGTGTTTTATATTGGCCGATGGCCTCTAAAAAGAAAAGACAGAACAATCCTTAGGCCTCGCACAGTTACTGTGGATTTATCATTTATGCTCTTGGTGAGTTCATCAGAATTTAGAGATGCAATTACAATTTACCTTCTGACTAAGCATCGTTATATTAAGTACTCCTTGAACTGCAGGAAGCAGTATAAAATAAGCTGCATTTATTTTGCCTTTAAATCTTGCATCATTTCCCTGTAAAGCACTGACGAGTCTGAACCCTTCCGCTTCCATAAAAGAAGCAGCAGACTTTGATTAAACAGCTGCTCCTGTTATCTGGTTTAATGGTGACAATATACTGAATGTTCCTGTGGTGCAGAAGGTTTCCAAAGCAGTGTGCCGACTTGTATGCTTGCATTTGGAAATTGCCTTCATCCTTCAGAGGAATGCAGTGAATCATTGGAGGGGATGAAAAGCTGCAGCAGCTGAGTGACACATGGTAGCAGCAGGCAAAGAAGCCGAAGAGGATGATATTATCTGCAGTGGGAATATCAGGAGGAGATGTAGGAAGAATTTACCTCTCCAAGGCTGGTACTGCAGAAATACTACTCTTAATTTATATGCCGTGATGGAAATGGACCAAGGGCTGATTCATTCTTTCTCTGCCTTTGCATTATTTATGCCAAACAAGTAGAAAATAACACTCATTTTGTGGCATTTTGCACTCTCTTTGCAACAGAACAATTGCAAATGAGTATTTTGAGAGTCCCTCAAGATAGCTTTGATCTCACATGTGTTTTCTGAGAAACTTTTCCATTTTGTGTCCCATTAGGGTTTGCTGTCATCTCTCAGGAGATGATGCATGTTTGGAGAGCCAGTGTAGCGTCTTGTTAGAAAACAAGCTTTTTGCAGACATTAGTGCTGTTAGTGCCTGGGAATTCAGTTCCTACAGTCCAGCCAGCTCTCACCAGCACCTATGCCCATTAATAACTCTATCTAGAGATTTATTTTCAGGCCTAGCCACACTGATGAAAGATGTGTGCACTCAGGTGCAGCTCAGAACAGTGAAATGGCTTTGTCTTGTCCTAACTTGGGCTGAAGTTTCATGTTTATGAAGGATATGCAGCTGTGTGGCAATTTAAAATAAGTGTAAAGTGTGGTGCATAATGGAGAAGGCTAATGATTCTTTTATCACCTCTTTATCCCTAAGAACCTCAAGGTTTATCTAGATTTGCTTGTCAGATAAGCGGAAAGATGATAATCCCTTAGTCAAACAAAAAAAGAACTGCTATTAGGATAAATTTAGTCTTTTATGGATCTCTTACTATGTTTAATTTATGTCACACAATTTCTGCCTGTACATAGGCGCTGGGCACGTCAAAGGCAGAAGAAACTCCAAGAAAGTGGTCATGGTAGTAAAGATATTTCCAAACTCAGTGTTACTGGTGTATAGGCTACAGAAGAGGGGAAACACCCCAAAAACAGAGCTACTGAAAAATCAGCTGGTTGATCCTCCTTCCCCAATGTCCAGCTGTTCCCTGCCTTTCCTGGCACTGCTTATCTAGACAGGTCTTAAAGGTGTCCAAAGGTGGTGTGATTTGTCCTTTGTATCCCTCAGTAAAGTCTCTCAGTATTATGTGTTCCTGACAGTAGACTTGTTACCTTCGAGGTGTGATTATCCTTTGGAATCTAAATAATACCTCTTTAGATCCCACAGCCATTCTGTTCTATTGATTCTTTCTACCTTTCATGATGTCACTTTGCTCCACACCCCCTCCAAAAAAAAAAAAAGAAAAGAAAAGAAAAAAAAGGGAAGGAGTGTTGTATTGCACTAAATAGTTATTTAGTTATTTGCACTGGGTGTTTGGTAATTTGTACTGTTCACATTATTTGTATCCTGTCATTACATGGTCTTCCCCTTTCCCCCCCTAAGTGTCAGTGTTGGTGGTCTCTTCCTGGTTTGCTCCTCCCGTCGCCCCTCCTCACTTGTATCCCATTGGCTGTAGTCCGCCTTCCTCTGCCCCCCTTCCCCTCAGCTTAAAATCCCCCCCCTTCCCCCCCAGGAGAAGGCCACCCCCTCTTTTCCACCTGGGAAGTCACCTGGACTGCCTGGTGTCTTCTATTAATAAAATAGGACTTTGTTCCCGAGAGGAGAAGAGCCTTTTGTCTTTTGCCTTTTGTCCTATGTAAGATCGTGAGGGCTAGGGTCCATAGCTAGTCGGATTGGACCCGAGCAGTCTGCCAGGCACAAATTCTTACAAAGGATCTTGTTGTACTTAATAGTTTGTGTTAATTCAGTTGAAATGGCTCACATATAATATTGCGGAAATGTGTCTTGGAGAGAGCTATGGATCATACTTTTAGGAAGAAAAGGGTTGGAAGATGTCTTGAGAGGCCAACCAGCTCCACACATGTTCAGTTATGCAAAACTGCTGATGGCACTCAGAAGCTTCAGCAGTGGGGATGATTGGGATGCACCATCCTTCCATCCCAAAAGCAGATCCCCACTGACTCCTCTGACGTGAACAAAGAGTGACAGTAGACAAGGAGCAGCAAAGGAAGAGGAAGAGGAGGAGGAGCAACACTGTTTAGTTCCCCTCCTCCCTGCAAGTCCTCTGTAGAACCATCTAGCCTGGGTTAAGCTGCACAGGCTTTCCCACTCCATACTCTGCCCTCTTGCTCTTTAGCTCCTGTTTTGGTCCTACAGGCAGCCCTTGAGGTCAAGTAGCAAGTAGTTGCAGGAGATGTGGACACAGAGGAATTTTGGTGGCTCTCTGAGGAAATGAGTGGTTGCAGAGAAGATTCATTAATCTCTTCAGAGCAATGCTTTACGACCCATATTTTTGTTCTGTTTCCCTTAGGAGGGAACAAGTGAATGGACTATTGTCATGGTTTGAGCCTGGCACAATGTTAGTGTCATTCCCCAGACAGGAATTTTCTTTTGTGCCAGTTGCATTGATTGATGTGATCAGACTGGCTGTTAATCAAAGCGATCTCAGCAGCCTAATTTTGGTACCTGATCTCTCTCTGTTTGTGCTTCAAGGTCTTTGACAGAGTCCGAGAAGATTGCCCTAATTTCCACAAGAAGATTAAGCCTATTAATGCTGAACTCACTCAGCCCAAGCTGGCCATCAGTGCTGAAGACGAGGAGGAGCTTCTGACCCGGGTCAATGTTGTCTTCCACTGTGCAGCCACAGTTCGCTTTGATGAACCCCTCAAGTACGTCCTGCTTTTCTGTGTTTGCTGAGCGGAATCAGAGTGCACCATGGCACTGCCCAGAGCATCCCTTGCATGGCTGCAGTGCTGATTCCCCCATCCATGTTCGTGCTCCCTGTGGTTCTGTGCTGAACATGGAAAGGGTATGCTCTGAAAATGCTCTCTGTGTGTGTGCGTGTGTGTATGGCATGTGTGTTTTGTGTGTGTGTGTGTGTGTGTGTGTGTGTGTGTGTGTATGCGCATGCGTGTTCATGCGCGCATGTCAAAAGGGAGTTGTCTTGGCACAGTCCCACAGGAACAAAAGGAAGAAGTGCAGGATTGGGTTGTAATACTGTAAGGGAGTTAAGTATGACCTAAAACTGGGGTGAGGAAAAGTGTGGTTTAGGTCATCGGGGAGATGTTTTGGCAGAGCTGCAGACAGAGAAACTGTGTTGTGTCTGTCTCTAAAGCTGGTCTTGTTAATGACCTTTCTTTGTCACTAAGTAGCTGGGGAGGGAAGTGCGCTGTGGTTTGAGAAAACAGCCCATCACAACCTTTAAAACACCCAGCTCTCACTGTAATTAATGGTTTACAATAAGTGCTCTTTTTCTGAAGGAGTTCCCTTGGGAGTGCCTGTCCAGGGAGGCTTTTCCATTAAGAAAAACCAGCAGAAATAAGCCACTGAAACAAGATTAGATGTGTAAATGCTTCTGTGCAGATTATCCATTCAACAATCCAAGGTGGATGATCTGCATTGCCAGATCCTCATAGTCTTCTGAAAAAACACTAAAGCTGTCATAGTTGAAAACACAATTCGTAATATCAGTCTTTATTTGCTCATAGGCTAAAGAGATGTCCACTATGTCCACCATAATTACTTGCTTTTTAGAACAACTAATTAGAGAAACACCAGAAAGAAAG
The DNA here is from genome assembly GCF_027477595.1 of Haemorhous mexicanus. Lineage (NCBI taxonomy): Eukaryota > Metazoa > Chordata > Aves > Passeriformes > Fringillidae > Haemorhous > Haemorhous mexicanus. The sequence continues at coordinate 18,905,667 of NC_082345.1, read as the reverse complement.
CAGATCTTGATGTGATCTTGAGCCAATATGTAAGTAGCCACAAGTGTTGTTAAATCAATGCACAAATGAACACACATTTGTCCTGGGTTAGGGCAAAATTGGGAGAGAATCCCCAAAAAGGGGGCCCCTCCAGAAAGCAAGCCCACACCGCCCCTCCCCCCAATCGGTTCAGGAAGAATTCCTCGGAGAGAGATGGAGAGAACCTGTTTATTTAACAGGCACAGCCCTGCCCCAGCACACAAAATGAGCAATACCGCGTGACACCACTCTTTCACCGCTCTGAAAAAGATGACAAATTCAGAAAGTCTCTCCTGGGGGGGTTGCTCTGTTGTCAGTCCCTCCAGTGCTGGGGCAGCTGCTGCAGCCACAAGGTGCAAACTCTCAGTGTTTCCCAGGTCCCAGTCCGGAGCAGGTTCAAGTAGGTCCAAACAAGAAAGGAGAAACAGTCCAGGAAGAAATTTGGACTGTTTAGCTAAACTAACTAATGATAAGAAGCAGAAAGCAAGAGCAAGCAGAAGCAAAGCCGAAGCAAGAGCAAAGCGAAAAGCAGGGCCAAAAAAAAGCAAAAGCAGCACTATGTACTGTCCCATCTGTATGTCCCGCCAGCTGTGGGGGAGTGGCTGATAAGAAGCCAAAACAGAACTTTCCCTCTTCAGAGCCAGTCTTGAAGGCACAGAACATAATATCCACCATAAAACAGCACATACGAATGGGGATGCAAGCATCCTAACGTCACCCTAGGACAACATTAAAAATAAGTCTCAGTGGCATGAAACATCAAAGGGAAACCACATTTTTAGTATGGAGGATAGATAGAAAGAAGCTGAAAGTTTAAAAGGGCATCATCTTACAGGTAGTGGAGAAAAGAAAGACTGATTGTATGTGATCTGTCAAAATCTCTCCCACAGAACAAGGAAAATGATGGTTAGAAGGCAAAATATGAGAAGTTCTTCAACTCAAATTATTCCTGACTGAATAATAAAATATATCAGATGGGTAGAAGTTTTAGCAAGTTAAATGTGGAAGCACAATATTGCTACTTAGTTAATAATTTTGAGCAGAAACTTGATGATGACACAAATAAAATTTTTTTTTCAGCATGGCAGAAGCTTGAAGATTACAATAGAATGTATAAAGCCAATAGATAAGGAGGGGGCAAAAGCATTACTGTGAAGATACTGGAGAAGTAGCAGCGGAGACACTAAATGAATTATTGGCATCAACATGCAGTACATTTAGGGAGTTCTCCAGATGGAACTCTTGAGGGCAGAAATCTCAGAAATTGTGTTATATTGAAATATTAATAGATGCTGGTTTAATAGAAATAGAAAAAAAATAAAGAATGATAAAGCAAACAACAAACTGCCAGTGTTAGGGATATTCCCTTTGAAGGCTAAAGAACTCTGAGCAACTCAGCAGAAATCCATGCTAGGCCCATATTATGAACACAGTTCTGTTCTTTACTTCTCAGAAGGGATGCAGTCAAACAGAAATGTGCATGGAAAAGTAAATTTTATATGAAGGGTAGCTCAGGTAGAAGTATTCATCCTGATAGAAGGGCAGGAGAAAATAGAAATCTACAGAAAATGCTTCACTTTAATAGCACCATGTGAAAAGAAAAGTGTCTCTAGCTTTAGATACAGTGATCCAAATATTGACTGTACTCTTCAGCTGATGATTTCATTCCTTTGGACTATTTACATTTTCTCTTCAATGTATTTAAGTTTTTTTAGTGTACACTCTGCTTGATGGCATAATTCCTAACATTGTACATGTCTTTGAAAGCTTCTACTCCAGGGCTGAGCAGATTGCATATTCCTAAGTCTTCTCCCTTCTGTGCAGGAAAGTGTCGCTATTCCAATACAAAGCGTTGCAACAGAGTCTGCTGGCTGAGATGTGTTTCAGATTGTCTCTAAGACAATTTCTAGCAATGCTGAGTGCTTGAAGTGCAGCCTTGCTAACCAGGACATTCTTTCTCTTATGCTTATCACTTCTTATCTCCATTCCTTGGGAACTTAAGCTGTTATCTCTAATGGTGTGTTCTTTGATTATGAGTTGCTTCAAAGTGAATGAGAGTAGGTTTAGATTAGATATTAGGAGGAAATTCCTTACTATAAGGGTCCTGAGGCCCTGGCAAAGGTTTCCCAGAGCAACTGAGGCTGCCCCATCCCTGGAAGTGTTCCAGGCTAGGTTGGATGGGGCTCTGAGAAACCTGGGATAGTGGAAGATATCCTTGCCCATGACAAGGGAGTGGGACTGGATGATCTTTAAGGTCCCTTCCAAGCCAGGCCATTCTATGAGGCTATGAATCTGTTTTTCTGGGCCCAATGACCCTTTCCTGCTTTCTGAAACCATATGTTCTTCTGGGTTAGCAGTGGACCCTCGAGAGAGCACTGAATGTGTACCGTAGGAACCACAGTGCCTCAGGGCTTAGAAATACATGTTCCAGGGAAGAGTGACCAACATGTCACATTTAGAGATATTAGTGAAGTCTTACTTGTGGCCCTTCAAATTGAGTAAAAATATTTGAGAGACATTCAGTGTCCAGAATAGCAAATCCAACACCGTTGCTTTCAAAGCTGGTTTCACACTTGCATTTCAGTGACACTTTCTGCTCCACTGTGCCCCCTGCTCTCCCTGACTTTCCTTTACATGATGAGGTTTGGATAAAGCTCAGCCTTTATATGTTCTTCCCAGTGAAATGCCTTTTGCTTATTCCCCCTGCATTCCTTAGACATGCCCTGCAGCTGAACGTGATGGGCACGCAGCGGCTCCTTGAGCTGGCCCGGCAGATGCGGAACCTCGAGGCCTTCATCCACATCTCCACTGCCTATGCAAACTGCGTCCGGAAATGCATCGAGGAGATCATCTACCCACCCCCAGCTGAGCCCCAGAAGCTCTTTGATTTAGTAGAGTAAGTAGGAACCACATTGCCCCTTCCAGTGCTGGCTTCCCTTCATCCTGCGGCAGACCTGGGAGCTGTTCACAAAATTTGGTGGAATTTCTGTTAGAGGTGCTGTTACTGCCGTTTCTTTGTGGTTTTCTAAAGACTCTGATTTCATGAGAGTCCAGTATTAATTTCTGCAGGAGTGTATTTTCTTCCACGAATGGAGTTGCTGCTTTCTGTAACACTCAGCTCTGATGCTGCCTTAGTAGGAAATGATTTTTTTCCATACACCTTTTTTCTTTTATCTTTTCAGCTTCCCAATGTTGTTTCCACTTCTTTCAGAAATCCTGTGGTATTTAACTGGACTTATATGGAGATGAGTAAGAAAGAGGCTTTTTTACACAGTTCAGGGAAAAGACCCCTAAGATCATCGAGTCCAAGCTTTGACTGATCACCACCTTGTCAAGTAAACCAGAGCACAGAGTGACACATGTTGTTGGGTTTTGAACACCTACAGAACTGGTGACTCCACCGCATCCTTGGGCAGCCCCTTCCAAAGCCTGGCCACCTTTTCAGTGAAGAAAATCTTCCTGATTTCCACCTGAACCTCTCCTGGCACAGCATAAGGCAATGTCCTCTCAACCCGCACAGGAATACAGGGCTTTGATGAAACACCAAAAAAAAGTTTGGTTAACTGAATTTACCAAAATATAGAATAATTAGAAAGAATAACAAAATCAGCTGATAAAGGTCCTAGAAGACATTCTCCTTAAAAGAATTTTCCCACAACTGTTAATGTGTTTTCATTAATTTTCTAGTGGGTGATATAAGCAACTGATCTGTGATCTATTAACATAAAGAGCTGGTATAAAATTTTTATTCTTCTTGATTTAGGGTAATAGAAGATTAAATTAATTAATGCCCACTAAGAGAAACACTGATTTTTTTTTTAATAAAATAAGTTTGTCTTAAGAAATAATTTAACTGTCTAAGCACTACTCCAGAAAAGTTAGTACAAACTGCTTTTTCTATTTGAATTTCTCGAGTAGCCCGTATTCTTGGATGTGTTTACTTCCAGGTAGTAGTCATCAATCATTTATCTTTTATTTAGTAAGTGGAAATGATAAGAAACTTGAGAAATATCTTAGTGCATTAGAGCAGCGGGCTCTGTGGTCCACTACCTAGCCCTCAAGAGTGTCACTGAGAGATGTTATTTAGGGTAACAAAACCAGTCTGGATACTCCTTTCTGTTCCCCTCACAGAAACCTGAAGAGTCTCAGCCTTTTTACCGTCTCCTAATATGCTGATGGATCTGTCTTGGTGCTGATGTTAGTTGTCCTTCCTCTCTACCTGTTCTTCAACTCTACTCCCTCCTTGAGGTATGGGGGTCAGACAGAGCTGCATGCAGTACCCCAGTTGCGGTCACTCAAAGTTTTATTTAAATAGCTTCAAAATTATACCACTGGTCTCATTGTCAGTACCTGATGCTGGCCAGCATTTCACTTTTACTTTTTTTTTTTTTTTTTTTTTTTTTTTTTTTTGCCTGCTGCTACTCAGTGACATGGAGGTTTCAGAGCTGTGATTCAAGAGCTTTTTCTGAGCTACAGTTGCCAGTTCTAAGCTCAGCAACCTCTAACACCAGTTCTGATAGACTGCTTTTCCCTAAAAGCGAAGCTGCTCTGTCATCTTTTTGCCCATTTACTCAGTTTTATATCCTTTGGTGTTCATCACTGTCAAGACTCCATTTCACTGTCCTAAAAAGCTTACCATCACTAGCAACTCTGGAAACAATTAGTGTTGACGGCTCAGATTTAAAGAAAGACTGCAGTACAGGTCTGATTGCTGGTCAGAAGTGTGGAGAAGGGCTTGGCTACCTCAGAGGTTTTTACTTCAGCTGCTTTATATAAAACACTAAGAATTTATTTATCATTGCTTGAAAATGAAGCAGAGAGGATAATGTTTGAGATGCACCTTAATATTTGCCATGTAAGTGAAAGAAATAGTGTGTGGATATCAGGGTACAGAAGGTTTCAGAGAGAGGGGAGTGACAGATATCAGAATTTTGCCTTTGAAGGGCAGGGAGGGGAAGCAGACAAGGAAATATAAACTGCCTTCAAAAATGGGGAGAAATACAGATTATGTTTTGCATCAGCTAGCTGTGGATGATTCCCTTCACAGCCAACCCTTGTCTTAAGGTATTGCTGCTCTTGCAAGTGCTTAAGAGGGATAATCGAGCAACTGGATGCAATAACAGGTCCATTTAACAGTGCTTTTGGCCATGCACTTGATATATGCTTATGATTACTTATACACTTGAAATCTCAAGGAGGATTCCCAGCTGTTTCTTTTTCTGCATTTATCCTCCTGTTACATCTTGCTGTTTCAGTATTCTGATACTTAACCTGCAAGTAAACCCTGAGGCTTAAGCTGTGTAAAGCAAAAGTCACACTTCTAAGTGCTGCCAGGCCAATAGGGGAAACATATAATCTGCTGCATCAAACATAGTTTGCCTTAATCTAAAGCTGAAGGAAATCAGCTTTGAAGGGTGTGCTGAGGTAAGGAACACAGCACACAGCAAAGTCTTGGCTGAAGCTGTGGGTTGGTTATTGAGAAAATACAGATCCATCATTGCTTACAAGGAAGTCTTACTAATGCAAAGCCATTAACACAGAAAGTTTTGCTTCCCTGTGGCAGAGTAATTTGGTGCATATAATGGAGAAGTTATTAATTGTTTAATTTACATTGTTCGCTTGGATGCAGCAGTGAACAGAATCAGTAGCTTTTGCAAGTTACCATTCCAGAATCTTCCAAGTAGGTCACAGAGCAGTTCTTGCTGAAGTGTCATCTCTGCCTCCCTGATGGGAATGTTGGTCAATCAAATCACCTGGCAGGCTGGTGCCCTTGGGACAGGTCCTCAGGTAATGCAGAGACCTCTCTGGAAGGATGAGGACAAGGGGAAATTACCTCTGCTTGTATTTTTACACTTGTCTTTGCTTTGTGAGAATGTAACCCCCTATTATGAAAATTTAAAAAAAGAGAAGGGAAAAAGATTTGCACACAGCTTAACCTGAGTTCCCAAATTAACTTAGTCTTCCTCCAGGCTCTACAGAAATAGGCATCTCCTCTTGGTAGGCTGGCAATTAGCTACTCTACAGATTCAAACGATACCAGTTTACTGAGACCCTGAGGTTCAGTGGCTGCCTAAGTGACTTTACAAATTATGTCAATGTTATGTGCTGCTTGTAACCTCTGCGTAGTTAATATTTTATGCTTGAATGCTTTCTTCTGCCTTGTTTCTGCTGCACGGGACCAGGCTTGCAAAGGAAGGTGTTTGTGCCTCCATAGGGCTTTCTTAGTTAAAGAAAAAATTCCAATAAACTACAAATTGTCAGATTTTTAATGCATTCTAAAACTGAGAGATTTGGTGCATCCAGCCCTCCCCTGTGAATCAGTGCTTTCTCATACAACAACTTCCCATCTGTGCCCAATGAGAGTCATCTGGAAAGTGCTGTGCCACCTGAACCACCATGTCTTTGAAAGGTTGACAGGATCAAGCAATTTTTCAGGTGTGACAGTCGGCATCATATTTCTCTCTCCTTGACCTCTGCCTTTTTCTGAAATTCAAGACAAGGAGGGGTGAAGTGAGGATCTGCAGGAAGCAGTATCCTTGCAGTGCCCCTGGGAAGAGTCCACGCCTTCAGACTGAACTGTAAGTCCATTGACTTAATTACAAATTGGATTATAGGAGCTAATCTTTGATTCTGTGGTGTAACACCAGGCTACTGGGTGCCTGTCAGGGACTGGTTGTGAGGGCTTTGGAAGCACAGGCAGTTCTTATGCTTTGCACCCAGGTGCTTGCAGGACCTGTGAGGTCCTGGTGCTATGCCAGGGAAGAGCCTTTGGAGCCTTAGGCCCTTCATGCAGCTCCATTGTGGTAAGGATGCTTTTTAAAAGCTATCTGCATAACTGCTTCTGATGGATTAGGTACTTGAATACCTTCAAAAAATAAAAAACAACTTGGCAGAGTTCTTTTGGGGTTTTTTGGTGGTTTGGTTTTGGTTGGTTTTTTTTTTAAGCACCAGCTGTTTCTTGTGTGAACAAACCTGTGGTAAGCCTGCTAGAAGGAACATCTAACCCTGCAAATGATGGAAATCCACTGTTGGAATAATATCCCTGTAGGACATTTTTCCAGCTTTTGAGACCTTTGTGTTGTTACGTGACTTGCTAATTCAAGGTTTCCTGGAATATCCTGAAACATATTTGGGAGTATGCAGGAATTGTGTTGGCTGAGGATGAGAACTGGATTCCTGGCTGGGAGAGCTGTAGACCATGGCAATATTTATGTTACAGATTGCAGTGTAGCATTACCCATGCAAGAGATTGCTCTGAAATGAGTTTGTAGAGGTACCTGAATTGTAGCATGAAGCTCACCAGGGTTTATTTTGCACCTTGAAGACAAAAGTAACTTTCTCCCACAAAGCACTTTTAAATCCAAACCTTAAATATCTTTCACTAACTTATCCTCTGTTTCAGGTGATGATTCCTGTCTCACTGGTCTGTTTTGCCTGAATCTTTTTCTCTCCCTGCGCAGTGGATGATGATGTTCTCCTTGTTTCCTGTAGGTGGTTGGATGAATCCATCATTCAAGACATCACACCCAAGCTGCTTGGGGAGTGGCCCAACACTTACACCTACACCAAAGCCTTGTCAGAGTACCTGATTCAGCAAGAGAAAGGAAACTTGAACATTGCTATCATTAGGCCATCCATCGTGGGAGCCAGCTGGCATGAACCTTTCCCAGTAAGCATGAATACACAATTCCCTACCGAGAGCATTTGGATGCAGCTGGAGCTGTGGTGCTGTCAGGAATCTGTCCCTCCTTGTAGCAGTGTCTTCAGAAATGGGTGTCCACAGTTCATAGAGAGATGTGCGGAAGAGGTGGAGATCCTGTGCTGGAGTAGAACAGCAAGCCTTATTCAGCACCTTAGAACTCCTGTGAAAAGACCACATTTAAGCAATAATAACAAGAGATGGGGAAGTTATAGTGCAGAATGCTGGGCTTGCAATTGATTGTCCATTCAGGCGCACCAGGGGAGTTTCGGTGCTCAAAACATGGAATCCGAGGGTCAGTCATACTCCTGGTGCATTGTGGTTGAGGTACAAATGTCAGGGACTCAGTAATTAAGTGGAGCTGTACTTTGGAATGAGATAATTCATTAAGCTAAATATACCGATAGGAAAAATGTGCCCTAACATTGCAGCCAAATTGGAAAGGCAGCACAAAGTCACCTTTGGCTTTCATGCAGCCTGCAGTGTGCCAGAGATGGCTGCGATACAGCCAAGGCCCTGGGCCAAGGTCCCCATCTTGCAAAGACAAAGAGCTCTGTTTGGTGTCACAACCTGTTCCAGGTCAAACAGCTCATCTCTGCTCTGAACTCTAGCTCCCACAATTGGCAGCTTCCCTGACCTGAAGTAGGATGGGATTCAAAAGGAGTGTTGTGGTTTGGTTTTGGGGTTTTATTCTTCCTTACTTTAGAAATTAGCTGGAGTAACCAAATCACCCTTGGTGACAGTTGCATATTGTCTGTCAAGGGTAAATATTAATCCAGCTGTTTTCAGCAAGTTTATTCCTGAGGCCAGGTAGTAGGAAAGAAGTGCTTTCTAAGAACAAACCTAGATTCTGTTGTTGATGAGTAAATTGCAGGCAATGCATCCCCTGCTACTGGTTGGCATCCTGGCAGCTGTCCCAGATGGGCTGGCATCCATCTAAACTGGTGTCTCCTTCCTTCTTTGTCTACACCACACTACTGTCATAATTTAGAAGCCTTTGTAAGCAATACATAATTGAAAGGAACACTAATCATTCTTTTTTTCCACAGGGTTGGATTGACAACTTCAATGGGACCAGCGGAATATTTATTGCGGTACGTCTGGTTACTATTTAAGCTCCCCTTAAAGCAGAGTTTGAGTTACTAAAATAGCAATTCTGATAATTCTAATGTTACTCTACAGCCCCACTTATAAACTGTGTGTAGTAAGGGGCCACAGGAATTTTCTGAGTCTGTGAGAAAGATGTCACCCACTTGACACACATCTGTCAGCTGATAGGACCCAGAGGATAGTCTTTTTGTGTTGAGCTCAAAAAAGGACATTGAGAGAGTATTCATGTTGTTGGTTTGCTAAAACACGAATTGCACTTCCTAAAAGCTCTAAAAAAACTAAAGGTTTGGACACATGTGGCCAAATTTTCAAAGAAAAGGCAAAAGATGTCTCCTTGAAATGAGGGTAATTCACGGGTATCACAGCTCGAATATTTTAACACAACTTTATTTTCCAGGCCAGGTTACCACAACTGTCAATACAAACAGCAGTATGTATTGTTCCATTTGTCTCTGTGTGTATTGTTTCCAAATCTACTGCTATAACTTGTCATACTTCCACAATACCAAAGATTCTGGCTTCCACTTGCCACTGCTTTGTACAGAATTTCTCTCTCTACAGACTATACATAAGTAATGTGTATTGATTTCAGACTCTGCCAGTCACATGGATAATTCGCTATATTTTTTCCTAACTTGATAAAATATTCCTGTAAGATGAAAATTATTACAATTAGTATATGAAAGGAGTAAAGTTGCATACCTTTTCTCCTGCCTTATAATTTTTTTTTCTGAACTAAAATCATTGCCTTAGGCCTCTCTGTCAGTCCATACTGCTGTAGTGCTCAAGGCAGATATTTATGTTCATGTATCTCCAACTTCATTGCTTTGTCAAAACTATGTTCTAATCAGCCTGGTGCAGTGTATAAAAGAATTAGTGGTCTGCAATCATAGGAGAGCAGAAAAAAATCCAAATATGATCTCATTTAAACAGTTCATTTATATCTGAAGTAGGGTGTAGATAGAAACTTACAGTTATGGAGTGCACAGGACAAATAATGCTTTCATGTGAACCCCATCTATACATTTCAGAGGCATTCAATTTTTGTTCACAAATTATTGACCTCTAATCATGTCAGTTTCTTCAAAAAAAAGAAATTTTTCTATTCCTTGGTGACAACTCAAGAAGCTTGTACTGCCTCTCTGTTCTAGTCCCAGGATCTTGCACTGGTTTGTGCGTTCTTTTATGATGTTATCAAGATCGAGGAATGCTTTTCAATTCCTTAATTTTGCAGTTGCAGTTCTTAGATTTTCATGTGTCAGGTTCTATCTTTTGTAATTACATGAATTTTACTTTGGACTTCTTTTGATTTTGTATTTTTTTTTTTATCATAACTTTCAATGATGTCCGTCACACCATTTATCCAGAACTGGTTTGCAAGAAACTTTGGGCCAAGTTTTGTATGCAGATGCAGCCTGTATCTTTAGATCTCAGTTAGCTCAATGGAGAGCAAAGATTGTGAGATTCTAGGGTCCCTATGGGAAATGGCTTCTTTTTTATATATAAAAAGATTAGACTTGCACTGAAATTTGAAAAATAGGTGGTATTTTTTGGTCCAGGTTTGAAGCTCTGAGATTTTTTTTTTTTTTTTTTTTTTTTGAGTATAGTAGAAGAGACCTTGAAATTTGTGTCATCTACACTGAGCTCTTGGGTGGTGAAATATGGTCTGTAACTACATTGAGAGTTGGCCAACAAAAAGACAAAAAACAATGACAAGGATGCAGGGTGTAGAGACAAACTTGTTTGGAGTGTTTTCCGGAAGGGAAAAGTGTTTATTATTAGGGACCCAAGAGACTTTTTTCTTCTGAAGGGGGAATTAATAAGTACATGAATTAATGTTCTTGAATGTGGGGAGTTGTTTGAAAATGAATCCTTAAACATCTGAGTGATGCATCAGTTTGATTACCTGAAAGTTGTGTCAGTACAACCAGTTCTCCTGGCCAAATGTATTTTAAACTGTGATTATTAGACGAGTAGCTTTATTTGCTTGAATTAAATGTTGAAAAAATCAAAAGGGGAGTGGTTTTGGTGGTTTGGTTTTGTGCATTTGAAGTGTCCCTCGATACCAATACTCACTTTCAACTTCTAACCAAGCTCATCCTACGGGGAGAACATCCCCCAGGTTCAGATTTGGTTCAGATGATCTTTCATGTCATTTGGGCAGAATCTGGACTCCAAATCTTGCAAAGACATTTTTCCTCAGTTGCAGTAAGTCTGATAATTTCATTCCATAAATAGACACATTTCTTTTAAATATTAATGAAATATGGGAGTCCAAGTTGTTCTTGATAGTCTAATTATGTTTCTTTCTCCTACAGTTGCTCCAGCTGCTGTGTGGAGCTGTGTTTGTTGGTTGAGGAACAAAATGAAATCAATTACATTTCCGTTGGAGTGTAATTAACGCATTTTGTCTTGCTGTTTCCTATTACATGCAAAGATAGATACCTTCCTCCCTGCAAGGTAGTGAAGCTGTAGGGCACAACTGGTTTAATTTGTGATCTGGACAGTGACTGTCCAAAGCACCTCAGCTGAGAGGCTGTCCAGAAATAGCAGACTCTGGCCAGGAAATTATTTTGGAGGCTTCACTTTGCAGTAGCTTCTGTTTCACTAAAGAGAAAAATGTCAGTTTCTATAAATAGAAACCAAGCCATATCTGATGGAAGTACCACTGAACCATTTTTGATGTAAAAAGTAACCGAAAAAACTTAAACCTCAAGCCTTTGTTACATGCAAAACATAGGAAATCTTGAAACCATTAATGTGTGTATGACCATCACATCCTGCTCTGAACACATTTTGCAGCAGATCCATCAAACATCCTCATTTGGAAGACCTCAGAAAGGTTTTTAGTGTGAAAATGTGATAGTTAATCACACAGTAGTCTCTAGTTAGCATGTGTTCATAGAAGTGGAAAATTCAGAGCTGAGCTTGGTTGCCTCCTTTGTTTCCTTTTGCCTTTTTTTTCCCCGTTGAAAAAACCCAGTACTTAGAACACAAAGAATCATAGTGATGTTGCAAGTTGAAGCTTTCGTGTCTGAGCCTATCCATAGTTCAGCTTAGGGCAGCAGAATTCAATGCATGACACAGGTTTAAGGAGGATGGAGTGAGCCATGTACGGAATATCTCACTGTTAGTGTCAGTATCTGTGATCCCTCTGACTGATGCACCAAAGATGAGATGGGACTGTTCAGAAGTCCTAGTTCCTGAAAATTAAATTAGTCAGAAGTGTTATTCCCTTTCTTGCAAGCTGTGAAATACAACAAACACATCTGATTGCAGACGAGGAAAGGAGGAGGAGAAAAGCCACCAAAAGACCCCAAAAGATGAACACCTTCCAAAGAGGGGGGGATACACTGTCCCTTAAAATTCACCAGTGACCACTAGACAGTAGTATGTGCTTTACAAGTTAATAGCAATCTTAAATGCTTTTATAATGACTTTTTTTTTCTCCTCAGACTTAAGGCAAGGGGTTTTCCACAACTAGGTGCTTCCTGTTTAATTGCTGTAGAAAAATTTAATCGATTTTATAATGAAATTCTAACTTCAGATTGCATGAAAAAAATTTAAGAAAATCTGTACATTTCCTTTCCCCTACCTTTTAAATATTGATGGATCCGTAGCAAATGTTCATTTGCTCCTTCATTTAGTCCTTCCCTCTATATTTGCACAGATCTAAATTACAAGAGCTTTTATCCTCTCAGCTTTTTCCATTGTTCCTTAGCTTCACTGCATTGTTTCCCATACAAGAAAGAACTTGATTGCAACCATGAATCTGCCATGTTGGGTTTCTTCTCTTACGTGCTCTTTTGAGCCCTAATCCATGACACACCAAGTAAAGTTCTTCACCCCATTTCACCCCCACCTTTCTCTATTTTTCTTTGTCCTCTCTAATCCAGTCTGCCATGCTGTTGCCATAATCTCCTGTGGAGCCTCCAAAGCCTCATTGGTCATCATGGAAACACCCTGATTAGCATTCAGGTTAAATGTACATATTTTGGGCAGCTTGATCCCCTGAAAAATGCGCTTCCTACTGAAGCAAGAGGAAAATTTTTTGTTCTTGCCTCTTTCTTTTTTTTTGGTTGTCAGTGCTTTGTATTTGCACTGACTCCTTTTAATGAGTTTTGGTTGATGATGTGCTTTTCAAGGCAGGGGCCATGCTTTGTATCTTTGTGCTTAACAGACAGCTTTGGAAAAGAGGAGAGTGTGCATACATCCAAAGGAAAAGTAGTCAACTTTTCAAAAATCCTACAGGTGTCTTTTCCAAAGTGACTGTAGTCTCTGAGGTATCCTCAGACATCTGTCTGCCTGTGTCATTTAAGAAAATGTAACTTCCAGGCATGCACTTTACAACTTAACTGCAGCAAATTCAGATACATTTCTCTCCTTGGGTATTTTCTTTCATATTGAGTTAAATTAAGAGTCCCAGCTTTTCTTGTTGTACACAGCACAGACATCATCATGTTTCCAGGCATCCTCTGGAAATGCAGGACAGCAGGATCCATGGGAGATCCATCTTTGTTGTCACAGAAACCAAATAATCTGCAACAGAAAAGTACTTGCTACAGTGCTGGCTTGTGCCCAGTACACGCTGCTGGAGTCCTGCCAGTTAAATTTCAGCCCAGCCTGAAGTGGGTAACTGTTTCCCTGTCTCCCTGTCCCACAGGCAGGCAAAGGGATCCTGCGGACCGTCATCGCCAACAACGAAGCAGTGGCAGACATGATTCCTGTCGATGTCGCCATCAACCTGACTCTAGCAGCTGGGTGGTACACAGCCGTGCACAGGTGGGAGGGCATCCCTCTTCGTAGCATTCCCTTTGGCCACACACCTGGAATATTTGCTCCCTGCACCAGCACTTTAAAGGGAAACAGGAACTGATTAAAAATCAGTGCAAGAGGCTGGTTGATTGATTTTCTGGTTGTTTTTTTCTCCCTGTGGGTGGGCAAGGACTGAGAGCGTAGGAGACGTAATAAAGGCAGGGTTTAGAGTTAGGAAATCTCTACAGCTACAAGTGATACCTGTTTCTTGCCTCTCAGAAGTCCCTATTCTGAAGGCCAAGAGTTTTACCGCAGTGGTTTTTGGGCCTCCTTTTCATTGAGTTGCTTCTCAAGTGTCTTCTGGAGTTTTCTTGGTAAAAAAGCTCTGCGTGTTTTCCTTGGGAAACACTGCACAATGTAAATATATTATGGATTTATAGGTTATATGATCTAAAAAAATCTCCCTTCTTTGCATTGTTGAGAAGAGTATGTAGAAGTAATACTAAGGATTTAAGTCTTCTCCTGTGAACCTTTGGCTTGGCCTTTAATCATTAGGTAGGACTACAGAGAATAAACCACATGAATTATTCTGGAGGTTTTTACAACTCTGAGAAATCAAACCCAGGCAAATAAAAGGCAGAAGTATTTTACTTTGAAAGACAGAGTAAGCCCTCTGAGCTGAGGGTAGAGCTACATCAGTAAGCTAAATAAGGATCCTAAAAGGACCTTGAAGAGCAGCTCACCAGTTTTCCCCTCAAAGCATTATTAAGAAATCCATCAAATAAAAATTGTGCAATTTTCAGGTATACAGTAAGAAAAATGCTGTATTGATTTCATCATTTGACACCCTTGGCAAAGCATGCTTAGATCAAGAAAACTGTGATTAATTCTTGATTTCTGTAGAAGGAAGAAGTAAAACAAGTGCGATCCATGTTTAGTTCCACACGAAAAAATGCAAGCTTTGTTTGGTATTAAACTGAGAATTTACTTGAAATGGATTGTTTTTGTAATCTCATCCCTAAAAAATAGTTTCTTCACATCTCAAAATAATACTTCTTTCTGTTTTCCAGACCAAAAAACCTGTTGGTGTACAACTGCACAACAGGGGGAATCAACCCTTTCTTCTGGGGAGAAATGGGTAAGGTCTTATTTAAATGGAGAGCATCCATAGTGTTCCTTACACTTTGAAGAATTGGTTTCCACAATTTAGGTGGCATTCAGTGTCTGCCATTCAAACTGTATTTTGGGTGGGGGTCCTGTGAGGTGAAGGGTACTTCCAAACCAAACCATTCTAGGATTCTGTGATATTATGGGAGTGAAGTGGTCTTTCTTGTCCATCAGAAAATTCTGAACAGAATTAAGAGGTGTGCACTATAGGAGGAAAACATTGAGATGACTTGTGGTCTTCAAGAACAGTTTGTATTTTGATCATGAGTTTTGTTGGGAAAAAAATCAAATTATTTTCATGGCTGACTTTTCTTCAAGTGGATGTACTTCCAAGGCAGAGGTGAAAGAAAGGGAGACATCCTGACACCCTTGAAGAGAAAAACTCATGCTGAAGCCAAGCAGCAGAATTTGTCTCAGCTGTGTACTGTGAAATAGTGTGTACAGTTACATTCATGGATGTACTGGGCCTGGTTTACTTTCTGTTACCCCTGCATTTATATCTTTGTGCTTTAAATACAGGAGGCTGGCTATTCCATCTCTCAACCTTTGTTTTACTTTTCCCCTTGCTTTGTTTACATGGCAAATTAAGTCAGCAGAGAATGAAACTATAATTGCATTTACAGAATAAATGTTTTAACCATGGTATTTGATCTCATGGCCTAGCAGGGAAGAGGTTTCAGCAATTGGCTGAGTGCTGAAGACATCACATCCAGCTCCTGGCTTGCCTTTTTTTTTTTTTTTTTTTTTTTAATGAGGGATGAAATATTGTGGTTAGTCAGATCTTCTGTGGCTTTTTCACAGGAGGGAATGCAGAGCTCTTCACATGCTGCTACTTCAGCAAAAGCCACCATAGCACCACTTTCTGAGGTTTGCTTTTGTTAACCCTTTTTCATTGTAAATTTGCTGATGAAAACAGCAATGTATTTAGTGCATTCTCATTGATTTTATTCTGTTCCTCTGCTTATAACTGTGGAATTAGCCATGAAGTCATCTGGGTGCAGCAGCAGCAGCTTCCATGAGCAGCTGAGCTGTGTGGTGGAACTGAAGGCAAAATTTTCTCCTTGGGTGACACTATGAAGCTCTTTCTGCTCCATGTTGTAGCCACAGTTTTCCTGAGAGCAGCATGCTGCAGAGAATTAGGATGGAATATTAAAAGTGCAAAATTTTGCCTTTAAAGATGTTGCATGGCTGAAGAAATGAGTTTGGGAAGGATTTACTGCATCACAATGTTATGACTGCAGGCATCCACTCTGAATCCTTATTCAGACTCCTACCAATTTCTTTTTGCGAAATACACATAAGTCTGTTCAAGGAGTCAGGGTGTGTGACTGATCATCAGGATGGAGGGTTCTGTGTGTCTGGAAGCTGCTGAGAAACCAGGGAATGGAATGGGAGTCACCTGGCCTGGGACTGAGCATTTTAGTGCAAAGCAAAAATGGGTTTTGCAGAGGGATGGGCCTGGGCTATCTGGTTAGGCCAGGTGACACCCAGGACCTGCTGTAGGAGTGGCAGGTGTACACGAGGGAGTAGGGATTTTTCAAGGGGAGAGAAATCAAACAGAGAAATTGAGGCTGGATTAAGCTTAGGATACCAAGGGTTCGGAACAGAAGTAGTGGAGATGGTGATGCTTTGAGTACACTTTGAGTAATGAGCTGGAAGGGAGGGAGGGAGGGAGGGAGGAAACACCCATTGCAGGGCAGTTCATTCTAAAGTTCCTCTGACACAGATAAAAACTCCTAGTGTTAAAAGGGGCCTTAACTTTTACAAATAATGCTATGCCTTGGGGTTTTGCTTTTCCCTTAATTTCTCAGTAGTACTTTGCCTACTTTTACAAAGATGTGGTCAAACAACTAAATTTTTAACTGAAGAAGCATATTCTGCTTTGCTGCAATGTGAATCTGGTTAGTCTGACTTTGTGAAGTACATTTTGCAGTTTCTCCTCAAAACTAAACCGTAAAACAGGCTGGAGATGATGTTCAGTGTGGCAAAAATTAAATTCAGTTTATTCTTGTTAGTCTTCCTGGGTGAGACCTGTGTCCAATTCTCCCCCTGCAGAACCTGCCTTTGAGTTGTAGGATTTGCTGCAGCATTTTTTTCTTGAGGTGTGAGGGGAAGGACCACCTACCCACTAAGTCATTGCAGTAGCTCATAGAGGTGACAAATTTTTGGTTTGGTGTTCTTAGTAGAAGTACAGCAAAAGTCACTACTTGAAGTGCAGTAATGTGCTGAGCACAGACACTGGAGAGTCCTGTCTGAATGATACTATTGGAATCTGCTTATCTGAGGATGATCTGGTTTCTTGTGGCTTGCAAATTCTCATCTGATTTTCTATTTGTAACATAAGCTTAGAGACTGAATGATAATATGAGCACAGATTGATGTCGTTAACTCTGAAATAAATTTTTTAGAAAGTGAAGAAAGCCCACATATTCTTCTTTCTGGAGCTTGCTGGTACTCAGGATTAGGAGCATCATCTGTTTATCAGTCCCTAGGGTGATAGTCTTACACTCAGTTACTGCAGTTCTGTTAAGCCTCTGCAATATGCAAATGTCCCAGATATGCACATCTAGATACCACTTTGTGGCACTGTGCCATTGCCAGAGCTCAGAATCAGACCCAGCATATTT
Source organism: Haemorhous mexicanus (assembly GCF_027477595.1). Taxonomy (NCBI): domain Eukaryota; kingdom Metazoa; phylum Chordata; class Aves; order Passeriformes; family Fringillidae; genus Haemorhous; species Haemorhous mexicanus. The sequence goes on along the minus strand of NC_082345.1, from coordinate 18,888,291 downwards.
TGTGCCTTAACATGCAGAGGGAAGGGAAGGTTCCCACCCTATCATTTGTTTTTGAGTTAAGAATGCAAGACAGTTTGCTGCCTTAGAGCATCCAGAGGTCATCTGAAAACAGGCAGACATTTGGTGGTGTGGGTCAGATGTGGTTTGAAAGGACATAATAAAGTCTTTTTAAAGCTTTCACCCTGTATAAGTGATACACTAACTCAGACATCAGCCCATTGGAAAATCTGACTGAAAATTAGAAATGTCATTTTTATTTTTGGGTAGCAGATCAAAGTTTGCTTTCAGTGATCTAATGAAATGTTAGCACTTATCAATTTCTTTTACATCTGCTGCAGGTGAAAGCAGAACTGCAGTTCCTTAAAGCTTCCTGCTTTTCCTCCTTTATGCTTTGGTGCTTTGACAAAGAGGTTTTTGTTAGCCAGTGTTAATTGTCAGGCAGGATTGGGTTTCAAATAGACAATAGATGGAGTCGACAGTTTTCATGGCAGAAGGGACAACCTGGTTCAAGCTCTGGTGACACAATTCAGAGAGCTGTGGGCTGGAGGTGTGAAGCACAACAACTTGGGCCGTGCTGCACTGTGCTTCCAGCCCATCTGGAAGTGAGTGATTGCCAGTGAAAAATGCCTGTTCTCTTGCAGGGCAGTACGTCATGTCCACCTTCAAAAGGAACCCCCTGGAGCAGGCCTTCCGAACACCCAACGCTCACATGACCTCCAGCTACTTGATTAACCAGTACTGGATCACAGTCAGCCACAAGGCACCCGCCATCCTGTATGACCTGTACATGAGGCTCACGGGGAGAAAGCCCAGGTAAGGAATGGTGGCCTCAGCCTCCTGCATACCTGCCACTCCTGTGGAGAGCAGAGCTTGAACCAGTGATGAGAACTGGAGTCCTTCAGTTTCTTCTCGTCTCCTTCTCTTGAGGAAAATGAGGAAATGGATGGCTGTAGTGAATCACAGCCTAGGGTTCGCACCCTTCCCACCACCTGGAGAACAGCACATCTTTTGAACTCGGTTTTACAGACTTCAGAAGTTTCCAAGGCAGACGAAGGCTGGTAGTCTTCTGTCTTCTCTATATCCAGATCTCTACCACTTCAGCTTTCCAATGGGATCACCCTTATCTGGCATGAGCTTGCATATGGACTTGAGCTTGGCAAGGTTTAGAACATACCAGCTAATTCATTATTTTTTCCCATAAATCAGATGCCTAAGTAGCTGTTTCCAGCACTGGTCTGAAATCTAGGAAGCAATTGTTTCTGAGTATGATTAAATTCTAATTGTATTTAGGAGGGCAGTTCACCATTACGGGTGGTATTTGAGCCCTGGTAGTGGTATGGCTTGGAGGAACAGCAATGTCTATGGCCCATGTGGAAGGAATCCTCTTGTAAGTAACGTTGCTCCAGATATGGTCCTCTTTTACCTGACACCACAGAGAAGGATTTGTTGTGCAGTATGAGAACTGGATGCCAGCACTGTATTGATGTCAGCTGCTCTGATTTATGCCTGACATTCTGCTTTGGAGGCAGATTGGTCCCTAAAAAGACTTCCAGTTATGCAGGAGGAAAGAATTACTCTAGAAATAGAGGTAAACTAAAAATTAGGCTGGAATCTGCAATCTTTGTTGAAAGGGGCAGCAGTAAAATCTTGGCACTACCATTGCAATTGACATTTCTTTTCATGAAGCTGATTGGCATAATTACCCAGTGGGCACTGCCTGCAAAAAATGCTGTAGTTAAATGTCAAACAAAACTCAGCATGATCTTCTGAACTTTAAGATTTGCAGCCTCAGCAAAGATGGCTCACCAATGAAGTTGGGAGTACTCCAAGTCTTCTCTTTTTTTAATATAGTTCTCCTTTTCTTTTTATACACTACTTCGGCTCATCGAGGTATTGCTGCAATGTGGTAGAAGGCACAGTAGCAGCTCATCATTTCTTCTTTTCCCAGAAACCTGAATATCAGACCTTTGTGGTCTAACGGCAGTAAACCACATTAAATAAAAAAAAGAAGCCTTTTTAGATGTAAGCTCGTTTCACAAAAATTTCCAGATATCAAGCAAAACCACCCTAAGTGGTTTCGTGTGAGTGCTGCACATCCATCCATGACTTAGAGCATAATGTGCTCTAAGGGTTTTATACCCTTAGTAGTCCTTTGTGGCAGTCCTGTCTCACCTGAGGATCTCCTTGTGCAAGGCTCTGTAGGGGAGCAAATAAAGAAATATTTGCTCTAAACAGTTTTCTAGAATACAAAATGCATGTCTGAACTGTGGCCACAGTGAGAGCTAATACTCAATTTATTCCTCTCAGTTCCTCTATAGTGGAGAATGAGATTTCCTGTAAGAAATCTTTGCCATGTTTCTCCTCAGTTGATGTTTTGCAGAAGACCTTTCCTTAGTGCAAATTATTAGTCAATGTTTTGAATGTGGTCACATCAACTGAGCTCAGACAGTTGACATGAAATGCAGTTTTCACACACACCTCTTCAGATTGTAGAATCACAGACTGGTTTGGGTTGGAAGGAAGATTTAAGATCATCCAGTTCCACCACTGCCATGGGCAGGGACACCTTCCACTATCCCAGGTTGCTCAGAGCCCCATCCAACCTGGTCTTGGACATTTCCAGGGATGGGGTGGCCACAGCTTCTCTGGGCAACCTTTGCCAGGGCCACTCCACCTTCACAGGGAAGCTTTTTTCCCACTTACTAAAGAGTTGGTTCTCTCTCCCTTTCTTTTTTTCTGTCAGTTTTCATTAGTCCTAAGCATTAGTCCTAAAGATTTCAGGGAGTCCACTTGAGGGGCAGCTTCAGATCTTTCCAATCTAGCTGCATTTCTTTTTCCCAAGTTCTTTAAATGTATTAAAATATTCACAAAGCTTTGCCCCATAGTGCTTGCCCTACACAGGAGGATTGTTCTGAAATAATTTTAAAGCAGTTCAATTAAACTGCATTCAGTCGACCTGCACATAATTATTCAGAATGAAGGTTCCTTTAGCTGATGTTCTGCTTTGCTTCTAAAATGAAAGCCACTTTCATTTTAGTGCTCTTTCCAGTTGCTTTGGGTGGGCTGCACAGTTCTGCTCTAAACGGATGGATTCATTGTGTCTTGATGTGCTGTGCTGAGTGCTTATCACAGTGGCAGTCACATATGCGTGGGGAGAGGCCAGCCTAGCACAATTCTCCCACAGACTGCCACCTTTTATTTGTCACAGCAACTGTGTTACCCCATGGGCAGCTCAATATTTTGCATGAAAACAGCTCTTTTTTCCACAAAAATCAGCCTTTTAATGTTTTCTCTTGCCCTTACCCAGTCTGAGAGGACATGGTGTCCTCTCAGAATTGGCCGAGCCCTGTACATCACACTTTAAAACAACTGTCAGAGGCTTTTTTTACTCATGACCACTGGGACAACTAAAATAATCCTGCAGGGTAGGACAGCATTTCTGTCATCCACTTTTGTATAAAAAATTAGTAAGAAAAGGCCAACACACAACAGAGGACCTAAACTTAGATTTCCCAGGTCCTTAAGCAGTTATGCCTCTGAAGCAAGACAGCAGAGACATGGAGCTGTTGGAGGGGGTCCAGAGGAGGACCATAAAGATGGTCAGAGGGCTGGAGCGTCTTTCCTATGAGGACAGGTTGGGAGAGCCAGGGCTGTTGAGGCTGGAGAAGAAAAGGCACATAGGAGACCTGGCAACAGTTTTTCAGTACTTTAAGAGACCAGTGGGAAAGAAGAGGAGGGACTCTTATCATGGAGCATAATCATAAGATGGGGGGGAATGGTTTCAAACTGAAAAAAAAGTACATTTAGATTATATAGGAGGAAATTCTTCCCTGTGACAGTGGTGATGCCCTGGCACGGGTTATCCAGAGAAGCTGTGGCTGCCTCATCACTGGAAGTGTTCCAGGCCAGGTTGGATGGGGCTCTGAGCAACCTGGGGTAGTGGAAGGTGTCCCTGTCCATGGCAGGAGTTGGAACTAAGATGATCTTTAAGGTCCCTTCCAACCCAGACTACTCTGTGATTCTTTGGTTGTGTCTGAAAACTGAAGTTGAGCAAATGACTTCTCAACTCAGAGTCCATACTACAGATGTGGTCACCAAATACTGGTGCTAATGCCAAAAATCTGAGCTTTGCTTCAGTACACAACTCAGGCTTGGGAGCAGAAGAAAATTCCTGTGGCAGAAAGAGAAGTACCCACCTTGGGAACAGCAGCACTGTACCCTTGTGGTGTAGACTTCATACCAGCCCAGATGGGCTCTTCCCTCCACAGTGGTGGAACATGAGGTAGATGCAGCTTCCAACCCTTGCTTAGGTCAAACCAGTGAGGTGGACATCAGTGGCAATGATGTTGGCTCCCATGTTGTACCCAACAATAAAAGCTGGGTAGCTCTAGGCTCGAGCTCTGCTGGAGCAGTTGGGATTTGCTGGGCAAGTTCTCAGCTTAGCGAGTAGCAGGGCAGTGCTCAGAAGGAATTGGAATGTTTATTCACCTGGATTGGCGGAAACACAAACCAGCAGCTTCTACATAAGGTTAGACTTCCTGCTCATCTCTGATGCTCCCCCTTTGTTTCAGAATGATGAAGATTATCAATCGGCTGCACAAGTCTATGACACTCCTGCAGTATTTCTCCACCCAGTCCTGGAACTGGTCTTCAGATAATATGAATATGTTAATGAGTCACCTTAACACAGAGGACAGAAAGGTAAATATGTCTTGAATATGAGTTGCTAATCTCAGATTTTGTTCATCTGCAGCAATTATTTTTGGTGTAATGTGGAGCATTTAAATGATATCTAGATTATTGGAATTGATTTTAATCTGAAATTATTTATTTCAGGAGCTTTCCATTTATTACAGGAGAATGTTTTCAGGTCACTGACAACCCAACCTATTTTATGAAAACTTCTTCCTCTCGACAAAGCCTTTCTTTGCTCTCAGAGACAGCTGCCTGAGAATTTGCTAACAATTTGTTCAATATATGCACCCAAAATGAACTGGGGTAGTTGGCTCTGCAACAAGATTTTGTTTATGCCAAACAACAAAGTGATCAATTTCCTGGACTTCTGTAGATCTAGCTGCCAAAAAAGAATCCAGCACAGCTAGGAGTAACACCGATGCAGAGGCACCTGCTGACCCAATGTCCAGTTAATTTATTTACACATAATTTTAGTGACATGTTAAAACTCTGTGGAGGTTTTCATTAGAATCTGTTTGCCTGTGTGGAATGCCATTTTTCTTCCATGATTCTCTCTCTCTGTGTGTGTGTGTGTGTGTGTGTGTGTGTGTGTGTGTGTGTGTGTGTGTGTGTGTACAAATACAAGTATTTATGGAAAAGTTGCCACCTGAAAGATAAACACCTTTATTTTTTGCCAGCTAGCACTCCATTTCTGCTTGCTTTGCCCAGATTCCCAGCTGGGTGGGACATTAATCAGCAGCTGTGAAACACAGTCTGTCAGTGCTTAGAGCTCAGGGACTTTGAGAATTTCAGAGAGAGGGCCTTGTCAGGAACAGAGATCAATGAAGAAATGATGCTTGAAGTGAACTGGTTTTGAACTCTGGTGTTCAGCTTTCATTGTTTGTTTTTAAATCCCAGTTATATAACTTTGATGTTCGCCAGCTGCACTGGTCAGAATACATTGAGAGCTACTGCATAGGTGCTAAGAAGTACTTGCTAAATGAGGACATGGCTGGAATTCCAGCAGCAAAGCAACATCTACGGAAGTAAGTCACACCCAGGGACAAAGAGAAGAGCTTCTGGCTAATTTTGGGGAAAATAAGTCTAACTACGTTGCAAAATTATTATTATTATTATTATTATTATTATTATTATTATTATTATTATTATTATTATTATTATTATTATTAAAATGTAGATAAATAACTTATTTCTTATCACAGTGATTTGTCAGTATTTACAAACATAGAACAGTATTTAAAAACATAGAATAAGGGGATAGTTTGCCATAGCAAGGAATCCTAAACAAGTTCATCATTGATGGATCATTTTTAGGAAGTTTATAGGGACCTCAGGAATGGACTGCTGACTGCCTCAGACCGTGGACTGTGGTGCAGTGATAAAGTTTACCTTAAAAGGGCTCTTACAAAAATGAAACAAGTCTTGAGGTCTTTAGGTGTCTTTTTTCGCTTGGTCAGGCACTGGGAAAATGAGAATTAGATAAGACAGGATCATTACAATCTGAAGAATTCAGTAATAGCACTGAAATTGATGCTGTAAACTAACCCACTCCCCTCAAAAAATAAAATATCCCAGTATTGCAACAGTGAAGACCATTTATGATCATTGTATAATTTCACAACTCTAAAGACAGGGTTTCACCCAAATAAGAGAACCTTACTTGTCAACTCCTGTGAGGTTCTCTAGGCTGCCCCAAATACTGCAAAGTGAGAGATAGCAAATATATGAAACCAAAGCAGAAAGTATTGGACACCGACTGTCCTAAAGAAAAACCTCTCCATATGACTTCACTTTGGTTTGAAATGAGAGAAGAACACAAGTGAATTCCAGTACAGCTATTCCACCGACACCATGAACTATTCACTGTGCTCCAGCTTCAGCACAGTCCTTGACAAGACCAAGGACTCCAGCACAGTGTCTCTACTAAAATAGGAATAACAAAAAGCCCAAGGGCCACTTGTAAATAGGATTTATTCCTGAACTACCTGTAGGAAATGCAGGGGGCTGGTGAGCTTCTTGTTACTTGTGTGTTTCTTGATAAGATGCCTCTTTCCCAGGCTGAGAAACATCCGATATGCGTTCAACACCACCCTCCTTGTGATCATCTGGCGCATCTTCATTGCAAGGTCACAGATGGCTCGAAACATATGGTACTTTGTGGTGAGCCTCTGCTACAAGTTCCTGTCCTACTTCAGGGCATCCAGCACCCTCAGGCACTGAAGCCATCCATCAGCAACCAGCCTCTTCCAGAAGGACCTCCATCTCCTCTAATCAGCAGCTGTGGGCATCGGGGTCTGAAAGTAGCAGAAAAATCCACTCCTTACAACAGCAGCTGGCACTTATTGTACACTGTTACATGCTCACCTTTTAATTTTAACTAATGCTTTAATACATGGTCTTTCTTCCATAGGACCAAGCCAATTTTTAAAGCCATAACTCAAGCTTAAGGAACAGGTCAAGCTGGGATAGACCCCTCATCTAAAGTCTGATGTGCAAGAGTAAGGATTAACCAAAGTCATTGTCTTCCCATGTACTACTCCTTAGGCTATCTTAATCCCATCTTCTTCCTCAAAAGAGGCAAATTTAAAGCACGACCTTTGAAGACAAGGATGCCGCCAGAGAAGACCCAGCTGAGGAAATTAACCTGTAAGAGGTCTTCCTAAAGCAGCTCGTCGTTCATTCTCATTCAGTGAAATGGTACCTTACTAAAAAAACAAGATTACAACTTCTCAGTTTTTCAAAACTTAGGAGGGGGAGACAAGTCACACAAGGCCAGCGAAAACACAGAACAGTTTTCAGATCTTGTTTTGTATTGCTGCTGAGGACTGATGCTTTCAAGCCACACCTGAAGGCACACATAGAATTCATGCACCTGTGTTAACTCTGCTCACTCACAAGCGTCTTTCTTACAGAGAGGTCTTTTTTCTACATGTCGTTAAGGTTTCAGTCTATTAAAAAAATTCCTGGTCTTGCATTTATCACATTTGCTTGGGACATTTTGAGGGTGTTGAAAAAATGCTGTATTAACCATGAGAATGAAGAGAAGACTTCATAAAAATCAGAAGAAGAATACAGAAACCTGTCATTATTTTTGAAGTATGAGTCTTTTTTTCCCCTGCAGGAAATCTCTCTCCCTGTAGCTCAAAACCAGCCTGATACTGGGCTTATATTACAGCTAAATCACTTTGCAGTTGATCATTTCCAGTGGCAAAGAAAGTGTAGAGACACACATGGAGGAAACATCATTGGGCCTGTTCTGCTGCCATTCCTGTCAGGAGGCATTAAAAAGACTGAAATTTGTTTTTCTTGAGAATAGGTTAAATGTTGGATTTAATGATGTTAAAGGTCTTTTCTGACCTAAGCAGCTCTGTGATTCTTTGACTTCTCTGTAAGAACAGTCATGCAACTGTGAAGGTAATGCACTTTGTCCTGCAGTTTTGAATTTTCAGAATTTGATTTTTCAGAGTTTATAATTAAATTGTAGTTTAGAAAGGAAGCCAAGGACCTTCCCAATGCTCATGGCTGTTGGAGAACTTGTTTCTTGTAGTGAAATATAAATTCCTGTGGGGGCATAGAGAACCTTCTTGAAAGTAGCTGGTGCAACAACAGCAACAAATGTACTGCGTTGACAGATTTTCAGAGTCAAATCCTACACCAAAATGTTATTATTCAGATAACACTGAATAAGCACTTTTAAAATCATCAGTCTTCAATGCAGCACCCAGTTTCTCTAATCTTGTGTCATGCCAACTGTCTCAAAAAGTAATGCTACACAAAAAACACAACAAAGTGACACAGTTGCTCTTTTGTGAGCTGAGAAGAGCAGAGAATTTACAAACCTGGAATTCCTCAGAAATTATACTTGGTTTTGGTAGTGAAGGTAAGAGCAAATTATGACAGTGCATTTATATCTCAGCACTTCAGGCTGGTTCAGAAATCTTTCTAGAGGTTCAAGGAATTAATCTTGCCCCCTATGCCCCAGAGGTCTGATTCCAAGCAATTGCCAGAGGGTTCCTGCAGCAGAACCTGAGCAGAAATGTGGTGTCCAGGATGGCATGGCTCTGGCATTGCCTGCCACAGACCTCTGTATTTGTCACACACTGCTTTTGGTCTGTGCTTAAATAGGTCAAGCACCCAGTTTACAAAGATGCAAATTTCTGAAGCTCTTGCCTTGGAAATTTGCTTCCTGTAGTGAAACTGGTTGTTGGGCATGTTTTTTCGAGCTTCAGGGCGTGCTGTGCAACATGTCACCACCTGGGAAACCTGGAGCTGTGTGTTCGAGGGCTGGGGACCAACATTCCCTGTTCAGTGCTGCCACAGCAATGTTTTGGGGAACGTGGTGGCATTGTAATTTGCTACCGTGGTGGGGCTGAGGCTGGTTGCTGCAGGGATTCCTCCAGGAAGAGTGAATTCCCTCAGTTACATCATCTGGTCATCAGGCAGCTTGCAGTCCTCATAGGAAAGGCTAAAACACAAAGCAAACCAAAACTGTAGATCACTTTGAAACAAACTTCCACTCAAACATTAGGAAATAATTTCAACACTTATCCTGAAAGTCTTTTTAAGTGCCTGCCTTATGGACAAAGAGAGGCAACACTAAAGGGGATCGTAAGTCTTGGGTTGTGCACATGATATACAAAAGCTTGGGTCTCAGAAAAGTGAAAGGTGCAGAGCTGCTACATCAGTCAGCTCTCCTGAGAGAGCTTTTCTTCCTCTTCCCTACTCATGCCAGGAATTCCTCACAATATGCCTGTAGGCATTCACAGTTGTATGCATCGGCTGTATTGTCCCCACAAGTCTGAGGTTTATATTTTGCTCCCCTGAGAATATCCAGACCTGGTTTTCTGAACACACAAAAAGGTGCTGCATTCAGAACAGTAGTGGTGTGACATTTTAAGGCTCTTCAGCATTTTGCTGAAGGAAACAGCTGCAGAAAAGCTACTCAGCCCCTAAAAAACAGCAGGGGTTGCTTGGGTTGGAAAAACAAAGTTGTTGCAGATGATGTCTGCTCTTCTGGAGACCTTTTGTAGCCCACACAGCATTGCCAGCAGCTGGCTCCAGCCTCTGGCCTTGCCTGGGGCGGATCAAGCTGTTAGTTTGTTTTAACACAGATATAACATGAAGGGGAACTTGAATCTTTAATTCATTTTTTTGTGGCCTGAGATGTTTCCAGCTGATTGTCTGAAGCACAGACATATTTCAGAAAGCCTAAGTGCAAGGGCTGATATGTGGCAGTGGCCCTTGAGTGCCAGTTGTGACTGTCATCATGGGGAGCTGGGCATAAGAACTTGTTTCCACCTCAAGCAGTGGCTCATATTCAGTGGTTTACTTTGTGCTCCTCAGTGGATTTGTTTGTGCTCTGAAGAAACCCAAGCCTTGGGGAAAATATCTGGAAGAAAACACTGAATATCATTTCACCATCAGTTACGGGCAGAAGCTTGCAATTAACAAGTGTCTTCTTTTAATTAAATGGTGATAACCAAACAAACAAACCACAACAAATCCCTACAATTAATCTGTGTTTTAACTGCCTTTTGAACAACAACCAAAGCTGTTTATCATCAGCATGTCTGTTACTAAAAAAATTAAATTTCTTACCCCTCCACCTTCCTCTGTTCTATGTTAACAATTTTCCACAGTAGGGAGGGAGAGGTAACAGACCCACTGATAAATTACAAGTTGTTGGCCCATTACCCACCTCCTGCAGAAATGTGTTCTTTTACATTTTCTAAGGAAACATGAGTACATCTGCCGTGCATACAGCTGCATTTTCCAGCACCAGACAACAGTAACCAGACAACATGGTAAAAGCAGTGGAGCCTCATCCTGAAGTGGGAGGCTGTGCTTGTTTTGAGTGCCCTGTTCCACTTCAGTTTACCACAAAGCAATTAAAACATACCCTCCTTTCCAGTGTAAAGGGAACCTCACCTATAGCTGTTAATCAAGTCATTATCGTGAATAAGCAACTGGGAAAAGAGGGAGGGGGGCATCCTTTTGTTTGTAAATAAGCTACAACTTCATGGTTGAAAGCATGCTGTTGCTCTTCCAGCATTGACTACCGCTGAAAGCAAGGATGAACATTCAGTACTACTTTGATAAAATTAGACCCCTTATTCTAGCACAGAGCAAATAACATTCCCCAGAAGGTAAATGGTGAACACCCCATTTCATGATGCTAAATATTGGTGTGAAGGTGATACAGATTTGCTTAAAGAGAATTAAAATCCAGAAAATAAAGCATATTTGGGGAATAATTAAAGATGTACTATCCCACTTTTCTCTATTGCTTAAAAGTCAACTATGAATTGTTTTTTCGGATTCATATGAAGCCACTTGGGTTTCTTGTCCTTACATGATCTTGGCTGACCCCAGTTTATAGTAAAATACGTACTCTCCCACTGTCCAGAGTTTCTGCGGTTCTATCTGTTATTTCTATCCCCTTGTTAGCTATGAGAGAACTTCCTGTTATAAATCTTAATTACAGAGTTTCTAATGTTAAGGTGTAACCTTTTGAGCTCTCAAATCAGATAAAATGGTCAGACCACAAATTGTGTGAACCTCAGCCATAAAATTGTTAATATATTTATGTTATTTGAAACATTTAATAAAACAAAATATTTTAAAGCTATGGTCATTTTGCATTGCTTTGTTTTCTAGAGGAGGTAGTTACTTGCTGCCCATAGCAGTTGAACAGAGGCTGTCTCTCCAGCACATATGCTCACATCTACAGCACAGCTGTCAGTGGAACGGCAGCCCCACCTACAGGAGGGAAACAAATTTTAAAGGCTGCAGTAGTGGGACTTTTAACCCCGATACAGAACACTGAAAGGTCCTACTGTGATGAGTGTCCTGTGGAAACAAAGAGGGACAGGTCTGCAGCAAAGAAAAATTGGGAGTAACCCAATTTTAATATATAATAACCCATCCAACTTCCCCGAACAACATCCCATTTGTACCTGAGTATATTACCCCAAATTTTTTGTTTTAAGTATAGAGACCTCACCTCATAATGTTAGTTTTCTGTCAAGCAAGAGTAGATAATGTCTAGTAATTATCTCTCACTTCCTTGCAATACAGCAGACTTCGAGTGGAAAAGACACAGCATTATCATGACCCCTTTGCTTAATGAAAATTATTCCCAATCCTGAAACCTAGGACACACATCAAAGATACCACTTTCATTTTGTTAGCAAATCTTTCCTTAAAATATCATTTTCCATTTTTTATATGTAAATGTGATGTCTATGGAGAAAAAAAAAATCAATTTTCCATTAAGATGCATTAGTGAATTAAAGCCATCAGCAAGAAAGTTCGAATTCTTTACAAGGAACAGATTTTAAGGTCAACCTGGAGTCTTCAATATTTAAAGCTTTTCTTCTGACATTCTAATTGCCCAGTATTATCAAGGCAAATAATAATTAAACAAAGAAAATTGCATTAATTTTCATATTTTACGAGAAGCAAAAATAGGGGGGGAGGAAAATGATGTAAAGTAGGATAAATCCTTAGCTGATAATACCACAGGTTGCATAGAATAAGCACCAGGTCTCAAGAGAAGTCATCCCAGTCAATTTTCCCCACCTCCCTCAGTTAAGGACAACTGGTTGTCATTAAGAACTGAGCCCGCAGGTCCCAGTTCCTAACTCCCAGGATTATTTGGCTGTGAAATGTGCTGTGGATAAACTGGATTTTTGGACTCACACCCTACCTATGGAATGGATACCACAGCAGAGGAAGCTGAATTAATCCAGAACCCATCCAGAGGCAGGAGGGCCACAGACTCATCTGCTTCCCTTGCCACAGTTGCCTTGATGATACAAATTCCTGCAGCTGCCTGCCCTGCAGTCTCAGAGGTGACTTGCTCCTTCCAGGGAAGCAGCAGGTAACACCCAGCCCCAAATGAAAAAGCCACAACAAAAGTGCACAGCAAAAGAAATGCATCTTCTGTAAAAGAAGATTAGGCAAGAGGGGATCAAGACAATAGCTCTGGAGCTACCAATGTGATCCATATTTTCCCAGTTTTCCTTGAATAAAGTATGGAGAGAGCTTTGCAGAGGGCTTTGAAACCGGAATTCCCACCTCAGCTTGTGCCCTGACTTTGTATTTCTGATTCAGTTCTCACTGCAAGCTCCTCGTCTCCAACTGGGTTCATAACCACTGCAGAGAATACAAAGCCTTGAGAACCACTGGCTTAATGAAACATAATTCATTGGATTAAACCTATATAAACTGGCCAGAGAAATCAGGGCTGGTGAAAATGCCAGCAAAAATGTTTGAAGAAAGAGGTTGTAAGTGTATTTGGATCAGTAAATGGGCAAGATCTGAGGCATACAAATACTGATATTTTGCTACTGATAACACAGGTCCTTTGCCACTGACATTTGTCACCAAGTATTTGCTGTGCAAGACGCTGAAGAGCCCCCAAAATTCAGGCAACTGGCAGTGCCTCTGGCAGTTAGGTTTTGACCAGAAAGTAACAGAAGGTTTATAGCATGGCACAATCTCGCAGAGAGAGGCAGGTGAATTTAAATGTATCTTTCTCTTTGCCTCAGACTTTTAAAAATGGATGCATTGTGGAACTTGAGGAATTAATGAAAAATTTAAAACTACAGACAGTAAAAAACACAACAGCAATTGCAGAGTAATAAATAAAACTGGCTTCTTGAAAGTGTGAACAGCATTAACCTGTTCAACAATGATTGTGTTTATGCAACACTGAGTTTAAGGGAAAATTGTGTCCTTTCTTCACAATCTGTGATTATTGATAATTTTAGCATATTTTGTTACTCCCCTCCAGCTGAGGCTGATGTGACAGTTGGTCTCTGGAAAAAGAAATGTGTCGCTGTTAGGCCGGATGTGACATCCACACGTGATCAGGGTCCAAGAAGAAAAAAGTTTTTTTATTCTGTGTGTTCTCCAGTTTATATACTCTTAACAAAGAGTGATCTTAAGTCATTAACTACATCACAATAACTTATTATATTCATTGGTGCAAAGCAATTAATGTTAATATAATGGGCAAAAGTTTTACAGAAATTTAATAAGGCACATATATACATCTACTTAGGCACATAGTCTAGCTTACAAAAATTTTCATGTAACTTTTCTAAGCGGTTTCCATGCTGACGGCCTTGTCTTCTTCCTTGCTATGGATACACTCGAAAATCATCAATTATTATTTCTTCTATTAGCTTTGCTTGCAGGCCAGCTGTCAAGCCCCTCCATAGAAATGTTAGCTGCCCATGGAAAGTTTGCTAGCACTTAACATCTCTGGGAAAGCTTTATTGATAAATAAAGGGCTGCCAGGAAGGATATGCCACAAAAATAAACTAAGATTGAGTCAGCAAGGGCAAATTCAGCAGTGAGCAGACTAAGGAGGTAAATTAGCTTGAAAAGGCAAGTGAGTCACAAGTTTGGTACTCTGACATCAAAGATGGGAGGGAGGATGTGAGTTTAGGCATCTGATAGATGACAGTCCCAGTGGTGGGATAAAAGCAACAGTTACATTATTTTATTCATTCTTTAATCTTTGGCATTAGGGTGAGATTAATATTTCCAGAAAAAAATTAAATTGTTTTTCTAGTCTTCATTTTCATAATTACTGACAATATAGAATGTGAAAGCAAGCAAAGGAATTAGCTAGAATTTATTATGCAGTAAATTCCAACTAGCTTCTATTAGTATTTCTTCTAATTAAGATCCTGTTTAGCCTTAGAATGCAAAAAAACAGTCAATGAGCAATACAAAATGGTAAATATATTTTGGTATATAAAGCAAGAATTCATCTGCTGAGAAGTTTCTATTTACAGCTTGCTCTATTACAGCATTTGGCATTTTATTTGGAAATGCCATGTTCTGTAAAGAATATGGATTTGAAACATTGATAAGTTTTGCTTATTTCCTAGGAGGCCTTTTCCAACATCAGTAATCCTGTGATAACTGTCAATATGAGGATTTTACCTTATCAGAAGTGAGACAAAATACTGAGAGAAAAGATCCCAGGCAACATCCACTACCCCAGGAAACAAAAAGCAAGTAAAAATCCTGTTCCCCACTTCTGCTGAAGAGATGGTGAGAACTGGATACCTACCACAAAAGAAAGGACTGCATTTCCAGAAATCAGGTGTCTGCAGTCTCAGAGAACCAGCAGTAAGATCCGAAGGCAAGTAAATCCCCTGGAGAACAGCCTGTGGGAAGATGGGCACCTAAATGTCCTTTAAGGAACTGCTAAAGAATGTACTGTCTCCAACTAGAGAAAGGGAAAAAAAAGGTGAAGAGAGTAAATATGACAAGCCACAAATTTCCCTACTGGTCAGAAATCATAAACAGGAATGGCACAGGAGGTGACAAGTAGGTCAGATTACATAAAATAAAAATATTTTAAAAATATATAAAGCACAGCCAAAAAACTAAGTAACTGGAACACAGAACAGTCCAAAAACATTCTATAAGATTATTGACTGGAAGACAACAGAAAAAAATAATCTGTGTCTTTGCTAGAAAGATTAGTATAATTTATGTAATAAACATAAGATCAGCATCAAAAGGGTAAGAACTCAGAGCAGACAGAGAAGAGGTTACAGAGTACTTAATTTAGATTTTTACTGTCACCTATAGGCTGGAACAAGCCGAGACAGGCTGGTAGATATCTTGGAGAGCTCAGGAAAGATGGACAAAATTGCACAAGACAAAAGGAATACAAGAGGACAAGAATGTGGGAATTATTTTTGGTGAGCCTGTCTTCAGTAAGAGAACAATACTCAGCAGTCACACAGCAGTTAAAAAAGAAAAGAATAATAGTGTAGAATTCCAAAGGCAAATTATGTCACATCAAATTTTCTCTTACAATAGAGTGAGAGGTATTGTTAAAAGCAGAGGAGTTGAAGATGGCATACAGTCTGCCCTTTAAGAGGTTTTTATCTCACATGATCATTCTCACAAATAAGCAAGAACACTGCAAAATTAATAGAAAATTAATACAAAACCTGACAGAAAATCACAATACTTGCAATTCATTGCTAACCTGGGAAATTATATTATGTGTAACCCCAGATGAGAGGATTCAACAGATTGATTAAGGATCTGAATGCTGTGATAGAGAGTAGGCTCTTTAAAACCTTGACGTCAGGGTGGGAAGGCTGTGAACAATGCAGGGGACAGGGCTAGTTAGAACTCAGAATATTAAATTGAAACCCAAGGCTCCTACTTAAGTTAGTGAAAATGATGTCTTTCAAATTAATACTTGCACGGACATCTAACATGGACTTGTCTAATTTGTGATACAGTCTTGAAAGAAATTTATATAAATTATTATTAGTAGTTTCCCAAACTCAAGAATTTTAAATTATAAAATTACAAAATGCCATAGCTATGTGTTCTAACCTACTCATGTATTATAACTATTTTTGCATGAAGACCCACTGCTTTCTTTAGTGAACTTGAGGGATGAGTGAGAAAACTCTTCACCATCTTTTTTGCACCTTTATTACCTGGTGGTCTTACAAGCTGTCATGCCACAGAGTTCAAGCTCTGCTGGGCCAAGAAAATAATTCATTTCTTAATTCATTTTCCTATGACACTTATCACTTTGGTGTCTATAGGCCAGATTTATTTAGATAGTGGGAATATTATTCTTTCGCCAACTTCCAATATGTTGAAGTCAGTTAATGCAGGCCTCCATTTTTCCCTGCAGGGAGAACAGACCTTGCTGGAATGTGATTTATTAGGATGCTGCATAAAGGTTTATTGACAACCAACAGCATCTAATGCAACAAGCTCATTCACATCTATATCATGGACTCTGAAGGCCAGGGAAAATAATCCTGTTTATTGCAAAACACTGGCTATTACTGTGGATGGGATACCTCTATCCTCCAAAGCATACCAACTGCAGAAAGGGAGAAGCTCAACCTGCTCAATGAGCAGCACCATAAAACAAGGTCACATCATCAAATCACAGAATATCCTGAGTTGGGAGGGACCTGCAAGGATCATGGAATCCAGCTCTTCCCAAACCAAAATTAATCCTGACAAATAAGGGGAAATGGCCTGAAAACCAGAACTTAAACAAAAGAATCACCTTTGTTTAGAGCAGCACCAAGGAGGGGCTACTTCTGAAAGCACATGGGACTTAAACCTGCCCTTATTTGCAGGATATCACTGTCAAAGAGCTGCTCCATGGCCCTGGTGTGTGTGTGAGCAGAGAGGTCTGAAAGGAGCAGCCATGATCCCAGAGGGCAGAAAAGGGCTGGCATAGCAAAGGCTTCTGAAGAAGGGCTTCTGAAACTGGGAAATATGGACTATGAGTCCCTCCACAATTCTTTATTAACTGCAGTGAGCCAAAAGCAGCTGGAAATCCAGCACTGGCCCAGAGGTCTTGTTGTCTTAGGAGTTTCTTATCTCTAAGAGTCCCTAGATCTGTTAATACCCAGATACTTAATGTTCCCTAAACAAACTTAGAGCACATCTCATATGAGAAAACACTGAGAGAATTGAGATTGTTCGGCCTGGAGGAGTGAGCCTATGGGGTGTCCTCATTGTGACCTTCCAGGACCTAAAGGGAGACAGCAGGAAAGTTGGGGAGAGACTCTGGACAAGGACCTGGAGTGACAGGACAAGGGGGAATGGCTTCACACTGACAGAGAGCAGGTTTAAATTGGATATTGGTAAGAAATTCTTCCCTGTAAGGGCAATGAAGTCCTGGCACAGGTTGCAACCACACAAAGGGGAGGGGAGGATTGAAGAGAGAACAGAAAAAGGGTTCAAAACCAAACTAGTACAATGAAAGTACATGTCGAAAGAACTGTAAACCTCAACAGAACTTCTTCCCATCTGTCTTGGTTTGAAAAGACAGATGTCAGCTAAGGAAGGCAGGAGCCTCTCTTGAAATGGAAAATATAAACCCCCTCTCTCCAAATTATTGTAATTTTGAAATTAAGGGGCTTTCAGGCAAAGATATGGGAGTAGGAATTACAGTTCTTTATAAGGAAAATAAAATTAAAATGCAGTAATACAAAACAACACTGATAGAGTCAGAATATGACCTGACCCTGTTGGTCAGGGTGTTGGTTGCAGTCTGATTAAATGGTGGCTGCAGTCTTCCTGGAGTGACAGGTGTGGTTCTGTTGGAGCAGTGATCCTGCAGAAGAGTGTAGTTTTCCTCTGAAGGGCCAGTGGTGGTGTAGACGGGCCTGGTCTTCCTCTAGGAACCCAGTGCAAAAGAAAGCTGCTCCTCTGGGAATCCCGCGGCAAAATGCTGACTGTCGTGTTTCAAGTCTCAGATTCTATCCAGGTAGGAATGCTTGGCTCCTCCCACTGGGTGGAGTATCTCACAATGGGATGATGTGATTTTATCAGTCATACAGTGAGCCCAGATGGTCCATTAACAGATAACTGCCCCACAGAACACAGAACACATTGCAACCTAAGACAAAAGTATATTTAATAACCCCTCGTCATTTGCATGAGCCAATCACTACACCTTATTCCTAACACTGCACAATCAGATTGCACAGAGGTGTGGAGTATCCCTCAATGGGGGTGTTCCAGAACCATCCGAATGAAATCCTGTGTGCTCTGGGATGACATCTTGAGCAGAGGGGTAGGACGATGATCATTCCATTCCGTGACTCACCTTGCCAAGCTGCACCCCCTGCTAGCTCAGCCCTGTGGTGCCCAGGGGGGCCACGGAGCCCCGCGGACAGTCCATGCGGGGGAACCCAGCAAACGAACGTGGCCGGAGCGCGGGGTTGGAACCGCGCGGGACAGCGGAGGAAGAGCTCCCGCGGCATTTCCAAGGGCTTGCGATGCCGAAGGGCGAACCCGAGGAGTGCCCGGTGCTCCCGCGGGCTGAGGGGAGCGGCACTGACCCCCTGGCCGGGTCTCGGCCCAGGGCAGGAGCGCTGGGCTGTGCCGGAAAGAGCCGGCGGCACCGGGGAGCAGCGGGGCCAGGGCGCGGCGACGGCCCGGCCGAGCAGGCCCAGGTCTCGGGAGAGGACGGAGCGGCGCCGCGGGAGGGGACAAGCGCCCGTGGGCCGGGATTTAAAGCGTGGCAGGAAACACGAGGTGAGGTGGATGAGAGGGTTTTGTATTTTGAGGGCTGGTCGGCGCTTCCCAGGGAGACTGAGCTTGGGGAAAGGCGCTCCTTATCACGCTGGTTTCTGGATAAAGCTCACGGTTCACCTAGCTTCAGGTCTTTGTGCTCTCTCTGTCCCGGGAGGCTCGGTGGCTTGGGCACGTTTGTAGCTCCTAGCTGAGCACTACCAAAGTGTGCTGTACCAGCGTCCGTTCCCCCCCACCCCCCCCCCACCCCCCCCCCCGCTCGTATCTGCTGGGAAAGGTTCGACGCTCCTTGTCCTCTTCTCTTCTAGATGGAGCCAGCAATGGAGTCCATATTTTCCATTTTCCAGAGCCCCGGGAGGAGTGATGCTGCAGAATATCCAGGTGAGATGTAAATTCTTGCTAGTTAAATCCTGCAGGAAAGTGTAGTGTGAGCATTCCATCCCCGGGATGCCATGCCAGGCCGATGCAAGGCTGCAGTGGCATTCTGGGTTTCTTTCTGCTGCGGTTTTCCAGCACCTCTTCTAAAATAAGACAATACAGTTCATTAGGAGTGATGGGCAGCCAGCACACTCCCCTTTTCCAGGGTTTCTCACTGGTGAAGAGGGTCTAAGGGAGTTGTGGAGCTGAATCCAAAGTGTGTGAGTGCCTAGTTCTGGGTATGTGTGAGAATTGAGGGTTCTGTAGTTCCCTGTCACTGTCAGGAACCTGCAAGGCTCTTGGGGAACAATCAGCCTCGTAGTTGTAGCATCAGGAATGAGTGCTCCTGCCAGAGAGAACCTTCTTCATCCTTCCGGGAGAAAGCTCTTTTTGGGTGTAATTTCTTGATATAAGAGAGAGGACTCCCTCTCTCGGCAAGTTTGCTTATTTTATTGCTGCTATTTACATGTTGGTAGCCATGTCTGTATAAACAGAGCATTTTGCCTCTTCAAGGACACATTACTTAAGAATTTTATTCCTTTGGATCATGGAGGTAAGACTGAAATTGCCCTGCAGAGTTTTATCTTGAATGTAGAAAGCCTAGCTTTTGTTAGTGGACTAAGCAAACTTTTTTTTTGTGTTAAATGTGTGAGTACTGTTTTAATACTATATCAGAGATTCTAATTGCTAAAGCCTCTGCTTGATTAATAGTAAACACCTGAAGTTGCTTGCAAAAATCAACCTTGGCTAAGGTGATCCTTATAATTCTGTTAGTGCTGAACAGCTGTTAATATAAGATCTACCCATCTGGATGAGATACCTAGAGCCTACTGTGGGGTGGATGATGGTGCATATACCCTTGTGAAATAAACAGGTTTCATTCTTTAGCAAAGAAAGGGACATGCTTAAATGTTTCTGGTGTGTTTCTTCAGAATGCAATTTATTTGGCTTGTCATTGCAAGGAAAGTAAATGTTGTGTTATATCTAGCTATGAAAAGAGATTGTAATAGTTAATTGGGAATTAGGTGGGTTTTTTTTAATCAATAAAGAGCCCTTTGACTTCTGATGCATAAATGTACAGTATACTTATAGTATTTACAACGATTGTTGTGATAGAGAAAAAAACCTGGTATGCCAACCTACAAAAGATATAATTTAACTGCTTTCAGGTAAATAGAACAAGCACAAGTGAGAACCTAAAGCTCCCTGCTGGCCTTTACTTGTTGCATGGGCTTTTTTGTGCTGAAAGATCCCCACCCAAATGCAGAGCTTTGAAACAGCATGTTAATGATAATTCAGCCATCTGGAAAGATTTTGAGCTAAGTCTGTGGGAGCAAATAGCTAAAAGTAAATATTTGGGATGGGTGATATGCTTCAGCATATTCCTTTCTTTCCTTCATCTTGGCAGTCTTTGTTTTGCCATTCTCTGAAGGGAAGTATAAGGAAATGGGGAGAGGAGGGAAGAGAGGAGGAACATTTCTTACCTTTCTCTTCTTCCCTTTGCCACTTTTCTTCCCCCTTCTTGTCTCAGTCTTTAGAATTTCCATTTCTCTTTGGGAAAAGGGAATCTGGTGTAAGCTGAAGGTAGGCCTGAGAAATTGAGTTGTTTTACAAGGAGCAACCTATCTGCCTCAGGTAAAGAGGAGTGTTAAGATGGATCTCTTACTCTATCAGGCTGCGTTTTGGGAGACAATGAGGACGAGAAAGGCTTCCCTGAAGACCTTAAGCAAGAGGCGCTGCCTCAGGTACCTGAAGCCCAGAGCCCAGAGAGGGGGGCAGCCTGTGATGTTTCTCCTTATGAACAAAGAGACTCCAGGAAGCTCATCCTTGGCACTGATGGTCAGACACCGCACTGTGAAGAGAAACCCTTCAAGTGTCCAGAATGTGGGAAGGGCTTCAAAGGGCACTGCAGGCTCCTGACCCACCTGCAAATCCACACAAGAGAAAAGGTATTTGTGTGTGCAGAATGTGGGAAGAGCTTCAGCAGGAAGGCCAACCTGGTGGTTCACCAGAGAGTCCATACAGGTGAGAGGCCTTACAAGTGCAAGGAATGTGAGAAAACCTTCAGCCGTGCCTCAAGCCTCCTTGCTCACCACAAAACCCATCTGAAAAAGAAAATTTTTTCCTGCACCATGTGCAGAAAGAACTTCAGTGGGAACACAGCTCTGCTGCAGCATCAGAGAGTCCACACAGATGAGAAACCCTGTAGGTGTTCCGAGCACAGAAATAGCTTCAGTGTGAGCTCAAATTTCATCAGACACCAACATCTGAGAGAGACACCAAGTGAACACATAGCAGGTAACTGAATTGTGTTTATTTCAAGTTACACAAAATTTCAGGGGATACAGGAAATATTCTGGTCTCTGTTTCTTCCTAAACAATTCTCCCTCTTTGCTCTGAATATGAATGTAGGGGGTTGGTTGATTCAGTTTTGTTACTTTTTTTTTTTTTTCACCCCATCTCTAATATTTATCTCTGCCATCTGAGGAAGTTGCTTGAAAAAGCTGAAGTTGAAATTTAGGTGTTACCATGCAGATTGCCTGGCACCTTAGACTTCCCAAAGCTCTCAGATCCCACTAATAGTAAAGATCTCACTAACTCCTGCTTCATAATGTTGCCTGATGTCTAGCCTTAGATCTTCAGAAGATCTAAGCTCAGCCACCAAAATGCTAAGCTTAGGGAGATGTAAGGAATTTTGACTTGCGGGTCATCTCTAGCAACCAGATTTTGTTATATGTGGATATTGAATCCTTCTTGTTGTCTACAGTGGGAAGCCTCAAAAATATTCTTAGCACAGCACAGGCTGACAGACAAAGGGATTGTTTCAAGTAGGGAGTTTTCTGGATTTTGCAATAGTTTGTGTTCTAGTAGTGACCTGAAACTTGGGGATAAAAACTGGCATTGTGGGGTGTTTTTCCCTGTTGTTGTACCTTTATTTGGAAAGTCCCCTTATCCTTGGTCAAACATATTTTAAGTTTTCATCTTGGGTCTTGCCTTGACACACACAGAATTGTTGTGGATGTTGGCATGAGAAGCAGGTGTTTTGTGCATGAGGTTTTTTTTTTGTTTTTGTGGTTGGTTTGTTTGGAGTTGTTTTACTTGTTTTTGTTTGTTTGTTTCTTCTGGGGAATAAAAAAACCCCAAGCCTTTCACCTTGACAATGGGAATAATGATGAAGTTATGATCGGGTTTGTGATAGAATGGCAAAACTGAATTCTTAATGTAGGTTTGAGGCCTCTGAGTCCATAGATACAGAGGAGTGGCTTAAGAACCCTAAGCATGGAACCTTACAGTCCTAAACCTTGTTTTTTCTTCAGATGAGTTTATAATTCCTGAAAAGTCTAATTTTTGCCCTTGTAGTTGGACACTGAGTAGTATCAGATTAGTCTAACACTGTATCCGCTTCTAAAGAAAGCGTGCTAATACAAACATATTTTTTACTAAATCTCAATTTCCCCTTTCCTTAGCAGATCCCTTGCTTCAGCTTTGCTTCCTCCTTTCCCTGTGCCCCCACCTTAAAAAAAAAAACACAACCAAAAAACCCCCAAAAAAACAAAAAAAAAACCAGAAAAACCCAAAAAAACCCTGTATCTACCTAATCTTTGATTTTGGACCACCTGTGACTTGAATGAAGTTTGAATTTCAAGATGTGGATGAGGAGAAGCATGCTGAGCTGCCATGTTTGGAAGGCAGACCTTGCAACTTTTGACTTGCAGTGTCTTCTTTTAGATGCAAATCAGCCTGAATTTACATCTCTGCATCAGAAAGAAGAGCAAAGGTGTGGTGCAGAGGAAAGTGAGATGGATCACTGGAATCTTGTTTCTGAAGAGTGTAAGTAGAAAAACACTTCTGAACTGCGTGTGTTTTTACATAGCAGGCATTAACATTCCTTTCTCTTTGTACAGTGAAGAAAATGAGGGAAAACACGGATATGCTTCTCCTGAATCAGCGAAATCAGCTGCAGGTGCTTCAGGAAATTCAGAAGCAACTGAATATACTGCTCCCAGGCAATGCTCTCCTGAATTCCAATGTTTATAGCTTAGGACTCCTGCTAGGACAGCAAGCGGCTGCTGCAGCATCCATTTCTTGCCCACTTCTTAATCCCAGCAGTCTCCTCTCCTCTGAAGGTGCCAGTGCCTTATCCTTTTCATCTGCCTCTGGAGCTCTGCCTGCACTTCAGCTCCCAATTGCTCAAGATCCTGTGGCTTCTGCAGCTTGCTCAGCATTGTGCTGTGAACGTGTCCAGTGTAAACATCTGTGACTCTTCTCAACCGTTCTGTCACTCAGGGCAGGTGACCTCTGGGCTGTGGTGTTGCAGTTGTTGTACCTATGAAGGTGCTGACTATACACTCAGATGCATCAACAAGCAGCAGCTGATCAAATCCCTGCCCTGGAGCCTGCAGGGATTTTGGCCAGGAATAACCTTTGTTGAGGCAGCTCAAGAGATTGTTATCACTGGGATGCACTGAAGTGCAACATTCATATACAACATAATTCATCAAACTTGAGGGTATTTTTTACCTGGTATGTCTTTCAGCATGTACCTGGGCAATTGTACCTCTCCTAATGAGTTGAAATCTAATGATAGAGTCCTCAGGATGATTTAAGTATCTCCTGTTAAGTCTGAGTTATATAGAGGGAAGCAAGGTGCTTATGTAAAGATGTTCAGTTTAACAGCACCCCTGTTCCCAGCATCTCTTTGCAAAAGCTTTCTTTAGGAAGTCTTTAAATTAGGTGTCTTTGACTTAGCTGATTCTCAGGCCAGCACTACTGCTCAAAAAAAAAAAAAAAAAGTACTTTCTGTTTTTTGTGTAAAACAAACACCCCCCCCCCACCATCACCCAAAAAAATCCTAACTGAAAACACAAACCAAAAAGCCCTGAACAAAATACCACCTTTCAGGTCTACCTTGCTTACCAAGAGTTCATAAGGAAAAGCCAAATTGGCTTATGGGGCACTTGTTCTTTAGTTCAAAGGTAAACTCAGTTGACCCTGGGTTTACTTTGTCATATCATATTTGGATTATTACATGGTTTTGGCTGTTATGTATTAATTAAGGGTAGGAGTGGGGTAAATAATGAACACTGAGAGGCTCAGGTGCATCATCTTGTGAAAACAGCAGAGGAAACAATTTTTTTTCTTTTCTTTTTTTTTTTTCCCCCTGTAGGACTCTGACATTGGGTCTGTTGGGGTTGGAAAGTGCAGAGTTTTAAGACATGTTGGTCTGGTCTACCTTGTTATATCAGTGACAGACTTGGGGCAGTCTCAGAACCTTTAAGCTTCAAAAATGTAAAAAAAAGCTCCTTTACCCTTGAACTGGGATAAAAAAAGCTTTGGGCTTGTACCTTTGCCAGAAAGTCTTATCTCTTGAACTGATGCTGTGTTTGTGCATGGTTGGTTTTGTGGTTTGTAGTAGTGTTTTTTATGTTACCTTGTTAAAAGGATGCACTCCTAGTAATTAATAAAATAAGGTTTAGATTTTAGGGATGGGAAGCACTGGTTTTCTTAACAAGTCGTCTTCTTGTTGGCAGAATGTCACATTCTGTCCCAAAGCTAAAACTGTGGGGCCGGGTATGTCACTTCTGCTGTGTGACTACAGACTGTGAAAATCACACACTTGTTTCTACTGTGTGGGATTTTGGATTAGTCTTAGTTCATCAGGATATTAATTTAAGCCAAATGAAGAGGCCTTAAAGGACATCCCTTCAATGTGATCTTGTGCTGGTATCTTTGAGCTGTAATTTCCATCAGCTGAGCATTTCAGCATCCTGGAAACTCAGGGGTACTGTTCGTAACTTTTTTGATGTTAAGTGTCATTCTGCATAAAGCAGAATTCCCTCATGAAGTCAGTGGTTGAATTTTGTATTTCAGTTGGGTTTATGGTGTTCATTATTAAAATGTTCCACTCCTGTTAGAAATGAATCTTTGGTGAGTTTTTGTCCTTCCTAAAATACTACATAGAGGTGGCCCGTGGAAATCCAAGGCCAGCCAGAGCTGTTGGTCCTGGCAGCTTTTGTCTGGGTTTTCCCTTTCTCTGCTGATCACAAATCTGGAGATGTTCTGGCTCCATTTTATTATCTTTGATTAATAATAATAACAATGGAATGGTACAAGTATAAGAAATAATGATCTGAAAATTCAGGAAATTGAGGGCAATTTTTTGAGAAGCAGCTGGAATTCCAGATCTGTAAAACTGGTACTAATTTGCGCAATTTTGCTTTTAACCTGTCAGTCTTCAGAAGCATTTTCTTCTCATCAGAGAAAAATAAAATAATTCATGAAGTTGTTGTTAAGTTGACAGCAGGAGAGAATTTTGAAGAAGTTTGCTGATTTAAGTGCATTTGAAGAAATTACACACTCAGACAGGTAATTGAGGTGTTTCTGTAGTGAGTGGAAGTTTCTGAAGCTGTGGCAGTCAACAGATAGAATAATTTTAAAAAGAACTAACATATAACCCCATATTACACCGTAATCACACAATTTATTATGGCAAGATAACTCTGGAAAAGGAGACAGCCAATGTGAAACATTAATCCTGGATGACATTTTGGAGGTCTTAACATGGATCCATAAATTTAAAGATTGATGTGGCTCGTGACCCAGCAGTCCTTAAAGGTTTTTAGCCTTGTTAATCTGGATTGGATCCTGTTTCCTTAATCATGTAAGTCAAGGATAATTATTTCAACTAAGTTACATTGTGGTTTTTGTGATGTGGTTGCATATAACACATTAATTAATTATCTCCTAAAGGTTACAAAACTCTTCAGTGCAAAATTTTTAGGGCTGAAAATGATCATTCATTAGTGGTGACGGGGAAGACACATCCACTCTGCATCAGTTTTGGGATTTTCTGGTACTCTGCTGGGAAAAAAAAGGCAAGTTTTGTTGGAATCCACAGCTGTTGAAAGGAGTTAGGTCCTCAACACTTGCAAAAGCGAGATTAAAACACAAATGAGATTAAATGTTGGGATCCAAAGCAATTATTCACCTATATTTTTTCCTCATGAAGGAGGAAAGGAAGGGAGAAAACAAAAGTAGAAAATGCCAAGGATGAGCATTTTGGCCCTTTTCTCCCTAGGCTCTCCCTCTCCCTTCCCCCCTTCTCCCTCAGAAGCCATGCTGCTCCTGGGGGTGGGACCCCAAAAAAACCTTCATCTAATTAGCACCCTGAGAAGCTGTGTGGAGTCTCCTTGCCTGCCTGCTGCTACCAGCGAACATACAGCTTAGGGGGCACCCCAGGGACCTCTAAACGCAACACGTAGATGCATTTTGCACTTTGGCAGGCTCCCTGGTTTTGAGTATTTTCTTGTTTTTCAAGGAAGGATAATGAAGTGAATTTTTCAGAGGCAGAGGATTTAATTTTCTGTGATGGTAGATTACTCTTACAGGAATGGAGAATCTATCACGGGAAGCACAGACTCAGGAAAATACTTCAAAAGCAATGGTGAGTATCAGCGCAACATAACCTCCAGTGGTGCTGCTGGGATGCCCACAGGAGCAAAAACCAGGGAAGGCTGCACAAACCCAAACAGACTCAAAATATTCACCCTATATTTGTCATCCAGGAAAATTTGTACAGCAGTCACAGCTTAGCTGCTGGATTTGAAGAAAGAACTAAACTTAAGAAGTTCCTTGACATGTATGAAAGCAAGAAATCAAGCTATCACAGGCATCCTCTGTGCCCACCCTCCCTCTGAAAGCCCCTGTTATTTAATGTGCTGGTGCCCCGCTAAATTCTATGGAAACCTTAATAAATACTGTGGATATTTTCCATCATACAGCAGACACAGGAATTAAATCCACACAGAGATGCTTTAAATCAATAGCACTTAATTAGTTACTTTAAACATAAACAAAGTCACAAATAGCCCTTACTCAACAAGTCTAGTCAATACAGTTTGATTTAGCAGGAATTGAATAAGAACAGCAGATAGAAGATAACTTGGGTTTAGAGACTAATTATACTTGAAAGCAGAGATTTCCCATTTTAAATGGAAGCCATTTAAATGGTGTCAGAGGAATGAGTCACAATTTCATCTTTAGCCGTGCAGAAAAAGTTTAGTTCCATTGCAAAACAGGTTGAAAAGACTCATTTAATATACTCCAAATCTGCCACCACCTGGGCACTCCAGGAAACTGCATTGCACTCAAATGCAGGCAGACATCCGTCGCAGTCTTGTCAGGGCTGGCTGGCAGAATAAAACCCACTGAAGCCATGGGATAAGTCCAAAATGCCCCTTCTGAAAAGCCAGAGGGTTCTTAAAACATTGGCAAATTCTGAAAAGATAGGTGCTATACCTGAAGGGAGCCTACATGAAAGATGGAAAATATTTATATTGAAAGAGTACAGTAAGGTCTCCCCAGAGCCTTCTCTTTTTTCTGGAGGTGGAATGAAGAATTGTGAGGGCCCAATCAGAGACAATTGTGATATAAAGAGATGCCAGGGGATGGCAGGTGAAGAGAACAACTGAGACAACAGAAAAATGTGGCAGTGCAAAGGAGTTTGTGAAGACTGCATAGCAGAGGAGGGGCTGCAGGACAGCCCTATACTGGGCACTGGGGAAACCACACCTCAAATCCTGTGTCCAGTTCTGAGCTCTTCACTGTGAGATGGACATTGAAGCGTTGGAGCATGTCCAGGGAAGGAAACCGAGATGGGGAAGGGTCTGGAGCACAAATCTGATGAGGAGTGGCTGAGGGAACTGGGGGAGCTCAGCTTGGCGAAAAAGAGGCTCAGGGGCGCCTTCTGGCTCTGCACAACTCCCTGACAGGAGGGGGGCAGCTGGGTGGAGGTTGGGCTCGGCTCCCGGGTAACAAAGGACAGAACAAGAGGAAATGGCCTCAAGCTGCACCAGGGGAGGTTCAGGTTGGACATCAGGATGGATTTCTTCACTGAAAGGGTGATGAGGCACTGGAACAGGCTGCCCAGGGAGGAGGTGAGGTCAGCTGGAGGTGTTTAAGGAAAGCCTGGTCTCCAGTGGGATGGGCTTGGGGCAGTAGAGCTCTGTGGGGACTATCTCATGAGGGCAGCTTCTCCTCCAAGCTGTGACGGGAATATGTCCCTTCTCCCGGAGACTTGGTCCCAGAAAGGCTTCAGAGGAGCAGGGATGCTGTGGGGCAGCAACAAGCCAAAGGTGAGACCTGCTTGAGTGATAACTCAGCTCTGCCCTCACCCACTGGGGAAGAAACCTTTCAGCTGCTGCCACTGCAGGAAGGGCTTCAGTCACAACTTCTTATGTCACACCAGAGGGGCATGGGTGCTGGCAGCATCCCTGGGTGTGGTCTGGGCATGAGCCTAGGTGCAGCTCCTGGTCCAGGCCTAAGGTACAAGGTGGGGGGACATGGGTGTGACCTGGATTCCAGACAGCTGGACATGGTGATGCCCTTAGCCCACACCTTGCTTTTCAGTCACCTCCTCCCAACACACCCCCAGCATGGACTGGAATTGTGCAGGGGGTTCCAGGGGGTAGTTCTGCATACCAGTGCCCAGCCATCCTCTTTCTCTGGTACCAGAATCAGATGCCATTTGCCACATGGCCAAGGTGCAGGTGTTTTCTCACACTTCCTCATGATAGGTGTCTGCACCTTCACATCAACCCTCAGGGCATTTATTTTCCTTTCCCCATGATTTGTGAAGCACTGTGTATACTTAGCAATGCTCTATAAATTAAAAGGATTGACATGGATTTTTTTCTAAGATCTTCATTAATTTATTTTGAACAATGCCAGATGGAAGTGGCCTTAGGGTTCTCAGCTGTTCCCGAGCAGCTAGGATGGGATTGCTCACCAGTCTAAGCACATAACTGGAGTTCCTTTCCACAGCCACTGTTAGTTTTGCCTCTACACTGTCCCTTGGCTGAAATAATTGATTTCCCCTGGCCTGTTTGTGCTTTCTGTGGTCATGTAGCTTGAGAGGAGAATCTGAAACCCTTGTTGCTGCAGAAGGTACAGGGTATGCTCCTCTTCTTCCTGGGATTTAATCACTTTGTGGGCAGCATATACTCACAAGACAAATTCAGAACATATTGGGGATGTGCAACAAGGAAAGAACCAGAAGTTTCACTTTGACAGCAGCCACCTCACTGGCTTCTCTACCAGCCAGCTCCTCCCTCAGTACCAGTGGGAGGCTACTGGAAAAAGCCAAATAGCTACTCTAATTCCAGCAGAGCACCCCTAGCACACTCCATGCCTGATCTCTGGTCACCAGCTGGTGCCCAAATACTCCTGCCAGCTGTGGGATGTACAATACTGCAAATTTCTGCCAACAGTGCTCAGATCCTGCAGTGGGACTGTGGCATTTGAGAAATACCTGAGAGAGACAAATGGATGAATGACGTCTCTGAAATAAAATCTGTCACCCTGGTGTTGTTATCCCAACTCTCTCCCTCCCTCTCACTCCCTTCGCTTATCATTCCCTTCCCTCCCTTTTCTTTCTTTCTTTCTTGCTTGCTTTCTTTTTCTTTCTCCCCAGCGTGAGTTTCCCATCAGTTTCTCAGCCCAAAAGTCAGGAGTTGAGGGACATTCTTGGAATTGGTCCTAATTTTCTCACATTTCTGAAAGAATCTGAAAAGTCAGAGGAGGGCACTCAGTGCTCACCTTTCCTTTGTAAGGGAAAGTGGTTCATCTTTTTTTCTCTGCAGTGACACACCATCCTGTTGGTAGAAGAACCTGGTTCTGAGGAGGCTGTTTTCTCAGTGCCACTTGGGTTATATGGGATCCAGTTTTCCAGTCCGCTGCTAGGAAAAAAATACATGCAATAGTGATGACTGAAATAGAGCTTTTTACACTCTTTGCTTCATTGTGACTGGAAAAACAGATTTCTTTCGATCTTGGACAAGAGATGTGTTTTTGTGTGTTCAGTAAATTTTTAGAAGTATTTTATGCCTATTCTCTAAAACAGTTTTTGAGATTTATCAAACAAAAGTGTCCCTGCATGCACAGGAGACTTTTCCTTCAGGCTCTGGTCTGAAGTGCTTTCCTTCAGCAACACTGGTCTGAATAGCCAGAGACACATCCGCAGGAGCCCCCATCTCTGGAAAAAAAGGAACTAAAGGAAATTTCAGAAGATTGAGCAAAGAAGAGGCAACAGACCCAAAGTCAAGGTGTCCCAAAGCATTTTGTCATTACAGTGGTGAATGGCTGAACCAGGCCGCCACATGAGGGGAAGGGAGAACAGAAGGGATAGAAATTGGATTAACAACTGGGAAGGAAGACTGGGGGAGAGTTGGACTTCCTGAAGCTGATGGGAAAATGTAATTTGGGGGTGATAACAGCTGCATGGAAGAAGAGTCACAACTTTCCAGATCCCCCATTGATCCCTCATACCTGGACTTGCTGCTTTTTGCTTTCCAGAGCTCTTACAATTGCCCTGCTGCTCATGCGCTGCCTTGTGACATTTTCTGCTCTCTCCCTCCAGCTGACCTTCCCTACAATGCTGCTGAACTCTGCCTGCTTGTGGCTGAGATATTTGTACTTTCCCATCTTCAAGCACAGAACCACAGAGGAGATTTCTCTGTGTCCATCCCTGTTCTGTCAGTGTCTCCCCTCACAAAAGGGCAGCCTTGCCCTGCTTACCCTAGAGCACCTCCAAGCACACAGAATGCGCTCTGCTCTTACAGATAGCAGAGCTTTTGACAGGCCTGTGTGTATCCTTCCATGTCACTCTTCCCAGAGATCTTTTCCAGTACAGGGACTGGGAAGTTTTTTCCCACGGCTTTGCACCTGGCTGTTGTGCTTAAGAAGGTGTCTCTTTGCTGGTCAATTGCTTTCTTTTCTTGCCTGATTTCTTTAACAGATGACCCTTGGATTTCTCCTGATGCCTTCAGGCAGAAATACCAAACAAAACAGGAAAAACAGAGTTTACATATAGTACACATTAGTGGGATTTCAGGCATCTTCTCAATTCTTTGGATATATGATCAAGCCTTTATGTGAATGTAGGGTGAAACAGGAACCTCAAGATGCTTTACTGAAAAAAAAAAAAAAAAGTATTTTAACAATTATTGGGAAAAGGGAAGCAGCAATGGAATTCAGGGATCAAGGGGCTGAAACAGAACATTTTTCCTGTGTCTAGGGAAGGAAGAATTGAGATCAATGAACACAGGTCCTCATATTTTTTGACAGTGAAATAAGATGGTAAAACATGATGGTATTTGGTCTGGACCCTTGAATCCAAGTTCCCTGGCATGGTCAGCCTTGATGTTACCTGTCAGGGTTGTCCTGAGGACAGGGGTTGCTGTGAAAGCACTCAGGGTTTGCCTCAGGGCAGCCACATCTTGCCTTAAGCTTCAGGCACTTGCTTTCCTTTGGCTAATTTGGGATGCAGCTGCCAATGTGATTGTGGGTTTCACCTGCACCTTCCACCTTGTTTTGACCAGAGCCATGAATGCATGTGGAGAGAAAGTGAGTTCCTTTTTCTGGAAATGTAACCTGAGAAGATCCTGAAACTCCTCAGGCTCTGAGTGTCTGAATTCACCACCTTCACCATCAGTGCTTGAGTCAGTCACCTCCCAGCAGGAACATTCCTGGGAAGAGCAGAGGTGAAGTGCCAAGTCAGAAGCGGGAGGGAAAGAAAAAGGAAATGACTGGTACTTAAAAATACTCAACCCAGGAGGCATGAACCATGAACTGAAGAGAGATGCCAGAAGAAAACCAGACATGGTTTGGAATACAAGAGAGAATTACTAATTACAGATGCTTCCTCCAAGTCTGTCATTAGGTGACAGTAATGTCACTGCTGGTGTGATCATGAATGTTAGTGCTGGTGCATCACTGCAGTGGCATTGTTTCTCTAGAGCAGAGAAGAAGTATACATCCTCTTCTGGAGTACATCCACAAATTGTTACTTCACTCTGTACCATGAAGCTGTCTGTGATGAAGGCTCTTTTATTCCCTTTCTCGGTGGTGGCACAGCCCCCATATTTGCAGTACCCTTAAAAATCCACGTAGCTTTCTCCCTAATCCACAGAATAAAGAACATCCATCAGTGGAATGGCACACACTGCCACTAACTTTTGTTCCAAAAGCATCATGTGAAGGATTGCTAAAGCAAAGCCTCTGTGAAGATGTTCTGTGCTGCCATCTGGGCACACTGAGGTTTGCTCTTGTGTCCCTTATGAACATAAGGGCAAAGGATTCCTGCCTCCTCATTCCCCAGGCTCCTTCAGTGGCTGAAATGTTCATATTCCTTGTATTAAATAGGTATCTCTGAGACTGGGCTTTCATGACATCTGAAATGGCAAGCAGCTCTCTGCTGATTTGTGACTGCAGATTATCCTGGATGGCTAAAGCTCTTGCTATCGCCAGCCATGCCACTGGGTTATTTTTAATTTGGATTGCTTCCCTGATCCAGTGCTCAGCACAGCTCCACAAACTGCAAGGCTGGCACAAGTGAGGGCAAATTGCAACCTTGGGTGGGTGGTAACAAACATCTCAGGATTCCTCAAGCTGGTAATGCCACCATGCAATCTATGCCATCAAACAGGAATCTGGGGGGAGCAGCAGGGAGTTAAGAGAAAGTGGAACAAACGTGCCCTTTTTGCACACAAGGAATATCCTCACAAGAGGTTCAAATTAGGCAACTTTTCCAAGTGGACATCACACAGCTGGAATTGGTGCTCATCTGAGGAGTGGAGCTGCCAGGTTTGTACTACTCTGCTCATCCCATTGAAGCTCTGGTTCTACCTTCTTTTCTTCCAAAAGCCTCATCTCCTCTTCTGTGTGTACTTGTGGTCACTTCCTCCTGAGCTCTGCTTGTGGTGTCAGTGCAGCTCTGTGTGCAGCTGCAGGGGGTTGCAGACTGAAATTTCATTGGCTGAAAAGTAATGGTTTCCCAGTCTACCCTTGGTTATTTTTAGCTGGATCAGTTCCTGATCCAATCCACTGTATGGACATACAAACAGTTGTGTCAATGTTACAGAAGGAAAATGTTTGAGGGGGAAGCAGAGGAGAGGCTTAGCCAAATTTAATCATTACTGGTACCAAATGGGAAACCACAATCATCAATGATTGCTCTAAATGCCTGGCAGCAGTTATTTAAACTTCTCTACAGTTCCCTGTCTTACTTCTTATGTAAGAAACAAAGCCTAGGTAACTTCCCAAGTCCTTGCCACAGAAAGGAAATGGCCCTGTGCCTGGTATAGCTGCCCCTTTCTGCATGAATCAAGGCAAGCTGAATGCAGGGAGCCTTGGACATGTCTGCTGGCAGGCAAAACAGCCAAGGTTCCTCACAGTTTCCTTGCCTCTTGTAGTTTGGCCAGCCTGTACATTTAAAGGTCAAGTCCTGCAGAGACCAAAATTTGCCAGGACACCACCCATAAGCAGCCACCCAGAAGTGTGCAAAATGTGGTCAAAATGTGGTCAAAAGTGTTTATAGTGGTCAAAACCATGCCTGAGACACATGCTAAATACTGGCCACTACCAATAGACAGTGATTCTGACACAAAGATAGAAAGTATAATTAAAAAATTAGAGATTTATTCAGAAGCAATAAAATCTATTTAGTCAATTGAAATCACTTACTGAGGCATATGACATGCTCCTTGGTGAACGACCAACTGCTGCTATGGGCAGGGAATGGTGGGGATGTTGTTCCATGAAGACTTTGTTCCATCCAAAGGCAGAAGTACAGAAAGGATTCACAGAATAGAATGGTTTAGGTTGGAAGGAACCTTTAAAGATCATCTCATTCCAACCCCCCTGCCATGGACAGGGACACCTTCCACTAGCCAGGTTGCTCCAAGCCCCATCCAACCTGGCCTTGAACAGTTCCAGGGATGGGATAACCACAGCTTCTCTGGGCAACCTGTGCCAGGGCCTCACCACCCACACAGGGAAGAATTTCTTCCTCATATGCAACCTAAACTCCTCTCTGTCAGTGTGAAGCCATTCCCCCTTGTCCTGTCACTCCAGGCCCTTGTAAATAGTCTCTCTCCATGTTTTCTGTAGGCTCCCTTCAGATGCTGGAAGGCTGCAATGAGGTCAAACAAAACTACTCAGAATCTTTTAGGTTGGAAACTATCTTTAAGGTCATTAAGTCCAACCACAAACCATCTTACTTTGCATGGTCCATTTGTGTGTTTTCCTTTCTTTATGATGATTATGACTGCAGCAGCACTCTGAAAATGTGGACAAAGCCACCACTTATTTTGGGGTTGTCCTAGGAAATTCTACAAAGCTGTGCAAATACTGGCACTTTTTTTAATCTCAGAATTGCATCCAGGGATGACAAGCAGCAATTTCATTTCGGAAATTTTAAAAGCCTTTTAATCTTTCAGTTTATTATACCTACAGGTTTTTTTACACAAGCAAGATGAAATGCAAGGAAAAGTGTAAGCACAAGGACAGGTTTTCCATGGATGATGCACATCATCATGGCAACCTCCCTCCTGCACAGTCACCTGAAGTTTCACAACTCTGGTTCAGACTAAATACCAATGACCTGGTTCATTCTTCCACTGAATTTCACTGTTAATAATTGTAAAAAGCACATTTAGTGCCATGACTCAGTAGGGAAAGTATCTCCTGCTCCTCCTGGCTGAAGTTTGTAGCAGCCCACACCCACCTCCAGCAAAGGCTGTCCATAAATGGCCCCAGGGTTCCATAACCAGGCTCCTGACACTCACTTTTCCCAAGGATTAATGTCTGAGCTTGCAGGGGAATTTGTCATGAGTACCTGCAACAGAGAAAGCCCCCCCAGTTATGTTATGCTTTAAAATAGCATCCCATACCTCCCAAAACTGAAGTAATCACAGACACACTGCAAATTCCCAATTTACAAGTTGCTGACTTTTTGGAGGAGGGTATTAAGACAAATACTGAGTCATCTATGAGAGGTCACAAAGGAAAGCAAAGGTTTATTAGTACACCTGCATGTACAGCAATTGACTGGAAATGTTCAGGGGGCTTAGAATTAAAAAAAACCTGAATCCCTCACATTACAACCGCTTTTGTAGCTCTGAGATCAAAATCACAGAAAATAAGATGAGAGACCATGTTGTTATCAAATCTTTAATTCCTGGGAGTCCCAAGTGGCCAGCATTACAGAAAACTTCTATGAAAAATGAATGCCATTCCATGAATAACTTGCATGTATTACATAAAATATTTACTGAAGACAAATGCCATTCCATTAATAGCTTGGATGCTGTTTACTTTGAATAACAGCATGTTAATCTCCTGTAAATTAACTTCTGCCCAATGAAATTACTTTTATCCCTTGATCTATCACCCTTTTCATACATAAAGTTTATGAACACATTTCTACTTTAAAATACAGCTTTCATAATAGACTATACATGAAAAAGGACACTGAATGCAGTTCATTAGTTGCTCTTGATAAAGATTTAGTTGGAGGGGAAAGCAAATACAACAGAGAGAATAAAATACCTGTGATGAAGAATCTTTAAACCTGGCCTAGGTTTGGGAGACAACCACAGGAACATGAATTAGAGCTCAAGTCTACATCCCACTGAGTTAATCTTTACATTAGTTGGTACCATCCCTTAAGTGAGGTCCCACCTGCAGGTGTTTCTTAGCTATATTGAAGGGTTAGAGCTGTCTCAGCAACTTTGAAAAGCTGGATCACTGGATGTAAGAAAAAAATGAATTATTCCACCACTTTCCACACACAGGCCCTTTTCTGTAAAGCTCCTTATCCTGGTATTGTATAATATCTAATATAATGCATTGGATAGTGTATGCAATAAATTAATCTGCCTTTTTCATATACAGTTAGCAAAACTACAGCTATGCATATACAAATTCCCTTTTCCTCTAACTGAACCAACAAGCTTTTTAGACAAAACACACAATCTGTGTTTCCTGAGTGTGTTGTTTCAGATTCTGACTTGCTCACCTTTTTCCGCTCTGGGTTTCTGTCTTCTCTAGTCTTACGACTCCACTGATTCTATTCCACGCATCCCTTCCAGAAGACAAACTGCAGTATCACAGGAGTGAAACTTCTGATTGTTTTGAAACCACAGTTCTCAGAGAAAGATATATTATCAGCCCATCCTTACCCTGAGCAAAAATTAACAGAGTATTAAAAAAATGGTAAAATATTATAAGTAATAACAAACTGAGAATAGATCATCAAACAAAATAAGGAAAGCCCCTTTGTCAAATACTGAAGCAGCCTTTCTAGGGCATGATTCACCTATTCCTAAGGTAGACCTCTGAAACAGATCAGACGAATCACCACCTAATAGTGTCCATTTCTCCCAAGAAGTTTCAAAATCAAAGACAGTTCAGAAGCTCACTTTGATTTTAATACATATTTTCAGATTTGAGGATTAATTTCATGGTAATAGTTTTGACAGGCTTGGGGATGGTTTTTTTCCTCTAGTTTTTGAAGGAAATACAGCTTTTTGTATCCCACTGTCAGCTGCCCATTAGGAACCAACTGTCTTATTTCAATCAAGTATGTAGAGGAATCAGAGATGAGCAGGTTTCTATATCAAGGGATCAATGTTCCTCCAACCAGGGATCAATGCTCCTATAGCCAGGGATCAGTGGCTATGTGCAGCAGAGAATTCTTACTGGCATCCCCATGGGAGGATCAGCAAGGAGAACCTGCCTTGTCCATGCTCTTAGGCATTTTAAGTGGAATCTTGTCCAGGCAGTAGGGATAAAATACCTGCTTTGGGGTCACTGAATCTGTTGGGAACATGGGAATGATATAAAGGATAATCTGGGGGAGAAGGGTGTTGGGTAGAGAGTGAAATAAATGACAGCAGAATGTGTCAATTTTATAAAAAAGTATCAAATAGATTATTGGTAATAACAAGCTCTCTAGATACTGTTTGTGCTCTTTAGACTGGAAGGATTTGGTGTTGTAACACTACGTGTGACCATGATTTCACTGAATAGCTGATTCAAGGAGGCTATGTAACTCCAACTGATCCTGGGAGCTGGTGCTCCTAAAATGAAGGAGATGTTTTACACCTGTTATTTGGCAGCCCTTCCTCCTCAAGAGCTCCTGAAATGCTCACACTCTTTAGAAGACGGGAACCTCTTTTCCCTAGGAGAGTCTCTAAAGCAGATTACCAAAAATCAATCAGAAAATAATTAACTATGAGGACAGGCCTAGAGAGCTGGGGTTGTTCAGCCTGGAGAAGGCTCCAGGGAGACCTTATGTGGCCTTCCAATATACAGAGGAGACAAGATGGAGACAATTGACAAGGGCGTGGAGAGACAGGATGAGGCGGAATGGCTTCACACTGACAGAGAGGAATTTAGATTAGGTATGAGGAAGAAATTCTTTACTGTGAGGGTGGTGAGGTCCTGGCACAGAGGCTGTGGCTGCCCTGCCTCTGGAACTGTTCAAAGCCAAGTTGGATGGGGCTTGGAGCAACCTGGGCTAGTGGAAGGTGTCCATGGCAGGGAGCTTGGAATGAGATGAGGCTTCAATGCCCCTTCCAACCCAAACCATTCTCTGATGCTGTGATCTGGGAGCCCTTGAGGCTCCCAGCTGGTGAGATTCCCAAACCTGGGAATTGAGGACAAAGCTCCGAAGCCCCACAGGGACTCTGGTTTCCTGGCAGGACTGGGATGCACAAGAGCGAGCTGCACATACCGGTTCCTGTGCTCGACAGGGCCTGGGGGCCTGGCACCTGCTCCCAGCACCTGGCCCAGCAGGGCCCCCTACACCCACTCAGGAATCCTGGCCAACCCCACCGTGGGATGCCACTGGGAACAGGGAAGGGGGTGCAGCAGAACACAGCCAGGGAGAAGCAAGAAGCCACCACTGGCACAGGACAGGGAACAGCTAACAGCCAGACTGGTGCAGGCTGGGTGTGGGAACACATCTGCAGTGATAAGAGGTTTGCAAAACAACCTTTGGGAAGAAAGCAGGGAACTGGGTTTATGGAGTTTAGAGGAGAAGGCTGGAAATAGGGCAAGACATGACAGTGCAGTTGCAGTACGTGAAAGATTGCTGTTAAGGGAGACAGCGATTACACTGCTGGAAGGACAGGGATAAGATCTAACCAACCTAATTTCCAGGAAAGAAAAGAAGACAGGAGTAAAGAAAAAGAGTAAGTGTTGCAAAAACTTTCTCTGCGTAAGCCAGAGATGGAAAATATTATCTGGGAGGTTGTGAGAAGTTAACCAGACATCACCATGCTCTCTCAGTAGAGGATGGACTGCTGAGCTATTCCCCAAGTTGGCCTTTGGAAAGAAAAAATGCATCTATCCTTTTCAAAAATAAACTAAAAACCACCCATGCATGTCACATGGATCATTACTCACATGGGTGATGGGTAAAAAGTTTTGCATCTGGATAACAAAGCTACTGTAGATTTACAAATCCTGATTTCAATGCAGGCACTCAAATTCAAAACATTATTTGGATAGAAAACTTTGATCTTTCCTCTCAAAGAAACCTGCAGTTGTTGAGCAGGTAAATGCTGTCAAGACGATTTAGTACTATTTCTGTCCCATGGCACCTCCTTCCTCCAACCCACCTTTTTCCTCTATTATATCCTGCTCCCATGTAGAGAAGCAGCAGCCACTTTATATTCTGTGAAGCACTTTTACTCCTGTTGAAATGTCTGTGGGCTGGGCCAGTGTCACAGCAAGATCACAGAGTCACCTCTCCACCATTTGATGATATAGGCCCATAAAATATCTCAGGCACTGGAAGAAAAGCCAGACCATGTGGCCCTTTTGGGATCCACTGCAGAGAATACTCCCAAGACAGAGAGGCATTCTGACCTTCCCAGTCCATCAGGAGTAATTAAGGCCGCCAGGACATCTTATTGTAATGGAGTACCTAAAGGACATAGAATTAGGAGTTTTTTGAGTTGATGAATGCGTATCTAAGCTGAAACAATCTAGGCAGATTCCCACAGGGCATATATGTGGAAAGGGTTTTGATGGGAATTCTGACCTGACTCAGAATCAGCTGGTTGACCCCGGAGAAAAGCCTGACCTGTTTGCTCCAGTGAGAAGAGCTGGAGCCAGGATTCATCCTTCCTTACTCAGCATCAGTGAAAGCATCTCAGCAGGAAACCAGCCCCTGAAAGAAATGTGCTTACTGTGAGAGCTGCCAGGAAGGCATTCCAGCACCAGATGTGGGATAAAGGCACAGATATTCAAGCCACTGTGGGGACTCCTGTAAGGAGTATAAGGCACAACCCCCATATCACAGAGAACAATGTGACAATGCTCCAGGACACAGGGGTAGCAGGGGGTGGATGTGAGCACCCTACTAAGATGATGGGCCTCACGTGGTTTTCTGAGAATCACTAACAAGGGAGCAGGAGGTCCTAAGAATGGAGGATCAACCATCTACTTATGGTTGTGACTAGGTACCTTTTAAACAACCTTTTGGTCTTTGTTTCTTTAATCTCTGATTCCTTGGGGACTTCAACTCAGGAGTTGTGAAAATGTCAGAAGAGTCTGTGACAATGCATGTTGACCACAGGACAAGAATGTGGTGTCTGCCACAGCCACTTTACACCCTGAGCCTCCACAGTAATGCAGCAACTTTTTTGCTGAGGCAGAAACCCCACTCTTTTTATAGGGTCATTCTGCTTTTATGTTTTATTTGTAGGATTATTCTTGTGCAGTTCTCAACTAAATACAAAGAAAACTGGAAATATCACACAGTTTGAATCACAAAAAAGGCCCTTTTTGTGTTTTAAGGACAAAAGCTCAATTCATTAAAAATGTGCCTTTGCTCACAAGAAACAATCCTGCTTCAGTCTGCCCTTCCAACAACAGCATCAGAACTCCAAACAAACAATGCTTCCTCATCCTGTGTGCATGATTGTATTTCTGTGCAAGCTTACATCCATCATTATAATCCCTCCTATGGAAAGGTTGCTTTTTTGAGAACTGAGGGGAGTGAGGCGCACAGGGAATCCTCTCTCAGTATACAGCAGGACAACATCATGGAGGTGATTCAGGAATATGTGCTCATTTTTCTATTATGAGATTGGTTATCTAATTACAGGATTCATGTTACATAAGTTTAGGGCCTCCGGGAAAGCCATCATGGGTGGCTAAAATCCCAGAGATTTTGTTTTTTAAAAAAGGTGAAACTACAATAAAATGGTGGACGTTTCTTGAACATTCTGACAGAAAGCCTTAACAGTAATCCAATGCCCAAACAAAAACTACCTGAGGGAGGAAAAGGGAAGTTGCTCTCTAAACCTGCTGGTGAGACAACAACCAACATAGAGGAGCAGGCACAGCAAACAGAATGGTGTTTGGAGTCACGTTCTCTCACCTCGATGCAGCCAGGAATCAGCATCAGGAATAGCTTCCCATGAGGGGGCACTACACTATCACACATCCAGGCTTGGAGATCTCCACCTCCACGACTTTTACAAAGACACTGATCAGAGAGGGAAGCACATTTCAGCTTTGTTTATCCTCCTCTGCAAAAACTAAGATGATGAAGAATTACTGTGTTTATCCTGTTAAAAGATACACTACTATGTGTAATTCTGTCCACCAAGACAACTGGAACAAAAAAACCCAAACATAAATCTGGAACGTAGGGAGAATTTAGGATTTCTGAACTTTTAAGGGTTTGATTTCACAGTCACTGAAGAGGACCTTAATACAAACTAAGGACTTCTGTGTCCAATTTTTTAGTGAACAGGGGATCCTCTTTATTGGCGAATGGGACAGATTAATTTGTGGGCTGGATTTGGTGTCTAGCCAGCAAGAGGAAGGAAAGTGAAGGGCTGGCCTGAGTGATTACTAACTGACCTACACCACAAGCAACACTTAAATGGACATTATCATATGACCTCAACTAGGAAGAAGTGACCTCCTGGCACCGTGGTTTCTGAGTGCAGAGGGATGGGCAGGATGGGGGTGGGGCAGAGGCAGCTGTTCTGAGCATGGGGCAAAGCTGCTGAGTGTCATCCTCCCACATGGCTGCACTCACTCAGGTGCTGCAGCTGCCTGCATTGGGAAAAGCCTGCACACTTGCAGCTCCTACACAGCCACATCTCCCTTTCAGCTGAAACCAGAGGAATATTCGGCAAGCCCCTTGAAGGCAGCATGCTGCTTTCATTTCTGCTCTCCATGCTCAGTTTTGTAGAGGTCCCAACTATTTCAGCATATCTGGACTAGAATAAGAGTACCTGCAGTGGTGTGACTTTGTCCATATTCCACCTTTTCTTTACAGTAATTTATTTCTAGAGTTCATAGCTGGAGCAGAAAGTCTGAAGAAATGACCACAGGGTGGCCTACATGAATATGAAAGAAACAGAAAACCACAATGAAGTGTTCTAGATGTTCTGGTAGTGAGTGGATTGGTTTGTCCAGAACCATTTCTAGAGAAGCCCTTGAGTGTCACCCCCCACCGCCCCAGCCCAACTTAAGTTATTGCCATCAACACACATATATAATAGTGCAGAGGAAGACTCTGATAAGTTCTTGCTTTAACATTTCCAAATGGAGTATAAATATTTTAAGAGTCCCAGTAATGTTCTCTAGGATTTCTCTAAGGGGAAAATCAGACAATGCTTATTATCCTGGATCCTCTCTCTTTGGGCTTTTTCTCACTGCTAAGGAAGGAAGGGAAACATCAGTGTGTGAGGTGCAGGTAAGGCTGAGACCCCAGTCCAGCAATTACCTACACAGGATTGTGAAAGGTAGCATGGGCTGGGCAACAATTTACTGCAGCATGAGGGCTCTGCTTCAGATTTGCACAAGGATTTAGCTGCGACAGAAGAACCACAGAAGGATTCAGTAAAAAAAATCCACCTTTTTGCAGAGTTCAGAATCCCACAACACAGAAATGCAAAGCACCACAAGAAACAAAGAGCTGCCTTCCAAGGGCTCCCTGGGAGCTGCAAATGGGGATTTCAGTCTGGGAAAGGCACCTGCCAGGAACTAGCAACTTGGGGTATCCTTTTCATGGAGCATCTCAGGGCAGAAAAAGGATAAGCCCAAAGATTTCCTTGAAATTGTAACTGAGCTTGGAATTGCCTATATTGGCTGCTGTAAAAGAACAGCTGTTTGGAAATATTTGCATAACCAGTCCTCATTAAGATTTTCCAAAATTTGTGTGTGGATATATCAATGTTGTGATCCTGGATTACCAAAAATTAAAACTTTGGATGACGGAGAAAAGGCAAAGCCTACTAAAAGCTTTCTTATCTTCCTCTTTGTCTGACTACTCATTCCCCCAGGATACTTTTTTTTTTTTCTCCATAATGTCTTTCTGCCCTTTTGGAGGCATCTTAATAGTATGAAGCACTGGGGTTTTTTGACCTGTCTTTTTATATATATTTTTTTGTTGTTTTTGATCCTTGTTTACAGGTATTGTCTCATGTTTCCTGGGTATCTTTTGTGAATCCTCCTCAGGTAGCCCATGGACCTCCTGATATGTGTGGACTCTAGGCCAGAAATTACTGCAGTAATTTTGTTCAGTAAAATATACTGCTGACATTCAGGTACCAAAAATACCCTCATTAATGTTCTTGCTCATAAACCACCCTTTCCCTGCACTATATATTTTCAAAAAAAACCCCCTTTAAATTCAAGTTTGTGTTATTTACCTGCAAGGACACTTCCATATAAATCTCCACATATTAATTAGGTGGGAATAGGGCTTAAGAAGCCATATATGTAACAGGAAGAAAAGAATGTGATGGTATAGTGCATTATGTATATCAAATGCAATTTTTGCAAGTTTGGCTGAGGGAAATCCTCCTAAAAATGTAAGAGCTTACTACTGTTCCACTGAGAATTCAATTACTGAGTTGCCAAATGCTACTGGTGAGCAGGAAACAGGGTGCTTTAAATGCAGTATGTATCATTAAAGGCTGGTAACTGCTTCAGAGACTATAACCCCTTTAGCATAGCTCCTTTTTTTCCCCAATATTTTTTCAAAGGAGCTTCTTGCTTGTGAAAGGAATCCATATTTTATTAATCCCAGATAAAAGGATTTTAATGGAATTGGACTAACTTTTAAGCTATTTCCTCCTGTCTTTTGAAAAATAGTATATAAGCAAATAGATGTGAAGTTTTAAATCATGTTTTGCTGCAGTTGTTCATGTGAAATCTTGAGCAGGAGATACATTGTGGGAATTTCTTTCTTCAGTTTGTAGCTATGCTTTGAGCAGTAGGTTGTCTTCCCTCCGCCCAGCTGATGTTTTTTACATCCTTGGCGAAACTGATGTAACATCTGAGGTGATCTTGCCTGCTTTTACTGCTTGAGACTGGCCATTTCTACCCTCAATTCCATCCAAATCAGGGAACGTCAACAAATCCAACATTTGCATTTGTGCAGCCCACACTGTTCTGAAGCTCTGGCATGAGCAGTCATTTTCTTTGGTATCAGTCTGAACTGCAGCTGTAAACCGAGCTGGGAAAGCACATCCCAGGCTGACATCCACAAGTTCAGAACCACCTCATCCCTTTTAGAACAGCCAGGAGCTTATAACGAAGTGAACTGTTGGGCAATGTCAGGCTACAGAATGTGTGCAAATAAAAACATCCTTTTACCACCTTTCATGGCTGACAGGCAGGGACTCTCCAGACCATCCCTTACTCTCATGCCCCTAAGAATAGTCTTTGTCTCAAGACAGTCTGCAGCCTTGTCCATTTGTTTAAATTTTCCTGGCAGACTCTGTTAAAAAGGGGGAATTTAGCTATGTAGGACAAAGGCCTGACATGCACATCAGTCCAGGCACTGCAATTACTTTGAAAAAAATTTGTACAACACACGAAATGGGCCATTCACACTTAATCTATCCAATGTACACCTTCACTGTAATTGGTACATAATTCATCATGACAAAAAACTATCCCTTCATGCTTCATATGCAGGTATCCAT
Source organism: Haemorhous mexicanus (assembly GCF_027477595.1). Classification (NCBI taxonomy): domain Eukaryota; kingdom Metazoa; phylum Chordata; class Aves; order Passeriformes; family Fringillidae; genus Haemorhous; species Haemorhous mexicanus. Next base: position 18,844,315 of record NC_082345.1, on the reverse strand, counting down.
TTGTACAAACAATTCTTGCTGCTTTTCGTATGGAAAAAAAAACCCAACAAACCAAACCTGGATGAAGTTGAGTAAGGATTATAAAGATATATAATTTAGGTGAATTATTTTGCTCCTGGTTTTACTCCATAAGAGCAGACACAGCATTGTATCTAGGTCACTTGTTGGCTGCAGACTATTTGGAATTCCCAGGAGAGGGCACTTGAAAAGGAAATGGGGGAAGCCCATTTAGGTCTGTTCTTGTCTTGGGATGTTCATGTTCTTTGAAAATATGGGTTTTGTCTCAGAGATATTGTTATTAACTCAGGTTATGGCAGCAATGATTTATAATTAGTTTCACACAGAAAAGCATTTCTAGCCATATCACCCAAAAGAATTTCCCAGTTCTGTATTTTCCTAAACTTTTCTGTCACAGCTGCCTGGACATCTCCTTGAACAAATTTCAGGAAATATCCCAGAAATCAGTATTTGTCTGTGTGAAACCCATAGCTTTTTTAACACCTGGGATAAATGATGCCTCTCCCAGACAACAGCAACAGTTCACCCCTGTAACTGCATCCACAACTGGCACTGAAGTGGATTCTCAGAATAAGACCCAAGCTCACTCCCAAAAATGAAGAACTTCCTGTAAACAAACCAAGAAACAAAAGCTAAAAATAGTCCTACTCTAATAGCTGCTGCCAGGTGGGGAAATCAGAGCATGAGATACACCTCAATCTGAAGCAGGGAAGATCCAACCCATATCTCTGAGAGATGGTTTGCACACTTAAAACAACCTTATACTCCACTGCATTCTTTCTACCCTACCAGATTGAATCCAAAGGTATGGCTGTAGGGATAAAGAACCTCTGTCAGTGATACAGCTGTGTTCAAGATTTTTAAAAAAACCCCTATTGTGCAACTGTGACACTTTTTCCTCTCTTACTTCAGCACCTGCTGTAGCTCAAGAAGGTGCTGGCACACACAAAAGCAACAAAAGCACTGTGGTACCAAAGCTGAGCTGAGGCCAGAGGAGAGTCTGCACTTCTCTCAGCCTGCTGCAGTGAAAATGCAGTGCTGGAGGCCGTAAAAAAGAGGCAGGAAAGGAGATGACTGGATTTCAGAAGGGCTGCTACTGCTGGATGTTCACAGCAAGCTTTGGAGGAAATGAAGGAAACGGCCAGGACCGACTCACCAGGCATGGGTGTTTTACTTGCTCCTTATGTAAACTTACTGTGCTGCAGTTTCCAAGCTCTCTGTTCTGCTCCCTTCCATTATTACCAAGTTTCTTCATTCCATATGCACAGGTTTGCATCTGCTTGGAGTAAGGTACAGCTGCTGAACAGCTAGGGGAGCAAACTGGCCTAGGGGAGCAAACTGGCTTTCCAAGGAGGGCTCAAGCAGATTTTAGTTTTAAGAATAAGTCAGCAGCTGAACCAAGTTACTGTTCTGTCCTGCTGCTTGCCTGGATTTTGGCATGCCCAGCTGTGTGCTCTGCATGCAGAACTAAACCCAGAATAGTGCCTGGGCAGAGCAGAGAGGATGTGACAGCAGAGGACTTGAGCAGGACAGGATGTTTATGAGGAGGATATCAGAGTGGGAGGAGTGGGAGGTTAATGTCCCAACTGCCCCGCAGCCCGATATAGCACAAGGAAGCAGGAGCACTTCAGGGTACAGGGCCCTGCTCTTGGTGCTGCAGGGCCTCTTTGCAGGGAAGGGACATACCAGGGAGATATATATATATATATATAGATATATAGATATATACACGTGTGTATATATATATATATATATATATATATACACACATGTATACACACCAAGGAGGTATGTCCTTGAAGGGAAAGGGGCATATTCAGCTGCTGCAGCCCAGAGTTTGGTGGGCTAAGAGACACTGCAGTCCAATCCACATGGGATACTCACAGCATGGGGCAAGCCCTCTCCTGCTCACTCTCTGCTGGGTTCCAGATGTATTCAGGCACTGAAACTCTGTGCAGCAGGCAGAGGAAGCAAAGTATCTCAACACATGATTCACAAAATCAAACAGAAAACTGTCATTACAGCTGCTGGAGGTGCCAAGGACAGGCAGAGAAGTTAAGCCCGCCTCAGACAATAAGTTGCCCTTTCCTGGCTAAAAGAGGAGCAGTTTTCCAGTCAGGATGACCAACTCCAACCTGCTGGCAGCTTCTAGGAATTTAGAAAATGCAGTGAGAAGATACACTAGCTATTTATACAATCTCCCAGACGTCTGACACAAAACTAAGAGAGACATGGGAATTTGAAGCATTCCTTTCCTTGCATCTGACAGTAAATGCAGTGATGTGGAATGGGAATCTCAGCTGCAGGAGCTGATCCACTCTGCTGAAAAAAGGCACCCACACAAACGAATGAAAGGAGTAATTTAATGAGAAGGCAGGAGCAGGCATGAGGATGATTCTGTGGCTGGCTGGGGAGAGTTCTCAGTATGCCACTTCTGAGCGGAGTTTTCCTGCCTGGGAGACTCAACATGGGTCTTGCAGACAAGGGAGGGTTCAGGATTGCCTAGGTGTAGGCTGCAGGGCTGCTCTGGTGGTCGAGCCAAGCTCCCTCTTTCTCTTTTGCTGAAATCTTCAGAGCACATCCTGGAAGATACACACCTGTAAGCCTCAGGAAATGATTAGGAGAAAAAAGCAGACTTAGCAAAGAGACCACTCTGGATATCAATTTGAAGAGACAGAATATATAATATAGGTAATGCCTTCCTCAGCCACCTGTCTAAGATAATTCTTTGTGCATTTTGTGATTTTGGTGAGCAAAGACCTATATAATACACCATGGCAAAGTGCACCCTCACATAAATCCTGTATCCCTTTAAGCACCTGTGTACCTACAAGAGAAAGAAAGCCCAGGAATTGTAGCTGTGGACGCAGCTTCTTAATGTAGCCTACAGAGTTTTTCTACCCATGGCCTGGTCAATTTCTTCTGAATTCAGGTTTTTCATTAATTTGATGATCTTGTATGTAATCCTGCCTGGGAACCTGCAATCCTATAACGTCTAAGACAACCCAACACTTTTCCTTGAACCCCCAGCTACCTGCTGGGAGGAAACACAAAGGGCTCACACATGTGAAGTTAAGGAGTGGGTAAACAAGAGACTCAAATAATGAAGGAAGCTTAAAAAATAAAAAGCATCTCTCAGTCTTAAGCTGGTCCAGAGACCTGGGCTGGTGGGTCAGCTGCACTTCAGAGGCAAAGCAAACAAGCACTGTGTCCAAACCTGAGAGGAACACAGTTATTGCAGAATCACAGAAAGTCTGGAACTGAAAAGGACCCACAAGGATCATCCAGCCAACTCCTGGCCCGGCACAGGACACGGCAGCAATCCCACCCTGTGCCCATGAGCATTGTCCAAATGCTCCTGGAGCTCTGTCAGGCTGGGTTCTGTGACCACTGTCTGGGGGAGCATGTTCAGTTCCCGACCACCCTCGGGGTGAAGAACATTTCCTAAAATCCACCCTAACCCTCTCCTGACACAGCTCCAGCCGTTCCCTAGGTCCTGTCGCTGGTCACACAGAGCAGAGATCAGGGCCGGCCCCTCCTCCTTGCGAGGAAGCTCCAGAATTGCTGTGAGCTCTGACCTCAGTCTCCTCCAGGCTGAACAAACCGAGCGACTTCAGCCGCTCGTCGTACGGCTTTCCCTCCAGGACCTTCACCCATATACTTACTACTGAATTAAAAGGAAAAAAAAAAAAAGAAAAAGAGAAAAAAAATAAAGGAAAATACCATCCGCTCGGACGTGTCAGGGCCTATGGCCGGCCGGGGCCAGAAACAGGAGCGGGGCGAGAGCCGCCGTGTCCGCCGCGACGCCGCGGCCCCTCGGCCGCCCTGCCCTGCCCCGTCGCGGTGCCGACGGAGCGCGGCCGCCGGCCCCGCACGCCAATCAGGGCGGCCCGCCTGCCTTCCTGTAGGTGTGCCCGGCTCACCTGGAGCCGCGCTCGGCACTCATGACATACCTGCGGCCCCGCGCAGGGCGGCGAAGAGGCAGCGGCCGAGGGGCGCCGGGGGGGGTCACCGCTGGCCCCGGCCCCACGATGTGAGCCCGGCGCAGGTAAGGGCGGCCGCCGGGGGCGGCGTTGCCGTATTACCGGGATCGCCGTTGCCGTGTTCCCGAGAGAGGCGCGGGCCTGGGACCGGGTCCCCGCGGAGCCTGAGCCAGGACGGAGGGGCGGCTGCCCCGCGGGGCCGGGACGGGGGCGACGGGCGGGATCCGGGAGCGCGGGGCGGGCGGGGCGGGGGGTTGGGGGGAAATGGGACGGGACGGGACGGGACCAGGAGGAGAAGGAAGGGGAGGGAGGGCGGCCGACCCACCATTTTAGGACCCGAGGGGGATGGGAGGAGGGATCTGCGGGGAAGGCGAACGTCGCTCCTCCCGCGGCGGGCGCGGTGCGGGCGCCATCGGGGCGCGGAGCGCCTCGGGGTCCCGGGCGCCGCGGGAGCTCCTGTACCCCCCGAGGGGACGGCGAAGCGGGCTCCGATCCGCCCGGCCCGGGGCCGCATCCTTGGTAGGGGCTCCGCGCCCCGACGGCAGCGCCCGTCCCGCCCTCCGCTCCCCTGCCCGCTGCCGGCAGCAGGGAGGGCCCGGAGCACAGGCCCGGTCCCAGGCTCGCCTGCCAAGCAGCGGCAGGAGCCTCTTCCCGCAGAAATGGTGCCTCCCACGCAGGAGCGAGATCCCACGGTGTTCGCCTGGTTTTCAGCTCCCGCCGGGAGCTGCGGCCCGGGAGTCGTGGGCTTGCTGTGCTTGAACTCTGGACACCTCCTTGTTTTCCTCCTTGCCTCGTGACTTTTATGGCCTGTCACGAAGGGAAGGTAGAGGAACGAAAGGCGAGATCCTTGCCTGCTGCTCTCTTCCTGCCTCCTTCCCGCAGCCCCGGCCACCGCAGCAGCTCCGATGGCACCCCCAGCGCCCCAACCAACCTGCCAGGGGGGGATTCGGAGATCCCACGTCTCTCACCTGACCTATCGTCCTCCCAGCACCCATGTTTGTCGTTGCTTGACGCTTCGTTTATTCCCAGATATTGGCTAAGAGTGCATCAAAGCTGGTAGGAATTACGGGGTCAGAGATCTGAGCTCAGCTCATTGGTGTTGCCTTGTTGCCGACTTTGCCTGGGCGCTGCTGGAGATGGATGCCTGTTTTGGCTTCTCTGGAGCTGGTTACCTGTTCCTCCTGGACCAAACCACATGTGTAATGTGTTGTTGGAAGTTTTGTGACCTGATTCCTTGGTGTTTTGGAGTTTCTCATAACCTGAATGACTTTTAAATGGCTTGGATAAGGGCTTAAAGGGTTGCACTGGAGGGAGGTGTCTTGGTTTGGAGGACTAATGTATGGGTGACTCAGATATCAGAACTGCACCTGAATTGGGTGAGGAGGAGGCATCCATAATCAGACTTGAAACAAATCTGAGTTCTTCTTAGTTTTTGTTAATGTTAGGAAGAGCTCAGCTGGCTTCTGTGTAGAGCCTTGTTTCTCCAGGTGGTGGTTGAGGGTGGCATTTCTCCTGTCCTGCCTGTACAGCAGCCTCATGGTCTGGGTAAATCTCAGTGGGGTTATATGGTCAGTTGCTTGTGTCAGCAGGCGACTGGGCTTGAGGTTGATTTTTGTGCTCTCTGAAATAGTGGGACACAAATGCTTCCTCTGGCAACTTCTTGTGCATCCTGGTAGATTTTGACGGTCTGTTTTGCAGCCCCCCCCCCTTTTTTTTTTTCGTTCTGCTAACTTTAGATGGATGTTCTTGTGCTTGTTCTGTTGAATCTTACCTTTCTTATGATACGCTTATTTTGTGTGCTTTCTAGCAGGAAAGAGCCAAATTATGCTATAGTATTTGATTTTTTTTTATTTCCTTTTTTTTTTTCTTTTTAATGTAATCTGCTTTGGAGTCTTGTTTAAAATGGGCTGTTTTATTTAATTAGTTTGTATTCATATTACATTCACTCTTCATAGTTATCCCAGGCAAAATTTAAGGAACAGCCCACAAGGGATTTCCAATTCTTAATTGGAATCACATTTTTTTCCAAGGATGTTTGATTCTAAGTGTTTACTTTGCTTTATTTCATCTGGTATCTTTCTAGTTGATGTTGTTTGCTTAGTTACTGTTTGGCTAAATTATCCACAGCTAGTTTACTTCAGTAGTCATGCCTGGGAAGTTTTGCAATTCCTTTTCGCTTTGCAGCTCCTCACTGAGCTCCTGTTCAATCTTTTAATGAAGTACTCAGAAGTGACTTCAGTGCAAATGCAGTTGTGCTGTATTGTTTTGACAATTGTGCTCTACAGAGAGGTTATTTCCCTCTTTCCTGAGGTAATCACACAGTTGATGTTCAGAGTATCAGTCAGCTGGGGACAGATACCTTCACCTGACCCCTGGCAGGGATTTACATTCCCAGCTGGTTATCACTGCATTGAATCCAAAATTCTGCTAGAAGAGTATCCAGTCTTGATTTCAAGATATCAGGTGATAGGCTGCAGTGGTTTCCTGGGTAAATTATTCCAATGGCTGATTACCCTCACTAATTTCTTATCTCCATCTGTCTGGCCTGGCTCCTAACCACAAAGTCTTGCTACAAGTTTTCATGACAGGTTGACATGAAAGCCTGTTGCTGCCAGGATGACACATTCCAACTAAAAGATGGTCTCTTGTACTGTAAGCCATGGCTGTTAGCTGTGCTGAGTTCTTCCTTCTGGAGCCTGGGTGATCAACATGGTTTAGAGCAGTGATGGAGGGCGCCTGGCCTGGTGTCTCTGTACAGGCAGGGCTTCCTGGGAGCTGTGATTAAATAACTCGTGTTGCTTGGAGCTGGGCTTCACATGATGAGCAGCCCAGCAGCATAACAGCCTGCTACTGAAGGATCCAGTTCTCATCCAGTCCTGACTGCAATCTCCTGCTGCTTCCCTGGGATCAGCTCTGGTGACCAAGTAGCCTCAGATCAGTCCAGTCACTGCTCCAACTGAATATTAACCCCCATCCCTAGTGAAAAAAAGTATAGAAGTTGGATTAGCCTGCCTTGTGACCAGAGCGACTGCTGAAGAAGTGTAGCGTGACACTGCGCATGAGAAATGTGCTGAGGGACCACCTCTTCCAGAAACAGAATTAGATGCCAGAGGGAATCACACATTTAGTTCCTACATTTCTGTGCTTGGATAAACAGGCTGTGGTTGCACAAATCGTCTCAGCTGGTACTGCTGTTGAAAGAAGCCGTCATGCCTTCCTGCTGTCATCTCTGCTGGTTCTCTGCTGTGGTTTGTTGTGAGACCACACATGCACCTCTACCACCAGGAGAGAAAGGGCAGAGGATGGAACTCCTTTTGGCAAGGTGAAGAGTTGGTGACATTAGGAGTTGTCACAAGCACGCCTTACCTTTAAATCTTCAGAGAAGGCAGTGTATCTTTTTGCCTTCCCTCTGCAGCTGGCATATGAGAACAGCTGCCCTGATTTACTCAGTAGTGTGGGTTAACTCTGTTGTGTGGCTTGGGAGAACTGGGTTATGCAGGACTGGGTTTAGGTCAGCTGCTTTTATGTCTTTGGTCAAGAAGTGCATGTTGAAATTTGTTGTGTGGGAAAGAGCATTTAGTGTAAGAAGAAGGTCTGAGCCTTGGCTGTGACACTCTGCTACCTATGAAGTGTTTGGTGGTGCAGAAAAGTTCTAAGTTAATGCATTCATGTGTTCTAGATGTGAGTTCTCAGTGCTGAGCAATGTGGGGTGCCCTTTTGGGAAAGCTTCATTAATCTTGTCTTTTCCATCAACAAGTGACTCCAGCTTTCTTGCCCTTTGAGTAGAATTGGTTTGCTGAGACAAAATCCATTCCCCATCTATTCTTTTAGACACCATTCCTTCAAGTCCTGTGCAGGATGAGGAACAAAGCCTGTGGTGGGGACTTGTTTTGACCTCATGTTTGGGGGGGTTAGATTAAAAGCAAGATGAAGTTGGAAGAAGAAATTCCCGTGACTTTAGTATAAGTTCAGTGCAAGGTCAGGGGGAGGGCTATTGGTTTTGATAGTGGGAAAAATTTCGAAGAGGGAAGGTGATTACCATGACCTGTGTACAAATGTGCATAGATAAAAGAGAGACACATGTAAATGTATACAAAATAGAGGGTGTTCTGATGCCAGGAGAGGTTGAGGAGGAGTGGCTGAAAAAGCTGTAATTGGATAGCACACAGGGAGGGAATTGAGATGGAGGAAGCGCAGGAACCTGCTGCTGGGAGGATACTGCATTAAAGCTGAGATGGCCATAAATTCCCTTCCTGAAAACATATACTTTTTGCAGTGTCACAGAGAAGTGTGTGGCATTTGGACACCAAACCACCTTTTTGTGATCTCAGATTGAACACCCAGCTGCAGGCAGGGGCTCAGTGTGTGAGATTGACTGCACACGGCCTTGCTGGTGCTCAGAGTCATTAAGCACTGGGGTTCCTAATGCTGATCATACACAGAAATTCCTATATCTCCATCAGGGCCAGGCTGGGGTGCCAAGTGGGATCCACTAGCTGGGTGATCCCCTCCATGGGCAGAACAGAGCTGTGCACTGGTGAGCAGACCCAGCCTTGCACAGGGTGTGGCTGGAGGAGGTGAGGGGAGGGAAAGCTCTTGCTTCATCACCAAATCCAGCAGCAGAGTTCATGAATCCAAAGTACACCCCTCTGGAGGCAGGGGAGGGGATTAGGATCCTGATCATGTTAGGGCATGATTTGTTCAGGTTGCAGAAGCCCAGGGATAAGCAGGGGACAGGAGTGTGGCTTACAAACAAACTTGTAACTAGTTGGATGTGATCCCAGTTCATATCAGCCACAAAATGGCTGGCATGGCTACACTTGCATATTCACTGGGTAATAGAAATAGGTGCACAAAGCAGTGTTAAGCTAACACAAAGACCACTGTTGGGAGAAGTAGAAGAAGATGCTTTGCCCGTGATCTTGCTGGGCAGCTGCAAAAAATCAGGATGTGTAAGCTATATGGTATGTGTGCTTTACACTCACCTTTACAGGTGTAATGATCAAAAATGCCTACACAGATTGTTTGAATTGCTTAAATCTTACTTGGGTCCTTAAATCTTCACTACAGATTGCTGTCTGTGATGAGGGGCTCGTGGAAACTTGGAAAGAGTAGATGGGAAGATTATAGCTTTCAGAGGAAAAAACATACCAGTGCCTATAGCAAAGCTCTGATGCTGTAGCATCAGATGTCTTTACTGGGTCCAGGATTAATCCTTGGATTAAGCCTGAGTTTAGATGCAGAAGTTTTGATGTAGGTATTCCATAGTGCAGGCATTCAAGGGTAACTCTAGACTATGAAATGTAATCCATCTTCAACATTTGAGTCACTCTTCTTTCTGAGGTGCTCCTAGATCACAGTCTGGTTTTACAGGTGGTGGCTGCCAGGCTGCTGGTGAAGTAGTGAAGGTGCAGTGTGTCTGTTTCCATTCTGTTGCTGGAGAAAGGGTGTTCTGAGTATGCTGCCAGCTCTTCAGGACAGGAACAGTGCACAGTATTTAGAACGGTGAGGATTCAGTCCTGATGGTTGGTATGGCTCATGGCTCAAGTAACCCTTCTCATTGTTTGTTCTCTTTTTCTGTGACTTGCTTTGCACATGAAGGTATTTGAGTCTGGATACAATAGAGCTGCTAGATCCTAGGGTGCTTTGAGAATGCTGCACTTTTCTCTCCCTTCTCTACTCCTCCCCACAAGACTGTATAATATGCTGAGTTGGAAGGCACCCACAAGGATCACTGAAGTCCAACTCTGAGGCAAGGTGTTTTCTCCTGGAAAGGCATGTCCCAGATGCAGGCAAGCAGAATTTCAGGATGAGCAAGGGGGGGAGCACTGGCAAGGCTGCAGTACAGCACACAACCTTGTTTTGACCCTGTACTATGACAAACTGTGGGGCAGAGAGGGGAAGACAGGCAAAGGGAAGTGGGACCATCCCATATTTTTACAACAAATTACAGGTTGTGGCATGCTTTCTTAAATGTGCAAATGATTGAGGGAGATAGGTTTACCCCTCAAGTCACACAGTAATTTCTTAATAGCAACTGGTGATATGTATAGGGAATACATGACTGTATGTCACTCTCTTCTCATCCCTGGGCACAGCTGGGAAGAGGGAATATTCTATCAGGGCATGTGAGGAAGGTTGAAAGGGAGCCCGTAGGGTGTTCCTGTAGGCACAGGGTGAACACTGCTTGTTTTGGTGCCATCTGGGAAGGCAGTCGTCCTCTCGTATCACTCCTACAGTTCTCCTTGTCTTCTGCCCCTGGACAATGAGTAAACTGAGCTGTTTCATTTCGGAGAGGGCAGAGAGAGGAAGATGAGCAATTTGGAGGTATGCTTGAGCAATGAAATGTGCCTTATCCTGGAAGAGCAAGGCCAGGCATGCAAGTTATGTCATTGTAGTGTGTGCTCCATCTCAAGGAGGGCAGAAGTCAGGGCTGTGAAAAGCAGCTAAAAATTGTGTCTGTGTGTCTGGAAGAATCATGACAGCTGAATTGCCCAGTGGGTGTTATTCAGATGAACCACAGACATTTCTTTTCATTCTCTACCAGCATTATTCTTCATTCTCTACCAGCATCATTTTTGCCTATCCAGTTGCTGAGTGGGTGATAACAGTGATATCAGATATGAAAATAAGCATCTGAGTGTAGAAGGCGAAAGATGGATTGATTCTGACTCTGATAGTCATAGCCAGATGACTTTAGAAGAGACCAGAACAAGAAGAGGTGAGATGTGCTGCATTGTGTATGCAGTGAAAACTGGCATGATCAGAAATCTCACATTCAGCAAGGCAGTATCTGCCCTGAAATGTATCATAACTGCATTTTACTAGAATGTTGCCTTTGAAAGCTTAATTTAAAAGTAGCATTGTAAAAGGTTTTGTTGTGATTACTAAAAAGAGTGAACAAAGTGCGCTGAAAGTCGAAAAAAAGGTATTAACTGATGCACGAGACAAATACAAAAGTGTCAAGCAAAGCACATGCAAAAACACCAGCTTGGTTTTAAACTATGGTTTGATAGAGAAATACAGTTTTGTGTTTAATGGGAGCAAGAAATAAATGATGCTCTCTGTCCTAAGTTCATAAAATTGATGGAATTGGAAAAGGGGTCTCCCCTAAATGTGAGCACAGTGAGAAATAGACATTCACATTCTAATAGACATATCTAATAGATATATCTGACATGTGTGAGATTATGGGAGTGGGGCTTTAGCTGACTGGGCAGTGAGACTCCTCCAGTACAAGTGTGATACCAGAATGAGCCAAAACAACTAAGTATGTACACTACATTGTGGGAAAAATCTCTGTTATTTGTAGTAAGCAACTTTACAGCACAAAAGGAAAATATCTTAGTAATCTGTTTTGTTATCTGGAAGAACTTGGAGGCAAAAATACATGGAAGGAAAGAACAGAATGAGCAGCTGATATATTTTTGTTGGGGAAAGGATTGCTTAAATAAGACTTTGCTTATGGTTGCAGTCAGATATGGGGTTTATCACAGGCCTTTGCATATTCAGTACTCTGAGTAGCCACTCCCTGCCTAATCCTCAGAGTATGTCTGGGAGGTAGAAGGGTTTACTATTACCCCAGCTGCACAGATGACCCTCAGACAGGCAGAAACTGCTGGAAACAGCTAGAATACAGAATTGAAAATTCTGCTGGATAGGGCCATTCTTGGTTGCCCTAAAAATATTCTTGGTTGCCCTAAAAATATGCCAAAACCAGTTACAATTTAAGTCTTCCGTAGAGACTCCTTTTAGTGAATGACTGCAGTGTGGCACTGTAGAAAGGAGAGCCCCTGGTATCCTAATGTGTGTTCCCCTTCCAGCCTGGATTATGTTACTGGTGATAACAGCTATCCTTTGTGGGCCCCACTGGCTTGAAGTTTCTAGTGACTGCACCCATGTTTAACTGCTCATAAGCCCTAGCGGTGAGGAGAGGCAAGACTTAAAACAGCAGGGTGAATCTTTGCCACCTTCTGTTAGGGCAAGTGCAGGAATAGCCAAAGGTTTGGAATGCTGAGGTACTCCCCATGTTTGCATCAAAAGCAGCAATGGCATGTCCTGCTGTGAGGATAGCTGTAATTGCACCTTCACTGGCACAAGTGGAAGAGGTGAGGTGCTGGCTTCAGTAATAGGCAGCAAAGATCTGTGGTGAAAGCTGGGTTCCTCAGGTGCATCAGTCTGGCAGAGTTTAGATCAAATATTCTGTACAGGAAGGTGTTTGGGGAGAGGACTCCAAGAAGGAGAGCTCTGGCTCTTCCCTCTTTCTTGGGCATGGTCCACTGACAATCAACTCTTCCCCCTTCAGGCTCTCTATTGCTCTTAGCTTCCCCAAACTACAGTGGTCATACCACATCATACCCTTTGCTGTTGCATCCAGTGATTTTTGGGGTTTTTTTAAGCACAGCAAAGCATTTTGCCCCATCCCAAGTCCAATGAACTCCTTTAGGTGACTGGAGGAACTCTGCTGCATCTTATTGACCTTGGCAGAGATGGCACATTTATGTGTTTATTTATGCCCCACTGATCAAAGCGTGTTGCAGGTAATGGGAAGGCGAAGGAGCTGAGTCTCCAATTTCATTTGCCAGGTGCCTATGGCTTCCTGGGGAATGTCTCTCATGGATGGGAAGGTATGTGCCAGCCTCATTAGAATATGCCATGCATGCCTGTGTAGGCCGGGAGATGCGAGGACCAGCTCAGCCAGAGCTCTCGTTTTGTGACCGTGTCATAAAAAAGGTGAAGGAAATTTTATTGGCTTGTCTTTCCACTGTTACTCACAGGCCACTGTTAAGTTGTCTCATCCTCTGATTTCTCACTGCCACACTGAATTCAGGAGCTTGGGGTGAATTTGAGGCACACAGACCTTATTTTACTCCTCAGCATTGCCATCTGATAAGGTGGGACCTGGGAGGGGAAAGAGAGAAGTGGTGTTACAAGCCACAGGGCTGAGCAAAAGGAAGCCGTAGGCCAGTCAAGAAGAGACAGAGTTGATGTCTTCAAAGACTCCCAAAGGGCAATCTTAGAATCCTGATTGCTCAGCTAATATCTGAAGATCATGAAGCCAGCAAGGAGTGCAAATTTAGAGAATCTGGAAGGGTGGTGGTGGGAAATGGACTGTGCCCCCCTCATTCATATGCAGAAAAATTAAAATGGAGGGAGGAAGGATGAAAATATCTCTAGTTGTTCCTTATGCATTGAAACTTGTTTAATTATTAAAATCGGAAAAATATTTTAATTAATGCATCAAAGAAATGTTAGTAGTATTTCTGAACTGGTATAAAATGAATGCTTTAAATTAATCCACACTTGGAGGTGTACTACTCTACTTTTTTTTTTAAATTTTTATAATATGCTGTGTTAATGACAGTATTAGGAGCTAATGCTAAATCTTAACTACAACATCTATGGGCTGTAATTACTACTATAAACCTTGAAATAAGGTAGTACTAGTTGGTAAAGCTGGTTATAAAAAGCATTTTCTAAGACCGATGTATATCAGTAACAGCATTTAAACCCCTGATTTATACAACTTTTCACAGCTTGATCTGAAAGACAAGGTCACAAGAATGTCTTCCCCTTCCCTTCCCTTTGGAGTATTTCCCTGCTAGACTTTGCAGGTGGTTTGAGGTTTCCAGGGCTTTTCCAAGGATCTCCTACATGTTATTACTTGTTTTCAGAGTTGGTCACAGGGGCTGTCTCCTAACTCACTTCTCCTCCATGTAACATCCACTCAGAGCCAGCCCTTTCCTATGGGAAGAAGGCTGGCTGTGGGTTCACCGGAATGGCAGTCAGTGGCAATATTGAGACAATGAAACATAAAACCTTAAAAACAATTGCTCATTTGGAAATGGTTGTGGATCCCATTAGAATATCCTGCTTCCCCTGGTGCCTGCCTCTCATCTGGGAGGGCACCAGACATGTTTCTAGCAGTGGGCCAGGACTGTGTAAAACCCCTCTGCTCTGCTGCTGCGGGTGTGTGTGGGCTGCTGAGGGAGCACCTGGCTCTGTGTGCGGAGTGCTTGACAGTCACACACGGAGAGACACCTACACTGAAGTGGCAGGCACTGGCCTGTGGATCCTGGGTGTGGTTTCACCAGAACATAGCGCTAAGTCCAGGTTTCTGCTTTCCTCCTCCTGCTTTGCTGCCCAGTCCTGTGTTCTTGTCCTCTTGTGCAGTTTGTACAGCTGCTCTGGGGTCCCAGCACATGGAGGACATGGACCTCCTGGGTGGAGGAGTTCTGCTATGAAGACATGCTAAGGGAATTGGGATTGTTCGGCCTGGAGAAGAGAAGACTTTGGGGTGATCTCACTGTGCCCTTCCAGTGCCTGAAGGGAGCCTATAGGAGAGATGTAGAGACTCTTGACAAGGGCCTGGAGTGACAGGACAAGGGGAAATGGCTTCAAACTGGCAGTAGGTTTAGAGGGGATATTAGGAAGAAATTCTTCCCTGTAAGGGGGGGTGATGCCCTGGCACAGGGTGCCCAGAGAAGCTGTGGCTGCCCCATCCCTGGCAGTATTCCAGGCCAGATTGGATGAGGCTCTTAGCAACCTGGAATAGTGGAAGGTGTCCCTGCCCACGACAGGGGGTTGGAATGAGATGGGCTTTAAAGACTCTTCCTACCCAAACCATTCTCTGATTCCATATATAACTACTGCAGGTAGCTGTCAGATTTACCTTTACTACTTATCTTTTCTCCTGTGTCATACCTTTATGGCTGCTCTTATTATTCTGCTCCTGGGTTGTTGTTTTTTTTTTTGGCTCGACAGCTCCCTCGGATTGCTCATACATAGTCATGTGTGCACTGGCACAAGGGAGATGTTGGCAGCAACCTGGATGCATAGTAAATTGGTCTGTTCTGGATTTCAGGTGTTTTGGATTTTCAGGGTTCCATGTCAGGTTTTAATTGAGATTTATTAAGAGCCAAGTGGTGTTGGATAGTTTGTACAGTCAGCAGCAGAAGGAATTGAAGAAACTCTTCTTTTCCTTTTTTTTTTTTTTTTTTTTTTTTTTTTTTAAGGAATGGAGTATAAAATGAACTTTGCAGGATATCTGCAAATACCTAAATTTGGCCTGACAAATTTGATTATTAACCCACTTATATCACAGTGTATTTCACTGCCCTTTTTTTAGTTTCTGGTAGGCCATGTAACTCACTGCATCAGGCCTAAATAGTCTGCATTGTCATGAGTCCCAACCTTTGAAAAACAGGGATCAGGCAGAGAGGGAATGGGGAGTTTCCCTTCCTCTCCTTAGTTACAAATTAATGTTTAGGATTAAGAAATTAAGATGAACCCAGACAGCAAGATTTCATTCTTGAGTCATACTTAGGTTTTCTGGCCTTTTCCATACTCATTAAAGGCCATACATCCATTTTTTCTTAATTGTAAGCCAAAACTCTCACATAACCACATGATTCCAGGAAGTGGAACTGTATGAGAAACAGAAATGGTTGTGATGTGCACAATAAGCGTGTGCCAGTTGGCCATACAAGCCTTAGACCATGAGGAACAACAGGTTTTCTGTGTGTTCACATTAGTACCTTCCTATTCAGCACCCACACAATTCCTGTGGCTTTTTGTGTGTGAAGCTATTTTTCCACGAGGGAAAGGGAAGGGGTCCCCGCTGTTGCTTTCCCACATTTACATTTCTTATAACATTTTCTTTATATCTAATACTTTTTGCTTCCAATACCAAACTTGTCTCATGGTAGCTTCTTCAATCTAAAGACACCAGTTAAATTTCCAAGAAAAAAATGGTTTGTTCCCTGAGAAGCTGATTTAGGGGAGGGTTGTACCAAAACCTGTTTTTCCCACATACATCCCTACATCCCTTTTGGATGGATTTTTTTTTTCTTTCTTTAGCTACAGTTTTCAGTACAAAGCTGCATCACTGTTACAGTATTGCCAAGTATTTTTGTGATTTGATTGCGATACAAATCTCATAACTTTTTAAAATAGATCTCATTGCTGGAATCATAAGGTAATTAAAACTGATATGGGGAGCTAAGGCTGAAAACATGCATTCTGAGGGCACAACACAAGGATAAACGTGTGGTTTTGTTGTTGTGGTTGCTATCTCTTGGGATTCTGAATCCAACAATTTTTTATTGTTCTCTCCAGTTGATGGTACAATATTGAAGCCAGAGAATGACAGAGAATGACAGTTTTCTGCTGTTGTTATGGCTGATGACACTGTACTATCACTACCATGAAAAGTGCAGTTTTATGGGTATTTTAGCATTTTTTTAGTTGCATGGGATGTGCTTTACGTATTGATACAAAAGCAGGATTTTGCCAGTATATTTATGTCTGGGTATATATCAGTGTTTAGCTTGTCAGTCATCCCACACTACTAAAATATTCCAGCTTTATTTTCTGTGGGGTTCTGACAGCTACCAGAAATCTGACAATTTTCCAGGTGGAACTTGATCTGGCTGTGAAAAAGGTTATATTACCTGTTTGCATCAGACAGGATAATTTTGGAGGGCCTCTCTGCAGGGCAGGACAGTTTGTCCCAGTTCAGTTTGCTGAATATTGTTCATCCTTATCTGCCTGTAGCTTAACTGTGCTCAGAATGAGTACAGGTTACACAAATGGCTCCACTGTGCAGGCTTGGCAAGGCCAAGCTTTCAAGTGTGTTTCCAGGTCCTTTGATGTCTTAAGGACATTTGCATCTGTCAGAATGGTTTGATGCAAACATGAGCCTTCTTTAATCTGAGACTCAAAAACAGCAGCGTGGGATTCTGGCTCACACATCCATAGTGTAGTGAGAGACTCTGAGATTTCTTTCTCTAACTGGAGAATCTGTCCCATGAAGGTCTTGAATCATCTTGCTCAAAGAGGAACTGAGAACTCCTGGGGTTCTTGGCAGACATGCCATCTATGAATGTGTACAGCATGCTGCTAGCAGCCACCTCTGCATAAAATGTTACAGGGAAAAGTAATTGGGGAAGTTCTTGCCTCCTTTTGTGCTCTAGATGTTTCCGTCACTCGTGTCTCCATCCCCACAGTTTATGGAGAGACCTGCACAGAGCAACTTGCAGTGACTCAGTACATTACTTACACTTACTGGGAATTCTGCTGTTCACCAAGTAGTGTCAATTATCTATCTACTGAACTCTAGTAGTGAGAATCACACACTATTCTTGTTTATTCTCATATTAGAAAACTGCAGAATATCAAGGCTTACCCTTTACTTTTATGAATATAAACTTAACCTCTGCTTAGAGTGAACTGGGTTTTTTGCTTTACAGGTGACCCCATTTTATCTTAAGAATGAATCACTTTTATTGCATCTCTGGGAAGTGCAATGTACAATCCAAGCCACATTCTTCACTTGCTGTTTGCCAAATGTTCAGTTGCAATTTCCAAGTTGAAATTGTGTTCAACCCAAAATTATTTTTCTCTGACACTTTTTTTTGTTAGCATTAAGTATTATAATCTACTTAAATAGCAACCAATGTAAGGAAAGCATGGGAAAGTATCCTTTTTTTTCCCCCCTCAGTTATTGAGTCATTAGATAATTAATAGGCTCAGTGTATCTTGAGTGTGCCTATGATGAGTGAAAGCTGCGACTGGGTGTGTTAAATCTCGGGCAAACTCTCTGCACTGGTGTGACTGGGATGTCTCACCTGTGTTTCTCAAGCTTCAATAGCAGCTCAGATGCATTTTCCAGGAGATCACGTGCTTTTGGCAGCTGTGTTTTGTTCTCCCCTGCCTAAGACACCTGAGGCAACTCCTGGTTCCCAGAACATTACCAGCACTGTGTATCACAGCAGTAGACTCTACATTATTTTGCTGTTTTAGATCATCTTACTTTCCTTTTAAGTCTTTTCGTTCAGCAAGCTCCTACTGCTCTCCATGCCCTCAAAGCTCCTTCCTTCCTTCTTATCTCTAGCACCCTGTGTTATCTCTTCCTGAGTTCTGACCCTCCTCCTTCACCTCCCTTGATGGGTTGTACAGCGATAGAGCAGCCCGGGGTGGTGTGTGAAGATTGGTGACTATTTCTTTGCAGGGGAATATGTGCAGTGGGAATCTCTCACATGGACGTGCAGCTGAGGAAGCCAGCCTAAGCATGGCAGGACTAGCTGAGGAGATATAAAAATTGAGGCTTGTGGCAGGGCTGGCTTTGTGTTCAGTTTCCTGGGTGTCTCACCAAACTGAAGTCCAGTGCGTGGCTTCCTGGGAGAGATGGTGCTGTCCTGCACACTGAACTCTGGATTTTGTAAGGAGAAAGGCTGGCTCTGAGCTGATTCAAATCATAGAATGATAAGGAGTTGGAAGTGACCTTAAAGATCACCTGGTCCCAAACCCATCTGCTATGGGCAGGGGCACCTTCCACTATCCCAGGTTGCTCAGAGCCCCATCCAACCTGGCCTGGAACACGGCCAGAGATGGGGCAGCCACAGCTTCTCTGGGCAGCCTGTTCCAGGACCTCACCACCCTCACAGGAAAGAATTCCTTCCTATTATCTAACCTAAATTTCGCCCCTTTCAGCTCCTTGTAAAGTGTACCTGAACTGTGTGACCAAGATGATTAAACCAAGCTGAGATAGCAGGAAAAGACTCAGGACAGCCTTATTGTTTTTTGGGTGGGTGTTAGAGCCAAACATGAAACTCTTTCCTGCCTGAGCTGCAGTCCTTAAAGCCAGCTTTGGCATTTCTACACATCGTTGTGACTGCACCAGCAATGATAAACCCAAACTAGGGACTACTTGGGAAACCCTTTGTTTCAATGAGAAAAAGGATGTCTTTTCCCATGCCGCTCAAACATTATCGTGAATGCCTTTCTCCTCTTGCTGCCAGAAGCTCGTGGTTGCAGCTGGGCCAGAGCAGCTCTATCCCCCCATCACAGGGCAGGACTTTCTCTGCTGGGAGCAGCCTAGGCACATGAGCTGCTCCATGGCCCACGGCAGGGGAGCAGGATGGGGAGTGGGGCCGAGGGCAGCTGGGTGGCACCCGGCACCATGCGGGGAGGGCCAAGGTGGCAGGCAGAAAGCTCCATCTCTCCCCACTTTTGGAGGAGGAGGATCTCGGGGCTCCACTTGTGTTTAGCCTTGCTTCCTGGCTAGCCGAAGGGCTTGTCTGTGCTTGATAGTACTTGTTATTGCTCCTTTCTTTGTTGGAGGAGGGGGGGAGGGAAGGTGAGGTACTTTTTAAATTAAAACCAGAAGTGTCTGTCATCTCTGTCCAGGTGAATTAACCCATGGTGGAAGGAAGTATGACATTTATGTTGCCTTTTGTAATCTGGGAAAGCTGTGGATGGATTGTGCCCTCATGCTTTCACTGCTGTCCTTTTCTTGCTCACCAGGCTACCTCCTTCACCCTTCTCCTTTCAGATTTTGTGCCTATGACTGCAGCAGGACCAAGCATTGCCCCTCTGTTTTTGTGCTGGCATATGGCCAGCTGCTCCCTCTCACTCTTCCAGCTTGGAGGGGTTCTGTGTACCCAGAATCACCTAAAAGCTTAGTGCATGGGAGTTGAAGTCTGGTGTTTCTAGGCCCTCTCTAGAGAAGAGCCTGAGTGTCTTTATCTTAACAGAGAACATCAGTTTACCTTGTTTCACAGACAGAGCATATGAGGGAGTGATGGCCAGCTGATCTTCTGATCCAGTGAGAGATGTGAAAGATCAGTAAGCCCCAAAAGGGGAAACAATGAATTATCTTTGAGAGTTTGTATATCCTGCCTAGTAGCAGAGGCTAGATAGGTCCTGTGTGCTGCTCTGTCACATTATTGGCCCTGCTGAAAATGCTAATTGAAAGTTTGCTTTGGGTAGCTGAGATCCTGGGGGTCTCCTGGGCCCTCCTCTGATGGAGCAGACCTGCATTGGGAGTTTAACATGACTCTGCTCCACAGGCACTCTCTTCTGGTAGTTACTGGGGTCTTGTATATAGCTGCTCTGGATGCGAAGGCTACAGGCGCTGTCAGTCTTGTTTTGTTATTTCCCCTTCCATCTCCATGAAATCTTTATTGCAGACATGTCTTCTACTATGGTGTACTCAGCCTTCAACCGGGAGGTTAACAGTTTGCCTGGTGAGATGCATGAGTCCTCCCCTTGTGTCTCCGCAGAAAGTTTGCCTGCTCCTTCTCCTGCCTCACTTCTCAAAGCTCCTCTCTTGCTCTCCCTGAGGTGCGCAAAACACCTGGCAGTAATATGATAAGACAAATCTCACTTGGCAGCTTCCAGTGTTGATGTGCTATGCACCTCCCTGTACCCTGCCTCCCAGTATCATCATGGAACTGCTCCAAATGCAGCTTTAAACTTGTTGTTTCGCCTGTCCAAATCCCTTGCAACAGAGCTATGAAGATGGAAACTAGCATTTTGATTTTAATAAGAGGAAATTCAGGGCTGTGTACATCTGTGAAACATCACAGTGAGCAAGAGTTCTTCCCCTGACAAAGTGTGAGCTTGAGCTTGAGCACTTTACTATTCAGATCTTTATGAGCCATCCTACCTTTAGTAATAGGAAGCCTTTCTTAGCCAGCAGTTTATGTCTCCCTAAACTGCTCTTGGGGAGCCTGTTTTTGAAGACTGTTTGTATTTGGGGTGAGAAGTAGTACTTTTCTAGGTCTGGAGCTGAGTAGACTCAGGTGGGGTAGCCAGGAGAGCCAAGAGCAGTGTAATACAAGAGGGATCTGATGTGGAACCTTTGAAAAGACAGTTTAGCAGTATCCAGGTAGTTTAGTAGTAGCTGACAGCAGCTGGAAACTTTGTGAGAACTCCCTGAATGGACATACCTCTTTGAAACAAACTGGTTGTTAAAATTCCAGCTATTACAACTACCCAGTGCTTGGGAGGGAAAATCCAAATTGCTGAAAAATGCTGGTTTTGGCCTGGTTTTGTAAGAAAGACTCTCTTTTCACTATAAACAAAAATCAAAGATTACATGAGAAAAAATTCCCAGGAAGTAGTTAGCTGATGAATTAACTCAATTAGCTAACTCAGTTATTTTCCTAATTCTTTTTGGAACTGAGGTTGTTCAGCCTGCAGAAGGGAAGGCTCCAGCGAGACCTCATTTCAGCCTTCCAGTACTTAAAATGGGTGTTTAGAAGTAGGAAGCTGCTTTTTACATAGGCAGGTAGTCATAGGACAAGGGGGATATGTTTTAAACCAAAAGAGGAGAGATTTAGATTTGATACTGGAAAGAAATCCTTTAACATGAGGGTGGAAGGCACTGGTACAGGTTGCTCAGAGAAGCTGTGGCTGCCCCATCCCTGGAAATGTTCAAGGCTGTGTTTTGCTCAGGAGCTTTGAGCAACCTTGGATAGTGGAAGGTGCCCCTGCCAGGGGTTGGATCTGTGTGATCTTTAATGCTCCTTCAACCCAAACCATTCTGTGATGAAGGTGTATAAAATGCTTCAGTTCTAACTCCAGAGCATGCGCTCCTTGCCTTCAGAGCAGGTGTTCTGTTTCACTTGACATAAGGGAAAACAGAAGCTAAACCAACTTTCAGGCCAGGCATGCCCTTGCTGTGGAGCTAACTGGGACAATTAGTTCAGATATAATTATGCCTTTACTGCTTTTACTTTCTGAATGGGATCAGAGGTTGGTACGTGTGACTCCAGAGCCACTCTAGCACAAGGAAATCACCATGGAAGAAAAGAGAGGCAGCCACAACAGTTGTGTCTTTCTCAGGTTTTTTCCAGGTAGGGATTGTGGGTCATGGTAGAAGACAGAGAGATAAAAGTGGTGAATCAGATTCTTCTGTCCTTTTCACAGACATACCTCAAATGTGCATTCCCTAGTGCTTTGTCATGTCTGAACTTCAAATGCAGTAGTGGATGGGAAATTCTACTATATCCTTTGGGAAACTGTCCCACAATCCTGAGATGGCTTTTTTTTCTCTTTTTCCCCTCCCTAAAAGAGTAGACTAAATGGTGATGTTGTTTCTCTATCTAGTCTGTAAATTAGTCCACACACACCAGAGCTACTCCTCTCAACCCATGTGGTTTACAGCCTTCAAATATCTTGTGTCTTGTGTCATGTCCTAGTTACCTGTTAATCAAATTTGTATGTTCCATGTTTTGTTAATTAATTTCTGTGATCATTTTCAATGAGTTCCAGACCTACATAGAGATCTGCAAAGAGAGCCATCAGCTCCAAAGAACAGGCAAAAATCAGAGAGAACTTTTAAACTCAGCTAGAAGAGGCCAGGAGTATTTGTCCACCTTGCCCCATGAAGACCAATGGAGATTTTTGAAAATTTTCTTGTTCTCTGGATGCCTTCTGGTAATAACCAGCCATGGCCACCACTTTCCATAAGTTGCCCTGCGGCCATTGCAGAGAGATCAGCCCCGCTGCTCTTTGACCAAAATCACTTCCTGCATTTGCATGTGAAACTAAAAAGACACTAGTGGGATTATTTTGGTGTTACTCTCATACTTCAGGCTTACATGTGGTGTTTGCCTATTCTCAGTCTTTGTGTTTGTTTCCAGCTCTTACCACCCACTAGGTATGCAGTGTTGGTTTTGGTTTTTATCAGCTGCAGTAGAAGCAGTGAATTAGACCCATGTATCATTGTGAAGTAGTAACAGAAAAATTCATTTTTCTTCAGCAGGATGTGTCACTGATGGAGTCTGAAGAAACCGGTGAGGGAGGTACCACTCCCCCAGGAGCCAGCAGCATCACTGGGGAAGCCTGGGATTCTTCAGCTGTGGAAGGAGAGCATCATGCCACTCACATAGCAGCTGAAATGAGCACCAGCCCATCTAACTCTGCAAAGGGACCGGAGCTCAGCATGCCCAAGGACTGCCTTGCTGCTCCATGGAAAGCAGCAGAGATGCTGGGCAGACCCTCTAACTCTCTGCAAAAAGTGCCAGCAGGACTGGAACAAGGCCAAAGGGATACAGAGCCTCAAAAGGGACTCTCAGAACTGGAAGGAGAAATGCTTTTAGAGGAGGGTGGACTGGATTATTCTCTGAAACTTAAGCAATTGGAACTGATTGACCTGGAAAGCAACCAGGACCCTTCCTCTCACAGCAGAGTCCAGGATGAGCCAGCCCCTGGCAGCCCCATCCTGCAGGCTGTGAAGCTCAGCACTGAGTTTCCTCAGTGCCGAGCAGAACTGGCTTTTCATGGCTCAGACCCTCAGGCCCAAGAAAGTAAATCCCCTGTGGCCATTTCCTCTCAGAGAGAGACACCTAAGTGCTTTTTGGTGTGTAAAACTGTTTCAGAAGGACATTATAAGGCTGAACCCTTTCTGGATAACATCTTGAAGGATTCTTTGCAGGAGGTTGATGCTGGTGCAGAGCAGGAACAAAGCACCAAAAAGTTGGCACCAGCATTTGATGAGCAGCCTACCTCAGAGGGAGCAGTAGAAGACACAGCTAAACCTTACACTTCTGAAGATGTTCAGGAAAGATTAAGAGCACCCCAGGGTTTGGAAAAGTATACAGAATCTTCCTCTTCCCATGAGTTGTCTTCCACCTTAACATGTGACAGCCAAATGAGTTCACTACAAGCAGAAGGAAACAACTCAGCTGGTGAAACAGGGAATACCATGATGGTCAAAGACCAGGGAATAGTTCCTAAAAAGAACTCATCTGCTTCCAAATGCCTCCATCTAGAAGATGATCACGGAAAAACTGAGGGCAGACCTGCCCCTTCAGCAATGAGTGCTTTCCAAGGAAAGAGTACTTCTAAAAGGACAGAGGAAGTGACTGCTTCATGGCATAAGGAGCCAGCTTGGGAGGAGACAGTATCTGAACTTCAGCAAGAAGAGGAGGAGGAAGAGTGCAAAGAGCAGAATCTGCTGGAAGAAGGCAAACCTTTGGAACTCAAAGATCAGAAAAACAAGGAACAAAATGAGCAGGAACAACTGCAGAGGGAAGAGCTCAAACCAGGGGACGAGCTGAAACTAGAGGCTCTATCATCAGCTTTTGGGTCAGAGATACCTTCTGTTCCCAGGCATATTGTGGATGTGTCTGGTTTGGAGTATGCTTCCTTGTCTGAGCAAACAGGATCAGTATTTCCTCCTGGGGAACCTGTCTCTGTGGATCAGCATCCTGGTGAGGACGTGCTGCTGAAAGCTCATGTCACAGAAGCAGGTTCTGGATGTCAGCCACCTACTGTTGGCCCTCTGTCCTCAAATAGCCAGAACCCAGGGGGGGAAACTTCACACACGTGCCACGTTTCTGACCAAGCAGAAGACCTGGAGAGCTCTGGCCGCTTTTCAATCAGTGGTCAGGATGCTGGAGAAGCTCACCGGGATGATAAGACGCTATTGGGCAGGGAGAATGAGCACAGTGATGATCATGGAAAAGCTGTCCAGAGGTTTGATAAAAGAGATGCATCACTCTGTGGAGGGGTGACAGCACCTTTCAGCGTGGAGAACCCAGAGGCTCTTGTTCCAGTACACCCTTCCTCTGGTACCAGTAACTTGGAGCCACCTGATCACATGGATCTTCATCCTATAACAGGAAAAGCTGAGCTTTGGGATTTAATTCCAGCTTCCCCCTTGGAGATCACCTCAGTAGTGTCAGCATCTGTTCCAGAGCAGGAGGGTGCCAGAATAGCCTCTGTTAACCCCGAGCACTGCCCTGGCACCAACCTGAATGAGCTGCCAGACTCTGCAGGGAAGCCACCCAACCAAGCTGCTCCTGCACAAGGATGGAACCCAACACCAGCAGAAACCACTGTTCTAAGGACAGGTGCAAGGGAGGCCAAGACTTCCCATGAACTCCTTACATCTGAGGAGGGCTTTCATGAGGACCTTAGTGACCCATCTTCTTTCTCTGTAATGTACACGAGCTCCCTTCCTCTACAAGGAGGCTTTTCTGGGGATAGGAGGTCTGTGGCTAGTATTGCAGGACCTCTGGAAGCATCCCAAACGCCAGGAAGGACTTCTACTCCCCTGAACCACCCAGAGACAATTCAGCAAATCTCTCCCCAAAAATGTGCCATTATACAAGGAAAAGAAATGGCAGCAGATGTGGATTGTAAAGCACAAGTGCCTTTATTTGATGAGCATGACTGCAGTTTATACCAAAAAGAGTCTGGATCCAGAATTTCCAGTGTCCTGAGCACCCTAACTTGGCCCTCCGAAGATGATACGGTCCTTTCTGTGAACCACCAAGGACAACCTCTATCCCCTGTGTCCCACTCAAGCCTACCTCTGATTTCTGAGCCTGATGCCAAACAGCTTCATCTTCCTTCCCACGTCCAAAGGCCCAGTCAAGCTCAGGCCCCTGCACTCCATGCAAATCACCTTGTTTCACCTCCAGCCCCTGACGGTTACCAGCTGCTGGCTCCTGGACTGCACTCCGGGCCCCCCCTCAGCTGTGGGATGGATGGTGGTAAGTTGGGAGCTATTCACCCTGCTCCAAGCCATCCTCTCTGGACTGCCACCTCTGCATTTGATGCCAACTCTGTAGCCTCTGCTTCTGATGGAGAAAGGCCAGCAGAGAGAGATGACCTTGTTCCAGTGAGTGGAAAGTGGTATCTTGGTGACTCAGGTCCCCATGATACAGAGATTTCTGATGACTCAGGGGTCAGTTTGCTGACCAAAAGTTTTTTGGCTCTTGAAAACAAAATGTTGGTTGGCTGCTCTGACACCAGCCCAGAAACAGCAGATCACTACATGGATATAGAGAGTGGAAAGTCCTCACCTGACCACCCTTCTTGGCCCTCGTTGGAAGGTCTGATAACATCCCCAGGCTCCAAAAGCAGAAACTCTGCACAGCTCCTTCCAATGCTTGCATTCACCAATCCTATCCACTTCCTCCGGCTCAGCCCTCCATCACCGCTGACCACCAGAACAACGTGCCGGGACAAGGAGCTGCGATGGGAGCAGCCTGCAGGTAGCTTCAGTGGGGACACAAAGAACATCCAGGCTCTACTGGCAGTCACAGAGAAAACAGAAGCTGAGAGGAGAGTCAGGCAAAGGCTGGAAGGAGGAGAACACCAGCCAAAGGAAGAAAAGGCCAAACATGCACCCTTGGAAAAATCATCAAGTTGGCCAGACAAAAACACTATTGGGGTAGCTGTGCAGGACCCAGCAGCCAATCAAGAAAACCCAATTAAAAGCCGAGTAAAAACCAAGGACTGGCACCGTCAGGGCCTGAAGAGGATGTCAGGACCACCAGACATCTTGCAGCGTGAGTCCTCTCTTCCATTTCCCTTCCTCCTCCCCCCCCCCCCCCGCCAACTTAGAACAGTTATCAAGAAATAGGATTAAATTAAATGAACTATATGATGGAAAGGCATGAGAGCAGGGAGCTTAGCATGGCTCTTGTGCCTTTCTGGTGATATTCCTTGCTCCAACCCTGCAGCCCTCTCCTATCCTGCCCCAAGCTTCCCTTTCCAGCTGTCCCCTCTTTCCTCTCTGCTGCCCTGTGTATCCTGCTTGTTCCCTTGAGTGATGCATCCTTGAGGGATGCACTCTGGGGCTCAGTCTCCCCATTCCACACTAATACCTGCTACAGTAAACTTATTTCATGGATCCATGAGGCAGTAAAGAAGAGCCATGCACACACCCTCAGTAGCTCATATTTCTTATCAGGTGTTTATTTGCTGCCTCCCCGTCTTTTGCAACTGGCACTTTTAGGTTCCCACTTGACCTTCTAAAAAAGATGATTTTCCTGTGAGCACAGGATTTGAGAGTACAGATAAGAATGGAAATTTGTCAAGCCCAAGGTCCCAACGTGCACAGAAGTCAAATCACTGATGTCACAAGTGGAAAACATGCATCTTCTGTAATGCAGCTCATTCAGCAATACTTGCTATCAGGATGCATATCTGTTCTTTACTATATCTTATGTGAACTTTAAATAATTACTTCTTTTTAGCTCTTACTTTAGTCTATTTTTGAAGCTCTGAAACACGCTGTATTTTCTGCACTGGGGAAAAGGAGGGGAGTATGGAAGGGTGAAGAAGGTTTGGCACAACTTGAATCTCAAGATTTGTTAATATGTTTGACCTGTAATTTCTTGATTCCAAATTTTAAAATATTCAAGGCGAGAGTATTGTCTTTCCCCTTATCCATAACTGCAGCTCAGTCTTTGGGCTTTCTTCCTTTTTCTGATTCCAGTTACTTCAGATTTAGAATTTCTTCATACCTTATTTGATTAAATCCCTCACAAATCAAAAGGACTTCTCCAATTTTACACTTTGGCTCCACTGATCTCCTGATGCCTGGCCCTAGTAGCTGAAAGTGTAAGGACAGCCCAAACAGGGCACACAGGCAATGTCTTTGCTTGCATAACTGGAGAGGGAAGCTCTTAGAATTACTGTCGCTTCCTAAAATGTCAGCCTTTTTCTTTGTGTGAAAAGTAAGTGTGGCTAGCAGATGTAAAGTGTAAGTAATGTCAAGAATTATTAAAACTAGAATGTTTCTGACCCAGAAATAAATGCCATGAGGGCACCTGTACACGAACTCAAGACTGCCACTTAGGTGGGGTATAGGTAAGTGGTATCTGTTTGTCATTTGGATTGGAGATTAAGTCTAAAAATTGATGTGTTTACTTTCCATTTGTCTTCTATGCAGAGGTTTCTTCTATTCGTTCAGAGGAAGAAGCTCACAAGGCACACAGGGAACCACCAGTCAGCTCAGAAACAGTTATAATGCGGTGAGTCTCTCAAAGACCCTTAGAATTTGTCCCAATCCCTGTGCAGAACAGATACCTCCATTGTTTCTGAGTTACCAAAGATGATGATAAGGAGTGGAAAACTTTAATTAAATGCCATAGGCCTGTGTTTCAGTCTATGCTCTCTTGAAGAGAACACTACTGCAATAGAGGTATTTCTGTGCCTTAAGAACAGCCTTTCCATTAAAGCCAAACTTTTCCCTTTGTGTCAAGTAAAGCTTGTGGAGCTTGAGCTTGTTGGAAAATAGATCCCTGTTGTGACAGAGCAGTTTCTAAGGTTTGGATAAGCCTTCTCTGGTGCTGTGCCCTTCATTCACTCTGTGTTTTGAAATCCTTATTCCTTGGCAGAGAGAAGAAATCTGCAGACACAACAGAGAACTTCAAGCGTCGGCACTCCAAACTGATCAATTCCTGTAAGTACCTCCTGTCTGGGGTGCTGTGGCAGTCCCCTCTCCACCAGCATCTTTCACCCTTGCAGTGAGCACAAAGGAGAGGGACTCCTGCCACGCGGTGGTTGTGAGGATGTAGTGTTAAGAGAGCAGGGAAAGCAGCTGGAATCCTGCAATACACTCAGGCAGCTGGGGAGCTTTGCCTGAATTTGGCTGTCCCAGTCCAGGGCAGAGTTTTCTCTAGGTTGAAGCAGAGGGTGAGTTTCTACTAAAGAAAAGATAAAGGTATGTGTTTTTCTCCACAGCAAGATTACTGTATCAGGAGTACAGTGATGTGGCTCTGAACAAGGCCATCCAAAGCCAGAAGAGAGTGGATTATCCAGAGGATATAGAGTCAAGTTTTCCAAGTTCCCCGAGGCTACGGAGGAAAGTGCTGTCTCCCCAGGACTCATATTTGCAACGTCTGTCAGTCTCATCTAATGCATCCCTCTGGCAGGACATCCCCATGATACGGGGCAGCAGAATACTGCTTAACATGTCCCGTGAGGAACAGAGGCTGCAAGAGGTATGGGGCAGATGTGGCAAAGTAAATGGGTGGTCTTGTAGTCAAAAAAGAATCTCTGGAAGGAGGATTAAAGCAGAGAGCAAAGCCTGTGATGTGGGAATGCAGGTAGTTGAAGCAGAGGTCACTTCTACTCCTGGAAGCAGCATGGGGTGTGAAGCAGAGCAATGCTGAAGTGCTGAGTTTTAGAGAAAGGCAGCACTGAAGGAAGGGCTCTGCACTGTATAAATAATTCTAATAAAACAGACATGGGGAAAAGTGGGAACATCATAAGGAGTTTTGAGTATGCTCGATGCAAAAGGGTGTGCAAAAGTAGAAGACTTGCAGTATTCTCCCATATATAAGCTTGTGAGAAATGCTAATAAAACCACAGTAAATTTTATTTTCTGTGGTAGAATGAGTTTAGCAAATTGACCTATGTGAGTTTAGCAAATTGACCTGTGTGAGCTGCAGGGCTGAGAGGAGACTGGGAGATGTATTGATTCAGCACAACGGTACAGAGAAACTGGGTAAAGGAAATGAGAGGATCTGAGAAGTGGACAGGAGGACTCAGAGAAAGAGGTGAAAACAACAGCATTGGAGGCGTGATGAAGGAGAAAACGTGTGTGGTATGGATGCTGGACTTTATGAGAGCTTGTGAAAGTGGTGTTGAGGGGAAATAACAAGTAAAATGAGAGCAAGTAGCTATTTTTAAGTCATAATACAAGTCTCTTTTTTAAAGAAAGTCTATAAGTGCATGCTTGTCCTTCCTTTCTAAAGCCTCTCTTCTGCCTCACTCCTTGCAAGATGTGCTGGGACGTTTTCCTGCTTTAGCCCCGTTTCCTCTCTGTAAGAGTCTTCACAGACTTGCGTAGTGTACTGATGCTGTGCTCCCTTGTTTTCTCTCCCAAGGCCAAGTTTGAACTGATAATATCTGAGGCTTCCTACCTGCGCAGTTTGAATGTGGCAGTGGATCACTTCCAGCGCTCAGCAGAGCTCCAGGCGATGCTCACCAACCAGGAGCGCCAGTGGCTCTTCTCCCGCCTCTCCGATGTGCGTGATGTCAGTGCCAGGTGAGATACGGCCTTTTGCTTCCAAGTCTAACAGGCACGTGGTGCTTCCCACAGGAACATTTCTCACTCCTCTTCTGCGTGTTCACTGTTCAAGGCAGATACAGCACCTAGCGATGACACACCAACACTGCCTGGAAAGGAATATTCACCTTTTTAGGTGACAGGGCAGTATAAATTTTGGTGTTAAATCCCAGATATTATGGCTCAGTTGTGCACAGAACTCACTGCAGGGGATCAAAATGGTAAATATAGCCTTGTGCTACTGCTTTCAACTACAATTAAACTAACTAGACCTCAACCCAAACCAGCTCCTACCAAATACAAGACAAAAGAGGCAGCTGCATGAGCCCTGATGAAAAGTGGGGGGAAAAAGGAAAAACAGTAAGTTAAAACCATCACTTGACAGAAACTAACGTGAATCAATAGAGAGTAATTCATGAAATGTGAACATGACCCCACATGCAAGGAATCCTGTATGTTGTAGGATTCTGTTCTGCTTTTCCTCCTGCAAGGCTTGACTACATAAATCACTTAGCTGGTAAGGTTTGCTGCTACCTTTTCCATTTCTACCAGCAAGATTATTCTGGTGAGGTCTTAGTTTTCAGTGTTTCCTGACCATACCTGTAGAAGCATGACCTCTCAAGAATAGAGGTCTTTTGCCTCTGCTTTTACCTTGCTGATACCAAGCCCTATATTGTCATTATCCAGACCTTACACTCTCTCTAGAACTAAAGAGCTGTCTTGTGCTTGTCTGTGGGCTGTCAGGGTTTCAGAAGACTAAATGACCCTGATATTTCCCTCTCCTTTTTTGGCACCACATCCATGTGCTGCAGTTTCCTCTTTGACTTGGAGGAAAAATTTGAAGAGGACATGTTCACCTTCCATGTGTGTGACGTGGCTCTGAAGCATGCTCCTGACTTCCGCCGGGTGTATCTGCCATATGTGACAAATCAGACATATCAGGAACAAACCTTCCAGAGGTTACTGTAAGTTTTTCTCATTTCCTGCACCCTTCTCCCCCTTACTTCCATGAATATTGACTCTTTCAAACAATGGGCAATACTGCAGGAATGGGATGTTGAGCAGTGCTCTTCCTACGCCACCCAGAAGAACCTTCCTCAGTTCAATGGCATTTGGGACAGCAGGACAGAGCTCCTGCAGGCTTCTCTCCCATAGCATTGGAGAGGAAAATAATATGTAATATCTGATCTTGTTGCAGGCTGTTCTCTGTCTGCTCTCTACTGAAGAGAGCAAAAGTGACCATCCTGGATAATGGTTTTCAGTCTTGGTCACTGAGAACCAGAGTGCAAACCACCACTGTCCCCATGAAAGGAGCACTGCTGATAGAGGGAGTTGAAATGTAGATGTTACTTCTGGCTTTTACTCCAGAGAGCTGTGGAAAGAGGATAGAGATAATAACAGCTGTACTGCCACCCTGTAGCTGTTAGAAACCCGTAGTTGCTCTTCAGCAGCAGAGTGGTGAAGTTTCTTGACACCTCTTGCCCCAGGGACAAAACCTGACTGTTGGGAGTACTCCGGCATTCTCTGAAATCTGATACTAAGAAGGTTATTTATTTACTCTTGACACCTGGATGTCTTTTTTTTCTTTGTCACTCCCACAGAAATGGAAATGCAGGGTTCCAGCAAGTCCTGGAGAGACTGGAAAGTGATCCAGTGTGCCAGCGCCTCTCACTTAAATCCTTCCTCATCCTCCCCTTCCAGCGCATCACTCGACTCAAACTCCTCCTACAGGTAACTGTGGTGATTCTCTGCCTTCTCTCAAGTTTCCCTCAAGCTATGTCTGGAAGCAGCTGAGGGAGTTGGGAAGGGGCTCAGCCCGGAGAAAAGGAGACTCAAGGGGAACCTTGTGGCTCTGCACAACTCTCTGACAGGAGGGTACAGCTGGCAGGAGGTCAGGCTCTGCTCCCAGAGAACAAGCAACAGGGCAAGAGGAAAAGGCCTCAAGCTGTATTAGAGAAAGTTCAGGTTGGACATCAGGAGGAATTTCTTCCCAGAATGAATTGGGAGGCATTGGCTTGGGGACTGCCTGGGGACATGGTACAGTCTCCATCCCTGGAGGTGTTCAGGAAATGATGGATGTGGCACTGCATGAAGCACTGCTGTTTGTGAATCATTTAGGGCTTTGTTGTGACACTACTTTAATTGTACCCCAATAAAGAATTAATGGATTCTTCTCAGAACATGCTGATTTCCATTTTATTGAATTTTCTGGCTTCCTGCTAGGAAAACAAAGTAAGGTTTCCTTGGCTGCCCTCTGGAAGGCAGTCTGTGTCTATGCTTTGCCTGCAAATTTGACTAATAAAGAGCCATCCAGAGAGGGAACCAGCCAGTCCCTAAATAATTAATTTTGAGCTCTTTCTATGAAATTTTTCTTTTTGATTATTTGAGCTTCTTTTTTGCAGGAGAAAAAGACAAGTCTATTCTGTTCATACAATCATTTGTGGTTTAGCTTGTGGTTGCTTCCTATGCCATATAACTTCTATGTGATAATTAATAGAATTTAGATTTACAGGAATCACTGGTCAGTATGACTTAACAGTGACATTCTGCATCTCAATTTTTTGGCTTTCTTGTCTCCACATGTCATCAGCTACTTCTGCTTTATTATTTATTGTACTCTTCAGTGGTGGTAATGTCCACCTTTCCCTGTTTGCATTGTGAAAATCATCTTTTCTCATACAGAATATCCTGAAAAGAACTCGTCCCGGTTCTGAGGAGGAAGTGCAAGCAACGCAGGCCTATGATGCACTTGAAAAGGTAAAGGTGCCTACCCTTTCAGCAGCCTTACCTTTGTCTGTAATTAATCATCAGCTCCCACCCTCGTCCCTGCAAGAAAATCTTGCTTTAAAAAACCCCAGAGCATTACTCTATTGCATCCCTTCCTCTTATCCTGTTTATTATAGAGACAAGGTTTAAAGTTTTCTAGGACAAATGGTTATCTAAAATTTGTACAGCTTCATAAGGCGGATTGTTCTGTCTAGTGATGATTTGACCTTCTAAAAGAGAGCCACCAGGATGGTGAAGAGCCTGGAGGTGAAGACAAAAGGAGTGGCTGATGTCACTTGTTCTGTTCAGCTGGAGGAGACTGAGACCAGAGCTCACAGCAGTTCTGCAGCTTCCTTGTAAGGGGAAGAGGAGAGGCAGGCCCTGATCTCTCCTCTGTGTGACCAAGGACACAACCTGGGGAATGGCTGGAGCTGTGTCAGGGGAGGGTTAGGTTGGATATTAGGGAAAGGTTCCTCCCCCACAGGGTCGTGGGGCACTGAACAGGCTCCTCAGGGAATGGTCACAGCCCCAAGGCTGGCAGAGCTCCAGGAACATTTGGACAATTCTCTGTCACAGGGTGGGACTGTTGGAGTGTTTGTGCAGGGCCAGGAGTTGGACTCAATGATCCTTATGTGCCCCTTCTAACTCAGAATATTCTCTGATTGTAATATATACTTTTTTTGCAGGAGGATGCCTAAGGAATTGTCACTTACGCTGACACCTGAGGGGCTCCTGGGAGTAGTACTGATCCCACCATGCAGTTCTGCTCCCACTTCACTGTTTATCTGTTTTCCTCTGCAGCTCATCAAGGATTGCAATGAGAATGTCCAGCGCATGAAGAGCACTGAAGAGCTGATCTACCTCAGCCAGAAGATTGAATTTGAGTGTAAGGTGAGCTCATCCATTCCCTGGGCCTTGCTCTGTATTTTCTGTCTTTCCCTACAAAGCCACTTTTTGTTCTCCTCTCAGATATATACACAGAGCTGTTAAACCAGAGCATCATCCACAGGCCAGCTCCTCAGCAGTGCTTCCCTTGCCCAATCACTCATGTCAGCCTTCTCATGAAGGTGCCTGCCATGACTTGCACCTCTCCAGCTGGAGAACTGAAAGCACAGTTCCTCAAGAGAAATTCCTCAAGAGAAAAAAATGCAAATCCAACCCTTTTTATTGTGCATAAATATTTATTTTTGTCTTGCAGATATTCCCACTCATCTCACAGTCAAGGCGACTTGTGAAATGTGGTGAGTTGACAGCACTGGATTTCAACAACCTGAGTCCAAAATGGAAAGTCACCACCCGGCCCATCTACCTGCACCTTTTCAATGACTGTCTGCTCTTGTCTCGGCCCAAGGAGTGAGTGCTTCAACACAATTCTTGCTGCCCCTTCTAAAATACCTGTCTCTTTTGGGGTCTGTGCTTTGGTGACAGAGTCCTTTCCCTCTGCCTGCCAGCAAGTGGCAGTCTTTGTCAAGTCACTCTCCTGTCCCAACCTGATGTGAGTATCATGCAAGTATGTGGAAACTGATAGTCCCAGTGCTTAATTACATATTGTAATACAAAAACATATCTTGTGGTCCCTAGCACGACACTTCAATTCTGCCTTTGCATCTCTACAATGTGAAACACTTGAACAATAACCATTTGTTCTAGTTTTACTTGGTAAATAATTTCTTCCTAAAGCACAGTATGAGGACTAGTAAATGTGCAAATCACTGGTTAGTCGAGAGAGTTGTTGGTTAGTTGTGTTGGGGTTTTGAGGGCGGTGGGTTTGTTTTTTATGCTGTAAGCTACCAAACAAAATTCTGACAGGACAGAGCTTAGCATTTCTACCCTTTTCATTAAATCCCTTCTCTCTCTTCTTTGGTCTTCTGAGACTTCTAACAAGAGCACTGCATAGGATGTGTGAAGCAGATGAAGACACATGAAAAGCTTTTTGCTTTCCTGCAGACTATGTGACTCACTATGTAAACCTCATCACCTTAAAACTCTCACCTTGTTTTTTTCCTCCTGTTGACCTGCAGGGGTGGACGGTTCGTTGTGTTTGACCATGCTGCTTTCTCGTATGTGCGTGGGGAGAAGTGCGAGATGAAACTTCACGGGGCAAACAAGAATCTGTTCCGTCTCTTTCTGCTTCAGAATAACCAGGGGAAAAGAGTGGAGTTCTTGTTTCGGACTGAGACACAGTAAGAGCTCAAGTTTACCTTTGGTATATCCCATTAACGTGGCCAGACACCTCCTAGTAGCCTGATGGTTGTCCCTCAGCTATTCAAATGCTGAAATACCAAATGCAGCTGCTAAGCAGAAGTCTTGAAAAGCATCCTCTTGCTATAACTATTTCCTTGTGAAACACCTTCCTCCTCTCTCATCATAGCTGCTTTTACAATACTACCACATTATATCATACCATCAGCCTCCAAAAATGGGAATTTTTGCCTTTTCCCACCTCCTTTCTCAGCTTCCCTTTGTGTGAGCAAACACCCCTCCACCCCACCCCATTTCAGTCACCAGACTGACATCCCTCACAGTGAATGCTGATACCTATTCTGTGCTGTTTTCCAGCAGTGAGAAGCTGAGGTGGATCTCTGCTTTGGCTCCTCCGCGGGGAGAACCAGACCTCCTGGAATGTCCTGGTGAGACTCCTGTGCTGCTGCAGCAGTGAGGGTGGGCTGGCTTACAGGAGTCACAGGCACTGTGAGATGGGGCACCCCAGAAGGATTCCAAGGCAGAATACTTGGGATTTTGTAGATAAAGAACATATTCATGGGCTTTCCCTCAGTGCTGGGTGCTGCCAGTTATTGTACATGTTTTAATGCTTCATTTTAGTTGAAGAACTGCAGTGTCCCTTCCAGTTCTCTGCTTTTTATTTGGGCAGCTCCTTATTCTCCACCTCCTTTAGAGCTGATGCCCACAGGTTTACTATTGCTTTCCAATATATCAATTTGATCTTTCCTCCCCTTCAGATGCACCACAGGTTCAGTGCATAAAGACTTACAAGGCTCGGGAAAACGATGAGCTGGCTTTGGAGAAGGCAGATATCATTATGGTTATGCAGTACAGCAATGATGGTGAGCAGAATGAGCAGTGCTTTAAACTGTAGGATTGAAAGGGCAGAGGGATTCTTCATCTTCTTCAGTATGCTTTATTTGGAAGCTGAAAGAGACTATTTTCCTTTGCTCTTAGGGTCTTTTTGGAGGGGGCTTTTTTATGGGAAACAATGAAAAAAACATGTGACTTTTGCCTCATGTTGTGCTTTTCTCCACACCACAGGGTGGATAGAAGGAGTAAAACTCTCAGACCGGGAGAGAGGCTGGTTCCCCTCAGAACACGTGGAAAACATCTCCAGCAAACATGTGCGGCAGAAGAACCTGAAGGAGGAGCAACGGGTGAAGAATGCCAAGCAGCAGGTCTTCTGCAAGAAATAAGACTCTGTTTGGACCTGTACAGTCTCCCTGCCATGGGGAAACCATGGCTTTTCTATTGTGCCTCAGAAGAAATGCCTCTGTAAAGAGCATAATACACAGCACTTTGACAGGACCAGGTGCTTTTCACCAAAGAAAGTGGGAATTCAGTCAGGAAAAACTTCCTCTGTGTCAGAAGGACTAGGGCAGCAAGAGGAGGGATAAAGGTTGCATGTATTGCTTGCTTTGTGGTAGTAGGGAGGGACTTAAATCGGACAGAGGTCTGGGGTCTGGACTTCTGAAAACATGCTCCTGGTTTTACCACTGACAAGTTGTAGGACCTTATGCAAGTCACTTCAGAGTTCTGCCTCGGTTTTGCCTTCTGCAAAATAGGGGTAAACTTACCTACCTCACTGCATGTTGTGAGGCTAAATTCACTAGTATTAGCAGCCTGAGAGCTTCAAGTTTCTGAGAAGGAAGGTGCTAAGTGCAAAGCACAACAGAGCTAGGAGAATATTCTGTCTGAATATCCTCTGGATACCTTCATGGCGTTGATCTCCATAGTGTAATTTCCATTTAGGGCAATTTATGTATTAGATCATGCAAGTCTACAGGGGTTTAGATAGGCAAATATTTCATTGTACCCAAATGCTGTTAAGAGTCCTTGACAGCATTATAAAATCTGTTGGAATTAAGCAGAGTTTTCAGAAGCCACTGTGATGATTTCCCCCACATAAGAAGTATCATGCTGAGAAATCTGCTTCCAAAAGGTCATCTCTCTTCTGAACAAGCATCCCACCAAGCCTTCTGAACTTTTTTTTTTTTTAACTCTGCCTCCTCTTGGGAGATCAGTAACTTTTGACAAAGATTTCTATTTCTTGTTGGTACACACCGCGTACAAAATAACCAGGACTAGGCACATGCAATGAAGTGGCACTTTACTGCTGCTCTTACTCTGATTGCTGATGTGGTATTGCATGCACCATTTTGCACACTTATGGAGAACACTGAGATATTTAGCCACTGTAGATAAAGGCAAAATATGCACCAGGGTCTTTGTTCTTTTTAAGGACTCTCTGGTTTTAAGTCCAGTTTACATGCATTTGTGCAGAACCTGTCTGTTTGAGGATATACCTTCAGGTGTAAAATACTCTTTCTGTGTTCAGCTCAGTCAATGCAAGATCAAGTTTAAGAATCAATACACCAAGGAAAGCCACATGTAGCCTATTGCATTTAATATATTTGAAGAATTAGTTACCTTTGTATCTCCAGCTTTCTGTCTCTGTAACATTCTGCTTTTAAATCCCATTTACATTGTATCTAGAATAGCTTATTATGGCCTATTTATATCAATAATTTTAGCTGGATTAAAAGAAAAAATTTGCTTTTAGTCCTAATAAACTCATGCACTTCTCCAGTTAAAAAGCTTTCTGCTTGCCTTGTTACTTAGGTTTTCCTCTCAAGTGTAAGTAATTCAATTTACTGAATATACATGCAGTATTTTTTGCTATAATTTTCCTTTCTAAGTGACTGTTAAGTACAAACAGTTCTCTTTAGCAGAGGCAGTGATGAAAGCTGGATTTATCCAGCCTTAAGGTTCTTCAGTATTATCCCTAGCCCTAGAGAGCTGATGCTGCAGCTCTTCCACAGTGGTGTTAGTCATCCATAAGTGAAGGTAAGCTGAAGGGATGAACTACAGAAAATGGGAGTCCAGCCCACTAGAGCAGAAGGGCAGGGCCCGGTTATTTAACTTTTAATCTATGGTTAGACAACAATCTGCTAACACTTCTCTCCCCCCCCTCTGAAGGACTGGAGCTGTTCCTGAGCTAAGAGCCAAAGCTGAGCTCTACCTCACACTCACAAGAAGGGTTATAATCCTCCACAAGACCCAGAATATTCAGATATCCCAAATGCCTGCTTGTCCCAAGCTGTCATGAATTTATGCAGTTCCAAGTCCCCGGGATTGTCAGTGTCTCAGGTGGGACACAAAACACTGCCATGGGATCAGGTCAGCTGTTAAGGTCATCTCACACAGGCAGTCGAGGCATCCCACATCCACTTCAGCTTCATCCAGGAGGAGCCAGCCATATATATTCCCATTCTAAATTAGTAGTCATCTTGTTCAACACCTCAGGTTGAGAGTTCTTTACTCTTTCAAACTCTGTTCTTAAAAGCAAGCAGGCAGATTGTTCATTAGAGCCTCCCAAAGTGGTTTCTGTGCTTAAGTCTGTATGTTGTTAAAATTCCACTTGACAAAGGAAACTTCAAGGTTACCGTTGTCATGATTGACAGCACTTCTATACTCTTTTTAACTAGTTGGATCTAAAGTTAACTTGTCCCTGTCACAAGTACAGCATTTAGTTCCTGATGTCAGGCCTTTGTATGTTGAGGAGCATTTAAAGGTCAGCTTATGCTTCTAAGAACAAGTGCTTATACTCCAGGTTACTTTGATTTCTTAGATTTCAGAGACACCTCAACTTCTCACTATTTACTTAAACTTTTAGCTCCAGCACCATCCTGCCACCAAAATCCATAAAAAAATCTACACTGAAACTGATTGACATATCTTTGATTTGTACAAACTTAATCAAACCAGTAAAATATCCTCCCAACTGCACATTCACAATACAGAAATCAAGTTAGTGGAATGCCTACTGTGTCCTATGACAGTCTTAATTGTGCCACAATTTCTCCCCACATTATATAATTGGATTACCTGATTTACCAGAAAATCAGTATTAAACAGAAGCATAGGTATGTCATGAAAATCCCAACACTTTCCTGCTATTCACAAAGATTTTGTGAGAGGTGCCACTGTACCTTCCCCAGGAACCTGTGGAGACTGACACAAAGTGTATCTGGACAAAACAAATTCAGGATTTCTGAAAAAAAGAAGTAATTAAAGACAACCCTCAGAGGGCAGTTACACCAATTTCTTTTTGTGAAAAGGACAGCAATGAAGTACAAGCAAGAGCTGCATTTAAAAAGTTTTGTTGAGAAGATGAGAAGTCAGGGTGTAAGTCTGAAAATCAAATTTCATGACTGCTGACATTTTTCACATAAAGTAGTTTAAAATACATATAAGTATAAAGTAGTTTAATATATGTGTGTGTGTGTATATATATATATATATATGTATATGTGGTTATATATATATCTCTACATATCTACACATATATGTATGGCTCAAAAAACCCCCCAAAAAAACTAAACTCCTGGTGCTAGAGACCTGTGATGGTTCCTCCTCAAGGAAAAGAAATGAAAGCACTTTCATATGTTCTTATTATTTTCACAAAAAAGGTGATATTAGGACCAGAGTCCAGTAAATAAACACAACCTTGCTCAGAAACAACTTTAAAGCAGATAGTGAATATTGAAGAGGTCCCATGACCCTCCAAGATGTTGTGTCTTGTCAGCTGAATCCTGTTAACAAATTAAATGCCTTTTTGGCCCCAACTTCTTGCAGCTGATGGCTGAACCAGGTGCACTGTTAGACCAATTATACTGGCTCCAAAATGTTGGCACAGATCTTTCAGTTTACGCTCGTTTAACCTGATGAAACTATTCAGGTAAAAGCACGTGCAGAAGCAAGACTTTAGAAGCCAAAAGTAAACCTTGAAATAAAGACAGGAATTTTCAGTCAGGAGGAGAACAGTGCTGTGCCAGCAACATGATGATGAGCCAATAAACAGGAGGAAGATGAAGGATGTTCTGTTTTGGTGCACCAGAACATGAGTCTCATTCTTAATTCAAGCACTGCCTAGTGCTGCTCTCTTAGGAGCCTTCTTTTTACTAAGAATTGTTAAGCATTGAAAAGACACAAATTACAGCACCCAAAAGTCAGGAAATGCCATTTGTTCCTTGCAGCCCCCAGCTGCTGAAGAACCAGAAGCTGCTGGACACCTAAAACAAATGTGTTCCTGCCAGGCCACAGGAAAAGAACATAATCACAGAATTCTTAGGGCTGGGAGGTATCCAGAGCAGATGACCCAGGAAGAGTGCATATGAGTTTGGAATGTCCTGAGAGAGGGAGACTCCATTCCTTCCCTAGGCAGCTGTTCCAGTGCTCTGCCATTCTCTATGGAAAAAAGGTCTTCATCATGTTGAGATTAAACTTTTTATGGTTTAGTTCATGGCTATTGCTCCTTGTCCTGTTGCTGCCACCGATGAAAAGAGTCTGGCACTATCCGCATGCCACCTATTAAAGATTATTTATATGGATTACAAGGTCCCCTCTCAGTCTTCTCTTCTTTGCAGCCAAAACAGACCCTGCCCCTGCAGTCTCTCCTTGTAATATTCCAGACCCCGTATCATCTTTTTTTCCTTTCGCTGGACCCTCTCCAGTAGCTCCTCATCTTCGTACTGAGGAGCGTAGAACTGGGTCTAGCAGTCCTGACAACGAGGTCCCCTTCATCCACGGGTGGCGGAGTTTTGCAACACCAAGGTACACAGGGCGATATTTCAGCCAGCTCCTCACAGTGAGCATTCTTCCCGATATCCTCACTGAGGCTGGGACACTACCGCTCCGTCCGTGTGGAGAACAGGGGCCCAGCGTGGTTCCCATGGAGAGGGGAGGAGTAGGGCGGTCTCCCCCGCTGTGCCCAGGTGTCTCTGATGAGGCGGCCGGGTCCGGGCAGGACAGGCCGCCGGACGGGACATTAACCGGGCCCGGCTGGAGCGGACCCGCCACGGAGCCGGCATGGACGGGGCAGGCGAGGAGCAGCAGCTGGACGAGCGGGCGGCCGGATGGCTTGGAATGGGCTGTGGTAAGGGTGTGGATGAGGGCAGGGGGGATGAGTGATGGCGGCTCGCCGTAATGACCAGGGGGAGGCACCCGGCAACGAGCCTAATGAACAACCCCGGGGAAGGATAATCGCTCCTTAGCGATGTTATCTGGGCACTCATTAGCCTTCCACGACCTGGGCACCGCGGCTGGGAATGCTGGATTCCCCGGTCCTCGTATCCCCTGCTTGTAAGAGCACCTGGCCGGGGGCAGGGGGTCTTTCCTTCGTGTCACACCGAGCGGCTTCCGCTGCCTCGGGGTTTCTCATTTGCACCTTCCCCCGCTGTCCAGTTTTCCCCCTCCTTGTGTGGAGGGACCTCTGAGGCTGTTCCTTATCCCCTGCCTTGAGTGTGTGTGTTCAGGTGGCTTTGTACCAAATGACCCAAACAACCCTAAAAACCTTGTGGTCCAAGTGGCTGGGTCTTTCCGAGGAATATCTAAGGAGGTGGCTGTGAGATAGAAAAGGGGGCTTGGCTTGCTGCAAGTGCACCAGGTTTTCCAGACTACCTATTCCTGATGTTCCCACTCGTTAAGATCTCTCCTACCTAACGTTCTGTTTTTCTAAAAGTGGGACAAAGTGATGTTCAGTCTGGTCTCTGAATGATGGGAGAAAGGAGTGGTTTTATAACTCCCTTTGTTACCAGGCAGGCCCATCTTTCTCTCCGAACCTGGTTTTCATTTCACCTCTTTTCCTTGGCAATCCCAAATGGTTGTGAGATTTTTGCTATCTGTTGTAGAAATAAAACACAGCAGTTTACATTCACTTGGAGGACTATTTCTGTAAAGAATAATAAACTCCCAGGTGCCCATTTCTTCTACAGATACGAGGTACCCACATAAGACTTGGACACTTGTTATGTAAACACATACTGGGGTTTGCATAGAAATGAGTAAAAACCCTGCTCAAATAATGTGAAAACATTCTTTTTTTTCTTTTTCTTTTTTTTTTTTTTCACATAGTGAGATAAGCTGAGATGCAACCAGGAGGATGGGTGGAAAAAGGAGTTATATAGACCAGAGACATCTTCTTCCTCATTCAGTTCTTGACTTTCCCTATCAGGATATTTCATCTCATTTAACTGCAATGGAAACTTGTTGCTGCTTAACAAGATCAAATTATTATAGCTGCATAGTTTCCTGCTTCTGTTTCTTCCCCCTGCAACTAATTTGGTTTTCTTAATCCTATATTAAGCAAATTAGATGCTCTTGGAGCAGCCTGCCATCCCCTCATACTTCTGTGAAGTTTCTCTGGTCTGCTTGGAATTGTGGGGCTCCTCCTTGATTAACAGTTGTTTCAGAAGGAGACATTAAGGCAGAAGCAAATCCTTTATTTTGGCATTGCACTAATATATATCAAAAGCAGAGCACAGTGAAATGAAATTATTTTTATATTGTTCCCCAAAAAATTAAACTATCAAGTTTCTCTGTTGTCATATGCTATTGAAATGCTGCCAACAGTCTGCTCAAACTTTCTTCTCTCCAGACAAAAGCAAATACATGGGTTTGGGTTTATTATTCTACTTCCTATTCTTATGGAATAATCACTTAAAAAAAAAAAAAGTAGCAGAAATCACACAGACTCACACATTCAGAGCCACTTGGGAGATTTTTGGAACTTTTTATTTGGAAATGTATGTGCCAGCTGGGAAAGTGTAAGGCTTCTGTATTATTCTGTTGCCTATTTTAAGTATTTCTCTTGCTGTGTTCTTTCTGACCTGTCTTCTACCATTTAGTCTGTCTTATTGTAACACAGTTTGTGATTTTTGTTAAACTTAGTTGGACTTCTGTACCTAATTTTGTCCTTATCTCCCTATTTCACTCCCTATCTCGTAAATCTGTTATTCAGAAGTGTGGCTGAAACTGCAGAGAAATAATTTAAGGCATTTATTAGAAGTTTGTACAATTAATGGTTTTTTGCTTGGCCAGCTTTGGTATGATAGAACTCTATAGAAGTAAAAAAGTGATGACGTTTGTCAGGTAATCCCTGCTGACACAGTAGACCAGAATTTTGCTTCTGTCTTTCTTCTGCTCGTTTTAATAAGGTGACAGGATCTTGTCAGGTCATTGATTTTTGTTCTATTGCTTGTATTATTATAAGAGACCTGTATTATCCCTGAAGCTGTTTTCCCACTACTGTATTTGCAATATGCAAGCTTCCCTTTATTCTCTGTGTCTGGAATTACCCTCTTCTGTAGTTTACAGTTTGCTTTTAAAATGAGGCTTTTCTCATCACACATTTGAATGTCTCCATATTGACCATATCAGGTTCTTTGCTGTTGCTTTCCTGGCAGCACCTGTCTTTATTTTGAGCTCTCTGGTTCTTGTCACTGTTGGGTTTTGTTGTGTGGGCTTTTCCTTCCCCCATAACTGAAACTCCTGATCCAGACACATCCAGCTTAGGCAATGGGCTTGTGGGCTGGGGTTTGGGTTTTTCCCCCCATTTTTGCCTTGCAGAGTGCCAGGATGAGAAGGAGAGCATGCTGCTGAGTACAGAGCACCTTTTGGTGGATGCTGATGCTGTTGGTGACCATGGTGCAGAGTGCAGTGTGCGACCTACGTTCCCAGACACAGTCAGACAAGAAATAGTTGAGGATAACTTGGAAATAGAAGGCAGGAATAGCTCTGTAAAGAAGGTAGAAGAAGATGGGGAATGCAGCACTCTGCAGGCAACTGGGTCATCTTCCAAAGGCTCAATTGTCCTTGATGGCCAGCACGACTTTGCCTCAACTTGTGAGCAGCCATTGGATTTCTGCGGTGACACGAAGGTTGGATTAGCACAGGAGCCCACAGGTCAGTCAGGGTCACAAGAGCACTCTGAGAGTTACTGCCCTGCTGGGATTGAAAAGGAGGCGAAGAAGGAAAAAACTAAGCAATCATCCAGTGGAGTGGCTGGAGCTGCCTGCAGGCAGGAGAAGATCAGCCTGGCCTTTCACCAGTCCAAAGGTGCTCCAGCCAGCACTGCAGCTCAGAATTCCTATGAGCGGTCTTCAGTCCTGGAGTCCAGAGGCAGCTATGATGTGGCCAAAGGAAAAAAATCCTTACCTGTCAAGAAGAAACCCCGCACCTTCTATAGTGCAGGTAGATCCCACGGCACACACACTGGCACACAGTAACATTGGCAGTGCCAGTGGCACTTGGTGTTCCCTTCCCAATGCTGATCTGCTCTAACTGGTATTGCACTGCACTCCACACCATTAGGTGTGAGAAGATTTCCACTAATAAGGTTGCTGAGTGTCTTTCATTTGAAGCATCACTGGCAATTCTCTTTGCTTTTGAAACAGCTGAAGATTTTTGTTTATTTTTGTGGTTTATTTTTTAAAAAATCATTTGTTACTCATGTATTCCTAGTATGGTAAAAATGTTCTTTTTT
Organism: Haemorhous mexicanus; assembly: GCF_027477595.1. Classification (NCBI taxonomy): domain Eukaryota; kingdom Metazoa; phylum Chordata; class Aves; order Passeriformes; family Fringillidae; genus Haemorhous; species Haemorhous mexicanus. The sequence goes on along the minus strand of NC_082345.1, from coordinate 18,800,394 downwards.
TTTTCTGTTTCCCTCTCTTTTTAATTTTTTTTCTTATTTTCTTGTCACATACTTCCAATCTCTCTCTCTTTGGACAATGCATTATTTCTAGAGCAGCTAGAAGAGCTGGAGAAGATGTTCCAGGAAGACCACTATCCTGACAATGAGAAGAGGAGAGAGATTGCAGCTTTGGTTGGTGTGACACCACAGCGTATCCTGGTAATGGCTGCTGGGGGACAGTGCTGCCTGTGGGTTCTGTGCAGAAAATGGATGCGCAGGGACTGGCACACTGTCAGTGTCCCCATGTGTAGATGGTTTCTTCCCTAAATCATTCCTTTCTTCCCATTTTTCAGGTCTGGTTTCAGAATCGCAGGGCAAAGTGGAAGAAATTGCAGAAGTTGAGAAAATATCCAGCATCATCAGTCCCCTTTGGATCAGAGGGCTATGGGTAAGGAACTTACTCTGTTTTCTCATTTTTCCACAAGTGATACCTAAGCAATTAAATATTTTCTTTTGCCATTTCACCTTTTAACAGTGAACAGCTGAGCATTGAGTTGGACCTAGGTAGCCTGTCAGATTTCTGAGCAAATTGTGATGGACCCTCTTAAAAGTCCTTTTGATTAACCTGGAACACAGATTAAACAAATTAATTTTGAAATGAAACAGTTGAAATTGCTCTGGCTGAAATCATGTAAAGAGCAAGGGATGAGGTAGAAAAGTTTATGGAATCATCTCTTCATTTTTAGTTTTTGTGACTGCATCAGCCAGGTGCTTTGGGTGTGCTTGGGAATTCTTTTAACCCAGTTCTCCCACCACTACTTTCCATTTCCATGGATTTTCACTTGGTGATGGAAATGCTGCTTGATTAGATCAGTCTTAGGAAGTCATGGACTTCTTTGAAGAAATCCAAGGTAGCACTTCTCATATGTAAGCAGAGGACATTAATGAGGGGAAAGGGAATATGTAAGAGGGTAGATGGTCTTTCAAGGTATAGTGAATGTGTGAGGGGAGAAATCAATCTCCATGGGGATATATTTATGGCAATCTGGAGGGAGTGTCTTCTTATGAAGAAAACAGAATGAAAAGAGGAAAAATTAAGTGGAAGAGGATAAATTAAAGTGGAAGATTGGAGAGCGTCTTACTTCATTGCACTGTTCCTGCTGCCTCTCCTGTTCAAGTGACCTGGGGCTGCTTCCCCAAGGACTTTTGATACAGCATTCCTTGCACTTGTACTCATCCAGTGCTTTCCCTTTGCACCTGCTGGTGATGTAGGTTCTACCCCTTGTCAGATAGAGGAGTGCATGACTGGTCATAATGCCTTGCCTTGTCCTCTGTGTCTGCTGCAGGGCACCTCCTCTGCCTGTGCCTCCATTGCCTGACACTGCTGGAGACCAGCCTGGTGTGCTGGGAGGAGACCCTGGAGCTGAGAACTCCTCCAGTCTACTCAGCACACACCCTGCATCACTCACCTCTGCCTCAGGTGAGACCCCAACCAGCATGTGTGTTTTGCGCAGCTGCAGCATTAGCTGGTGGAGCTGGGAGGTCCCAAAGGCTTTAGGAAAGGCCATGTCAGAGCCTTATTCCATCAGTGTAAAAAGTGGCACCACGTCACTCCACAGGCTGAGAAAGTTGGGGCTGTTCTGCCTGAAGGAGAAAAAATTTTGTGGAAACCTCAGAGGAACCTTCTAGTATTTGAAGGGGCCTACAGGGAAGATGCAGAGGGACTTTTCATCAAACGATGTAGTGGTGGGACAAGAGGGAATGGCTTTAAACTGAAAGAGGGGAAATTTAGGTTAGATATTAGGAAGAAATTATTTTCTGCAAGGTTGGTGAGGCACTGGCACAGAGTAGCTGTGGATGCCACATCCTTGGGAGTGTCCAAGGCCAGGTTGGATGGGGCTCTGAGCAACCTGGGATAGTGGAAGTTGTCCCTGCCCATGGCAGGGGGGTGGAAATGAGGTGGTCCTTTATGTCTCTACCAATGATTCTGTGATTGTAGGTATGGCAGCTCACTGCTGATTGAGTCTCTACCGATTATCTACCAGCATGGTGGTGCCTCTGTGCTAGTTCTGGAGACAGATTTGCAGTCCTTGTTTCTGGCCTAGCACAAACCAGCAAGAAATTCTGAATACAACTTCATAAGGACAAGTGAGCAGGGCATTCTTCCATAACAGCAGTTTGACACTGGTCCTGCTGCTGTAAAGGATGAGGGGAGTGTTGTTCTGGTTCTGATGTTCTCTGTGGCAGATACACACTCCCCATATTCTTTAGATGGAATCATGGTGATTACAGTTTGAGCCACGTGAGCTGCGTAAGGAAGGTGCACTCTGTGAACTGCTGGTGTTGTAAAGGCTCCATCAGCCTCTCCACACCTTAAAACATCCAAAGGGGCTTCCTTGGCTTCTGTAGGCAGGGCAGGTTTCCATTTTGTGTGAGACCTTGAGGGAGTGAGAGAGAGTAGCTGAGTTCCAAAGCTGAAGGCTGAATTTAATCCCCGTTGCAGTGGAGTTTTAAGTCAGTGGGGTGTGCTGTTCAACCAGTTTTCTACCCGAGCTCTGTTAAAAGATTGATGGCAATGAAAGAGAGAAGTTTTGTCTAATTGTTTATGGTTGTGTGCAGTTCAAGAGCATTCCCTAGAGTCAGGAGTGCTCCCTAAAGCATTTCCTAGATACGTTTGTGTTTCCAAGTTGGCACAATATGAAAAGATTTCCAAAGTGATGAGGACTCCACCATTGCTTAGGGATGGATATCCCAAGCAGATGTGCTGACATGTGGTACTGCTGTTTCCTGCTTCCCAGTGTAATAAATTCTTTGGAATTTCATGCCATTATGTCTGTTCCCTCGTTGTATTCTAAATATATCAGTATTTAGATGTCAGTATTAAGGCCAGTTCTTGCAACTAATTTTGTAAGAATTACTCAAAATTTTTAATAGTGCTTTTTTTTTTACCTTAGAGGTGTTTTGGTATGGTGGAAAGCAACTGTAAGCTTAGAATTCTTCATGTGTTGCTAAAAGTATGTAATTGAGATACTTTATAACCTAATCTTGTATTTCTGTAATTTAAATTTGCCTGTGATTCTCCCAAGGCAAGGACTCCTTTAGTCAATCCAATGACCTTTTTAACTAATTCAGTCAGTTCCAGTTTTTCCACTTCTTGAGACAGAGTAAATATGGTCAAAATGTTTGAGTAATTCACTGCTTTCAGGGTGATGAAGTGGTGAAGCCTGTTGAGCCCTATATTTAATTGGATGGAAACCAAGGTTTTGCAAAACAATTCATTTAAAGGAAACAAACCAAATAACCTCTGATTTTTATGCTTTAGGAACCTCTCCTGGTTCCGAAAGTACCGCTGCTGACACTCTGTTTAATCAGGAGAGAATATCAGGAAATCACAGAATGGTTTGTGTTGGAAGGGACCTTAAATATAATCTCATTCCATCACTCCTGCCATGGGCAGGGAGACCTTCCACTATCCCAGGTTGCTCAGAGCCCCATCCAACCTTGTCTGGAACACTGCCAGGGATGGGGCAGCCACAGCTTCTTTGGGCAGCCTAAGCCAGGGCCTCACAGGTAAGAGTTTGCTTCTAATATCCAACCTAAACCTCCTCTCTCTCAGCATAAAGCTATTTGCCCTGTTGGATAATGTCTGTCAGAGAAATAAAGTTTAATTTAGGGACATGATCTTGTCCTCTGTTTGCACTGATCCATTTCTTTCTGGGGGATCTGCACACTGGGATGCAGCTCTCCATGTGGAAAACACAAGCAATTCTTTCTGATAGGAAAGAAAGGTCCCATCTAAATTCTTGGTGCAATGTGTAAGGAAGAAAAAGGGCAAGTGTCTCCTCTGAGAGAAAAAAACTGATAATACTTGTAGAGAATCCTTGTAGAAGACAGATCTGCATGGCACAATCACCTGGAAAGCTCCAGTTGCAGTTTTGCCTTACTAGGTGCAGGATAACACAGCTATGGGGAAGGAAACTCACTTTTTTGTTGTTGTTTGCTATTGCAAAGTCAGATTTCTTCTCTTTAAAAATGAAAGCAAAAAATGAAACAGAAGGAAAATGGAAGCCAACATGACTTGAACCCGTTCAGCATCCTTGTTCAGAAAAAAAGAGCTTGCCTAGAAATAGGGCCATCCATGGACTGCCTGTTTTCTTCATTAGGGTATCTCAGAAAATGAAGGAGACAAAACTTGGATAGGATCAAATCCAAATTAACAGGAGCAAAACAAAAGAGGAAACAGATGAATGAAAAAGGTTATCAATTTACAAGGCAAAACCAATTGCTTAATAGTGTACCTTGTGGAAACAGGTCATGGATGGTTTTAGCAAAAGCCTCTATGATTTCTGTATCGCAGTACAGTTGGGCCCAAAGATTGTGACCTGTTGGAGTGGCTATTCAGGTGCTTTCTTTTTTAACTACTTTCAGCAGGACAAGAAAATTACTTAAGTGCATGAGACCTTTGCAGAGTGTTCGGTGCTGCAATTTCCATCGGTGTTCTTTGCTCTATCCAGTAGTTCTGACTGTTGGTATGTGGGTTTGGCTTGTTTTTTGTTTTTTTTTAATATCCCACTGTTTTTACCAGTTCTCCAAACAAGCTGATTTAAAATGTCAGTTTGTTGTATTTGAGATGTGTATTACCTTGCTGGCAGTTATGGCTTCTGATTTGGATATAGTAGCCAAACTACTTGCTATAAGAGCCCTTTGTGACTCAAAACTTCAATTTTGAGCTTGCTTTGATCTTAGAAATGTTTTGTTAGCGGTTTTTTTTTTTCACTTTTGCTAGACACATGATTGCAATTCATGGCTTTTTTTTTAGACGCTGGCAATTATTTGAAGCATTTCTTGGTCTTCTGAGATTTCTTGCTGATACATATGTATCTGTGATTAACTGGTTTGTGTTTTCTTTAGAGTTAACCCATTAGAAAGAAAAGTTCCTTTCTGTGCCTCTGGTAGAGAGATTTTTGTGGGAGGAGATTTTTCTGCCCCACTGGTGCTTTTGCAGGAAATCCTTTGTTTTATGTGTTTGCTTTGCTGAGGACACCTGTCAGGAGCCCAGCCTGTGCAGGTAACTCTGTTAAGCAAATAGCAATGTGATTAAATTCACTGGCAGAGATGGGATTGTATTGGAAATCTTGGGAGCAATTGGATGAAACTGGATATGGCCTGTCAAAGAACAGTAAATAAATTACAAGCTCCAATGACTTCACTTACATGACTCTGGCTTTCAAACAAATTTTGAACAAATTTCTTTTCTCATAATTTCAAGACATGGATGAATCTATCAAAAGCTTTGTGATGGCCCTTGATGTTCCAGTAAAGGCTACAAACAGAATAACCATTCTAGAATTAAGTCAAGTGTAGTGCCAGGACTGGTTCTGAGATCTGAAGGTGTAAATGATTAACTTGCTCTCCAGAAATTCCCAAGGTTGTCTCATGGACTGAGAACCCAGAAGTAATGGAAGCAAGAAATAAAAATCCTACTGTTACATTCCCATGGTCACTGGAAAGCCTTCTGAGGTTCTCTCTCTCTCTCTCTCTCTCTATATCAGCATCAGGAAGAGCCACAGAATTGTACAATGTAAACATTATGTCAAGTCAGGGGTCAGAATTCTTCATGGAACAACTCTGGAATCTTCTGTAGATATCCCAGATTCAGCAGATATGATTTTTCTGGGAATTGTTTCTTCTTACAGCATTTGTGACTTTATTTAGAAGACAAGATGTCAGTGTCTACAAAGAAGCAGAGGAGACTTCAGAAAAGGCTGAACCAGCTCTTTGGAGATTGAGGGTGCTGTCTCACAGTCTCACTTCCTGGGGATCCTATTGCCATGATTCACAAAGATTACCTGCACTAAGTGTTGCAAATATTTTTTAAAAATTAAATTATTCTTAGTATGTATAGAGGTGGGTTTAGAAGTGATTTCCTGGGCTGCTTGTGTTCACCCTGAGGAAGAGCAGAGCCATCTGCAGAACAGCTGTCATTACTGAACTGGAGCTTTACCTGGATATAGACTGCTTTTCAGGTAAGCTGTGCCCCCCCATGGCTGCTGTTCCATAACGTTTGTGTGAACATTCTGAGGCACAGTGGCCAGGGCAACCAGTGCTAAAGAAGGGTTTTAAAAAATCAAAAGAGATCTTCAGTTTCATTTCTGGCTAAGCCAAAACCCAGGAATGCAACAGGTACATCTGAGATGCTGCCTGGCATGGATAAATAGTGTGGTCAAACAGAAAAAATAAACCACTGAGAACTGCCTGAGCCTGTGAATGCTTTAGAGATGCCATCCTAGATTTTGCTTCAGTTTTCTGACTGAGCCCAAAATCAGGGCTGTTGAAAACTTGAAAAGTTTTCATTGAAACATTTGATTCCTTCTCTCCATGGCTTCAGAGAGTTGGAAAAAACCAGAATGTGGGAAGGTGTAATAAGAGGGACAAAACTGCCGAGCACACTGGGCAGTCTGAGAAACAGTGCTGCAAGATGTTGAAGTGGAAACTCCTCATCAGCTCACTGGATGTGCATTCCAAAATTCTCTAAAGGCTGCTAATACTTGTGATATCTTTATGTTTAGGTTTGTGTTTAATGCCTTTGAAGTCACACCTGGTGGAGTGCATTTGATGTTACTCTCTATGCCTGTAAGGGTGAAGTGCAGCTGCAGACTTTCCCTGAAAACTTTGCAATGTGTGGGAGAGCTTCACCTGGGCAGCTGGTGGTATTTTCTCTTCTCTTCCTCATCCTTAAGCTGGTTCAGCCTAGCTAGACTGGAGAAATCATTGCAGCTTCCTGTACACATGATGGCTGCATTTGTGCAGAGAGAAACCATTTGTTATTTGCCATAATAAGAGAGAAATTAATTTTCTTGCACCACGCCCAAGCTTCTTGAGCTTCGTGTATAACTGTTACTCTGGATCACAGCATACCTGATTCTGATCTTCAATTTCATTTCCTCTATTGTGTCTTACCACAGAGGCTGTTCTGTTAGGAAACTGTTCCTCTCTCCTTTTCCAGCAGTCACTGAGGAGACAGGTCACCAAACAAGATTCTACCAACCAAAAGGTGTTGGTTTCCTTTCCCATCGCCCATCTTTTTTTTTCCCAAGGACTCTCAGCTGCCATTTCTAATTTTTTAAGTTTTCTTTTTGGCATGACTCATCAGAAGCCAAACCGGGAGTGAAAATGTGTTTCAAAACAGCCTAGACAGTGGATTTGTAAAGGCACAGCTTTGTTTCTTTCAAAGCACAGTTCATTTTTTCTAAAGGCTGATCTGTGGAGCATACTCCTCCCAGAGGACAATAGAAATGGAACATGACTGGGAGATTTTTCCCGGCTCTTTTCCAAGAAGTACTTTGCTTCATTTGGCTGCCTTCTTGAGAGCTGGATAAGGATAGTATGCAGAGAATGAAATCACAAAGGTAATTTTATTTAACCGATAAACATCATCCTGTGTGTCCAGAGAGCTTGCTACTACTCTCTTTTGCTTCTCAAGAGCAGTGCTGGTACTCATTTACTTTTATTCCCATGAATAACGTCCACTCTTTCACTGGCTTTCATCTTGCTTTTCTGTCCTGCTCCTCTTGTCATTCCTTCTGCTTGCTGCTGCAGATTCCCAGTGTGACAGCACAGTGTGACAGTCTGTTTTATTCACAGCTTCCTCGGTGGCAGGAATGGTGGCACCCTGTGAAGGACAAACTCAGAGCAAGGTGCTGCTGCAGCTGCACTTCAATCCCAGCGGCGTGGAGTGCTTCCCTAATCTTCCCAGCCCTCCTCCCATCCGCAGGGCCAGCCTGGCGCTCAGCGTGGCCTTCGACCCCCACAGCCACATTGTTCCCCTGATGCTGGACATGCCCAGCAGTGAATGCAGCTTGGCCAGTCAGGAAAATGGATCCAGGGAAGGCTTCTCTTACAGCGTCCAGAATCAAGAGTAGGGGCAGATGAGAGTGTCTTTGAAAGAGATGAAAAAAACAGCCCCTGGGAGAAGCCTTGGGAGGGTGAATGCGGAACAGGGGATGAGGAATTAGATGGGAGCATTAATGAAAAGTGAGAGGCAGATGTGACGATATCCTTTAAAGGGAGTATGAAAAGCTGTATAAAGTGCATAATAGGACAGGGTGCCTGCTATGAGACAGGTGCTACCTGTACTCAGAGGGCTCTCAGAATTGCATGCCAGTCAAGTGAAAGTGAGGGTGTTCAAGATTTGGAGCTGCTTTGGAGAGTGGGAAGATAATCCCCACTAATACCCATTGTTCAAGAGCCCTGCTGTGAAAGCACTTCACTCAAGTGGCTTTTGTTGCCCTTGTCCTGTACCTGACATTTGGGAGGAAGGGTTGGCAATAAAACAGATGTTAATTGGATAGGTTGGTGTAGGTGTTGACCCTTCTTTAATCTCTGGGTTGCCTCTCTCCTTGCTCTTTGCAGCATCAGTTCACCAGCTTCCTGCCCTTATCCTGAGCACCTGGAGCCTGCAGACAACCTGGAGGCCACCTACTGTCAGTACAGCAGCCAGGGGGGAATCTATCAGCTCTCCCAGCTGTGTCACCAAGGTCACCTGGCCAGCAATATGCTCTCCAATGACCACTTTCCTCCTCCAACACCCCTGGAGTCCCATCCAGCTTTCCCTGATTTACCTGGCAACAGTGGAGTCATAACCTATGGAGCCACACTAGGCTATGTACAAAACCACACAGGGGGACCAGTCATGCCACAGCAGCCAAGTGACAATTCAGGTAAATTTCTGAACTATTTTGGCATCCCGCTCCTCTGGAGTTACTAAATAATACCCTGAAACATTCAGCATGATCAGTGGGTTCACTGATGACTGTGACAGAAAGAAGTAATGGTGCACATGTCTGCACAAATCTATAGATGTGCCCATCTTTTTCTCACTTAATTTCCTTGTATGCTTGGTTTTTTTTTTTTAAAGTGCTGAGTAACCCATTCATTTGAATCAAAAGTTACTACCCAGACTGCACATGTCAGGAAGAGCATAAAATGTGAATGTGTCAGATATATAGAGGTTTTGGCTGCACTGGAGAAGTAACTTTTGTTTTCCAGGAGTGTTCTGTTGTGTCCTTTGTTGCATGTGGTGGGAGTCAAGGGTGCAAAGTGGAAAAGGTGCCACAGCAGATGGGATAGTTGGAGGTAGTGAGGAAAAACAGCCTTCTCTGTTTGGCTTCTGCAGAAAGCAGTTTGAAATCATGTTATGTATCTTAGGGTAGTGCAAGAGAAAAGAAAGACAGGAGCCAACAGTATGGACAGAGATTCTTCCTCTGACTTGAATTTGCAACAGCACTGAGATGAGGGCACTTCAGCATAATTTTCTGGAAAACAAAAAAAACCCTCCTAGGTAAAAATGGCATTGTTGATCTCCTTGTTTTGTGTTTGGGCTTTGTGTTTTGAAGTTATTCAAGCCCAAGTATAATCAAATGACAAGCTGTTGTAGTTAATTCATTTGGACTGGCAGGTTTGTTAAATTAAGGTCATGCTCCAAAAGCTCCATCTCTTGTCTTATGACATGAGAGAACAAAGAGTTTTGGCCCACAGATGCTGTTGCTCCTTTTGTACCAGTTTGGTGGACTTTGTCAGGGAGGGAAGTCTGACTCAGTCTGACTCACATCAAGCTGCAAGCTGGCTCCTGTCCCCTCTCTTCAGAGCTGACATTGTTCAGGACAGGTTGGCAGCACCCATGCTGTCTAACACACTTGGCCCTGCTTTCCTGCTCTAGTTCCAAGGTATAATTATAATTTTCTGTGGTTTTTCAGTCTGAAGTGCCAGAAATAATGAGAGGGCTGTGCCCCAGACTGCATCAAATTAAATGTGTTTCTAGCTTGATGCCCAAGTGTGTGTTGCATTTCTTGGGGCATGTTGTATGAGCATCAAGGGGTGTGTAAAGGTGCAAGCTGGTGAAGCTGGAAGGTTGTTGAAGGAACAGAGGCAGAAATGATGTTCTCTTACTCCATACTTTTGTCCAGAGCACAATCTGCAGTGAATGGCTTTTCTCTTATGCAGTGGGGATGACCAAGTTCACAGAATTATAGAATCCTGGAATGGCTTGGTTTGGAAGGGACCTAAAAGCTCATCCAGTTCCAACCCTCTGCTATGGACAGGGACACTTTCCACTATCCCAGGTTGCTCAGAGCCCCATCCAGCCTGGCCTTGAACACTTCCAGGAATGAGAGAGCCACAACTCCTCTGAGTTCCAGTGCCTTACCATCCTCATAAGGGAAGAATTTCTTTCTGAAAAGGTTTCAGGATTCCCAAAGTGCAGGGCTGGAAACTAGTCTATCAGTGCAGACACACCTGTGAGTCTTACATCAGCACATAAGCAAGTAAGCATCTTAGTTGAATTATGGATATTAATTAACAAAACATTCTTGGTTTACGGCTTTTATAAATAAAAGTGAAGATTAAGTATCCATCTTATGCCTGGCAGAGCTAACTTGGAAAATGGGACTGGAAAAAAAAGCTGGGGAGGTGTCTCTACTATCATTACGTACACTCAGGATCAGTGCTGAGTGGCATGAATTTTTTTAGATAATAACAATGCGATGAACTTCATAAGCTTTTCTTCCTAAGAACCATGTTTTGGTTAAATACACTGCAGTGTAAAGAGCAAAGTGATCCTTGCTCTGTGTGTGGTGTCTGCTGCACAGCAGTACTGTGTTTGCACTGAGTAAAGCACAACACGCACATCATGTACATAGATATTATTTTCATTATTCTTCTTTTCTTGGTGGCTTTTCCCTCAGCAGATATCCCTGCCTACGCAGCTGTGCCCTGGAGTGATTTCTACATGCAGGGAGTTCCTTTCTCCAATCAGTTGCATTCCCAAATGCCTTTTTCTAGCATGGCAGGAGGGCAGTACTTCACAGAGCCATATCTCCTTCAAGTGCCCAGTGGAACAGTACTGGAATCCATGCCACAGACTGGAAGACAAAAGGGAGTGACACCACCAGAGCAAAGTTCCTACCAGAGCTACCAAACAGAGCCAGAGTTGGCAGGACTTGCTGGAAAAGAGGACTTAGAGAGCAGCAGCAAGAACGGAGAGACTGGTTGGTAACCATTTGCTAGATGTTTTCTTGGAGAAGGAGGAGGGGAAAGAGTTCCAAGACAGTTTCTTCCCTGAATGCAGGATGAAAACTGTGGCATATATTTTTTGTGAGCTGCTGCCTGAGACAGTTCCCATGATGTTACACCTATCTTATACCTAGTTCTTAGATCCATCTGTTTTTTGAAATGGGGACAGAAGAGTCAGTAAAATAGGTGGCAAAGTTCTGTATTTTCTCAAGCATCATCTGTTGTGAGCTGTATGGCTACACAGAACTGATTATTTCTAAGACTTCCAGAGACATGAACACTTCTCTTCAAGGCAAAACTTCACCAAGAAGGGAGAAGGAAAAGGGAGGCTTTTCTGTTTGGATTCTCAAGCTTTTATCTTGGAAACAGAATTACCTTACTCTAGAATTGTTGAAAGCTGTCATGTGCCATAAATATTCTTTGAAAGGGTGTCTTTGTGGGTGGTGTATATCTAATTTTGAGATATGAAACATTCGAAAAATTAGGTATTTTGTGTCACATTTTCTTATGAATCTGGGTTTTTTTTCAGAAACTAAAGAAGAAGCTTATGACTGAGGTGGATCTCTGAGAAAAAAAGGAAGATGAAAAATTGAAAAATTGCTATTTTAAACCCTGCAAAACAAGAGTCAAAAAAAGACAGGGATAATATTATTTGCAACAGATGCACTTTTTAATTTCTTTTTTTGATTGTATTTTTTTTCTTGTTGCCATGATTATTTTCTTGCTGAAGAAAGAAGCAGAGATATTTCACTCAATAAAAGTTCCTGCTCTGGTCTTTTTTGTTTGTTTGTTTGTTTGTTTGGGTTTCTTTTTTGTGGTTTTTTGTTTGTTTGTTTGTTTGGGGGGTTTTTTGTGTTTTTTTTTCAAATCTCCTGGCTTTATCCTTCTTAACAAATTCTAATCTTGACCAGCCCTCAGACAGGAAAGAGCTGATACAGGAACCAGAGTCCCATGGGTGAAAATTCCAGATCATGCGAGAGTCAGAAGGTCTGGCTGCTGTCCTGGAATACACAGGAAGATAAACCAGAAGGAGTAAGATATATGCAAAACAGGAGGAGAAACTTCAGCAATTGGGACTCCAGACAGCAAAAGAATTGTCATTGGAAGTCCACCACTGATTTGGTGCTAGCCTCTAACAAAAAAAAATTCTAAAAAACTCTACTTCTAAAAAAATTATTTTTGTTGTAAAACTATAACAATAAATAGCAGCAAGACTGTAACTACAAATGCTGGCAGTGTAACCAGATCCCTGTCTATTATTAATTGCTTTAGCATCCCATTTGAATTCATCTGTTTGAACTTGGCTTGATCATCCTGGCTCCTGCTTTGCCTGGTACACATTTCATCTGTTTCTCTAATATCACTGGTAAGCCTCAGAGGCCATCACTGAAGAGATTGTTCACTCTGAGAGCAGTCCCCAGGAATTGTGCTTCCCAGAGGAGCTGTAACCACCTGGATGTGTAATATGAGTGGCTAAAATGGATGTCAGGCTCTGTTCTTCTGAGGAAGGACCATTGTGTTTTAGGAAGAGGGCCATGCATTTCCTTTGTTACTTGCTGTGTTTAACCCCGAGTCTTTCCACTGGCTTTTAGACACAGACAATGCCCAAATCATTTTTGTATTTACTGTGATGTGGGGGTCACTGTTGTACCTTTTGAAATAAGACCTGGTACTGCCTGTTGTTTCAGTCTGGCCATGGAGTGTCTGGCAGGAACTGGATGCTGCAGCTCTTCTCCTTTTTCTTTCTCCTGTAGAACACTGGTTTATGTCTGGTAGTGGCTGGACACTACTGAAAGACTAAACAGTATAGACAGGGACAGATTTTGTGTCTACAGCTTTGTGTGACTATTCCAGAATTTCCATTTCCTACAGCAAAAGTTAGTTCTTGCCTGTAATAAGCTGAGAAGGGTTGGGAATGTGCATTAGTTCACACTCGGTTCCCTCATCCTCAGCTGAACAGCCTAAACTAATATTTCCATGAGGTGTGAATAGGAGTTCTCATTGCAGTTACAAGTCACTCTGAAAGCCGTTCCTGGTGACGAATGCAAAATTCATCATAGTGAGGACTGGCTGGGAATCTTGCCTGGATCCTAAACCAGCCCTTCCAGGTTTGGAAGAAGACAAAACCAACAAAATGCCAGCTTGTTCAGCCCTACCTGCCCCTTCTCCTAGAATGAAGGAGAAAATAATTCAGTGTGCTTTTTGAGAAATATGCATTTCCAGAAATAGGCTTTTGGTATGTGGTCTGGTGGCAGTCCCCACCCCAGCTCACATCATCTGCCTACAGCATTCCTATAGTATATGATATAGATAATTCATGCTTTGTAACTGTATAAAAATTATAAGATCTAACCATGCCTCTGACCCCCATGGCCAGAAGCAGAGCCTTTTTTCTATTCAAAGATTTCCTGGACTCGTCCAGATAAAATCAAGCCTGTTAACGAATGAATGAGTCCTTCTGGGGCAATGAGTAGCCATTTCCCAGGAATGTCCGAAACACTCATGGGGCTGCACCTGGAAGAGATTACAGCGAGGACGAGGACGGGTGACATTCTGGTTACAAGTGAAAGAATACTATTTCGAGAAGCTCAGACAGCCATCTGAACCTATGGACTGACCTTTGTATGAGTCTGAATCTGTATAGTCCCCATTATACATATGAAGGGACATACAGAAATCTTATGTCATTTCTGCTTCAGGCAGAATAAACTGTATATAAACTGGCTACTTGAAGTAGTTGAGGTGAACCACTGGGGAGACGCTGATACGTCCATCTGATCCAGGTTCACCCAGCATCAAAGTCCGGGGTTGACGCTGTCTTGGCTGTGGCCGTTTTATAATAGTCTATCTGGTTGTCGATCTAATGAATTTATAACATTTTTTTAATAAATTTGGCTGCCGATTTGATAATTTACAACAATTCCCAATCTGAATGTGACACTGAGCACTGAGTTTTATGTGCTGCAATCTCAAAAGGTTTGTGGAGTGAATGAGCACCATGAAATTTTTGAAAAGGCCAATCCTTTTGCATTTATGCTTTTGGGTAAAATAGAAACTGGGAATGGTCTGTTTTATTTCCATGCCTGTACATTACACTTGCCAGATACAATTGGGCTTGGACTTTGGAATGGTTATTTCTTTCCTATCAGAAAGAGGAGGAAAGGGTGGGTGGCCAGATTCATTTTCTTTGTGCTGGCTTTGGAGCCAAACCAGAGTTAGACAGGATTTTTTTCCCAGTGCTGCCTCTAAAAGAAGCAGTGACAGCCCTTGACCATGTGGCAGGTGTCCCACCAAGGTGAAGAGCCTTCCATCCTTATATGACCCTCCCTATTGCATCTGCAATCCATGCTGCACTGGTATCTTGGAATCCCAGCATTCCAGGCTCCTCATGTGGTTCTCCCTGCTGCAATTTGTAGTGGAATTAGGTGTGTGTTGGACAAGACGCCATGGGTGCTTTCATTAGCTATTCTCTTTTCATGTTAAGTCTCAAGAAGGCTCATTTTGTTAGGGTGAGTAGGATCAAAATTCCAAATTCCATGGCTGCCTGACTGGAACCTCCTTTGAAGTGTGGAGAATTGTTTTGCCTCTGTATTGTCATTTGAACTGGAAGTGCTAAGCAGTCAGAATTTTGAAGTGTGTCAGACTTGGTGCAAATAGAGAAAGTGTGTGTTATCAGCTGTTGGGGATTTTTTTAGTTGTTTTTTTGAGGTGACAGGGCTGATTGTGTATGTATTTCTCTTGGACTCATGCAGTACTGTGGCTGTAAGACTGGAAATGGGAGTGAGGGTACTGTCACAAACTTACTTTCACAGAACAAAAGCATGGTGAGGTTTTGTCCAGTTGCCGAAATAGTGGCTGTTCACCTGACAGTGCACATATGTGCATGTCTATCCCCTATTTGCATATTTTAGCATAATTAATTTTAAAACTTCTGCTACTTCCAAATAGCTTATGTATAACCTGGTAAATTTAGTATATTAACCTTTTCCTGTGTGCCTTGGCCAGCAAAAAAATACTATTTTCTACAAACAAGTCCTGTTTCATGTGATGAGAGTACATGAACTCCTGTGAATGAACTCTTCAGTTTTACAAGAGAAACCTTTTCTTGCAGGCTTCTTAGTTTCTGTGAGGTGGTATACATTAGAAAGTATCAGCACTAATTTAGTTCAACAGCAGGAATAATTTTTTGCATTTATTATAAAGATTGCTACAAATCAGATGAGACAATCATCTGTTGCTGGGTGATAAATATTGATTTCCCTTCATACAGCTGTGATAAGCAGAACACATTAAAACACCCACAAACCAAACCAAACCAAACCAAACCCAAATCAATCATTTGCCAGTGCCCTCCATCTCCATAGGTAAGTGCTGAGCATGAAAACACCTGTGAGACCTCATTTAGCTTAATGATAATCACACCTTCAGCACTGATAATGCATCTGCCAGGTGAGCCTGCATGGCTCAGTCATCAAACCAACTTCAGGGATCCATTCCTTGTGTGTCCCACATCCCATGTCCGCCTGCTCCATCAGAAAAAGGGGTTGGTAAATTTTGAACATTAAGGTAAGAGCTTTTCAGAGCCCAGGACTGTGATAGCTGTCTCCTAAAGGCTGTTGCTGGAGAAAAGAACTGCTGAGAAGTGTTTGATTTTACAGCAAGGTAGCTGTAAATAGCTGGGAGTTTAAAAGTTCCAGTTATATACAGGATAGAAGCCATCCTCTTGGGATACTTCTTGTGTCCTCTGTGCTCATTGTAGATTTTTACAGTACTTTAAACAAGGTGGAGAAGTTTGTCCCTTGATTGTTTTCAGGGATTTGGAGCAAAGTGCCACTTGGGTCCATCTCACTTTCTGGTGCTGGGGCAGAGAGGGAACCCAGATCCTTCAGCACTCCCTGCTGTGACAGATAAAAGCCTCTCCATAGCTTTTGGGGAAGGGAACCAATCTCCCTTTCTTCTATAGGAAGATCATTTCATCCTTGCCTTTCTGACCTTTAGCAGGGAAGTCACATGGCCACTTTTCAACCCAGCTGCTTTGGGAAGTTGGGTGTTTTGTTTGGTTTTTTTTCTTCTTTGGGAGTGTAGGGAGGCAGACCTGCATGTTACCATGTCAATCCCACCTGCTTGCCTGGGGGCTTAGGCATAGCCTCTTCCTTGCAGCACACAAGGCTCCAGAAGGTGCCCAAAACCTTCCTGGTGCCTTGGGAGCCTTAGAATTGCAGAAACGTGGAAGAATTTGTGTCAGAAGGGATCTGAGAGATCATCTCATTCCATTCCCCTCCTGCCTCCTTCTACTGTCCTAGGTTGCTCCAAGCCCTATTCAGCCTGGCCTGGAACACTCCCAGGGATGGGGCAGCCACAGCTCCTCTGGCCAACCTGTGCCAGGGCCTCAGCACCCTCACAGGGAATGATTTGGTATCCCATCTAAACCTACTATGTGTCAGTTTGAAGCCATTCCCCTTGCCCTTTCACTACAGTTCTTGATGTAAATTCATCCTCCAGCTTCCCTGTAGCACCTTCAGTGACTGGAAGGTTCTGTGAGGTGCTCACACACCAACCTTCCCTTCTCTGGGCTGAACAGCCCCAACTTTACCAGCCTGTCTCCATAGGGAAGGTGCTCCAATGACTTTTGGATAGATGTGTCATTCAGCCTCTGTTGAGAACAAAAGAACTGAAATTATTTGGAGACCTTCATGGGGGTGTTCATTCAAATTAATAAATGTGAAAGATTTTATTTTTGTGCCTAAAATACGGTCCTCAAAAACCTGCAGCCTAAGAGAGAGCATTGAACCTGGGATCGCCACTGGGTGAACTGTATCACGCCAAATCCCCCTTGGTTCACGCATGCAGCTTCCAGTGAGGCTGTTTTATACAGTTTTTTATGCCTGAGGCAGAGGTGCCCCGATTTCTTTTGTAACCCTGCATATGTATGAGAGTTTCTTCCCCTGTACTAGTCAGGAAATCGATGTTTCCTGTCTAGTAGCAAGCACTGATCATGTCAGGGGAAGTCGTGTATTAAGATGTATCTTCCTTGATGACTTTGGTTGTCTTGATCGATAGTATCTATCAAGTGATGATCACCCTTGGGTGTCTTCTGATGGCCCCAGAGAAGGCTGATCATCCCGCTGGCCACGTCTATTCAGTTAAACGAGGCATTGTTTGCCTGCTGCCTTCAGGAATTTCGAAATTCCAAAGTAGCTGTCCATCCTTGGGCTGCTTGTGGTCAGACTTGTTGGATTTCACAATTTTTATAGTATACATTTTCTCTTTATGCATGAATTACTTTAGGACATATATTACAGGGGGATCCCCACCCAAAGTCTAGGTCCTGTGCTCTGGTGTGGGTGAGCAGGGCTGGTTGGAGCAGAGCCCTGGGGAACACAAGGGTCTGTCCTCTCCTCACCGCAGCACTGGGAACACTGGGAATGCTGTGGCAGCCTTGGAGCTGCAGGGCTGTGAGCCATCCCACAGCCGGTGTCAGCCTGCTGTGCCAGCTGGTCTGTTTACATTTCCTCCCTTTGCAACAGCAAAGGCTGAAAATATTTCCCATAATTTGTGTTTGCTGTTCTCCGCAGAAGAGTCATGATATATTTTTACAGTAACCTCACATTTTGAAAAGACACTTTCCTGTTTGTGTTCTGTTTGTCTCTGCAGTGGCAGAGGGATATGTGCCCTCCCAGCCTGCAGAGAACAGGAGATGGGACTGCTGGGAGAAACACTCTGCTGGAAATCTCTGCTGATTCATTTAGCTAATGGCTCAGGAAGAAAAGCCCTTTCTTTGTGTACACATGGCTGACTATCAGCCAATGTATCATAAAGCAGAAGTCATTGCCTTTTTTTTTTCTTTTTCCAAGTTAAGTTCCCCACCCTGCCAGAGCTGCTTTCCTGAGTCATTCCACTGATTGTAAACACTGTTTTAAACTCTGTCTCCACAAAGGGAGGAAATGGAAAGGGAATACCCATCTCCCTGCCTCCCTATAGGTGAGACTTGCCCCTTGGTGCTGAGCTGCTCCCACAGGAGAGCCTCTCCATTGGGGAAGAGTGAGTAATTGAAGGAATATGTATCTCTTTCTGTACTATGGCTAAGAAGCAACTGGGTAAAGGTGGAAAAGTGAGGGTGAAGTGGGCAGCATGTGGCTGGTCATAGGAATTGCAGAAATGGGTTTAGTTCTCTCTGACAATTCCTTGTGTGATGAAATAATTTGTGCCCCAAGGCTGAGCTACGCTGAGCCTCCCTGGGTGGGTGGACAGGACACGCAGCCTGGGGTGCATTGGGAAGGGCAGGTCAGGGAGTGATCCTGCCCCTCTGCCCAGCCCTGTGTGGCACATCTGCAATGCTGTGTCCACAGGGCTCCTCAGGACAGCAGGGACATGGAGCTCCTGGAGCGGGGCCAGTGGAGGCTGCCGAGATGATTTCGAGATAATTTAGGGGCTGGAGCATCTCTGACAGGGAAAGGCTGAGGGAGCTGGAGCTGTCCAGCCTCGAGAGGAGCCCCAGCTGAGAGGGGCCCTCAGCCCTGGGTGTCCCTGTCTGCAGGGAGGGCTCCGAGCAGGGCCCAGGCTCTGCTCCAGGGGCCCGGCAATGGCACCAGAGGAACAGGCAGGGACTGAGCCCAGGAGGTTCCACCTGGGCAGGAGGCAGAACTTCTTCCCTGGGCAGTGACTGAGCCCTGAACAGATTGTCCAGAGAGGGTGTGGAGTCTCCTCACTGGGGAAGTTCCAGACCCCTCTGGATACACTCATGTGCTGTGGGATGGCCCTGCTGGAGCAGGGAGATGGGACCAGCTGCCTCACTGTGGTCCCTTCCAGCCTGAGCCATCCTCGGGTTCTGTGGAGGTGTGGGTGCAGACTTCAGTGACATTGTTCCTCTGCTTGGCTGCTGGGAGCCAAAGAGTCTCCAGCAGTGCCTCTGGCATTGCAGAAGATGATTGCATCTGCAGATGTGCTGCCCTCCAGGCTGGAGGAAGGTTGCCGAGTTCTACAGGGATTTAAAGAATCTTTTTGCTGGTTTTGGCAATGGCATTTTCATCAGGCTTGGCTTCTGTGAAAGCTGGTTTAAAGAGTGTTTGCTTTGGAGCCTGAGCAGGTTCCAGGCTGGTGGCAGGACTCCTCCCATGGGCAAAACTCTTGGTCAATGAAGTGCTGGACCGACATCCTCCATCCTGCCCTGGTTCAGAAACTGTAAGCACAGGAAAAAAAAAAAAAAAAAACAGGAGGAGGAGGAAGAAGAAGAAAAGAAGGAATTCCCTATTCTGCCCTGAAAAGTGACTGTATAAATGTGATGCTGCCAAATAAAACACTAAAATAAGAATTGTTTGTTTCACTTCTTAGATCAGCAAAGCCCAACCTAGCCAGAGGAAAATGAGTAAGGAACTCTTGAGCCCACACTGCACCAACTCAATTAAGTTTCTGGTTCAGGAGCACGTTTTGGCCTCAAAGGTATCTGCACAAAATTATCTTCAACATAGTTGCATAGTTCTCCCTTCCCTTTCCAAGCCCCTGTCTTCAGCTTCTTTTCCCCTGATCTAAGTCCCATCTAGTTCCCAACACATCCTTTTTATGCTAACATAAAAAGAAGCTGTTATCTGGAGAAGTGCAGAAGCATGTGTGGAATTCTCTGGGACTTTTTTTACTGGCAGTTGAATGCAAAATAGAAATTATCCTGCTTGGAACAGAGCTGGCAGGCAGCAAACAAAACCCAATTTAGATACCTTCCACGGAGCAGGCAGTGACAGGAAGCCCTAACATAGCCACTTTTTAGAGGGTAAAACAGCACTTTGAAAAGTGTAAATGTTTCATTAAAAAAAAAAAAAAGCAGAAAATCAATCAATAATTCAAAAATTAAGAAAAATCTGCTAAGAAGGTACAACTTTTTTTTTTTGCCTATCCAGCTTACTTTGTGCTTATGCACATTTTATGTGGTAAGTAAAGACTATTTTTAACTCAAGAACCTCTGACTTGCCTTGCATCACTTTGGGCCTGAAGCAGGACAACATCAACGTACCTTCATCACAAAACTGTTTTGTCTCTTCCTTGAATTCTTGGAGGCTCTGTTCCATAGAGCCTCCAAGATCTTGCCACAAGAGAAGCATAGATCTTGCAGTTCTTTATTGCAATGCACATTCCTCTACATGCCAGCATCACTGGAGATGCGGTCTTAATCTCACTTGTGCTCTGCTTCTGTCTGGGGTTTTTTGGTGATTTTTGTTGTAAATGATCAGATAGGTAGCCAAATTTATTAAAAAATTTATAAAAATTTATTAGATCGACAACAAAAATAGAATTGCAAAAAAAAAAAAACCCACCACAGCTAAGACAGTGTCAACCCCGGGAGTCGGCGCTGGGTGAACCCTGGATTCATCTGACAGAGTGTCAGCGTCTCCGAGGCGGTTCACCCCGATTGCCTCTCACAGCCGGCATATATACCATTTATTCTGCCTGAGGCAGAAATGACAGCAGACTACTGTATGTCCCTTCATATGTATAACTGGGACTATACAGATTCAAACATATACAAAAGTAAGTCCAGAAGTCCAAATGGCTCGTCTGAGCTTTCCGGGGTAGCCTTCTTTCACATGTAACAGGGATGTCGCTGGTTTTGATGCAATCTCTCCAGGTGCAGGCCCTGCATACCTGGGAAATTGGTACTTATTGCCCAGGAAGGTCCCATTCACACGTTAATGGACTCAATGCTATCTGAACGTTGTTGTCCGGAAATACTTGCATAGACTTCGCTCCCAGCCAGAGCAGTAGAAAACCTGATTTTATCTGGATGATGTTTGAGAACTGTTTGAATAGAAAAGAATTCTGCCTTCAGCTTATGGTAGTCAGAAGCAGATGTTGGATCTTTATAATATTTTATACACCTACATAGCATGAATTATCTATATCATATACTACAGTTTTGATTTTGGGTTTTTCTATGTTTCAATAAATGGAAAAAGCTAGTTTGTCCTGTGGGGTTGTGCTGCCATGTATTGACATCAGAGGGTTGGAGTCTTTGATTTCATCACCTAAACTAAAGAACTAGATCCTGTTGTGCTGCCAGCATTTCAAGCTTGGAGAGCCCTTTGTGTATTTTGTCTGACCTCCTGTATGCCCAGGCCATTACATTTTCTCCCAAATATTACCTGTTCCTGTTATTCCCCACAACTTGCTGTTTTCCCTCACTTTGATCCTCATATCTGTGTTCTGCATTTGCCTTCCCTGCTCTGTTTCTAGCACTGACCTTCTCCTGTTTTCTCCCTTCCCTTTCCAAGCCCCTGTCTTCAGCTTCTTTTCCCCTGATCTAAGTCCCATCTAGTTCCCAACATATCCTGTTCCAGGTCCCAGCACAGGACACCTGAGGGAAGCTTTCCATGCTTCTCCCAGCAAAACCAGGGAATGTTTTATTGCTGTATTTTAAAATGGTGCCAGAAACGGGAGTAGGAGTGGAAGGAGAATGGGGTGCCCTCAGCCCCTATTTGTCCTCTTTCAGTTACAGTAGCTGAGGCTCTCTCCCAGGATTTTTGGGATGGCTCTGTCACTGTTTGGTAGCTCTAGGGACTGGCACAAAGAAAGAAGTCACTGGTTACCATGGGATTTTGTATTTTTCTGTGGAAAAACAATGTCTGGGAAGCAGACCTGTCTGGGAAGCTGCCGTGGAGTGTTTGGTATCAACCTGAGAGAGCTGATATGAACCAGTTAACCAGGAGGGCTGACTGCAGAGAAAGCTTCCAGGCTGCCTTACCAGGTCACCTGAAACCAGATCAGTAGGTTTGGCACAGCAGATGCACCTTCTGAGATGGAGAGCTGAGCACTTGGGATACCAGTGAGGATCCCCAAAGCCCGTATTCCTCGATGGCCTTAGCTCCAAAAACCCCAGTGAGGCACTGAGGACTGGGGCGATGCCTGGCACTAGGTGACTCCCAGCCAGGAGAGGTAAAAGGTTAGTGACCAACCAGGACTGTCTTTTTTGAAACCTCACATTCCTACACTCCTCCTCCTATGGAGAAATCCTTTCTTTAAGTCTTGCTATATCCATTCTGTTTGTGTTTCACAAGCCCAGGTGTGGCAGAGGAAAAAAAACGGGCAAATCCTCATGAAACCAGCAAATCCACAGGGTGTTGTCCCAGGGCAGAGGGCTATTTCCAGGTGTACCTGAGAGACTGGCACCTCATGATATGTGTCAGAAGGCCAGCTGCTTGTTGGGCTGTGCCAGGTCTGGTGCTTTCAGGTTGTTGTTCATCATGGTGTCCCTCCAGAAGAGTTTTTGTTCCCCCGTACAAAGCTGATAGCAGAGGTGTGCAGGGCACCTGGGTGAACCAGAACCTTGTGAAAAAGGAAAAAAAAGCCTGGTCTCCTCCACTGATTACACATGGAGAAGGAATTTGGGTGCTCATGTAGAGAGGGGTGAGGGGGATGCATTCCCTGGGCAGACAAGGGGAATCTGCTCCATAAAGTGCACTTCCTCCTGCCATGTCCTTGAGCAAATCTGCCTCTGGAGCATCTACACCACATCTCATCCTCCAGGCAAGTCCATAGCTGTCCATAAGCATCTAGGAAGCACCTTCCTACACAGGGAGACCTTCCAGGGAGGCAGGTGAGGGCAAGCCTCACCTTGCCCCTCCTCCCTCGGGGCAAGCCTGAGGCAAGAGCTACTCAGCTCTGACCAGGCTCAGGAAATTTGTTTTGCATTAGGGAACAGCTCCTGTTCCCAAGCAGAGTCTGATGACTATCTGCACATTCCAGGGCCTGGAAGCTGAGTATAGGGGAAGCTCTTGAGGACAAGCTTAGGTGCCTAGGTGCCCAGAATTCACCTCCTGGTCTATGAGGACTGTATGGATGAAGGTGTCTCCAAGAAGCTCACGCTTCCAGGACTTTTCCTTTCTAAAAAGCCATAGGCACCTCTCTAACAGAAGGCAGAAACCATCCACAACTCTCAGGCACTGCTTCCAAAACAGAGGCTGGGCTTCAGGTTAAATGGCTGATGTGCTTTTTTTAAGTACAGCCAAAGGAACATTTTTCTGTTATAATATTTTTTGCAGTTGAAATAAACATGGCAGGAGATTGATTTCCTTGTTAGTGCCTCTATTAAAAGTGATCAACTCAAGGTTGGGAAGACCCACAGATCCATGAATTTCACCACAGAGCTCCCTAGAGAGACTCAGATGAGGAGGCAAATGCAGCTGGGGGGAGGTGGGGGGGAAGAAGGAGGATGATCCTCACAAAAGCAGCCCCAGCCCTGCAAACTCGTGGAACCCAGGTTTGAGCCGGCAGTCTCGAGTCCTGCCTCCAACCAACATCCTCTGAAGTTATGGTGAGGGGCCATTAAGGTTTTTCAGAGTCTCTGCTGGCTTCTCACCTCACCCCTGATGTCTAGAGACCACTTTGATCTCTGAATTCCATATTGGCTTGCTGGTTTAGGGGTTTATTAATTGTGTTTGGAATGGGGGCCTGCCCCATTGCATCTTGGCTCTAAACTTATTTGCATATCAACTCCTGGTTCCCTCCCCTCCACCATCTAGGGGGGAGGATGCCATCCTCCCACCTGGCCGCAAGCAGGGTGATGCTGATACAATAGAGTGAATTCTCAACTATAGATGGCTAACAACGTGATACTTAACAGGTGATTACAACATGCAGCCGACAAAAGCATTTCTCTCTGCCAGAACTGGTAAAACTCGTAATTCTACACAAAAAAATGGGTAACCCTTTTTTTGTTCATAACAGCAGTACCCAAGATACTTCAGTACATACAAAAAAAGTCCTCCACTCACCTCGAGGAAGTCAGCAGAGAAAGTCTTAGCCCAGATACTTGAACTCTGGAAACTATGAGGCGCTGACAACAGAGTCCCATCGCAAAAAGCAGGGAGGAACTGCTAGGACCAGCTGCAGGGCTAATTTTACAGATTAATATGACTTAGATTGTAAAACAAACCACTTATAGAAGGAAAACCTACACTGTTTAATAGAAATCTTCCCCAGGAGTGAGATGAGAGCTTTGCCAGCAGACCCGAGGGAGGAGGCGCCATTGGCAGTGAACAAGAGACTCGCTGTTCTGGGAAGGGATATGGTCACTTGTGTCTACAGGGCTGGAAGAACAGAGGTGGCAGCTCATGAGATGCACTAACAGGCTCAGGAAGGGGAACTGGTGGCAGCAAAAATCAGCTTTTCCTAATTGCAGTGCCAAGCCAAGGGTGGAGCAAGGTTGGCCCTCACAAGAAGAAGCAGCTCACTCTGTGTAGGGGACCTTGGCATGTGGGATTAACAATCCTTGATGGGAACAACCTGACAAGTGGTATTTGTTGGTTGCTCAGCTTTCCTGCCCCATTTTTACCTTCAGTTGTGTTTCTTTTTCCACAATTAAGTCCTGGAAGAGGACACACTCTCCTTCACCAAGACATAAAACACCAAAGGAACTGTGTATTGTTTTCCCCTGATAAAGTTCTTCTGGGATTGGCTACTAATGGGCCACCAGGCAATGATGAGAGCCTGAGCTGCATTTATTACCATTGTTATAAATTATCAAATCGGCAGCCAAATTTATAAAAAAAAATTATAAATTTATTAGATCAACAACCAAAAAATAGAATATTATAAAACTGCCACAGCCCAGACAGTGTCAACCCCGGACTTTGACGCTGGGTGAACTTGGGACAGACCAACGTAGTGTCAGCGTCTCCCCAGAGTGTCACCCCAACTGCTCCAGGCAGCCAGCTTATATACAGTTTATGCTGCCTGGAGCAGAAATGACCTAAGATTTCTGTACGTTCCTACATATGTATAACAGGAACTATACAGATTCAGTCCTGTTCAAAAGTCAGTCCATAGGCTTGGATGGCTGTCTGGGCTCCTCGAAATTGTCTTCCTTTCAGCTGTAGCCTAGACGTCGCCTGCCTTTCGATGTAATCTCTCCCAGGTGTTGTTTGGTGAATGTTCTGGACCTTCTTGGGAAATGGTCGCTGATCACCCAGGAAAGACTCATTCACTCATTAATGGCCATGATTCTATCTGGGCTAGTCTGGGGAATCTTTTGGAAATGAAAAGCCCCGCTTCTGGCCATGGGGGTCAGATGCATGGTTGGATCTTTATAATTTTTATACAATCTCCAAAGCATGAATTATCTACATAATACACTGAAATACACAGAGGCAGGAGATATTCCTCCTTATCATGGCTTAATTAAAGTGATCAGCTCAAAACGGGGGGTTTGGCATATCAGCGGAGTTCTGCCCCCACTCCCAGCAGTGACTGAGAAGAGAAAGATTTGCAGCCCCGTCCTCTAGGGGACAGAGCCAGGAGTCCACTGCCAGTAGTCCACTCCTCGCAAGAGCAGTGGGGGTGTACCCAGGGTTCCCATTTTGGTTGTCAGTCCAGG
Source organism: Haemorhous mexicanus (assembly GCF_027477595.1). Lineage (NCBI taxonomy): Eukaryota > Metazoa > Chordata > Aves > Passeriformes > Fringillidae > Haemorhous > Haemorhous mexicanus. The sequence continues at coordinate 18,774,986 of NC_082345.1, read as the reverse complement.
GCCTCCTGGGTCCTACTGGCATCGTTTAGTTGGGGCGAGGAGTGACCGAGGTTTTCAAGCATCTCTGCCGGCTTCGGACCTCGGCCCTGCTGTCTAGACACCACCCTGACCTCTCAATTCTGCTTTGGCTCGTCTCTTAGGGTATTTTCCAGGATTTGATGAAGGTCCCGTTCCAATGCAGTCTGGGTTTTGAGATAAATTTGCATGCCTCCTGAGATGCAAATATCCCCCTCTCCCCACCGTCCGAGGGGAGGTTGTCATCCTCCTGGCAACAGGCTAGGGTGGTACTGAAAAACAAAAATTCTCCACAATAGAGAGTTAAAAGGCGATAATTAAGGATACTCAACAGGTGATTACAACATTTCACTAACAAAGAACTCTTGGCCAGCAATCAATTCCCAGCTCAACTCAAAATTCTGCAGCTCCTCCTCTTAAAAAAAAAAACAGGTAACTTTTTTTGTTCATGACATATACTACACCATGATCAGGCTACAGGGCTTATCCAGCCTGGAAAAGAGTGGGTTTGGTTGGGAGGAGGCTCATGGCAGCCTTCCAGTAGCTGAGGGGAGACAACCAAAAAGAGCCAGGTGAGGCAACAGGCATGTGTTGACACCAGAGAAGTTCAAACTCATGAGGAGAAACTTTCTCATCAGAACACCAGGCTGGTAGGGGACCAGGAGCTTGTGCAGTTTCCATCCTCAGTGGTTTTCAAGTTTGGGTAAGGTGCAGCCCTGAGTAACCTGCTCTGACTTCATGGCTGACCCTGCTATGAATGGAAGGAAAGGCCTCACTCATTCACCTCACACACTTGCCATTAAAACATGATCTGCACAATCAGGAGGGGGGTGACTTGACACAGTCTTCCCTCTTCCATCTTTTTACATAATATTTGCCACCTTGATTTCTCTTCTAGAGCATTTTAGATGTGCACTTCATGCACAACCTTCAGCTCAGCACTGAGTACAAAGGCTGCAGCCAGAGAGTGTGTATGAGGGGAAAAAGTTACTTTCTGTTCCTCACCTAACAGCTGAATGTTTATAGGTCTTCCAGGAAGCTTTTAGAAAGAAGGAAAATAGGAGTAAAACCACAATGAAAATAATTTTCTTTACTTGGTGGTCCAGTGATGTTAATGATTGAGGGTGTACAAATCAGAATGGCCCTGTGAAAAATGCGTATTTTATGATTGGCTTTTCGCAAATATTAAAATGAATATGATATGTGTTGTGTTAAAAAGTAATGCTGTATTAATTCTCTTCAGTAGTGTGTTAAATGTAGTTTTAGGTTATAAAAATTGTTAAAATAGAAACTGTGCTATGTAGGGTACTTTTTTTTTTTTAAAGAAAGGACTTGCAGCGAGATAGCAGCCACAGGACACCTAAATCTTTCGGAGAAAAATAATTTATTGCTGCCTTATCAGAAGAAACTAACTTCTTCCTGCCTCGAAGGCGCTGTTAAGATTAGGAGGAAGAAGTTGACGATGACCAGGCCGAATCCTGTGCTTGAATGGAATTTATGCATCATGCATGAAATGTATGAATATGCAACAGGCTGTTGTTTTTAAGGGTTAATCCTTTGTTAACAGGGGTCCTTTTTCGGGCTTGTGCTGCCCAGAAAAAGGTACGCAGACGTCCGTAACTCTTTGTTTTTATTGTCTCATATTGTCTTAATTCAAATTGTCTAAATTATTATTACTCTAATTGTATTACTATTTTTATAATTATTTTTATTACTATTAAATATTTAAAAATTTAAAAAACAAGTGATTGGCGTTTTTCACAGCCCTACGCTACAAAGCAGCCACCCTGTAAGGGCAGAATCCCCTTGTATTAAATATCAGGATAAGCAGCTGCCCGTCAAACTCACACTGGGCATTCCCCACCTGTGGAGCAGCCACCCCGCCCCATGGCGCAGCACAGCTATGTGGCTTCTACCTGAAAACAGTGACAGACCCCATGGCACCTGTTATGAACAAAAAAGGGTTACCCATTTTTTTTTTTCCAAAGGTTGTAGAATTACAAGTTTAACCAGTTCTGGCAGAGGGGAGTGCTTTGTATGTTGTAATCTCCTGTTAAGAATCAGTTGTTGACCATCGATTGTTAAGAATTCACTCTATTGTATCAGTATCACCCTGCTCGCGGCCAGGTGGGAGAATGGCATCCTCCCCACCCCAGACGGTGGAGGGGACGGGACCAGGAGTTGATTTACGAATTGAAATAAACAGGGCAGCAAATTCTTCTCCATTTAAAGCTTTTATTAAAGTGATCAGCTCAATATGGGGTTTTGGCAAATCCGCATAGCTCTGCCACCTCTTCCGGCACTGACTCAGAAGTGAAGGATTAACAGCCCTGTCCCCTAGGGACCAGAGCCGGGAATCCACTCCTCGCAAGAGCAGTAGAGGTATACCCATGTTTCTCAGTTTGGGTTATCAGTCCAGGGGGTCCTGGGTCCGACTGGCATCGTTTAGTTGGGGCGAGGAGTGACCGAGGTTTTCAAGCATCTCTGCCGGCTCCGGACCACGGGCTTGATGTCCAGACACCACCCTGACTTCTCAATTCTGCTTTGGCTCGTCTTTTTTGGGGTATTTTCCAGGATTTGGTGAAGGTCCCGTCCCAGTGAAGTTTGGGTTTCAGATAAATTTGCATGCCTCCTGAGATGCAAATTTCTCCCTCTCCCCACCGTCCGAGGGGAGGTTGTCATCCTCCTGGCAACAGGCTAGGGTGGTTCTGAAAAACAAGAATTCTCCACAATAGAGTTAAACGGCGGTACTTAAGGATACTCAAGGAGTGATTCCAACATTTCACTAAGAACTCTTGGCCAGCGATCAATTCCTAGCCCAACTGAAAACTCCTCTGCAGCTCCTTCTCTAAAAAAAACCGGTAACTTTTTTGTTCATAACACAAATCAGTTTAGAGCCAAGATGCAATGGGGCAAGCTCCCCACCAAACACAGATAATAAACCCCTAAACCGGTGAGCCAATATGGAATTTAGAGATTAAAGTAGTGTCTGGACATCAGGGGCGAGGTCTGAAGCCAGCAGAGACGCTGAAAACCTTAGTTGTCCCTCGCCTTAACAAAGAAGACCTCAGCTGGGGCCAGTACCCTAGATGGATATTTCCTACAGTGGGGTACTGCGATATTTCCCTCTGCCTGCTTCCTGGAGGAGAGGAGCTACAACTCTGCTCTGTAGTGGACAAAGTTGCATTTGCCTTTTCCTTCAAGTTGCTCCTGGGAGTGGCAACAGTGAAATCGCGCATTGCGTTGGGCCTCCCAACCTTGAACTGATCACTTCAAATAAAAACATTAAAGGGAGAAAAATCTTCTGCCCTGTTATTTCAGCACCCCTGATTTTATTGCATTCATTCCCACACAGAATAAAGTCACAGAGAGCTGTAAAGGAGCAGCTAATCCCACAATGGAAGAGGAGCTTTTTTGAACACCCATTGCAGTCTTCCCCATCTGTTTGCACTTACACTGTGCAGGTGGATCAAGCCATGAATTCTGACTTGCTGAATGCTGGCCCCACCTCTCCTCGCTGGGCTGCTGATGATGGTGGGACATTACCTGAGCTACAGCCATGTCAAAGTCCCTGCTAAGAACTCACTCTGCCCTACATCTCCATTGCCAGGATATTTAAAGCTGTTTATTTTTTTAATTACAGACCTGCAGCTGAGGTGGGTCTGAAAAGGGCTGCTGGGGGCTCCCCCAGCTCCCCCAGTTCTCCACAAGCAGGGGTGATGCTGGCGTAAGCTGGAGGTGCAGCCAGTCCAAAGCTGAAAAACCTGTCCCGTGGTGCAGCTTCCTCAGCTCTTCTCTACCCTGCTCTTTCCTCACACACAGCCACGGAGCAGCAGCTGGCGATGGCAGCTCCTTTTAACCAGCAGGACCTGCCCTGCTGGTGTTGGAAAGGGAGGGTTGGTGCTGGTGGGGCAGAGGAGAAGCGCAGCTGCCCAGTGCATGGCAAGGCGAGGACTAAAGGCCAGTGTTAGAACAAGGCATAAAAGGTCAGTTCTCAGCCTCAGCCTGAATTTCGATTGATCCCAAAATCAGCAGTGAGAGAACAGGAGGCATTCAGCATGCCATGAATGGCTGTCTTGTGGATTCATTTTGTGGGAGCCACACATGTGGAAGCCTGTGTCCAGCAGTGGAAAAATCTCACTTAACTTGACTATCTTTGTCACTACCAGCAGAGTCTGGCAAATGTCTAGAGGTTCTAGGTTCAGTTAAAAGTGGCTTTTTATAGGGTTCAAGGTCCTCACTGCTGGCAGTTCAAATTAGGTCATTTCCTGAGAGCTGCCAAGAGGCAGAAACTGAAGAGGTGGCTATTTTATAATCATAATTATACAGTGGCCATAAGCATTAACCACCCCCTAAACATAAAAACCCAACAAACCCCAGCTTGGGCTGTGCTTGCACTCCACAGCTGGAGCAGTATATCTCACCCAGGGACAGCAGGCACTGGTCCCCATGGGACATCCCACATGGGACTCTCAGGTCCTTCTCAGGCAGTTCAGGATGAAAAAGATGCTGGAGCAGTCAGAGGGAGCCTTTGCAGTGTGTTAATCACTGCCTGCAAAGGCAGGCTGGCTGGGCAGCAGAGGCTTGCAAATGCCTGCAAGAACAGGGCAGGGCTCAGCCTGAACTTCAGGCACATCCCCCATGGAAATGGTGCCTGACTCAAATTTATCACAGTGATTTTAGGCCTCACTGCTTTCCCCCCCTCCAGGACAACTACTTTGAACTCACCTTCTGCAAGGCTTATTTGGGCTTGGAGATTCATCTGCAGAAAAATAGTGGAGAGGTACAAGTGGTTCCTAAAAAACTGCAAGTCTGCAAGCACTTGCTATTCTTTTCTCTTGGTGGGTGGAGAGGGAGAAGTATAGTCGTGACTTAGAGAGCCTGTCAAATAAATCCAGGCTTTTCTTTCTAGCTGGAGCAATTCCTTTAGGAGCTCTTTTAGAAGTCACTCTGTAGGTAATGGCATCCTGCCCTTCTGCAAATGTCTCTACACCCTCTCTGAGTAAGACTGTTAATTGCTGAAACACAGGGATTAAGAGTTTTGAAGTGTACAAGAGGAAACCATTTATTCCAACCCTCCCAATATGTCAGGCCCACCCCTCTCTTTCCACTGTAGCCAGCTGCTACCCACACCTTTTCCCCACTTCACTGGCCCACTGTAGTTTTTTCTGTGTACTCAACTATGATGCTCATGTGCCAGGGCTGCTGTAAAATGACAACGTGCTGTACCACAGATGACTTTCCCAGCTCCACTGTAAAGGAGGAAGACATTTCCCAGCAGTAAACTCTGTCCCCCAGGAAAACCAGTCTCTCCCTGCTTTGGTACACTTCTCACAGAGCTGACCAGACAGCAAGCTTGAGAGGTAAGACTAAAAATCTTCTGGCAAAATTACCTTGTAGATAACCAAACACAGCCTTCCTCAGGACTGCACTGCTACATCCTTCCCCTTAGTCAAACACTTATTTTCTCAAGGTTTTTCCAGCTCTTTCCCAGTACAAAATCCCATATTCTGTATGGTGCTGTTACAACAAATAAATAGCCACATCTTTTAGTGGTTTGGTTTTATCCGTTCTTATTTTTCTCCCAGCAATCAAGGAGCACAACTGAGAGCAGCCTCAGAGCAATTCTCATCCCTGGAAGTGTCCAAGGCCAGGTTGGATGGGGCTCTGAGGAACCTGGGATGGCAGAAGTTGTCCCTGCCCATGGCAGGGGGTTGGAAGGAGATGTTCAAGGTCCCTTCCACTCCAAACCATTCTGTGATTTCATGATTTAACAGACTTACAGGCAGTGTTTTATGTTCTTTACAGGATTTACATTACCAGTTACCTCTTCTACCATCCAAATCCAATAAAATATAAAATATCTAGACAGGATTACTAATATCCCACAGCTCTTTGCTATCCACAAACACATTCCATAGGTATTGTAATATACAGTGTCACATCTGGCCATAAACCACAGCTATTTTAAACACATTTACAACAAAGAATTAGCAGCACCTGTATGTAAAGGAGAAATCTGCTTTTGTTTGGAAACAAAGCTCCTTAAGCCCTTTTTCTTTCAGGAGTGGTTTCTCATATTCCTGATAGGCTTTCAGGTCTTGACATAGCTGCACCTTTGTTTACTGATGGGGAAGGATGACATGGAAAAGACAATGTTTTACTTTTCTATATGTTTTTCCATCCTATCTTTTCCTCCCAATAGACATGCCATCTCTAGAATAATTTTTCCCTGCTCCTTTTTTCCCAGCATCAATACTTGCTTCCCTGCTGACCCTCTGAATCCAAGCAGACATATTCCTCAGCGGGATCCTTCTCTCCCTTCCTCCCTCCACAAGCATTTCACCCGTGTCAGTCACTCCTGCCACGGCTCTGACACTGTCCTAAGCACTGTTTCCCATTCAGTATTGTAATCCCCCATTCCTGTTTGCCAAAACAATCTACTTTTTGCCCCTTTTGTCTCTCTGTATTAACCTCACAAGTCACATTCTATTCCTGACCTAATTCAAAGACAGGAACTTGCTCCCTGCTTACACAGTGCCACACACTCAGATTTTTAGGGCTACCATTCCTTAGACCCCAATTCTTAAGGAAATTTCATCACAATTGCTCACAGTAAGGTGAAACTTGATGTCACCAATATTCATTACTGAAGCAGTACTCATTGAAGACTAGCCTGCAGGTCTGAGGCTGAGTTTTTGCATCTGTAATCCATGATTTGCTTAAAGGAAATCCAGGTTTTGCATCTGTAATCCATGCTCTTGCTTAAAGGAAAGTAATACTAAATCCCAAAAAATCCCTCCCCAGCTTCTGTGGAACAAGGAACAGAGACAGGTATTCACTTCTGGATCTTCAGTTGACCTAGATGCCAGCTCAAGACTGCCTTTGCAGCTACTGCCCAAACCTCATGATCTGGGGTGCTGAGCCTACAGCTGAGTTACCTTCCCCCCTAGTTACAACCTACTGGAAAGTTCTTGGACTCTGCCAAAAGCTGCTGGACTTCAGCCACAGCAGATATTGTCAATCTGAACTCATGCATCAAAAAGTGTGGCCAGCAGAACCAGGGCAGTGATTTTCTCTCTACTCAACACCTCAAATCCCACATCCATTTTGGGCCCCTCAGTTCAATAAAGATATTGGGGTGCTAGAGCATGTCCAGGGAAGGGGAAAAGAGTTGGGGAATGGCCTGGAACAAAACTCTGATGAGGGGCAAAACAGGAGCTGAGGAACAAGGGGTGGTGCTCAGCCTGGAGAAAAGGAGGCTCAGGAGGGACCTTGTGGCTCTCCACAACTCCCTGACAGAAGGGGGGCAGCTGAGGGGAAGGGCTCTGCTCCCACAGAACAGGGACAAGACAAGAGGAAACAGCCTCAAGTTGTGCCAGGGAAGATTCAGGCTGGACATCAGGAAGAATTTCACTGAAAGAGTAATTAGTCACTAGAAGGCCTATCCAGGGAAGAGTGGTGTTCCCAACCCTGGAGATGCCAAAAGAATAACTGGACCTAACACTCAGTGCTCTGGTGAGCTTAACAAGGGGGTAATTGGTCAGAGGCTGGTCTTTATGATCTTGGAGGTCTTTTCCAACCTAAATGATTCTGTGAACAAGAAGTAAAAAATCTGCAGTAAACTTTCCTAATGGCTGACAGTGATTCACTCCAGCTCTTCCAGGTGCCAGGTTCATTTGTATCTCCAGAATTACCCAGCTGACAAAAATACTACTTCTCAGTTCTGCAAGAGCTGGGGGACGTGGCTGCTCTCAAATTCCCATGAGAGATTTTCCTCTACAGGCTGTCACATATAGCCACAAAAGAAAATTAGATCAACTCCTTTCTGGAGTAATTTCAGTCTCTGCAGGACACACAAAAGCATCATTACCATTTGACTTTTTTTGATTTTTTTTTTTTTAAGAAGGTCTATGAACACAGAACAGTGCAACATGTTACAGAGGAGAGCTGTATGGTTCCCTTAGACCAGTGACAGTGGGATACACAAAGGTGACAATACATTCATGCATCAGCAGAGCCTGACACCCACCAATTCTGGTATTTCTCATAATAAATACCAACTTCCTCACAGGATAAAGAGGGGAACAAGCAAGGACTACTCAAGAGACATTTGTATTATCCAGAGGACAGAGACCAGAAGCTTCCAAGAACACAGATGAGATTGTACAGTAAGTGAGCACCGGGTACAATAACAGCACATCAACCTGCTGGTAAGCCCATAGGTAGCCCCCACCAGGAAACGTTTTAGAGACAAAAAAACAACTTAAAAGCCATTTAGAGTAGAAATACTGGACAACTTGGTAATTCTTTAGGCTAAGGATTCCACACTGGTGTCTCTGCTCTCTCCTCTATCCATATTTAAACTGAAACAGGACAGCCTCAACTCTGCAACTGCAGAGCTAGACACTTAACTGCTCATGCAACTTAGGTTTATTCCACTTGGAAACCTGAGATTTGGCACATGTTTTGTAAGCCCTTGAGACTGCACGTCAGAGGCTTTAGGGAAAGAAACCCCAAGCCAGCCAGTGAAAAAATCCTGAGCAATGTGCCCTGTCAAGGGCATGCCAGGTGGCAGCAGACAGGCTGGTGTCAGGAAGCCCAGCTGGCTCCAAGGCAGAGCCCAGCCTGGTTGCATCAAGCTACCACTGCCTGCACATCACTTGTGTGACAGCCAGCCTTTGCCACTCTCCAGGGAGGTGACAGTAGAAGTGTTACAGCAGTGACATTTTAGGAATGTACTTAAGACCTGCTTTCATTCACACACACCAAGGAGGAAAAAGGAATGACCACACCTTCCCTGACATACTCTGACAGCATCTCCCATTCCCTTTCAACAATGGGGTACTGGCATAGGAGTGCTTTCCTGCATTATCCCAAAAACACTTAAAATGTTATACAACTTCAACTCCTTGCTATGCATCAAACAGTGGGATCAATCAACATAGCAACATCTCCTCTTCCCCACAAACAATACATCTTACTCTTTATTAAGTACCAAATTGTCTCCAACATAAATTACATCCAAATTATGTAAGTTTCAAGAAAGTCAGATATTTTATGTACAATGTTTGTCTTGAGTCAGATAAACCTTTATCGTTTTAACCTGTAACATAAAAAGCAGACCTACATCAGTACCAAATAAAGCATTAAAAAGGTAACATATATAACATTTTAGAAATGCTCTCAGAACACAAAAGTTAGTGGCGAAGATTTTTACAGTGCAGGAATCTTGGGTTTGCAGCTCTTAGACCATCTCTCTTTCCCTGCGGATGGCACAGCACAGAACCATACTGAATATCATGCCAACAATCTGGAAAGAAAACAAACAGATTAGAAATCAGGAAAGCAAAGCATGTGCTTTTATCAGCATGAGGACAAACTGCTCTTCACAGTCCAGAGGTCACATTTATTCTGTATTTTTACACTTTACCATTCCCCACCCCCCAGTCCCTAAAGTTCATTCCCAGGAATCCCATTCACCCCAGTACTTGAAAACAGATCACAGAATATGTCAAGGTAGAAGGGACCCATAAGGATCTTCAAGCCCTGGTACAGCAACAGCAGCTATAAACCACTGCCATATCTCCTAAGAAAGCTTTGATCATCCCAGCATGTGTTTTTCTCCAGAGAGGTCAAACACAAGTGCAAGATTTTTAGCAGCCCTGTTATTGCAGCCCTCCAGCAGAGCCTGTTGTTATATATGTTGTTATAAAGAAAAGAGAAGAATCCCCAACAGATATTAGGACTAAGATGTGGGCCAGCAACATGACCAATACATCTTCACTCCATGTATACACACATCACTGATAAGATTTCACCACTGCTGAAAGTGCAAGGAGGCAGATCCTAATCCAAAACAGAAGCAGGAAGGCCTGAGACATCCCAGCCTCTGCACTGCCTCAGGGCCCTGCAGCACACACCTTGATCCTGTTGGGACTGGTCCTCAGTGGAATGGCCTTGTAAGCTGTGGGGCAGGCACTGCTCTACAAGACTTCTGCTCTGTGTATCCCCTGACCACTCTAAATAATCTGGAAACTTACCATCATTACAGCTATGACAAGGCCAACTGCTCCAATGATGTTGAATTTGGATTTGAAGACATCATCAATGGCATCAGGGCAGGACTGAAATGTTATAGATGGTTCATTAGTGTTTTACACACACAAGGTTCATTGGAAGACTCATCTTTTAAAAGCTGCTTTGATCTGGTCTTTACTGGTCACATCCTCAAAGAGAGCCAGGGATGGTCCTATACAAGAGTTGCTGGAGAAATTTAAATCTACTCTTCAAGTACCTCAGACTTGTTAACAGCACCTTGACTACAGCAGGATTCCACTCCAATCTGAACATGCAGTTTATCAGGCTTGGCTTGTTACTAATGGTTGTCAGCACTTCAGATGATGCTCATCACTTATCAAAAGAGATTTAAAGCCACTCTTGATATTGCCAATTGCTACTGAAATTTTGCAGACACCTCATGAACCCACAGTGCATGGGAATAGCAGGACACTTAGGCTAGGATCCATGCTGGGGCAGATTCATAGAGGGGCCAGTTTAATGTTCCCAGGACAAAGAATTACCCATGCAGATTAAAAAAAAAAAAAAAAAAAAAACCACACCAAAAAAAAAAAACCACCAAAACCAACCCAACAAGAAAACCAAAAACCCCCCCCAAAAAACCAAACCAAAACAAAACAATCCTTTTCCCAGAATAGACACACGCTGGCCAATAAAAAAACAAGGCACTTTTACAGAGGTATTAATCTTTAAGAGCCTGGTAGCTGGTTGAAGTCTCATCCCAGCTTCTCTTCTGCTTGTTCCAGCAGCAAACATCAGCGAGCTGCTGAAAGCTACCTTTTTTCGTTGATGTTCCTTATTCAGTCTAGAAAGAAAGACTGAATCTGAGATTAAAGGGATATACTGGTAAGAATAAGTCAGTTCAATCAAATACCAGCACAGCACTGCTTCTTAGAGGTACACTCCATTACATTTGTTCGATCTTGTAATCTATCCACTGTTTTTCTACAATTGGGAATGGGCATCACAAGATGAAGTCAACAGATGAAACTAAAACACACATCACAATAAAAACAAAACCTGCATGCAGTCTCAGCTACCCCCACACACTCCAACTCAGACTGCACGGACAGGACTAAAGATACAGACTGAACAATCTCATGAGGGCAGATATGTGAATTGTCAATTAAATTGAGAAAACCCCAAGTCATTAATTGAATTGTAAGGAAAAGAGGAAGAGGGGTGCTGAAAAACTACAAAAGCTGTTTTCTCCTGTTATTTGTGGTATACAGGCACCTCTGCAGCAGTACTCCAACATGGAAACCTGATTCACAGAATTGCCTTCAGTCACCAACTCACCTGAGCAGGCTACCAACACCTCACCCCCCTCCCTGTCCTTGCTGAAGCTTCAGACTTGCTCACACCATAAACTCTACTTCTCTCTAACTAGAAGGGAGCTGACAGGTCCCAGCAAGCACCAGGAAAATGCACTGAGGAAAAGAAAGCTCTCAAGGCACTGTGACGGGGCTTTTTTTGTCAAACTTTTGATCTCCCACCACCCACCCCAGCAGAGAGTCTGTGACACACAAACTGCACATTTCCTGAACAAGGTCAGACTTCTTGCTTGTTCTTTCTGTAGTAACAGTGGATTTGTTTTCCACCACCAGCCTGATCACAGACACAGAATGACAGACCAGTGTGACATGGGCATTTCCCACAGACTGGGAGGGTTTCCTGAAGTGTGTTTTTCACTCTACCCACTGGGCAGAGCTGATGGTGAATTACAGCAAGCTTTACCTTGATAGAGAATGATTCAGACAGTGTCTTTGCTGGACAGGTGTCCATGTACTGCTGCTCCACAGCTCCAGTAAGGCCACAGCAGTTTAGCTACATCAGAAAACACAAAAAGAGACCCAGGTTAAATAATCCTTATTTTTGTTCAGTAATCTGGTAAAAAAAAAAGGGAAATAATTTACATTAATTTTTATTACAGGCCAAGTCCTGTCAACATGACTGCTATCAACCTAATTTTAACAAGCCTTTATTAAATTAAAGGACAAGGTTCCGAAAGGAAGAGCTAGATCTTAAAGTACACACAAAATCATTTTGGCAATCACCTCTGCTCCTTACAGACACAAGGCTGAACCCCTCACAGAAAAACAAGAACTAGTTCTAGACACTTCAGAGGGACAAAAAGGCATTCAGGACAAAAAATCCTGAATTCAGGATTCATCTCTGCAATCTTTGGTTTCTTCTAACTAGTAAAAAATTTGTACAGGGGACTAGGTGGGATGAAGAACAGTGTGAGGAGCAGCTGCATTACTGTCCAGGTTAAGCAGAACCATATACTTACAGTGAACTGAAATACTTTCAGGGTGTCTCTGGCACTTGTCTGAGCTCTCTTTCTGTAGGTGTCCATGTAGAACTCCTTTAACTCATCAATAATCTAAGGAAAAGCAAAGAGTTGTCTATTAATGGTGTGTTAGTGTCATACCTTGTATTAATTATGAAACACTTGCTTTCAGCAAGTCAGTTATCAAAACTCTTGCAGCCTACAACACCCATTTTTCTGCCATGTACAAACAGAGGGTGGGCAGAAGGCTCACCAATTTCAAGGGAGAAATAACTGTACACTCGCTTTAATAGCCACACCTAAACAGGTAAGACTTTCCCCTTCCAAATCTCTGACCTTTTAAGAGGAGTGAGAGAACCAATTCTTTGCCCACTGGCTGCCCAAAAATATTCCCTATTCTATTGTACCCCAGAAGTTTCTATACTTCCCCATTGTATAATACAACGTGAGCAGAAATGCAATCCTGGTCACTAAGCACGTGATTTTGAAACAAGACAGAATCTTGACTGCTTGGGAGGGAGAGGCCATATCAGTCATGCTTCAGGGGCAGATACACTCAGCTGTCAGCTGACTCAGCTCTCTCTGGAAGTGGTAAAGCCTACCAACCAGCCTGCTTCACCTCACAGCTCAGTCAGGTACTGTCTGGAGGGCATCTCTAGGAGGCAACAGCCACTTGGACTCTGGCTTCCCTGCTACAGTCTTGTGTTTAAATATTAGATTTTTTTGTGTTGCTTTGCTTGAATCAGCCTTTTTCCCTCTCCCCCAAATTCCCTGGGTAATAAAGATTTGACCTGTACTGGTATAGATGTCAGCAGATTGCTGACTGTGGGCACATTCATAGAATTATGGAGTGTTTGGGGTCAGAAAGGACCTTTCAAGATCACCTAAGTCCTGCCCCTCTGCCATAGGCAGGGACACCTTCCACTAGACCAGGCTGCTCAGAGCCCGATCCTTGGACACTTCCTTCCAGGAACGGAGCAGCCACAGATTCTCTGGGAAACCTGTTCCAGCATCTCACCACTCCCAATTTTTAAGAGCAACCTACCTTCTCTTTATTTGAAAATCCCCAGATCCCAGCAGCAATTTCAAGGGCAAAAATCACAAAAAGGAAGAAGAAGAACTAGAAAAGAAAGACCATGTTATTCATGAAGGTCAGAACACCACAAACCAGCATCACACACGTACACTGCAAGTTTGTCCAGACTTGTGGGAGCTGTCACTCAACCAGGTTGAAATTGGAGGTCTGAGACATTGGTAACACCAGAAAAAAGGAGACTGGGTCAGCATTTCTTCCCAGGAGCATTGGAAAGTCTGGCAGTGCTCTCCAAGCACCAGTCCTGCTTTTTGATCAGTGTTAATTAAAGCCAATCATCTGTTAACTCCAACTTTGAAGCTTAGTCATTCAGACATATCATAACAGCTGGCACAAATTCTTTACTCTGGTTTGTCACTCCTGCTGCTTTATGAGTCATTACTTAATTCCTAGCTCACCACCAACTCCCAGAGAGCTAATGGTCATTTTGTTATGTATCGCACAAAACACAAATAAAAGTGTCCTCTCTCTCTCACTGACTACCAGATCCAAAATACCACTATCATTTAGGAGCACTTTAAAGAGATACTCAGAATTAGAAAGGGCTAGAGGTATAATTTTGCAACAAATACTTGAATTTAGGTTCTTCTGTGACACAGAAGGGGAACTGTTCTTCCAGTAGCTATAGATGCTGTATTGCACCAAATAGTTTATCTAGCTGTTCTTTTTGCACTGGATGTTTGGTAATTTGCACTGATCACATGGTTTGTCCCATTCCCCCCTGACCCCCACCCCCCCAAAAGCCCCGGAGGTGATGGTTTACTCCTCCCCTCACCCCTTTCCTCACTTGTGTCCCACTTGTGGCCCTCTTCCTCCACCCCCCTTACCCTGAGCTTAAAATCTCTCGGGAGGAGACCTCCAAGTCTCTTTTCTCCCCAGAACAATTCCTGCATCCCAAGGTGACTCCTTTTGGTCCCGAGGAGAAGAGTGCCTCCAATCTTTTACTTTTGCCCTTGTAAAGGCTGTGAGGGCCCAGAGCTAGCTGGATTGGACCCGAACACCCTGGGAGATCAGCCTTTACATATAGTGCTTGATTTGTATAAACTAAGTCTTCTGGTTATTTAGATGAGTAGTTTTTGCAAGTGTACAGATGTGCACTAACACAGTAAGCTCCACTGCCAACCCCCATTTTGAAAACAATGAGGTTGCTTTCCAGTAATTGGCTTGCAGAGCAGTTGTCAACTAGAAGAGCTCATCCTGGGATAATGAAGAGTAGAGCCTTGTTTCAAGCACCAAATACCACAGTTCTGGTCTCAGAGATTAAAGACTGCACTACCTTCAAGAGTCCAGGATGAACTGTCTAGCAATGATAGCACTGCTCTTATCAATATTTTAGTTCTGTGTTCACAATACTCCCAGCCTTGACACTTCAGTGTATGTCAGACATATCCAGTCTCTTGATATCATTCTCTGTTCAAATGCAGCAGGATCATCTGGATTTCAGGCCAGAAATGAGAACTATATTTAACATTTCAGCATTATGTAAGTGACCATGAGTGATTGTTCTGGGTCCACTATCTGCTGCCCTTGAATTACACAGAAGTATTTTCCTTCCTCATCATGCAGCTCAAAAATTTAAGCATTACCCTGAGCACTTACCAGGCCAAGCATACACTGAGATTCCTGTGATGCACCACAGCATCCCAAGAAACCAACCAGCATCATAAGGGCACCAGCTCCAATAAGGATGTAAACACCTAGGGAAGAGGAAAACAAAGGTGTGCAGGTCATTGAGACCTCAGCAGAAAGGTATGAAATTAACTGCTCCACAAATAGCATTGGTAGGTTTTGCCAAGATTTAAGTTTCTTTACTGAGGTGTTTCAAGTTAAAAAAAAAGAAAAAAGGGTTGTGCTTAATTTTCAAAGCAAATGCATCTGAAAAATTGATATATAAAACCTTCAGTTTGACACAATTAATGTGTACCCCTACTGCAGTTTCACAAGCTTTAAAAAATAGGCAAGATAAAGCCATCTAATACAGCCTGTAAGACACCTTTTACAACAGTCTCAGAGCCAAGAGTTATTAACTTCTCCGGTGAAGACAGAAACAACTGGAATAGTGATTTATCAACAACTGCGAAGTCTTGAAGCAGATACTTCTTCAGATTACAAAAAGTGTCAGAGCTTGTAAACTATTCTGCCCAGAAATAAGGTGGTGAGTATGTTAAAGCAGAAAGAGCAAATATTTCTGAGGTAAAAGGCTCCATTTACACCAAATCCTCTGGCTCCTGAACTTGGGAACAACCAGCCTAATCATCATAGCTGTGAGCTGGAGACAGCAGCAAGATGTGGCGAGCAAGAAAACTCCCAGAGGATGGCAAATATTACAGGGGTGGTGAAGCATCAAAGAACCAGCACAAAGCACATGGAACAAGCAGGACACTTCTATCAACAGGGACATAAAAACAGTTCAATACTAATTAAAGGGAGCTAGATATAAGCTTTTGCAAATTATATATTCTAGATGCAAACCAATAAGTTTAGCTGCCAAAATAAACAACTCCTTGATGCAGTATTTGTAAGGGATTAAGCCTGACATTTCTTATCAGGAGGAAATTCCAATATGGACTTTTTAACCTCAGCTTAACTTTTTTCCATTTTGAAAAAGAAGGGAAAAAAAAAAAAAAAAAGAGTCTATCAGTACCACTTATTCCAGACTGAGTTGCACAGAAAGCCTTTGAGGTAACTTGCCTTGTAACTTACTGCAGTAAGTAACTACTCCCAGAAAATTATGTTAAAGCAGAAATTCCTATTGAGCTTCTTTTTAAAACTCAGTTAAATCTACAGAGATATCAAGCAGGTTCCAGTGGAACCAGCCAGTAGCTTAAGCATCACACCATAAAACTTTTATGTTTTAGGAGATGAAAGAGTTGTTTTAGACTATCCAAAATAAGACTTGTTAAATATTCAGCTTAAACAGCCAAGTTTAGATTTCTGTTCTTTTTCAGAGGTCTCCTTAGAAGCATCTGGAAATCTTCCTGGCAGCTCCAAGAACCACCCAGTTTGCTAAGATGCCATCATACCAAGGGCAAACCACAAATTTTCTCACAGATAACCTGTCTGCATGCCTGCAGCTTCTTCATGAAGTCCCGTGAGCATTTCAATATTCCCAACTATGCCCTCTACATCATTCCTAACAGTATTCCTTGCAGGCACAGGCCACCCTAGGACTAAGATTGCAACATAAATTGCACCTCCTTGCAAGTGACCCTTCAGACATCAGCCTGGGAGTTGTCACAGCTGAGTGGCCAAAGACAGGACCTAGTTTTTTGGCAAGAGAAAGATGAAGCTATCCTTTAAAGACTTTAAAGACTGCCTAATTAAAGACTGTCTAATTCCAACCTCCTGCCATGGGCAGGGACACCTTCTGCTATCCCTGGTTGCTCAGAGCATCATCCAACCTGGCCCTGGGCACTTCCAGGGATGGGGCAGCCACAGCTTCTCTGGCCAGCCTGTGCCAGGGCCTCACCACCCTCACAGGGAAGAATTACTTCCTGATATCCAACCTAAACCTGGTCTCTGTCACTGTGAAGAGATTCCCCCTTGTCCTGTCATTTCAGGCTCTTGTCAAGAGCCTCTTTCCATCTTTCCCGTGGGCTCCCTTCAGGTACTGAAAGGCCACAGTTAGGTTACCCCCAAAGCCTTCTGTTCCCCAGGCTAACCAATCCCAATTCCCTCAGCCTTTCCTCATAGCAGAGGTGCTCCAAGGGTCTGAGCACCTAGAAGTGACAATAACCAAATTATGTGTGTTCCCCTGCCCAAGCTAAAAAGTGACTGTAGAAATCAAAATCAAAGTTCAGATAAAATCCACTTCATTTAGGAATTCCTATGACATTAATAAGCTAAAAATGTGTGTGTCCCCTAATTAATGACCTTACAAACACCGTCCACATGGTCTAGCTAAAGCTACATTGATCCATGCTGGCTGGAATAATTCTCATATGTACCAAGATATTTGTGCATTCAGTTCAGGATGAATTAGGAGATGTGGGGCTTTAAGAGTTCGACAACAGTGCATGTGCTCCTTCTGAGAGATGAGGCAACAGAGGTGTGTTTTGGGTAGCTCAGGTTGGTCACTCTGGAGAAAAAATATTAATTACTCAGTTTAGCATGAAACTTTGCTGATGCATAGGGTGGTGAGCATCAGGAAGAAACATCCTCTGTGTCTTCCAGGAGCCTCTGGGATTACAAAATGTTTACTGACAGCAACAGAGACAAACTACTGTCTCTGTAGTAGACAGACGAAAAAGGCTGAAGAGCCATGAAATCACTCACACGGCAGCACTACTGTCTTCACAAGAGCTCACAGGGGAAGCTGCCCCCAACACCAGCCAGGGGAAGCTGCTCTTGTGGTGTTTAGGGCTGTTCTGCCTTTTTACCCTTTAAGAAAGGCCAAGGTTTCTGAGCAGCCTGGAAATCAGGGCACAAAAGTGTGACCTATCCCCTGAGTGATCCCTCAGCTCACCTGTATAAAACTTTGTGTCAGATTCCAGTTCAAGGACGCTTTTGGTTTGTGAATCAAAGTGAAGCCATAGTCCAACTGCAAGCACTGCTGTCCCTGCAAGCTGTAAGAAAAAGGAAGGCTTGTTAAGTGATACCAACTAATCCAACCAGCCTTGCATTAGTAACAAAATCAGAAGCAAACACAGGATACAGCTTTTATTTAAAGAGATGGTGACGAAAGACAAGCATAAAAGGATGGGGATACCAACACATGAACAAAGTCCCAGACATGAGGCGCCTTGTTGACAGAGGCATTTTCACAACAAACTCCAACGGCACAGGAGAACAATGCCATTCTGTTCCTTTCTGAAAATATCCATGGTTTAGCCAAGTGTCAGTATTTCCACTGATCCTTACACGCATTGTTTTATTCTGGATGGATGAAGACATTGCATGGCGTAGTGACCTTAACGCTTCATACTGAAGAGCAAGTGTATCAGAAGGAAAAGTGCCTTGTAAGGCCAGCTGGAAGTTTTATTGTATTAAACAGACTGCTGAGAGTTCAATCTACCATGGAAGGGAGTTCAAGAAGAGTGCCACTCTTGCCAAACATGATGAAACCATCCCATTAAGTGACCACTCTGACAGGAATAAGAAAATACCAGCTGCAGTAGTAAACGTTGCTGATCTGGAGCAATACAATAGAATTTTAGGAAATATTTAGTTTTATTTCTGTATCATCTCTACCTCTTTGCCTCCAGGTTCCTCTTAACATTGGTGTCTGTGTTTGCAGCAAGTCACTTTGTGTTTAAATTAGCCTCTGGATGAAACATCTGGCAAAAGCCACAGGAAGTATTGCAAGAAAGAGGAAATTGCACTCTGGTAAGGCCAATGGCAACAGTTTGCTTGGAAGAGACTGAATCCTTCTTTAAAAATTAAAAAAATGGGGTTTTCTTGCATGTAAAAAAATGAAGAAATCAGGACAAAGTATAAAGCTGGAGTGTGCTTCTCATCTCTTCCTTTGAAGACCATTTAACTATTAAAGAAAGCTCTACAAAAGTGAGATGAGGACAGAAATCCCAAACATTGCAGCAGACATTAAAAATTTAAACTTAAGAGGGAGCAATAAGTTTATGAAGTCTGGTGCTTTGGTCAGGCAAAGCATACATGAAAAGCAAAAATAAAATCCCAACAGGGCCTGACCTCGATAAGAACATCCTTGCAGAAAGAAACAACATTCCTGATTTACTTTTAAGAAACTGGAAATTGCTTAATAATGGCAATTTTTAGTGGGAACATGGGCAGCATTCCCTTGGTGAGCACCCAAGGATACAAGACCCCTTCCACACCAAGCCCACCTTGAGAGGTGGGAGGCCTGAAAGTCCCTTCTTCCTGCTGTGGAAGAGCTCCTGCTCACAGACAGCCCCAGCTTTCCTAAACCAGCTTTTCTTGTAAGGCAGGAACCCAGTGCCAGGCCTGCTTCCAAGAGGAGCTGCAGGGCTGTAGCTGGGGAAACAGATCAAGTGACACACAACCCAAAGAGCCAAACCTACCTGGAGGATTCCAGAGCTAACCAAAAGGCCTCTGTTGGTGTTTCTGGTGCTTACTCCCAAGGCACACCTGCACACACCTCTTGCTTGCCTTGCTAGGGTTACCCTGACAATATGATTAAGTTATGCTGGAGCACCTTGGTACAACACAGAATGCCACAATAGCATCATTATTTCAATTTCTTGTGCCACAGCTGCACCCCGAGGGAAGGGAGAGGCACAAAGGGGAGCTGACAGAGAGGGCTGCTGCTCTACCTGCTCTCCAGGCTGCAGCATCACTTCAAAAAGCCTTTGCGACTCATCTCACCCCATTGCTTCAGTTCAAACATCAGAAAGGCTTAGTGATGGAAAAAACTCTACTTTGAGACTGCTGTTAAGTCACCTAGTATTTAATAACACTCTGCTGGAGGCTCCCTTTCCTGGTCATCCAGCAGTCTCAGCTTTTATAGCTGATCCAGATCCCCTTCCTTAGAAGAAGCCTAAGGCCTCTGCTGGTTTTGCCAGGAACTCACAAATTGTGAAGCCACAAGCCTGAACACCCAGCTCTTCTCACCTACCAAATTTATTTACAGCTTGACAAGTTCCAGTGCTTGAATAGAGAGCTCTGCAAATGGAACAGGGCACTGAAAAGGACTGTAACACTAAAGAAACTCTTAAGCCATACTGTAACCATGCAGAAAAATCTTAAAATTCCAAGCAAAGGAATTTTAAGCTCAGATAACGCCCTCCAGAAACAAACTGGTCTGTTCACATTGGGCAGAGATGATGTACATAATATAGCTCCTTTCAAAACACAAATTTAACTCTTCCCCCCCACCACACAGAGGTACATGGCATGTTTTCTCCTTGAAAAAGCAGTCACTCCATGGGAAAGATTAAGAAGGTGCAAGGGAGACAAGAGACTTACAGGATCACAGAACAGTGATAATACTTAATGCCAGTAAACTGCTGCATAGCACTAAAAAAAGCGGTAGAATTCAACAGAGTGATAATTCTCTGCATGGTGGATTAGAAATAAAAGGCAGCTCCTTCATGCAAGAATAATACTTTCTGTCTCAATTTATTAAGGAAACCAGATTTATATTCTCAGTTTGTGCTCTTCCTACCCAGACTGACCACTGAACTAAAAAGAGGCAGTTTTAAAGCAGAAGGCAAGAAACTTGAAGCTTCAAGTTTCCATCAAAACAAGGGAGAAACGAGGACACAGCAACACCAGCCTCTGAGGAAAAGCACAGCCCCACGGGCACTCACCAGCATCTCTGGCCAGTGTGGCACACGAGAGGCTGAGGCACTGCCACCTCCCTGCTCACCCACACTATGCCAGCAGAATGGGATTTGTGCTAGGATGGCTTGGGAGCTGTGTTTTTGCTTCCTGAGAAAGGGGTGCAAGGCCCCCAACCTCAGCTGCACGGAAGCAGATCAACAGATAATTTAATTGTTGGGTTTTTGTTTGGTAATCCAAGGGGATTCTCCATCTAACAGACCTATTTTGTCACAGGAATTGAGCTGCGTTTCCAAGCAGCTCTATCCTGCGCTGAAAGAGAAATTTAGCTGGAAAAGAACAACACTGTATTCCTGAAACCATTTTGTCTGGTTTCACACACACAAAGAGAATGGGTTTGTGTGCTTATCAGACAGGTAAGTAGTATGTTTCTGTAGCGACAAGTACACCAAAAAGACCTCAGAAGACAGGGTAGGAGTTTTTTCCCAATCTGGCCAAAACATGCAGTTAAAGAGATACTATACTGCTCACTCGCTGTTTTGGAGATGTTTGTGGCAGTGATTTTCCAGCAACGGCATGTCCTGGCACAATTACACTACTGACTTCCCCCACTCCAGCAAACTAGTCTTCCGTGTTTTCCCTAACCACTACTCCCAGCTCATTCCTGCTCTGCTTGGATGTTCCACAGCTGCAACAATGATAAAACTACCTGGCCACTCCTCTCCTAGTCCTGTGGAGGCTTCTCAGGTTGTTTTTTTTTATTACATGCAAACACACCCCCTTTGCCCCTAAAGCTCACTCCTGCATACAGCTTTCTGCCTGTTGCAACAGGAAAAACAGCTTTTTTGGTCTATCTTCCATTCTGATATGGCCCTGCACGTTCCCTAGTGAGCCTCCTGTGCAGGACTTCTCTCCTCTCTCCCATCCAACGGCTCTGGTGCGTCCCCCTTGCTTGGCCTCTGGGTACATCTAAGGGTGTGTCCCAGCCTTCTGAGTGAGAAGAGATAACTGAGAAAGGATCTGAACCAGTCAGGATACACTTGAGATGAGAAAACCTGTGTATCCTGGAGGCAGCAGCCACATATAACACTCTGCCTTCCTCCCCTCACCCTCCCTGGCTAACTTGAGCATGAGTTCGGAGTGTGCCTCAGCACTGAACACTACCAAACAATTCCCACAGGATTTCTGCCCCGCTTTGACACCCGAGGTTTTGCAGATACGGCACCCCAGCAGAAGGCTTTCACAGGAAACCCTTAGATTTCATGACAATGCCATAAACACGTGTTAAAACCTTGAGGTTTAAACAAAAAAAAAACCCACCAAACCACCAGTTGTGTTAACACATCCCATAGCAGCACAATGTTTTGGAAAGCTAGAAAGTTTATTTTGGATTTAACCACTATTTTGCAAGGACCATTTTGTTCAGTCCATTCTAACCTTGTGCTCTAGTTAAGAGACAATCACCTTGACAAGGGACAAGCACCCCACTTGCCTCAGACATCTTGGAGCATCTTATCTTTCCATAGGCAGAATCACCTCTCAAGGAGCTCACTGTCCAAGCACTTACCAAGTCCTCAGAAAGTCCTTTGTCTGTCCCGGCAGACAAAGCTTTGGGAAGGAGACACCCTCCCCCTAGCCCTTACTCAAGGATGGAAGCAGGGATAGGGAAGAAATCAGCCAGTTCAAGAATGCCTGATAAGTGGCTCAAAGCCTGTAAAAAAAATGCCCTTGCACAAAAAAGTAAAAAAAAAAAAGTGGGTTTTGCTATTTTGACACCTTTAGGCCAAGTTTACATACAACCTCTACCAGTCGAAAGTAAATAGTACTTTCAGTGTTGTCAGCTAAGTATGGTATCTAACAGAACACTTTTTCTTGAAGTAAGAAGGTATATCAGGCTCAACACTACTGTTCCATATATAGGTTTATACCAGGTTGTGACAGGAAGGTATCAAAAAGTCACCATCTTCACTCTCTACACACTTGAACTTTTAGCTAAAATTCTGATTGCATAAGAATTTACTTCTGTAAATTCTTGTTTTAGACTGAACTAAGAAAGCCAGGACCAGATCTATAGCGTTGCAAAGCATGGGCAAAGAAATTGAGAACATTATGAGTAGTAATGAACTGTTTATCCTTTTACTGGCTGATACTCCATAAATAAAACCCCATAAACACTAACTACAAGTGAGGCTCAACATCACTTCAAATCCTCAATTACAGAATTGGTGTTATCCACAACAGCACAGGTTTTCAGAGTTTTGAAATAGCTCCCCTAACAATTGTGCTATGTGGGCTTGCAGTTATACAAGAAACTGCAGCTATTTTCAAACTAGTTTGGAAAATAGTGGATTGGAAAGGAAGTATTTTCTTTCTGCTTAGCTAGTTTCAAGAATGTTGTGGCCTATGTTAATGCCACAGCACCTTTTGCAATAAAATGGTGCTCCAGTACAGTTAGGAGCAGCATTACAAAATTTCTGAACCACTGCCAAGACTAGCACCCATTTCAGACAAGTTCCTATTCAGAAGCCAGTCTACTATTTGCAATTAGAATTGCAAATAGGAACCAGGACTGCTGGAATTATAAGTAGCTTCACATCGGATTTCTCAAGGCAACATACTCCAGACTCCATACCTGACTCAAAAGAACTTACTGGAGTCAATATACAATGAGCTGGAGCCCAAGCAGCATTAGAGTCTCACACTGTAACAAGCAACTGCATCAGTTCATTACAGAAAACAAAAGCAACTAATTTCTGGGTTTTTCATATGCACCTGCATATATACACACTAACAGACACATGCATATTTCCCTGCCCATCCTGCAAGTCCTCTGCTGGAAGAGGAAAGACCCTCGGAATTGCTGTTCTTGGTGCACAAAAGTAGCTGAGATTATGGCTCAGAACAAAGTCACAGGTATCTTCAAACTACAGAAGGAAAAGGGCTCTCCAGGCCTAATTCTGCTCATCTTACTTTAGCAGGCACTACCACACAAAAATGCATTTATTCATAAAACACATGGCACTCTGGAGAGTGGGAAGTCAGGATAAGAGAGCTGCCCATTAGTGGAAAGGAGCAAGAAAATGACTGCTCAAAACTTCAACATGAACTTTGCCTATGTGCTTCAGCACTTGCTTGCCTAAAATACATTAAACCATAAATATTAGCAGCAGATGTCTTCCTATTCCACAAAATCTACACGGGGAAAACCCAGCATTGAAGTTTAACAATGCAAGGCCTTGCTTTTGTTCAGCAGCAGGAGGCCAGTGGGAGAACAGGCAGGCACTTGCCTGGTGATCCAAGTTCCTCAGAAGCCCACAGTTTTCCTAGGAAAAGACTTCATCACCAGGACCAACAAACCTGAGCAAACCCAGGGAGTTAAAGCAGCACAGCTAAAGGCAGTTGCTCATTACACAACTCAAGGCAATCCAGCATTGCTCACGCTAAGGTTGGTCCAGGGCAACTTTGCTAAGACCACTCCACTGCTCAGGTTTAAGGAACTAAATGTGTTGTTTCCATTGATTTTTTGCCAAGCTCAAGCCAGCCTGTTGGAAAAAAAAATTAGTTCTGTATCAGGCTTGACACATACCTCCCACACCCCAAAACAGCCCCCAAACTTGTATTCTTAGAAAGCAGACTGTCAGGGATGCCAGGGCCAGCACTGGCCATACCAAGACAGTAGAGCTGTTTGCAAACCTGCATGGGAGAACATCAGCCCCAGCAAGGACAGCACAACAGCAGCAAGAAGCCTGGTGCCTGCTGCAACACTCCATCCCAAGAGAAAACACAGCCATCCCTAATTCCAACACCTCAGAGAGGGGAATGAACCCCAAAACTTACAACTCCATGCTTAACTGGACTTGGTGCAAACATCCAAAGGAGTCCCCTTCCTTCCATTTAGGCCACAAGCATGTTTTAAGCCAAACTCTAAAGCCCCAAAAGTTTAAGAGAATACCATGTTAGTGCCCAGCCTTCCCAGATGGAGAAAGGCCATCAGATCAATCAAGCACAAGATCCTCAGGAAGGGTTAAGAGAACAGGACAGGAGGCAGCATTCCCCAGGACCAACCTCCTGGGCTACACTTTGAGCACTTAAAGAACGTGCCAAGACACAGTACCTTGAGAGAGAAAAAATTAACAAAAGGCTGCTGAACTCCATGTTAGCAGGTTTGAATTATCTTAAAAGGTCTTTTCCAACCTAATTCATTCTGTGATTAGCCAGGTATCCCTTGACCAACCTATTCCTCAACATCTGCTAAGGAGACAGTATCACCACTTCCTCCTTCAATACAGTCAGGCCTGTGGCATTGTTTGCAGGGGTCTTAGGATGAGGGAAGAGATGAGAAAGTTGACTCCATGTTCCAGAAGGCTTGGTTTATTGTTTTATGATATATAATACATTAAAACTATACTAAAAGAATAGAAGAAAGGATTTCATCAGAAGGCTAAGCTAAGAATAGAAAAGGAATGAATAACAAAGGCTTGTCTCTGACCAAGACAGTCTGGACAGGTGAACTGTGATTGGCCATTAATTAGAAACAACCAGATGAGACCAATCACAGATCCCTCTGTTGCACTCCACAGCAGCAAATAAGAATTGTTTACAGTTTGTTCCTGAGGCCTCTCAGCTTCTCAGGAGGGAAAAATTATAAGGAAAGGATTGTTTATAGAACATGTCAGTGACACAGGCCCTACCTACTGCCTGGACAATCATGATTCTAAGGATCTCTAGCACATTTTCATGCTGAAGATAGAGTTGCTGATGACAGAAACTCTCCTCTTTCTCTCCCAAACATTACCAAGTTCCACTATGATCCTCTCAAGACAGGCAGATGACCAGAACAACCTGCAGCACTGTGGGACACCAGCATGCAATGGATTTTGGAAGTTTTACACACCATATTCAATCTTCTCTCAGTCCTTCATTTCTGAAGCTGGTTTTGCTCTGTTGACACTGAGCACTCACCTGGTGCTTTTGTAAAGCCATCATAGATTCTTTTCTCCCAAGGCTTCACTGCTCCATGGCAGCAAGCTGCCCCTGAATCATTTAGTTCCTATCTCCAGGCAGCTTCCTGCTGGTGCCTCCCATGGGAATTACCTGATGCCTGCCTTTGGCAAGAATCTCACTCTGCTGTGTCACACAACCTGCTGTGTCAGCAGGCAGCCATCACCTCCATCACCCTGGACAATGGGTGCCAGCCAGCACCCCAGCAGTATTCCCTTTGCTCTTCCAGATGAGGTGGGCCCATACTGACCACCATGGAGCTTGTACCAGCATCACTGCTTCTCTCTGCAGCAGCAGAGCTGCATCTTACCACAGCCCTACCTCCACTCCAACAGCCATCTCATTGTTGCCAGGATCTTACTCCAGGACTGCCTGGTTTTCACAAGAGGCCCAAGATTTCCAGGGGACATTGAACAAGTGAATCAATACCAACCAGTCCCTGCCTTCTCCAAGCCATTCAGGCTTTTAAAGGCTCCAAGGCAGCAGCTTCATGAAGTCTGACTTCCCCTTGCAGTAGCCAATGTTCCTCCTATACATGTACACCAGCTTTTAAAGAATCTTCTCCTTGGCTCTTTCCAGATACTCCATATGTGCTACTCTCTGAGTATCCCAGACTATGATAAAGCAAAAACACAGCCTCCAATTCGCTGCATTCCAGCCCTCCAGCACTGAGAAGGGATGGTGAGCAGGGGGAGTTACCTAATCACCACTCACTTAAGAGTTCTGAAGTGTTTTGTGACCTTGGAGAATTGTTAATCAAACATTTGCTGCTCCTCCTGTTTCACCTCCTTTGCACCAAGAGGTCAGTTCAAGCCTGTGCAGAATTCAGAGTCAAAGACAGGTTATGGCACAGAACTCTGGTAAAGTCTTCCCCAGTAAAATAAAGTCCTGCCAAACATGGCTCCCAATACTTTTATACCTGGAGCTGTTACTGCCTGTAAGGACTCCCTGAGAAACTCCCTTTTCATCATGCGTCTGAAGAAGGGTATGTTACTTGGGTTTGCTTTTGCAAAAGCTTTCCTTTGGCTAATGTTACTGTTATTTTATTAGGCTCGCCAGCATTTATGAACCTTTATCACCTTCCTTTGGATACAGCTTCAATTTTGAGGGTTTCTCTTTTAATTTCAGTAACTTGCTTTCCCAAGCTGTATGAGCGTTTCTGCTTCCTCTTACCCTTGTTCACTCGATGGAAGCAAATACATTCCACCTAACATGGCATCCATAGTCATCTGCAGGTTTGGTGCAGACCTGAAATTCCTGACCTATCCTTTTGAGGCAACTTATTTCAAAAAAAAGGAAGTACAGAATTGCACTTGGGCACAGCAAGTTTTGTCAACATACTTTCATTACTTCACAGACTTTTCTCATCTGCAAAGCCATAAAAAACCATTAAAGCCTTTTTTCTTATTAGGGTGGTTCTTGCCTTATAATGCTGGCAGACTCAGAACACCTTTCTTTTCATGGTGTTCAGTGGGGAATAACCCAAGATACAGCTACTTTATTTCTCCATAGAGGACACAAGGTTTGCCCCCTAAACGCCCCTCCAACTGTTTTCAGCAGGCCACAATGAAATGTGGTGGTCCCCATGAGTCAAGGGCCACTCCAGCTGGTCAAATACACAATTATCTCTGGCTGAGCCAAGCTGCTTGCATTTCACTGCCTCTTGGGGCCTCCAGACACTTACTGAGATGTCCAAGATACATTTATTTTTTATCTCACTTTATTTTTTCTTCCTCTTCTCTTTCCCACATCCTAGCTCCATACTGCCAGCCTCAAGAAGCCAACTTAAAAAACCATTATCTCTCAGCTCCTCCGGGCAGCAGCACCACTCCATCCACTCTGTCACCTCTAAAGGTAGGAGTAAAGCCTCAGCACTTTATTACCGTGACACTCCCAAGCAACAGGTACATCCCGAGCTAAACAAAACCCCTCTCCCTATTCTCAGCCTATACCCAGACAACAAGGTGGTAAAGCTCAGGTTAAGAGCTTCTTTGAGGCAATGCCGTTGTCACAAGAATTTTTGTCTCATAAAATACTCTGCAGAAAGTCTGCAGCTTTGAAATAAACAAACAAAAAAAGCACAAGGCAAACTACGAGTACTTAAATCTCTTTTAAAAAGTTTAGAAGCTCACTGACTGTAAGTTACAGGCAGCGCTTTATTAGACTTTTCCTTCTGATCACCTCTAACCCTGCAAATGCCACAGCCTTGCTCACGGTCCAGCGAGTCCCGTGTGGCAACACAGCTTTCCTGGGTCAAGTTCTGCGCAACGTCCCTCAACTACAGCCCAGCTGTGTATTCTCAACTCTGCTGCAACCAATTTAGACATCGAGACACCCCAAGCACTCTACCCATTAACACAGCAACTTCGCTCGTCCCACGGGCAGTGCTGCGACTGACTCCAGACGCGGCTTCTTCCCGCAACTCCAACTTCATTCGGCCACATCACAGCCACACACGCACTACTCCACCGTGGCAAATAGCCCAGAGAAAAACCAGCTTTTTGAACCATACACTTTGCTCCTATCCATCAGGCATACAAACAGCTCCCATAGTACTTTTCCATGCAGGAGCCAGCGCTAAATCCAAGTGCCCACGCCCCGAGTGTTTGAGGACAGCCCCAACCTCTCGGCTCAGCCATGCTTTCTCACGCTGCCTCGCCAGCAAGGCGTAGTAGGGCCAGGAAGCACACCGGAGACGTGATCTCAAGGGGTGCCGGTCTGCTCCGAGAGATTAAACCCGAAGGGAAGCCACAGCTCCTACCAACACGAGGAATTCACACACACGACAACCACAGGAGGAACCGGCTCACCCCGGGCACAGCCTCGGCACCGGGAAAGCCAGCAGGGAGCCCGACCTGCACACAAAGTTTTGGGTGAGGATTGTGTTAAGTGCTGGGGGATGCTCAGTGGGGGCGGGCTATCCACAAACCCAGAATTCCCTCCCTGCCTGACCATAAACCCCCAAAAACGTGAAAAATAAAGCGGTGAGCACCCGGGCACACACCCCTCTCCTTCCGTGGGGCAGCAAGTGGAGAAAACACCCAAACTACGCATCAGGAAAGCAAACAAAACGCGGGTCCCGGCGCTTCGTCTCCCCCCCTCCACCCCTGTCCCGCGGGCTCCCCGCCAGGCAGCGTGGGGGACGCATCCCGAGACACCTCACCCAGAAAATGAAGTTGAAGCCGAAGAGCAGGTACTTGATGCACTTGGTGCCCCCTTTGACGGGCATGGTGGCGGCTGTAGGCACGGTGACTACGCTTCCGCACTCCGACGCCGCTGCTTAAATACGGCCCTGCCCTGGTGTCTCGGGGACTCCCCCGCCCGCCTCCGGGGCCGCCCCCGGCCGCGCCCCGCACCTGCGGCCTCCCCGCTCCGCCTCAGGCCGGGCGGGCTCCCAGCGCTCCGGCAGCGCCACACGGGGATGTGCACGGCCATCCTTGGGGTCGGAGTGTCCCGGCATGGAGGGGCAGCACGGGGAACGTCAGAGTCCTGCTACCGGCCCTGCACGGCGCCGCCTCAGCAATCCTGCCCTGTGCCTGGAATGTTGTCCAAACGCTCCTGGAGCTCTGGTAGGGTTGTGTTGTGACCGCTTCCCTGGGGAGCCTGTTCCGTGCCCGACCACCCTCTGGGTGAAAAACTTCGTCCTAATATCTAATAAACCCCCCCACCCCAACCCGACCTGCTCTTGCATAGATCTCAGAATCCTTAGGATTGGAAGGGACCTCCGGAGATCATCCCGTCCAAACCTCCTCCCAAGGCAGGGTCACCAAGAGTACGTGACACAGGAATGTTTCCAGGTGGATTTGGAATGTCTCCAGAGAGAGAATCCACACAGGCTTCCTGGGCAGCCTGTTGCAGTGCTCTGCCATCCTTAGCATATAGAAATTCTTCCTCGTGTTGTGGTGAAAATTGTTTCGGTTTATGGCCTTTGCTCCCTGTCCTGTCACTGGGCACCACAGAAGAGAGTCTGGCACCATCCTCTTGACACCTGCTTTGAGATAATTATATGAATTAGTGAGATCCCCTTTCTGACTCCTCTAATTAATCAGGCCCAGCTGTGACAGAGATGCTCCAGAACCCTCATCACCTTTTTGGCCTCTGCTGGATGTTTTGTTTAAAATAAATGCATCAGTCTAGCTTAAATGGGTGTTTTCTTACAGAAGATAAACTTAAAGCATAGTTTAATTCCTTTCATCTTTCAAATATGTCTATGAAGTTACAAACATCCACTTTAGGAAAATAAGGTGGGATAAGTTTCAGCCCACCAGCTGATCCATAACTGTTTGCGCACGTGCCCTTAGGTCACCCCAGTTGTGAAAAAAAACATGTTAAATTTCAACTAAGAATTTCCCTTTCATCATAGCAGGGCGTTCAGCACTCAGCTTCTGAGCCTTTTAGCTCAGGGATGAAAACTGAGGGCTTGTACCTTAATTTCATACTGTGGGATTGGAAATTAATCAGGTATCAAGAGTCAAAAAAACACCCAAGCAGAACAGTAAAAACAGAAAAGCCATGCTGAAATGCAAATAAAAATGTATTGGAGTTTTTGTTGCCAAAATAAATTATAAGATGCAGCTCATTCCAGAGGCACTGTGGAGGGGGAGGTATTCCTGTTTTGTAACCTCCTCGGGGACGGAGGTTACAAAACAGGAATACCTTTCCCATAAAATAAAGGGAAGTAGAGGGGTGGAGGCTGGCCACATCAATATAGATCCAGCAATAATGGAATTAACAAATGTATGTGACTAAACTCTCGTGGTAACTGGAAACTGGGCAAGGGGAGGTCCTGTGTCTCAGTCTTGAGCTTGGACTGGTTTTCTATGTGACTTTTGGGTTGGTTTTCTTTTGTCACTTTGCCATTAAGAATTTATGCTGTTGGTTAGCATCAGTAATATGGCTTCCCTTAAGTTTCTAAAATTAAGGATCACAGAAGAACTTTGGATAATTCCCCTCCCACCTTTGTATTATTAAGCTTTTTATGCTTATACTGCATTAAAGCAACTCTCATTAAAATTCATGGGCAGTAACCTTTTGATCAGAGGCAAGAAATGGACTTGTTCAATAAAAACCTCCAGTGAGTTTGTAAAAAATTAAACACTCCTCATTCACCTGGCAAATTAAGTAATGAGGAAGTGAAATGCATCTGTACATCTTTAGTATTCTCAAGAATATGGAAGGAAAATAATGCTGTGGCTTTTTTTTTTTTTTTTTTTTCCATTCCATTTGAAGGATCTGGTGAGAACATTTATGTTTCACTCTTCCAAGGTGTGATGATCTGGTAGATGCAATTCTCTCACCACACCTGAACTTCTCTGACTACTGGAATGAGATAGTAATCAACTGAAATTTTGCATAATCACTAATGGAAATTCATGGCCCTTGTAGAAATACTTCAAACTCTGATTTGTTATTTTTAAACTTTGTATTTGCATGGGATAATAGGCATTTTGCATGAAATATTTATTATCTGCACTTAAAATTGCCTTGGGTGGTTGAAGTGTTATTTTGTCCTACTGGCACAAAGAAAAGCAAATTCAGGATATTGCTGATAAAAAGAAATCAGAGTTTACCAGAACCCTTTTAAAATTACACTTTTAATAATCTAGACATAGCACTAACTATCTGTAGAGCTTTTTTTCTACTGGTAGGCTGAGTTATTTTATCCTGTTTGAATGTGAAACTGAATGTCTTGTTCGGGCCACTAATGAAGAGGAGAAGCATTTGCTTCTCACCAGGAAAGATTTTCTTCTCAGACTGCCCAATCCAAAGGACCCTGATCCTTTGATTAATATAGGAAGGCAGAGAAGAGTAGGGGCTTCTTTCCTGACTGTATTAAAGGATGGTGGGATTCTCTGATAAGAATTGCAGAATTTCTTGCCTCCTTGACCTGTTTTCCCCATATCACTGCCTTTGGAACATGTGGAAGGACTAGTGTCACCTGGCTTGAGGCCTTTAGCCTTTTTTGCATAAACAATTCCAAGTCTTTTAAAAGGTTTCTGCTCCCTTAAAAAGCCAGGCGTAAACGGTTGGAACTGCGGAGCGATACAGTACAAAGCTTTCCCCCCCAAAGGACAGGGATTAATGGATTTCTTGAGTGTCAGTTAAAGGAGAAATATAATAACAACATTTTGTTCTTTGTAGAGAAAAAAAAATACATCTTTGACTGTACAAGCCAGACACAAGAGAAAAAATCTAAAGGTTGTTTTGCTTGCTTTTTAGCTTCAGTGATTGTTTTTTTAGCAGTGATTGTGATACTGCTGGATCTGTCTGTCTGGTGAAGTGTGAGGCTGTACAAACACATCACTTCTCTGCTGTCAGGGAGTTGGGGATGGATTTTGAGAGGAAAGAGGAAATAGGAAGTCACAGACCCTATGCTGATGTCATCTTGGTTATCTTAAACTCTTGTGCTTGTCCATGGAACATGAAGGCACATGAAGTGCCTTACTTCTGGTCTCACCTTTCCAAACAAATTTTAAGGTACTTTGGTTTATTTCAACAGAGCAATATTTTGGAATGGTGATGGGTGAGAGGTTCCTTCCACATCTGGGGCTGTGAGGGAGAGGCTGGTCTTGAAGCTGGAGAGTCAAGACTGGCATTCCATGCAAAATGGAATGAGTCACTGCAAAAATGACTCACAGGGTCACTTATGCTGATAACACTAAGTGGAAGGCACTGGCCTTTTTTCAGTGCTGGTAGAAATGTGTTTGGTGTTTGGTATCCATAGCAGATAGATTCTGGAAGAACTCATACCGGGAGTGAATCTGTGCATTCTGGAAGTGTGTCTGCTTTCTGCCATGGGAGAAAGGCTTTGAAGAAACCACAAAGCCCTGGGGGATTTCACTGGAAATTAGGTCTTCCGCTATAACTGGAGGTGTATCTGGAAGTGAAAACCAGAAGCCAAACTTCTTAATTTTCCTTGTTTTTAAAACACTTTTTTGGTTGTTTTAACTGAGATTTGAAGAAGTTTAGAAGAGATTTGGGCACATCCTTACAAATATTTGGCATAAGACATTTGTGTATGATGCATGAGTAGTGATAATGTCAGGAGAGCAACTGGAAAATCTCAGTATGAACTTAGGAACCCATACAAAGTTGTTTCATAATCAGTTATCATTTTACTGGAAAATGTCAATGTGAACTTAAGAACCTTTATGAAATTGCTTTGTAATCAGTTATAATTTTCAAATTTTGAGATAAAATGCATAGGATAAAAAGCAAAAATTCCAAAAATTCCACAAAGCATCCATTCAAAATAATTCAGACTATTAATTCCTTACTATTACCAATGATTAAAGTAGACTCCTTCAGGAAGCAAGGGTGATAAAAGGATGGAACCAGGCTCTGCTTGGTGGTGCTGGGCAATAGGACAAGAGGCAATGGACAGGAATTGATGCCCAGGAAGTTCCACCTGGACAGGAGGCAGGACTTCTTCTCTGTGTAGTGACCTAGCACTGAACAGATTGTCCAGAGAGTGGAGTGTGGAGTGTCCTCACTGGAGATATTCCAGACCCCTCTGGACACAATCCTGCGCCCTGTGCTCTGGGATGGCCCTGCTGGAGCAGGGAGGTGAGGCCAGATAAGTCACTGTGGTCCCTTCCAGTCTGGCCCATTCTGGGATGTGGAATATGTCATCATTACTTAGGGAGAAGGAAACACACTTGCTTTTTTAATTGTTGTAAAATCCAAAAAATAGTCTGGATGCCCCTTTATTTTTCACAGCAGCAGTTTGACATCACTGGAAGTGTAGCCCATGGTTTAACTCCTTTTCAAGTGAAATTACAATTTAAGCCCCTCATGCTGCAGATAGCAGTGCTTGTACCTGGTTTCAGTGTGAGAGCAGGCTCGTGACTGGAGGACGGGGAACCAAAACTTACCAAACAAATGCTGCAACTCTGGAAGATTGCAGAATGCCTGTTTGGAAATCATGGCTGTAACATGTTTGCAGCTCCAAGGGTGATTCATCTAACTGCTATGTTGATGTCTGCATGTGTCAGACCTTTCTGTGTGGGTGAAGTTATTGTAGGAGCCGGGGACAGGAGTGGGGCCACAGGCTGTGGCTGCTGTCGAGGGAGGTGCTGGCAGGTTTGGCAGGTTCTTGTGCACAGGGCCCCATGATGTAACACATCTCCCTTGCCACAGTACAGAACTTTGATGTGTGTGGGGATATTATAAATCAAAGGTGACTCCGACGAAGGAGAGAGAGAATGATGCATCTGACTCCATCATCAGAAGGCTAAGGAATTACTTTATTATCCTATACTATGTACATTTCATCTAAACTGAATCTGCCATGCACTTTTGCTCACAACTGCACAGAGCTGCACTCATCTCTGATTCTCTCGTGACTGTCCCGTGACAATCCCCCACACACACTTCTTGGCCCTGCTAGGCCAAGGGAACAAAACATCCTCACTTTGGGTAAACAACCTCCATATTGCATTCTACTTTAGCACAATACAGGCACAGCAAGCGAGATGAGAATTGTGTTTTCCTTCTTCTCTGCTTGTCTCACAGCTTCTCTCCGTTCAGACGGCATGTGAATACCACATGGCGGCTTAAGGCAAACCTTTCTAGGTGGCAGATTAAAAATCAGGTATGTGAGGCTCAGCTGTGACTGTTGTGGAAAAATAATCCTGGTTTTTCTAGCACACGTGAGAGAGAAATGCAGGCAGCATCAGAAAAGAGTGAGATGGCTTTAGGTCTGTGTCTGACAGCCAAGAAAGCCACAGGTAACAGTCTTAATAGTCTCTCTAGATGCTTTTATTTCCCTCTTCAAAGTAATAGAATAGACTAGACTAGACTAGACTAGACTAGACTAGAATAGAGTATTTCATTTATAAGGGACATACAACAACCATCTGGTCTAAGCACGTCAGGGCTAACCAAAAATTAAAGCGTGGTATTAAGGGCACTGTCCAAATGCTTCCTAAATATGATTAGTAACAATGGTCCCAAATCTGAAAATATTTCTGGTCTTTGTTCTGTTCCAGCCAGAGATAGATTTCCAGGTGTTTTTGCCAAATTCCCCTGGCAGTCCCAGTTTCATGGATCCATAGAGCACAGGTTAAGGGGGTTCTCAGGCTGTTCTTCCCAGTGCTGTCAGGTGGATGACTAGGAAATTGGCAAGACATTATTTCTAATCAGATTCATAGTTCCATTAAGAATTTTACAATTTAAATTTCTGCTACAAAGTAATCTGAACACCCTGGTAGAGTCTCAATTTAACTGTATTATAAATCCTTTTGCATGTATAAGTATTTTTCATACCTAGCTAGAAACATTAGTTATGGAACTGAGCTTTGAAATGCTGGGGAGTTACCTTTCAGACAATTTAAGAAAGCAGGAAAAGTAATGATGTTCAACAATGAAGAAGGGGGGAATGTTTCCCCCCAGTTTTTCAGTTATCCAGAAGTTTTCAGGACATTTTTCCTCCTGTCCTCTCAGAGTGAAAATAAGCTTTCTTTATGCAAATGCCAAGAACTAAAAAAAATATTCAAAAAAGACATACATGAAAATTAAAAAAAAAAAAATCACTAGATGCTTTTCAGTTTTAGCAGTAATGGTTTAATATTAGGATCTATTTTGGTACACAAAAAAACTCCTTAATCTTTGTCCTCGCTGAAAATCATAAGGACTTAATTATTTAGTGGCTATTTTAGATAAGCTGTCACAGAGTAACCTCCTCCCTGTCTGCAAGGGAGAAGATTTTATTTCTGGGTAACCACACAACACTTGCAGGTGAAGTCAAATAATTTTTGATTCTGAACTAGCACTTATCTGAGGGAGCTGAACTAAATATATATTCCAACACAGGTCTAATAATGTTGGACTAGATAAGGTTGATTTTGCTTTCAAATCTTGTGATATTTTCTGAAAGAAATCACCACCTGAGAAGTTAAAGAGATTGTAAATAACCATCATTATATTATTTTGATTATTTTCTCATTGACACAGTGTCGTAGTTTGAGAGGAAATGAGTTTTTTTGAGATGGTGTTGTCATGCCAATCAGTGTTTTAATATCGGCACTCAGTTTGTCCACTGAAAGCATGGATACGCCTCTGAGAACACAGGGGGTTAAAAGCTGTGAACTCCCAAGAGAAGTTCCTTTTGAGTTCCAGTCCTAGACGAAAGGAGACCTCCCCCTGCCCAGCTTCGAGTTCGAGCTGGGCAGGGGGGAGGGGAGCCATGCAGCTGGAGGGAGGTAGGCCAGGCCTGGGCCGAAGGGTAGAGAAGCACTGCGAGGGCTTCGGGCAGCCATCCCCCATCCCCCCCCCCCCCCCCCCCCCCCCCCCCCCCCCCCCCCCGAGGGAAAGAGAGAGAGCCTGTGCCTGTAATTGCTTGTAATAGCGTGGCTAGCGTGAAGTGGGGGGGGGGGGGTGCCCAGCAGGGCAGCCAGCCGTGGAAGTTCATAAACCAAACCGGCAGAGCCTGGGACTTTTAACCCTTCTTAAGATGATAGAAACCTTGCAAATGCTGATTCCTCCTAGAGTTAGTGAAATTGAGAGAAGTTGAAAAGAATCCTAGGTGGGAGGAGATGATGGAGTAGCTTTTGGCTAGACTTTTCTTAGATAGCTATAGAAAAACCCTTAAGTTCCTGTGACACAGAGACTGCGTTCTAAGAAGAGGCAATAGCTCAGAGCCAGGAGAGTGCGGCGATGTGAAAATGTGTGAACAGAGACAACGGGTGAGGAGGGTGGTGGTGGTGCCCTCCGTCTTCGAAGAAGAAAAAGATGATCTCTGTTCAAGAGACCCCTCAGCCCCAGGGGGTGAAATCTGGGGGGGACAGATGTCCCAAAAGGAGAGGGACTGTGCTCTTTTTTGAAACTAGACAAAGCATCCTTAAAATAAAAAACCTAGAAGCAGCTCTAGTCCATGTGCAGTAGTAAAGCACTAGACATAGAAAGAAAAAGTCATGATAGCAGAATGTTCTCTGGGCAGTGCCACACGTGACACAGAAACACGAGAAGTTTTGACTGTTTCCTGAGTGAAGTCTGTAGTGCAAGAAGGACTCCTCTCTTCTCGAGAAATTGAGAATTAATTATCTAAAGAGTAGTAATAGAATTAAGAAATTTAGTGGGGGGAGGAGGAAGAAATTTAAAAAGTTTTCATCCTGTATTCTGTGTGTTTTTCCCTGTAGTTTTAAGTTAATAAAGTTTTTTTTTCCCTTCAATCGTAAATTAGAGCCTGCTCTGCTCTGTCTCTGATCACATCTCACAGTAAATAACAGGAAAAGAGGTATTCTCACAGAAGCACTAGCATTTCGCCAAACTCAAACCATAACACACAGTTAAAATCCTTTGGGCTTGATTTAAGAAGTTATCTTGTTCAGTTCACTACTAAACTTGAAATTATATTTATATTGTGCATAACTATAATACTGAGGGGGAAAGATTTTAATAAGTGGTATAACTGATGCAGGGGGGATTAATTTCCTCTTCAGAAATCCTTTGAAATAGCAGAAGGTGTGCTTTCTCAGAGCTAGACTAGGTATTCTTATTTTCTAAAAATATGTTAGCTGCTTTGATAAAATCTGTGAAAACACCTTCTGGAGGAAGGAGGGATAGCCTCTTCAGGTCATGGAGGGGATAAACGTTTGAAATAAAATAGACCCAGACCTGAGGAAAAAGAAAAATATAGGAGCAGTAGACCTCTTAGAGAGTCTTGGGAAAAAGAGGAGTGGAATTTTTAACTCTAACAACCACATCTTCAAATGCCAGTAGACAGAGGCAGACTATAAGGTGTGTCTTAAAACTGGCATGTGGTTCTAGTCTGTTAATGGCTCCAAAACTTCAAGAAATGCAAGTATTAAGTCACCTTTCTAATAGCATACTGTGATCCTACTTGTCTGGGGGCTTTGTATGTTTCCTTGTGAGTACATTGATATTAGAGTTTGATTTCTAGCAAATCAACTTGTCCCTGAAAATGGAAAATAACCTATTGTATATCTGAACCTGGACACACCTGTACACAAAACAAACCTCAGTTCTGCCTGTCTAGGTGTGGTCTTTAATATGGTGTAAAACCTGATATGTCTAGTTGATATTAAGTGTGGATACAGGTCTTGTATAAATACTGTGGATTTATGATTTTTTTTTTTTTAGTGAATTCATTTTTACCTTCTATTACTTGCATGAAAACTTGTTGCCATGAAGGTAACCAGTGTTTGGTGTGACTCATCACAGAAACTTGAGGAAATGTTTGGCTGGAGTTTCTAACCTGCCAACTCTATATAAAACAAGAAAGAGTTTATTTTGTTCAGTTGCAGAGTTTGGTATTGACTTGAGGCTGTAGTGCTCAGATATCCTCAAATCACAGGGCTTTGCTCTCATTAAAAATAAGGGTCTCTTAACAATGTTTAGCAATGACTCAGGTGTGTGGATATCTGAATTTAAGTTTCTATACTTGGAATTAGGAGCTTAACTGGAATTGCTAAGCTTGAAGATTCTGCCAAGTATCTTTATTCAGAAGCAAATTACAGAAAATAATCTGAAAAGCGTGTTTGATGTTCTTTAAGATTACCTTTGTGAATTTAGCAATCATAAAAGGTAGTGAAGAGACAGGAATGGGAATAGTTCAGAAACCAATGGAGTGTGGCATGAGTTGTAACAATGGATTTACTGTGAAATCGTACTACCACCTTGAAATTAAGAGACCTGCAGAATGGGACCCTTTTACCTGGCATGGATATCCTTATGCCTGTCACATGCCAGGAGTAAGCATATTCCCTGTGGGTATGGTTTGAGGTTGCAGTTTAGGGCATAGCAATCATCACTCTGCCTGAAACTGTCATTTCCTGAGCATTTCACTCTCCAGTTCTTTGTATGGAAAGGGTGAGAGAAGCAGCTTTTTTTTTCCATGTGGCCTCAGCACCCTCCTCGCTCTAATTTCTCTCAGAGCTGCTGGTTTATCCCCTTTTTCTCTATGAAATTCTGTTCTCCCTGCTTTTATGCTCCTCTTAGCTAAAACACAAACTATATTTCCACAGTGGGGCTTGAATCGGTTCTTTAACTTTCTGGGTGGAGGAGGGAAATCTCTTGAAAAGAATACGGGAACACTTTGTGCAAAGGGCTCGGTTCATAATTCAGCATTATCGTGGAGCACACTAGGATAGTCAGCAAGTATGTGGTATTGAAGATTTGCCAGATACCACAGCTATGGATGACTGGAATATATTCTTCAGAAGACTGTGAGATCTGACTACAATGCTATTCTTTTCTAACCACAGAACTAACAAGTGTGTCAAAGCTGGGTTTTTCACTGCTCAGCTGCCACTTGGAAGCAAAACTTTTAGGGAAGTCCCACATACCTGGATTACGTACCTGGATTAGAAATGTATATTTCAAAAAGTCCCCACATGTAATTCAAATTACATTAATGTAATGTAATTTGTTAGTTTTGGCATCTAAATGTGTGTTGTTCAAGTGCTTGGTCCAACTGGGCTCAAGCCTAGAGATAGATGATCTAAAAACCCACTGCCAATGATATGATATTAGTGATGGATTTTATTAGTAGTTTTTTTGCCATTTAGTATGTTCTGGTCCTTTCAAAGTCAGGGCACATGCACTGAAGTGGGGGAAGCTCTTTGCCTTGCCCTGGCTGCTATGACCTGGGTCAGGAATTGGTGGGGAATGGAGAGGGGGAATTGTGCTTTCTGATGAGCTTCAAGCCCAGGGTGGGAGACTTTCTATTTCCTAGGTGTCCAGCTTGAGTTAGTCTCAATTTCTTGACCTACTATTTCAATCCTCAGATGTTTATGTATATAATTTCACAAAGTGCCTTCTGTATGGAACAGCACCACCCCAGTTTCTCCAAGGAATGTGTAGAAAACTTGCAGCTAAACTGGGGTTTCTTTCTGGTTAATTGTCTCATGTATTTAATAGATATAATGGATATGTACAGTCTGCAAGGAATATACTGCTGTTCTGTTTGTTGTGTTATGGGTTTGTCTTTTCTTTCTTTTCTCCTTCCTTTTACTCATGTCAATAGACCTGATCTCTAGTCTGGGATGAAGGGGAGGAGAGGAATGTAATTCTCTCTGCAGATGATTTACTTTCTGTGTCTGGGACTAAAGCAAATATTTCTTTTCTCCTATTATATTTCATTCCTAGGGTTGAATCCAGAAGTGATGGCATTCCCTTTAGTGTGATTTGTGGTTAGTTTGTTTTCATTTCAAGGGCTCCTCAGCACAGCTAGCAGCAGCCCAATAGGTACTTTTTCACTATATCCAAATCCAGGTGTGCTCTTGTAATTTTAAAACTTCACAGTTAAAAGTGCAGAGAAAATATTCCCCCAAACCAGCTGGAATTGTATTTGCATGGTTAGAATAATGTAACTTGCCTCCTCTTATCACAGTGAGTGTTATTGGTGTTGAATCAGTACCAAAAAGAAATGCAGGGAAATAAATTTAAAAGTTCAAGGACATTTTTATCTTAATACATCAGCATGTGATCTGGGATTATAGCAAATACAGTCGTGCTTCAGAACAACCTCACCCTGACACATCCTGAGCTGGCAAAGATAGTGCTGTCTACTGAGCAAAGCTTCTGCTCAAAATCGGTATTAATATACCTGAGGTTTAATCTGGCCCTTGCTGGACTTAGTCTCATGATGCTGCAGGAGCTTGTGCCTGTCAGAAGGGGAGTGTTCCTTGTATCTGAAGATGTGCCAAGATACTGCCCACAGCAAGACTGGTTCTGTGTAAGCAGGAGCTGCAGAAGGGTAACAGCACATTTGCTGAAGAGACGGAAAAATGAGGAGTCAGGGAGAAAAGTTCTGGCATGTTGTGAAGTCATATCCTGTCCCTTAGCTGTGACTACTTCCTCCTTCCCTTCCCCCTGCCCTCTTCCTAATTGCTGTCTGTCAAGTTCCACATTCCAGCAAGGGCATCGTGTGATTGGCAGAAATTCAAAAGATGCTTCTCAGACCTGGAGTCATTGGCCTGTCCAGATGTCATTGTCCCCTGAGACCCTCCTCCTTCACACCTGGTTGGTAGCTCACCTATCCTCTCCCTCCCACCTCCCTGTGAGTTTAAAAGGCGCTGGAAAGATGTGGTCGTGCTCTGTTGGAGCTGTTACTGAGATTCAGAACTGTGTCACCTTGGAATAAACTCTGGATTTAACCCTCCGGCAGAACCCGCTCTCTTTCTCTTCACCATCGCCTGAACTTTTTCCACTAGAGGTAAACTGAGTTTCTACTTTGCTTGGGCTGATTCTGAGTGCCTAACTGCAACTGCCAGCGAGCCAAAGGTGTCTCTGAGGTGAAACATCCCCAGCAGTTACCTATAGCTCGGTGCACTAAGGCCGGACGAACCCAGGCACGCTCAACTCAGCAATAATAATTGGCGCCCAAACGTGAGGCACATTGAATTTGCAGCCCCAAGAAGTAATCTCCCAACCTCAGAAAAGCTTCTAGGCAGCCGAGCACCCACTCGACGACCTTTGACTGCATTGCTCTCAGTAGAGACTTGGGGATTAAACCCAGAAGAAGTTTCGAGGACTGTTCGGCACTCCTAGAAAATTTTAGCTCCTTTCTGGTGAGCAATTTTCCAGGGGAGAATAGGGGAGCCCCCTTCTGCCCGCGGGGGTCCTGTTCCAATGAAGAGACATCCTGCCTTACCTTGCCAACAACTGCTTCGATTTTGGTGAGTATTTCTGCTCTTTAGAGGGGGTAGAACCTCAAAAAACAAAAACAAACAAACAAACAAACAAAAAAAAGAAAAGCAAAAAAAAAAAAAAGCCAGTCCCTGCCGTGGGTATAGTTCGTTTTAAACAGTCTCTGCCGTGTGAACTGTTCATTTTAAACAGTCCCTGCCGTGGGTACTGTTTGTTTTAAGCGGAAGCGATATCCTGTGAGACATAGCTCACAGCGGCGTGTCTTTGCCACTTTTATAATTTGCGGCGCCAGTAGAAGAGTGGGAGAGCTCTCCCTGCCTTTCCCCCCCTGCTGGGCTCTGCGGCGTGCTCGACTCTTTCGGTGCAGGGGGGCGGCTGCTCTCTCTCGGCTCGGTGTGGGGGAGCTCTCTACATGTGGCATGCGGGGGGTGTTTTCTCGGCTCTCTACATGTGGTGCCCGGGGAGGCTGCTCTCTCTTGGTGCAGGGGGGTGGCTCTCGCTGCGCAGTGCGTGGTGGGTGCTTTCTCGGCTCTCTACACGCGGTGCGGGGCGGCCCCAGTTTCGGCTTTGCCACGTGGAGCCGGCAGGGGAGGCTTTGTCCTCCGCAGCGGCAGGGCGGTTCCCAATTCAGTGCTTTTGCCGCGGCTATTTTAAAAGCAGTGTACTCAGCTGCGTTGTGAAAAGCTAACGTCTGCTCGTTATCGCTTCTGATCTGTAGTTTTTTTAGAAATCAGTAGTTGATTTGGCTTTATTTTCGGTCGGCGGCACTTTGTGTATTGCGCCTTTTTTACATCTAAAATGGGCTCAAATTTAAGCGCAGCACAAAAAGGAGTGTATTATCATATTGTTGGGATTTTAGTCAGTGGTAATGTTAAGTTCTCTAAAGGTAAATTGAAACCATTTATGAAGTGGCTTTTTCTACACTTCCCACAAATTTCTCCTGAAGGAAGTCCATGATATTCATTTTTGGGATAAAGTAGGAAATGAATTGATAACCTTGGGACAGTCTGGAGATATTTCTTCAGATAAATTTGTGTTCTAGAGTTTACAAGTTCGAACAGCCTTGCTCAAACAAAAGGAATTGAAGAAAAAGGCAAAATACAAACAATGTACCCCTGCTCTCCCTGTCTCTCCCCCTCCCACTTCTAAACCTCTTACCCCTAAACTTAGTAAAATGCCTAACTCCCTCTCCCCACAAAGTCCTGGCCAGACTGCGCGGAATCTCTCTCAAAACCCTGCGTCCCCTACTCTTGAGCATGTGTTAGCTTTTCAGAGAGCAGTGATCCCCAAAATGGCCCCCATGCCCTAGGGGGTCCACAAGATAGAGGATGCCACGTGGCACCTTCCCATACCTAGTCGTCTTCTTCCCAAGATCCTCCTAAGTATCCCAAAATTCCTCCTCCATCCCCCTCCCCTCCTGCTCCTCGTGACACCTCCCTTACCTCCCACTTTTCTGCTGTACCCTCAGCTCCGCCCCTCTACTCCTCCCAGGGGGTGTCTGCCGATGTGATATCACCAGACATCCCCGACCCCTGTTCCCATGGTGTCCCCGCCCCCTGCCAGCCCCGTGTCTCCGCCCCCTGTGCCCATTGTTTCCCCACCCCCTCCCCGGGTTCCCACAGTGGGGACACGCCCACTGCTTCTCCCCATAGCTGTATCGGTGTTTCCAATGCTT
The DNA here is from genome assembly GCF_027477595.1 of Haemorhous mexicanus. NCBI lineage: Eukaryota > Metazoa > Chordata > Aves > Passeriformes > Fringillidae > Haemorhous > Haemorhous mexicanus. The sequence goes on along the minus strand of NC_082345.1, from coordinate 18,732,002 downwards.
CCAATTCAAGTGATACAGGGCAAAAAACTGCAGACCCAATTCAGGGTCCCACTTTGTCATTCACTCCTGTTACGTATCAGCCTGCAGCACAAGGGGGAACAGCCCCAACTGCTAGTTGGAGCTCTTTTAGACGACAATTGATTAAGGAAATCTGTAAATCTCATAAAGAGTATGGCCCACACAGTCCATATTTCTGTGGCCTTTTAAATTCTGAATTGAGTAGGACTGTAGTAGTCCCACATGGTTTAAAACAGCTTTTTTCATGCCTCATGACATCTACAGAATTCAAATTATGGGAATTAGCATGGAAACAACTGCTAAAAGGAGCTCTCCCAAGCTTGCAGGCTGATCCAAACACAGTGAAAGATACCAATGGCCTACCAATTACCATTGAGCGTCTCTCCGGTGAGGGCCGATAGTCTTTACCCTCAATCCAAGCTACTGTAATTCCTGTAGAAACACTCGAGAAAGTGAAAGATGCAGCTGAAAAAGCATTCTTTTCCCTCCAATCCGAGGGGCCTTTTGAGCCTTATAGTAAGATCAAGCAGCTACCATCAGAACCTTTTTTGAGATTTGTAGAAAAGTTAACTAGAACTATTGAAATACAAGTCAAAAAAGAAAATGCAAGGGAAGAGGTTTTAGAGGAAATGTCATTTACAAATGCAAATGAACAGTGTCGAATGGCAATTTTGAGTCTTCCCCTAGAACCCCCACCTATACTAAAAGATATGCTTCAAGTCTGTAACAGGAAAGCGCCTCTGATGAGTGTTACTGAAGACGCCAGGTCAAGGCTCCCTCAGCGTGTCGCCGTTGCCAGCCCTGCGCCCATTCCCTCAGAACAGCAGCACCCTGGGCAGCAGCGAAGACCAGCAATGGTCTCAGAGAAATCTACAGAAGCGCCCCAGGTTGCTAATGCTGCCTGGAGAAGAAAACGCCGTGCGCGTTCTCTAGAAGAAATTCCATTTAAGCCTCCTATCTGGAATAGTTTGTAATATGTTTGTCTTAAGTTTCCTTTCACCACTGTAAATCCCACTGTTGGTGTGCAGTCTCGAGACGCCATGAGACCGAGCCTGTTCCTCGCCCTACTCGCAATCATTTCTCCAGTGATCTCCTGGATAGTCCCTCAACCCAAAGCGAACATACATCAAGAGAGAAACTGACGACTAGCTGAGTGGACTGTTCAAAAGCTGGGGACTCTTGGGCTGGTTGAGATCTAAGCTGAAAACTCTGTTTTTAGTACTGTTTATTTTAGTTATTGTTATTGTAGTTGTTAGCATTGTTTTTAGTTTAATCAAACGCATGGTTCTCAAGTTGATTTCAAGCTCACCTCCCCCTCCTGAAGTTTACCATTTAGAAGCCCTTAGTGCTCCAATAGACGACATAGAAGCCTCAGTGGAAAACACTGACCCTCCTGCAGAGGAGGAGCCAATTTACCAACCATGGTTTGGCAAAATTTCTGCACCACGAACTCAGTCCTCTTCTTTTTAAACAAAACTAGGGGGAGATGTTGTGGTGTGAAGTCATATCCTGTCCCTTAGCTGTGACTACTTCCTCCTTCCCTTCCCCCTGCCCTCTTCCTAATTGCTGTCTGTCAAGTTCCACATTCCAGCAAGGGCATCGTGTGATTGGCAGAAATTCAAAAGATGCTTCTCAGACCTGGAGTCATTGGCCTGTCCAGATGTCATTGTCCCCTGAGACCCTCCTCCTTCACACCTGGTTGGTAGCTCACCTATCCTCTCCCTCCCACCTCCCTGTGAGTTTAAAAGGCGCTGGAAAGATGTGGTCGTGCTCTGTTGGAGCTGTTACTGAGATTCAGAACTGTGTCACCTTGGAATAAACTCTGGATTTAACCCTCCGGCAGAACCCGCTCTCTTTCTCTTCACCATCGCCTGAACTTTTTCCACTAGAGGTAAACTGAGTTTCTACTTTGCTTGGGCTGATTCTGAGTGCCTAACTGCAACTGCCAGCGAGCCAAAGGTGTCTCTGAGGTGAAACATCCCCAGCAGTTACCTATAGCTCGGTGCACTAAGGCCGGACGAACCCAGGCACGCTCAACTCAGCAATAATACTGGCACCTGGCAAGGGAAAGCCCTCAGAACTTGTCCCTCCTCCCTCTGCCTGGGAACACAGCTGATCTGGAAAGCTCAGGGTGCCTGGGGCTGGGCTCCTCCTGCTTTGTCTCTGCTCTTACTCGGATAGAAATGGCTTATTAAGGTCAGAAATGACTGCTGGGCAGCCTCTCTAACACCAGCAAGAGGAGTTTAAATTTATTCCTGCTTCCCATAGAGTAGGATGGATTTAAAGTACCCATCTCCCCACAAAGCAATCTCTGACTCCATTTTTTGCTTCTCAGCAGATGGCATTTATAGCATCTTGTTAGACCCTGGGTTTGAAGATTTCTTTAACACTAGGAAAAACTTACTGCTGCCCATCCTTACCTTCCCATGGGCAAGGATTTTTGAAAATTGCTGTTTTGTACAGACGTGTGCGTTTTTTGAAGGGAGCTTTTCAGGATACTTCTTTAACCATGGATGACTGTTTTGGAGTCTCTGGCTTCCTGGGAGTAACTGTGTGGGACACACAGTGCTTCATCTTTGTGCTCATTCTTTTCCTGTTTCTTGATCTGTTATGCTCCCTCTTCTGGCTTAGTGCAACAGTTTCTGTTATTTCCCACAAGGGGCATCCTGGGATGTGTTAGTTGGTTAAAATGGTCAAAGAGAGTGAGAATCAGAGGCATTGGCTGGTCTGGTGATGAGGCCATAAGGGACTTCTAGAAAATATGATTGAGGACCATCATGTTTTCACTGCAATAGCTAACAAATGCAGTGTCCAAAAATGTTGGGGTCCAAATATGCAAAATGACCTATTTGTAAATAACCAAGGTGGCCTTGGTAGATTCTTATCGGAGGGGCTCTTGGTGTGTTGACAAGGAGGGGGGAAGCCAGCATGAACCTCTGGTGCTGAAAATCTTCTTTGAAATAGTCCCAGCATTTGTTATTGGAGGGTGTTGTAGTATATGATGTAGATAATTCATGCTTTGGAAATTGTATAAAAATGATAAAGATCCAACCATGCACCTGACCCCCATGGCCAGAAGCAGGGCTTTTCATTTTCAAAAGATTCCCCAGACTCGCCCAGATAAAATCATGACCATTAACGAGTGAATGAGTCTTTCCTGTGACCATCAGTGACCATTTCCGAAGAATGTCCAGAACAACACCGAAACAACACCTGGGAGAGATTACATCAGATAACGGCTGCGTCCTGGCTACAGCTGAAAGGAAGACAATTTCGAGGAGCCCAGACAGCCATCCAAGCCTATGGACTGACTTTTGTACTGGACTGAATTTGTAAAGTTCCCGTTATACATATGTAAGAACTTACAGAAATCTTAAATCATTTCTGCTGTAGGCGGAATAAACTGTATATGAGCTGGATACCTGGAGCAGTTGGTGTGACACTCTGGGGAGACGCTGACACTATGTCAGTTCAACCCAAGTTCACCCAGCGTCAAAGTCCGGGGTTGGCGGTGTCTGGGCTGTGGCAATTTTATAATATTCTATTTTTTGGTTTTCGATCTAATAAATTTATAAAATATTTTTTATAAATTTGGCGGCAGAGTTGATCATTTATAACAGTGTGAAGCTGTATTTCATGCCATGGTAGTGTATTTTTCCTCCTTTCAGTGTACAAAGCTTTGTCTAGACTAGAATTTATGTCATTTGTGTGATTAGCTCCTTGGTGTCTGTAAACTCTATCCTAGGTATGAATTTGTCTTTCATCACTTGCAAAGTGTTTACCTTCCCTCCATTCCATGGGATTAAACTTGACAGGTTCAGTGTGTGTGGTAGAGCTCAGTTTTGACTTTGTTTTGTTCTAGGGTTTTTTTTTTATTCCCCATGTAGTATGGTGCTGATGCTATTTGTAAGGCAGAATTGTGGACTCAGTCCTCACTTTAAATACTGCACAAACTGAAAACAGCACCAAGGTGCCAGCTCCAAATAATTTGCAGTGTATGAAAAACATGAAACAAAAATTCCTGGTAGCCAGGAGGACCACAGAAATTAGTGAACCAATACTATACATGTCTTTGGCAGTCCTTGCAGTCCTGTTTTGTCCTTTTACCCTGATGAGGTGATGGTCTGAGCAGATCACCCTGCCATGACACATTTTAATCTTTGTCAGGATCCACGTTGTGAGTAGTATTTGCATTATTTGGTGCCACTGAATTGTTCAGCTCTGGTACAGTTCAGCAGTGACTAGATAAAACCAGACTGAGAACAGCTGGAAGCATTATTCTGTCCAGAACATCCATATCAGATTTATCTTCCTGCATAGTTGAATGTCTGGGGAAGTTCACAAGCCTTCCTTTGTCCCCACCATGAGTCCTTCAAATGGCCTCCTTGTTCTCCTCGTGCATTATGTAATATATGTTATGAAATAATTCATGCTTAAAGAGAGAATGTATTTTATAATCCAAACGAGTCTCTGACCACAAGCAGCCCAGGGACAGATGTCTACTTCAGAATATCGAAATTCCTGAAGGCAGCAGGAGAGCAATACTGCTGTTTACCTATGAATAGATGTGGCCAGCGATGCTATGCGTGATGATGATCGTTTTCCTCCCGAGTAATCAGGAGACACTCAAGAGTGATCAGTCACTCGACTGATACCATCAATCGAGATAACAGAAGTCATCAAGGAAGATACATCTGAATACGCGACTTCCCCTGACAAAGATACATCTGAATACACGACTTCCCCTGACATGATCAGCACCTGTCACTACTCAGGAAACAGTGATTGTCCAGCCCTGCACAGTGAAAGAAACTCTCATACCTATGCGGGGTTACAAAAGAAATCGGGGTTACAAAAGAAATCGGGGCACCTCTGCCTCAGGCATAAAAAACTGTATAAAATAGCGTCACCGGAAATGGCATTCGTGAGCAAAGGGGGATCTGGCGTGATACAGGTCGGATCTAGGTTCACCCAGTGCCGATCCCGGGCTTGATGCTGTCTCTTATGCTGTGGGTTTTTGAGGACCGTATTTTGGTCGCAAAAATAAAATCTTCCGCACTTATTTGGATTTCTCACTGATCATTTATAACGCATTACTTGTTAAGCAACCTAATTGATGAGAAGGGACACTGTTTGACAGGAGCTGTGGTTCCTGATTTGGTCAGAGGCTTTCTAGCATTATCACTGGAAAATTCTAGATCTTCAGAGGGTGCAATGTGCTTGTGGCACCTTTGGTTCGGGTATCCATCTGTCCCTTAGCCCAGTTCCCTTATTTTTCAGCACACTGGTTAATTAGACTCCTAGGGATCTCAGGAGGCCTCCCAAACAGGGATGAAAACTTTCTGGAAATGCAAAATTATCTAGTAACCCCCCCCTTAGCTCAGTTATCACCAGACTGTGGAGATTTACAGGTCTAATGGGAATTTCCCTACTTTGTGCTTCTGTGCTTCTTCCTCTTTGATCAGGAAGGCAGGACATGAACTTGGCAAATCCCATGTCAGATTTTTCCAGGTGGAGCACTGAAAAAATATGTCTGTTCATATATAAATAATTTTGGAAACAGTAGCAGGGCTATATATTCCTTCTTTTTTTACAAACTACAGTCAGGGACTGGTTTGTATTGAAGCAATGCTGGTAGCTGCTGAGTGGTTGCTTCTGTTTTCCTTTTCTGGGAACAAGATTCTCTCTTCCCCCAAGGTTGCTGAGGGAGTACATAAACCCCCATGATTTGGTCAAAAGTGGCTGAAGAATTAAATATATATTAAAATATGTATATAAATAAAGTTTAAACTAGGCTTTAATTACATATCTCTAGGGTATTTTGAATTTTGCTTTCCAGTACTGTTAATTCCCAGCTGTCAGCCAGAAGCCCAAGAGATTTGAAAGAACCTGGTCCCACATGAGGAGCTCAGCATGAATTTGAGTTCACTGCCCCAGAACCACCTTAACAGCTGAGCTCTTCCAACTCTTCTCTTAGTGGCACACATAGTTTTGGACATAACAAAACATATGAGATGCTTTCTGCTGCTTAACAAATATGGCACCTGGATGTTTTTAAGTCTCTGGAGGGATTAAATCTGAGATTTAGTAATTTTGTTGTTCCCAACACTAGGCTGATTCTTGTTGGTTTTAGTTACTGGAAATTCAGGCTCCAGTGCTTTTCATCTTTTCCTTGAGGAATGCTTTCTTTGCTTTGCCTTCTCTGAACAGTCCTTTTTGCCTTAACTCAAGTTACACATTTTAGATTGTGAAGCTACAAATAGCTGAAAGTAGTGTTAAAATATTTAAAGCTTAATTTGCTTGTAAAGCTAGTAGATTCCCACACCATGCTGAGGTCTGCTCAATGATCTGTGTAATTCTTTTAGCATAACTTCCTCTCTCAAGACTTCTTTCTGTGGTGCTCCTACTGATGCTTTGGTTTGGACAGTTTTTTGTCCTAAGTTTGTGCAGCACTTAACATAGTAGAATGCTGGGCTGTGGGTCTTGTAGGTGTTCCTAGAGGTCTAAAATTGAGGTATTTTTATTTTCTCTTTATAAATGAAACTCTTTAATAAAAAAAAATTAATAAAGCTCCTTTTCTTTCCTCTTTATAAATAAAATGTAGTGTGGAAAGTGTTTTCACTTTGAGATTTATGCAATCAGCTCCATGCTTTTGAGTCTGGAGGAAAATCAGTGTGTGTTTATGAGAACTAAGTTCCACGTTGTATTTCAATAAACAAGATGTGACTGTGGTCCTGATTTAGAGAATTAAAAGCTATTGTTCTTTCTTTTTCTGTTTTCCCAAAGAAATTACTATGCTGTAGTGTTTTTTAATGGCTATAACGTATTTTCAATGTTTTTTATTTACAGAAAACTTGTTCTGTTTTTGCCAACATCCTGCATAGAGTAATTGATGGCTCTATATCTTAAAAAAGTAGTTTATTTACAGAATCACAGGATAGTTAGGGCTGGAAGGGATCTCAGGAAATCACCCAGTCCAACACTCCTGCCCAGGCAGGATCACCTGCCTGGGTGTTTCTGGTGTATCAGGTGATACAGGAATGCATCCAGGTGGATTTGGAATGTCTCCAGAGAGGAAGACTCCACACCCTCCCTGGGCAGCTGTTCCAATGCTCTGCCACCCCCGAGATAAAGAAATTCTCCCGCATGCTGATGTGAAACTTGTTTTAGTTTATTGCTTACAGTTGTAATTAAACTAGTGACTGCTTATTATTTGTAAGTGAGTAAAAACTGAGGAAGTAGTTTAGGCACTTCTGCTATCACTGTAATAGCTATAAAATTGTCTTTATGCAACAAGTGTGGCACCTGCTCTAGCAGTGCCTACTGTGCATCTTGGCCTCCTGTCACCTAAGAGTGATGACATGACCTAGGACGTGATTCTTAAACCAGGGGAACCAGGAGAGGGAAAAAAGAGTAAAACATGGAATGATGAATGCATGGGTGTCACACAGCATGTTAATTCAACAGTCTGTATTAAAGTAAAATGGCTGAAGATGACTTAACTTTTGGAAACCTTTGGTGTATATTTTCTGAAGGAAATTTGAGGGAAGATGATTTTCATGCCCAGTGTTGAAAGGTGGGATGGGAAAGAGCAAGAAATGCACCGCAGCCACCATGGTAATCTACCAGAATACCAAGTCCCAAGGGTGAGTTCATTCTTCTCTCATCCCACCAGCTTCAAATTAAACCTGACTTTTCCCATTCTGTGTATTCTCTAAAATCTGCCCTAATGTTCCTGAGATCTGTCCATATCCATGTGTAAATCTGTCCTTCCAGAAAGCCTGGCACACTGCTGGGATCCTTAGCTCAGGTGTGTAGGTGCCTTGGGGCCTGAGGATTTCCAAAACTGTTTGAACCAGAAATAAAAAGCCAATAAAATATACAGATATATTTGTGCTTGCTAATATCCTCAGGCACTGTTCCTTTGAATACCGTGAATTTTTCTGCTAAACAAGAGAAGGAGAAAGGAATATGTTCTGATTACTTTTGTTTGACAGAGAAAGGAAGCCTAATTTTTATCTGGTTTGTGTTTTCTGAAAAATTTATGGCCGTGATTTTGTTATTCAAACACACAAAAAAGATCCTTTCTTTTTATAGTTCTTCTAAAGATAAAATCTTTGGCAATGGGCTCATAAAATTGTGAGCTCAAGGCATCTCTCAGCTTTGAGATGTTAAAAAACTAAATTTTTATTAGGATGGAGTTTTGTACAGTTTTTGTCCCATGGCAAACAGAAAAAGATTGGACTACTTGGTGCTTTTTTATTTAATCAAGTTAAACTTGGAAGGTATGAATTTTTAATGCAATTTCTATAAAGTTCCATAGTTTTAGGAACAGTCCAGTGGAGAAACACACACACATTGTCCATTACCTCCAGTCTGTGAGGGGTGAGGTTCTGATGGGTTGGGCATGAAGGGTTATAGGGAATTAGGGTGACATCAGGCTGATTCCATGATCCTTGGTCCCTTCCAGCTCAGGATATTCTATGACTCTATTATAAATGATCAACGAGAAAGCCAAATTAATAAATGCGAAAGATTTTAATTTTGCAACCAAGATACGGTCCTTGATAGCCACAGTCAAAGAGATGGCGTTGAGCCTGGGATCAGTGAGGAGTGAAACTAGATCCGACCTCTGTCGCATCGAACCTCCCTCTGTTCACAAATGCTGTCTCCGGTGGGGCTGTTTAATACAGTTATTTATACCTGAGACAGAGGTGCCCCCATTTCTTTTGTCACCCTGCATATGTATGAAGTTTCTTTTCACTGTACAGGACTGGACAATTGCTGCTTCTTGGGAGGTAGCAGGCATTGATCATGTCAGGAGAAGACAGGTATTCAGATGTATGTTCTTGATGACTTCAGTTATCTTGATTGATGATGCTTGTCAAGTACTGATTGTCCTTAGGTGTTCCCGGGTAGTTCCAGGGGATGCCCATCTCCGCACCAGCCACGTTCTTTTATTAGTTTAAGGAGGCATTTTTTCCTGCTGCCACCAGGAGTTTTGCAACTTCTGTGTGGTAATCTGTCTCTAGGTCGTCCGTGGTCATAGGCTCGTTGGATGTTTAATTTATTTTACAATTTTTATTTTTATACATTTTCCCCCTAAGCATGAATTACTTTGCATTACATATTACAACTCCAATCCCTGTATTATCTGTATTGTCAACTTGCTTGATGATGTTTTGGAATTGTAGAATATTTGGAGAGTTTTAGCTTTTATTTGGATGTTAAATGTGGGGATTAGGAATTCTTGTGAATGTCTCAGCTTTGTTTTTCATCTTGAAGCCTCTACCCTTCATATTTCAGGAGAAAAATCTTAAAAGTGCTAATCTTTGATGGTAGAAAAAAATCAAAAGGCATGTGAGAGAGCCAATTAATATTCTAGAATTTCAGAGTCCTTATATTGTGGTTGATGTCTTGTGATTGATATCTTCTCTTGAGATTTTAGGGTATTCATCTATACCGATACAAGATGAAAATTTCACCATCTGAGCTTTTCGCCTTTTTTTTTCCCCCCTACTCCTTGTGCTTATATTGGATGACTGCAGGAAAAAAGGGTGGTAGTGGGGAATGCGCACAAGACACTGATTTGTTGATAACATAATGGTGTCAATTGTTCCCTGCAGAGCAGTGAATGTTTCAGGGACTTAATTGTCCTCCACAATGAGTAACATGCTCTGTCTTGTACAGGGGTAAATCACCTTTCAGAAGGAGAAAGACATGATTTTTGTCTTAGTGGTCTGCTTTTTCTTGTACTTGGTTCTTCCTTGGTGTTATAAAAATGAGTGAAATAGATTTTGTATGGATATGATGTCTTTCCTTTTCAAAAGTGATTAAGATAATGCTATAAATGTTTAAGGTAATGCAAGGAATTTCCATAGGCCAAATTTCAGTCTTAAGGGACTGAGATCATTCTTCCTGATAAAGACTTTCAGAAACACCCTATTGTAGTATATGGTAGAGATAATTCATGCTATATATGTGTATAAAATATTGTAAAATCAAAATCTTTGACCACCCTGGCTGGGAGCAGAGTCTTATTTCTATTCAGTTAGTTCCCGGACAATGTTACAATAATATCATGTCTGTTCCCGTATGAATGAAACCTTCCCAGGCCATGATTGCTGATTTCCGTGGAATGTCTAAGCAACTCAGGAGGACCTGCACCTGGGAAGATTGCATCTACCATACTCAAGCACCAGCGCCATTCTGCTGCATGTGAATGCAGGCTCTTCCGAAGAGTTCAGACAACCATCCAGACACCTGGACTGAGTTTTGTGTTTTTCTGCACATGTATGGCCCCAGTTCTACATGTGAAGGGATGCAAAGGAACATTCGGTCATTTCTGCCTCAGGCAGAATAAACTGTATATAAGCTAGCTGCATGAAGCAGTCAGTGTGAATCTCTGGGGAGATGCTGACATGTTGTCGGTCGGATCTTGGTTCACCGAGCACCGACTCCTGGGGTTGATGCCTCCTTGGCTGTGGTGGTTTTCAAAATTCTATTTTAGTTAATGATCTAATAAATCTTTGTTAAATTTTATTATAAATTTGGCTGCCGATTTGATCATTTGTAACACTATTATTCAATGGGAACTGGCATCTCTCTGCAGTTCAATGGAATTCATAGCACTATTCCCAAGTTTTTTCAACTGTTTTGTTTGTTTGATAGATTAGTATTTACATGATGCTGCTTGATAGTTTTCTAATGAATTTTGATGGGTTTATGAAAAACACAGTGTATAACAAACCTTACAGCTCTTTAGTGAAATCACAACTTTGGCGAATTGTATTGATGCAATCGTGCATGCATTAGGTGCCTGAAGGTGTTTAGGCACCTTTAAGATTTGACATGCCATCATTTGGGTGAGTAGAAAACACATCAACAACTGAGCGCTCATCACATTGATTATATGCTGCCAAATGATAATTTACCCTTCTGTTTTGTTTCTGATTATTTGATAGTATCCATCTCTGCCTTGTGCTATTTAAACTGCTGAAGTGGTAGGAGATGCTGGTGAAGGGAGGAAGGGATATGGATGATGCTGTATTCTAGGAATAGCAGCAGTGTTAAATATTTAACCCTGGCCCTAGCTCTGGTATCTGGAGCTAGAGGTAAGCTTTGAAAACCATAAAAAGTGGAGAGAAATGCACTTTAGAGAGGCAACCTAGGAGCTCAGTTCATCGAACTTAAACAGGGGATGGTGGAGAATTGTCTTGAACTCATTATCCAGGAAGGGATGTAGAGAAAGCCTGGTAATAGATCTTTCTTAAGGTGCTGTCTGAAGCTTAAGCTAGCAGAAACCCGAGTTAGAGCTAATGTTTTTAACATGGTGTAGCTTTAATTGTCAGAACAGTTTTCTAACAGTTGTGTTGAAATTTTAAATGAACTCCTGGTGCTGTTCTTGTTTGAAAAATAATTAATTTGGGACAAACCTACAGGGGTCAGCCTTGAACACAGAAGCTCCACCTGGCTCCTGAGTTGGGCATTTTATAACAGTTGCAACCCTGGAAGAAAACCTGTGCTTGTTCAGGAGCATCTCAGGAAGTCTGTCATTAGTAAATGTCTTAATTAATAAATCCCCCAGGGCCCTAGACCACACCTGTGTGTGGAGCAGATGATGTTAATTAATTTGCCCTTACTTACATGCTTGTGATGCAAATATACAGAGTATTGTTTCTGTCTTACTGCACGAAGGGGAGAGGGGTGAAATTGCTTCTCAAAGCAGCAGCACGGGGTCTGTGTTCGCTCCCTTTCTGTAATGGCAAAGCCTTGCTCTGCAAAAATAACCACTCGGGGATTTTAATTCTCATCTGCGAAACTGTTGCTCTTGTTTCAGTTGCCAAAACTGCTGAAATTCCTGGGCTCATTTGGAAGATCAGTTGTGATTTAAGATTAGAATGACAGGCACTTACGAGATAGATGATTCAAAATCAGAACTTTGGTTTTTTTTGGTAAGAACACACATAGAAAAAATGATTCCCTCTATTTATTTTCATCTGTCTCCCCACACTAAGAGGATATTTTGCATCTTTTGGCTGTTCCTGTTTATTTTTTCCTCCTTTCTCACTATATTAATATTTTCCTGTCAGGACAAATTTAATTAGTGGATAAATGCAGATGGGTGCATTTATCCACATATACACCACAGATTGGTGTATATCTGCACATGCATGCATTCATCATGCTTGATTAAACCTCAGATTAAAAGTTAAAAGACCAACCAAGGACATTTTTCTTATCTGAGATTTGGAGCTCTCTCTATCTGAGGGTGGCTGGTCCATTTAGTAATTAATTATTCTGCTGAATCTACAGAGTCACTAGGTGAATTGTTACTGCAACTGTTTTACAGACCTGCAGCCCAGAAGTGTTGGCTACTCATTATTTACATGGTTTCAGCTAAAGACATTTCAGCAGCCATGCATTTGGACAAATTTAATCCCAGGGGGAGGGATGAACTGCTTTTAAAGCATGGAGTTGGAAAACTGACTTGATATCATGCTGCATAATGCAGGCTCTCATTTTCTCTTATATTAATGGAAAAACTCCTTTGCATTTTATGTTTTGTTTTGTTTTGTTTTGTTTTTCCCTTCAGCAGCCTGATGGTGATTTTGTGGTAGTGGAGTGGTTGGTGTCTGATGTCAGTGCTGATGTTAAATTATGACAAAGATGCTGAAATGTTTTGCTGTCTCCAGAACAGGTTCCAAAACCTCCCACAGGGTAATTGTGAATAACATGCATGTATTGGGTGCCCTGATTACAAAATCTTGTGCCTATAAATACACCCTATAAACCAATAAGATTATGGAGTTTTAACTAGTTGGGAGTGGGGGGTTGGAAATAGGAAAAACACCATGCCAGGGGTGGGGGAGGAAATCGTTGAACTGGCCTTGGCTGGCTCTCTGTATGCAGGGAATTTCAGCCCGGGGTGGAGGTACATGACATTAAAAAGCAAAAGAGAGAGAGAGCAGTGACAGCCTGTCTCCAAGCTGTTCCAGGAGGAGGCTGGAAGTGAGCGATGCTGTTCTGCCATAGGAGCACACGCCCTTCCTGGGAATGCTGTGTAGTTGCAGTGTAGAAGTTGGACGCCTCTTGGCGAGGTGATACCTCACTTACATAAGGAAGAAATCGCCCACAAACCAGGCGAAAAATCATCTTCCCCTCTGCCGTTCTATTTAATTTCTGGCAGTTCTATGTAATGTAATGCAAATGTGTAGGCTTTTGGCTCTTCAGCCAGCACAGAGTAGAGTAGTGCTGCTGACGTCAGCAGAGCAGTACTAGCTGGCACCAGCTGAAAATTACGTTGTGCAGCTCTAGTGTCCTTATTCCCTGCATATAGAGGAGGGGTATTTTGCTTTGATGTGATGCTGCAGACCGCAGGGCTTACAGGATGCACCTTGGCTCATAAACTCCAGGTCTGGATGCCACCTGGCAGGTTTGGGGCCTGAAGTGCAGCAGCCAAGAGCATCGCTTCACTGGCTGCAGCCTGTGGTCCTTGCGGCTCGGCTGACTCCAGTCATAACCCCAGGAAGGGCTGTGAAATTGGAAATCCCCATGATCTTGCCACCAGGGAAGGACTTAAATTGGTAAAAAGTTTTATCTTGGATAATGCCCTTCCCTGCCCAGTCAGGAGGGAGAGAGTTCAAGTTTTGGCTTTGCCGTGTGAACTTCGCAGCCTGTGGAAGGATGTCCAGAGGCTGGGGGCTTTCAAATGCCTTTCCTTTCCTTTTTCCTTTCCTTTTTCCTTTTTCCTTTTTCCTTTTTCCTTTTCCTTTTTCCTTTTCCTTTTCCTTTTCCTTTTCCTTTTCCTTTTCCTTTTCCTTTTCCTTTTCCTTTTCCTTTCCTTTCCTTCTGTTTTTTCTTTTTTTTTTTTTTTTGGCCCGTCTCCTGGTCCTTTGCTTTGTTTCAGTGTTGGATCTGTAATGGGAAAGTAAATTTGAATCTCATGGAAAAACATTGAAACATATCTTCTTGCAGACTGGGATAGGATAAAGAAAGCTGTCTAGTTGATTTGATTTTATTTGTGTGGGTTTTTTTGTTTGTTCTTTGGGTTTCTTTTTGACCAAAAAGTAGGATTTTGGTGGCTAGCAGCAGTTGCTTAGGAAAGGAGAAGTAAGAAAGGAAGTGTAACATTAAAGGATGGGATTTCTGCTTCTAATACACAGCAGGGTAAAGACTTTCTAAGCCAAAAGCTGTCTTTGATTCATCACTTGATCCCTGTGATGCAGGGGCCCTTCATTAGTAAGTCTGACTCCTTGACACAGTGACCTGTGCTGAGACCTTCCATTTCTGTGCTTTAAAGGCAACAACCCCCTGAGGATTTCATTGCTTGCTCCCAGCCTTTACCCTGAGAGAAGAGAGGAGCACTGATTTCCTACTGTAATATGTAATGTAAAGTAATTCATGCTTGGAAAGTAAAGAAAAGTAATTGATGTGTAGAAAATGTATAAAATAAAAATTGTAAAATAAATTATACATGCAACAAAAATCCAAAGATCCTCCTGTTATGAATTGAAGCAAACTCCAATAAGCTTAGTCCAACTGGAATTTATTAATTACAGCAAGCAAGGCATAAGCAAAATCAGCGCTGGGCAACAGGGGAGCCTCCGCTCGCCAAGGACTGCTGCACCCACTATTCAATACAGTCTAACTTTTATACTGTATCTCTTCTCTTTGGTGACGTGTCCAGAAAATACTCTGCGCATGGGTCTTCCTGTTGCTAAGGGGTCGTCCTCTGCTGGTAGTCGTCTGATGAAGGCTGCTAGTTTTCCTCAGTCGTCCTCTGGTCGACTTCTCCTTATTTAGTGGTCATGCCTAAAATTCTAGAACTTATGGTTTATTGAGCAAGTATTTATTAAACAAGAATATTTTAAGCGAGCATTTATTAAGCAAGTATATACTTGGGATTGTATGTGGTTTTGGTTACACGTGGTTTTAGGTCTAAGTGTTTTATTCCCTCTATCTTTAGCCCTTTAGGGAACAGAACATGAACAAAACGCAGCAGGTTCCACCACACTCCGACCACGGACAGCCCAGAGACAGATTACCACAAAGAAGTTGCAAAACTCCTGGTGGCAGCAGGAAAAAATGCCTCGTTAGCAAGCAGAAGGACGTGGCTGGTGCGGAGATGGGCTTCTCCCAGAACCACCCAGGAACACCTAAGGACGATCAGCACTTGATAAGTATCATCAATCAAGATAAATTAAGTCGTCAAGAACATACATCTAAATACCTGACTTCTCCTGACATGATCAATGCCAGCCACCACCCAAGAAACAGCAGTTGTCCAACCCTGCACAGTATAAAGAAACTTCATGCATATGCAGGGTGACGAAAGAAATGGGGGCACCTCTGTCTCAGGCAGAAATAACTGTATTAAACAGCCCCGCCAGAGATGGAATTTGTGAACAGAGGGAGGTTCGATGCGATAGAGGTCAGATCTAGGTTCACCCCTCACCGATCCCAGGCTCGACGCCGTCTCTTTGACTGTGGCTATCGAGGACCGTATCTTGGTCGCGAAAATAAAATCATTCGCTATTACTATTAATTTGGCTTTCTTGCTGATCATTTATAACACTACCTTCTCTGTACTGCTTGTAATAGGACACACAAGGACCTTCTAGAATTCCTCTGATTTTCCAAGACTGGAAATTTCCTCTGCTCACAAAGAAGTTGCTTCCTACCTCTGATCATAATTTTACCTTTTCTCTTTCTGTCCTTTCCTACATTTCTGAGTGCACCTTCCTTCATTTGATTTTTTTTTTTTTTTTTTTTTTTTTTGGTGGCATTTGGGGTTTCTATTTACTCCAGATGCTGGTGAAATAAATAGGGCAGGAGATTTTTCTCCTTTTTAATGCCTTTATTAAAAATCAGCTCGGATGAGAAGAATCAACGGGTCGCGCTCACGCCGCTGTTGCTTCCAGGAGTGGCACGAAGGAGGAGGAAAAGTGCAGCTTTGTCCGCTGGTCTGCAGGCATAGCTGAGGCTTCTGTCCTCACGAGAGCACCAGGAGATTCCCGGTTTTTTGGTTTGACATTTGGGGTCCTCTTTCTAGCCGATGTCTTTTAGGTTACGGTGAAAGGTAAAATGGGTCTCAGCGAATACTGGATTCTGTTCCTCACATCTAGACATCACTTCGATCTCTTAATTCTGTGTTGGGTCATTTGTTTTAGGGGTTTTTGCTAAGTTTGGTGAGGGGTTTCCTCATTTGTGTGCCAGTCCTGTTGTCCCTTCACCGTCAGGGGAGGGGGGGGGGGGGGCGGTGCCATCCTCCAGGCAGCAGCAGGGGGGTACTCGACAAAAAGGGGAATTCTCAACCATCAACAACAGGTAGTTAGCGAAAAACTATTAACAGGTGATTACAACATGAAACTATCAACAACAAATAGAACTCCACCCTGGCAGCAACTGGCCTAACCTGTGAACTCTGCAACCTTTAAAAAAAATGGGTAAATTTTCTACTCATAACACTGGAAACACTTTTTTTAGATCCCATAAAATCAATCAATGTAGATGCCTGTAGAAATTAAGTGATTTTCATGCAAATTGACTTTGCTCAGGATAGAATCCTTCAATTCAAACATACTTGTAGCAGGGCCAGGACTTGTTGCATTCAGCCTGGTATTTGAACAAAGCAATGAAAAACTAATGTATTATGGATAATTTTTCTCAGAAGTCCTTCCTGTCTTGTTGATGAGAATGGACTATAAATGTTTTTTTGGCAACACTTCATAGCTGTTAATGTATTTTCTCCAGTGTCTCAGGTGTATTGTTTGGAAAATGACACGTCAGAAATGCCCAAGCTTCACAACATTGTACAATATCAGTCAATAAATGCATTCTTTAATTACCATTTCCTTATTTTTTTGGGGGAGAAAAAAGGACCAGGATGAAAAAAGGAAGTTTGTTCTTTATGTGTCTATCTCAATTAATTCTGTTTGTTATGTTCCCCAAGGTTATTAACACTCTTAAGAAGTGTCACAAGGTCTGGCTTATCTGACCACTGTTCTTATTTTTAAGGAATTTTCCCAGGTAATCTCACTCTACCTTCCTTATGTGCCAAACAAAAAAGTGCAAATCAAAGCCCTGCTGGATTTAGATCTGCAAGAGGAAGTTGCCAAATGAAATTACTTATTTGGGGCTCAGGAAATGAAAGGATTAGAATGGAGAAGATGACAAGTGACCATGGTGATAGAAGATCTAATTCCCCCTATCCTGAGTAGTGCTGGCATTTCCATAAGGAAAGGTTTAGGGAACATCTGTCTGCAATCACTCATGTTCAGGCTCTCAGGGCTAGGAAGGACCTGCTGAGATGTGGCAGCTGGATCAAAGAGGAGAAAACACTTCCCAGTCAGTGCAATGTGTTGCCTTCTAAGGCCTTTGTTAATCCTAGAAGTTATTGAAAATGTGAGGAATGGGACATGAAAAGTCAAGTAAGACTTGACAAACTCTGGTTTTTGTGTGTTTTTGCTCAGTGCTGTACACATGCCCATAGATTTGGTGCCCACTCTGCAAACAAGTCAGAGCAGGATGTGCTGTTCCAGAGGAACATTTCAAGGAGCAAATGTGTTGTTCTGATAGAAGGTGGCAAAATTCAAGTATTTTTTCACCTAGAGAATAAACCTAGGGCATTACTAGCTCTGAATTTTTCTTTTTCCTTTAAGGCAGTTGTTTAGGAAAAAAGGCTTAATGTTCTGTGGCCTTTGAGGTGAGGAGCATCTGACTATTCCCTTTGAATAACATTCTGTCAAATAAATATGCTGCCTGTTGGCTCAGCCAGTGAGATTTGTCACACATACGCATGTGAAATGTATTTCAAAGACTTAATCTGTCAGTTTTTAAAACTATTTCCCCTCATTGTACTTTCCTGGCAATTAAGAGTGCCTGATTTCCACGACAGCAATTTCATCTATTGTCTTGAGAATCAGGTGGATGTGACGTCTGCATTTTTATCTTTCCTCTTGAATGGACAAGAGTTCCTGGCTTGTACAAAAACAAGAGATATCAGACCAAAGTAATTCCAGTCTTGACTTCTGAAGCACCAGGGGAACAATGGTGTTGTAGGCTAGAGGTGGAAGCTGGAGGAGTTTTTTGCTCATGTGCAAGAGGAGTCTCGTGCAGAAGAAGGTACATTAGTTTCTAATTAAGCCAGTGATAAAACTGTAGATGGTTTTATAGTGGCAGATCTTACTGGATTGTACTCTGATTTGTTAGTGACACCTGCTTCATTAGAATTGGGGGAAACTCCATCTGCAGTTCAGAATGGAGTGGGAGGTGGATGGGGACTGATGGGAAGGGATTTATACCTTGCCTTTTTTTTTCTGCCTGCTTTGTAAAACAAAAGAGTTAGCAAAGATCATCAATATCTGATTCACCACAATAACTGCATGCACTGAGCCTGCACCAAAAATACAGTAGCAAGTGTGTATTCTGAGAATAATTATGCCTACTGTTTCCTTCACCATTCTTTGTAGTGTTTTTCCCAGGCAGTGGGTACTTCTGAGCTGTCTTGCAGCCTTATGTTAGTTTGGGATTTGGAGCATTATATTATGAGCTATAGAATATAATTTTCTTTCTTCTCCTGTCTTGTGTATGAGTCAAACTCAGTGTTTTATTTATGTGGCTGAGAGTTGGACCTACATAACTAACAGCAATAGTAGTGTGTGTCTATATCTGATATCTCAACTTGTCTTTGCAAAATGCATTCTAGTCTTTAATTGGATGGTTCCTTTAGGAAAAGGTGTGTCTGGTCTTCTGGCATTAATATATTAACTTTGGTATATTTAAGCATCTCTAGTTGCTTATATGATTACTGAAATTAATTGCCTTAGATGGAGCTCCCTGCAGCTTTCATACTTAACAGTTGACATTTTATCACTGAACCCATGTAGTTCACCATCTGCATGACCCTCCTATCCTGTTATTAATTGTTACTTTTAATGGCCTGGTCATCCTGGAGGTAGTTTATAGACATATAGAAAACAAAGATTGACGTTCTGGTTGTAGAAAGGAGGAGGCAATGCTAAAACTGATTTTGTTGAATGAAAATTTTCACCCTGGGTCTCTAATCTCTGCACGATTTCCTCCCTTTCCTTCTTGCCCCTTGTCTAAAGCATGTTATCACCCTAAAATCAGTGGATTATGTGCTTACAATGGTCTGCCAACAAACCTGCTGGCTGGTGCAGAACTTCTATGTTCTTTCTTTCCCTTTGTGGATGTTTGGGCAGGATGCAAATCTTGTGCTGCAGAGGTGATTTCTACTGGAGCCAGCTTGGCTGAGCCAGTCTGGGGGGCATCGTCACATCAGGCTGGCTGAGAAATAATGTTGTGTGTTGAAGGGCTTTGGGTGCAGAGTGTTAGCTGAGGGGAATTGTTATATGTGTCTGTGTTGAGTTGGATTTCCCATGGAGGTAGCTGACTTCCATGCCATGAGAAGTGAAAATGCAGGCAAAGAGTAATTGATGACTCTCCTAGATTATCTAGTTAAAGCAAGGTGGAGGGCAGCTGAATTACCACAACTGTCTGCATGGATTATGGCTTTCTGAAATGAGCCTCAATAATAATTTTCCATATAAAGAAAGGATAGAAAGTGATGAGGAGTTGTGAAACAGACTGTGTCTCAAACTAAGAATATTCTAAGCTGTTTCTTTGATTTTTAACAGATGCTCCTCTTGACAGTACTGCAAACAAACCTACTGCTGGCCACTGTAATTACAGGTAAGAAAACAGGTTTGGACTAGAATATATTTTCACTTTTTTTTTTGTGAGATATGAGCCCCCCTTTCCCTTTTTGTACTGACTCAGGGATTATTCTCACCATGCTGAAGGTATCAATCGTCATTCCTTTTTGTCTGTTTATCTTGAAACAGGCACTGTATTGAGTCCCAAACATTCCCTGTAGTCAGGAATGTTTGACTGAACAAGATACAGGGGTTTCCTAGCGCCCTATAGGCTTTAGTGGGGTTGCAGGCAGGCACAAATGAACACATGGCATTCCTCAAAGGATCAGAACTTAATTTGCCCATGCAAGGTTTCGGCTGGTGGAAATAAAGAAAAAAAAAAGGCATTACAGTAATGCATATAATAATAAAAAAACAGCTGTGATCCTATGGACTGCCATGCCAGGCTTACAGTCTGCCTAGAAGCCACCAGGACATCAGTGGGGATAAATTCCAGCAGAGAAATTCCTGAACTGCAAAATGATTGCTTTAAATTGCAGGTTAATGTTGTGTTTTGATACTCAGGGTTATCAGGGGCTTCACTTCAGGAGTCATCAGTTGCCCGTTGCAGCCTTTTTGGGAATGACCACATCAAAACATTTGATGGTTCCTTGTACAATTTTGCTGGGTACTGCAGCTACCTTCTTGCTGGGGACTGTCACAAGCACTCCTTCACCCTCTTAGGTGAGTGTAAGCTGGGTTGCATCACAGGAAAAAAGACAAATAGCTCCCCTTTGTCAGATAGGATGGACCACTGCATAAAAAGGGGTGTTGGTTGAGGGTTTTTTGTTTATCTGTGGGTTGTATTGGGGTGTTTTTGGGCTTGTTTTGGAAAGTGGGATTACTTCTGGGGCTTCTGTTATCCTTTGGTAATGTAGCTCATACATTAGTAAGCTGCTGAAAAGCAGGGATTTTCTTACTACTCCTACTAAAAAGAAGACCTTTACTAATTTTGTATTTTTCAGGGGGATGTGGCTGAGTTAAAGCTGAGTCCAGGAATAAGAGCTATACAACCCTTTAGAACAAATTTTATCTGTTTTCTAAACCACACCAGTAAGAAAAATACCACCTTCTAGGACAGAAGGCCTTGGAATTAGCATAGGCCTCTGCAGAGTTATTCTTGGGCATAGAAATGATGATACATGTACCAAAACTGAATGTGATACATGTACCAAAACTGACTTTCATACCAACTGCTTTGGTAGATGTTTTTATATTCAGTAATACCTGTTCTGTGTTGGTCATAGTTTAAAATAGGTTTTTACTGGCCATAAATTGTCTTCCTGAGTCCTAGAGCTAAGAGTATTTTGTTGTGTTTCATCTCCTCAGGTGATTACCAGGATGGGGACAAAATTGGTTTCTCTGTGTATCTCGGAGAATATTTCAGTCTTCGCCTCTCTTTGGATGGAGTTGTGATGCAGGAAGAAAAAAGGTACCTGTAGGAACTATTATTCTATCAGAAAACAACCTGGTGGTTTTTGTGTGTCACATGCTGAGAATTTCCTGTTTTTTCTCCACAGGGTTTCCATACCTTTTGCCTCCAGTGGCATATTTATAGAGAAGGAGGCAGGTTATTATAAAATAGCCAGTGATGAGCATGGCTTTGTGGTGACGATTGATGCCAGTGGAAATATTCAGATTCTCCTTCAAGAAAAGCACTATAATAAGACCTGTGGGTTGTGTGGCAATTTTAATAAATTCCTTGAGGATGACTTCAGAACTCGTGAAGGTAAGGTTACCACTAACTGATTGTATGTTAATGCTCTGCACACTTTTCCTGATTCAACAAAGATGTTGATGTTCCAGCAAAAATGTTTCTACAGAACCTGTCAGGTACCTCAGGTTGGTGTGTTGAAAAGCTAAGTCCTTTTATCTTCCTTTCTTCTGAAAAGAAATGGCAGTCACATCTCATTCCTGAGGAAAGACCAGGCATCTGAATGTAGCATGTTTAGAAACCGGAAACTTTCAAATTCAAAGATAAAGCTACAAGTTAATTCATGCAGGGAGGCATGAAACTTTCAAATTCAAAGATAAAGCTACAAGTTAATTAATGCAGGGAGGCTGGCTAGAAGAAGACCCAATAAAAAAGCAGTGTGAAATACCCATTGATTCAACATCTAATTTTTCATGAATTAGCCAAGAGGTAATAAGAATAGATAGTGTAAGAATAGAAAGATGCAACAGCAGAAGATCAAATTCCTGCTGCTTGCAGGTTTGGCGTGGGATGCTGTTCTATAAAGGGGTTACCTTTTAATGACATTTCACCACCTATAAGGGCTGTTGGATGGGCGGTACACCTTATATCACAGCAGTTCCTGGTGAGAATGAGGGGCAAGACCACCTTTGCTACTCAGTACACCTTTGTGTGAAGACTGAGTTTTTGAAAAGCCCCAAATGAGACTTTGAAGGATTGGTCTTGATTTGTGGTATTTCAGAGTGTCTTTTAATTCTGAGTGCTTACCTGAAGAGGAGAGGTTTGAAGTTAGTTAATACATTGATATATTAGATTGATAACATGAAGTGTGTATTAAAAATAAATGGTAGTGAAGATATAAAGGGAGGCAAAGCAGCTTGGAAAGGAGCCTGGCAGTGCTCCAGAGATGTGTCCTACTGACACTCAGGATACATAAGCATAACTTCTGTGTACAGAAAAAAAAGGAGATCTTATGGTGTGTTAAAATGATTAATCTGTTCTTCAGCAATGTAAATAATAAGAAACAAACTCTGGTCACAAAACTGCTTGCCAAGGCTTGGATTCCTTGATGTCTGAATGAGATGAGATAAGAAGTTTATGGCTTTTTCTTGAGACAGTAAATAGTAGTAAGGCCCCTAGAAAAAGCAAAAGCAAAAAAGGAGACTGTAGTGCTTTGGATTATTCAAATGTAAAAAAGGCCCCTCTGCTGCTCATGTTTAAATATGTTTCATGCAGTATTTGTTTTACGTGCTGGAGGCTGTATCTTCCCTCTTAAAAAAAACAGTCCATTCACAGCCACAGATTTTGGAATGTAATAAAGTCCATGACAGGGTCTCTGCTTGGACGAACTGTAAAATAATAGAGGTGACAGATAAAATGTGTTTTCTGTGTCTCTTACAGAAGTCAGGGATCTCCTCATGTTTATCCACCTGTGTGGATACACAGACCTGTGATTTTAGCCTGAAGAATAGGACTGTGTGTCAACAATTCTGCCAGTTTTTCCAGTGATACAAAAGGCCTTTCATTTAAACTAATTTAGAAGGAATTAGGCTGAATTATGTTTGAATTTTTTGTATCAGTGAGGGACGTCACTACACCTGTACATGCACTTATTGTCGCCTTGGCAGCTCTGCTGGTTCACTGGAGCGTTTCTTAACTTGCTTCAAGCAAATCAGTTATGGAATAATTCAGATCATATTTTTTTGTTTGCTTTGTAATATACTGTTGAATCTAGCTTCCAGGTAGGGGGCAACACAAACAGCTGGGAGAGCTAATATTTTTTAAACAGAAAAAGTAGGCAGTCTCTTGGAAGCCTGTGAAGCATTTCACCCTTTTCTTTTCACTAAATTTTTTAGTTGTTCTCCTTTCAGGCTGATTAGATCTCCTGAAGGTCAGCCTATCCCAGGATGTGAGCTTGATGTAAGGACTTAGTGATGTGAGGGCAGTGAAGGGTTACCTTAAGGTTGCTAGCAGGCTGAACTGTCCTGTTGGTGTATCCACTGCTTCCTGTTAAAACCTGGAACTTATCAGATAGGGGCCTCAGTTCTGATAAATCACATTTCTGGGATGGATTTTTATTGGTAAGAGATGTGTTAAGATCTTTGAGCTTCAGAATAAGATGCAGTGGAAACAAATGAAAGTATGATTTTTCCATATTTTAGAGAAATAAATTATTGTGGTTTAAGAACACAGTTAATCTGATTTTTCCCTTAAGAAAGTAGAATACGATATAGAACTTGATTGATTACATCTGAATTGTTTTTAGGGTGGTGGTGAAAGAAGAGGCAAAGCACCTGTTCTGTGAGTGGATATTACCACTTACAGCAAGTAAACAAAGGAGGCATGAACAGAAGGGTGTTTAAAACTTAATGAACACTGTAATTGCTTTTCTTTTCTCTTGATATATTTATACTCCTGTTCTATAATTTATTCAAATGTGGCATTGTCATGATGCTCTTATGACTCCTTGCTGTGTTTTTAGTGTGGAAGTGGAGAACTGATGAGAATCTGATGAGAGAATAACACTCATTGTTTCTGTGTACACTTTGGATGCTCAGCTATTGAGGTCTGGAGCTCTGAATGATGAGAATAAAATTGATACCCTGCTAAAGTAACACTGGTGGGACTGAGCTTTGAAGGCCTTAGGTGTAAGTTCTTGAACCCCCCAAAAAAGCTTCTCCAGTAGGTTTTGGAGTTCATAGAATATCCTGAGTTTAAAGGGACCCTGCAAGTTGAAAGGATCAGCAAGTCCTGGCCCTGCACAGGACACCTCAACAATCCCACTGTGTTGTCCAAATGTGTCTTCAGCTCTGGCAGCCTTGGGGCTGTGATGATTTCCCAAGGAAGCCTGTTCAGCGCCCCACCACCCTATGGGGGAAGAACCTTTTCCCAAAGTTGCAGACCCACTGTCCTTCAGACAGGCTGGGGTGCTGAGTCACTGCCAGTGACATGGTTCCTACAATAGCTCATCCTGTGGAGAAGTGCTCATGTCCTGTCCAGACTGGCAAAGAACATTGATTTTATTCTATAGGCTTGCTTGTTTATTGGATATGGAAACAAAACCAAGCCAAACCTTGAGAGCTTGTTATCGCAATTTAAGCATAACTAAAATATAAAAAGAAATGTCTTGGAAGCTTTCTATGGTTTTTGCTTGGTCTTTTGTCTGTTTTTCTCCTAGACCCTAATGAAGGGTTTCTTCTCTGATCTTGCCAGATAAGGTCTGGTCCTTTATGTCCATTCTGTGAAGGCTTCTAAGACTTGCCAGTTATGAGGCTCTGCTTTCTGACCTTAGCATGCACTTCTAACTGGTTGCCAGCCTTTGCTCATATCAGAAAAAGGAAGCTGAGTTCTTTCTAGATGCTCAGATACCTATTTGACTATCTTCAGCCCATGTGCTTGATTCAGGGTCTGGGACTGAAGTTAGACCTTTCTGTTGTGAGGAGAGTGGCGGCATCACTAGGCTGTAGAGTTTGGGAGGGGGTTCTTTCCCTTTCCTGTTCGGTATTACTGATTTTACATTAATTGAACTGGAGAGGGCAGGAAAGATTTTATAGCCCATGACTTTGTTATTTCATATCATTAATTTGATGCAAAGTATGAATCAATTTTTGGGCAGCCTTACCAATAGTTTTGCCTGTCTGGAATAATGTAAAACTGTGTTAAAAAAGCCCCCAAAACAACAAACAAAAAACCCACCCTCATTCCTCCCCCCAATTGCTTGATAAATAACCAACATGTCAAAGTTGGTTATTTAGCAACTGAGACTTTATTTACCAGTTAAGACTCACAGGACTGTAGTGTCTTGACCAAATTTCTGCATTTATTTTTATAGATGAGTTAACAGAGCCTGAGAGAGTTATCTGATGTGGTGGAGGAGGTCAGGGTTCCTGGGTTCTTGCTTCCCACTCTGTGCCCAGAGCATGAGGGGGTTATTCCTGATGCTTTGCTTGCCTGACCATCAGTGTAAAAGTAAACAAGCTGGTGCCAGTTTCAGATTTCAGAAAGAGCTGGTGATTGGAGGCTCAGATAATCATAGTGAACAAGGATTTTGCTGCAAACAGTGGCCATCACCAATCTGAAAATCATTCTGAAGAGAGACAGACATGAGGGCAGCAATTGGAGCACTAAAGGCATAGTCCAGCAGGACACTCCTGGAGACCCTGCCTGCTGCTCAGGAAGTGGGGGAGTGGCCCTCTCCTCAAAGACTCTGCAAGGTCACGGGTGTCATGATGTGTCTGGGACATTAGGAGCAGGTGGGATTTGTGTTGTCTTTAATATATGCCTCCTGAACCCATCTTGAATGCTAAAAGGAAATTCTACCCTAGCTGGCTGCCTGGAGGTCTCAGCTTTTGAGCAGCCAGTTTACTTGTTGGGATCTGTACTGTGGTCTATATCAGGCATCTGATCATCCCTTCTTGAAGCTCTTCTGTCCAAATCCTTTGTTTTCATTACGTTTTGTGACAACTTCTGTTTTCAACAGATTTCCTGCAAGTCTTAGGCAAAACCAGTGCTTTAGCCACAGTTCCACCCAGGCTGTATGGAGGGCTTCTGGGTGCAGGGCTCTGATGAGCCCTATGAGGGAGTTGTTTAGTTGTTTCTGCAGAAGCTTGGGTGCTTCCAGGAAGAAGAGGTGACCAAAGAAAGGACAGGAGGCAAACCAAATCTCTGCTGTGCAAGAGATGAGGGCAGTCCCACTGTGTGGTGGGATTGCAGTGCCAGATTATGTTGACAGCATCACCTGTCCACTTAAACCCCAGATTATTTTTTAGGCTGTTGTGTTGTCCCTTCCACTGCCTTTCCTCTTCTCCCTTCTCAAGCTCTTCAGCAGAAGGAAATGGAGGTGTCAGGTGGGAAAGGCCAGGGGTGTTGGCAGCTGCTCTTCCCTCTACTCATAGCAGTCAGATGTGCTAGGGATATTTCTCCCTCCCCATTTTTCTTCCTGAAGCCTCATCAAATAAGTGAAGTATTTAGGTTGGAAAAGACATCCAGGATTATTGACTCCAACTTTTGAGAGATCACCACCTTGTTAACTAAACCAGAGTACTGAGTGCCACGTCTGGTCATTTCTTGAGCACTTAAAGGGGTGGTGACTCCACCACCCTGCTCAGCAGCCTGTTCCAGTGCTTGACAATCCTCTCCATGAAGAAATTCTTCCTGGTGTCCAACCTGAGCCTCTCCTGGTAGGGCTTCAGGCTATTTCTTCTCATCCTGTCCCTTATTTCCGGGGAAGAAGGGAAGAGCCTGATTCCCACCCCTCCTGCAAGGGAATTGTGCAGAGCCAGAAGGTCCCCCCTGAGCCTCCTTTTCTCCAGGCTGAGCCCCTCAACTGCTTCTCACATGAGTGGCTCTCCAGAACCTTCATTTACTTGAAGTGTGAGTCATAGAATACAGCAAAGAATGAATTAAAGTCACATAATGCAAACATTGTGTAAAAGAACTGCATAAGAGGTATAAATTTGCAAGCATTGCAAAAAGAAAGAAAGAAGAAAAAAATTAATGGAAGGAGATGAATGAAAAAACAAGTGACCAGTATTTTAGGACCAACAGTTGTCCTGACCTTCAAACATTAGCCTGTGGGTGAGGGAGCCCCTGGGGGTAGCTGCCAGCAGGAATCCTGGCATGGATGTGTATCCAGGGTTGCAGAAACACTGCTTCAGAGCAGAAACCAGCTCCTGTTACACACCTGCTAGGGAAAGGCTGCCTTACTGCAAACAAAAGGGAATCTGGCACCTTGCTTCTCCTTAGGCTGGTTTGCATTGCTGCTTTAATGTTTATAATATATGGTAAACTAAAGGATTGTGTTCTTCTTATTGTGGCATTTCTTTCCTTGTTCTAAGTCCTGGCTCCATAGATGAAAATTTTGTGTCTTTTATCCTCTTTCCGTGGAAGTCCTTTGCTCTCTGCTGTGGGCCTGATATATGCTACCTTTAAAAGCCCCTAATTTCTAGTTTACGAAAGAGTCTACAGGTCTTAATACCTCTGCCTTAGCATTCTCAGTGCAGTTTTCATGACTACCCCACAGTTTAGGAAGAGTTTTAGTGGTTTGTATACTCCTTGTGTTTGTACTAAACAGGGAGCTCAATGGAATCTTTATTATCTATACATGTATATATTATTAAATAGTCCATAGTATACTTGGGGAGAATTTCTTTTGGTTTTCAGATACAGCCAGGCTTGTATTTCAATATATCCTCTGCATAAGGTCTTGGGAATGCATTAACACTGGCAATTGATATTCTCACAGGCACCACAATGGGGTTTAAAATTAAAAAAAAAAAAAAAAAAATTTAAAAAAGGGTCACAGTATTTTTTAGTAGCAGGTACCCATAACAGGAAGCCAGAGATAGTCCTGTAGTCCTGAAACCAGCAAGGTGGCAAAAGAGGATGGAAGAAACATTCCATCTCTGGGAGGATCCCCCTTTTCAGAAGGATGGAGCAGGAGCGGCAGAGAGGTGGTTTGCATCTCCTGGGAAGTCACAGCCATACCAACTCATTCAGCTTTGCTTTTATGCAAAATTGGTGGAAATTTTGGTAAGCCTGGGCCAGGAGCTGCTTGTCCTGGGACAGAGGAGCGTGTTTCAGGACATCTTACCCAGGAAAAGGATGGCCCAAACAACAATGCTGCATGTTAAGCACACAAGATATAATTTTGGACAGGAGAAAAATCAAGGCTAGCTGGGATCAAGAGTGCTAACGATTTCTTCAATTAGGGAAAGCAGATGGGTTTGTTTGCATCTCTAATATGTTTTGTGTTTTATTGACAACTTTTAAGTGGTGAGAAGATGTGCAGGCACGCTTTGGCTCCTGCGGATGTTAGCTGACCAGCAGCAACTCCTACCATGTTCATGCAGGTGTGAGGGAGGTGGGGCCTGCCTTCTGCAGGCTTTAGTCTGTCCTTGAGGGTAGAGACGTCCTTAGCAGAACAAAATCCATATCACTGATCGTGGCTTTCCTACAGTCTGTTTGGAATAAAAATCCATTTGATACAACAGTTTATATTTTTAAAGAGAGCTTTCAGCAGACTATCACCTTAATAGCAGTCAATAATGCCCGTTTGTTTCTAAAACCCCTCAAACAGCATGTTACTTCTCCTCTTCTTCATTCCCAGGGACCCTGGTGGGGAACAGTTATGATTTTGCCAACTCCTGGGCTTTGCACAGTGAAAACAAGCACTGCAAGAGAGTGCAGACTCCGAGCAACACCTGCAACATTTCATCTGATATGGCAGAGAAGGTTGGTCCTGCAAGATGCCATTCTGATTTCAGTCCTCCCCTACTTGAAAGGCAACTTGCCTGCCCTTTGGCAGAAGAACAGAAATCACAGAATATTCTGATTTGGAAGGGACCCACAAAGATCACTGAGTCCAACTCCTGGCGCTGCCCAGGACAGCCCCAAAATCCCACCCTCTGCCTGAGAGCATTGTCCAAATGCTCCTGGAGCTCTGGCAGCCTTGGGGCTGTGACCATTCCCTGGAGAACCTATTCAGTGCCCCAGCACCCTCTAGGGGAAGAACCTTTTCTGATATCCAACCTAAACCTGTTATCTAATCTATCTAATCTACCTACCTACCTACCTACCTACCTACCTACCTACCTACCTACCTACCTACCTACCTATCTATAACCACCTTCCCCTTCCCCTCACCCCAAACATTAAATAGACAATCAAAGAAAACATCAGCTCATTTGAGGCTCAAGTGTGAATTATTGCCAAAGAAATGATGATGTTACTTGGGAAAGGTGTGTTTCAGTGAATGAGGAATTAGCTAATTCCCCTTCTGATTGTGCCAGCAGGGAGCATCAGTTCTGAAGCCTCTGTGAGTGCTGCCTCCCCTAATGGTATTTGTGAATTTGTTGCAGTTTATATACTTGTGAGTCAGCAGAGGAGGGAGATGCTCCAGCCAGGCTGTTTTCGACAGAGGAGATGTTTTCTGTGGGTGTTCCAAAAGCTCCGTGTCACCAGGCTATTTCCCTTCCCAGGAGGAAGTTCCTTCAGCTATGTGTACAGCTAGTAGTGCTGATTTAGTGAAGAAAAACATAACTGCTTGCCTTGGCCAACTCTGTGGCCCCCTTTGCTGCAGCAACCTTTTTCTTCTTGTCTTTTATAAGTACAAACAAGTTTCTTGTTTCCCTTAGACAGGGTGTGGATGCATGCAGATCGTCATCAGCTCAGGGAAGAAAGTAGCTTTGAATATTTACTGAAGCATGTGGTGTTAACAGGTTATGACTGTTGTGGTAAATTGAGCCTTCATTCCTTGAGGAGTTACAACTGATTCCATGTACTCTGTTGTAAATCAGAATGACTTCCTGGGTGCCAGGGTTAGACTTATACCAGAATGACTGAGGCTGAAATGTTGTTGTGAGTTTCTCACTATTCAAGTCCTGTAGACAGGTATTTGCTAAACTAGACACAAATAGCTTCTCAAGTGTAGTAGCATTTCCTAGAATGTATCTGCTCTCCAGCTAACCTGGGTGCTGGTTTCCTAGCTACCTGTAAAAGGCTAACTAAGAGTTGGACAAGTTGCCAAGTTCTGACTCTATACTTCCATTAAGCTTTTGGATGGGGATGCCTCAGATGTGCTGTAAAATTCAGTGAAGGATGCTCGTGCTCCTCAGCACTTCAGCCTCACTACCTGCAAAACTGGCTGAGGAATTATAGCAGTGATTTCAGGCTGGAAATCTCCAGCTGATGTTTCTTGCTTGGGCAGAAGTGGTGTGTGGGGGGTGTGAACAATTGGTATTGTTCTGCCTGGAGAAGAGAAGGCTTTGGGGTCACCCCATTGTGGCCTAAAGGGAACCTACTGGAAAGATGGAGAGAGACTCTTGACAGGGGCCTGGAGTGACTGGACAAGGAGGAATGGCTTCGCATTGACAGAAAGCAGGTTTCGATTGGATATCAGGAAGAAACCCTGTGAGGGTGGTGAGGCCCTGGCACAGGTTTCTCAAAGCAGCTGGGGCTGCCCCATTCTTGGCAGTGTCCAAGGCCAGGTTGGATGGGGCTCTGAGCAACCTGGGATAGTGGAAGTAGTCCCTGCCCATGGCAGGGGTGTGGACCTATGTGATCTTTAAGGTCCTTTCCAACCCAAACCATCTTATAATTCTTTAAACCTGGTTACAGCTCTAGAGAAAGAGTAGCTCTTGTGACTGGTTGTGGTCCCTGGAATTTTATCTGTTCAGGCGAGTTTATAAAGTGTCAACATTGCAGCTGAGGCTGGGGAGTGGCATGCAGGGTGAAATCTAGTCTGATGGGTCAAGTACAACTAATTTGGATTTTATACAGATGGTGTTAAATACTGATGCTTTGTTGATAAAGTCTTCTTTCCCACAAACTGAATGAAATTATATTCTCTCTCATGTGAGTTCATAAGCTCACAGCATTTAATATTGCCTTAATTTATTCACTGTGCAAGAATAAACACAGCACTATTAACAGAAGTCCAGCCAAACAAGTGCCTGCTGAAGAATGTAGGGCTTTTTAATAGCATGCTTTGTTTGCTTGTCTCAGCTTCAGGAATGTAAATCTCCTTGGTCTCCCTGCCTCCCTCCATGCCAGGAAGTCAGCTGTTAGGTGAGGGAAACAAAAGCTCTGCTTCAAGACACTCCTCCCACCCCAGTGCCCCCACAGTGGGTAGGTCTGTGGTTTTCTTTACCCTCTCTGTCTCCCCCCATCCCTGGCCAACAGCATCCTTGGAGAGATGGTTTCTGGCTTCTTTCAGCAGGAATTGTAATGACAGTATGAGGGGAAATGGATTCACACTGACAGAGAGCAGATTTAGATTGGATATTAAGAAGAAATTCTTTACTGTGAGGGTGTTGAGGCCCTGGCACAGGTTGCTCAGAGAAGCTGTGGCTGCCCCATCCCCGGCAGTGTGCCAGGCCAGGCTGGATGGAGCTCAGAGTAACCTGGGATAGTGGAAGGTGTCCCTGCCCATAGTAGGGGGGTTGGAATGAGATGCTCTTTAAGATCACTTCCAACCCAAACCATTGTATGATTCTGTGCAGTGGAATCAGAAAGCCCTGCTGTTCCTTTATCTTTAAATCCTAAAAAATGTTTAAATTTTTTTTTTTAAGTTTCTGTCTTGTCTTCTTTCTGCTTTGTCTCAGAGCTGACACAGCTCTGTGTGTCAGCTGAGAAGTTTTTAACCACCTCACACTCTTATCCCACTGTTGTCAGGGCCTTTCCCTGCTCTGCACCTCTAAAACACACACACACTTAGTGTGATTAGCTGCCTTGCCTCAGGATCCAGAGACCATTCCAAACTGGGTAGTGTTGGAGGGAGGAAGAAAGCCTTTCTACCATGCCCTGCCCTCTGCAGCTGATGTTTAGTTACCCAAAAGGAGCCTCACTGCTTTGTCTGATCCTTTTTTCACTGGTTTAGGCTGTCCAAAAAAGTACTGCAATTTAACAGGCTCTAAGATGACCAACAGCATTGGTAACATGGTTCTGAAAGTGTAAATGGTTGATCTGGAAAAGGATGGCAACAAGGCAGTCTTGAAAACAAAAATGTGTATGGTTTAAAGCATTGCAATTGATTGCGGTGTTCTTATACATTACCTTTATTTTGTAGATTTCACTTCTAATAGAAATGGTGTGTGGTGGCCAGAGGTCACTGTATTATTTCCTTTTTTCTTCTCTTATTAGGAAATTGTACCTACTGTATGTTAGATGTGAAAATTATTGAAATCAAAATTAATCTAATTTCTGCTTTTGCTGAAATTCAGCTCTTACTGCAGTTGATAAAAAACAGTTCTCCCATTATCCCACGGAATACTTCCATCTGTTATAAAGAAATAGCATTATTCCCAGATCTGAAAACAAGTAGAAATTTTCAGCTTTGGACCATAATTGATCATGGTTGGGGTCAGAGGCAGGTCCAGCAAAGGTACAGAAGTCCAGTCCTCTCCCTGGATGTGTTCAAGGCCAGGATGGATGGGGCTTGGAGCAACCTAGTCTTGTGGAAGGTGTTCCTGCCCATGGCATGGGATTGGACTAGAGGATCTTTATTGTCCCTTCCAACCCAAATAATTATATATAATATAATAATATATTACATGGGTGAAAATGAGGCCCACTGTATCTAAAATCTCATTTTCTTCATCAGAATAATCAACATTCAAGGGAAGTGATTTCTTTCAGTTGTTACCTAGTCTGCTCAAACATACAGCCAGTGTTTGGTGTATTAAACATACTGGGTTTGGATGCTTTTAATGTGAAAAGGTGGGAGGCTAAATCTTTCTCCATTAAATATATTTTCTGAAAAACTATACCCAGTTAATGGCACCAAAATATACCCTTCCTGAGTGTTCTGGAGAATCCATATGTGTATCTGCACACCATTGGGTTTAAATTCAAGGGAACGAGAGGGTGTCTTTGATTTCTTCTGTTATTTGTTAGGTTCTCTCTCTTTAATGGTAATTGTTAAGCTGTGGACAAATGCAGTTCATGCAACAACAGAAGGAAATGCCACAGAAATGGGAAGAATGTACAAAATTCCACCTCCAGCTCTGTGTGGTGTTCCAGGGGCAGAAGGAAGGTCAGCAAGTTTTGTGGTTGCTGAGGGTTGCCAGTGCCAGGACCCTGCCAACCTATTTAAAGAAACATTTAAAATTGGACTAGTTCAGAAGGGAAATTTTGCAACCTTCTCCTTCATTTCAGATACTGCAGTCAGTCCTGCTAATTTTAATCTTACAGCCACCTTTACCCTAAGCACTGTTTCAGCTCGAGGCTTCACTCTCCAGTCTATTGGGTTTAAATACTTCTTTGTGTGGAGCAGCTTCCATGAGCAGGAATGTTACAGCAGTGGCTGAGGCTGCCAAATATCTAATACTCACCACTGCCCTCTAAACTAAAGAATAATGACCTCTCTTAGTCCAGCCTGGCCAGTGAGTATTAAAGAAAGGAAGGAATGAAGATTAAAAATCATTTGCAGAATGGTTGGAGTTGGAAGGGGTCATTGAGTCCAATTCCCTGCTTCCAAGGCTGCTCAGGTCCTTGTCCATTCACATTTTTCACATCTCCAAGGGTGGTGGTTCCATACCCTTTCTTTGACCACTCTCACGGTGAAATTTTTGGTTTTGTATCTATTTGGATTTACCCATATTTCAGCTTGTCATGGTAACTGAGATATGTCTGAAAGATGGGAAAATTTCAGCTCTAACTTTTTGCCTAAAGTCACTGGAAAATCTGATGAAATTTTAATGGCAAGAAAACCTTTACATACAGAAAATGAACTGTTTGTTGCTTTTCAACATATATCACTTGGTTTCTAGATAACCAGCTGGAGCTCAGCCTTTAGCTATGGTGTTAGTGAACAAATCCAAGTACAAAGAACTAGAGGAAAAGAAAAATTGGTTATTTTTTTTAGTGTGTAATCTCCTTTGTTTTTTAAGTCACTTTCGCATCTAAAATGTTCCTTTTAGTGGAATATATAGTCTGAGTTTTGCAGTTTGAGTTGTATTAACTGGCTATTACCTTAAGAAACTTCATTAGCTCAGCCCCTAAACGGGATTGTTGCATATACTGGTTTTCTACTGTACTTGATACTATCTGGATCAAGGCTTTGATCCAGGAGTTACTGACTGCTCATCCTCTAAATGGCTCTGAGCTCACTTTTGGTTTTATCAGTTTCATCTCCAAGCCCTGCTTTAATAGCTTTCTTGGCTGCTTCTGTTGTTACTTCCACCCTTCGGACACCTTTTCAACTCTTCTGTACTTCTGTGAGTCTTAGAGCAGCACCAACCACCATTTATAGCTCCATTGTAGTTCCTGCTCCCCTCTGCTCCTAGTGTCTTTTTTTCTTTTCCCATCTGGTTCAGCATGGTGGGTGCTGTCTGGGGATCAGAATTATCCCAGGCTGGAGTTGAATTTCTGATTTTCACCATGTCCAGCTCTCATGTTTTAAGTTCCATGAGTCCCTTCTCAGAAAGCTCAAAACCTCTTTGCACATGTGGTTGTTCCTTGAGCCCTTTGCTAAACTTGGAATATGTTCCTTCTCAGAAAGCTCAAAACCTCTTTGCACATGTGGTTGTTCCTTGAGCCCTTTGCTAAACTTGGAATATGTTCCTAACAGAGTAGACATTTCTGGTTGGTTTGTTTTCATAAGCAAGAAATTCTGTCTTGGCTCAGACATGTACTAGCTTGAGTTGATCACCTGAACAAAACACCCTTTAGACAAAATAAAAATGTATTTTCTACTCAGCAGTTTTCCTATACAGGCACCATAGTTGCCATTCAGAGAAGACATCTTGATTTTTTTCCTTTGGGGTTTTTTTGATCTCCATTTTTCATCTCCCAGAAAATGAGATGCTTTTTAATTAATATTAATTTTTTTTTACACAGCAGCTTGTATGTGCTGTCACCTCAGGTACATGTAAAGATTTTTAGAAGTAATTAATTGTAACTGTGAACCACTATGAAAAATGTGCCCTTCCCTCTAACCATTGAGTATAACACCTACAAAATACACCATGGTTTACACTTGCTTACATAAAACACTGACAAATAAGTAGAAGAAAGTTATGTTCCAACTCTTTGTTGTGCTGGGGTTGTATCAGAATATTGTTTTTTCACTTAGCTAAACTCAGTGCCATCCTTTCAGAAAGTTGCGCTGAGGACTTCAGACTCATTGAACTGTGATGTAATGTGCACAAAAGAGTTTATTTGGGAGCCTCCCCTGGAGAATTTAATCATACTCTAAGTTTTCCTTAGGTTTTGTTTTACACACAGTTAAGTTTCCTCTCAGGTTTCTGCTGTCTGAAAGAAGAGGTCTTGATACCTCCTCCTATCTCCCTGTGCTGTCCTTCCCTCCCACTGGCTCTCACCACACTGATTTAACTCAGGAGAAGAGCAGAACAAATTGCTTTTCTTCCCTGGGCTACTGTTAAACTATTTATCTGAGCTAAATTGACCTGTTGTGCTTTGGACAAGCCAGCAGGAGCGATGGGAATGTGTGGCCAGAAGTGGAAAAATTTAATTCCTGGGATTTCAGTCAGACTCAGTCTTTCCCTCTCACACCTGCTCTGGTCGCTTGTTATCCAAAAGATTGTCTGGTTGTTTTTTTTCCTACCTACCTTAGTTCCCTTTTTTTGCTGTGTGTACCTTCCTGGGAATCCAGGCACCATCCAGTTCTTTTCTGGGAAGCCAAAGGAAGTAGAATGCCTCCATCCTTTTGCTGATTGGCTGACTGATGTGTTTCTGTGTGAAACATCCCTTATACTCCATTCTACAATAATCAGTATATTAATGTATCCAGGCATGTATGAATAAATGGGTAGAGCTCACTCTTAAATAAGAGCTGTGATGTTGTTAACAACAGTAGTGACGGTGTGTTTGGAAAAGCTGAGTTTTCCCTTGTCTTCCTGAGACTATAGGAAGTAATTTTGTCCCTTTTCTCTCTCTCTGTCCGTTTGCTCCTCACTTGTTGTGCAGGGTGTCCTGGAAACCTGCCAGCTGCTGAGCACATTGCTGACCTTCTCCCGGTGCCACCATCGAGTGGATCCTGAGCCATACATCAGCCTCTGTGAAAGGGACATCTGTGCGTGTCCCCAGGGTGTGGACTGTCACTGCTCTGCCTTCCTGGAGTATGCCAGGAGCTGCGCTCACGAAGGGGTCATTTTGGAGGGGTGGCCTGAAGAGAGCTCGTGCAGTAAGCCGGCTGATTTATTCCTAGGCTGCTCATCTCCGATAGGATCGTGCCTGTCTTGCAGATTTTTGTCCTGCAGCTAAAAGCAGCTGGTGCATTTTAGGAGGTTTTTAAGGCATTTAGGAAGTGCCTTTGCTCACTCCCCCTTTCAGCTCTTCATCACCCACCTTTTTCTAAAAGTTCTTGTCCCCAAGGCAGTATTGTTTGAACCGTTTATAAAAAGATCCTGAGCTGTTACATGTCCCACCACAGTGTACACAGTCAGTGAAGGCTTATTTGATACACAAAGGTATAGACTGAGATGTTTAGCTGCTCTTTTACATATGGTTCAGATGTATGACATTTTCCAGCCCGTATTTTTAAGTCTGCATCTTTGTGAAATGCTCTCTAACGTTTTTTGCATAAAGACAATTGTTTCACCCTTTATTTCCTTTAATCAATTGCCTTGAAATTGAGATGTTGCCTTTTCTAATCTAATTTTTGTCTAGTATAGAGATCCTGATTGCATCTTGAACTGCTGCCTTTATTAGCCAAATTTTGCTGAATTCAAATGTCCTGACTGCATCTGAGCTGAGATTTTGCAACAGGGAAGTGCATAGACTGACTGAGATGGATTGTATTTATAGAGGAAAAGTCATGTTTCCACCTGCTGCTGAGAACCGTGATTTAATAGAGAGCATTCAAAAAATAATTTAAAAAATCCACTTATATCATGTTCTCAGTGATTTTTCTCATGTTTTTTTGTTATGAAAAAGGACATTTGCCTTGGGATGTTTGTGTAAATTGACTTAATGGGCTACACTGTCTGATTTGTACTGAAAACACTTGGTTATCTGGTAAAGATATTCTGCTATTGGCCACTGAAGAAATCTGTGCCTTCAGACTGTGGTTAGGGCAGCAAGATGCTGCCAGCCACTTGTTCTAGGGATTGCTCTAGTCTGAGTTCTAGCAGTAATTTATAACCTTTCCATTGGGACATAAAAGGGATCTATTAAAGCTCATCTCTTTGCTCAGGGTGTGAGCCAGATAACCCATATTTGCTGGGGCTCTTTGTAAGTCTGATTAAAAGCCACAAGTGAAATGAGCCTTTCTGTGATCCCAGGAGCTTTGGAGCTCATTTCTAATCCTTGAATTCACGAGCTGCAGATTGGTTTTTTTCTCCTGAGTCAGGAAAGAGAGAAGTGTCCCACTACCACAGCAGGAGCTTCATTTTCTATCACCTTTCATCTGTACTATGGTGCTTTCTTAGGAGATGATGATGATGATGGAGGTATGGAATGATCTACTGTGTGGGAAGGGCTCTAGTGCTGGGCACACTGTACAAGTGTGACTTGGTGCCTGAGCCCAGGGCATCCAGGGCAAGATCACTCCTTTGTTACCCTCCCACCTCTTCAGCAGAGGATTGGCTTGGAAAGGGCAGTCTCTAACCTTTTCTTCCCACTTCATGCCCCTGCAGTATTTTAGGATATGGTGTGTGTATGCATTGAAGAGAAGGAATGCCTGTAATAGTGTGTTTGCGTAATGGCCTGGCCTAGATAATGGCAGCAGTAGAGATACCAGGCATGGGTGTTATCCTGAGCTGGTGGTTCTCTGGAAGAAGGAGGATGGGATTTCAGAGTTTTAACTGTCTCCTGGTTCTCCCTGGAAACGCCAAACAGGATAATTTCACAAATGAGTGGAGGAAATGCATGGCTTAAAGGTGCAAAACAACCATGTCTGTCCAAATTGCTTAGATATTATTGCAAAACTTCTCCCTTAATGCCCTTGGGTTTAGTTATTCAAACTCAATTTATTAGAAAACAAATTGGCTTTAACCTCTGAGTATTTACTATGCTGCCTGACAGATGATATTGCAGCAAATTGAAAATCAAGTATTTCTAAAATATTCTGCTTCTAAAAAAGAAATAATCATTTGGAAGCTGACATGACTTTTTGTGTCTCTGTAGTTCAGCCCTTGATAATGAAAGGATTTGTTGGTTTAAGAGTTACTGAGGAATTTGCATTTCTAATTTCTTTTAATTGTTTCAGGGCCAAGGTGTCCAGTTGGCATGGAATATAAGGAGTGTGTATCCCCATGTGCCAAAACCTGCCAGAGTCTGAATATCAATGAAGTGTGTCATGGACAATGTGTTGATGGCTGCAGCTGCCCTGGTAATTTATTTACTGGGTTATTTACAGAGAAACATTTGGCAGTCAGGCTATCTATTTTATTAGAAGAAGGAAAGCTGTGTCTTCCCTTAAATTTTCTTGAAGTCAGAAACACTTCTTTTTTCTGGGACCATGCCCTAGAATAATCCAGTTTCTGTAGTGCCTGTATGCTCACTCCATGAAAGGGCCATTTTTCAGGGCCCACTAAAAAGTAAATGTTTCTGTGAAAATCAGTACCAACTATTATTCCAAGATTGCCTTTATTTCTTGGTGAGAGACTGCTTGCCTTTGATGTACTCCATCTGAATTGCTTGGGTTAGAGGCAAATACAGTTAGAGGAAGAAACAGCAGGGAATACACTGAAGGAATTTCTTGCAGAAAAACAGTACATGTAGAGCTTGCACTGCAAATTCAAAGGTCTTCATGATTTTGGTGAATAATTTAATTTATTATTGAATCTTCCATACAGGAGATTTGATGGATTAAAGGGGACAGGCCAGCCACACCAATTTTCTACTTCTGTCTGTTGCACTTAAAACAACTGCAGGAGGAGAGCTTGGTTCCTGGCTCCAAAGCTCCATATGCTTCCATTTCTAGCTGGTGGTTGGTATTTGGGGTTTTTTTTTTAAATTTTGTTCATTGGGTGCTTTGTTTGTTTTGAATAGGACTATCTTTGCATTTCAGCCTGTCTGGGCTTTGTAGATGCACACAGCTCTTTAGTGTCACCTTGTACAAGATGCTAAGTGTGACGGAGGTTTGTAGAGCTTTGCTTTCCAAAACAAGGCAATAATGACAATGTCAGCCTCATTTGAGGAGTCACTGCATTCGGAGTTGTGTAGTTTCCCATTCAGCTGCCAGTCTCTTCCTTGCTGGAGGTTCAGAAATGTGGCAGGACCTGCAAAGGTAACAGGTGATGGAACCAGACTCTGGAGATTATTTTGTTGTGAAGAATCCAGCTACTAGATTTGTGCAGTCCTGGAAGTGTTGGAGAAAGCTGAAGGAGATGAATCCTCTGGCTGCACAAGGGCTCTTGCTGTACTTTTCCTTTGGTAGATGCATTGCTCTGTTCAGCGTGGGAAAGGTCTAAGGAGAGAGGAACTGAGAGGCAGAGAAGCAGGAGCTCCACAGAAAGGGTAAAGGGCATGAGAATAACAATCAGCAGTTCAAAACTTTTACTGATATTTTGCCCAGCCAGAAAGGCAGAACCTGGGTTTGAGTTTGATGGAAAACCAGGAGGATCTGACAGATGACTAGAGGGATTTTTGATGCGGATTCTACCTTCACTTACTTCCCTCCAGTGCTCCAAGGGCAAACAGGATCTGAAGGATGTTTGACAAATGTCTTCTTTCTTTTTTATTTTTTCCCCTCTGTTAAATGCCCCTTATGGTTACATTAATTGCTGTAAATGGAATTACTCTTGATAGGAAAAAAGGCAGACATTCTGTTTTCTTGTGTTGTCTGGAGAGCCACAGCACTCTTAAATGCTCAGATCTTGTGGTGATTCTCTCTCACTGGAAGGATTTTCTCAACAGCCAAGATCTTTCCAGGCAGCTCTATAGGAAGAATAGGAGAAAGGAGGCTTATCTGTGTCTTGCTATCAGTGATGATTGCTGCTGCCAGGGAAAAGAGCCAATATATCTGCAGGCTATTGGAAGGAGTCCCTCAAAGAGAAGGCAGAGGAGTGTTCAAGAAAACAAATGTTTTGCCGCAGCAAATCTTTTGAAAATGGCGGAATATCAACTCTCTCTCAATATAAGGGTTGAATAGAAAGCATTAAAAACTAGCAATAGAAGCAAGGACAAGTTTCTACCTTAGAAAAATCTTGTAACTCCTTTGTGCCTCTGTTTATCCTTAGAGTACAAAGAGCTCTCTCTATAGGACAGGTAACTATAGTTGTTACTGGACCCACGTTGGGAAGTTGGCCCTTTTGCTTTTTGCCTCTGCAGAAGTTCAGAAGTGGCTTCTTTCTCTCAGACTCTGCTAAGTCTGAGCCTTTCTTAACTCTGCTAGACTTAAATGGTGTCCAAATTTGTTTCTTCATTCTTCACTTTGCCTTATCTTTGGTTCTCTTATGATGAACACAAGATCTTCTGTGGACATCCTTTACTGAAGCCAGTGAAGTTCATGGTTTTTCCAACAGTCAAGTCCCAGGCCAGCTCTTATCAACTTTGATTGCGCTCCTTGTGTTTCATTTGTCTATGTCCCAACATGTGTTCTGGACCTGAGGGTGTGCTAAGCAAAGAGTTTTTCTGGAAGCACCAGGAATGCTTTGTTCAGCAGGTCTGAGGGAGAGGCAGCACCAGAAGGAAAGCAGACACCTGCCCCTGTGAAGCTTTTTGGCAAGCCTCATTCTTTTGTATTGATGTCAGTGACTACGTATGGATAATAATGCATATGAAGTCTTGGCAAAGTCTATGAAGAACAACAAAATCTAATTGTATTTATGTTTCTGTCCCTGTGTGCATGTGATATGGGTGTCTGATGCTACCTGACCTATCCAGAGGGGCTGCTCCTTGATGGTGAACACTGCATTGAAAACTCTGACTGCTCCTGCATCCACTCTGGAAAACATTATCCTCCTGGCTTCACCATCTCCCAGGACTGCAACTCATGGTAAACCCTGTGCTGCTCTGGTGTGGTTGATGTAGATAAGTACTGCACATCAGTCAGTGACTGCTTTGCATTATCTTTCTGGAAATCTCTCTACCTTTAAAAAAATTCCTTTCACGGACAAAGGGCTTGGTCTCTTACTGGAATTCCCAGCCCCTTCCAAGAAGTGAGCTGTTCACAAAGGCAAAATCAGCTCTGTTTTTAAAGGGATATTTGATCTGATGGAACAAAATGAAGGTCACACTCCTTCAAAGAGTAGAGGACTACCTGTTTCCTGTGGATAAGACAGACCAGCAGGTTCCCATGTCTGGGTAGTGTCAGTGGTGGTGTCTTTGTTTTGACTTCCTACGTGTATTTAACCTCCAAATTCCATTTCTTTCCAAGAGGAGTTAGCCTAAGGCACGTCCTTGGAAATTGTTACAGGGCTAATGCATCTTCCTAGCATAGCCCACAATTTTTCTTTCACTCCTGAGTACCAGACTGGAGGGAAAAAACAGCACTTTCAAAAAAGGAAGAGGAATTAGTCACATATTCCTGATCTGGTTTTGTGTTCAGTGTGGACATATTTGTGCAAGGAGTTTGGACAACTTTTTACTCAGAAGTTTCCAATTGGAGCACAGAAAGAGGAGGACTCAATGAAGGCCATGACATGCAGAAGAAAGGTGGTCTGTGCATCATCCCTGTTAATCAGAAGCTTTTCGTTACTGGCACCACATGTCCCAGAACACAAGTCATAACCATGACATTAGCATTTTATCTTTTTCCCTGCAGTCCTCTGCAGCTTTGAGCTTGGCCACATTGTTCAACCTTAGTGCTCTTGGGAGATGAGTGTAGCCTAACAGGCTGGGTTTTTTATGGCTTGTGTTTTGTTACTGCTTCCATTATTCAAACTTGATGCTGCTGTGGAGAACATTGTTCCACTGACTCTGCATTTAGCATCCTCAATAATCTGCATCCCCACAAATGGTTTTCAGGGGCTGGAATAATTAAAAGAATGAGAAGAATATAGTAACTCTTGAAGCAAGGAGTGCAGAGAGGGTTGTGGAAGACACTGGAGGTGATTACAGCAGGGAAGTTTGATGTAGGAAGAAGCAAAGGGGAATCGATTTGTTTGAGGGCTAGTGAGGCAACATTCACTGTCTAAAGATGGGCTCTGAAGAGTATGGGGCCAAACTCTTCTAAGAGGCAAACAGCAAAATATTGTGAAGCAATGGACGCAAGCTGCAAAGGAAATTTTGTTTTGACATAAAGAAAAATTCTTCTCCCTTCTCCAGTGCTGTACTGGGACAGCTGCTCAGAGAGGCTGTGAGACCTATTTTGGATATTTATAAACTCAGATGGGCAAGGTCCTCATTTACCTAATCTAGCTTTGACATTGCTTTCTCTGAGTTGGGGATTGTAGTTATTATTTTCCTGGAAGTCCCTTCAAATATTTTTCCCCTTTAATTCTGTTGTATTGATAGATATACCTTGAGAACTGCATTGAACTCATTCCACATCAGTGGCATATATCTGAAAACTGTATTAAACACAGAGCTTTGACAGGGAAAACCAAAAATCCTTGAGTTCTGCAACCATACCCATTCATATTATCAGCAGTTGTTGTCAAATTATGGGAAGAAGGGATGAATACATTAAGAAATGAGGTTACAGGAGATGGAAGGAATGTTGGGGACTGGTCTAATTTCCCTGGGACAGATGACCATTTTCAGTTTTTTGGGAAAAATATGCAACAGAAGATTTATATTCATGTACTCTTACTTAACTTGCTACTATCTCTTTCCTAGCATTTGTCGACGTGGCATGTGGATCTGCAGCAATGGGGAATGCCCAGGTATGTTGGCTTCACTCTTTTCAGGTTTTGACAAATAAGCCTTGCCTACGTCCCTCCCACTCATGCCCCACTT
The DNA here is from genome assembly GCF_027477595.1 of Haemorhous mexicanus. Lineage (NCBI taxonomy): Eukaryota > Metazoa > Chordata > Aves > Passeriformes > Fringillidae > Haemorhous > Haemorhous mexicanus. Next base: position 18,689,267 of record NC_082345.1, on the reverse strand, counting down.
CAGTATCTATTTTTTTACCCAAAAAAGCAAATCTTTGTTCTTTCTTGCTCGCTCCAGTACAGTCCAGTTGGGATCCTACTTTTAAGTTCTTCTCTTGAGACAAGTCAGACATTGCCCTGTTTGGTTTATGTGTAGCAATGAAAAATCCTGTTTGGTGGGAAGGCCGGTTGCTGCTTTGATTACTTAGTTTGCCAGTTATAAGGGTCTGTATGTTCAGAGGATTGGCTTGCAGGTAGACGAACACTCTTGGCTTTCTTTGACCAGGTACAATTTCTCATTGTACCTTATTGACCATGACAATTCCCTCATGGCCATGTTGTGGGTGAAGGAGCCACAGCCCCAGGGAGTAAGTGGCTGCCCTGCCTTCCGTGGATGCTGGCAGATTGGAGAGGCAGCTCTGCAGATGCAGACTGGGGTTATGGCTGGACAGGAAAACAGCAGATTTGCGGGCTTTGGTGGTTTTTTGTTGAGATGAGACTGTGCAACCCTCACAAGTTAGGGAAATTGCAACAATCTTAAGGTGTTCTATCAAAAAAGTCTGTCTTTTTTGGTAACATGAAACTTGCCTGACCCATTAATGCTCCGTTTCGTCCTGCTTTAGAACAAAAGGACACTTCCCCAAACGTATCAACACTTAAAGAAGAGGATGGGGGAGTGGTGTATGCAAATATTCAAAATGGAGATGACATTTTTAGTGAGCTGTCCCCTGTGCTTGTTCATTAAGGATCTCTTCAAGTGCAGAGAATCTCACTGTCTAAAACACAGCTTCAAGGACACAGCCCAGGCTGATTCATTACATCTTTTAGCTAATGGGCAGCAGCATGATTACAAACAAGAAATAGGTGCTTTTCTAACTTCAGTTTTTCCTTAGGTTATAGCTTTAAATGTACTTGCTCTCTGGGCTGTGATGAATACTCTGTGGGCCAAATTTTTATCCTCACCTCCAGCCACATTTTCTTCATAGTGATTATGGAATTGAAGATAAATCTGGTATTGAGGCTTGCAAACAGATGTTGATCTCCAGCTCTGTGCAAGAGGCAATATAGCATTGCAGCCTTTTCCTGAATTGATAAGCTGTCCCAAATGAGCAGAAGTGGAAAAGAAAGGCAGTTTATTTTTGTACCTTCTGCCAATATATCTAAATCAGTTTTCTGCTAGGCTTGTTCAAGACTGAATGTTGTATACCTGCAGCTGTTGTACATGTGCCTGCTAAAAACTCTATAAACTAAAAACTCTATAAACTGAGCCAGTATGGGAAGCCAGCAAAGCCTCCCAGAGTAGCCAAATTTATATTGTTACCTGTGCTGTTTGCCTCTACTTGAAGTAATATTGCAGCATATTTTCATTGTTGGTTAGTTACCACAAATATTTCTAAAATCATATGTCCAGAAAATTTATGTAGTTACTTGTATAAACTTTAGGTGGTTCTGTTTTTCTTTTGGCCAACTTCTTTTTTTTTTTTTTTTTTTTTTTTTTGTTGTCAGGAAAGATTGCTTTCATATTGTGGGAGTGAATTGCCCAGCTTTAAATTTGGTGATAAGGTGAATCCAAAGCTGGAGCTGGCTGGCACTACCAAGAGGCTTTCAAGCTGATATCATAATGGAAATAATTATGAAGGCAGAAGATTTCAGGAAATTTCATGGGATGCATTATATCAAATGCAGTAGACAGAGGGACCCATAAGTAAAGACTTGGCCACAGAAAATTCCCTTTCAGGAGCAGTGCCAAAGGCTGGGACTTGTCTTAGATAGCAGTCCTCAGTTCTCTGTGCTTCAAACCTGTCCTCAGTTCCTTGTTGCAGAGAATGCCCTGAAATCAAACTCCAAGGGATGACAAACATCCAGGAGATGCTGGATTTCTCTTAGGGTGAATCAGAGCTATGCAAGGCTGGGAATCCTCAGGATCTGTACTTTAGCACCAGCTGGTTTAAGACAGTAAACACTAAATAATATGTTTATATGAAGAGGGAAATTTCCACATGATGTTCATTAGACAGATCTTCTGTGGGACTCAAAGGCAGAGAAGAGAGAGTAACTCATGGAGCTCACCTGCCAGCTTGTAACAGTTAACCCTTCTCCAACCTTTGGCTGATGATGGCCAGTGTAGGCCCAGCACTTGAATTTTGTTCTGGATGAGGAAGTAGCTGCCCACCTCATTTGCCATGTAATCATCTGTACATGTGATGGTCTTCTCATATGGAAGATTTTCTTTGCAAGCTCTACGGAGTTGGAGCCTTTCCATGTGCTTGCATGATGGGGTACTAAATCCCAGCTGTGGTATTGGGATACTGCCTTCCTAGAATTGAAAAGCCACAACTTACCAAAACACCTTCAAATGTTGATATGTTAAAATACCTCCTTTTTCTAGTAGAAAGATGGTCCAGCCAGGCTTTCACATTATTCTGTGAGGACTTTAGATGTAGCTATTGTAACTATAGAATTATTTTTAACTTTCTGTTAGTTGATATGATGGTTCAGGGTAAAGTCCAACATAAATTCTACCCTTGGAAGGACTCCCACAGACATTATCTTCCAGCTCTTCATTCTCATAAAGTGTTTTATGTTAAAATAACATGTTGATATTTAAGGCATTCCAACAAAAGAATATAGTCTTTTCCGTAGGCAGAAATTTCAGCTCTTGACTGCAATTTATTCTGTGTTCCCCAGCTGTTGTTGGTTCCTCTGTTATTACTGGTAAAGCTTTATGGAAATAAACAGTGAGATAAGGATCTTGCTGGTGCTTTCCGGTCTGTGTGGAGCTCGGGCCTTGTACAACCTGTTCCGCCAGGGCTGCTCTTCCACTTCAGAGGCTTGTGGGGGCTGAGCAGGATTTTGCTTGAATCTGGCACTGGGATGATTAATGGCTTTTTGCTTTTTCTAGGGGAATGCTCTGTCACCGGCCAGTCCCATTTCAAAAGCTTTGACAACAAGTATTTCACCTTCAGTGGGATTTGCCAGTACTTATTTGCCAAGGATTGTGTGGAAAATTCCTTCTCTGTCATAATCGAGACTGTGCAGGTAACAGCAGCCTTGGCTGATGCCTCTGCGCATGCTCTTGAGAGTGGGGGCAGGGCTGTGGGGTTGTGACGTGAATTGCAGATGCACAGGCCGACAGAAGTAATTCCCCTATGAGATAATTAGTTTAAATAACAGATGCAGTCTTTCTCCTTAGTTAATAAGTGTTTTGCTTCTCCTCACCACCATTCCCAGGAGCCTGCCTGGGGATAGAGACTCATGATGCTGTTTGGAGAATGGGCCCTCACCGACTTTGCCAGCTGAACAAACAAATAGCGGAGAGGGTGCACTCCTTGCCAAACACCCTGGCTGCTGGTGCCTCCCTAATGCCTGTGGGGAAAGGACATTTCCTTGGACACCAAGCAAAGTGCACTGGCAGAGCAGTGCCTTGCTTTGTTTCCCATTTAGTCGGATTGGCTGGTGATTTTTTTTGTACTCAGACAGCAGCTCCTGACTTTCTTTGCTGCCTCCCCCGATGGATGTGTGAGAGGCAGCTGCAGAGAGGCAGGAAAGGGAGCCAGACCAGTGCAGGAAGGGATGGAGATCCTGAAGGGGGACGTCACAAGGAGGTTTACACAGTTATGAAGTGAATCAACCAGTTGTTCTTGGGAAAAGGTGAACAAACCTAGAGACTGAAAAGGACCCTGAGGGAAGGAGAGGGGAGAAAGGTGATGGGGACAGAGGAATTGAAGACAGGGAGAGGTGCAATGGAGACAGGAGACTGACAGGAGAGAAGGGGAGTATCAGCCTGTCCAGCAGCACCAGGAAAATTGCAGTCTTTAGAGAAATGGGCTGTGACAGTTCTCCATACCATCTGCATCTGTTTCCTGAATTAGGGAGCTCTGATAGTCATCATTACTTAGGAACCTGCAGGACAGGTTTCCACTGAAATTTCCCTTTCAAAACCAGGGAGGAGATGTGGGGCCCCTGCAATCCCTGTTCCTCATCTGGGTATCCCACAGCTGGGAAAATAAACACCCCAGGAGTTTTGGGTAATGTGAACTGCGTGGCTGTTTCCCAGGCTGTGTGGGTCAGGTGTCCTTCCTGCTCCTGCCACAGCTCTGGCAGTGGCCAGCCAGGGGTCTGGTGGAACACCCATAGATCCCTTTCCAAGTTCTGAGATGGGAGCTTAGCCCTGGTGCGTGATTAATGGGATAATGGAGGGAAGACTGCCAGCCTGCTGTTTGTGGGATGCAGAAACCAGATCTATAAAACCAGTGTGATTCTCAACACCTTTCAAATTAGATGCCAAAATGCCTTCTGGGACTAAGTCACCAGGAAAGTGAAAACCTGATGTCGAGACAGATTTTCCCTTCTCCGCAGTGTGCAGATGATCCTGATGCCGTGTGCACTCGCTCAGCTTCTGTCAGGATCCAGGATATGGACAACAGCATCATTAAAATGAAACGCGGAGGAGGGGTTTCACTGAATGGACAGGACATACAGCTCCCTTCACTGCAAGGTGTGTTCACATGGGCTGACTCTGGCCAGCCACTGAAAGCCTCCTGCTTAGTAGTCGTTTTAGACATGCCTCAGCCCAGCTTAATCAAAGAGTGTTTTCAATGCCAAACTCTCTTACAGTCTCTTCTAGAGGCTCTGTCATTTCAGCTTCTCTCCATGTAGCAGACATTTCTTGACTTGGCTCCTCTAAAATCAGAAGAATTAGCTGGTCTGCACTAGTGAGTTTTGTGAAAATCACTGTTGGTCTATTATTTTTTGAAATTATTGTTTTTCTACAGAAGCTTGAAATCATGGAATCACAGAATGATTTGGTTCTGACCTTAAAGATCATCTGGTTCAATCCCCCTGCCTTGGGCAGAAACACCTTCCACAATCCTAGGTTGCTCAGAGCCCCATCCACCCTGGCCTTGGCCGCTTCCAGGGATGGGGCAGCCACAGCTGCTCTGGGCAACCTGTGCCAGGGCCTCAGCAACCTCACAGGGAACAATTTCTTCCCAATATCCAATCTAAACCTGCTCTCTGTCAATGTAAAGCCATTCCCTCTTGTCCTGTCACTACATCTTGTAAAAGCTCAGACACCCTGTGGTTGCCTTCAGGTGCCCTCCGTGTCCAGCGTGTGGTGAGGAGTTCAGTTCGCCTCATCTATGGGGATGATCTGCAGATTGACTGGGATGGTCATGGACAACTCCTAGTGAAGGTAGTTTTTATGTTTTTTTTCTGCCTGTTTACCCTCTCTCTTGTTCCACATACAAAGATTTTCTTGTCTGAAGTCAGAAATTGCTTTTTGTTGCATGTTAGGAATTCCTTTCTCTTTTGCTACTCCCAGAGTAATATACAGGTTCTTTTGTATTCCAGAAACAAACACTTCATCTTAGAGCAGCTTGGTAGCTTTTTTCTCCTCCCCCCCTTTTTTTTTTGGTATGTGTGTGTAATGACAGCTGTTATTAACCATGAACAGTTTTGTGTTTTGTTCAGCAGATATTCTCCAAACTGGAGTTTTGTTTTTGTTTGCTTTGACCGCCCTGTCTAAACCAACAGATGTGAATGACTTAAAATAAGGGAAGGAAAGGCCCCCAGAGCCACAGTTTATTAATATTTTCCAGAAAATAGAAATCAGCTCCTAGAAGATGTGTTGTGGGCTCCTTCTACTATGAGGAATATTTGAAGTCAGCCTTGATTAACAATTAGGCTTCAGACACAGTAAAGTGTAGAAAAATTGAGCTAGGTTTAACAGAAATGATCTGTAAGGAAGCTGTAATCACATCCCTGCTGCCTTTGAATCCCCCTTTTAGTGGGGGTCTGCTCACTGCCAAGAAAACCAGTTTTCCTAAGATTTTTTGCCGAGTGGTAAATGCTGCCCTCCTTGAACCATGGAGTTGCTTTTGCATTCTCCTTGCCTGCCCCAAAATCTGGCTTAAATGTCATGTCTGTCACAGCTGAAAGGGTTATGAAAGCCAGTTCAGAAATGAGTTCAAGAGTTGAAAAGAAAACAGATAAGAAAGGTCTGGAATAATTTTAGAAAACATCTGTGGGTTTGTGGTTGTTCTTTTGGTTTAACCTGTATCTCTGTGCTCTGAGGGTCCTAATCTTTTGGTGCTTAGAATAATTCACTTCAGTCCCTTGGCACATCTCAGGAGTTTTGCCTTTCCTCAGTATTCAAAATATTTTTCTCCCTGGTCAGAGACCCATATAACCTGGCAAATTTTTTTTCCCACTGAAAACAAACCTAATTTTCTGCTCCACATCCTCTACCCATAAAAGCAGTGGAAGTTTCTTCAGTTGTCTGCTCCTTCCCTTGCTAGGCATCTAAAGCATCTCTTTAATTGCTTTTGGAGAGTTATTTTATGCCGGATTTGGAGACTGACCTGTTGCCAAGTATTGCTGATAATAATTGGAGGAAGTGATACACTTCCATTACCTTATCCTGGCAAAAATTCTTCCTGTGTTCCTCAAGAAGGCTTTCCTTTCTGTGACTGCCTGATATTTGTAATTTGAGCTTCCATTCCAAAATACTCCACAATTTGGACTTGTGTGAGTCACTGCTCCATCTGCAGAGTATGTGAAAGAGTAGTAATACTCTTAGTAGTAAGAATATTTATTCTCTAATTGTTCTTTTTGATGCTTCATATTTATTGTCTGACCCCTATGTTTGAATGCTGGGTAGTATTAAGTTATATTTTGGAGGATGCTTTTTATTTTTATTTATACAGAAAAACTGTTTTATTTGAAAAATATGGATTTTTCTAACTTTTTTTGTTTGTTTCACTGGTTACTTCTGCAAGCCTGCCTAAACTAGCACTCAGCTACATGGATAGACAGGGCTAGTGTAGCATTAGAGCTCCTGTGTTTGTAATGTACCTGTAATGTGGTGTTTGTAATGTACCTGAGCTTTACTCCTAACAGAAACTGACAGTTCCTACTAAAATAAAAGGTGTTGGTGCCTTTGTGATGCCGGTGTTGTTTAGGAGATTTCTCCCTGTTTACCTCTAGGTTTAGGGTAATCTTTCAGCTGCTGCTTGATTTGCAGCAGGAATAAAACAGGGTGAAAAGTGCACCTGCTCTGTGGATTGTAGGAAATTCTGCTTTTAGTGTGCTTGAAGTTCCTCTGGGCAGCAGGAAGCTCCAATATGAGGTAGCTTTAGGGGGTATTAGTTTATTTTTCCTTCATCATCCAATTTTCCTTTAAAATGTGAAATGCTCCCAGGTGCCTTTGGAATTGCATTTAAAAAATGCAACCCCCGCTGTTGCCCTGCTCATTTATATGGATGAATGGTGGGAACAAGGAAAGACTAAACTGGACTGCTGATCAAGGCATAAAAATAAGCTATTTTTCTCTTCACTGTACTGTGCAAAAATTGTCTTGCAGCTACTAATAGTAGCAGTTTTGTTAGAAGTTTGAAAATACAGAAATACAGTACAATGGCTTTGTGTCTGTAGCATTTTGATGTGTGTTAGAGAGTTTTCTGGACAATTCAATTGTGTATGGCTCATTCCTTAAAAAATCGTGCTCTACAGTGGTAACCTGTTTTTGAAGATGACCAGGCTAATGTTGTGTTCCTTAGGTGTCCCCAGTCTACTCTGAAAGGATGTGCGGGCTGTGCGGAAATTATGATGGGAACGAAGGGGATGATTTTCTTACACCTTCTGGCATGGTGGAATCCCTTCTGGAAGACTTTGGAAACTCCTGGAAGCTCAATGCGGACTGCCAGGACTTGTTAAAACAAGACAATGATCCCTGCAACCTCAGTCCTCATTTAGGTATTGAACTCTATCCAAAATTAACATGTGCAGCAAATGGTGATCTTCCATTTACATAAAAAGTAAAATAAAGGAAAAGAGAAGAAGCTAATGTTGCTTACATTACCACCAAGGTGGCTGTAATATTTGTTTTTAAAAACCAATAAACAACAGCAACAACAAAAAAAAAGCCACACACAGAGAGACATGTATTGATGCAGGCCTCATAAGGAAAACAGTATTTTGTGAAAACTGAAAACAAAAACTAGTTTAATTTTGCAAATATAAAAAGGCAACAGAAAGCAAAGGCCCTGTAAAGGGAATTACAGCACCAGAAATAGTGCTAACAGAATATAAAAGCATTGTTTTTCCTTGATTTGTTTTACTATTGAAACATTATTCTTTCAGTAAAGCTCATGATTTGTGAGCTATGGTGCTATCTGCGCCTGCCTGATCCTGTTTTATTCTTGTGGGGTTTGTTTGGTTATTTTTTCTTTTATAAAAGGAAGAGGAAATGCTTACTGTGGCTCCTCTGGCTTTCCTTGAAACCACGTTGATTGATTGATTCAGTATGAGCATGTCATTTTTCTCTTTTTAGCCAAGTACGCTGAGGATTCCTGCTCAGTTCTGATGTCTCCTGCCTTTGAACCTTGTCACCATGAAGTGAGTCCCACTCCCTATGTGAAGAACTGCCGCTTTGATGTTTGCTCCTGCTCCAGTGGCAAGGATTGCCTGTGCTCCGCCATTGCTAATTATGCAGCAGCCTGTGCCAGGAAAAGCATTCTGGTGGAGTGGAGACAACCCAACTTCTGCCGTAAGTGCACTGCTGCTCAAACTCACTTATTGATTTCCTCCTGAAGGAATTTTTCTAGCAATGTTGTGTGAAAGATCTAGAATGAGATGCCAGATTTTCCTTATGGCAAACGATGAGAGTAAATCTTTCCTCCACACTGGTATGGATGCAAAATGTGTTCTCAGGGACTGCTCAGCACTGGGGAAGAGAAGCGTTGATCTGACACAGCTCCACAGAACTTTTCCCTGGATTTCCATTTTCAGCTACTCACCTGAAAACTTTCTGAATGTCCTAGGGTAGGAATTTCCCAAGTGATTTGTAGTAATCCATGAACTGCCTTTTTTTGAGGCCCAAGCTTCCCAGCTCCTGACCTCATCAATGATTCCTGAATATGTGGTTATGGAGGGAGCACAAAAGGGCAAGACAAACTTGTATCAGAAGAGAATTTTGGCTGTCTTGTGGCATCACCCCTGCTCACAGCAAGGCTAAATTACTGTAGATTGCCTGAGGTTTTGTCCAGAAAAAAATTGAATATCTCCAAAACCTCTAGGTACCACAGTCTCTCTGACATCTCTCTCTCTCTTATCCAGGACAAGATTAATAGCCAAACTGCCAAGAGGCTGGAGCAGAAGAGTCCAACACCTTTCATTTTTTTATTTCTCTCTTAGGTCAATGTGGTAGAAAAAAATCCATTGCCATGTAATTTTGATTGAGCACAGACATACTTTTCCCATAAATATTTGTGAAGTGAATGTTTTTCCATTTTCCTGAGCAACTTTGTTATAAAGGAAAGAAGACAATTGAAAAATTTGCAGGAAAGCGTGTGTGCTTGGCAGCTCTCCAGATTTGTTCTGTTACTTTTACCCAACCAGAGGGTGGGAAAAACATTTATAAACTGAGTGTGTGAGAAAGTGGAGAAGAGAGAGGTCTCTGGCCTTCGACCTGGTAGGGTCTGCAAGGTCAGTAACCACAACTTTTGCAGGCTGTAGAGTGCATGCTGCGAATGAGAACAAACCCAGTTTATATTAAACTGCTGCATGGTTTTATAATATTTTACCTAGTTTATGTAAATGTTCAGATAGTGGAACAGTAATGTAATAAAAATCCTTTCAGAACTCTGCAGGTCTGGAGGCTGAAAGAAAGAGCAGCGATAATGCCCCATTGCTCTTTCTGTAATTGAACAAGCCAATTTTCACAATTAATCTTTAATAGTGCAGAGCTGCTTCTTCCTTTCTGTGCATTACAGAGAGCTTTGTGCTCGCACAAAATGACAATTTCCCTGACTGCAGATCCATCAGCCCCCATTAAAAAATCCTGGTGCCCTAGACATCTCCTGACACATGAAGGAGAGCAATCCCTCTTTCTTAATGGGTTTGAGATGTGAATGTGCAGGTTGTGTAATTTGTGCTGGTGGCCCAATGCACTGAATATGTGTTCCACCCTACCTTCATCCTCAGAGATTTGGTTTCTTGAGAAATGACAGAGCCAGTTTGCTTGATTTGGAGTGGATAAGTATCAGGGAGCAAAGTCATTAGAGTAGCACAGCATTTCTGCTGTATGTCAAGCTATCAAGTGCATTCAGCTCCCCTCTCTTTGACATTATTTTAGTTGCAGTTTGATTAGTTAAGACCTGACTCATACCCCTATAACCCACCATGAGGAAGCACCAGAGCCAGTCCCTTCATGCTGCAAGGGAGGATCAGACAGGCCGCACTGTGAAGAGCTGTGTCTCTCATGCAGCTGCATGTAAAAAATTGGTTAAAACGCAGGATGAATGGCTGAGCCGAGAGAGTGGTGGTGAATTAAGTTAAACACAGCTGGGGGCTGGTCACCAGTGATGTTCCCCAGGGCTCAGTATTTTGGCCAGTTTTATTTAATATTTTAATCAAGGATCTGGGTGAGGGGATCAAGTGCATACTCAGTCCGTTCATGGACAGCACCCAGCTGGGTGGGAGTGTGGGTCTGCTGGATGGCAGGAAGGCTCTGCAGAGGGATCTGGACAGGCTGGATCCATGGGCCCAGGCCAGTGGTCTGAGGGTTGACATGGCCAAGGGGTTTTGAGGGTTGGGGTCACACCAACCCCCTGCAGCTCCAGGCTGGGGCAGAGGGGCTGGAAAGCTGGGAAAGGCCCTGGGGGTGCTGGGGACAGCAGCTGGACAGGAGCCAGGTGTGCCCAGGGGGGCAGGAGGCCAATGGCACCTGGGCTGTGCCAGCCATGGTGTGGCAGCAGGGTCAGGGCAGTGACTGTCCCCTGGGCTGGCACTGCTGGGGCGACACCTCAGATCCTGGGGCACTTCTGGACCTGTCACTACAAGAAAGACATGGAGTGGATGAAGCCTGTCTAGAGAAGGGGATGGAGCTGGAGAATGTTCTGGAGCACAGATCTGATGAGGAGGAGCTGAGGTGGGCTAAGCCTGGAGAAAAGGAGGCTCAGGGTAAACCTTCTCACTCTCTGCAACTCTGACAGGAGGGTGCAGCCAGGTGGGGGTTGGGGTCTGCTCCCGAGGAACAAGGGACAAGAGGAGAGGAAATGGCCTCAGGTTGCACCAGAAGTTCAGATTAGGTTTGATGTAAACATTCTTCATGGAAATTGTTATCTAGCACTGGCACAGACTGCCCAGAGAAGTTGTTAAGTCACCATGCCTTGAGGTATTTAAAAGCCGCATGGATATGGCACTTAGGGACATGCTTTAGTGGTGGACTTGGCAGTGTGAGGTTAATGGCTGTATTCAGTTATCTTTTGGTCTTTTCCAACCCAAATATTTCTATGTTTACCTGTCCCATGTGTGTATTGTTCTGTGGCACAGGGGAATCCATCAGCAGGTCTCTAGATCTTCCTCCAGACTTTAGGACATGTTGCTAAGCCCATTATGTTTCTTAATGTGGTAGTGCTGGCATGGCTGGTGGCTTTGTGTGCCTTCTGTAAGAAGATTTGTATAGGATAAATCTAAGAGTGCTGGAGTAGAGAATTAAGGACAGGCTCTGAGCAGCATCTGAGAATGGCTACAGGGCATGCTGGGCCTCAGCATGGCAGAGAAGCTGTAATAAATCTAGTCCTGGCAGGGTGCACCTTCACCCAGGGGTGGCAACATTTTCACCTTGTGTTACTTGAGGAACTGGTCATGGTTTGTCTCTTTCACTCTGATTTCAAAACCTGCCCAAAAGAGCTGCATGAGCTGTTTGATGCAAACACATTTTTTCCAATGCTTTCCCACTGCTTCTCATCTTATTCCTGGGATAGGCTGTACTTTGAGCAGAATATTGAACTGTTTTGGTTTTATAGAAGCCATCCACAGGGACTAGATGCACTTTGCCTTTTTTTCTAATTTTCCTGTCAATAACGGGACAGGGTTTTTTTTAGTGGCAGTGTATTACACTGTGTACAGACGTCAGGCCTTTCCCAGGTCACTTGTCTTGCCTTTTTGCTGTTAAAAACAGATGTTGATGGGAAGGGATAGAGCAGTATATTGGGATGTGGAGTGTAAGAATGGCATTTGGAAGTATAACTGGAAAAACAGGGGATCTTCTAAAAATTTTAGGAGGTACATGAGCAAGGAAAATCATAGAATGGTTTGGGTTGAAAGGGATCTTGAAGATCATCTTGTTCCAAGGGACACCTTCCACTAGACCAGGTTTTTCCAAGTCCCTTTCAGCCTGTCCTTGAACACTTCCAGGAATGGGGCAGCCACAACTTCTCTGGACAACTGCTGCCAGAGTCTCAGCACCCTCACAAGGACAAATTTCTTCCTAATATCTAATCTAAACTTGCTCTCTTTCAGTTTGAAGCCATTCCCATACACGGATTACAAAGGTTTATCCAAGAAAGGAATCTACTGCAAAGTTGTCCCTGTGGATAGGGAGTGTTACAACTGACTAGAAAGTAGGGCAGGATGCTGGGCTCAGTTATCACATCCTTTTTTTGAATCTTGAAACTCATAAACTGATGTACCCTTCTGAAATCTGCCAAACCAGTTCCATGTTTCCAGAGGTTCAAGTGTAGCAAATAGTACTTTTGGCTGAGGCCTCATGGTTCTCCTACTGGGATGTGCCTTTAATAATGAAAGTTATTTTTAAAATGGTCCTCAGCTTTGGGCTGTGCCTGTTCAGGGTTTGATTTACTGCAAAGATCAGGTTTATGTAAATACGAAGCACATTTTTGTGAATGCTGCCAAAATTTCCTGTAACAGTGAATGAGTCTATCTTCTGCTCAGTCCAGAGTTAGGAAGCATTTGCTGTATTGATGAGCACACATTTCTTGGGCTGTGTTGCGAAAGGTACATTAAGCAGTTTGGGCACCAGTCCCAGACGGGAGATTTTTGCTTTTAAGAAGGGTTCAAGTCACCTTAAATGCTTCTGGGCTGGATTTTCAGTTTAAGGTGTTATACTCCCATGTACGGGGCTGCAGGAGCCTCAAGAGAAGCTGTTGTAACCATGTCTCTCTCCAGTAGGCAGGAATAATTCTTAATTTCAGAAGAGTTTTGTGAAGGTGACCACAAGTCACTGGTCAGCACATAGGCCTTGCTTTGCTAGTCCAGCGAACACCTGGCTGAGGCTGCAGGACTATCCTGGTATTCCATGGCTGCCAGAGTTCCCAGGGATGTGTGCTGGAAGAGAGCAGGGGTTATCACATCATTCTGCAGGAATGACAAGAGGAAGGGCTTTCTCTGTAACCCTTTGGTTTCACCAAGGTACAAATGTGCCAGCTTTCATTTGCAGCTGCTTCCCTGAATATCGTTCCTCATAACCTTACATCTGTTTGCTGTGTAGCTTCTGGTTATCAGGAGACCTGCTAAATTCAAACTCTTGATAAAAGAAGCTCGTTTCTTGTCTTCTGCAATGTGTTGTCATAGCTGCCGCCTAATGCTGATACTGATGTGTGCAGAGGTGGATGCCTCAAAATCGGCCCTGTAGAAGTGGAGGTTTTAAAAATAAAGAAGCCAAAATGGCTACAAAGGCCATACTTAGTCTCCATATAAAAGAATTAATCATCAAAAATTGTTAGTGTCAAGGTTTGTCTCCATGATTGCTAAATTACTTAATTATTTGCACCTGTCTCCATAGAAATCACAGAGTGCTTCTGGGATGTGAGGCTGTTGAGTATTGCAGCACTCTTGTTTACCAAAGCAGAAAAATACTTTTCTATTTATTTTGACCAAGTAGTCCCTAAAGATGTTGCAAAGGAAGAAAGATGTGTATGTGTACATGAGACTTGTAATGCTCTTCATGCATGGGATCATGGAATGATTTGGATTGGAAGGGACCCAAACATGTCATTCCAGCAGACCATGTCATTCCAACCCCCTGCCATGGGCAGAGACACCTTTGACTAGCCCAGGTTTTTCCAAGGCCCATCCAGCCTGGCCTTGGGCACTTCCAGGGATGGGGCAGCCACAGCTTCTCTGGCCAACCTGTGCCAGGGCCTCAGCACCCTCACTGGGAAGAATCCCTTCCTACCATCCAATCTTAACCTGCTCTCTGTCAGTGTGAAGCCATTCCCCCTTGTCCTGTCACTCTAGGCCCTTGCCAAGTGTGTCTCTCCATCTTTTTTTGTAGGTTCCCTTCAGGAGAGCTTCAGTTAGGTTATCCTGACTGTGATCCAGATAATAACAGAGGTTGGACAGAGCTTGTGTTTCATGTTGTGGACAAAATCCTGTGGTTAGATTTTCATCACAGTGCAGGGTAGTCCAGTCCTGACATTTATGGGGAATTTTCTTTAGTAAGGTTTTGTTTGTGTGTATATATGAGCAGTGCCTTAGGCTACACCAGTGCTGCAGTTAAGGAGGAATGGTGTAACACTCCATTGATGAGTAAATTGAGCAAATGCCTTTTAATCCCAAGCTTCCCAGTCTGTTTTAGGCAGCTCTTCCTTTAGCTGGATTTGGATAAAATGCTCTTCTCTCTCATGTGTTTCACCAGCAATGGCCTGTCCTGAAGGCCAGGTGTACCAACAATGTGGGACGCCGTGCAACCAGACGTGCCAGTCTCTGTCCTACCCAGAGGAGGACTGTGAGCAGCTGTGCCTGGAGGGGTGTTACTGTCCCCCCGGGCACTACCTGGATGAGCATGAGCAGTGTGTGCCCAAATCCCAGTGCTCCTGTTACTATGATGGGGAGATCTTCCAGCCAGAGGATGTCTTCTCGGATCATTACTCCATGTGGTAAGTGCACTATTCATAACACTTCCCTACGCACCATCACTCCAGTTTTTAGATGGTTTGAGTTATTAACTGGGTCAGTTCCTTTGCATCTACTGAAACTAGTTAAAGAAAAGGCAAGATTTTGCCTCCAAGAAGCCAAATGGTGAGTTTTGCTATTGTATCTCTCTCAGATTAATATCAAATACCCCCTTAGTCAGTATTAAGCCCTGTCCTATGAACAGTTCCTGCCAGTTTGAAATGGAGCTTAATTACTGACAATAGCTACTTTGTGGGCTTAAAAAATGTCACTTAATCTCTGGACAGGCCCAGTTTTGGGAACAGTGTCTTCTTTTCCTCTCTACCACAAAGTTTCAGGAACTAGGTGGTCCCTTACCTCTTTTCTCAGCAAAGCTGACTATTGTTTTGCTTAGCTTTATCCCTGTGCAGCTGCACTGGATCCAGAAGTTCAGGGCCAGCAGGCATCTTGGATTCCATGCCACTGTATGGCATCGACTCCCTTAAGGAAAGTTTGTGTTTAATGTTGATATTCACAGTGGATGGAGAACAACAGCTCAGCCCCACTGAAGTGTAGTTTTGTATTCTGACAAGTTCCCTGTTGACTAAAAATCAGTGTGAGTGAAAGCTGAATGCTGTTTCATTAAATATAAGCTCTGTTTCTTTTTCTTAGCTATTGTGAGAATGGATTTATGCACTGCAGTACAAACAGAGCTCCTGGTGGCTTCCTGGCTGATGTTTTTGCTGATGAGAGGCCATCTCCCAGAAGTTAGTATGCCTTGAAATATTCATATTTAATTTTGATTTTTATTTTCTCTTCAGTCTCTTGGTAGTGTAGATTGGAGAAGAAATTCCAGAGGTTGCAACACCTGTGATATTGTGAGATTTTTTTCCAATTTTTTTTTTTTATAGGGTAGAAACAAAAGGGATGTGTGGGAGGGTGCACTGAATCTCAACTCTGAAACTTGTAATTATAATTAGCCACTGCAGTCTCTCTTGAGCTGAAAAGGTTAAAGGATCACCTATGCCAGTGATCTGAGGTCCCCATTTGCTATTTGAGGATCACAAGACATCAGTAACTCATCAGTTTTATACCTTCTGTTTCTCACTAGTGGGATGCAAACTCTTTCTGGGTGTAAATGAGGCTTTTAGTGGCCTGAAGGTTACACTGCTGCCAGGTTTCCAGTGTGCCTTCCAGCCAGCAGGAATCTCTATGAAACTTCCTGGAGACTGACAGCTACCATGTTTCCCATCAGCAGACAGGTTTATCAAACATTTGGCTGAAGGCTGTGAGAGGTGCATGGGAACACTTCTAGCATCTATGTGGGGTGTGCAGCACTGGAGAAAGGCCAGCAGTACTCTGGGATCATTTGGAGTTTCCCACTGATACGTGGATGGAGCTTATGGGATTTTCGTGGCATAGGGGGTTTGAGACTGGATGCATCTCAAAGGGGAAAGGGCTAGTGGGGCTTTGGGGAGGCCTGAGAATATCCAGGAGTTGGACTTCCTGATCCCTGTGGGTGCCTTCCAGCTCAGGATAACCTATGGTATCGCCAGGAGAGCCAAACACGGTGTCTTCCAGGGCACACTGACAAATGCACCTGTACATGGGTCTGGAGGAAATTTCTGGTTGATATTTACCATTGCATTGGAGACAAAGGGTAATTGTTTGTTTTTGCACCTTCTCAGGATAAACCAATTTTAGAGGAAAACACTGTAAATGCCTCTGTAGGTACAGGACAGGGACCTGCTTAATGTTGCTTGCTAGGACACCAGTGACAGTGTCACTGGTTGGGTCACCTGTTCTTCAGGTGAAGCCTTCCAGGTAAATATCTCACCAAACTCTTCCTTTAATGCTCCTAAGACAGGCTTTTCCTGATAATAGGATGTCAGGACTTACAAAACTTCAGAGAGGCCTATTGCTAGTACCAGTTGAAATAGTATGTTGGATTTTCTTGGGACAGGATACTGTCAGATCCTGAAGTCTCAAAGAGTTTTTATTGAAGCTCAGGGCACTGCTATTTGTAGTGACCAATGTAGTTACAGTCAGTGTGGGAAATGAGTCTAAATACAATAATATAAGATGCTGTTGCTTCTCAGAATATCAATTTTCTGCTAACTTTGTACAGTGCCTAGAGGTGTTTGCATTGCCCCAGTGCAGTCTGGAATTGCACTTTTATGTTTAGTGCAGCTTTTTTGCTTCAGTATTAAATACCTGCTTTCATGACAGCCTAACTGAGGTCACTCCAGGGGAAGTAGGGGCTGTTTTCTTTGCCATGTCATGTGTAGTGATGTTGCTTCAGGCTATATTCTAAATTAATTTTCTAATCAAATAAATTATTTTCACATCAAAGATCCACCTTTTAGAAAAATACTGTGTCAACGAGTACTTGAGTTCTAATTGCACTTTTTGTGAACTCTTTTTTTTTAAAGTAAAAAGGAGCTTGACATGCAGATTCCCCATGGAAAAAATTATTTGTCCTGCCAACAACCCAAGAGCAGAAGGAGTGGAATGTACCAAGACCTGCCAGAACTATGACCTCGAGTGCATCAGCCATGGCTGCATATCTGGATGTCTGTGTCCAAAAGGGATGGTAAGCAGCTTTCAATACAGCAGCGAGAAGCAGGTCCTCTTTGCTTTCTTGCCTTCATTCTCTGCTACCAACAGTCTTCTTGCAGCTTGGGAATAAGTGGTTGTGAAGTATTGACTATCAAGTTGTGGCTGGCTTAAAGAACATGTACTTGAAGTTCATTGAAGATGAACTTTAGCTTGCAAAATAATTTTTAATCAAAATTCTAAAGCCTGCCTTGAAGACTGGTTTATGTCTTCCTTCAGTTCTCCTCCTAAACTCCTCCTCAGTCTTGTTGAACTTTCTCAGCCAGAGAGACAGGAGGACACCCATATTTAGGTTGATCATAGGGATGGAGCACCTCTCCTCCAAAAAAAGGCTGAGAGAATTGGGATTGTTAAGCCTAGCAAGGAGAAAGCATTGGGGGTGACCTCATTGTGGCCTTCTGATGCCTGAAGGGAACCCACAGGAAAGATGGAGAGAGACTCTTGACGAGGTCGTGGAGTGACAGGACAAGGGGGAATTGCTTCACACTGACAGAGAGCAGGTTTAGATTGGGTGTGAGGTAAAAAGTCTTTATTTGTGAGGGTGGTGAGGTCCTGCCACAGGTTGCCCAGAGAAGCTGAGGCTGCCTTATCCCTGGAAGTGTACAGTGCCAGGTTGGATGAGGCTCTGAGAAACCTGGGATAGTGGAATGTGTCCCTGCCTCTGGCAGGGGTTTGGAGCAAGATGATCTTTAAGGTCCCTTCCAACCCAACCCATTCTTGGGTTTCTCTGATCCAGCCATCCTTCCTGCTGATATTGGTTCCTCCTTGTCAAGTCTCCATCTCTCCAGCTGCCTTCCTGTGGGTGAGAAGGAATGCAGGATATGAAACTTGCTAAGATGATGTCAGAGTGTGTCTCGGAGTTGCAGGTGTTGTGCGAAGCACACCTTTTTTTTCCACTGAAAAGAGGCTTTCTGGGGTCCAGGGTTATATCCCACTGCAACCCTCAGATTTAAGAATAAGTTTAATTCTTTTCTGCCCCCAAATTCCTTCAATTATCTTTCTAGAAAAACAGCTCTTCCCAAATTCTCATTATACAGTAATTTTTATCAATAATATAAACATATATTTTGAACGTTGCTACTGTATTTTGCTGATAAACACCCATTTATATAAATAGATTCTACTCCAGAATAAAATTCCAGTGCAAGGAAAAAAGCTAAGGCTTGTGAAATGTCTTGGAGGTGAAAAAGAACAGAATCTGAAGTCACCCATAAATTTTCACTGTGATTTTAAAAACAAGTGTTACTTCTTTTCACATTTCAGTCTGTAAATGCCTATCCTTTACGTGAAAAATATTCATAAATAGTAGTGAGATAAGAAAACTTAGGAAAGCTTCTCTAGCTTAAAGTTCCTGGAGCTCCAGGATGAACAGGCTTTTCTTTGCATCTAACATTCAGCTCATTTGGTAAAGGAGCTTAAGATTTTTGGTTTCAGTTCTGGGACATGGTAATAATACACTTTTGACATAATTGTTGAAAACAAAATATGATAATTACTCCACAGGAAAAAAAACACCAACCCCTATAGTAATTAACCTTCATGTTTGGTACAGTATTTCATATTCTTTTTCAGTAAGTTAAAAGAAACAATTGTTTCATAAAATTGTTGCCAAGAGAGCAGTCTTTGGCCTTTTGGAATTGGAGACTCCAGCTGACTTTGCAGTGATGTGAAACACACCCAAGTTCAACAAGGTGGTTTGTCAGGTTTTGAATTGAAGAATCAGGCTCACTATTTAAAAAAAAAAAAAAAAAGAAAAAGAAAAAGAAAAAAAAAAGTAAAATAAATTCTCTGTCCACTAGATGACAGTATGGTTTAATCTTCACTAAACTCAGCCTGGAATTGTTCTCATTGGCTTCCTTTGTGTCAGAGAATAAAAATCATGAGCTGCGCCCAAGCCACAATGGGAGAAGCCCACGTAGAAATCATCTTGTAACCACTGCCATGCAAAGTCAGGATCAAGCCCAGTCCCCCTTCAGGTGTGTCCTGTTTGCCCTGTCCTTGACTCCTGGCTTCACAGGAGCTGCCAGCTCATTCTCAAAGAACAGTTTCCTTCTCCTCACCCAATGGGATGAGGTTTGGGAGAGCCTTTTTTTTTTTTATTTCTGTGCTCTGCAATGAGGCTTTGTGCTCCCCCACTAGAGAACGATTTGGATGGTGACCAGGATCTCCTTTCCATCCTGTCCTTTTCTAACACAGAGACTCTGGGAGCACAGACACAAAGCTCTTAAAAGTCAAAACAAAGTCAAAGTCTGTGTTTTCCAGGCTTGTACAACAGAGGTGAGCAATAAAGGGACTGGAAAAAGGAATTACCATTTTACTTGTCAGTCTCCTGTATAGGTGTTCTGTAATCCTGCCTAATTTACAAGCACTCGCAGAGGTGAGCTACTGTTTGCAGCAGGGTCTGTGGGAAGTAACAGGTTACTCAACATGTGTTCCCATAAATATTTGCACATATTTTCAGGCTGGAAGAAATTTTGTCTTCTTACTGAAGATTTTTTCTTTCTTTTGTGATACAGTAGCATATGAAAGTTATCGCTGCTCACAGAGAACTTCTTAGCTTGAAGACAAAACCCAATTTCTTTTTTCTTCCAAACTTTCAACTTTCAACTTTCTTTCAGTTTCTTTCAAGTATAAGTTTTCTGGTTCATCTTGACTTAGTATTTCTCATTGTTTTGATTTCTAGCAAATAAAAAATGTTCAATATGTCATAAAAATAATTCTTCTGTCTTTGATCATCTAGGAGGTGGGAAGTTCTCCATACTTGTCACGCTTTTGCACAGCAGAAAAGAGAAATCATAACATATGTGCAGAAGTGTGGGGAAAAATATGCTTTCTCAAATTAGTTTGCTGCACTTCAGTTTTTCCCATTGGAAAATATTAATAAATATACAAATTGAGTGTTAACCACCTTTCTGGGTAAAGAGGAACAGAACAATCACAGAGCACAAAATCCAGACACTCCAAAAGTAGAAAATTACTTTCTTTCTATTCCCAACAACTGACAAAAAAATTAAGGTTTAAAATTTAAATGAAATATTTTATTGCATTCTGACTGCTGAAATAAAACTACTTCTAAAACTGTGATACATTTGTAGAAAAAGGGAAAAAACCCTACAAATCCTAAACATCTTAACCAGGAAAGTTTGGAAGGCTTTTTTTTTTTTCTTTCTAACTGTTTTCAACTGAAATTTACCTGACTATTTTGATTTCTCTGTTGTATATTTTTTAGCGTGGGCTTATCCTATGTTACAATGTCTTCATGAGGAGATGGGCATGTCAAATAAACATCAGAGACATGCAGCTAACATAGGAAAGAGAAGTCAAGTGTAAACCAGCACCTTTTGATCTTCTGACATATTGTTAACTTGTCTTGGTTCGCACATTAAGGGTGAGAGGCTGTTTTAGTTAAAAAAAAAATTTATGAAAGAAATTCTTCCCAGTGAGGGTGCTGAGGCCCTGGCGTAGATTGCCCAGAGCAGCTGTGGCTGTCCCATCCCTGCAAGCGTCCATGGCCAGGCTGAATGGGGCTCAGAGCAATCTGGGATAGTGGAAAGTGTCCCTGCTGATGGAACTGGGTGATCTTTAAGGTCCCTTCTTCCTCAAAGCAATTTCTTATTCTAAAGCCTATTAGCTATTGGGTTCTCATCTGACCCACTTCCTTTATTTAATCTCATGCTTCTTCATACATTTGGCTGACTTTCCGTTGAATTCCATGCATGTGTCAGGAGGAACAGAGCAATGTCTGAGTATCCCTTGACAGAGGGATAGTCATCAAATTGTGTTGACCAAGAGAGTTCAAAGTTTAGGTTCATTGAGTTGGATTTCAGGACTATAGGATCTCCTGATTTGGAAGGGACTCACAAGTATCTTCCAGCCTATCTCCTGGCCCTGCACAGACACCCCAGCAATCTCACCCTGTGCTTGAGAGCATTGTCCAAACACTCCTGGATCTCTGGCAGCCTTGAGGCCATGGCCATTCCCTGGGGAGCCTGTTCTGTGCCTTGCCACCCTCTGGGGGAAGAAAATTTCCTAAACTCCAACCTAACCCTTCCCTGACACGGCTCCAGCCATTCCCTTAGATACTGTCCCTCATCCATCAGAGCAGAGATCAGTGCCTGCCCCTCCTCTTCCCATTGTGAGGAATCTACAGAACTCCTGTGAGCTTTGACCTCAGCTTCTTCTTCTCCAGCTCAACAGACCAACTGCCCTCAGCCACTCCTCATGTGGCTTCCCCTCCAGATCTTTCACCATCTTGGAAGCCTCTTTTGGACACCCTCTAACAGTTTAGATTCTTATATTGTAGTGCCCAAAATTGCCTCCAGGACTCAAGGTGAGGCTGCACCATGCAGAGAAGAGCAGAACAATCACCTCCTGTGAGTGTGGGTAAGAAGAATCTTAAAAGTTCTGAAACCTGTAATATTGTCCTTCCTTTTGCAAGATTTTTCAAGGTTTAGCAATTAATAAGACAGAGCAAGGAAATTACAGACATTTCTGTGTGATCCCCAAGTAATGGGTGAGCTGTTAACCACTTGTAATCCCATGGATGCAGAGCATCATCCTAAGGGCATTAAATGGTGCAAACAGCTGTTGTTTTCATTACAAACCTCTGTCTTTTCATATAGCTGCCTCCCCAGTGCTGCTGTCTCCTGTCATCTCAAGCACTCAGGACTGCTAAATCTCCTATATTAACTGCAGTCTATTGATGGGTTGAGAGACTTCCAGAGAAAATCCAGCTGCTTGTGAATAGTGCTCCTGGCCTTGTACTGTAGTACCACGTGGTCCTTGTAGTGCACCATGGCAGCAGGCAGCCAGATATGCCCCAGATTTTGGATGGGATGTTAATAGGCCCAATAGATTGTGTGTTACTGTTGACAAAATCATAATTTATTCAGTTTTGCAGAAAAAAATGAGCATTCTCCTGGTCAAAGTCCACTTTGGGTTTTTGTGTCCTTCTTGCTGAATCCCACCCACCAACTCTGTCAGTGTTCAAGACAAGGTGCTCTTCCCTCTGTTGGTCGCTTTATGGCTGCTGCGCTGGTTATGATAAAAATGCCAATACCAGACTGTACCAGTTTTTAGGGAGCAAGGGGAAGAGGTTCTGATTCTATTTTTACTAACCAGATGTCTAATCCCCAGTTTTGTATCCGGAGGCAAGTCCTCAAGTGTATTGTGAGCTGTGTTGCTGAACACTCTGCAAAAATTCAGAAACTTAGCCATGAATGTGAGGTCATATTCTTCCATTTTTCCTAAATACCACCAGGAAGGAAGAAAAGAAGATATTAAACTCTTCTTTCTGGTCTTCTCTGGACGTTCTCACCATCCTTTGTAAATGTGAAGGCAGAGCTGCAGCTCCATTTCTAGAAAAGCATTTCTTTGTTTCCATCTTGCTTCTATCTAAGTGATTTTATTTGGCATAATGCAGCTCCCCATAAGCCACAGAGCTTGTGGAGCTGCATATAAAGGAAGGATCTCTGTGCTGTGGAATTTTTTTTTTGTTATTTGTTCCATGTGGCAGTTCTAGGTCCCCATAGGAAAAGTCAAAGCTGTTCTTTATTATCCTGGCATTCAGACTACATTGATCTCATTGGCCCATATTTAATGGTAAAAAAGAAACTATTTTAATGATTTTGCAAAAAGAGTTTAAAGTGGGAAAGTGATATTTTGTGACTTTTGAATGAGAAGAAGAGGAAGGGCTCTCCATTTAGGTATTCCATGAAACAAGAGCCAAACCTACCCGGCTTTGCCAGAACTGCTATTGAGTGAAAAGTCAGCATAGTCAGCTTTGGTTATGTTTGATTCTCTAAAACTGGAAAGTAATCACAAAAAAAGAAAATAGAAAATGAATGGAAAAACTGAATAGTCTAAAGGCTTTACTTGTTTTTCTTTGGCTGTAGTTTTTTTGTTTGTTTGTTTTTCTTTTTTTTTGTTTAAGTGGGACAAATGATTTTTTGTTCCATAAAGAGAAACTCAGATCAGGAGGGTGAAAATTAAAATTTGGATAGAAGATAATGTCCTATTTCCTAGCAACAGAACCTCTTGCAGAGAAAGCAGAATAATACCTCAAATAGACTGATTTTTATCCAGCCTTCCAGGAAATAAATAGGGATTTGAAAGAAAATGAGTGATTATTGCACTTTTCAGGGGAGAGTTGATAGAGTGTTGGCTTTGTCAAGGGGCTGTCTGCAACAACAGAACCTGCATTTGCACGTGGATGAGTCAGGCACTGTGGCTTCTGGTGTCCTTGATGGTCCTATTTTCATTTTTAGTCCATCTGGGCCCTTTGTCTGCTTTTCTAGTAAGCCCTTTTCCAGTTTGTTGTGAGAAGCTATTCTCCATACTCAGGTTAGCCTGGTTCACTGCATCCTGGACTTTCTCATTGTGCCATTCTTCTGTAATGTCATCTATTCTCCCAGTAGCTTGAGATGGTGGGAACAAGCTGTGATTTATGTACCTACAGCTCTATTTATGTTAATGGCTGAAAGTATTAGTAGTACTGTACCTTTCTCACCTTGGATAGCCTTCATCCTTTCTTTTATTCCTTTCAACCTTTCTTTTATTTTCCATCCACATGTACTGTGCTTGCTCCTGGCTGCTTGCTCGCCCTGCACATGGCCATGTCCCAGCAGCCCCAGGTGGTGACAAACTGTGTGTTCTGCATAGGTACGACATGAAAACAAGTGTGTTGCTCCTGAGAGGTGCCCGTGCTTCCACAATGGAAGAGAATATTCCAAGGGAGAAACAGTGACTATGGATTGTAACACCTGGTGAGCCACTGGAAGGATGTTTTTTCTCTTTAGAGAGTCTGCTGTGTTTCTGGTAACACCAAATATTGTTTACTTAACAGATCTCTTTTAGAGAAAGCCAGTTTTGGCAGCATATTAATTGCACAAACAGCACATTCCCTTTGCATGTTGCATAAAGATCCAATAAATTTCCTTGCAATGTCTGGCAACCTCTACCTTGTGCCTTACAAATAGTTGTGTGTCTGTGCAACTCTTCTGTAGGCGATAGATAGTGGATTTTGCAACACAACTTTACAATTTAGGACCTATATGCTTTGGGGTGGGAGGAATGGAGCCTGGGCTTTGTCACTAAGCTTTGCTGTTGTGTTTCCCTTTTTGTTGGCTGTCTAAGGCCCATCAAATCAGCCCTTTTCAGCCAGAAGGGGTGTGATGCACCAGCTGTAGTATGATAGGAGCTCTTCAGGGAAATGATAAAGAATTAGGAAGAGACAGGGTCAACACCTTAAATCTCAAAAGAGTGTTCTATCTATTGATATATTAAAAAATATGAAAATAGTTGGAAAACTGTTACTTTCTTAGAAGAAAAGAGTGAGTGCTCCATGTCTTTCACCATTATCCTGCTTGGTTGCTAGAAAGGAATTTATAAGTTCAAAGGTGAGTTCTGGGCTGCTCAATTTGCATGGAGGGAAGCCCTCAGCACAGCCTTTGGTAAAGTACAGTGAGCCACTTTTGGCTTCTCCTGCACAGCACACTGGTTGCACTGGAGGTGCTTTGTTTTCCATGCGTGTGGTGGGGAGGTGAATGGTGGCTCTTTTCCTTCAGAGCTCCAAGAATCCAGGGCGTAGGACATTCAGCCACCAGCACTGTGAAAATCCTTGGGGTTCTTTGAACTCCGACTTGAGAATCAGTTATGCATTCTACCCTAAATGTTCTTGCCCAGCTCTGTGGCAACCCCAGGAGCAATGTTTGTCATCCTCTGTATGACTGGCTGGAGTTGGGTCAGAGAGTCAGCACCACTGGAGAGTCCGATGCTTGATTTTTGTTTGGTACACTGCTCTTTGAATAACAGTGATTTCAAGTTTTGCATTTTTTAACTAGCGGGACCACTCCTAACTAGCATGAGTTAGCCTTGGATGAAGGTTTTGTATGAAAATATTAATCTTCCAGTTTTGTTTAATTTGTTTCCTTTGTAGCTACATATAACACTGTGAATCCATGTACTGTAATTAAATCTGGAGAAAATAGGCTTGAAAGGGAAAAAGATGGAAGGGAAATTGATGTTTTTGTCTAGGTACATACTCTATAATCTGCTTACATTGCATTTAGGTAAAAGTGACTCAGTTGAAAAATAGGTACCATGAAAATTTTATTGAAACAAGAAGAGTACAGTGTGAGACTTCTCAGTGTTAAAAAGTCTGCAAGATCCTCACAATAACCATGATCAGCCTTTTTATTGTCAATTATTCATATAATCTTTGATCTCAAAGTAATCATACCCATGTTGCTTTACTGTTGTAACTGTCCACAATTCTGGCAATGCCATTGTAAATTATATTTCCTCAAATACATAGAATTTCCTTCATTATTAGAGTCGAGGAAATGTTAGAAATCAGGCTTTTTCTCATTGATAAAAAGCTCTTCCTCAAATTTTAGATGTTTTTCATGAATGTGGAAGTAAAATTGGAGATAAGGTCCCTTCAAAAATGTTACTAGGGCTTTTTTGCACTATGTGACTTTGAAAAGTTTCTTGATAGTTCTCAGCAAATATCAAGTCAAATGTAATTTAAAAAGTGATATAGGAAATTACTGTTGCTTTGAGAATTAATAAGAATTGGGAGTCTGCATTTTGGAGGTCAAGATCTTTCTTTTCTTTTGTTTTTGTGTTTTGTACTGCTGTTGCAGGAGTTCTCATTCTCACTTGTTCTTAGCCAGATGTGAACACCTGCAAAGGCAATATATGAGCCAGAGGTGTCAGATTTGGCATTTACATCTGACTTGACATATGGGACACCCTAATTCATGAACAGTGGAATGTCTCCAATCCTAAGCCAGTGGCAAACCTTCTCTTATACAATCTATTGGGAATTCATTGTGGAGCTCAATGAAAATTTTGGAGTCACACTTGTGCAGCAGTGCACTGCAGAAATTTGCTAATATGAATTTAACCACCCCACGTCTCTTATAATCTGTCCATGCGCATATTTACAAAATCTTGCTCTTGTCTAACTGTTCACAGAGGAGAGGGGGCAAGAGGTTTCATGTTACTGGAGTTGCATTCTTTGGAGAAAATGTCTTGCCCAATATTTATTATGATGTGAAATGTTACCAAGATTATATGGTATCTATGCTCAGGTTAGGGCACTAGTAGAGAACTCAGTTCAGTGCCCAGTTTTTCCTTCAGGTAGCAATTTTATCTTGAAGTACTTGGAAAAGTACTTCAAGTTTTTTATCCCTGAGTATTTGTCTGTAAAGTATGAATAGAATTCCCCTTTCCCTGCCCTCAGAGAGCTTGGTTAGAAAATTCCTGGGGCAGTGAGGATGTCCATCTGCATTCATGGAGCATTTAGTGGATGAATGTTTTGCCATCCCCCAGCAATATATTGCTTATTAATTATTAAATTATTATTATTAGATATTGTGTAAAATGGTATTCTAACTCTCCACTGATTTTGAGTTTTACTTTATTTGCGCAGTCTTTTGCTAGCTAGCAAATAAATTTATTTCACTGATCAAAAGCCTGTGGATGTCAAGGGAGAGTTCCCCTTTCATATTTGCAGCTTCTGTAGCAAGGTTGTGCTCCTCCAGGATACTTCTGGAAAAGGGCAAGAGTGTGGATGCTCTGTTTTGCTGAAAGGGTACTTGGAGCAGAGCAGCATATCCTAAATAAAATTCTAGTATAAAAGCATATTCCAGCAAATTCTAGTATAAAATAATATTCTAGCAGACTCTGTCCTGACCTATTTTGTAACAGGGAAATTCAAACCACCCAGAGTCCTACACTGCAGCTTGTAAGAAGCAGAGAAACACATTCCTTATTCATTTAATCTTAATGCACTATTTGGATTTATGCACCCATTGCTACCATATGCTGATTTATGTTAATGACAGAGCCTCTCATCTGGTGGTAGAGAGCTCCTGGAGGCAGAGACTGTGTCACTTTGATTCTGCCTAAAGCACTTTGCTTTCTCATGCTTGTAATTTACATTGAGATTAGGACAACTGTCATTGCCCCCTTTTCTCTGTTACAGCGAGTGCCAGGGGAGGAAGTGGGAGTGCACCAAAAATCTGTGTGATGGCACCTGCACTGTTATTGGTACAGCTCATTACTTGACATTTGATGGATTGAAATACAAGTTTCCAGGCAACTGCCAGTATGTGCTAGCTCAGGTAAGAAGAGCATGTCAAATGCTAAAGCTGCCTGATCATACAAAAACAGTTTTACACCAGGTGAGAAGACCAGTGTTTGGATAAATCATAGTTAACTATTTCTAAGTACTATGTCAGATGTATCGTAGAAAAAAATAGAGCTTATTTATGTTTTCAGAGATGTCTTGAGAATTTTGAAAAGTGAATTGTGTTCTATAGAAATCAGACTGTCACGTGTCCAGCTGGCCATCGTGAACCTTATGAGAACACTTTGGTACAGAGCAGAGCTCTCTGAATCTCATCTCCAGAATGGAATTCTGGCTATCCATAAATCAATGTTTTCTTCTTTTCCTTTTTATCCTGTAGCGATAGCTTGCTGTGTGAGACAAGGAATGCTCAATGAAACTTCCCTAAATGCACCCAGAGCACAGGCTCTGCTCATTCCCTTCAGCACGATCTCTGTCTTGTTCCATGCACCACCTGCTTGGAGACCCCTGACAATATCCATTTTCCTCACAGCAAGGAGGAGAGTGGGATAAAGGCAGAGCAGGCTAAAACCAACTTTTGATTTGTGGAAGCAAACAGAATTTAGAGTTCACTAAGATAAAGGCTCATCTACATGCAAATTATCATGTATTTAGAAATGTCTGTGCAAACAAGGATTTATCTGAAAATTTGTTCTAAAACTAGATGGATTCACTGCTGGTTGATAGCAACAATATTCTGCAACTACAGTGGGATTCTTGGATGGGTTACTATTTTCCCCACAGAGTTCTCATGAGGCGTATTCCTCCTTGCAGTTCTCCTTAGGGAGGAAGGTGTGATCAACCTGCCTCTACTTAGGTCTTTGAAATATGCTCCCACCTTGATTCTAGCAGGATTATGTTTGAGGAGTGATTGCTTTGCCACTACTGAGAGCTCTGTGTAATGGTCTTATGGGCACCAATACCATAGCCTACTACAAAACTACTTAAAATGGCATTCAGATGTTTTCCTTAAATGACAGACACAGAGCCTTTTTCTTAAAAGGTGCGTACTGAAAAAAATGAACACAACCAAAAAAATAAAATCTAAAAGGCCAGAGAGATATGAGTAATCATGTAAATGTAGTAGGAACTCTCCAAGGATCTCAGAAATTCTGGACTTAGAAGAAAATCCATACATTAAGCTATCTGTGTATTCACATGTGCCCTGTGCCCATCATACATTTTTAAATGTCACAGATACTGTTACATGGTGAATTCTCCCTGCCAAAAAATACTCTCCAAATTATGCATGTGTGTGTCACTGGCAGAGTGTGCCTCACTCTTTAAGGGATGGGACATATGAATATCAGTGCTAAGCATAAACTAAATGAACATGGGAACAGTTGGCATGCCAATATATATCCTATTGGCCACAGATTACACAGTGTTGTTTGAGGCTTTTTTTTTCCTCTGTGTTTTTCCCTGTGTGCGTTTTTCAAGTACTCTGCATTACTGACTCATTTATTTTCTTATCTGATAGGATTTCTGCAAGGGTGACTCTGGAACATTTCGGATACTCATTTCAAATGAAGGTTGTGGCTTCACTGGAGAAAAGTGCACCAAAAGGGTTATCATTGTGTATGAAGGAGGGGAAATAGAGCTGTTCAATGGAAACGTATGTACGCTTTCTTTTCTCTTTCCTTCCTGTTTTTTTTTTTTTTTTTTTGGGGAAAATAATTTCTGATTGTTCAGTAGGCTGAGGCATGAATGACCTCTCACTCAGGGGTTCAACGATCAGGTTAGCAGGTTTATGTTTATCCATTTTATTTTGCTTCCAGTGGTATAATGCTTTTATGGTATTTCTGCTATTTGGTATTTCTGCTGTTTCGGTATTTCTGCTATTTCTTGATGCCAATCAGTTTATCTCAGTTAATCATAGAATGGTCTGGGTTGGAAGGGACCTGAAAGATTACCCAGTTCTACTCTCCTTCCATGGGCAGGGCACCTTCCACTATCCCAGGTTGCTCAGAGCCCCATCCAACCTGGCCTGGAACACTTCCAGGGACTGGGCAACCTGTGCCAGGACCTCACCACCCTCACAGGGAAGAATTTCTTCCTGATATCCAGTCTAACCCTGCTCTCTATTAGTGTGAGGCCATTCCCTTTGTTCCACTCCAGACCCTTGTAAAGAGTCTCTCTCCAGCTCTTTTGTAGCCCTTTTAGCTATTGGAAGACTGCAATAAAGTCTTCCTGCAACCTTCTCTTCTTCAGGCTGAACAATTTCCACTTTTTCAGTCTGTTTTCACAACAGAGGTGCTCCAGCCCTTTGATCATCTTGGTGGCCTCCTCTGGACCCATTCTAACAGCTCCACATCCTTTGTGTATTGGGGCACTTCAGACCCTTTCTAAACATGGTTTGTCAAAGCCTGTTTCCAGCAACTTGAAGTGCAAGGAAGGGCTAAGAGATGACTGACCTTTGGCTAGTAAAACATCAGAGATAATTTAGCAGTCTGAAGGACTGAGCACACATATGCACAAAAAAAAGAGTCACTGATCCAACAAGTTGATACTGGAATGTCAGCTGTCTTTTGTCCTGTTAAATTGCTGGATGGTATATCCACCTGACTATATTCTTCTTTTTCTTCCCTTTTGCTACCAAAAAACGTGGAAGAATTGACCAAGAATGGCTTCCACCTCCCATGTCCCTTCCCAGCAGGAAATGAGCTTTCCAGAGGGCTTTGCCTCGAGCACTGTAACAACTGTCACTGCCTGTGAACTTAGCCACTGGAGGGGTGCAGTGGATTATTGTTTCAGTCACTGCCTTTTCAGAAGTCTGGTGCTCTGGACCAAGCATTTGCAAGAATGTTCCCAGTGACACCACTCTACATTTACCTGGTTTTGGGTTAACAGACAAAGCTGTACCAGGTTTGGAATTGCCTGCAAATTGCCACTGAGCCTTGGCAGGAACACAAAAACATCACCTTTATTAAAGGTGTCTGTGCAGTGCACCTTGACAGCATAGGAACCATACAGGCTTTTGGGTGGTGCAGGAATGAACACAAGACATATTGGTTGTCCAGTTTTTCATTTCTACTGCTAAAGAATCCCTGACTACGCTGAGGGTAAATAGCAGTGCAGGAATCATTCTATCTAGCTGGGCTTTGTCTGAAAGCTTCTTTAGGTGACAGATTTTCAGAAAAGCTGTGATTCCATTTGGATATGTAAGAAAGGGCCAGAGGATAACAGCAGGTGATTTAGGCATCCAGCAGCTCCACCATCAGAGGATGTTTGGTTTCTGAGGGAGCCTGTCCGTATAAGACCTAGGTCTGTATTACAGCACTGTCCATGTGACCCTGAGTGAATTTTCAGTTGTCTTTTTGGAGAGTTTAAGGCTCAGTGTAATAATATCTAGAGCAAATTTGCTTAGAAATAACAACTAAAAGAGACATTAAGGAGAACCAATGCATATGGAGACTCTTAGGCAAATTCTTATTCAGTAATGATTTTCTACACTCTTTTTCCACAAGAATCCTTAGAAGCAAGCACAAGAATCAGGTATTCTTTTGGCCATTAAAATGTTTCCAATTAACCTTGCTTTAAGATGACATGTTTTGAGAGCAGCTTCTACTGCTGCTGGTAAATGAGGGTTTAATTGACATGTTACAGTTCTGGCTGACGTTTAAAACAAAATGAAATAATTTTTGATTTTCTGAAACAAATCTGCAAGTTTGCAAGGTCAAAAGTTTATGACTTCATGGTTGGGCAAAAAACCTCCATAAACATAAAAATTCTGTAATTTAGGTCAACGTCCCAGCTCATCTTTGCCCTCTTCTGTGTTTTGGAACCCTTTGAATTTGAAAAGACAAAGACTGTTGAAGAATTTTAAGTGGTCAAGTGTAGTAATATGTTGGGCATAGGAGAAAGTTAAAAACCTTTCGGTACCTAAAATATCTTTTAATATCTTCCCTAAAGACACTGAAGACCTTCTTTAGGAAATCCATGGAAGATGTAAACTGTCTTCTCTGGAATAAATGTTTCTGATGATAGCTCAGAGATTAAAAGCATTTAATTACTGTGCTGAGCTTTTACTGAATTGAGCAAGAAAGAATAGTAGGATAAGGAAATATTTTGCCTTCAGAGTAGGAGGGTAGGTAAATGGTTTCTAGGCACTTATTTCTCCCTTACATTAATTGCTATTTCTACTGATTAAAAGTTTTCATGAGCCTCTTCCAGAACTGAGCAGTTAATGCATTAGTATGGTGCTTAAAGTAGCAGCCATGCCAGGCTTTTCTTTTCAAATGTGTTTAATATTTCTATTAGAGTTCCCATTGAAAAGGAATTGTGGTGTGAAAGAGAGCATTTTAAATTAATCTCTTAAATTCTTAGTAGCTGGAGGCAATGAATTTGCAGCCAGATGGAAAAAGAAAGAGGCACACAAGGGAAGGGAAAGTGATGGAAAAAATGAATAGACACCAAAAACACTCTCTGGATTTTTCCTGTAGGTGTAGTTGGTTATGAAGAAGGTCCTTCCTGACTACAGAATAAGACTGGCCTTTCAGAGGCCACTGATATGTGTGGTTCTGCCAGTTCTTATTACACCAGAAGGACAGAATTGTTAAGTTTCCTAAAAAGCTGAAATAAAAACAGCCTGGACCAACATGTAATTATTCAGTGAACCAGTGACCAACACTAAACTGGCGATTAATTGAGTATACTCTGTCTTTATCAGCCCTGCTTCATATATTAGCATTATGTGTTATACCCTGGGACCATATTCAAAGACTTTGGAAATGGGATGAGATTGAAAGATGGTACTTGTATCCCAAATTTCTGGTTTTCTCTGGAGCATCTGCATAGTGTGTGGAAACTCTCTGGAGAACAGCATGATTGGAAGCACCTATTAACATGTCCCACTGGGAAAATCACCTACCTTAAATAATAAATAGATACACTGCTGATAGCACAATGTGTTTCTCTCTTTCAGGTAAACATCAGGGTACCTCCTAAGGGTGAAAATGATAATTTAGATGTCATCAAGTCTGGCCGTTATTACATCATTTTGCTGGGCAAAAGCATCAGTGTGACGTGGGACCTGGCCATGGGAGTCTCCATTATCTTGAAAAGCAATTTCAAAGTAAGTGATTTTTGCTTCATCTCTTATTCTCACAAGAGAATGCACTTAACCTGTCCCTGGGGAATGGCTTTTTTTTTTTTTTTTTAAATAATGTAGATTTTCATGGTATATTAGGCACTTGTTCAAAAATTGAGGGGTTGTTTGGTAGTACTGTAAGACTGCCTTATTTTCCTGGTTGTTCAAATATAACAGCCAAATCCTGGATCATTGGAAATGAGTTATGACAGAAAGGATGAGTGCTGTGGGGCCTCAGAATAACCAGGAGTGACTTCTTCTGCATTCAAGAAGAGCAGCATAAGAGCCAAATTTACTGGTGATGGTGATAGGACAGCAATCTCCATAAATAAAATGGGATTGCAGGGATGCACTCCAGACAGAGCTACTGGGCACTGCTGATTAGAGCAGTCCTTCTTTCTGGGAGTCCTTGGGGACAGTGTGGTCCCACTTTCGGCAAAGCCGAGTGGGAATGGGAGCTACACATTCTCTGAGAGAGACTGTGTCTGAGTGGCCTTGGCAAGGCCATGGGTAATTCAATTTTTGAACCTCATGGCATTAAAACACCAGGCTAAAAAGAATTCTTAACAAAACCCTAAGCTGGTTGACAGTTGTAAGATTAATGCTTTCTTTGTTTCTTTCCCTGCAAGGATCAAGTATGTGGTCTGTGTGGAAATTTTGATGGAGTTCAAAACAATGATTTGACCAGCAGCAGTGAACATCTTGAAGTAGATCCAGTTGACTTTGGAAATTCTTGGAAAGTTAATTCCCTCTGTGCTGATGTTGCAAAGGTAATTGTGAATGAACTGTGAAAACTAATTAGTGTGGGTTACACTATCAGTGAAGAGTGGACAAAGAGCTTTGGAAGGATTAAAATAAGTAGAAATTAACTCTTTCCTCCATGTTTTTGCCAAATAATATTATGTCTTTAAATCTGATAAAAGGCCAATTAACTTATGTAAGCTTCTGGGCTGCCTGGCTTCAGAGGAATGTTAAAATAGCCAATTGGTATAGTAGTGATTGTTCCTAGAGTTATCCAGCCCAGATGCTTAAAATCCAGCTGTCACTGGAAATCTCATTTTAGAGTTTAATCTTAAAAAAAAAAAGCTGTAATTTTCAGTCAGGGTGAGTTCAAATAAAAATATTGTTTCTCTCTATTCAAATTTCTATCTCCCAAATCTTAGTCTGTCCATTAGAAACAATGGAATGCACAGGTTAATTTCTTTCTATATGAATTTTTTTTTTTTTTTTTTTAGTAAAGGGAAAGGCTTGACCAGAAAAGGCAGGATAAAGGAGGGGATGGGAGAGCTTATTCCTATCTATCATTGCATGTGAATTTTGGGGAGGGTAGCTGCTGTCTGAAAGTGTTATCTATATCCCATTTCTGGAAATTTCTTGGAGTTCTAAGTATATTACACATAAGAGTCTACTTCCTATTTTCCAAATACAGAGTTTTGGAAGAATGAAATTGAATAAGAAATTTGTACGTAGCTGACAAGTAAAGACCAAAGTATTTCCAAATGAAATGTTTTCCTTGAAAACAACTTTTTTTGACATTTGTAAAACAAAGCATTTCATTCAGCTGATGCTTTTCTCCTCTTGAAAATTCATCCAAGTGATTGGAGCAGGGGTGAAAAAAGCCTTTTTTAGATCTTTTCTTACAAGATTTGAATTACCAGACATACACACTGAAGAATTTGTTCATGATCACATGAAATCTTCTGCGTTAGTTGCTAATTATGTGCAAGTGTGACATTGCCACAATATTACCTTTCTGAATGTACCTTTTTTCATTTGACTGAAGTGCAATAAAAAGTTGCAGTACTGCGGAGTGAGGCCGCAGGGTCAGAAAAGGAGCAGCTTCTCATTTCAGTGTCATAGGCACAGGACCTGCAGGGTGTTGCTGTGTTAAATTCTGTGTCAATACTAGTGCTCCTTGTTATTAGATAAATTAAATGGGAGGAGAGAAGATTACTGAGCTGTTTTTATTCAGCAGCAGCCTTGGGTATTGTCTGCTAAAATCTGATCATATTTTTAAGTCTCGTGGACCTTCTAAGGAGTTGTGGATGATCATTTGTCAGATTGGGTGTTTGCTCTGCTGCAGCAGAATATGTGTATGTTGTGCAACAGGTTGAAACTTTACTCAGAGAAACAATTTCCTTTGTTAGTGAGTCTTTTACTTCAATTTGAAGAGTCCCAAGGTCCTGAAGACAAGGCTAAAACAATCTCTGCTTGTCTCTTACAATATTAAGGCCAGCTTGGAACAGACCTTGATGTCTCCACTGTGTGGTGGAAACGTAGTGAAGCAGATGATGGTAGAATCATCATGCAGCATTTTGTCTGGAAGCGTCTTTGAAGAATGCACAAAATTGGTGAGTATTGGGTCATGTGTTTCACATTCTTCAATCCTGTGTGATCTGTGCTGGCGTTGATTACAGATGAAGGAAAAGATTGGTTGTGCTGACAGCGCATAGGACTTGGTAAAGGCTGGCTGGTGTTCTCATCTCTCACCTTGTCCTGTAGTGGAGGCTTTATGGGAAAATGCACCTTTATGGGAAAACACACCTATTAAGCTATGAAGAAACTTCTTCCCAAGGGAAATTTTACTGTATGGTCCAGAGACTGCACATGAAGTGAAGCCTAAGGGTTAAGATTTGAGGGAAGGGGGAGTTGAGTCAGTCCAATGCATTTCAGGCTGTGTTATACCCAAGCTGCTGCATGAGAGGGATGGGGACAAATCTTAAAAGTATTAAGTGATTGCAGACTTCAGTCCTTGAAAGATTTGCACTGATTTATGTGGCTCCTTGACCCTTGGCAAGTGGAGCAGCCAAACCATCTGAAGGTTAATGATGTGTACAGGAAGGAGATGAAGGACTTGGAGTGTCCTTTGCCCTTCTCTACTGCAGGTGAATCCAGAGCCCTACATTGACATTTGCCTGTATGACACCTGTGCTTGTGAGTCTGTTGGGGACTGCGCATGTTTCTGTGACACCGTTGCGGCCTACGCACATGCCTGTGCGCAGAAAGGGGTGGCTGTTCACTGGAGGTCACTGACTCTGTGCCGTAAGTACAGAAAACACGAGGCAGAACTGGGAGCAAACGTGCAAGGTTTTGGCTCAGCCTGGTCAGATTTAGCTCTGTTCCCACTGACATCCAGAAAATTTCACGTTAATGGGGCTTGGCTAACAGCTCTCTCTGACACTCCCATTCCCTGTTCTATTTCTGTACCTGGCAAACCTGTTTCATCAATTAGAGGATGTAGTAGCCTGTAGTACAAAATCTAGAGGAAGAAATAGTTTCAGTAATATATATGTACATGTGCATCAATTGAAGTTTACAATTTGGGGTTGTGTTGCTCTTGCTATTATTAAACCTAAGAATTTCTGGTTAAAGCAAGTATTTCATTTTGTGAATAAAGATGTAAGTGTGAAAAGGTGGTTGCCCTGATTGTAGTGAAACAGTAATGCAGTAAAATAATCTTTATTTAAAAGTGGAAATCTTTGTTTTTCTAGATATATGTGGTCCACTTCGTACAATGTTTGGGGCCATAGTTCTAAGAGGCATGGTGGATATACACTCTGTTTTTTTTTTTTTTTTTTTTTTTTTTTTTTTTTTTTTTTTTTTTTTTTGCCTCTGATTCTGTCCATGCATAGCACAAAGCTGTGAGGACCTGAATAAACAGGAATTAGATTATCAGTGTGAATGGAGATATAACAGCTGTGGACCTGCTTGTCCTGTCACATGCCAACACCCCCAGGCTTTGGAGTGTCCTCTGCGGTGTGTGGAAGGATGCCACGTGCACTGTCCTGCAGGTAAGTCCATATTTTGATTTATTTAAACAGATTTTCTTCTTCTTAACAGGTTCAGTGATGTGTTTTCACCACAATTCCTTACTGCCTGAGGAGGGAGGTGTTTGGCATCCCAATTTGGGTTTGTGAAATGGTCACAGTGTATGGAGGGCATGATGTGGTGCCCAGAAGAGGAGTGTGAACCCCTGCCAGCAAGGATGAGAGAGGATGGGATCAGCTTGATGAGACTGGAGGATTAGGGGCTGTGTGGGAACAGATTGTTGACTCTGTGGTTAGAGTATGAATTTGTGCTGGAAATTGATAAAATGTTATGCTCCAGAGCAGCTACAGTAGTGAAATCCATTGCTTTCACTTGTTTATTACCTCCAAGCCTTGGTATTTCTGATCAGAACAAGGTAGAGGATAGGAGGAGAACTAAATAATATACATGTAAAATGGAAAATGCCATTTTCCCCTGGTGTTACCGATACCCTGACATCTTCCATGCTTTGTTCTGAAGATATATTTACCTTCTGTGTGGTGCTGGCTGTTGAAAGTATACACTGGGTTAGGTGCTTTCAGTATCTAAATAAAAGCCATTATGAGGGGAGGAGATACTTCTCTGTGTCAAATTGGCAGTGGCCACAACAACCAGCAGAATATTCAGGAGGTTTGAGACCACCTTAGAAGCACTGTTTTAACCCCATGGTTAGTTTTACAGTTCATGACAACTGGCATCTTTACATTGCTCTGCTGTTTTGAAACAGGGAAAATCGTTGATGAGCTGTCCCTGGATTGTGTCAGTCCAGAAGACTGTCCTGTGTGTGCAGTTGGAGGTGACAGGATCCCACATGGAAGGAGAGTAGTTTTGAACAGAGATGATCCACAGCACTGTCAATCTTGGTATGATGGGTTTGTGCAGGGAACCAGCATCCCTCTTGTGTAGGATGAATGGTCAGGGATGAAGTGCATACTCATGAATAAGTATATGGATGTAACTTTAAATGTATCACTCAAAAAGAAGGAGGCATCTTGGAAGCATCTTTTATGTCAGTACCCCTTCACAGAGAACCCAGGGCTGAAGTTTTTCAATTGAAGCAGTAGGGATTATAGGATGTCAGCTGAATTAAAGAAAGTGCAATCTATAAATTCCTTTCAAAAAAAGGCCTTTTCCCACGTGTTGGTGGCCCTGCTGGCTTCAGATGTTCAACTTCTTTTTGCACAATGTGTGATTCAACATCAATAAAGCTGTCAGACTCATTCCTTCTGCCAGTACTAAAAAAAATTCCTATGTGAGGTGCAAGATCTGAATGTGCACTCAGTCTAGAACTTGCTGATATTATTAGCAGTTGGAATTGTGTCCCATTCCTGGAAAACCAATTTCCATGAGATATTAAGGTTGATACCCATGGTCTGATCCTGCATACAGGTGTTTCCAAATAGGATGAAATGAGTGGCAGGGAATGTGGTACTATGAACTTTGCAGGATGAGGGCCTTCAGCTGCAATGCAGGAGAGACTGTTTGCATTTTGTTTAATGCCCTGTGGCATATTATGAAAATTTGTCATTCTCTGGATGTCTGGACCATGGATGGATATTTTCACTAGTGACTTATAATGCTGTGAATAAAAAAGAGTTTTCCGACTTGTAAACTGATCAGTTTTAATGCAATCTGAGTTGTAACTGTCCCTGCAGCAGCTATTATCACAGGCCAACAGTGTAGCTCCAAGTGCTCTGAACCTTTTATGTATTTTTATGAATATATAAAAACTTACTTACAATTCCTGGTCTCTAGCCAGGGCTGGTGTGCAACTGAGCTATAAACCCAGGGCATGAGACTGTTAGGCTCATCAATTAAATACATATCTTTAAACAATATACATGAAGAGCCCTGAATTCCCTCAAAAGGTCTAAAAAGAGTCTTCTTAAATGAGTCTCTGTTCTCTAATTTTTGTAATTCTTATTAATAATTTATCTTAAATGTTGATACACTGGCTGCTGCTTAGAAAAGATTTCAGAACATTAGGAAAACTTATCTCACTAGGGAAACCTCCTTTTGCATAGCTGTCACCTAATTTAGGTGCCTACACCATCTGTACAAACAACAGAAAATACTGCACAAAAATGAATTTCATAGCAAGTATCCAAAGGAAATTGGAAACTAGAAGAGTCTTGTTCATACTAGGATTAGAATAATCTTCTGTTGCTGTATGTTAATGCCAAAAATAGCTCTGCATTCTGCAATAAGGAAGACACTAAAATGAGCTTGAAAAGAACATAGCACTTCTATTAAGAGAACTTAAATGAAGATGACACATGTAAAATGAAGTATTTTCCTGGAAAATGGCACCTTCTTCCAATATCAACGCATGTAGTTTGTACATCCTGGGTTTCCTCTGGCAGTGCAAACATGCGTTTTTTGGTGGTTGCTCTTTTGTAACTCTTTTTCCTACTCTGCTCCTTGGACTGTCCAGTAAGACAAGGAAAATATATGGACTGGTTCTGTTCCACCCTCTGCCTGAGTGCAGGCATGTTCTTTTCTCTGAGAAGTGAAGGTGATCAGAGGGCTGGAACACCTCCTGTGAGGAAAGGCAGAGAGAGAGAGATGGGATTGTTCAGGATGGAGAAGAGAAGGGTCTGGGAAGATCTTAATGTGACCTTTCAGTGCTTCAGCCTATGAGGAAGATGGGTACAAAATTTTTAGCAGGGCCAGTTGGGGCAGAACAAGGGGTGATGGTTTTAAGCTGAAGGAGGTTCAATTTATATGAGACATAACGAAGAAGTTGCCAAAGGGATTGGTAAAACACTGACACAGGTTGCCCAGAGAGGTGGTGGATGTCCCATCCCTGGAAATATTTAAGGTCAGGCTGGATGTGGCTCTAAGCAACATGATCTAGTCAAAGATGTCCCTGCTCATTGCAGGAGAGTTGGACAGGATACACTTTAAAGATTTCTTCCTGCCCAAACCCCTTTGTGATTCTAGGAAGTAAAGAGAAATATGCAGCCAGGAATTAGAAGGGCAAAAGTGTTAAAGCCTTGCTAAAGATGGGTGAATTTTAAGGGAGTTCATAAAAGATGGAGGGTGACAGAGGTGAAAAAGCTCATGGTGGTGCAGGAGGATGAATAGTGGAAAAGGCAGAGATAAGGGAGGGAAAGAAATTTGGGAGCTGAGGTGGAAAGGGGAAAATGTACTACTGGAGGTAAGTAGAAATGGTGGGGGAAGACATAGGACTAAAAAGAGATAACATCTATGATTGAAATAAAGCATTTAATATGAGAAACTGGACTGAAGAAGAAATGGTAAACAATAAGAAGGTAAGAGAGATATAAGAAACAGTGGAGGATGAATATGTGCCAAAGCTGTATCCAAACTAAAATGAAGTCAGGAAAAAAACCACCAGGAAAGTACAGCACTTCAGAGGTAGAAAAAAGATTGCTAATTTCAGTAAGGTTAAAATCTGTGTAAACCTGGCCCCTGCACAGAGTTTACTGGGTCATATCAGAGGCAAAACGTCTCTCCTACTCTAGGATTTTACTTGGTATTCCCTGCCTGCAGTTTGCCTCATGTTTTGGTTCCTTGTGAAGCAGACCGGATCAGCCAGTTCAGTCCTCCAGTGGCCTGTAGGTTGCCGTACTGCTGATACTCAGCGGTTCCTAAACAGTTTCCAGACACAGATTTTATCCCTTCTGCCAAAGACTGTTCTAAGGAGTTTCTTCTGACAAACACACCACAGTTGGTCACGTTTCCTGGATCTAAACATCCATGAACACAGGGGATTTAGGTGTATAATATCATGTGGGAAGTTGTGGGGAATTGGGGTGGGGGAAAAAATTATTCACATCGTGTTTTGGTTTCACTGTGGTTTTGAGATGTTTGCTTTTGCATTGGTGTTTTTTTATAATGTGTGGATGACTTGTGTGGATAACTTGTTATAAGCATTGCCTTTTGCAGTTAAATTTGATGTTTTTCCAATTTGATGATTTTTGTAGTCTATGTGAAGGAAAGAACTTAACCTGTGTGGACTGTGAGCCCATGGAGGACACCATAACTCTGACAACACCTATTCCAGAGGAGGACATTGAGCTCCCAGCCAGTGCATACTCTTGCAGCAAAATGATGGACTTGGCCTTCCTGATCGATGGCTCCAATAAACTCTCAGAGGAGGACTTTGAACAGCTGAAGACTTTCATAATTGGTGGGATGAAAAAACTCCACATCTCCCAGAAAAAAATCCGAGTGTCAATTCTGGTGTATAGGGCTGGTCCCACCATCTATCTTAACCTTAAAGATGTCAAAACAAATTCCCAGATGAGAAGAATTGTCCAGAACATAAAATACACAGGTGATAAAGAAGCATCTGCCTATGAAGTCTTTAAATACACTGCATTGCATGTGTTTGGAAAAGCAGAGAGGACCAATGCTGCCAAAATTGCAGTGATATTTATAGCAAGCAGGTCTCAAAAAAAAATCCGTGACATGCTTGGCTTTTTGAAGAATAGAGACATCACAGTAATACCCGTGGGGATTGGGCCACATATCAATGTGGAGCAAGTCAAATTCATGGCAAAAATGTTTCCAGGTAGCAGAGCCTTCCTAGTGAGCAATGTGTTGGAGCTAATGGATCATACAGATTTCCTCATTGATCAGCTGTGTGATCTTGGACCTGAAGAAAGTCTTCTGTTACCAGCTACATCTGCTCCAACCATGTCCAGTGTCATATTTCCCTCTTTGGGACTCACAGCCCCACCACCTCTTTCAGAAACGTCCCATCCCAACAGGCTGGATATTGCTTTTATTGTGGAAGGATCTGACAGTGTTGGAGAGGAAAACTTCAATAAAGTCAAGAAATTCATTGAGAAAGTAGTCACAGGAATGAATGTGGGACAGGAAAATATTCATGTTACAGTCATGCAGTATTCAGAGACTGTCAGTCTGGAGTACTCCTTTAGGGAAATACAGTCAAAGGAAAATATTATCGAGAAAGTTAGGAGTATACCCTACCAGGGAGGGAGGGCTACCAACACTGGCAATGCCCTTGATTATATTTCCAAACATACATTTACATCAGTGAATGGGGGCAGGCAAGATGTTCCTCACTTGGTATATATGGTGTCATCCAGTCCTTCGACTGATGTTATCACACGACCTCCCAAGAGCATAAATGTTTTTCCCATAGGCATAACCCCCAGTGCCAATATTCAAGAGCTCAGAAGGATCAGTCAGCCTAATGACCCAATTATCTTGAATAGTTACAACAGTCTTATTGAAGAGGCACCTGAATTAGTGCTGCAGTCATGCTGCACTCATGGGATGAGTTTTTGGACTGAAATCACAGGTAAGATTGGATGAATTTTCTGTGTGATTTCTTCTTTCTTCTGTTGGGTCTCCTCTGTTTATCCTGTGTATCACTGAAATTTGAAGGGTTCCTTTATCTGGTTTGGTGTCTTGCTCTTGTATTCTT
Source organism: Haemorhous mexicanus (assembly GCF_027477595.1). NCBI lineage: Eukaryota > Metazoa > Chordata > Aves > Passeriformes > Fringillidae > Haemorhous > Haemorhous mexicanus. Next base: position 18,647,541 of record NC_082345.1, on the reverse strand, counting down.
TCTTGTTTATTTTTGTTTTATTGCTGATTTGGGTTGGTTTTTTTGTTGTTGTTGTCATCTGCTGTTTGTTTTTTGTTTTAGTCCTCTTAGAGTGAAACAGAATCAGTAGAAAAGCAGGAATTGAACTATTCATGTATCCCACTGAATATGAACCTCAAGGCTTTCATTAAAGGGGCATCACTAATTGCTTCAAATGGTCATTATCCTGCTCTATTTTCCCAAAATGCAACTGGATCTATCCTTTCTGCTCCTACCACATTACAGATACTACTTTTGGTTATTATATATAAAATAACTTTTTTCCCTCCCCCTCTCATGTTCAGAGTTGTGCAACAAACCCATGGACATCATGTTTCTTCTGGATGGAAGTTTGAATATTGGAGCATCGGAATTTGAGGAAATGAAAAGCTTTGTGCGGGCATTTATTGAAAGTGTTGTGATCGGTATGTATCTGCCTTTCAGCTCAAACATAGAAATATGTTTTGTAAAACAGAAGAATTTGCTTGTAGGGGACAAACCAGCTTCTCATTGGAGGTTTTTCAATTCTTAATTTTAAATTACTCATTCTAATCCCTCAAAGCACTGACTGCTCAATGTTTATTTTCTGACCCATGTGGGATGGCTGACACTTTCTGGGTGTGCTAAGCTCACTGTGCTTGTAGAGTGTGTACTGATAGGGGGGTACACCTCTGGTCAGGCCATTCCTTATCTTTCATTATCAGTGCAGCCCCCTGGTAGAATGCATTGTATCCTGCACATATGTGAAGGGATCATGTAGCATAGGGAGCAGTTTAAGACATTGTGTGGGTTTTACCAAGTTCATCTGCATCCTGTGTTTTCCCAGTAGTACTTAACAAACATGGATTTTATTTTTTTTTTTAGTCAGAATTGTATTTTTTTGATCCAGCATTACACCATTTCCATGAAGCAACTGCTGTTATTGGTAGTGTTCATATATGTCTTGCAAAACATTGATAAAGAGTCATTGTGCTCTATCCATAAATACCTTCAGTAGGAGGCCGTGAAGAGCAATATAGCCAATCACTATAAACAACATATTGCCTGGTTCAATTTTGCAAATCTGGTATTTTAAACTGTCTATATAAATGCTCTGTTAATAGTATTATTTGTACTTCTTACATAATGTATAATTAGGGTGTTAGGGAGGACCATAATTTGAAATTTATCTTCATTCCCCTTCACAGGTCAAGCTCCCTGGATTCACTTTGTTCCATGCACATCATTCCAGTGCTGTATGAGAGAGGGAATTTGGCAGGAAATGATCCAGGGAGCTTGGCCCATCTGACAAATGGAGCATTAATCTACTGCTTGTGCAAAACAAGGTGCACGTTAAAAAAAAAAAAAAAAGAGGGAATGTTTAGATAATTTTAAAATGGAAAAGGAATAATACTGAATGGAGATCAAGAAAACAAAATTCTCCAGTTACTGTCATATTGATCTGGGCTAAAATACTGCATGCTGACTCCTGATAGAAAAGCAACTGTTTCCAGCAGTACTTGGATATTTTTTCATCAGGGAATAGTTCAGTTTTGGTCTTTTCACACTCTGATGGAAACCAGAGTGCCTAATGTAAACCATAATGTTAAACCACCCAGAGTGTCTGGTTGTGCCTAATGTAAATCACAATGCCAATGTTTCTTTAGATTTATTTTAAGACATTCACATGCACTGCCTAAAGTGTTTATTTTCTGCTTCAGGCAATTCTTCAATTCATGTGTCAGTTCTCCAGTATGCCAGGGAAAACAATCTAGAAATTTCATGGAACATGCCTCAAGAGACTGACAGGCTTGTAGAAATGGTGCAGTCCATTCAACAAAGGGAGCAAGGTCCTACCAGATTAGGTAAGTGATTTTGTGAGTATTGGTGTTTAAACAAGGGGAGGAACAAAACCCCATGAAATGCTAAGTATAGGCTGGCTACAAGCACCAATTTATGTCATGGTTCAGTTTTCTCTGTTGAAAGGCATTCACAGGTTACACAAATTATGGTTTGTCTTTAATGTATTTTGGAAAGAAGCCTCGAAGTAATGCTCAGGATTTGCATTCATTATCTTTCAAGCAAGCAAAGCATAATTAAGAAGTAAGGACTTTGATCATTAACCTTTCAGTGCTGGTTGGTTGATTAGACATTTAGGAGCAGAACTGCTCATGCTGGCTTTATGAGCTGCCCTTACCTGCTGTTTGTGCTGAGCCAGTGTAACCCATCTGGTTGAAAAAAAAGGAAAACAAGAGTTATATTCTTGTGGTTCACTTCCTTCACCCAAGTTGCCATGCTGGTTCTGCAGGGACTTGGGCTGACACAAGACTGGCGGTGGTGCCAGGGAGCAGAGAACAAGGATTGCCTAAGGCAAGACCTCAGCTGAAGATTTGCTTGTGAGATACTATCTTCTGTTCCAGACAGACAGGTCCACTTCCATTTTCATGTGTGAAAACATCAGATTTCCCACTGGTCTGTGGAAACTTGGTGCACACACAAATATCAGTTGCAGGGTTCAGCAAAAAATTATTCTCCTACACCATCTTACACCAGATACCCTGAGAATTTTGTTCTTCTGGATTGGAACCACATTTACTCTGGCAGCCACCAGCATCAGGGTCCTTTAAGGGTTGAGGAATACACAGATTTTTCGAGTTTTTGGACTATAAAGAGTTATTTGTACAGAAAAGTGTGAAATAAAACCTGACTTCCAAAGTTCACAGGAGGATTAGCTCTGATTATTTTCTCAACCTGGAGAAATAAAAATACCAGATGGCTGATGAGACTTCTATAGGCTCGTCGTGGGATGAATTGTTGCATACAAAAGATAAGTTTTGTTAAGCCTTCCATATAATGTGTAGAGAAAGCCACATGGAACTGCAGGATAAACAGAGCAAACACGGCCTTTGGGAAATGAAAAAGGAGAGGCAGCCACATGACATCCTCATTAGTGATTTGTTTATTTCTCATTGGAAAATGCTCAGAGACCGTGATCGAGGATGTGGTATAATGAATGAAAGTGAAATAGAGAAGAAGTAGTTCCTCTCAAATGAAGTCATGAAAATATGGTGCTGTGTTGCACCTTGTGATGTGTGTGAATGTGGCTGGCTGTGCAGGAGACAGCATTCCCGGGAAGTGCACAGTCACTCAAGCCCTTCTGTCTGTGCTCGAGCCTCTGGAAATGCAGAGTCTGCTTGACAAATGCAGGTGCCCCAGTCTGGACACTGCATTTTCTTTTCAAGCCTTTGCTTGATCTGAATTTACCCATCAAAAAATATCATTGCTATCAGACCAGAGCTGTTTCTTCTTATTTGCACTGGCTGCCTGATAGTAGAAGAACAATTCAGTGAAATATTTATTCCATCTTTGTTGATCCAAATCATGCTTTTTTTGGTCCAAAAAGCTCTATATGCAGAGGGCAATTGCTGCTACCACTGCAGAAGTCTTACTGTAGAAAGCATTCCCTATCCTGCATTATTTAGCCATAAGGAAACTCCAGGAGAGATTTTAGTAATAAGAAATAATGAAAAACTACTGAGTATGTGAGGGCATAAAAAGAACAAGAAAGAGCAGCTTATACCACAAATCTTTCCCGTGCTTGTGCAGTGGGGCCATTCAATAACATCAGGTGAATTTTGGCTTAAGTAACCTATCAAGAAGCACCTCTAGGGCTGTTCAGACATCATGAAATCATGTACAACTTCACATAAGAAACAACCAAAAAAAAAAGAAGGAAACTAACTAAAGACTAAAGTGATGTGTGCAAGACAACTGAGAATCACATAAGTGTGTTTCTGTTCAGCATTTCTGAGTGTTTAGGAGAGTTACAGGGAGCAGATTGAGCAATCCCTACAGTAAATACTGCTTAACACTTTATAAAAGCATTATTTTGCTTCCTTATAGCCGTAGTAAAAGTTGCTCATTTAGGCTGACATTTTCCTGCCTCAGCCTCAAAATTTGGAGGAAGTATGTTCTATGTGGATCAGCTGTATAAAAGCATCTTTAGGGAAAGGTATATTTCCCCCCTCCAAGAAAAAAAAATCTTAAATTTATATTCTTCCTCCAACTTCCCATCATTATTAATATATTTGATTAGTAGCATTCAGCTTTGCTGTCAGGATTCAGGAGGTATATATGTCTTTCTCCTAAACGTCTCCTTTGGCTGTGGAAGCAAAGGCCCCCCATAGCACATTTCCTTATTCGTATCTCTCCCCAAATTATGCACTCTTTATCGAATTTCCAAAATCTTACCCCCATCACCCAAGGCCAGCAGCTGTCCTGATCAGAGGGCTCCCACTCACTGACAGAGACTTTCACTTGTTCCCCACAGATATTGCTGAACTAGTGGTGCCATCTCCTTTTTGAAGCCAATTTTAGGTACCACTAATATCTTCCCCAAGCTGTTTTAATTCACTGCCCTTCAGTGAAAAATCCCAATTCAGTGCTAGGTGGAGAGCCTAAATTAAGATACAAAGACCAGCTTCAGGATTATGGACCTGGTCTATTGAGAGCCGTCCCTGCTCATGGCGGTGGGGTTGGAATGAAATAATCTTTAAGGTCCCTTCCATCCCAAATCATTCTGTGATTTTATGATTCTATGATTATCATTGTGGGGAGTTGTTCCTGGTTAGGCAAGTCCTTGGTTATGTAGTTGCAGTCTGGAATACTTACACCATCCAGACAGTGTTGGCTGCTTCTATATCATTTCAGGTTCTGAGGAACCATTCCTATTTTGTTCCTTTCCCAGGCTGCTTTCAGGATTTGTGGGACATTAAGATCTCTTGTGGTACTTTTTTTTTTGTGGTCAAGATGTTGCATAAATGTTAGAAAAACCACTGAGGCCACTTAAGGCACAGATTACAAGTTCCCAGCAGGAACCTCCATCTCATTGAAATCCCCTGTCTGTCACAGCTCTAGAGACCCAAAGAAAATAATTTGAAAGGTTTCTCTTAGGAAGTTTTTGCTTTTCCTGAGGCATCCACCAAAACATTAAATGTCTGTGTGTTCCAGATTGGGTAATTTTGGGATGAATCTTCATTTTTATTTCTTGGATATATTTGAAATATTTCTAGGGCACCTTGTGCTCATTCATTTAATTTCACGTTGTCAATGATTGCTCCCAATCCAATATTTGTGATTCAGATTAACATGACTTCTTACACATTTTAACTCTTCCATCCAATCATTAATGAAACTATTTAATAAGGTAGAATCTAGTGTAATTCTCTGTAGACTCATGGTAAGCACCTCCAACCCTATTCAACAGATTGTCTTTTGTCCTTAAATCTTGTTTATGTCCATTGCAGAAACCTCTGTGTGAACCATTCTGAGTTGTTACTTCAGAATACAAGTCTAAATTTAAAATCCATCAGGTGTCAAGTCAACCAGGAAAAGGCTCTTAAAAAGCCTTCTCTGACTCTCAGAATTTCAGCATCAAATGTTCACAGTCATTTTTTAATGATTATTCCAAACATGAGCACTGAAGGATGGGGAGAAGATGCTGTTCTGTGCTTGGAATGATTGGTCTGTCCTTTCTAAAGCAGCCTGTATGGTTCAATTGGGTTTTTTTTTTTTCCCTTTTTATTTATTTGCATTTTTTTCCCTGGACATGCCCAGTGAGTGGCATTCATACCCCACTGACTGGGCTGGAAGGCTGCTGGGGGCTCACCACTTTTGGTGGGCTGAGGGAAGGGCTAAAATGACTGATAACAACCTGGGATAGAGGAATATGTTCCTGCCCATGGCAGGGGAGCTGGAACTGGGTGATCTCTAAGGTCCCTTCCAACCCAAACAATTCTGAGATTGTCTTTGTGTTTCCATGCTGTGAAAACTCTTTCCAGTCTTAATAAAGCCTTGTGCACGGTGTTGTTTAATTCAGTTTAAATACTTATATTTGCTTTACTGATATGAAAATGTCAGGTTTTTGTTGTGTTGCGGTCTCTCAGTATGAAAATGTTGAAGCTGGTTGATTTTAGCAATGAATAGTTTTTATTCATAGTAGTCTCTGAGGGATTTGTTATTTCCCTCTGTGGTGAGATGGAGAGTCGAAGAGCTGAGAAGTGACAGCTTCCAGCTTGGGACGATGACTTTCTGAATACCTCTAGCAGGACGAAAGTGTTCATTTGATGATGTCTTCAGACACCTGGCTCTTTTCTCTAGTGCTGGCTTAAAAATAAAGGGAGAAATCCAAAGAGTTTTTACTATGCCAGATCCAGTTTTCCATGCATTAAATTGAATGCTTTTGGGGCCTTTGAAATAGTCGCTGGTTCTATTACAACAGTACTTGATTTCTTTATGAGAAATTATAAAAAGAATGGATTTTTTTTCAGTTTGCAAATATGTATGGAGTTTCTGAACATTTTTAAAATTAATGTGAGAAGAATAAAAAATGGAGCTGGACTGGCTGCTGACCACACCAACCACACAAAAGTCAAAGGGTCATTAAAAACCCAAGAAATTTCAAGTACTTTTAACAAATGAATGAAAAATCATTTGTGATTCTTACTGCGCAAAAGTTTAACCTAAAATATGCTTGAAAGTTAAATACTTTTTTTTGGTAATTGTAGGATCAAAGGGAAATGAGTCAATCTTCTGGCACAGTGACTGTCCAAGAGCAATCCCAGGGATTTTGAATATAGTGTGATTTATTTGCTGTATTTTTTTTTATCCTTAGTTATTTCTAGCTAATGTGCCATTCTGTATGTCTGTCATTTACCTTGACAGACAAAAAACCATTTGTAGAAAGGATTGTGGGAAAGCTGTATAGGACATGAGTTAATGCCTGAGGTTAGTTATTTTTTTGTGGTCAGGAAGAGTAGTTCGTGAAATGGAAATCACCATCACCTAACAAATAATGGTCTTTTAAAATATGTTTTGTAGCAAGTAGAAAAACATCCAAAATGTCAAGGTTTTCACTGAATATCCAACTGCTGTTGCCATGATATAGAATCACTGAAGGGTTTGGGTTGGAAGAGACCTCAAAGGTCATCTCGTTCAAACCCCCTGTCATAGGCAGGGACACCTTGCACTATCCCAGGTTGCTCAGAGCCCCATCCAACCTGGCCTTGGACACTTTCAGGGATGGGGCAGCCACAACTTCCCAGGGCAGCCTGTTCCACTGGTGCCTCAGGACCCTCTGAGTAAAAAAGTTCTTCATCGCATCAAGGCTAAATCTCTCCTCTTTTAGTTTAAAACTCTTCCCCTTGTCCTATCCCTACCTGCCACTATAATAAGTTGCTCTCATTCTTTTTTATAAGCTTCCTTTAAATACTGTAAGGCTAGAGTGAAGTCTCCCTGGAGCCTTCTCCAAGCTGAGCAATCCCAGCTCTCCAAGCCTTATCAATAATTAATGTGCTGAGTGAGATTCCTAAAGTTTGTCCATGTTTGCAGCAGCTTGGGAAATGGGTTTTTGCTTCTATCACTGAAAAAGTGTGGGTGACATGGTTCAAGAAGACATCAAGTACAAAGTGTTCAGGTGGGCTAAGATGTACTGGGGCTGTGCTGGTGAATTATCTGCAGGTTGACTTCCAGTGTTTTACAAATGCATTTGTTATTATAAATTGTACAGTGAATTTCTCAGGCAAACCTATTTTTGCTCCACAGTTATTGCGGATTACTCAGAGGAAATACTCTTTCAAGTGTTTATTGTTCACCAGTCACTGTTTTCCCCGAATGTCACATCAGTCACCTGGTTTAATTTCTAGATTACTCAGAGGAAATACTCTTTCAAGTGTTTATTGTTCACCAGTCACTGTTTTCCCCGAATGTCACATCAGTCACCTGGTTTAATTTCTACTTCCTTACCTGATAACTTCCAAGCCCAAAGGAGCTTTTAAGAAAGCTGCATATCATGATTTCCAGTGTAAATATTTGTGCAAATACATGTCTAAATGCAAGTGCTAATAAAGTGCTCTCTTGCTGAGGTCATAATTATCAATAAAATTTGCCTGAGTGTTCACAGATGTAAAATGAATGGGCAGCAGCTTCCCTTTTAAGCTAGTTTGTGATTTGGTAGCTCAGGTAGAATTTTTTTGCAAGTTTTGTGGGGTTTAGTGTTGGTTTTTTTTTGTTTTGCTTTTATTTTAATAAGGATCACTTGGTTGTATCATGGATTACACAGAGTTTAAATTTCAGAAAGGTTACTGATTGTATGGAAGCAAAATAAGTTTTTCACACCCATAGGGAAAGTCGATGAAATGAGAGAAGCCCTAGATCTTTTACAGGAGTCAGAACTTGTGTGAACCACTCAGGATGATGCCAAGCTGTGGATCAACTCGCCACTGGATGTCAGTGTTGCTAGGCAGTTCGAGGCAGGAATATAATCCCCACAATGTCTTCTATTCTTTAGGGCTGGCAGTACTTCTGGGAAAGATAACTACTTAAGTGAGGAGCTTGACTTTGTTATCATGGCTAAGGAAAGGGAAAAAAATTCCTATCACTGCAGAGACTGGGATAGTCTACGGGTGGAGTTAAGGATGGTCCTCCTGTGTTTGGATGTCTTAATAAGTGCTGAAAGGTTTTTAATAGCTGAGATCTTTTATGTAGCTGCAATAAATCAGACATTAAGAGTCCTTTAAAAAGAAATATTTTTCATTACCTAATAGTGTAACACACTAAAGCAATATAAAATTTAGTTCTGTGGTCTCCTGTGACTTTTCTATTAAATCTCTCATTTCTCTCTTCATTTCTTCCTAGGAAATGCCATTGATTTTGTGGTCCAGAATGCGATGTCAGAATCCCATGGAAGCAGACCCAGTGCATCAAAGGTCGTGATTGTCATCATGTCGGGGAACTCACAAGATGCTGTGGAGGCTGCTGCCCTTTCTGCAAGAGTGAACAGTAAGCCTCATTTCACTGTCACTATTAATAAGTAGAGTTGTTACTTTTTAAGTAGTGGGCTAGAACAGAAGGTGGAAAATTAAGACACTGGTGTGTTCATGTAAGTTCTGGAGTTACTGTGCGTAGTGTTGTCGTAAGGAACAGACCTGAAAAAAACATGCCCCGTGAAGATGCCTTTGATGTACTGGGAAATTCAGGACCTATCTGCAATTAAGGCTGACAGCTTCCCCAGGATTCACAAATTAGTAGCATCTCATTTTCTGAGATCGTATGGGTAGACAGGGATAACAGAAATGTGGTCTAATATTATAAATTCAGTACTGGTGCAGTAGAGTGAAACTAGAAAGGTTCACTCTAGTAATAATAATAATAATGATAAAAATAATCATATTCATAAAGATAATAATGATAATATTAATTAGACGTTTTGATCAGATTCTTCACTGACCTATACAGGAATATACTTTTGCTATCAATGTACCATCAAGTACATTGACTGTCAAGAACAGTCAAGTTTTCTGACTGTTCTTTCAGTACCTCAGGTTCCTCAGGTGTTCAGCTGAGGAACTTTGACTTTGTTTGAAGGTTGCTCTGGAAGTTATTGAATAAGGCATGGACTGTATTACAACTATCAACTGTTATTTTTAATTAAATGGTTTGAAAATAATCCAATTGCTGTGTAACTGAAGAAAGAAAACAGCTTATTGGGATTCTTTTTTTTCATTAAAAAAGAGTGAAGATGTCATTAAGTCTGCAGCTGCATTTTGTTTCATTTCATAATAAGATCATGAATGATCTTATTATGCTTGGGACTAATAGAGCTCATCTTAGCTAACAGTGTGATTAGAGCAGCACCATTTCAGTCCTTAGTTGCCTTTAGCCAGTGTGGAGGGAATGATGCAAGTAACACATGAAAATTAAGTGTTGGAGAAAAACTTTTCCCAGTTCTATTTTTTTTTAGAAACAAATGAAAAAATAAAAATTATATCATCTTTGAGTTGGAAAAAACTTTTAAGATTATCATGTCCAACCATTAACCCAGCACTGCCAAGTGCCACATCCTTTATATACTTCCAGGGATGAACACTCCCTGTCCATAAGCAATGATTTTCTTCTTTGCCTTGCCTATTTCAAACCCTTCCTTCTCTTTTCCTAGGAGTATCCCTGTTCCCAGTTGGTGTTGGGAACAGATATGATGAAGGGCAGCTGAGGACTTTGGCTGGGCCATCTGCTGCTAACAGAATTATGAAGCTCCAGAATTTTGAAGATTTATCCACTATGATCACACTGAATAGTGAATTTATCAAAAAAGTGTGCATGGGTGAGTCCGAAAGTCATGACTTTGTGTCTGGAGCAAAACACAAAAATTGAAATGCAGAACCAGGATGATTTTTCTTGATAGGAGAAGGCAATCAGATGCTCTGTTTTGAGTGTTCCACTGACAGCCATCACAAATACTGACCTACACCACCTTCATTTAGGTGTGAAACCAAATTTCAGCTCTTAAAATATGTATCCAGCTGCTATTCCAATTAGCCCAATTAGAGCAAGGTTTTTAGAACTGCTTAGGCCTGAACTTTCAAGCTACCATCTTAATAAAAATCAATCTTGTTAAAAATCTTGATAATCAGTACTCAGGACTGAAGGACACCAGGAAAGTTGAAGCTGTCATGAATGAATGGGGCATGTTTCAGAAGTCTCAGAAATGTTGTGAGCAAAGATTTCAAGTTATGTGTTTTTCAGACATTGCTCTGTGCATGTCTACAGAAAATTCAGCCAAAATAGAAGGCAAAAGGAAAAAAAAATAAAGAATTTCCTTTCCCAGGGAAACAGATACTGGAAAAAAAAAGTGTTTTAAACAAGCATTCATTTATTTGTAGATAACAATCCTTCTTCTCTAAGGAAGCTTGCTTCAACACTGACCAGGATTTTGCTTCTTTACCTCCTTGCCTCTGGATATAGATATTTATCCCTCATCTTGTTGTTGTTATTCCTGTTCCAATAACATCCACATGTTCTCACCACAAGCCACTGCCTCATAGTGTTAGTCATTGCACAGGTTTTTGCCAGCATTACGAGGGCTTAGTTACGTCTCCACTACAGTAAATGGACTTTTTTTGTGGAGCCAAGGACCTCTGAGAATGAGGAAGTTGCTGAGTGTTCACAGTCCAGCTTGGAGATATCCGATCAGCCTTTGCTGGGATCACTTCTGGCGTTTTAAAATCCCTCCAGAGCATCAAACAGCTGCCATTTTCTAGATTTAAACAGCTGCCATTTTCTTTTCTGTCTTTTAAAATAAGCTTTTAAAGATGCATTTCCTTTCTTCACACTGTAAAACGTGATTTTTCTTGCTGTAAACTACATTGATCCAAGATTTAGGATGGGGAGCAGGAATTTGAACGAATAATTATTTTCTTATTGCAATCTGTGCTGTAACCTATCCATACTGGAGGTGAAAGCTTTGTATTTTTTATGAAAGCTTTTCCAACAGCTCAAAAAGCTGTTGAACTATAGGCTATCTTAAACAATAGAGACATTCAACACCTAAAATCTGTGAAATGTAGCTCTGTCTTTTGCTGATGGTGAGGAATTTGCTAAGGGGTGAAAAACAATGTATTTTTTTGGTGGGGATTTATTTTTTGTTTGGATTTTTTACTGTTTCCTTTGTTTTACATAAATTTCATACAATCTGTAAAGCATAATTTTCCCCTCTAGACTCATACAGTTGGATTTCTCATGCAGAGGGAGTCTTGCCTTTTGTATGGAAGTGTACCAAAAATAATACCATTAAAAAAAGGTTTTAAAGAGTTCCTAAATGATTTCAAAATATGTTACTTATCCTGGAAAAGACAGAGCAGAAAGTGTATATAGGGTAGCATTGTCTATTATTCTACAAAGAATTTGCTAGTCAGTGTCTTAATATCCTAGAGACTTTGTCATGCCATAGTACAAAAATGAAATTGCTTCCAAAATATCTTTAGGTGTGTAGTGAAAGCATGCAAACGTAGAAGCCACACTTCAGTGTGTGCCCTGTGACTGTTTAACTGATTATGTGAAAAAAATGCTCATCACAGTCATGACTAAACATAAGGAAACTGAATTTGGGTGTTCTTATTACAGCTATTTGTGTAGTTATGCTGTATTGGTCTTCCTGCATTTAATAAATGTGAGTGTGGAAATTGTCATTACCTGATAATTCCCAGGAATGTTCTCAGTGGATCACAAGACTCTGAGGTAAGACTGGACTGTGCCTCAGAGCCAAAGCCATGCTCATCCTTTAAGCACCATCTGGGCAGAGCTGTGGCTGTACAAGAAGTGGAGCCCAGTAATTGCTCATGGAGTATTTTGAGACCACGGTCATTGTTCATGCCTTCTGTGACTTATTCTTGTGCTCTTCGGACAAATGCCTGCAGTCTTCAGGTAGGGATTCGTACACTCTAGCACAAAAAACCCCCAACTTCTCACAGCTTAAATCAAGCTTTTAAGTCAGCAATCTGTATTTTGGTGATCATCACTTAAAAGGCTTGATAAGGGAATGGGGTGACTAAAAGATGTCTGCTTCTCTTTCAGACCCAGTCAAAGAATGCATAGATGAGGATGGAAACAAAAAGAGAGTAAGTGCATTGCCTGCTTTGGCCATCTGGCTTTTAAGTTGCAAAGTTTGTGCAAGAACGTGAATATCTTCACAGTTAACCTAAAACAAAAATCATGAGACAGTATCAAGAATGATTTTGGAAGAAGAAAATGTTGGATTTTGAACTGGTAGGATAGCTTTGCACACAGAGGAGTCTTCCTCTAACATTATCTCATCTTGCAGAATGTTGAATGTTATTGAAGTCAGTGCAGAACTACTGCAGAACAGTGACAATGTTTGTCTTCTCTGACAGCAAAAAATACATTTCCATCTCTTGGTGAGAGGACTTCTGGAACAGGAGTGGCCAAATAAAGGTGCATGTGCAGGGGCAACCTCTTTGTCCAGCCACTGTCCTTCTGCTGAAATTACAAATACCTTGTCCCTATGGGAATTTTACAGGAAGATAATTATTGTGTGATAGTTATGTCTCTAGGTAAAATCATCTCTTTAGCAAGGAAATCAAATTTCTTGGAGTTTGTGCAAAAGTTCTCCTTAATCCTGAGAAAATGCTCAGAAGTGTTAGTAAGCTTGTCTGATCTCTCAAAAGTGATCCCACTCTAGGAAATTGGTGTTCCAGACGTTGTTAATGGTTCAGATTCTTCATCTCAGGTGAAGAATCATACTACATGCATTTAAAAATATTAGCATACGCTTGTGCCATGTTTTCTAGTAGGGATCAGTTATGAGTTCTACTCATCTTGAATTTCCAGGACATAAAAAATATTCCTTTGGTTTTTCCCTTGTGAAGACATGACTGTGAAGGAAGGGTATGGGTAATAAATGAATACGAATTACCTAAAATCAGGAAAGATATCAAAGCTGCTTTACATAGTTGGCCTCAATTAGCTGATCAAAGCACAGAAATGCTTTAGCTAAATCAGACACAAAGTATAATCTGATGGCTTTGAGGCTGACAGCTTAAGAAAAAAAAACCCCAGCAAACAAAAACTAAACTTGAAAAACTTCTTTATTAAGGCAATAAAAAAAAAATCAGATTTTGTTTGAACTGAATGTGACCAGGCCTCTGGGCTCCTAGAAGCAGACACGGGTACGTGTAGGTAAGTGCTGGGAAGGCTAAACTTGAATTTCAGACATGTCAGGTTTCATTTTTGGGGGTGATAAACTTAAAGCATAATTTCTGTTCTGGATGGGATGCTTTTAGAAGGAAACAGACTGGGCTCCAGTCCATATAAAAATGAACCACACTTTCAAAAGGCAGCCTTTAGGGGGATTTTGAGTTGCCTCTTCTGTTAGCCAGGAAAAATAGGTATTGGAAGGTACTGTGAGGCCACAGCCTTCTGGAGCCACCATGGAAGCTCCTGCCTCTGTGGTGCAGCATCCTCTGCTGTGCCTCACTGGCTCTAAGGTGCCACTGTTCTATTCCTCTCTTCCAGCACAGCCCACAAATCCACAGGAAGTAAGAATCAAGGCTCTTTCTTCCCTGATTCAGAAAACACAGGCTTTTATATCGGCTTCATAATCTTTCAGGCGTTGCTCAGAGAATTCTTGCAGGAGGCTTAACTCCCCAACTGGGATGTCTGTCATGCACCTGGAGATTGTGGGAACTGATCTCCTGCAGTTTGCAAGGCAATCTGAGCTCTCAGAATCAAACATCTCAGCCTAAATCCTATCAGTGTTGGGAATATTATGATTTGTTTCTTTTTCAGGTCTTGTTTTGTTATTACCCCTGCCCTGGAAGTGACTGTAGAAGCAATATTCTTATTTAAGGTCATTGTTAGTAGCAGATCAAATGTGCTGGATCCGGCCAAAAATCCATCTAACCCCATCTCTTGTGCGGCCAAAAATAGGAGCCCAGGAAGCAATGTTCATAAATATGTACAAAAATTCTCTGAACTATCCTAGCCATAAAAAATTTGTTACTCAGGGACACCCTGAGCTGCAAGTGGCACCTTTTTGTATTTGCTAATGCTTGATAGTTTTGTCCGCTGTGAGTTTGTTCAGCTGTTTTTTGAATCCTTGGAAGTCTTTAGTACTCATCAGGTCCAGTGGGAAGGGGTTGCAGGAGTGCCAAACATAGGCTGTGTCAAGAAACGCTGGTTTAACGTTTTAATTTGACAGTTGGCAGAATATCAGGACAATTATGATAAATTTGGTTTTGGTTTTGGGTTTTTTTACATAGTTAATTTTCATTGTTAGTCTTGTTTTGAAATTTAGAAGCATGTAAAAAGGTGGTAAAGAAGTGTAGGTTTTTGGTTTATAATAGTGATATTTCCTCATGAAGTGATCTGTAGAGCAATTTGCAAGGTGGCAAATCCCTTGTTCCTGAGCTATTACCATGACTTTTCTAGTATTGTTAAGGCCTTGGCTTAAAGAAGAGACAAACAAACAAATAACCTCTTCTAAACTAAGAGATAAAGCCAGGGGAGCTGCTGGGGTGTGTGGGTCTCTCTCCTCCAGATGCACAGCAAGATACAGAGTCCAGGTCTGTAGGTTCAGAGCTCCCTCAGAGAGGAAGTCTGAGGCTTCCTGCAGTGTTCTGGCAGACTTATCCTTCACATTTTAGAAACCCTGATTTTGCTTTCCTTTCTGTCCTGCTTTTGCTCCTACAGTTTCATATCAACTGGGATTTAGGCTCTCTTTGTCTTCAGAGTCCCTGTGTTTTTCTCTGCACTAGGATTCTTGGGGTATTTTATCCCTCAACTTTTTTTTTTTTTTTTGTCTTGTGCTTTGCTTTTCTTGTCCAGCTCTTAGATGTTTTCTAATAAATGTCCTATTAAAGAGTGACTAAAACCAATTAAAATTAAATATGTATGGAAGCCAGACTTGTACAGTATATGTATCCTTCCAGGTGCTCCCACTTTCACTGAGTTGTAGGAGAGACAACTGTAATTAAAAAGCATTCTATCTCTTCCTATAGAAAAACTTTTGCTGTCCTTAAAACTCCTCCTATTATTTTTTCATAGCCTTTTTTAGGCTCACAAGCCTGAAAAAAATTATTAAGCTACTTTCAGTTACCTTCTCAAAGTTCTGAAACATATAAAACAAGTCCAGTAAATTAACCTGTATTTAATATATAATTTTTTGTGGCCGCAAATCTGGCAGCTCTTGTTTAGACTTGATGGCATCCTGTAGTTCAGAGATACAGAGAAATACTTTCATAATTAAAAGAATTATCTGTGAATGATGTTGTTATCTAGGTATTTTTATCCCTTTTTTCTTCTCTTCTATGGGAATGATGGTTAAACTGTGAAGGACAGGATGGGAGATGTCCATACCCAGTATCAATTCTCTTTTCTTCCCCACATTTCTGCTTGTGAATATCAAGAAATATTACCCAGACCACAGAAGCACCCGTTCCCTTGTACTGGTATTTCTGGACTCACCTCTGTGGAGAGAACTCTGGGAAGTGCTGTTTCCCACGTTTGGGGGTATTCCTGGGAATGCCCACTTCAGGGATGAACGCTGTTTTAAAACTCGTTCAGCCTACTTATGGACTTTAGAGCTCTGTAGGACTGGGGCCAGAGAGCTTAGCTTTCTGCAGATAGGAATCTTGAGACACTGCAAATCTATTTCTCTGTCATTTATTAGTACATAATCCTGGTGCCTTAAAATTCAGACTGTCCTTTAGAAAACAGGAATATTGTACATTTAATTCTTTAGCTCTAGAAATCCACTATGTACATGTAATAACACTGAGCTGGTATAGGAACAATTTCCCTTTGGGAAGAAAGGAGCTGTTTTAAAGTTTCAGAGTTGTTGACAAAATAACTACAATATTCCACGCTTTCCTAGTTTGGAACAAATAGTAATTCCTGCTGTGCTCTGACCATCTGTGGTTAATGAAAAGTAAAGGATTTGAAATTTAAAGTAAAGCTGAGTGATTCTTTGTTACTCTGCTCTCCATGCATGTTGTAGGATGGCTAAGCTCTAACTATAGGTGGTTAGAACAAAATGTCTCCTATTGTAAACTGTTATCTTAAGCTTGGAATTTCAGCCTGCTTCTTAGTGTTTCTAATTAAAACTTTCTCGTCCTCATGAAGTCCTTAATACAGCGCATTCCATTATTTATTTTTCCAAGGCTAATGTGAGTAGCACTGCTGTCAGTGTCATTCACTTTCTGGCTGTAGTTCCATGACACCAGCCAAACTTTGCATTTTTGGTTTTAATTGTTGCATATCTGTGTTTCCCTCCCTAGCCTGGTGATAAATGGACATTACCAGACCAGTGCCATACTGTGACCTGCTTCCCAGGAGATTACACAGTTCTGGAGAGCCACCACATCAATTGTGAGAGCATGCCAAAGCCTGTGTGTCACAGCAGCCTTCCTGCTGTTAAGGTGGAGGAAACTTGCGGCTGCCGATGGATGTGCCCATGTGAGTATCTGTCTGTGGGTGCCTCTCCCTCCCCATGACCTGAAATGTTTTGACCACAAATGTAAAGCTGAATGGAGCTTCTCAGCCATTGGACACTTCAAAGGTGACCAGGATGGGGGGAATTGCCGTTTAATTGTTATACAGTCATTTAACCAAATAGGAGTGTAAGAGCCTAACTGATGCTGGAATGCCTAATGCTACTTGAAAGTTCAGGACGACTGATTTTTTGCGTTAGCAGAGTGACAGTGTTTTATCAGGGAATCTCACACTCCATTTCCAAAGCTGTGTGAGTTGGGAAGGAAGATGTACAGGAGAAACCAGGAATTTATCTTGGCAAGCTGAAAGCAAGCAATGGATTCTTGGTCCATCTCAGGGCTTAAGGGTTTGGCCTGCCCTCAATCAAGCAGGTGTAGTACAAAGACATCAACAAGAAATTCTCCCTGCTGCCAGATAACCTCACACGGAGTGTCCGAGCAGAAAGGCTGAACACTGTGTGATTGGTGCCTGGGCTGGAATGACAGGTACAGGAATTAAGTGCATCCACTCACATTTATAGGATTAGAGGGATGCAGCCCTGAGGCTGGTGATCTATTTATTAAAACATAAGTGGGTTTAAATCTAAATTCATATGCTTACTTCTAAGAAGTAAATAACTTCTAGATACTTCTAGAAGTAGATATATATACACACACCTCCTCTTCACAACATATAATCTCAATTTAAAATGTCCTATGCTGAGCTGGCTGATTTAAGTACAATTTCTTCCAGACACTGCTTGAAATACCAAAGCTCATAGCTAGATTTTGATCCCTGACCTGTTAGACATATGAATTTTTTTACACCCATTGTTTTGACATTTCCTAAAAGTGTATTTGATGATCTAAAAGCTTAACACTTGAAATCTAACATTTCTGGTTTGCAACAAGGATTTTGAAAAAGTAGAAATATCTAAAATACTTATGACTATCCGTCTGAAGATGTTTAAAAGATAGTCTTAGTGATACCTACCCTTAAGAAGTGCATCTTTATTAAATTTCTTGATCCTAAACACATAGCTAGCAACATGAGGGCATTACTTTTGGCATGCAAGACATACCTTCATAAAAAAATCTTCTGAAAAGAGTAAATGAAAATAACCTTTCATACTGTTAACTGATTGTCTGGAAAAGCCCTATAGGTCACTCAAGATGAACTAAGAACTGTTTGTCTCTTTATGAATTTAATGAGCCATGGTACTCCAAAACTTGTGAGGGAAAAATAGGTAGCTTTCACGTTGCAGAAGGAGGGAGCAACGCGTCTCCCCCCGCCCCCCCCCCCCCCCTTTCCCAAGCTGATTAAAAACCCCTATGGGTCAAGTCCTCTTTTAATGACTGCTCAGTGCAACCATGGTGATTCTGTGCCAACTAAAGCAAGATCTGTAGCAGCTGAAAAAGTTGATTCTGATGCTATGTGAAACAAAACTCTCAGCAATCAGAAAAGCAGAGATGGGCATAGCCGAGGATATGCTGAGTAGGAGCTCAGTGAGAGGCAGCACCTCTGTTGTTATGGAAGGAGGCTGGTTAGGCACCCATGAAAATGCTGCAAAATTGACTCATGGTTCACTCATTTGGAGAGCTAAAACACGATTTCCAGCCACGGCTTACCAGTGTGGATGATGTGACAAATGCTTCTGCAAAGAGGAAGTCCTTGAAAAATTGTTCTTAGGTCGTCTGAGTTCTCAGGATAGTTCAGCAGTCACACTGTAAAGGTGCTTGCTTGCTGAACTAGTTACCAATTTTACGGCAGCATGATTTGCAATGTGATTCATGGCTGTTGTGTGCTCTTATACTACTTTGAAATAGATCACATTAGTGCATTTTGTGCTACAGAAAAATGTGAGAAATTTAAAAGAATTCCCAGTATCTTATTTTTTTTTTTAATCTTCATGAATAAGTAAAGATTGAGAAATGTGGTTTTATTGCTATCATGTTTCATTATTATTTGTATATGAACTTTATAAGCATTTATGGTAAAATATCTCAAGATGCTACAGTGCTCCAAGGGCCTCCCTCCCTCCCACACTGTTTTTCCTAGGAAATTAAATTTGAAAGTCATTGACTAGGAAAAAGATTATTCTCAGCTAGAGGCAAAGTACTGAAATATTAACCATGGTAATTTTCCCCCTTACATGTTTTCTGGAATTGATTTTATTTTCCTTATTATGCTTTAAGTAAGAGATTTGAAAATATATGAGCCAGAAGCATCAGGTTTTGTTTTGGTTCTTCTGGGATTATAATCTTCCTTGTTTTCCAGTTTTTGGAGACAAGAAAGTGTTTATAACCGAATGATCAGGACACTGAGCTATCAGCTGGCCTTAGGTTTATCCTGTGCATATTATTTCTCTGCAGTTTTCCTGTTTCCTGTCCGAAAAACAAAGTCCCTGGGTATCAACTTGTGACATGCCTGCTAAGGGTGAAATAGTGTTATTTGGAATCAAATATAACACTGTACATAACATCATGCAATGCAAAGGTTGAACAGTGTGTTACAGTCTTTCTACAAACAGTAAAGGGATTTTCCCTGTTAATTTTTACATAAAATCTATTACTAAATCATCTTGAACGTGAGTAAGTTTTAGGCAAGAGGATTTTTTACAAGTTTATCCAAATCTTTTATAATACTTATTGTTCCCAGACAAAGATATTGCAAAAAACCTCCATGTGTGATGAAGTAAAGTTTCTTGTCAATGTTTCCAGCATTTGCAATTCATTACCTTCCTCTCTTTCCCAATTAGTTGGTTCCCCATGCCCACAACAGTTGTGAAGAAACAGTAAAATTTAAAATGTTTTTACTCTTTTTTTGGTTGTTGTTGTTGTTTATTTTCAGGTGTCTGTATAGGAAGTTCATCTCAACATATTGTCACTTTTGATGGGCTGAATTTTAAGCTGACTGGCAACTGCTCCTACACCTTATTTCAAGACTTGCACCACAATGTTGAAGTCCTGCTCCATGAAGGGCCCTGCAAAGTAGCACCCAGGATGAACTGCATGGACTCCATTGAAGTGAAGCATCATGGTGTGGCAGTGCAGCTCTTCAGTAACATGGCAGTAAGCAAACACCATGAATTCATCCGTGTATTGTCTGCTCATGCTGCAGAATTCAGGTTATGGGGATAAATTTCATCTCTTGATTCAGTTTCAGCCTATTTTTAACATCTCTTCTCCATTTAATGATACAATCAGTGTTTGCTTAATGAGCCAGACATGTTTCCCCTCTTGTTCTCCCTGTCGTGCTGGTGTGCCAATGTCAAAAACATGGGATCTGGAAATGTGTCCCTGACACTTCTGCCAGAAGGCAGGATTACAGACAGGACATACTGCACTCTGATTCCCCTCTTTTGGTCCCTCATGCTATGTTTGGTCCATGGGAGAGCGCTCTGTCTCTCACAGAGCTGCGCCTGACTGGCCAGCTGAAAGTCTAGGGAGTTGCTCCTCACCTTGCGGGCAACTGGACCTCAGCATTAGAAGAAAGGTTGGCTTAGTATGCATTACTTCTGTTTCATAGGCAGAGAGTATTCACACTCAACTCATTTTTCAGCCTCTGGCTGCTCAGACATACAGGTGTTGGCCAACTTGTCAAAACGATCTCTTCTGAGTCATGCAGCAAAACACAGTGGACCAAAACACCTACACCAAGTTCTGCATGGTGCTGGACAGCCTTGATTTCCACTGAGACATCATGTGAACCTTGTAGTATGAGGCTGTTAGTCTGTAAACATGTGGTGCTCAGAGTGCACTTATATAGGAAAATGTTGGAAGAGTTGTTCATGTAATAAACAGGATGAAGGTCAAGTATTTCTGTATGTTTTTAGACTCAATAGAAACCTTCAGCTGGCAAAATTGTTTCTTATGTCCAGATTCAGTTGGATCTTGGAATCTGTCAAGTCAAAATGTGCTTCAGCTGTAAAACTGGGTTGATTTGTAACTGCTTGCTAGAACTGATGTGATGACCTCACCTATTTTTTTTTTTAAACAGGTGACTGTTAATGGTGAAAGGGTTCTTATCCCCTATTCCAGCAGCTTGTTTGAAATCACTGCCTATGGAGAAATAATGCATGAAATAAAGTTCTCTCTTCTCGGACATAATCTCACATTTACTCCAAGAAACAATGAATTTATTTTTAGACTTAATTCAAAGAGCTTTTCTTCAGGAACAAAAGGGCTTTGTGGTAAGTTTGAAAGTTAGTACTTTTAACAGCTTCCTATTTGGGTTTGAACTTCTGTTTATTTATTGCAATTTGTGAATCTCCAAATCTGTAAATTCTCTGGGTGAACTGGTCCCACACTTTTGGGAGAATACTGGATATCTGTGTAAGTTTTTCTGCTCTCATCCCCAACGAAACAGCTCACTGATGCCCAGTAATACCTTAGAAAGAACAGCAGAGACAGCTTTCTGTTTTTTCTTGCTTCAAGTTATCTTTTCAAGGAGATTTGGGCTTTTTTTTTTAATATGGGTTTAGTTTTAGATTCTTACAAATTTACTTCTGTGAGAAATCTGACCAGTGCTTGCAGTGAAGGTGAGAAATTTGAGAGGGCAGCTGCTGCCTGGGTGAGTTAATTCTATGGTGTCCCACCTGTACCTCCTTTAGTGAGGAAATGAGAAAAAAGACCCAGGGTGTTTAGGCCTCTATTGACAACAGCTATAAGGAATATCATTAATTCCTCGAGCCACCCCAACCAGCGTCATCCACCCCATCCCTGTTTTTTTCTAGGTTTATTTTAGTGCTGATTATTCAGAGATTTTTCTTTTCCCCTTACTCACCCTGCTAGGGCTGTGTGACCAGAACCACGTCAATGACTTCATGCTGCGCAACGGCTCTGCCACTGCTGACAGCAGCGTGTTTATCCAGGACTGGACGGTGGCAGAGCTGGGCAAGGTCTGTGACAGCCGGAGGGAGGACAGGTGCTCCAAGCGCGCACCCGGCCACTGCCACCTGCTGCTCTCGGACCATTTTGCGGAGTGCCACAGGATCATCACCCCCAACATCTTCTACGAGGCCTGCATGGAGAACAGCTGCTACGAGGAGGAGGCCTGTGAGATGATCACTTCCTACGCTCACATCTGCAGGGAGTATGGCATCTGTGTAGACTGGAGAACGCCTGACCTTTGCCGTAAGAGTTTTATTAAGAGTCTGTGCTAAAACTGATACAGAAATTGCCCTGCTTTGGGAGGTCTCATCAGCGTAATATTAATTTTTTTGAATGTTCCAGATCAAGTTTATTGTACAAGTGGTATTGCAGATCTTGTAACTGATTGATCACCCACTATGCTGAATGTTATGAAAGAAGTGTTTCTTGGTAAACTGCTAACTGATTAAATTCCAGGCTAGGGGGAAATAAACTGTGAACAGATGACCACAGCTATGTGACAGTGCCAGGCTCTGCAGCCACCAAACCTTTGTGGCACCAGGTTTGGGTTGAGAGTCTGCTAGGCTCTTTTAGCAGCAGATATCATTGCTTTGATACAGACTTTGGACAGTCTGATGTGGACAGAGAAATTCGTAATTTGGACTAGTGGAACTGCTTCCCAGCCTGTCACTGTCACACCTGGCACAAAATAAGACTTTTCTTTGTAACAGTTCCCCCAAATCCTTCCATTTCCATCAAAGCTGAAACTTTTGAGAATGTGGTGGAAGAGTCAGTGTGATTTTAAGTTTCTGCTACAGGGAAAATTGGGGAAATAGCCTATGTTTGTGGTGTCATTTCTTGCCAGGACATGCCAGCTAGGCTGACTGAACCAGCTGTAATTTGCTTTACAAATCTGGTTCTCCTGCCTAGGTTTTGCTTGTGTTTTGGTGGTGAAAAGTTTGTGCTGTGTAGCAGGATGTGAGTATTGCACATTACCAGAACTCAACCAAGGCAAACAAGACACTCATGCTAGAGCCAAACTCAGACTTTGTATATGTTCTCTCCTAAATTCTCATAGACGAGTAGTTCTGCTTTCTTTTCTTTTTTTTTTTTTTCATTCCTGTTAGGAGGCATACCTAAAGATCTGCCAAAAATGCAAGGTGTCATTAAGTACAAGTAAATAACTCTTGAGGTGACTTATTCTCCACCTTCTCCTGTTAACCCTTCTGCAGTGATGGTTGCAGACATTCAGATAGACCCTCAGCACGTCTGATTTAGTCAAGTGCTTTAGATGTGGATGTGTGTAGGAATTTTCTTTCCCATATACCTCCTCACAGAGTGTCTTGATGTCCCAGTTGTTTTTCTCACCTTCTGCCTCTCTAGTTGAGCTGTTTATTGTTGCTTTGCCTTCTTTCCCTGGATACTTTTCATTTCAGAACTGGAGTACCAGTATCCTAAAGGCATGATACAAGAAAAAGTGTAAAACAAATGCTTTTTTTCATATTTTGAACTCAGACTGGAGGAATGATGGGATAGGAAGTCAGGAATGTCAGTGCGAATTTGGGCCTAAGCCTCCACTTAATGTTTGAAATATCTTTCCAAGATCATAGGTTACTGAACACAGTCTGTTTGGAGTATAGTCTAAGAAAGCAGAGGGGGAACATTGCCAGCCATTTTCCAAGTTCAGTGCCTCAGCCAGACATTGCAAACTGTAATGTCCAAAGCTGGATGTCAGCAGACTGCCTTAATAACTCTGTGCAGTTTCCAAATTCCTATCTGGTTACATGGCCTGTACAAGGATAGACAAAGAGTTGCTCATTTTAACACTAATTGTATGAAAGTCCTAAGTGTCCTAACAATATCATCATTGTCCTTCTTCCAGCTAATGCCTGTGTGCAACTGACAAAAATTTAAATTGTCAACATTTGATGTATCCAAGTTGCATTAATGACTAAATAGACACTACAGCTTAATAATTCTGCTACCACTATATATTTAATAATAGTAACACAGTTCTGGATTACCTTGCTTCCCTCCTCCCAGTCCACTGAATCCCTATCATTCTTGTAGAATTTAACTTCAGGTTTTGTAATTCCATTTTGGGACATTCCAAGCAGTACAAATCCTTCCTGATTGTTCTTTGTGGGTGAGTGAATATACTCTCTGGAATTCAGGTATATTCAGCCTGAAAAAGAAAGCTTCAGGGTGACCTCCTTGTGGCCTTGTAGTGCTTGTAGGGAGCCAACAGGAAAGATGCAGAGGGACTCTTGACAAGGGCCTGGAGTGACAGGACCAAGGGGGAATGGCTTCACACTGACAGAGAGCAGGTTTAGGTTGCATTGGAATAAAAATCCCAGTATTGCCAGGTGGAGCGTGCCTGGGCTTGTCCAGCCCTAGTGCTCAAAAGGTAGCAGCTGCGGATGTTTCACCTCAAGAGACACCTTTGGCTGGCTGGCAGTTAGGCACTCAAAATGAGTCCAAGCAAAGTAGAAACTCAGTTTACCTCTAGTGGAAAAAGTTCAGGCGATGGTGAAGAGAGTGGATTCCGCCGGAGGGTTAAATCCAGGGTGACAGAGTTCTGAATCTCGGTAACAGCTCCAACAGAATACCAACCACATGGTTCCAGTGCTTTTTAAGCTCACAGAGAGGGGGGAGGGAGAGGATAGGTGAGCCACCAACCAGGTGGGAGGGGGAGGGTCTCAGGGGACAATGACACCTGGACAGGCCAATGACCTCAGGTCTGAGAAGCATCTTTTGAACTTCTACCAATCACACGACGTCCTTACTGGGATGTGGAACTTGACAGACAGCACTTAGGAAGAAGGCAAGGGGTCAGGGGGAGGGGAAGGAAGAAGCTGGCACAACTGAGAGACGGGATATAGCTTCACACCACAACAAGGCTGGATATCCAGAAGAAATTCTTCCCTATGAGGGTGGAAAGGCCCTGACACAGGCTGCCCAGAGAAGCTGTGGCTGCCCCATCCCTGGCAGTGTTTTCAGGCCAGGCTCTGAGCAAGCTGGGATAGTGGAAGGGGTCCCTGCTTATGGCAGAGGGTTGGAACAAGATGGTCTTTAGGTCCAGACCAAGGCATTTTATGATTATATGAAATAATTTGCTTTAACATGGAAAGGGTTAATGCTAAAGACTTTTTTTTCTGTCACCACTGCTAGAAGAGTATGTATAGACAGTTTAGCTGATGTTTTCTTGTTTGTTTGTTTGGGAGCTCAGGTTTTCTCTCAGTGTTTTTTGTCAGGGGACTGAAAGAAAGTTTTATAAACCTCATAGCAGTCACAGGCTGGGAAATAAACATTTTTTCTAATTGAAGCTGTAAAGAAAAATAGGCTTAAGGGAATACACAGTATGGAAGCTGTGTCCATAGGTTTTTTGAATAGCTGTAGCCCTAATTTTGTGTTTGCTTTTAGAGACAATATCCTCAGGGTTGTGAACACATAAGTAAAAACTTTGTTGGCTTACAGGACTATACAATTTTACTTGATTCAATTAATTCTGTTAATAAGACAATTCAGTTAAAAGGTGCAGAAATCCAGCAGGTTCAGTTTTGAAGTACCAAAATGTTCTGTTCGCTAGCTTTCTTTAGTTGTGTGGGAACACTGCAGTGTATCAATTTAAAAAAAAAAAAAAAGAGAAAACTATCTTCAATGCTTTACTCTCTCTACTCTGTCTTGGCCATCTCTTAACCATGCATTGTTACCATATGGATACGGTTCTAAATTCTTGTCTGTGGCCCAGTATTGGAAACAAAATTTGACAGATGATCAGTCACCCAAACCAGTGTGTTGGTGAGCCATATGTTGCTGCTGATTCATGTGGCCTGAAAATATGGTTTGCTGCTTTGTGCTGCAAGGGATCAGATCCATTCTTTGGGTGATGGCTTTCTAAAATTGAAAGAATTCTGAGGAAAGCTAGATAGGAAAGATTGATTTTCATTACTTTAGATCTCTTAAATAAAGGTGGTGTTTTCTTCTCTGTCTTGCTCAGCATTGAAATGTGCCCCAGATCTGATGTACAACCACTGCCACACAGCCTGTGTGAAGAGCTGTGAGAATAATACCAAAGTCAGTGTCTGCAAGGATTATCCCATGGAAGGCTGCTTCTGCCCAGAGGGAAAGGTGATTTTTGGTGACAGCTGTGTTAGTGAAGAAGTCTGCACTCAGTGTGTCAGTGAGGATGGCACACACCACCAGGTAACTAATTATGTGCACAGCAACCTCTGGCAGTTGTTGGAGTTCACAGCTTTGAAAGTAAATCTGTTTTCCCTTTGGATACTTTTATTTTCTAGCTCAGTTCCTCCTAATCTGCTGGCTGTCAGCCCCATTTAGCTCCCCTAGTGTGAAATTAGCTGGGACTGAATATAAAGATCACAGATGGGACTGTACAGACCTGGAAAGGCATGACAATTCCATGTGGGGGGCGATGCCTAGAGGAGAGAGAGGAAGAGTGATGGCATAAGTGAATATTTACCAAGATAAACATCTCCATTCAGCAGACTTTGCTGAGTAATGACAATTTAATCATAAATCCTTTACTTAAAATGTCTTGTATTGTCTTTGTAAAGGTCACTGAAATCCTTATGAGGGGCAGTGGAGAGACAGGCATCAAACTCTTCTCTGTGTGACCGGGAACAGGACACAGGGAATGGCTGGAGCTGTGCCAGAGGATGTTTAGGCTGGGTATCAGAAAAGGTTCTTCCCCCAAAGTGTGTCAGGCACTGAACAGGCTCTCCAGGGAATGGTCACAGCCCCTAGGCTGCCAGAGCTCCAGGAGCATTTGGACAATGCTCTGAGGCACAGGGTGAGATTGTTGGGGTGTCTGTGCAGGGCCAGGAGCTGGACTTGATGATCCTTATGGGTCCTTTCCAATTTGTGTATGAAATATTTCCAGTGGTTGGTGGGGAGTGGTGAGATCAAGCCAACCTTTTGTCAAGTGGTAGTTTGTATATATATATTTTTTTTTTTTTCTTTTTTTCTTTTTTTGAGGAGAATTATTCCTTCAATGAAATTAATAATTTTGGTTTTACTGAAAATCCACTTTGCTTAGTTAAGGCAGCCCTCTCTGTGGCAGTATGGGATTGAGAAAAGGTGTGGATGCTTTTCCATGGGGTCAGTGAAAGACGCTGTTGATTCCAGCATCACACAGTGGGTGTGTCTCCTGTTCCAAGTAGCAGGGGTGGTTCCTCTTCTCTCCCAACTACTCAGCTCTTAGAGTTTGCACATACATCAGCCAGTCCTCTTCAATCCACGTTTTTGTTGTAGGATTTGAAGGAGAAGGGACTTTAATTGCAGTGTTTTATGGACTTTTGATCCTTAATGAGATTTCTGGGGAGGATCAGCTCATGTACCGTTTTGCCTCCATCATTGCAGGCTTAGCCTTGTGAGCAATATAATAGGCACTTGGGTCAGGATTTCCTTAAATTCCTTCTTTTCTTCTGGTGTTCATTCCTCTGTTCTTTTCTACCCTCGATTGTGTTTGGGCTTATGGGATTTTAGTCCCAACACTCAAACAGCGTGGTTTAAAACTTGTAACTATCTCTGAGTATAGGTGCAGTATGCTTAGATTTGTCCTTTTTTTTTTTTTTTTTCCTCCTTTCCTATCTCTAATGGGCTCAGTAGAGTGTTAGTTTTAAACCATGCTCCAGAGTTTTCCAGATGACAGCATTTTTTTTTTGTGGCATCCTGACGTACTCTACATGTTCTCACCCAGAACCTGAACTGGTTGTGCAAATTAAAATGTCTGATAATGCATCTTTCCACTCTTACCTCCCTGTTCACATGGGTGTTAAATGTGCATAGCTCTGTGTGGGTAACTTTGACTGAAGCTTTAATATCAATGATTTCCAATCTCATGGGAAGGAGCAGTGATTGAAAAATTATTCTCTTTACTGGTGGTTTCTGAATGTGCTCATTACCCCCAGGTAGTCACCACAGTGATGATTTTGGTGTTAGAGGTGATATAGTGCTTTTCCAGTATTCAGTCCACTGCAAAGTCAAGTGATAACACTCCAAATAGTCTTAATATAAAAATATGCACTATTTATTTCTCTGTGTTGAAGAATTAGGGAAATTCTTCTAATTTTCCCTAAATTAGAGAAATTCTTTCTCTAAATTCTATTTAGAGAAATAAATAGTGCATATTTTTATGTGCATAGGAAATTCTTCTCCATTTAACTAATTAGGGAAAGCAGACACTTCTCTGTATTTCCCAAAATAATGCTGTTTCCCTTATTACCACTGAACATGCAATCATGGTATGTAGTAGGACCAGTCCACTGTTACTCACAATAGCCTGCAATTGCATTTGTCCCTGAGCATTTTTGATGCTTAAAACAATGGTAATTCCTCATCCCATCCATGCATTCTTTACATCTTTTGCTAAATTGGCACATGACAGTCATTGCAGAATTATGTGTCCCCATACTTTTTTTACTGTTAACAGAGCAACCAACCCTTCACAGATAAATCTTCATAAATCTTCTGATTTTCCAGGTTAATGTTACTCATCCTCACCCACTCCCATCCTTCCATCCCATCTTATCAGAGCATGGAATTTCTATGTAACACTCTGTTGGGGTTTTTTCCTTCAGCACATGGAAACATGGATTCCCGAGAATGAGCCCTGCAAGATCTGCATGTGTCTTGATAACAAGAGGATAAACTGCACAGTCCAGCCCTGCCCGACTGTCCAATGTAAATTCAATATTATTAATTAATATTATTCAAATTTAGTTTTGTGACTGGACTTGGATTGATGCTTTGCTTGCTGGCTTCCTAGTTTTTATCCAAACTTGTTTTATGGATGTTTTCTCCAGCTGTCCAGTGTGGTCCATGTGAAGTTGCTCGCCTGCGCAGGGGCCCTGGCCAGTGCTGCCCTGAGTACGAATGTGGTAAGTTCTTGTACACTCTTGAAATCTTCTTGGTCTGTACTTTTACCAGATATTTCTAAGGTATACAGTCCCTTTAAAAAAAAATTATTTAATTCAGTGCTGCATTTTTGATACCACTGAATTGTTGTACAGTCATCATTTGGTTTTCCACGTGGAAAACCAAACAGCTTCTAAGGATATGAGTCTCCATTCTCTTTCAACTTTGTCTCCCTTTCTGCAGTAGATGAGGAAGGGAATGGAACAATTTTTTTTGTCTAAATGACATTAAAATGGTTTTTATCTCAAGCATTTATTTTTGTATCATCTATATTTCCCATTAAATAGAACATTAGAACCTTAATCCGCATAACCAGAGCTTGAACACTTCTCTGAGCTATTTTGAAAACAAACTCTGACCTGTTGAACTCAGATGTACTTCATATTTTAAGACAGCAATTGAGTGTGAGTTTAATGGGATGTGCATGTGTATGTGTGTTTTCTTGAGGACTAAGTAGGCATGGTTTTAACCACTCTCTGAATTTCTGCTCTTAGTGTGTGACCTGGTTTCCTGTGATTTGCCTCCTGCCCCTGTCTGTGAGTTTGGCCTGCAGCTTGCCCTAACCAACCCTGGAGAATGCAGACCAAATTACACGTGTGGTAAGATCATTTTTCCTAGCAGAGAGTGACACTGGAACACTGCATTTGAGCAACACTGATAACTTCCTTTAGGCATTATTCCCCCCACCCCCGCCCCTGAAAGGTTTAATTTTGGTACCAATGGATGTGTAATGATTTCCCAGACTTGGCAGAAGTATTTTGCTGGCACTTGGAGTACACTTTACTCTTGGACATGTGTTCTCTGACCCTGATGCTTATTTTATAAGTCTTCTTATTTGTGTATGAGACAAGAATTTTTTTGGCAGGGCAGAAATTTTCTGAGTTCCCAAATCAGAGCCTTTTATATCTGCGTTACTCCTCAGGCTTTAAACGTGTTTATAACAGTTTGAGGTGGTGATTAATGCCTTGCTGCCAGAGAACTGTCCTGTTCACTGGCAGCACTCTGAAAATCCATGAGCTTGACATGGTGCTCACCTTTTCCTGTCAGCCTGCAACAGGGAAATGTGCAGCTCCACCCCAAGCCTTTCCTGCCCATCGCACCGGATGCTGACCGTTGTCAAGACCAAGTGCTGTGACAAATATGAGTGTACCTGCAGCTGTAGGAATTCCACAGTGAGCTGCCCTCTGGGGTATCGCTCCCAGTCTCTCACCAATGACTGCGGCTGTGTATCAACCACCTGTATTCCAGACCAGGTAATGGAAGTGAAATGTCTTTTCCATCGATGAGAGTGTCTTTTCCACATGGAGCAGCAGCACCAGAGCAAGCAGGCAGCCAGCTAGATATGAATAAACCCCCAATGAGACTGCTGGAAAGTGATGCCAGGGCATTTTTAATTTACAAGTGCCTGAAAGAAACACACTATTACTTCACACTGTTGCTTTTATTACAGTAATTTATTTTGACAAAACCAGTCAATTTTTTGTAACTTTGAAATAATATTAAAAATCATTTGAAACTTAAAGGTTACTCCAACATCAGGAATTTCAGAGGTGATTTTTATTTGCAGATAGCACATATACATACTTTGGGACAACTGCCAGTACTATATATTCTTCCAATCCCATACTAAATTTGTTGACATAGTTGGTACACCTTAGACCTAAAATTCCTTGTGCTCATTGATTACCTTTGACTCTGTCTGAGAAGGTGTTGTGTCTTTTAAGAACTATATCACCAGTTTTTAGTTTTTGACAAAATATTATTCTGCAAAAGCTTCACCAGGGTATATTTTTCTTATTTGGCCAACCTTTTATTAAGTTGTTATAATATGTTAACCTTTAAGATAAAGTTGCTTAGGTAAGAGGTTGCAGGGGGACAATGTAACTTTTTCATTAAACCTGAGCATAGGGTTACCTTGTCTTGCAGCACAGGACATCTACCTTTTATTGTCCATTTCTAAGTAGTTCATGCCCTTGCATAATTCATTTTATGTATCTGAGACTTACTTGCTCTAGCTATAAAAATAAATATTCTCTCTTTAATACCAAGCTGCAAATTTATTAATAGGAAGTTCAATATAAGGGATGACTCTGCTTTTTAGGGGTAGCTGTGGTGGCCAGATGAAACAAGAGGGTGAAAGCTTTTAGCTCCAAGTAGGATCTCTTCAAATCAGATGGTTTAGGTGGAAGAAGTTTTGTCTCCAAGGCTCCTTCTAGAAGACTTACTGTTTTTTATCCCTAAATATTGTCACATTATACTTACTGGGAAACTGAGACCCTGGACAATTCCACTGACTGCAGATAAAACTCTCCAATTTATTTTCTGTAAAACAGTAGCCTTGTACTTATTTTTTCTTTCCTCAAGAGGCTGACCACAATTTTAAGACCTCTAGCATTTCTAAGGGATTAAAAATACTCCATAGAATTTATGATTGGTTTCACACCTTAAAATGCAGCCTTTTGGAACCAGCAGTGTGCCCTGACAGCAGCAGTGTGCTCTTTTATATATGAATTATTGCATTTAATAGGTGTGCGTGCACAACAATATAGTCTATCCTGTTGGGACAACCTGGGAAGATGGATGCAGGGAATGCTCTTGCAGCAGTCTGAGGGATGATGTTACAGGACTTCAGATGACAGAATGTCATGACAAAGAATGTGACATGTTCTGCTCTCGGGTAAGTAACACATAAACCAATCCATTACCCAGCAGAGCCCTGGTGGGGACCTGCAATGGTCCCTTTTAAGCCTCCTTGTTTAGAGAGTAACCAGAGAAAATTAGAAAAATGAGTGTTGTATCAATGCATTATCTTGGGAGCAGAACCTAAGAGCATGAGTCTGGCATTATTGACTTTATTTTAGGGTAATTGTTTTAGGATTGCATCCTGCTGCCAAAAAAATCAGTGACAAATTTATTTTACTTTTTATTTTACTTTACATTTTTATTTTGATAAAAGAAAAACCTGTATCCTGAAGTGTCTGTCACTTACACCACTTGCACAATAAGTGTTCATGATGTCTGAAGTTCAGTTGCAGATGTCTGTTCTAGCTCAAGTTCACTTTCTGAAGTTCCCATTTCAGTTCAGTCTGTTGCTAAACTCTGCCTATTGACACCTCATGCTGGAACCTTTATTGTCTTTCGACATCTGCAACATCCTATAAAACCCTGTGGTTTGCTTTTGGGAGCCTGCAAAGGAAGTGTGAGCCACTTTGTTACATTGACTTAGATGGTCAAACAGGAATAGACAGGTAATTGGTACAAAGAGTTGGTAGAGGATTGTGATTTAAACCAGATATTAGGAAAAGGTTCTTCTCCCAGAGGCTGGTCAGGCACTGGCACAGTTCCCCAGGGAATGGTTAGGGCCCAAAGCCTGGAAGAGCTCAAGAAGTGTTGGGACATGGTGGGATTGTTGGGGTGTCCTATGGAGGGCCAGGAGCAGGACTCGGTGATCCTTACCGATCTTAAATACTGCATCATTCTCTAGGACCAACCAAAAACCCCATAGCCATTAGGAAAAAGCCAACAAAGCAAGTGCAGAGTTTGGTGACTAAGTTTGAGGATGCCAAATGCAGGAAAAACCATGAGAATAGATGTGGCAGATTTTACCTGTTGCAATACAATCCCTTCAGTTTCAGTTTTCTATATTATAGCAATTTTAATGAAATATTAGGTCTAAAGTGTCTGGCTGTGTTTCAGCTCATAGCAATAATTTATCAATAGTTTGTTATTCCAATAAAATCTCATTAATGTAGAGCTACAATTCCTTGACATTGCAGCATCAAAAAAATATGGTTAAAAACAAATAAAAAGACTTGGTGGAAACTATGCCAGTTTTTTATGGGAATTTGTAATTGCTTCAGCTTCTTTAATGGTTATCAAGGCTATACAACCAAATCTGTAACTGTTAGACTACCTGGATAGCTCAGATTTTTTTTTCCTTTGCTTACTCCTGATTCAGTGGATACACATCAAGGACATCAGCAGTGCTGTCATCCAGTTTGAATTGACCTTAAAATTATTTTTCAGTTCAGATTAGATGACATTAAAAGTTTTATTGATATCAAATACATACTTCAATCATGAATCAGTACTAGGATGATATTCAAGACTCTCTGCTGCTCCTGGTTATTAATTTCATTGCCAGGTGTTAAAGTTGTGCAGTATCATTTTTGACAGTGTCATCTGATTTCTGTGAAAACAGCTTGGAGTTTTTTTAATCTTGCTACATAAAAATAAAAAAAAAAAAAACCAACAACAAAAAAACCCTAAAAACCCCATAACATGTACTAGCTCCTGGATTTTACTTCTCTTAAGTTTGCCATGCAGGAAGTGGCATCTGATACTTCAGATGCTTCAGACATGTATTTAGCAGATAAAAGTAATGTAAAAGCAAATGCTCAACAGTACAACTTTTCTCACAAAGCTGGGTCAAGGTCTGGCATCACATATTATGATGTTATATGAAATAAACTTCCTTATAAAAGTCCATTGCTTATCAAGGTTTGATAATGTGCTTCATATTGCAAATCAGGGATGGTGCATGAAGGTAGGGAGCAGTTGGGAATCCCTCAATAATTCAGTTTGACCAAAATAAAATTATGCTTATTTTTTACAGGCAATTTTCACGTGAACAATACTATGTGACAGAAAATCTTTCCTTGAACTCTATGCTGAGATCAGAGTTATGTTTTGCCCCTTGGAGACTGCCTGTCTATTACATACAGAATATTTTATTTCTAATTAGATTAAAGCTTTTTGCTTTATTGCACTTAGGTATTTCATTGTTTCAGTATTTGGCTGCTTGCTTTTGGAGATTAATATGTATTAAAAGTGAGAATTGGGATTCCTGCTGTTTCTGTGGGGTTGGGGGGTTTTTTGACCTATTTTTTTTTGCTGGATTTATAAGATTTTTCTTTAGTAACAGAGGGCCTACTGTTAAATTTTCATGCTGCTTATTTAGTTTTCCATAAGTAGGTGTTAGACTTTGATGAGATACGTTATCTCTAGTGTTGCATAGTAGTTTCATTTTGTCATCTTTGTAGAATTTTTTTTAAATGCCTTTTGCAGGTAAACTGTTGTCTTAAACTGTGTTGGACTTGACAGTTCTGGATTAATGGTTGGTGGTTGGTCTTAAAGTGCTGGTTGGTCTTAAAGGGTTTTTTTAACATAAATGATTCTATGAAAAGATCAGTCAAAACCAGTCCCTGGATTACATTTCTGAGAAACCTGCATCCTCCCTCTGCTTAAACACAGATGTCTGAATGTGCTCAGACTGAATCCTAACCTTGAATTTTCTAGAGTGGGAAGGGCAGTTGTGAATGCTGGTTAACCTCCAAGATGCCACAAGAGCAATTTTTACCTTTAATTTGCCTTTGTAAAATACTTATATATATATATAAAAAAGGTTAAAAAATATTTAACCCCCCCCTCATAATTAGATCTGTCCTTTTTCAAATTCTCCTTTTCATAAAAGTTTGCTAACATTAGACATCGGTTCTAAAAGAAAATCCTGGGATTGATGTTCTTGTTTCCCTACTCTTCCTGGATAAGGAAGTCCTTTTCTTTCCTCCTCCAGGGCTACAAGTACATTGTGCCAGAAGGGGAGTGCTGTGGGAGATGTCAGAAAACTGCCTGTGAGGAGCTGCACTTTTGGCCTCGGGGTGATGAAGATCCTCCTTTGCATGAGGTGAGGCGCCAGTGGGATGGACACTCTCCTTCGTCGCAAAAGCCCCCCTGGAATTATTTTGTGTTCCATGGAAGGAGATGAAGATGATATCAGCTTTTTCTTCTACACATCAAGCTGCACTGAGAGACAATGTTTTGGGTATTCTGTGACCTACCCAGTCAGTTCCCACATGCGAATCCTCCCCACCCTTTTCTGGGCTAGATATTTTGTGTACAATCACTAATTTCAGCCATGGTAGCTTGAAAGAATGTTTATTGGGTATAATGCCCCCTGGCTGTCAGCTGTTTGTTTAAATTATCCCAGTTAATTTGTATTGCAATCTGCTGCTGTCTTAAAAAAAGAACCTTGTTAAAGTGCTGTTTTGCAACCTGCCTTTTTCCTTGTTTTACCATGAAGATTTCTTAATGTGGATCCCTATAGTTCTCTGCTTCATCAAACAAGCCTTCAGAAGGCCTATTTTTGTGTCCCACTGTCTCTCACTGTTTTTTTTGGTTTTTTTGTCCTAACACATTAATAATGATACTCTGCAGTCTTTTCCTTGCTATGTCCTCTTGTAACTCTTCTGTCATTAGTGAAGAATTAAGCATTTAACCCACTAGAAGAATGTGTTTCCAAACTTTCTGAGCAAAGATATTTGATTGCAGTTGGGGATCTAATCTTGAGTTTTGCTTCTTAAAGTGTATTCAGAGTTGTATCAGTGAAGGAATTAAGCTACAAAGCAGTGAGAGCTTCTCCCAGCACTGAACTGTGGCAGCATCTTCCTCCTGGCTGCTGTTCCCTGCCTTTTCCCACAAACAGCACTTGAAGCTCCTGCTTTGTCTGGTCTGTGGGTGATGATAATATGAGAACTATCAATAGGATCTTGTCTTTTCTACATTTGCAAGTGTTTCAGGTCCAGAGCCTATTGCTAAAGCCTCCTTTGGGCTTAGCAGAGCAGATTTCCAGCAAATTGCCGCAGAAAAAGGGGCTGCTCAGCTGCAGCGCAGTGCGGCCAGTCACCAGGGAATAAATGCATATTTAACTCCAGTTAGGAGTGCTTTTCCTTCTTCACATGTTATTTGACCTGTCCCTTTTGAATTATACTCCTCTAATTCCTATTCTCTACAAATTCAGCGTGCTCTATAAACTGATTGTCATGGAAAGGGTTTGTGGAGAACTGTTGAGTGACACTGTTCCTGATGCAGTAAATGTGCTTTTGACAAGCCAGCATCTGGCTGGGGTGGCCTTCCCTCTATCCAGGGGCTCAAATATCCCTCTGTCCGGGGGCTGCTTGTGTTTAATCCACTCTCAACTTCCCCTCAGGTCGGCACAGAGTGGCGATCCCCCTGGAACCGCTGCATTGTCAATGAGTGTGTCCGGATGAACGAGGAGGTTTTTGTGCAGCAGAAGAATGTTTCTTGCTCCCAAATGGATGTGCCTGACTGTCCAGAGGGAACTGAGCTACGCTGTGACCAAGTGATCGACTGTTGTCCTTCTTGCAGATGTGGTAAGGTTTGGGGCATGGCAAATGGGATCACTCCAGCGTGAATTGTTTCATGGGGTGATTTTCTGGTTCTCAACAACAATTTTAAAAGTGTGTGTTTTGGAAGCATAGTCCCACTTTGAAGGGCTCCTGTGTAATTCAGACACTGAGTACAGAAGCACCTGCTGCTGCATCCAAAGCCCCATGGGCAAAAGGGGAGCGGGGGGGATTCTGCCTTCCAGTGCCTGAAGGGAGCCCACAGGAAAAATGGAGGGAGACTGTTGGCAAGGGCGTGGAGTGACAGGACAAGGGGGAATGGCTTCACACTGACAGAGAGCAGGTTTAGCTTGGATATTAGGATGAAATTCTTCCCTGTGAGGGTGGTGGTGCCCTGGCACAGGTTGCCAGAGAAGTTTTGGCTGCCCCATCCCTGGAAGTGTCCAAGGCCAGGGTGGATGGGGCTCAGAGCAACCTGGGCTAGTGGAAGGCATCCCTGCTCATTCCAGGGGGTTGGGACTGGATGATTTTTAAAGTCCCTTCTAAGCCAAGCCTATGATTCTATAACTCCTAATGTAGTCTTGACTCAAAAATCTAAATCAAAACATTTGGGTAATTGGCCTCAATCTGGGAAGACACACAGTGGTCTTTAGTTGACAAGTGTGTGTGCAGCCACAGGGTGAGGTGGGAGCAGTAGGAGGAGGAAAGGATATATGTTCTCTAAGTTGCAGAAAATTGGAGTTTATCTTCTGAAAGTGTGAGGCTTGAACTGGAGGGGAAAGTTTATTATGTTCTGCCATGTATTTGTTCAAAAAGAGCTCAGACAGAGATAATTTTATGTAGTATTGAGTTGTTGATACTGACAATTTGTTGCCTTTCAAGGTATAATCTGAGGGGGCTCAGTTATGCCTCTTTACAGTGAAACTGCATACAAATTTCTTCAAGCTGGAACTGTACTGAGTCAAAAGAGCATAGCTGTGGTTGATTAAATCTTGGAAATGTCATTATAATGTTAATGCTAAGTGGAATACTTTGTTCTTTTTCAGTGCCCCTGAATGGTTGTCCTTTGAATGGCACTGTTATTGGGGTAAGACACAAATTCCTTTTATCTTTTGAAATGCAAGATATTTAAATATATGAATGAGCTTTTGAAAGACACACACTTGTCAGAATATACACACACAGAATACAGGGAAGCTTTTTTTCCAGATAGAATCTCTGCAAGGAAGACCTTGGAGTAAAAACAGTGCCAGGGGGCTCAGTATGTCTGTGTCCAGCTCCTGACTCTGCCAGGGTCTTCCTATATGACAATGAGCATCTCTGCAAAATGAGGACAGCAAAGTTTCCTTATCTTGAAGGATGCTTGAAAAGAATGCTTAAACTGTGGTAGTCTGCGTTTTGTAATGGTTTGCAGACTACCAAACACACAGGAAACTCTCTACGAGAGTTAATCTCTCTGGGAAAGCAAAACCTTCCCATATTCTGCTTAGAGGATAAGGCAGATTAAAGCAAGGATGGGTACTTCCTCCACCTGTGTGGAAGGAGAGGTATCCCTCCTTGGTTATTAGCAAGAACAGGAAAGCTGAGCTCCCTCCCTCTTTGACCTCTTTTCCCTTTCAAGATTCCTGCTGATATGCCCTGTAAGGAAATTTTTTCTCAACTGCGGATAGATTAAGACATATTTAACCCATCCCGTGATAGTGGGAATGATGGGAGTTAAGCATCTGATCTCATTTATGCCAAATTTATCTTTGGAGAGCTCTGCCAATTGTCCATTGTTTCCCTAAATCCATATTCTGGCAGTACCTCTGGTGTCGAAAAGCTCTAAATAGTCTCACCATCCCCCAAGCAAACAGGTTCTCTTTAGTCATTTAACCTAACATTAACCTACTCATGCCTACTTTGTCAACATATGCCTTCCTTTTTCATTTATTTAAAAGTAAATGTACTCAACATTTATATTTATATTTTAGTGGTGTGTCAGAGAGAACCTTTCTCCCTCTATTTCTTGTGGTTTGGATATTTTTTTTTATAATCCAAAGGCATAAGTTTTTTAGAGCTAAAGCCATGTCATCAAGCATCCATCATTCTGTGTGGAGATGACTTCCCTGCAGAATTAAATCAGAGGAAAAATTCTTGTCAGAGAAGGAAAGCTTTCTTGTCAGAACACTGGTTTAAAAAGTGATAAATTCTGGAATAATCTACTTTCTCTTTGATCCCTCTACTTCTTTCCTCTATTGTATGTTGTCAGAACTAGTTGGCATCTTATAAAGACAATATTAGTAGGGAATGTCAAGCAGGACAGTAATTAGCAGCTCTCGCCACCTTCTTTTATACAGGATTATATATTCCATATATATAATTTCTGTATTGCAAACCAAAGCTGTTTCCAGTTGTGTGCTGTTCTGGTGTGACCAGCTAATTTTTTTTCTCCTCCAAATAAATGTTCACCTGATCAGTCAAGTAAAGTACTTTCTTTCTTCATGCATTTGAAAATATTTACAAATAATTTAAAATGAAACATAAGCAAATTTTGAAACAAAATGTCACATTGAAGGCAAAATGGGAAGTGTCTGTGTTTTGTAAACTTCAAAATGTCTCAGCTTCTGCAGTATTGAAAAAAAATCCTAAAATTTCTTAAACTTTAATGACTTACTATAAGTCAATAAGCTGCATGTCTGAAATATTTTGAGCGCCTGGTGACACTACAGCTTTGTTTTATACTATTCTCTGCTTTGATAACTGGTTCCAGAGCCCTGGTCAGGAAAGAAGATGTGGTGTCCACAGAAGTTTATGCTTCCTGGATTTCAAGCCCTTTATATTGGGTCCTTTTAGAACAGGCTTCAAGTTTCATTTTATATCAAGGGAAAACTTTCCTTCATTAACTCCTTCCCTGAATAGTTCCAAGTTTTGAGTCTTCTACTGCATTTCTGGTAATTGACTCTGTCCTTAATCCCTTTACATTTTTATCATGTATCTGGTTACCAATATTATATTCCAGTAATTTGGTGTATTGCATCTACTCTGCTTTTCTTAACAATGCTGTGGGTTTTAACTCCAAGCTTCCAAGCAGGAGGCTGTATTTACCAAAAGGATCATCTGTATCCCTCATCTGTTTTCTCAGGCTTTTACTGAGTGGCATTTTTGAAGGTGATCTGAGCAGATTTGAGCTTTATGCAGGTTATTTTGGTGGTGCTGGGTTAGCAGGTATTGATATTTCATTCCAAGGTAGCCAAGAAAGGCTACCTTTCTACACATGATAGGTGTGTTATATAAAGGGAAAAATCTGTATCAATCCATTATTTCGTTCGGTTCTGTCATGCTAAGCAAATTTGGGATCAGGGCAAGACCTTCCCCCAAAAGCTCAAGGCACTCGTGTGTGAAGATTTCATTTCAACACATCTCTAGTAAATCCCTATGTTCCTGCCTCTCAGAGTGACTGTCATGTGAGTTCAACTTTATCAATTTTGTACTTAATTGGAATATTAGAACTATTAGAAGAATCCATGAGGATATCAGTGACATCAGTCGTGGCTTTGTAGACCTTTTCTTTATGATGTTAAAGCCTAGAGCCGCTGAGGCATTCTTTGATAAAGAATGTCGTGGTCTGCGCTAGAACTGTCACTCTGGTGTCTGACTGCTTTCCAGTGTTGAGATCAAACAAGAAATCTGAATTTTCATAAGATATTTGCTGTCCATCTGCTGTGGTGCAACCCCAGCCAGCAGCCATTCGCTCACTCCCCACCAGCAGGATTGAGGAGAGAATGGGAAGGGTAAAAGTGAGAAAACTCGAAGGTTGGAATAAAGAGGGTGAAAGTAAAAGCTGTGCAAGCCAAGCAAATCAAGGAATTAATTAACTGCTTGCCATGGTTGGGCAGGTGTTCAGCCTTTCCTGACAAGCAGAATGGTGCTCCTTCTTTTCCCCATTGTATATTCTGATCATGATGCCATAAGGTCTGGTATCAGCTGAGGTCACCTGTCCTGGCTGTGTCTCCTCCCAACCTCTGAGGCACCGCCAGTCTCTTCAGCAGTCCGGCAGTAGGAAAAGAAGAAAAGGCTTTGGCTCTGTGCAATCTCTGCTCAGCAGTAACAACATCTGTATTATCAATGCTGTGTGCAGCACAAATCCAAACTATGGCCCCATTCCAGCCACTGGGAAAGAAATTGTCTGTACCCCAGGCAAAACCATCATGCCCTCCCTCTCCAGGAGCAAAATTTTGAGTGTATCCCCATACCTGCCTCTGTTGAGGTTTTTTAACCCTCCAGATTAATTATAGTCACTACAAAAGGTTAAACCTGGAAAGCTGAGGAATCCCATGTTCAGATCTCAAGCTAAGCTGTTAAAAGACAGGAATCTCCCCCTTGGTATTTCCTTTTTCATCTTGTTTTATGTAGAGGGTCTTTTTTCTAGATGTCAGGAGAGAGTCATTACTGTTACTGGTTATAGAGACCTGAGCACCTCTGTTGTCCTGGGGCACAGAATAAGAATGTAGTTAAAGTTCTGTGCTCAGAACATTTGTACTTCACAGTATTGGCTCTAAACTACTAATAAATGCATTACTTTTACACTGTTAGTCAGGCCAGCTTCTTGTTTTATGCTCCACTTGTTTCATGAGCATTTAATAATTCAAAATGGAATCTGAGGATATGACAGTACCGAGTGAAATCAACGGTGGCATTCCATTAATATCTGAAGCACAATTCAAACCTTTCATTATCTAGCAAAATTGACTATTTACCTTATTTATTTTCCTTATTTATTAGTTTTTAGAAGTTTGTGCAAATCTTGAGTAGGCTGCTCCCGCTTTGTCCCTTCAACCTTTGTGGTTTGTTGTTTTGGGGTTGAAATGAAGGGCTTTGTACTAGGGAGGAAGAAAGAGTTTGTCTTCAGAACTCCTTTCAGTGTAGGGTAACCAATTACTGATTCTACATACTTTTGTTTCCTAATGGTTTGGCATTTTTTGCTCTGCATTTTAAATGTCATTTTTGCTTGCTTTGAAAAGGTGATGGGATCCAGAAAATAAGGTGCTGGGGAAGAGCTCAGGGCATTTAAATTTTGCTCAGCCTGATTTGCTTGTAACTATGTACAAAGTAGAGTTCTTCAATCACTAATTTTGCTTTTAAAAATTTTATTTGTCTTTTCTTAATTTTAAGCTTTTAGGCCTTTAGAGATTCCAAGCAGAATTGTTACAAAAAAAAAAAAAAATAGCAAGCAATTTCTGCCCATAATCTCTGGGTTGTGATGGCTCTAGAACAAAAACTTGTTGCCAAATAAATTCATTACACTCAAAAAATGAACTCTTGGCAACCACGTAGTCAGAAGAAAAAAAATCTTCCTCATAACTTTCCCTTTCTTGCTTGCTAGATATTTAAGCAACAAAGAAATGTCAATGACATTTCTCAGATTAAGGATTTCTAAAGGGCTTCCTTGAAAAATAGCCTCATGCCATGCTGCTTGTTCTGGAATTAGACATGAAAAAAATTAAGGTCTCTGGAAACCTGGCAGCATGGGTTTCTTGTTTCTCCAGCAAAGAATTACAGTGCAAGATTTAATGAAAGAGATTTAATCTGAAGTCACTTTTTTATCTGGATTTTGCTGGTGAGATGGTCACTAACTGACGAACTGGTTCCGATGTTTCAGCATGGGAGGCGCCTGATGGTGGATCAGTGCACAACATGTGACTGCTTCCAGTCAGCACCTCGGAAATACACCCTGAGGTGCACCAAACTCAACTGCCAGGCCTGCCCAGCGGTGAGTGGGAACAGCCTGAGGAGGTCTGCTTGGAATGTGTCTGATGAGAGTCATGTTCTTCGATACACACACCACTTTACGTCTGGTACAGCTCTGGGGCCTTTGGCCTTTCTTCAGGTTCTTCCGAGAAGTCTTGCTCTGTGTTCTTCCCATGAAGGAGATGATATGCACCAAATCTGATCTAAATCCTCAGTGTAGCAAAGATAGCTTTACATGGTACTCAGATCCACAGCACATTTTATTGTTTATTTTAGATTACTTACCCTTAGAGCAATATGAGGTTTGGCAAATAATTTGCAACAGGAACTGCTGAGTCCTCTTTCCTACAGTGTTACCTGACCCTCCAGGGACTGGCAGCTCAGCTAGATCTCCATGCTTCAGGCCTTTCCTATGACAATTTTCCAAATTGTCTAAAAGCTGGGCTCAGTAGCATTTGTTTGGTTCCAAGCCCATGCCTTTGGTGATTTGAAGTGATTGTCCCCATCAGTTCCCACTGGTTTTTGAAGTCTTTGCTGCTGCTTTGGTTCCATCACCTGCAAGGAATGACTTCGGCTGAGAAAGCCAGAGGGATATATCTTCCATTTTACTCTACTGACCAATAGTGTGACAGGATTGCCTGATAAGCTCTGCTCAGTTCTGTACTTTTCTCTCTTAGTACCAATACATTGAGTAGAAGAAGACCTAAGTGAGGTGCACAGGCTAGTTTGATCACC
This sequence comes from Haemorhous mexicanus, assembly GCF_027477595.1. Lineage (NCBI taxonomy): Eukaryota > Metazoa > Chordata > Aves > Passeriformes > Fringillidae > Haemorhous > Haemorhous mexicanus. The sequence goes on along the minus strand of NC_082345.1, from coordinate 18,605,303 downwards.
CTGTGTCCAAAGAGCACAGACCAACAGCTAAGTTTCACAGGAAGAAAAACTTGTATGCCTCTTCCTCTTCATCCTTTCCTTAGATAGTGGATGGAGCACAATGGCCCCAACCAAACCCAGGGCCTGTGCAAGTAGTGGCCCTGGCACCCAAAATCCACATCTCTAATATGATCATGTGGGTTCCTGGTGATATCCAGGAGGGGCATACACTGATAGGGTCCTTGGAACACAGAGGGGCAGAGATTTTGATGAGTCCAATCTCCCATCCTGAAGTAGAACTGGAAAGGACTGGAAATGTAGTTAAATTTCTGTAGAGAGTAATCTCTACTGATAAAAAAATAGAGCAAGACTGCAGGCTCAAATTATTTCCTGCAACTCTTTTTCTTGAAGAAGTGTCCCAGCTGGCCTACTGTGAGTAGAAAAATGATGATGAGACTTCCAAATGATGTCCAGGGACGGGTCAGTGGTTAGAACAACCCAAGGCCAGCCAGTTTCATGTGGAGAATGCAGCTCAGATATTTCATAAGTGTTCCACTTGTCCATTAGGCCATCAAAATGGCTTTGATCTCTTTTATTTGGTGGTATGGATGCAGTCTCTGACAAAAAGAACAATCTAGAATACCTTTTGTGGTTCTAGGCGCTAATATCATCCCTTCTGTAAGGTTTGATTATAGACAAAGGCTTCTGAAGGGAAAGCAAATGGCCAAGCTCGGTGCTGAGCATCTATCTCAACATATAACCTAGCAGATCTATGAAAAAAAAAAACCCAAACAGATACACCAGATTGAATTTGTGGCCAGAGACATGTGCGTGTGTATGTTCTCACACAAAGAAACACCGGCATCCATTCCTGCTGCTTAATGCAAGGAGCCAGCTGTAGAAATTAATGGTAGAGGAATCAATACAAAACATGATTAAAAAAAAAAGGGGTGGGGGGAGCATTCCTCTCCTGCTTTCACCACCCACACATTACCCAATCAGCTCCTTTTCCCCATGTGACCCAAAAGTACAGACTAGACAGAAAACCCTGAAGAAAGTGCTATTTCCAGTTGGACTTATTAAGGACTGTGAACTTGTGTTTGGGAGCTATGCAGCTACCCAAGGGAAGTTGCAGGTCTAGGAGTATATATTCCTTCCTAGCCATTGTAATGAATTTGTGGAGCTTGAGGGGAAAAAAATCATATAAGATACAGAATGTCTTCATCTCCCTAAGGCCAGTGGGATTCACACAATTCACTGGATCTTTCCTGTCTCAAAGTCTTTGACTTCATGGTATATCCAGATTAAAAGCAATTCCTTGCTAGTGGATAAAATTTAAGAGTACAAATGGGTTAAGAGTACCAATTCTGTCAGGAACACCTGCTTTCTCCTGCTTTTTCTTGTGTAAGAAAAAGCACTGGCAACTGAAGTGCAGCCAACTCCCACATATTCTGCTCAGGACGGTCTTTTTTTGGTCATTTTATGACCTGCCTTAGGTGCTTATATTTTTGCTAGTAGGGAAAGTTCACCTAAATAACAATGAACTATGTTTTCCCCCGATGATTTAATAGTAACTCTCCCTCCCCAGATTCTCTTTCTATAAAAACCATATGGATAACATGCATGCCTTCACTGAACCAGAAGGTGCTTGTTTTCTTAAAAATGTTCATCTCATCATAAGCGGCTGTTGTTTATCTGGAGCATCTGGGGACATTACTGTGGGACACTTCGTGTGTTAGCTCAGATCCCTTCTGCTTGGTTTGATTTTTTTCCATTCCATTATTCACTCTATAGCTTTCTGCCTCTCCACTTAGTGCTGCTCATTCTTCCATGCTCTTTTTCCTACCACTGTTTTTCCCTTCAATGCTGTTTGTGGGGCTCCATTATTCCCCTTTTCTTTCTTGCTCTCCTTTTCCTTTATCTCTTTTCTCCTTTTCTCCTTTCTGCCCTTTCCCTGCCTAATGCTTACCTTTTCTCTCTAGTTTCAGCACTTCCAACTGCTTTTCCATGTTGCATGGTGTAGAATCCATTGGTTTTACTTAGAAGCATTTTGCTGGCTGTAATTTTGTCCACTGAATCTTATTTAAAAAAAAAAAAATTCTTAAAATAAATACAGGATGCATGCTTAAAATAAAATGAACCCAGAAAAATGTCCTTCACCTTCTAGAACTACAGAAGGCAGGAAATCCCTGGCTCTTGCTGTGGAAAATGTGTGCCAACTTCATGTAGCATCAGGCTGAGAGATGGAAGGGTTCAATATCTTCAGGTAAGTTTTAAGCACTCTTTATTTTATTTATGAGTAAATGTATCATCAAATGTTTATCAAATGTATCATCATGTTTTTTATTAGGTAACATGGTATTACCAGTGTTTTTTGTATCTCAGAATAATTGATCAAAGAAGTTTATTTGTTTTTAAATAAAAAATGTGTGACTTTATACCCCAGTGCAAAATCCCAGAGGGGCATTCTAAATTCAGGAATGTTATCAGGGAACTTTAACTGGAATATGACCTCAAACAGGTATTTAGAGGAAATGAAAACCTTCATTTAAGATGTGAAATAGTTAAATTAAAAATGTGAATTTTGAGAAACTTCTCCAGCATGGAATCATAGAATGGATTGGGTTGGAAGAGACCTCAAAGATAATCTTGTCTCAATGCCCTGCCATGGGGCAGGGACACCTTCCAGTAGAGCAGGTTGCTCAGAGCCACATCCAGCCTGGCCTTAGTGCGGGATATGTTCTTAAACAGGAGTGGATATTTTTCTGGTTAAAACCCATCCTCTGTCACCAGAGACAGCATCTAAAATTTTCTTTTATTCCATTCCTGTGAAAAATCTTAGATGGGGGGGAGTATGGGAAGAACCATGAAGCTGGGGAAGGGTCTGGAGCATCAGGAGCAGCTGAGAAGAGCTCAGCCTGGAGAAAAGGAGGCTCAGAAGGGATCTTGTGGCTCTGCACAACTCCCTGACAGGAGGGGGAAGCCAGGTGGGGGTCGGGTTCTGCTCCCAGGGACCAAGGGACAGGACAAGAGGAAACAGCCTCAAGTTGCACCAGGGGAGGTTTAGATTTGATATAATTTATTTTTTCACTGGAAGGATTGTCCAGCTTTGGCACAGGCTGCCCATGGCAGTGGTTGAGTCACCAGCTCTGGAGGGATTTTAAAAATGTGTGGATGTGGCTCTTAGAGATGTGGTTTTCTTGTGGACTTGGTTGGCAGTGGGAGGTTAATGGCTGAACTTGCTCTTAAGGGTTTATTCCAAACAAAATGATTTGGTGTGGGAATGGGGGTGTGGTTGTATATATGTTTTCTGAAGAAGTTCCCAACTCCTCCAGAAGGTAAATAATTGTATCTATGTCTTTGAAAGACAGACATAGGCCAGACCCCCAAATCTCTAACTTAGAGAAGGTTTTTTTTCTAAGTTAATGGAAATTTCTTTCTCTTCTGTGAAGAGCTGAAAAAGATCAGGTTTTGGGAGTCTGGGCAGAGCTGTGATCATTATGGCCATGGAATTAAACAGAAGAAAACGATTTTGTTGATAAACAAAGATTTCTGTTTTATAACTGTCACCACCATGGTACTTTGAGACATCAGCAAAGTAATATACTGAAAAGTTCCTGTCCCATGTTGTTTCTGTGTAAAGTTAACAGCCCTTCAATTTTTCCAGGCAAACACATCCCTTCAGGATGGCTGTGACAGTCACTCTTGCAGAGTAAATGAGAGAGGGGAATTTATCTGGGAAAGGAGAATCACTGGCTGTCCTCCATTTGATGCCAGAAGATGCTTGGCTGAAGGAGTAAGTAGTGAAACAGGTCCTGTTCCCAGGTTTCCTAATGGACTCTGTCATGTTTCTGGTACCTTCTGTGTTCTGGGCTGGGAAACCCCAACCCTCTCCCAACACCTTGGCTAAACTGAATTTGAACTTACTCTGAAATTCAGAAAGATGTAGGTTTTCTCTGTTTGAAAATATAAGCCCTTTTTTTGTGGGACTGTGCTGACTACTGACTACTACTAATTCTATTTTGAATATGAAGCTGAATATTTGAAGTATCAAGTATTTGCAAGTGGTTCTTCTAACGATGTTTTCAGTTTGGGAACCAAAGCAAAACTGAGTGGACAATAACAGAAACTGAGAAATATGCATATGAAATGCTAAGGTATTTTTTCTCTGCCATTATATGAGGTTATGGAAAGGAACTTTCACGCTGCTGTAGAAAGATCAAACTTCCACAATTACAGTTGTTTAGCAGGATAAAAAGCCCTGCACAAAGTACTCACCCATCTTTCTTGTGATTTGAGGTTAATTAGACACTGAGGAGCAGAGTAAGGTGTGTGTGTAGCACACAGGGCCCTGTTTTTGCTTATCTGTCAGGTTTTACACATCTTACAGGTGTTTATATCCACCTGCTTCAATTTTCTTGGCGGGAAGCAGGGAACATTTAGTAAAGCTTGTGGCCAAACCAGTCTGCTCATACACATGAAACAAATGGAGAATTTATGTATAATGTGGGAAAAAGAAAGCTTCTACAGGGCATTTCTCGCTTTGTGAAATTGTAATACATGGTTTTGTGGTATAAACAAAGATTTAGAAAAGAATGCTGCATTGCATTACGGCTTTTTGTTATTATTGTATTCAAGAGATGTTAATGGAAAATCAGTGAAAAACAGTTTACTTTTTAAGCAGAATTTCTCAAGCTGCATTTATTCTTCTCCTATACCCCCCAAACAGAACTATTTCAGCTATAAAATTAGTGGTTTTCATCTTGTTGCAGATCAAAATTTTAGGATTTTTAATTAAAAAAGCCTCCAAACTTTTGCACATAAGCTCAGGGGTTGAGTGCAACAATGGCATCATCCTGCAGTGTAAATATTTCTCCATTTTGTCTTTCACTATAGTTTTTCAATAATTTGCACTATGCATATACTTCTGAGAATTATATTCTGGATGATAGCAATGAAACAAGAAACATAAAGTTTTATGGCTTTTAAAACTTACTTGGCAGATGTGATATTTCTTAAACAGAATGAAACCTAAATGCTAATGGTTTTATCCTTTTGGTTTTCGGGAATTTATTTGTATTTAATGTCTTTATTTTAGAATGCTCCTAAAGAGCATTCTAAAAGAGCAGGTGATAGCAATATTTTCAGGTGTTGAACTTGCTAGTAAGTCAATTACTTCCAGTTAGCTACCAACAAATATCATCCCTAGTTCAAAATCTTAAAATTAATAAAGAGAAGATTAATAATGTAGATTTATGATTTTGTATAATATAGAAATTCAGGTGTTTTTTTTTTTCTTTGCCTAGTACCCTGCTTTATACATCTTCTTTCAGCAGATCAGAAGTATATCACTTGTGTCACTTGTGCCAACATTTGAGTGTTTTTTTTTTTTTAATCATTTTAGGGCAGAATTGCAAAAATTGGCAACACTTGCTGTGACATGTGTAAGTAAATAATCCAGAAATCTTGTATGGAAAAGACAGAGTGTGTAAGTACCTACAATTTCCATAATATGCAGTGTAATGAACCAGAGCTTAGCAATGTGGTTATTATAAACCATCAAAGAAGCCCACCCTCTGACATGCTGCTGTCATGTTTTGTCATCTAGAACATGTGTTTTGACTATATTCCCAAGTGCTTAGAAAGAAATAGATACTCTCCACATTTTATGTAGATGTTAATTATAAATGTTTTATTTTATTGTTCATCTGGTAATAACAGGAATAGTCCTGCACAGACAGCCTGTCAAGTCACATAACCTGATACTGCTGAATATGTGAGGAAAACACTTCATAAATAAAAAATCAGCTTTAAATTAATTAATCAAAAAAGCCCAGCCCTGGTGGCAGTAATATTTTGGATAACATATTAACCAAAAATAGTAGAAGAAATATATTCCTATGGAACCGCCTGACTAGTTCTTAAATTTGTCAGTTTAGGGGTCAATCCTGCAACTCTTAATTTCATGCATCTTTGTGTGGATAATCCAAATGTCAGGCTGTGAGAGTAGGAAGGGTTTGTTACACAAGGAAGGATTGCAAGGTTGAGTTCTCAATTCTAAAATGAATCACTGATGCATTTGTGAGCAGATAACCTCTCAGTTTTCTCCTCTATAAGTAAAAAATAATACTGTAGCTTATATAAAATTAAAAAAAATATACAAAGGATTGAAATTCTCTTTTAAGGTCAGAATATCAACATCTTGTCTGTTATGTCTTTTAATTTTCTTTTTTTTTTTTTTTGCTATGTATGTGCTCATAAATAAAAGATGGCCAGCATAGCAGTCCATCACCACACTGGCACAGGAACTGCTGCAATAATACCCCTGATGAAGGATGGTAACTCCTAGAGAGTTTGCAGCCTTTGCCTTTCTGGATAATTACTGAGCTCTGGCTTGAGGGATAGAAGTTAGAAAGCTATTGAGAGACTGTCATCAAATGGATCAAAGAGGTAATTTGGTTTAGGGAGCTTTAAACTACCAGGCTACAAGTAAGGAATACTCAAAATTCAAGTAAGGAATACTCAAAATTGTTTATTAACAAAAACAGATTGTGAGATTTAAAGGAAAGGGTGGTGGGCAGCTAGTGCAAATCGCTGTAATTGAGGAGAAACTAGTTCCAAATGAGCAGAGATTAATGCATAGATTTATTTAACGGAGTCATTTAAAAGTGATACCTCCCTGCAGCAGCAAAGGCAAACTGATCTAAGTGATGTGCTGCCTGCCTAAAACCTTCCATATTGAATGGACCTTCAGATCCTTATTCCCAATGAGGGTTTGCCTGGATGTAGCTCAGTTCTCACTTTCTCGTGGACACAGATTACGTTATCTTCCAAGGTCTTGAGAGAGTCTTTCAGATGTCTCTGTGTCATAAAGAATTGGGCAAAGAACTCATTCCAGGCCGATGCCTTTGGCTCAGCAGAGTCAGACAAGTCCTTGGGCAAAGGAGCTGGTTGAGGGGTCAGTTTCCCTTCCTATGTTATGCCTTCGCAACTGGACTTTTTTAGTGTGTCTGAGGGCATTGTTCCAGCTTTTAGGTTTGTGGAAGCGCACAAGTGAACAGCTCCTATTTTCTCATGAGATTTTTGTGGTTTTAGCCACAGAACTTGATAATTGGCAAAGGATATTCCTTATTTTCCCACTTAACAAAGAAGTTGTTTCTCTTTTCTCTGTTGATCTCAATCTCACATGTCTTGTTAAGTTACTAGCACTTGCCTTTGCAGAGGAGGCACAGTCAACAAAAAAATAAACAACGGAGGTAAAGTAACTAGAAAACAAGTTGATAAGTCAGGATCAAAAAGTGGATGGACCTGTGTTGAGGCTAATGACTTTTATTTTTTTGTGCTTTTCAAGTGTGTGAACACAACTGTCCTTTCAGGTGGACAATTTTTATAAAAGAGTAATGAAATCATTAAAAGAGAAAGGGCAGTTCAGCCCTGGAACCAGAAACTATCTGCATTTTTTTTAAAAATGAAGTGTAAGGTTTTACAAGGCACAGAGTCAATTTGGTACCAACACTCTGATGGAAAGCTGTGTTTGCTGGTAGGAAGATGGATACCTTTTTCTTCCCTTTCTGTATGTACTTAGTTGTGCAGTTGCCCTGCTGAATTCCTTCAACTTTCTGAAGTGTTCTGGGGTAGTACCTAAAAATCAGTCTAATATTCTGCTAAACACAGAAATTTCATTGGTTAGCTAGAAATGGGTATGAGTAGGATTGTCTTTTCACAGAGACATAAAACTGTAGTAACACTACACAGAGCTACTGTTGTCTGTGCACAAAATATCCACTGAAAAAAGCGTTGGCTCCTTCACAAGTCTTCAGATGCAGACCAAAACACACAAGAGTTCAGAAGAAAATGTTCTGGCTTAGTTTATATTTGAGCATATTAATGATGAGGTTCTCTTTGAAAGTGGGGGAACAGATTCCCTGTTTGTTACCAGCATTAACAGGAGAGTTGTCTAAGACCAGGGGAGAGGCTGGTGTTTGATGGCCAAGGTGACTTTAGAACAAAGGAGTCATTTGAAAATAAACATGAGGGAAACATTTCTTCAGTGGAATTTTAGGGCTGTAATGTGAAAGACTCACACAGCTCTGCATGAATTACTCTAAGGAGACACACCCAGCTAGGGATTTTACCAGGAAGAACATTTCACTAACAGCAATATCAGGAGTAAAGGGAAATAAGTTACAAAGAGTAATTGCCAGCAGTAAATTTTTCTTTTTCTTTTTTTGTCCACTTGGTAGGTGTGGAGGTGGAATGTCATCCAGTAAGTACCAGACTGCAGTATGGGAATATCAACGGCTGTGTGGCTGAAAAGGAGGTGCCCATTTCTCATTGTGAGGTAAATAACAAAAATCAACCCCCCTTTTTCTTTCCCTAAAGGAAACCTTTTCTTCCACCATGGTTTCACTTCAGTAAGTGGAGCATCAGTTTCTCATTGACTTGACTTAGTGTTAACCTCATTGGCACTTATTTCCTGAAGTAATTTGCTGATGCTGAATTTTCCCTAGTCAAACCAGTGTGAAAAATGACATGTGCTAGACACAAATGCTTTGTTCATCCCACTCTCTTGCTTCCATCAGAAATTAATGACTCTGAAGTAGCTCTGTTAGGACGTTCTACTTTAAATAAAAGGAATATTTATCTTCTCATTTGTGAAGCTGATTTTCAGTTCTGAGTATGTAGTTAAGCACCGAGCCTCTGGGTTGATTAGGGGAATTTAAATAGGTATTTAGATAAATGGCATTTAAAAGTCCTTTAAACCCAAGTGCCAAGATTTGACTTGTGTGCCTTAAAAGCTCTGGGATTCCTCAATTAGCCTTGGCACCAAGATCTTGTGTATCTTCCATAATCAGATTAAAAGTTTAATTTCTAGCCCATTACTGCTTACACCTTATATGGCAACTTCCTTTTTAAAACAGGAGCGTAACTTCCCTTCTGGGTGTTCCCATCTCTGCTCTTTCCAAGATAAACAAGCCCCATACAAGGATTTTAATCACCCTTGTGTGCAATCCAAGTTATGGCATAACTTGGACAATAATAATTCCTAACCTCTTGTCCTGTCTACAAAGTAAATGCTCCTTAGCCATAAAGTCATAAGTATTGATGTTTCTCCTGCAGAAGTCCAGATTTTACATTAGGAATAAACAGTGTTAAATACATTTTTTCTAAAGTTGTCCCTGATAATGATAGGATATTTTAATTTAATTAGACTGGGAAATAAGAGCAGAAAGCCACCAAAGGAAATGGACTCTGATGGAGTGTTATGTGGGGCTCATTGTTTTGACATCATGAAGGCTTGTAGCTACAGGCACTGACAGCATGGTCTAATTTAGTTAAGTGGCTAGACAAGCAGAACAAGAAATAATAGCACCAGCAGGGCAACAGTGGGTGTGTGGGTTGCAGCATTTGGGCTAAAGCACTTTCTGAATGCATGATAACCACATTTGCTCAGAAGCCAGCACCATAGCTCTGGACATTCCCTATGAGATTTTAAATTCCGGGCTCTTTTGTGTGTGTGAGCAGTTTCTTCACCTCTCCTTTGCTCTGCTTATGCTCATAAAGAAGTTACTCTTTGTGCAGCACCCTGCATTCTGGACCCAGGCACCTGTTTCTGAGTTCATGTTTTCAGCGGAGCACAGAAGCCGGACAAAGTCACTCATGGATATTTTGAAGGAAAGAACCAGGATTCTGAGTATCATGAGGCTCTCTTCAAACTTGTGCTCTCTTCTTTTTCCATTTAGGGCAAGTGCAGAACCACCACCAGGTACTCTGTTCAGACCGGGCAGTGGGAAGACCACTGCAGCTGCTGTACAGCCACTCAGACCACCATGGTGACAATCCCACTGCACTGTCCCAATGGGACTGTGATGCAGCACTACATCCCCTCCGCCTCGCTGTGTGAATGCCGTGCTCACAAGTGCACATCATGAATATTGCTCAGAAGCCCAGTTGCTTAATCTGAAGCTTTATGATGGAGGAACTTCACAGTGCAAGCCTAATTTTCTCTGTACACTGCCTTATCCATTAGAATCCTGAAAAATTGTATCAACACAGCAAACAATAAAGCTTACCAGCACAACAGAACATGGTCTGATTCATCTTGGGGTGGATTGTAGGAAAGAGATTCTCTTCATTTCAGTGTGGAAATTAATCCACATTGTTGAAAAAAATCCCAAAAGAACAACAACAAATAAATTATGCTCAGAAACAATTGCTTATACTTAAAGAATATTTCCCAAATCATTTAGGGTTGTCTGCAGAGACATTACACTTTCATTCCCCACTTCAGTCCTTAGTGACACACAGTGGACTTATAATTTTTTGCTTTTTTTCCTCTCATTCTTTTCAGGGAGTACAGTAATTATGGGATAAGGCTTCAGAGTAAGAGTAGGATGTTTGTGATACACAAGCAATACTGGTTGTGGCTCAGACAACCAAATATCTTTCTGCAATGCATATACATGTTGCTCCTGAAGCTGAATGAAAAGAAACTGTGTGTTGAGGACAGACTGTGTAAATTCTGCAAGTCCTCAGGACATGTGTACAGGTTTAAGGACAGCTCTTACTTCAGCCCTTGCCCAGACCAACTCGAGGAGAAAGCTCAGTAGTTATCTCACTTACTTCCAGGTGCCTGGACTTCACCTGTTGCATTTGTTCCAAATGCTGGAATTTACTTAGATGCAGAATTTGCAGTGGCAGGTGTAATTTAGTAATTGCTGCCAGGCATATAGTTACAAGGATTTAAATTCTGCTTTGTCTAGTTGGGCCATGGAACACAAAAGATCTTCCAGAGTGTTGTTGGTCCTGGAAGAATCTTGTGTCAGTGAAGCAGTTTCACTGGGAGTACTAATTTCTCAAAAATATGAGAGAGGGAGGCTGTTATTGCCATGCATATTTTTGACAGAAGAGAATCATTTAAGCTTCTTGTTTAACTAACAGTTTTAAAATAATGAATGGCACTTAGACATGATTAAATGGGTCAAAGCATCCCCCGAACTGCAAGGAAAGCTCCCTTTGGGAGCAAACAAAAAGGTAAGTTGTATTCCTTTTTTAGAGGAACCAGGCAGATCCCTGCTGCTTCTCTCTTGCCAGTCAGTTGTGAATTCAACACACCTTGAATTGTGAGACTTTTTGGTTTTATTATTCTTTCAAGACAACCTTTATTGCTGCACAATGGTAGAAATGCAATCTTTCCATGAATCTGTGTCTTCTGCTATAGGCCACAGTAACACCAGAGAGAAACCCATTTTCAATTTTCACCAGCCCTACTTGCTGCAGTAGATTTGTCACCAATTTACCTCCACCCTCACACCAGTTCCTTCCTGTAGCTGCCTCTACATATTAAGCTCCCTGACAGATGGATTTGGGTCACCCAGGTAGTCAACTGTTCATCTGAAGCTGAAGGTGAGCAGTTCCTGGAATAGCAACTTGCAACATCAGAGAGGAGCAGAGAGAAGGAAGTAAAAGGCAAATGTTCATCCTCTTTCACTTACCATGGCTGGGATGTTCCTTTGTTTCAGCCAGTGCCCTCACCCAGACTGACCCTTCTTAGCTCATGAAAGCTGACAGGATTACAGCCTAAGGCTTCATGGCTGCAGACAGGTCTTCTAATTAGATAATTAATTGTCTGAGTCAGTGCAATGCAGTCCATGAGAAGGGCACTTACTGGCTTTACTTACAGCAGGGATTTCTGGGGACTTTGTTGTGGTCTACATGTTGTTACTCAGACCTGTGAATTCAAGCCCCCGTCACAAGCAAGACCAGAAGGATCTTTTTTGAAAATCATTCTCTAGAAACAAACTGGCAAGGAAGAAAAAGCAGAAGGGAATATTATACCATCTTCTTTAACAGGCTGAGGAGATAAATACATTTCTGACTTTGACTTGCTGGCATGAGAATCAAACATTTTCAGGCAGTCTGCCCCAAAAGAGCTGTCTGACTTTCGCCCAAGGAGCCAGTGGGCTCGGACCTGCTCTGTGCAGGTTTCATTGCCTTTCACACAGGCAGCTGCAATTAGTGCAATTCCAATACTTTCAGCAGCATTTCTCTATGGCAGGAGTGAAGAGCATAGGATCCTGCCTATGATCAAGTGTGCCAGCACATCACACAGTACTCTACATCTGACTGCTCCATTGGCATTCTCCAGCAGAAGCCAAGCTTTGAAGAATGTTGTTTCCCAAGTCATACATACTATTTGTGAGCCTTGATGGGTTTGAACTACCTTGGCCTTTACCTTTCCACCAGTGATTAGGAGCACATCTCACTGCTTCAGAGAACCAGCTGGATTGTTGATTGTGCCATAGGATAGATTTACAGGTATGCTGAATGGATTTGGGGAAGAGTCTTATATAACTCCTTAACAATTCAAAACATCTAATCTCTCTTCTAAATTTACAGACTTGCAAGCACCACTCCTCTACAGCAGGTGAAACACAATCAGGTATATTGTTATTACTTGTCACAGCTCTGCATTATCAATTAACACCATACCCAAGAAACTCAGGAAAGACAGTGATGCCAAGGTAAGATTTTCTCTGTTGGAAAGGCTTAAAAATAGACTACTTCCATTCTAAGCATCTGGATGTTGCTTCCTTATTGCTGTGTATACTATTTATTACCTGAGATAAGTGTATTACCTGTAACACATAACACACCCATCCTTATGGCTTATATAAGCTGGCAATTGGAACCTGTGCAGGCAAAGCTATAAGTCCACAGGGATCCCAGCAGGACCTGGCTCTACATTCCTTTACTATTCCAGAATAAGCCAGAATTTACCTTTCAGGTTTTGAGTTTAGTTAGAGCAGCACAGATTGTGGATGGAAAATAGCGGAAGTTTCAGAACGTTTTCCTTTCCTTCTCCCTGAGATAGGTGTAGAAAGCAGGAGATTTGTTCCCTGTTTACAAAACTTCTAAAAGAAGTTCTGAGAGTACTATAAGATACTAGCAGGGTAAAAAGGACAAAATATTTGATACCTGTTGATATTTTGGTTAGAAGAGATAAATGCCATTTCAAAGTAGGGACCAAGAAGAGTGGGGGGGGATTTAATGAATTTAAAATCCCATACAAATTTCTTAGTCTTGCTGGGAACATTTTACATCACCCAGCCCAAATTTTGGGAAACAACAGCTGCACTGCTCCTTTTATGTACTCAGCAAGTTTGATAGCACAACCAGGGTGCATCAGCACATCTCTCTGTGACAACTTCTACCCTTGCCAGCCATGACACAGTGTACTATCCTGATTTACAAGGTCATAGAACCACTGGACTTTATTCAGGCATTGAATAAATCAATTTCTCCCTGTCACACTAGAAAAACCATCATAGTATCATAAACAGGCTCAAAGAAAAAAAGATTTGGACTTGAATTAGTTACATCTCTCTCCGGTTATCATTAGCAAATAAGAGTCCTTTCTCAGATAGCATTGGTCTTCAAGAACTTTTCTTCCCTATAGTTGCTTAAATTGCAAGGTTGAGGGCTAAGCAGGATCCATCACCTGTTCTGATTAGACCATTGATTACAAGATAATCCCCTGAATATTTCATGCAGGAATGACAGTGCATCCAGGCACTGAGGTAACTTGAGTACTTGAAACAACCTTAATAAAAAGCCTTCTGCACTTACCTCCTACCTGAAAGCACTGTGAAGCTTTGTAGATATAAAGACACACTTCCCCACAGAAACCACTTCCAAGACAATCTGATCCTTGAGTGCTGATTCTTTGGACAGAGCTAGCTGTACTGTAGAGCCCTGGTTCTGCATTAGCCTTTTTCCTTCCTCTCCACTGCCTTCTGGACAAAGAATGCCTGTTGATAGCTTGTTTCTTGAGGTGTTATGGATCATGAAGACAAAGTGCTGAAATTCTCCAGCAGAGAATTGCCATGGCCTCTCAGGTCATGAGAGTTTGGTTTTTCTTCTCCTCTTCCTTCCATGACAGTAATCACTGAAGCAGAAGGTCTCGCTAATTAGCTTCAGTTTGTGGTTTGCTAAAGCAGGATCAAGGCAGGATGGAAATAGCTGCTGGTGCTGTTCTTTCCTTAAGCCAGTGCAGAAGCAGATTGTGCACGGCATAGCCACATCCTATTTCAGCACTGACGCAATTTCCAGCCAAACCTCCAGGCAACATGGGAACACACATGCCTGGTAAGTTTTTTCTCTATTTCATTCTTATGGCTGCCTATGAAGAAGGATAGGCCAAGATGGGGTGGAGAAGAAAGACAGGAGTACTTTGGAAGGACTTCTCTGTCTTCTTTTAGGGGAAGAAAAAAAAAAAAAGAAAGAGAGAAATCTGCAGCCCAGTTACATACACAGAGCTCAGAGATAAAACATACGGAGTTCACTTCTCTTGAAGCATCAGAAGAGCAGCTGTGGATCAGTGTTGTGATCCATGTGGAAAAGACAATTACTAGGCAAATGCCTTGTGCTTGTTTTCTGCTGATTTGCCTAATTGCAGTGCAGCTGTGGGGAGTGAGCAACATCCTTTTCCAGGAGAAAATGGGCAGCCTTGAGCTCTCAATTCCCACACAAAAGAAGCAAATCTGCTCAGACACTTATTTGCATAAAACCTTCGTGCTGGAGTTCCCAGTGCACAAGCTTTGAATAACTTTCAGTGCTGATGTTGAGTCATTGTTCTTTTGCTGTCACAGTCAAAAGCTCTGTGGTTGTTTCCATGTTATCTCATTGTTTCTGGGGCTGTATCTCTGCTGTGAACTTCAAACTCCTTATTTGAATAATAGAAGGATAGAATTTGACCTTTAAATTTTAGCTATCTGGTATTTCTCTCTTTAGAATGGTTTAAGAACTATTTAGGTGTTTAGTCCCCTGCTGCTTAACTGCTTCTATTAAAATCAGTCCCATAAGTAAACTCAGAATTGGATGGTTCTCTTTATAAAGACTATTTATTCTCTAATCATATTTGGAGGTGGGAAGACATAGGATATCTGTGTTATGTACAGAAAAATGTAGAGAAATACAACTGAGATAGTGAGTCCTACCCAAGAAATTCTCCTGCTGGGTGTCCTGGAGGCTCAGGACATTTCAAACTGAGTGTTGGCATGATCAGACAGGCAGATGCACCCAGGCTGTCCAGATTAGTCCAGCATTAGTCAGGGTTTGTTGTTTTACCCTTTCCACCTGCAGTCTGAGAGGTACTGTGTGAGCCCTGAACACACAGGCTGCAAATTAGATGGTGTTAGAGACAAACCAAATAGCCTAGTCTGTCTAATTCCTATATTCTTAAAAGACACTAAAATGGTGGTTTTGAAGACACAGTGGAGTCTTTATATGCTTTACTATAGTTGAGTTTGGTGGAGATGTGCACAAGAAGTAATTTTGGCATGAGTTGAGCTTCTTCATCTACATTCAGACCTGAAAAGTCATTATTTACTGGGAACCTAAAGAACACATGTATAAAGATCTTTTCATATATATATATGTCCTTTGAAAAAGAGGTTTGAGTAAAGCTACAAGGAAACAGTAAATTCAAGTAGGTTTTTTTTCATCCCTACTTGGGGGTTGGAGTTTCCCAAACAATGTTCCTAAATTGCAGATGTTTTTAACAGCCTTGCAGAGGTGTCTTCTTCTAACTCCGGTGTCCCTCAGAAATGCAGATCCTTTCTGATACTTATCTGAAAAGAGAGGAAGATAAATGAAAGCAGTTCCCTGTCTGTGCCCTGGATGACCAAACCACTTGCAGAGTATTCTGCAAGTAGCTGTGCTGTGATAATCTGATCATCTGTACCACTCAGCTCAATTAATTGGCTGCTACTCAGGATTTAATACAGAGCTCCTAATTAGGCAGATTCCTTTAATGCCTCTTTCACAAGCAGTGTGGTCCTTTAACACTCCCTCTCAGTCCCTCCACTTTTGCCAGTCTGTGCAACTTCTTCATGGTGGTACTTTGGACAAAGACCTGGGAACACAAACAGTGAGGTGAATTGCTGCACATGTGGGCAACCCTTAAGTTTGCAAAAAGCTGAGGCAAAGGAGTGCAGAGAGGCTGAGTGAGCAGGTGGTGACTAGCTGTGAACTGGAACTGGAGCTGGTCACTGATCTCTGTTCTGGAGGTACCTTGTCCACAGAAGCCCTTTGCAACTTGATGGAGTTTGACTGGAGGGGTGGATAGCCAACCATTTTTGTAGATTGAGTGTAGTTCCTGAACATTTTCTTTCCAAGCTGAAGTCAAGATTCCCTGTACTGCTGTTCTCTGAAGATACATATATATATGCAAATAGACACCAAAGCTATGCATGCATGCATGCATATTTAAAATTTTTATATATATTCATATACATACTCACATACAGAGCTTGTTTCTATTGATACTAATTCCTCCAGAATATTTACAGAATGAGAACATGTAAGGCCAGATGTCATAAAGACATAAAGGAATGAGGTCAGGCTGCATCTGAAGCAGAAGCCCCTGAGGCAGTGCTGTACCAGGCAGGAACAGTCAAATGTGGAATGAAATCAAAACAAAACATTTTAGTTCCATTGGTTTAATTTGGGAAGTTAAAGAGCTTTTGGGAGGAGTCCTCCAGATACAGATATGGCAATTGCATTTTCATCAAAAAACTCGTTCTGACTGGGAGTCCCTGACTGCCTTACCAGTTTACCAGTGTTAATCTCAGGTTTGTGACAGTTTCTGGAGGCTGGGAAGCATAATGGAGATGAAATAATATTATAAATGAACTGCAGCTTTTTCCCTAGGCCTGGAAAGAAAAACAGGTCTTTAATTGACTTTGTAAAGGTCTTGTGAGATATCCCAAACTTAGTCTGAAAATACTGGAGAAACATTGTGTGTGGCTTTTGGAAATGAAACCTTCACTTATTAATTATTTTTCTTGGAGTTTCTCTCATGGCATCATTATGTGCTTCATTAAAGTGAGCCAAGCATGAGTCTGCTTGGGAGATCAGACAGGGAAGACTAGTGAGTCAATCTGCTGGACTGTTCAAGTGCTGCTGGATCCTAATCTGGTATTGATAGGAAAAATAAGAATAATCATAACATTTAGGGGTCAGACGCTCTCCTCCAAGCATTTCCTTCTTTAGCATTCAACTGTCTCCTCTCTCAGAATGTGGTGGTGGGGAAGCAGTTTCAATCTGAGTATAGGGGATAGAAGGGTCTCAGCTAAATGAGGGGGAAATACAAATCCAGACTTTGGCAGTACACAATGGATGTGGTGTCTCCCCAGACAGATGGGAGCTGTTGTTTCTTCTTCCTGGAGAAAAGTCCTGACTAGACAGAGGCAGTGGTGTATTGTCTCTGTAGTGGTGATGGTGCTGACCATGTAGGCAGATGTGCATATGATGTCTTCTCCTGGGTATAAACACTAATGCTGGAAGGATCAAGACAGGGTTTCCTCCTCTAAGAGCTTTTCCAAGAGAATGAGAATATGGGTAAGACAACCCCGTTTCAGCTGTGGCACCACTAGAGGGAGAAAGAGTATGAAACATTAGTGTGTCGAAACAGTTTCTGTATTCACTATTTTTTATTAGCATTTTTTCACTGTGATACTGCCAGTATGGAATTGATCTGTTGGATTGAGAAGGCTTCCAAGAGAATCAGAGGGATGAAGCAGCTCTGCTGTGAAGAAAGACTGAGATAATTGGGATTGTTCAGCCTGGAAAAGAAAAGGCATTGGCGTGACCTCATTGTGGCTTTCCAGTGTGTGAAGGGAGCCCACAGGAAAGATGGAGAGAGACTCTTGACAAGGGTCTGGACTGCCAGGACAAGGGGGAATGGCTTCACACTGACAGAGAGCAGGTTTAGGTTGGATATTCAGAAGAAATTCTTCCCCTGTGAGGGTAGAGAGGCCCTGGCACAGGTTGTTAGAGGAGTTGTGTCTGCCCCATCCCTGGAAGTGTTCCAGGCCAGATGGGGCTCTGAGTAAGCTGGGATAGTGGGAGGTGTCCCTGCCCATGTCAGTGAGGATAGAAATGAGATTATCTTTCAGGTCTCTTCCAACCCATTTGTGATTCGGTGATGATTTCCATCCCCTCCAAACCCTCCATTATTCTGCACTGTGACCATGTAATTTGTCAAACACAAGACATGGGGAGCATGTCTAAAAATTCCAGACATTACCCTCTAAGACCAGAACACGTAGGTATAATCTTAGATATACTTGATGAGCATTTCACATGTGTAAAGAGTTCTTTATGAAGAATGACCATGATCCACGAGTTTGTACCTCTACCTGATGCCACTAGATCTGTTCACATCACTAAAAATGAATAGTGTCTACTGATTGTGGTATTCCCCATTCCATAAGGGAGCCACCTGTACAAAACATGTTTTATGTATTTATCTCTCCTTCTTAGACTTTGCTCTACCCTCGTCACACCCAGCTCTCAATGGACGGAAGACAGCAAAATCAGCAAGGGACTCTTTTTCAGCCTACAACAGCAAATACCTCACTGTTCCTCAGAACCGGACTTCCTGGCACAGAAGTGGGACCAATGGAGCTCTTGAAGCATCACTGGTGTCCTACAGAAGTTCTGTAAGTAGGGTTTCATGTTCATTGACCTAGGTCAAGTGCAATTGGGATTACGAAGAGGCTGGAAGCAGAGTGAGAAAAGAAGGGTGCACTCTCCTGTGTGTTGGTAAAATCAGAACAGGGAAAAGAGTCTTTATGAGGAAAGTGATACCACAACCTCAGGTGGTTCATTTGTGTCTCTGTGTACAGCAAGAATTAATTTCTGCAGTAGTAATCTCGCCAAAATTTCTGGATTGTTTACTTTAGCCAAAATCCTTCAGAGCAGGAATGGAGGGGGTTGCTATTACCTCCAGTGGCAGAAAAGATCTGCAGGTTGATCACTACATCGGGTGGACCTGTGTCAACCCTGAGTCAGCTGTGACCAGATGTTAGTGGGGGCTGGATTGGATTGGTTTCCAGTGGAAGTGTGGTGTGGCTGTAATTTTCAGAGGAGAGCTGTCATTAGAGGAGGCACATTTGGGATGTATTTGTAGTGATATATTTGCTACCAGACCATTAGAACAAAATCATCATGAAATGGTGATCATACCATCCCATTTTCTTATTCCTTGGTGTGATGGTTTCTTGTCTTGGGAACATCAAGAAGCAGTGAAAGCAGGACCTAAGCTGGTCATTTACATCACCATTTCTGACTTTCACAGTGGCTGTGAGAGAGGAGGAGAGAAAGATCTTGATAGTTCCTTCAGAAGCATTTTTGAAATTGTGACTTTTTGTAGTCCTCCCTAAAAATGTCTTCTTGTGCCAGAATGTCACATGGTAAAGAAAGCAGTGCAAATTTAGGGGCGGGAAATGTCTTTAGTGAAATCCGTGGGAATTTTAATTAGTTTTCCATGAATTGGACACCCATAATTATGGGGATGGCACCTTGCTGTCAAGAGTGAGGAAAAGAGTCCACGGAGAGGAAGTCACTGTTGACTCTCCTCATCCCCTGTGTAACTCCGGCAACCCCAAATGTTGCTATGGTGCTCTCTCAGGTGGCTGGGATGTGGCAGGTGGCTCCATAGAGCCACAAACAGGAACAACAAACAGGAAAACCTTGGAGTGATTTTCACATTCTACAACATCCTTGTTCCCTCTCCCGCTTTTTGTTCGTGCTTCTTGGTTCTGACCACACTTTCCAGTAAGGGAGGAGAGGATCCTCAGAGCTCATCTTCTCTAGAGCAGGCTAATGCATTGCCTTGCACCAGTGACCTGCTGTGGTGACATCATTCCTTCTGCATTGTATAGCCTGAAACTCTCTGAGAGGGACACTAGAAATCTGCCACAGGTTTTCCCTGGCTGGGGCAGAGATGGATCTGGAGAGTTTGCATGGGCTGCCCGTGAGTAATACATGAAAATGTATCTAATCAGCAAATGGGGAATTGCAATAAAATGATGTCTCAAAAGCAGTTTTATATTCTGCCAGGATGTAGTGCTGAGTGTAATTTTGGATGTGCCTAAAGGGACTTTAGACATGAAGGGTGTGATGAATGTGATGTGCAGAACAGATTACTCAGTGGTAATTTTGTGAAAGGATGAAGGATGTAGCGTACATGCAAATCCAAGATTTATTTAGTGACATAACAACTGAAAGCTACTTTGTGGGAGAAGCAAACCAATGAAAAACAAGAATCTGATGGTATTCATGAATGTAATAATATGCACATTTACATAATGCATTCATTAATTTGTGTTGTTTTAACAAAAAAGATAATTGCCATACAGCAAGTGGTTAACTTTGCATTCAGCACTACCAGCACATGTAAGGAATGGGAGACAAAGAGAGAAAGAAACCTTTGACTGGTACTGGTCAAGATTTTGCTTGTGCAGTCACCTATGGGAACCATAAATGTTTGGAATTAAGTTATAGGATGATTGTTTTGAATCAGGTTGACCCTCGCTTTTATCTTTTCCCCATCACTGGAGGGCTGGTGTCACTCCAGTGAATAACACTCTAGAGAGCTCTCCTAAGGGCTTTACATGGCAGCATTGTGGTGGAAATGGTGGCTGTAAACAGTTTGGAAAACTCATGGGCTGCCTTTAATGAGTGGGAAGTGCGAGTGAATGCCTCAGTGTCAGACTTTCACATGAATGCTGCAGAATTCCCCTCCAGGCTGGGGAGTGATGGCAGGATTACTGTTGGAGCTGCATCCTAGAAGGATTCTGAGAGAGAGATGGTGAAGCAGGGATGGTCTGAGAGGCTGACTGGATGACACATGGGTGGTTTGAAGGATTTTAGCCATGGATTCCTTTTTGCAGTGTTACTGGCCAGTTACACAGTCTTTTCATATGTTAAAATACAAGCTAGCATGGCTAGCCATTCATGGGACATATCCTTTCTAATCCCTGGTATTTTCCAAAGTGTTTCTGTCCAGCCTGGCCCTTCTGGACCTTCTGAACGACCTTAAAGATATTTCTCTTATGCTGGCTAAGATTGATTTCTTCCCTTCCAACACTGTTTTTGCTTCCCTTCCAACTCTGTTTTTGCTTCCCTTCCCTGCCTGCTTTGCTCTACATGGCACATGGCCTGTAATGTGGTCCTTATATTTACTCCTCTGTCCCCTTTCATAATGAGGGTGTCCTCTCCCCTTGGTCTGTGCACATGCAGAACAGGGTGACAGAATTGGTGTGTGCCTCTGTACCCGCCCTTCTGTAGGGATCCCAAATGTTGGGATAAACTAAACAATGTTTAGTTTATGGTCAGAGGAGGAATGAAGTGAGGCTGGTGTGCAAAATTAGTATTTGTAGGTCATACCTGGATTTTTAGTGTGGCTTCATGTGCTCATGTGGAGGTAGACCCCCCTAGCTACTTGGGCTTTTTGGCTTTCTTGTCTGTGCAACTCCCATATTTCTCTCCCAGATTATCAACAACTACGTGGAAGGGACCCAGGCAGGGACGAGGGACAAGGCCTCCCCGAGTGGCCTGCACTTCAGGGACAGCAAGAGGAAGGTCGACTATGTCTTGGCCTACCACTACCGCAGACGCCTGGCCCAGCATGTGCCCGATGCTGCCTCCCCGGAGCCGAGGTGCAGATCCGCGTCTGTGGCCCTGGTTTCAAATGGAGGCACTGAGAAGGGCCGTGCTGAGCCCCAGCAGCAGCAGGATGATGGCCAACGTGCCCTGCAGGTGTGGCTGGGGCTGCCCGGCCTGGACGTAGCGGAGCTCAGCCCGCTGGACACCCTGGAGGAGGAGAGGCAGCTGCAGCGGGAGGAGTATGAACGCAACCTGCTGGAAGCGGGGCTGGAGATTGAGAAAGACCCCGAGGTAAGAGAGGGAGATTTGCACCTCATACATGGCATAAAATGTCCCCATGGATAATGGACACTTTGGATGCCCAAAATACAGTGTGAAGGGGGCCAGGGTGTGTTTGTGTTGCTTGGTCCTTTCTGCGTGAGAAAGGCGTGGTGGTTATTGTTATTTAATGTAGTGTTGAGTAGAAATTTCAATCTTACTTCAGGTGAAAACGTATTACTTTATCTAAATGTTCTTATGGCATGCAGCAGACACACTTACCAAAACTCCCCCCCAGGAACTTAAATATTGCTAAAATGGAGAAAGTATCTCTTAAGTAATTTGCTGGAACACTGCTAAGACATTTCGTATTTCCTCACAACATTTTCAGTGTGGCTCTCAGCTTTCTTCTCAGCCATATGTAAGATCTGGGTCCTTCCTTCATTCCACCCACAAAATGAGCAGCCCCTGTGCTTTGACAGGAGAAGATCCCAGGCTATGATGTTTTCATTCTGCCATGTGTGTGAGGCTGGAATGACACTATGCTCACATCAGCTGGGAGCTGTGGTTATTTTACTTGGCTGTTGCCAGTCAGTCAGTCAGTTGAGCACAGGCCTTCCAAATCCCATGTTATTTCATTGAGCTCTGTGCTATCCCTCTGTGCCCCTTTGAAAGTCATGGATATTTATATCCAATGATGGGAAATCCCTGCTAGGTTCTGGTTTTAGGTGCTCTGGTGTTCTTCACACCAAATTTGAGAGGTTTAGAGTGCCTTTTTGTATGTTCTGAGAACTTACAGCTCGTATTGCTTCCAGTGCAACCAGTCAACACTTCCAAAACATGGAGCAAATCACAGACAGAATCTGAAAATTTGAGACTGACTGGCTTAGCATAGTGTATGCATATTTAATCACTGGCAGGAGTAGAAAGAAATAGAAAAGTCTTTTGACACTTAACATTTTCCTTGCTTAATTTTCTGAGTTGCAGGTGACTCTGGGTTGTATTTCACTGCACGGTCTAGCTGAGCCATCCTTGCACTGAGCAGAAAAAAGTGATCTCAGATCCTGATTCTTTTATGCTGGTCCTGGGGTTATGGTTCAGTACATGGCCATCTTACTGCTATGAGTTTTATAACCAAATTACATAAAACCCAGGAGAACAGCTGTTTTTGGAGACCCCTTTCAGTTCTGAATTTGATCAGAACCCAAAAAGTCAAGCAGGAGATTTGGATTTGATTATTTGACTCATTGCTTACCCTAAGCCTAGCTGGATACAAATTCTGTTTTGGCCTCCTTCCAAGTGATGGCACATGCTCTTAAATAATATACAAAGTGATAAATGATGTCATAAAGTGTTGATCAAAAGCCCCCTTTTTGTCACAGTCTTCACTATGAAGGGAAAAAGTAGTTTTGTAAATGAACTGGGAAGTTCACAGGAAATTGTTAATCAGTTCTTTTATGGAAAAAATTAATTGATTTTGAAAATTACAAAAAAAGCTATTCTATCACTTCTCTAACTGTGTATGTATGGAGTCACTCCTGTCCCCCACCCATCCTCCTGTCCTTCCCCAACACACAAGCTGTCTAATCAAAAGGGGAAACAGTTTTCCCTTTCAGAATCTCCTGAGAAACTGGAAGGGGCTGGAAGGACTATGCCTTATCCTTTTTCTTCCCTGGCCATGACCTGTAGCTTTTACTTCCTTTCCTTTTTCTCACTTCACTGATTTTTCCTTCTGTTAGTTAACTCCTGTTGGAATGTGCTGAAGGTTCTGTCCTTTTTCTTGCTGTGAATTTCCTAGAAAATGCTGAGTAGGCACATGTGAAAGGCACATCTGTCCTTAAATGTGGATTAAAA
Organism: Haemorhous mexicanus; assembly: GCF_027477595.1. Taxonomy (NCBI): domain Eukaryota; kingdom Metazoa; phylum Chordata; class Aves; order Passeriformes; family Fringillidae; genus Haemorhous; species Haemorhous mexicanus. The sequence goes on along the minus strand of NC_082345.1, from coordinate 18,581,756 downwards.
TTGTGTGTTGAGCTGATATGGGAAAAACTTCTGCTTTTAGTCCCAGGAAAAAATATGTGTCTATAAATTTGTTAAACTGAGAACAGCCTTAAAGCAGCATTTGTATTTTTGTGTAGCACAGCAGACTTCCAACTACTACGTTTCCAGTGGATTATGCTGAACTGAATGTTTGTTTAGTGGAGGCTTTTTCGTTTGTGGTGGTTTGTTTCAGTGCTAATATAAGAAACAGACTTTTTTAATGTAATACTATTGCAAGTTGAGATATATTCTCTAATATATACTCTGGACCAGGTTTTGAGATAAGTCTAATCTGGCTGCAAAGGTAAATATTAGAGGGATTCCACTTTTGGACCCTTGGTTTGGAGCAGGCCTGGTTTCTCTGCATTACATCATCTTCCTATGGTTTTGCAAGAAAATCCACTAATTTGAGAAAGATGGGATGTCCTGAATAAAAGAATCAGGGAATGGTTTGGGTCTACCAGCCTCACATGGGAGTTGGGACATGGGAGTTCTTCCAGAAGCAGGTTTTGTTGTTTTAAACCTTTTAGACATCAGGAAGTTCATCTCTAGGAACACACGACAGAGTTAGCACTATTTAAAAATCTTTGTTTTTGCAGCTATCTTTTTTTTGGAAAAGCAAGAATTTCTCTGATGTTAATATGTGTGCTAACATGTGGCATTATGATTGTTATATGTTTGATAATTAGAGATAAACACCTTTCTCACTTACATTGTCAAATGTGTAAAAGAAGAGGACAAGAAAAACATGAAGATGTATAATTTGTATGTGGAGAGAGGCATATTATTTTTGAATTTGTGGAAAATAGGCAAAACAATGGACTGTCTCTATTCAGCCAGTTATTTTTTGTGAATTAAGAAATTTTGGGCTACATTTTCAACTTCTTAATAACTTTCTATCACTTGTTATTGCTGTCCTCCAGAGATACTTTCATTTCGCTTAATACAACATTCCTGGAGTTTTGTTGTTGTTTTTTTTAATTTTTAATTTTTTTTAAATTTCCCTTTGACTTTTGTTGTTGCTTTGTTTTTCTTTGTTTTGTTTTGTTTCTGTTTGCTTGTTATTCGTTCCTGGGGAAACTGATAATTGTGTTTCACCTAATCTGAAACCAGTCATTCTCTTAAATTTGAATTTTACTGTTGCTTTAATGACTGCAAATGCAGCACACACCATTTTCAATTAGTAATTATGTATGGTTAGGCATAACAGGTATGGAATAAGAAGACATTGGAGATGTGCCTTGGCATTCTGACAAAGCTGGATCATTTTCGAGCACATTGGAAATGAAATGTACTATGCTAAGTAGCAATTGGGAGAGAAAATATTATTTCAAGGGGAAGATGATGACAATTTTAAAACAAAGTGTAAATTATCCTCGAAGAAGCTCATCTAACCTCTATTTTTGAGCTGGTGTTTCCAAAATGTCCCACTAAACTCCCTTGATTACATTACACTTGAGGAGAAAGGAAGTCCTTGAGGTCTTCAATGCTCATATTAATATTAGTGATGATGGAGGTTGTGATTGGATTTTTCTGCAAATATATTCCAAGGCATATTTTTGAATTTTTGTGGAGAAAAATCCATGTAAACATTAAAACCCAACCAGCCAAACAAACCTCCCAGCCTGACTCAAATAAAAAAATCCAACATAGACTTAAAAATCCAACTAGCCAAGTCCTCCCCAGCCTGACTCAAATCAAAGCTTAGAGTGCTGAAGTAGATTTTATTTATAGGGTTAAAATGCACTGTTTTGTTGCACTAAGGTGCTTCCTATTTGTCAGTGGGAGAAGGCCTCTCTCCTGTCAGCTGCTAGGGACAAAGCATAGCCAAGGTGATGTAATGTATATTGCTTAATTGAGAAGTATTTAAAAACCTGAAAAAAGAAAAAAGTTATGGGTTATTTTCTTTTTCCAAAATCTATCAATGTGCTCTATGGATACTCCCAGGAAAACATCTCATGCCCTTAGTATATGTGAGACACCTTGCAGGCACTCAGTATGGACATTTAATCACCTCAAAATATTCATTCATCCAAAGTGCAGAGGAAAGCCTAATAGTAGCCAACATTAATTTTAAAAGAATATGGAAATTGAATATGAGTCCTAGACCTTTATCCCTATTAATGAATGCCTCCTGAAGCCAAGGAGGATACTGAGTAATGGAGCATTGGAAAAAGACTGGGGTCTTTTATGCTCTAGGTCTTTGGACTTTGTATTTCAATCTCTCAGCACTCAGAACAAGACATTACTTCTTTGGGGAGCCAATTATATAAATATTTGATGCATATTTTTCAGCAACTCTAGTTACAGAAGCATTAATTAGCTAAAACGTGCTGCTTCTGTATGTTACTTATATGGGGCTGAAATGTAATACACAACTCTTATAAAATTAAAGTTGAACAGGCAAGGCAAGGTTTGCAGTGGTAGTGAAGTGAACGTGATGAAAATATTGACAAGTTGATTAACTATTTAAGAGGAAATTATGTCTCCATTTTAGACAGGGTTTTGAAGCAGCCCCATGGGATTTAAGTGTGATTAAATCAGCATTAAAATAATGATCCATAATAAAAGGTGGCTAAGTAGAATGGCTGTACTCAAAATCCATAAAAGCTCAAAATCCATATTATGAATCCTGGTTTTTTTTTAATAACTGTGTTGTGGCTTGAATAGATGAATGGGCAGACTGACTTACTCTGTGTATGTTAATTACCATCCAGACTCATGGTGCTCAGCTATGAGGTACCTTAGTCAAAAAAGCTTCCAAGATATGTAGAGAAAATTGAAAATGTGTACAAAAATCATCTATGTTTTGTCAATAACGTTTATAAAGCTCTTGGGTAATCAGTAGTAAATGCCATCACTTGTCTGCAGATTGGGAAATGGTGTCATCCATATCCTGAATTTTAGATGAAGGTAGAATAGGGCTGTATATACTGGTGATATTTACAATGGGATTTGGGCAAGAGGCATCCTAATTTTACATATATTTTCTACATAATGCTGTTTCTAGCAGACTTGCTTGGTAGAAATGGCCAGCAGCCTCCTGAATTTGTGTTTTCATTTCTCTGTGTCCTGTGCTAAGTTCTGTCACCTGCTGGGAGAACTACTTCATTCCTACAAACTGCCTGGCAGATGAGAAGCCCATAGGGAATGGCTCATACATCTCTGCCTGGAAATGGACATTTGCAAGATAGGGCATGCACAGTAACAAAATCAGCTTCTTGTCCTGTTCACAGATGATTCCCTGAAAACATATTTTACTTATCAGCACTCTCATTTGCAGCAGAAGTTTTAATGTGTAAATTAAATACCTGGGGAGGGTTTGAAGGGTGACACTTGAAGCCCTGAAGGATGTGATGCTGCCACAGTGCCTGCAGAGGAGGCTTCGAGGCTAAATAGTGATAATTTCTCCAAGGAATTTAGGCCAGTGCAGCTTGAATAGCAGCTTCATGAAAATAAAGTAGTAAAATATGAGATAGTTTGGGGAATTTGGCTCTAGGATTTGTTGCTTTTCTGAGCCATTAAATGACAGTGGTCATGCTGCTTTTGTTGGGGTGAGGTCCTGGGTGAGGACTGCCCCACCTGCAATGCCTAAAGGACCCTGACCTATTCTTTGTCACAGCAAAAAATTCCTGAATCTCAGGGTTTCTTTTGGAAGGAAAATGGGACTTTCTTTGTTTTCCTGTCCCCAGGCCACTGCTTACTTTTTCTCTAGCAGCAAACAGCCCTGCAGGTATCTTTGGTGCCAAAGAAGTGTTCACTTTTAACTTTCTGGTGGTTGGGTTAGTTGTTCTGTGATATCACTATTTTTTTTAGAGGCATTGTTGGTTAGCCATGAATTCATACACCTTTGCCTAAATCAGAGCCACTGAGAATTCTGCTTTGGAGCAGATGCAACACTGTGGATAAGTGTTCCCTGTTTTCAATATGTTGCTTTTATATATGTATGTATTAACTTATGTACTGGTTTATGTTGTCGATATAAAGGATCTGAGTTGAGACAGTGCCCCTCTCTCTCTTCTTCCCTTTTCTCTTATTTTTTTTTTCCCTTCTGTCTGCAATGAGACAAATGAAAAGGCATTCCATAAGGTGTCATTCTGCCTTCTCAGATTCAGGAATAGATTCCAGCAGGGAATCTGGGGGATATCTACAAGCTGGGGGATATCTGACAGTGGAAATTAGTCCTTGCAGGATAGGACTATCTTATGCGGAAAAAAACCCTCAACTGTTTGTGTGTGTGGGGAGTGAGGGGGTGGAATTTGCTATCCTTTGGCACATCCAAGGAAAGGTAATGTAAATAATGACTCAGGGTTGTGGGATTCTTGTATGTTTTGAGCTCTTCTTGCTTTACTGATTACTCTAATGGCTGTGTGTGTCATTCTGCCCAAATCTGAGTTGCTATAATGTCATGTTGATCATGACATTATGCTCAGACAGGCAAGCAATATTCTTTCAAGAAGTGAGACACTGTAGAAAAGGAATGATTCCATGTAGGGAAGAAATGTCCCATGACATTTTACATTGTGTACACTTTCAAATGTTATATTGTACTTGAGACGGAGGCATTTTGGAGTGAAAACTGGATTCAAGATTTTCAACATGAACAGTGGAGGTGTCTTTTCAAGAAAAGACAAAGTAATTTCCCCTTAGTAATCAGAACACCCTCTTCAGCTCAAACTGTTTCTTAAATCCTTTGCAGACCTATGTTCTTGGTAGGGGCAGAGTTCCAACAACTTAGTGCTAGTTCCTGTGGATGAGCACAGGTTTAGTTGGGGGAAGCTGTCATAGAGGGAAAGATTCATAAACTGTCCCACATGGCTACATCTGGAAAAAAAAGAGGAAACTGTGATTATCAAGCCACCAGTTGGAATCAGATTGTATTCAAAGTGTCTTTCCTGGTCATTGCAAAGTCTATTAAATCACAGGACAAGGCAAATAATTCAAAACTATATCACAGAGTTGCTTCTGTCATTCCAGTGGTCCCAGGTCAGCTGTTATTTTGTCCTGAATGGAACTACAAGGAAAAAAATAATTTTGCAGAGTGGCATTGGGCTGCACGGCTCTCATTAGCATTAATGAGAGTTTGGTGGTTAAATCCCCATTCACAGAATGGAAAATTTATTCTTCTGGGTGGGTTCTCTCCTTGGTACACAGTGCTGATAAATGTGTCCTCTATTGAACTTCTTTTTTTTACAGGTATGTGCCCACAGTAACAGGCCAAAGAAAAAAATCATGTTAGATCTTGATTTATGTAATACTGTGCTGCATTCTGTAATACTCTGCAATTTCTGTGTAGTTATTCCAGGTCAGCATTAATGTAACAATGATTTCATCCCTGAAACCAAATGTTTGGACAAAATTATTTCTTCTGAACAGGTGCATGAATTTTTATTTGTTGTTTCTATGGAGAGCTTTTTTGTTTGTTTGTATATGTTGATAATGGATATGTTTTCTTTAAGCACTGCCATCTAGGAATTAACTAATTTGTTCTCTGCTGGCTTCTCCCTTAAATTCCTGGATTCTGTAATAATTTTAAAGCATTATAAAATCACTAAAAGGATTGACACCCATATGCTGTACTTTTAAGGAAATCCTGGAGGTGGAGGTTGGTTGATGATCTTGGATTTTCATTAGACATCTTCTGGCAAAATAAATACACAAAATATATTTGGGAGAGAATGAGTTACTTGTAGCTAGGGTGGGAAAATGACTGAACAGCTATGTGGACTTTTTTTTTTTTTTTTTTTTGGGAACAGCAACCTTTTCAGGGAAAAAAAAAAGACACCAATAGGAGCATTTTCCTGGAAATGTAGAAGTGGTCATTGCTTTCAATAGGCTGGAGTGAATGCAGTACTCTGGAAAAATGCCAGCATCCTTCTCTTCCAGAGGAGCCCAGTTGAACTTTCCTTAGTCATGTCCCAGCTGGGACATGGGAAATTTCTCTCCAGCCTTTGTCTACATGTTCACTAAGCTCAGTTGTGGTTTAGCTGGAGTAATTTAGTAATACAAAGAAAAATTAAAATTTCAGAGATATGTATACTCAAGATCTTGCAAATACTTAAGCAGAACTCCATGCTGACACCTCCAAAGTGTTAGTTCAAACTACTGTAATTTTTCCTTAATCACTTCAAAATGGGGAAGGATCCTAAACTTAAGACTTTTCCTCAAGTCACTCAAAATCCTAAGTCTGTTCCTGTTGAAACTGGTTACAGAGTGTGAAGGATGACTAGAGTTTCCTAATGCTTTGAAAGTTTCAACTCCATGCATGTCCTGTAAGTCACAGGGTTTTCAAGTTTTTCTGGATTGAATGTCATTGTTTCTATCTGTCGCTTGCCTCATTCCCATTATACTCACTCATTTGTAAGTTTGCCTGTCTTGGAAATCACTGGTGTTCCTGCTCTTTTTCCAACTCTCGTATTCCAAACTTCATTTTGCAGGCTTTGACTGATCATTCTTTGCTTGCCTCTGAAGATGTGCAAATGTTCAGCTTCCACTGAGCCCTGTTAGGTCATCAAGACAAAAGTAATATCCTAAAGATTGTGTCTCTAAGGAAGGTCACTGGAAGGCTCATCATATACATACTTTGATTAGTGGGATCTGGGAAATTTCATACCATGTTTTTCTTGTTAAATTAGGGGTACTTTCAGGCTCTTGCAGTGCAGTCAACCTGCTGTGGTGCTCACAGCCCTGGCAAGGTTCCCTGCTTGTTGCAGGTCCCTATGAGTTCACTGGATCATGTTTACTCTCTGCCTGCAGTGGCACTGCTCAGCTTTCACAGGTCAGTGAGTAGTACCTGCTTTACCTCACCAGTGCTTGACCTGCTCACCTGCCTCTGGCCTCTGCATATTCCCCCGCCCCGTCCCTTCCCTCCAGTCTCCTGCAGGGCTGCTCACCTGGCTACCACAGGGTGCTCCATTTCTGTCCACACAGCTCTTTCTCCTTTTCCTGTATTCTCGGATCTGTTTTGATTACTAAGGGGAAATTACTTTGTTTTTTCTTGAAAAGACCCCTCCACTGTTCACGTTTAAAATCTTGGAAATTCTGCCACTTCTTGGTGCCACTCTGTCTTTCTTCAGTCGGTGTGAAGTCAGCCCTTCACCCTTCCTTGCTGCTCATCAACTGCCATCAGTTGCAGGTCCACGTGAAGTCACAACATCCAAGACATCTTGAATGACCCTTGTGAGTACCTTTCAACTCAGATTATTCCATGGTCTGTGATCTTCTCCACTGAGAAAATCCACAGCTGGGACAGCTGGACATGCAGACTTCATACTTCCCAACTGCTTCTCTCTCAAGGACTTCTGTGCAAAATTTCCTTCCTCCCTTATTCTCTTTTTTATTTCAAAGCCTTATTTCAAAGCTGTCCTTAGAAAACTGCTCACCCAAAGCTGGCCAAGTTCAGCTTCAGTGAGGCACCAAAGTTTGCTCATTAAGGTACTTGCTTTACTTTCCAGCTGATATGTTGCAAGAGGCACCTGAGAATACCACAGTGACCACCTGAGACACAGCTTGCATCGCAAGGGACCCCGGGGTGTTTTTTACCTGGGAGCCACAGTTCACAAGTGACTCTCCTGGAAAGTATTCATTGGTTTAGGGATGTTTTGTCACATCTGCCCACCAACTGGCAAGGCTCTTCACACAAAAGTCAGCACAAAGAATGCTTTTACCAAGATCCAGCTGAAAATTGTTAATTTCCACATCTTCATAATGTTCAGACTTTCTGTCAGGACAAACCCCCCCCATATCAGGTGACTTTCTAGATGATCTTATTAAAGACAGCTCATTTTAGTATTTAAAAGTTGGTGTGTTTTTATCATGTAGTGATTAGTAACCCTCTTGATATCAGTATAGCAATTCTGTAGTCATGTGCTGTGCTCCTAGCAATTCTCCCTTCCATTATTTTATAAGAAGATGCAAATGTAACTAGAATGTAAAACCAATTTTGTTAATGTTGTAGAACTTTAAGTACTGTGAAAGACTAATAGGTAGCTCTAAAATGTATTCTTTCACTTGTACATGACAGTGCTAATTATCAAAGATAATAATTGGCATGTAATTACAAGCACTCCAATGTAACTAAAACCACAATAAAAAGTGTAGCCAAGGGATTATACGTCAAAAAGCTGTAAGCTGAATCCAGGAATTGAGGCAGTTGGCATCCTCCTGCTACCTGGACCCCTGAAATCAGATGGGAAAGTGGAAGAAATAAAAGAGGCAGAATCAGAATCCCAGGATGGCTCAGGCTGGAAGCGACAACAGTGGGGCTGCTGGTCCCACCTCCCTGCTCCAGCAGGGCCATCCCAGAGCACGAGCACAGTGTCTAGAGGGGTCTGGAATATCCCCAGTGAGGAGACTCCACGCCCTCTCTGGACAATCTGTTCAGGGCTCAGTCACTGCCCAGGGAAGAGCTTCTGCTTCATGTCCAAGTGGAACCTCCTGGGCTCAGTCCCTGCCCATTCCTCTGGTGCCATTGCTGGGCCCCTGGAGCAGATCCTGGGCCCTGCTTGGAGCCCTCCCTGCAGACAGGGACACCCAGGGCTGAGGGCCCCTCTCAGCTGTGGCTCCTCTTGAGGCTGGACAGCCCCAGCTCCCTCAGCCTTTCCCTGTCAGAGATGCTCCAGGCCCTAAATCATCTTGGCAGCCTCTGCTGGCCCCGCTCCAGGAGCTCCATGTCTCTGCTATCTTGAGGAGCCCAGAGCTGGACACAACACTGCAGATGTGCCACACAGGGCTGGGCAGAGGGGTAGGATCACTCCCTAAGCTGCTGGCATTTTCTTAGCACAGACCTAAAAGGGCTCTTTCAAGTACTAGCAGGACAAGGTAAATCCTATTGCCTGATACTCTCCATATCCAGGTGCCTGTATTCAGATGCATTTTTGTATAATCAGTGTGAAGGGGTAGGTGCCTTTGAAGAGCAAATTTCATCCTGACTCTCAGCTGCCTGTTCAGAGGAATGACAGGAGCTTGATGAGCTGCTGTAACCTCCTGCAGTTCCTGGAGTGAGGTCTGGCCTGACTCATACCTATGTCTTTCTCCATGTCAATGCCAAAACTGCTGTGAAATGACTTTTAGAAGGAATAACTGTTTTTAAATTTAAAATGCTGTTAAATACATGAAGGAAGAGACAAGAATCAAACTGAACTAGCCGAAAACTGTCATGAGACTGAGGATACTTTTGGGCACAGGACCTCCTGTTCCTGTGTTCCCTGGCATCCTATCTGGGTTCCTTTCAGTTCTAGTTTTCTGTTTTCATCTCCTTTATTGTTGAACAGAACACAGCCACAAACTGGAGGTGAAAACTATCTGAATGCTACGTTGTTTCACTGGAAAATGGGTTTATCCTACAATCCCAGGATGGTTTGGGTTGGAAGGGACCTTAAAGACCACCTCATTCCACCCCCCTGGCATAGGCAGAGACACTTTCCACTATCCCAGGTCACTCAAAGCCCCATTCAACCTAGTCTGGAACACTTCCAGGGATGGGGCAGCCACAGCTTCTCTGGACAACAAATGTGGGAAAGCATTTGTGTGAAGGGGAATGAGAATGAAATATTGAAAGTTTTCCCTTGGCATGTCTGTATTCATCTTTACAGTTATTTACCACAACTGAAAATCTGCTTTGCACAGCTTCTGTTCTGAAAATATTTTTCTCTTACCTCCACACACTTGATGTAAATCTTCAGCTTTTCTTCCTCCCAAGAAATTTGTGTTGTTATTCTGCCACTTGCCTGTAACATTGACAGCTGTATTTATTACAGATGACTTTTCTAAAAAGTATAAAATTTTAGCTAGTAATCATGTATAAATGCCTATTAAATTTTGTAGAATTTTGTAGTTATTACTTAACAACCTGTTTTGTTCAGTCAGTGGCAAGAGGTGCATTACTACCATGAATTTGGTAGTAATTATTTTTCTCCTGAAGCCTGCGTTGAACAAATGAATCATGATCAGATGTTGATATATTAATTTCAAGCAGGCAAAGTGTGCTGGAGTGGAAATGGAAATGTGAAAAGCCCAAATGGTGTTTATTCTTTGGTGGGGGCATAAGGAGAAGCATTGCACACCAGGGAAGTTTCCCTGGAGGGGCAATGTTCAAGCAGGAGTTTCTAATTTGGTTATAAATAATGGTGTTTATCTATCTATCTATCTATCTATCTATCTATCTATCTATCTATCTATCTATCTATCTATCTATATCTATCATCTATATCTATATTTATCTAATCTATATCATCTATACCTATATGTAATCATCTATATCTATATCATCTATCTATATATCTATATCTATCTATATCTATGTATCTATACTAACGTGGACTTAAGGAAAATTATGGCATTTTTTTAGACTTCCAGAGTTATGCACAAACACACACACTGTGTGTGTTTGTGCTTTTAGTCCAGAAAGAGCATTGCAAATAGCTTCAATTTTTTTGGAAACCACCTCTATAAATATTTGAAAAGACCTAACACATGTTGCAAATATTTAGTTGACAGTTTTTGTTAAAGCAAAATTTGAGGAGGCTGTAAAATCACAATATCTTATCAGTATTAGAGGTCATTTTGTATATGTGTGAATGTCCCAGTTGAAGCCTGCTTCAGCCAAAACATCTGTTCAGTTATCTGCAATTGATGTGTGAATTTCTTGGCAAAAGCCCCACTTAATATTTTTAATAGTGAATGCTAAAGTTAAATTATATTTTTAATGTTTTCCCATCATGTGCACAAATTAAATAACCAAATCTGGATCTGTGTGGTTACTGATATTTATACAACTGTTGGGATGTACAACAGATGAGGATCCAGCTCAGTTATTCAGTGATCCAGATAGTCAGTTCTGAATAAACACAGGAAAAAAAAAAAAAAAAAAAAAAGATGGCTTCTGTATTACCAAGAAAATAGAACAGAGTAGCCAAGATAAATTGAAGTAGGAATATAAGGTGATATGTGCTGGCCTCTAAAACTTGTGCAAATGAGACTTTGATCTGACTGAAGAACTTTATGGTCAGGATATCACAATGCATTTAAATTGTCCTTGAACACAAGTGCAATATTTGTGTAATAGAAGTGCCAGGATGGATATGTTGTTACGAAAGGCAAAAGCACAATTTTCTGTATTGTTTCTTTAGCAAATTAAATTATGCATCTAATTTTTCATGCCTTGGTCTCCTCATCTCTTTTCATTTGCCTATTACTGCTTAAATCTGCTGATTTTTTTTTCCTTGTTTGTTTTTCTTGCTCCTAGTTTTGAAGATTAAATCTCTCATCTCTGAATACTGTCCTTACTCCATGCCAAGAACCAAAAGCATTTTGTGATCAGCATTAAGCTGATATTGATAGACAGATTTGGTCATGCCCCCAGCTAATGGACTCAAGTTTTGCTTGAGACATCTTTGTTTACTGATGACTGGCAAAACAAGTGGGGGGAAAATAAAAAGGCAAACCCCTCCACTTTTCCCTTTGGATCTCAGTCCTGATATATCCTTTGTTATAAACTTAATGATGTCAGTTGAAGTGTGATCATGCTGAACGGTTCATGTAGGCAACAGTTCTCGGGTGATGCCAGGCCAGAGGACAGTGAATGCTACTACAGTTTGTTATGAGAACGTATCCTGAGGTTCTTTCTCAAGCATAGCCACTTAAGTCCTCAGGAGAACACCCTCCTGAGGCTCTCAAAGCTTGGAGTGACAGGACAAGGGGGAATGGCTTCACACTGACAGAGAGTATGTTTAGATCAGATATTACAAAAAAATTTTCCCCAGTGAGGGTGGTGAGGCCCTGGCACAGGTTGCCCAGAGCAGCTGTGGCTGCCCCATCCCTGGCAGTGTTCCAGGCCAGGCTGGATGGGGCTCTGAGTAAGCTGGGATAGTGGAAGCTCTCCCTGCCCATGGCAGGGGGTTGGAACAAGATGATCTTCAAGGTCTCTTCCAACCCAAGCCATTCTATGATTCTGTGATTTAGGCGTTGCTGAGCATATCTTCCTCTTATTAAGTCACAGCCTAGCATAGTGTGCTTGTGGCATTGTTTCTTGGTCTCCCTCTTGTAAACTTCTAATATTTAGCAGGAAATCATTATGGCAGAAGTAGAAGAAAAATATGACAGAACCATGCCAAAACAAAAGCTCAAAAATATTCGCAGTGATGTAATGTATATACATATTTATAGGCATGAATGCAAGCAGTGTTAATGTGTGATTTTGAGCGAGCTGATATAAAACAAGCAAAAATATTTCTGAAAATGACAAAATGCAGAGTACTTCTAATGAGACATGAAATAGATTTTAAGATGTGGAAGATGGAAGGTACTTACTGCTATTAGTTTATAGCACCTCATTTTTTACAAAAACCGGGTAGTGATTTTCTGTAAACTTCAATTTGTATGATGCCACCGGGATTGGAATAACAAGTCTTACATTTTTTTCCACTGCTAATTCATTTCCCTCAGGGCATAAAGCACTTTGGTGGTATATCAAGTTAATATTCATATTCTGCATTCTATTTGCTGGTTATCTTTTTAGTAATTGAATGTTAACGGCTCACTTGACCCTCATATCTCTAGAAGTGATTTGTTCATCTTTCCACATAAATTGTCATATTTCAATGCCAAGCTAAAAGTTAAATCTCACTAAAATGTTTTTGTTGCATGCTGTTGTGAAATGCATTGGAGAACCTACAACTTTACAATGTGTCAAGCTTTAGTAAACATTGGTATTTTGGTGTTTGCTGACAGTTTATTCTTAGAATCATAATATAAAATGAAATTTGTGTTTCTTTTATTATGATTTGACAACTTATTTTTTAATAATACTTCTTTATTTTTAGTGTTACAAAGGAGCAAACTAGTACTCATATATTCTGACTAGCTGGTGTCTACTTTTAATATTGCCAGAGTGACTCTGAATTTATGGTGATGGAGAGCTAAATATGGCCAACAGAATTTAGGGCATGTAGAGAGCAGTACTGCCAGGATGGATGAAAAAAGTATGTGTTGTAACCGTTATTGTACTGATATCTACTGAGTGATTCCCTTGGGACCATATTTTTGGCAAACTGAGTGTATTGAGGCATGGTTTTCAAAAGTGTTGATAATTTAGCACATTCTGCAGAGATCACTAGAACATGCTGGCTAAATAACATTCCTGAAAATCCAATATTGTCCATTTACTGGCTGATTTCAGTGATTACCATGCTCCTGTGTGAAGGTACTTTTTTGAGCCCTGGTACCACATTAACTGAGGGTTCTGCATCTCCTAGAGCTACAGAAATATTCCCAGCCCATTTGCCAAGCTTCTCATGCTCCTCTCAGCTGCAACATTTCAAGCAACTATTTATCTCTGCTTGATGACTCGCTCAGATTTCCAGGCTGCAGCTGCTGCTCTTGCTGCCTTCTAATCATCTGCAGAGCCTGCAAATACCCAGCAGAGCTTCCCAGCTCCACTTCTCCATCTTTCATCTGGAGCAGGCTTGTGCCTCCCTGGCTGGGAACTGCTTCTCCAGGTATTGGCAATGCTTCCATGAAATGATCCTGTGGTGTGAGAGATTCTCTCAGTGTAGTGCAGGGGTCTCCAACAGCTGCAGTGGTAAAATGTTTAGGAAACAGCAGGAATGGTACTTTTGTGATGCTTTTACTCTGATATTCTGCTGGTGACAGCTATGTCCAACTCAGCTGCCTTCCCCCATGTGATGTTGTTTGCCCACCTAGGAACCTTCTGGGGATCTCTATCCCAAAGTCTGGCACAGTTTCTTCTTAAAATGCTATTCAGTTTTTGCACCCACAAGGCAAAGATACTTCCCTGCTGCATTGATGTCCCTTTGTTGACTTTTAATTTGTCTTTGTTTGAAGCCCTGTAGTGCTTGTTCTGAAAGAGACTCCAGGCAGTCCATGTACCCCCCATCTCCTTATCATGCAGGATTTTATAGACTTCCACAATAACTTCCTCAAGTTTCTGGAACAAAAGGTCTCAGTCTTTTCAGTGATTCCTATGTAGATGCCATACCAAGGCTTTGTGTATTCTCTGAGCCCATTTTTGGTCTAACTTGTCTCTTTAGAGGTGAGGAGGCAGAGAGTGCACACTGAGTTCAAGATGTGGATATTGCTCTGTTTGAATGGTTTTTTTTTTCCTCAGTCTTTGTCCCTTTCCTAATAAAATGTAAGCTTTACTTTACTTTGTGGCTCTTAGGAAATACTGAGCTGCTATTTTTCAAAGGATTTTCTGTTGCAAAATTGTCATTACTGACCAGTATTGGTGAAATCAGAGCCCAGCATCTGATTATGTGAACCTAGATTTAACCCACAGGTATTGCTTTATATTTATTTACATTCAGACCTCTTTGCCATTGTTCAGACTCTTACAAAGCTTTTCTACAGTTTTTCAGAATCTGCCCTTATCCTTGCTTCCCTGAAAAACTTCATCTACTTTATCTTTCTCCAGGCCACTTAAGCTGATGTTGGATACTGCTAACACTGCAAAATCCCCTTAGTGACTTTTGTTTTTTCTTTCCAGCAGTGCAGGTTCTCCTCCTACCCAGTTTCTTCTAGTTTCATGGATTATTTCTCCACCCCTGGACCTGTTGTCTTATCCAAAATGAGTTACATGGTGATAATGTGGGACTGCCCCTGACTTTCCCCCTGTTTGCAGCGAAGCTGTAGCTGTCCAGGGAGGTTTTGGATTTCTTGCTGGCAAAAAAGCCAGCCCAGATACTTAGATTATCTTCATCTTAATCCTCTTCCAGTCAAACCCCAGCAAATAAAGCCAACCTTCCTTTTACTGGTACTGATCTTTGGAGAGAGAGAGACCTTGAAGGCCCACACCATCCTGGAAAAGCTTGTAGCCTTTGATTAGGAGAACCCTCTTATTAAACTGAATACATTTGTACCATCTGTTAACACTTTCAAATTACAGAACACCCTCTAAAGTATATTTGCTAAGAACAAATTGAACTTTAAAATCTTTCAACACAAAGTTGAATCATCCCTTCATATGATTGTTGATCAACTTATGGAGGGATGAAGCAATATCTTAAGGTACCATTCCTCTGATTTTTCACATTGGCGTCCAAAGTATTTTGAATTTTTTTCTTTTTCTCAAAATTCCTTTTTTCCTTGAAATTGAATTTGCTGGAGTGAGGGTTCAGTCTCTCTTTCATTAATCCCCTCACTGGGTACATGCCTGTTATCTGGTCTAAAGATTGACTTCTATGATCTTGCTGCTTTATCTGGAAACCATAAATCTCTGTGCAGATTAGTGAGTCTCATTCCCTCAAGAGGAATTACATTTTGCCCTTTTAAATGTTAACTCTTTGCCCTCAAGAAGTTTGTTGATTTTATTATGGATAATAAAGTTTGATATGATGTATTCCACAGAATAGTGGCTTATTTTTAGCTAATTTGGCTCTGAATGTAGCCAGGCCAGCTGCTTACGTGATTTTCAGTTGGCACTGCCGAAATACAGGAGGTGTTAGAGAAGACACTGCTTCCTCTGTGAAGCAGTTTGAATTGGGTGAGGAGGCTCTTAATTTTACATTTTACTATTATTATTTATGGTATTCAGTCTCAGAAGATGTGTTGAAATTGTGCCAGGCCGTCATAGCAAGAAATTTGTGTCATTGACACAGGAAAAATTTGCTGATAAAGTTATTGTAAATAATTAGAGATGATTTTTGCTTTATGTTTGAAAGTCATACTTTTCATGCTGTAGTGATTAGTGGACAGAGATAAACATTTGGAAAATATTGATGAAAGTGCATTAATTTTTAATCCCAAATGTGTATTTAGAATGAATTAAAATGAATTACAATCCTGGCATATTTTTTACTCACCCTTATATAGATCCTGCTTTGAACACTGCAGAAATGCACAGGTCTGTGCCCTGGGTTTTTTCTTTTGTTTTATTTGGCAGATTTATCAATCTATTCTACATTTGTGCTTGAGTTTCTGGCAGCTCATTTTCATTCAATTTTTCATTGCCATTAAAAATTTCCATCTTCTTTGGGGAAGCACACCTGTGTTTTTAGGCTTCCTGTATCATTTTCCATTCAGAGACATTTCCTGCCTGCACATGAGTGGGAAGATTTTGGTTGGAGAGGTTGCAATGCCATGAGGAAACATTGCAAAGGATGAGCAAAGCCAATTGTTTCATTCCACAGTGCTTTACCTATGAAATTGAGATTATTTAGGGGTTTTTAGGTGTTTTGGTCAGATCTTTCATGACCGGGTGTTCTGTTCTATGTTTATACACATTATTATATTCTTTGTTTGTGTTCACAGTGGGAGTAAGAGAACAAAATAAACAAGATATTGACACCATCACTGTGGGTAGAAATTAGAAAAGAGAATAGTAAACTGTCAAAATGTGTACATTTTGCAGCTTTGCTTAAGGTCTTGAGCACGTCTGTGTACCCACACACTGAGGTAAATCTACACCCTGGAGAAATAATGGAAATAAAAAGGGGAAAGTTTGACAAAGGTAAAAGGGTTTTGTGAAGGCAAATATGAAAATGATAAGATGCATAATATATAGCCATATTGTCTTATTAGTTTATTGCCTTATTTGAGCACTTCTCAATCTGGAATAGATTTATCTTTACAAAAGCCTTTTAATAGAGGGAAGTTCCATTGTCTTCATAGATTAAGAGGCAGAATTAAATTACCAGTCTACAATTATAGGATACAGCCTCTGCTATAAGCTAACATGAGCAGGGAGTTGCTCTGGACTGAGATGTCCATGTCAGGACATTCTGGGTGTTGTTGTCTCACCTGGACCGGTGCCCTGCCCTTCCTTTTCCTAGTGGAACTGGCCCACACTATCATTTTCTGATTTTCTATCTTGGACACAAAGCTCTGGGAACAGAAACACACTGTTTCACAGAGAGAAATTCAATCTATTTGGCAGAAAACACAGCCACTCTTACAGTCTCTGCCTGAATCTGGCAGTGCTGTGTCATGCAATCCAGTGCTACCCATGCTGGGGCCAATAGCTCAGCACTTGGCTCTGCTCTTGTGAAATGAAGGTGACCATAGTTCTGGGATAATATTTGCAGTATCACATCACTTTGGTATTTACCTCGATTTCCAGGGCTGGTATCAGGAGAGCAGACATCAATTTTGATCAATTGCCTTTGCAGACATGATGGATCCATTTGGCGATGGAATTAATGGGAAGATGATTACTTTCACTGAGCTAATAGGACCTGTCTTTTCCTCCTTGCAAACTGTTTCACTGTCACTTTCCCTGTGTTGTTTCATTATATTAACTGGAACCATTAAAATATTGCTCCCAAGTATTTTTCTGTTCATTTAATAATTACTGAAGAATAAAATGTTTAAAGTTCAGTTATTTGTGATTTTTTTTCCAAGAAGTTTACATGCTTCAGGTTTTATGATTTATGCCTTTTCCATTTCCTGTTCATGTTTTTTTTAAAAACCGTTAGAAAGATTGGCCGTTCCCTGGACTCCCTTAGACATTAGTTAATGACTTATTTTCAGCTTCTTTCTACCCTTTGGTGTTACTTTCTTCCTGTTAAGATACACAACAGTTTTTTTTTTCCTTTGGACCAGTATTTAAAAATAACTATTTATTTAATATGTAAGTTATTTATAAACTGTATTTCTTAATTATGGAGTGATTAGTGATTTCGTGATGAGGAAATGATGTGAAATACTTACTAAGCTGTAGCATTCAGTAATGAATTCTGTATTTGCAAAGTTCCTAGGAACAGTGTGCTCACCTTAAAAAAAAAAAAAAAGCCTGGGGCTCTTCCAAAATCAGATCATTGGTTTTGCCCTTTCTTGGCTTGATAGCGACTGACAAACCTGATGCCTTTAGTACTGTATGATTTAGCTCATGTTAGAGGTGCCTAAATAAATTTAGTTTTGCTTAGTTATGCTTGTCTTTCCACGTTTCAGAATGTTCAGCTTTCAATATAAAGAATAATCACTTTATATATCTATATGAGAACTTCTGTAGTTATACTTTTTTTCCTGCTGTGGCCTTGATGGAGATAAGTTTGGAATAAACCTTAGACTTGCAGCTGATTCAGGTTCTCATTTGTTTTACTTTTAAGGCGGGAAAGACAGAAAAATTCTCCTTTGGAGAAATTTGAATTTTATTCAGCCTATACATTTCCAGTCCAAGACAGAAAAAATGCAATTTAGGCTGCTGTTAAAGCCCTGCTTTAGACTGCTAAGAATCATGATAAACTGAAAGAAATGCCCAATACATTTTTCTTCATGTGCTGATTGAAAAGCAAAACAGACCTTCCAGATTTTCTTCCATTTGACTTTGATGCTGAGCTTTCCTATTAAAATGGGAAAACCAAATTCAGCTTCAGAGAACAGAGAAGCAGTCAAGATATATTTGTACCTTGAATAATTCTGAATGAATTTATTGAAAAACTTCCACTCTTGAAACTTATTGGAAGAAGTCTGTAATATGGAATATAGATTTGACAGGGAAAAAAAAGGCATAATGAAAGCAACAAATCTGTTTGTCATCTGCCTAGGAATACTTTGTAATTTAAATAATATAACAGTGAGTGCAATGATAGAGACATGGAACAATGCAGGGCCAAATCCTGTGGGACTTCAGCTGCAAGTGAAAAAGGACTCGATTAAGGATGGCTGTATTAAATAACTAGTGAATGGTCTAACAAAACCAATGTTTGCCAGCACCACATGTTGGCTTTAGTGACACATCCAGAGTACAGTGAATCAGCAGGAGTGATTTTGAGCATTCAAAATAGAAGACAGAGAGCATTTCATTAGATCAAAGTGATGAGCATGTGCACAATTATAATTTCAGGTGATTAATCAGAGGACAGCAGTTAGGGGGTGTCTCCGGTAAACAGTTATAAATCCACTCTGGCAAGGAGAAAAGCAAGTTCTAACTTTTGCAGGTTTTTGCAATACAAGAAACCCTCTGGGAATGTTAATTGAGCAGATCCTTGCCAGATGTCATAAAGAAAAAAGGGCATTTAAAGACACCTGGAACTGCTGAAGGTGAAGCCTGGAAAAGTGGGGAAAGTAATCTAACTGGAGGAGTAGTCCTATAGGTTTTTATTTTGGTGACCAATAGAAAATGAGCTAAGATGGCTTGTCTCTTGAGCTATGATATTAAATTGATGGTTTCAAATTTATTTTAAAATTCTTTGATTAATTTGAACGTTAGGAAGATATGGGAGTGTGGTTCTAGAATCCCAAGGTGAATATCCAGCAGCCCATTTTTCTGCATCTTTTGATTACCATGCAGCAGGAGCCACCTAGTCCTGTTTTCCCTACTTTATTTACTTTGCATTAGTGTTTATTAAAATTACCTCAATTTCCTATCATGGGATGATTTTAAAGCTTTTAAAAGATTTTTAATGGTCTGATTGTTCATCATCTGGTATCACTTCATGAATAGCACAACTTTCCAATTTATTTTTGTTCAGATATACAAGGGTCATATTCTTCATCTGGTCTCTTCAATCAAATTATTTGCCTAATTTTATTTGCAATCTGTGTAGTCATATGAGCCTGAAGTGGAAACAACCAATTAGATCACACTGTCCTTCCTCTTGCCAACATGGAATATAATTCCCCAGAGAGGGATATGTGCTTGATTTTAGCCAAAAGCTCAGAAGAAACTTCTGATCTTCACCCACTGAAACGTAACCTCTCATCTGTTATTAATCTATTTTCAGCAGATGATTACCAGAACATCTGCTCATGCCCAGTAAATTTTTCCTTCCTTCTCTTAAAGCTGACTTCCCCAGTGGACTGATGGAAGAAAGATTCTGCAGCTCTTTCTGCTCTTTAAAATAACATTGGTCCACTGATTAAATGTTAGCTGAAGGTGAGGAAGTGATTTTTATCATTCATGTTGCACCTACAGGGGAAATAAGAGCAAAGTGACTGCACTCATAGTAGGATTTCCATCTTTTTATTTTTGATTTTTAATCAGGAAGCAGGACACATTGAGCAAACACATGTTTGGGGTTTACATAAAGATGGAAGCAGCCACACCAAGATCATTAATCTTGGCCTTAATGATGCCTTTGAATCACAGGATCACTGAGGTATGAAAAGACCTCTCAAGATCTTCGAGTCCAATCTTTGACCAGTCAACATTTTGTCATCCAACCCAGAGCACTGCCACATCCAGTCATTCCTTGGACAATTCCAGGGATTCTCCACCTCCCTGGGCAGCCCCTTCCAATGCCTGACCACCCTTTCAGTGAAGAAATTCCCCCTGAAAATCTTTTTGAGTCTACTTCGATGTTTTTCCCTAAGGGATATCATCTGACAGTCTGTGTTCAAGAGGATGATGGCAGAGGAGAGTTTTCAGGAGGGCTTTGAAATCTGAGACGGCTGGAGTTGTTTGGATTTTTGTCAAGGAAATCCCCTCAAAGAGGAGGTGCAGTATGGGAGATGGTGTGACAGCTAGTCATTGCCTTGATTTCTCTGATGTTCACTTTCTAATCTCCCTCCCAACTTTTCTTTCCACAGCAAGCATTTATCCCTGTGATTTACTGATACAATTTCTTTGTGTGCCTTGAGGAAAATGCTGTCTGAACCTTCCTTCATTTAATTTTCTTGTTTTTCTCAGGGGTGCTGCTTTCTGTTCTCAGGGTTCCCTTCTGTAGCTCAGATGTGCTACCAGGACATCTTTTGCATGGCTTGCAAAAAACTGACTGTGCCAAAGTTCTTTTGCTTTTTGGCATTTTATGCTTCTGACCAGCATAACCAATTATTTACATAAAAATGAGGCTCATATCTCTGTACAGAAGTTAAATTTTTATGTTTTCTTTATGTTTGCTATTCCAACTGCAGATATTTAGGGCAATAAGTGTTGGGCCTCATTCCCTGTAAGGAACCTCTGATCTGATGAAATATTCAGAAAACAGTTGGGCAAAACTGAAAATGAGAACTAAAAGCCCACTCAGAGCAGGATATTTTTTTTTTTACCTTGTTGGTTCAGATGGACACAAAAGTCCACTAAAAAATCAGATCCCTTCTCAAATATTAATGTGCAAAAAAAGGGGGTATCTTGGGTGTTTCTCATTTACATAATTCCAAAATCTGGACCTGTAGCTTTTTGTCCTCCTGGTGCACACACAGCTACACTGCAGGCAGTAATTAATGGGTTTTAGAGCATAAAGGATTCAGCTTTTAAGGAAAATGTCTACTACTTTGCTGTAGTAGAAGTTGGTTATTCCCTGTGATTGTTGCCTACTGCTGAATGATTTTATTGGAGCTGACAATTTGAGATATTAGCACTACATTGTATTCAAGAATATTTAAATACATTTTCCCCCCTTTTTTTTATGTTTCAGAACAAGAGCCAAGGAGTGAGTTTTGTCCGTATACATGCGCCTTGGCAAGTCCTCAGTCGAGAAGCAGAACTCCTTAAAATAAAAATGCCCACTAAAAAGGTAAATATCTCCCATTTTCTATCAATATGTTTTATGATTGAAGGATCAGAATCATCATTAAATGTATAGAAGCCCATGGAGTTACTTTGTTTCAAAAATCAGAGAAAATGAACTGTCAGACTTATTTTTCACATTTCCAAGTCTTCGGAGATGATTTACTGTTCAGAGCTATATTTAAGGGGGGATTTCCAAAGGGGTTTTTAAAGACAACAGAAGCAGCTGGATGATGGACTGTATTCAGGAGTGTGATGATGGAGGTGAGTTTAAAGGAGGGCTTTGAAAGCTGAGAAGGCAGGAGCTGTCTGGACTTTTGTCAAGGAAATTCTCTCAAAGGTGAGGGGTAGTGTGGAAGATAGTATAAAACTGGTCACTGTCTTAAGACTTCTCCAAAGACAGAGAGGCTCTCCCCAGATAATCTGTTTTGGTGGTATCAATGACTTACTGAATTCAGACCTGCCTGTTGTCACTAAAACTTCAGCTTTCTCTCTTCTTTTCTGTCTGTTTTCAGCAGAGTTGCTGGCAAACCTTGTAAATTCCAAATAGCAAAGTATCCAATCTGTGTTCCTGAAATTATTTAGTCCATTGGTTAACAACTCCATTGGAGTCAGGGGAACTGCCTTATGCTTTTAGTTAGTGATACTCATCAACTGCGCCAAAGAGCATTTATTTCTTTGCATTGTCATTAGAAATAAAGGAAAAAATGATTTTGTTTTCTCTCACTGCATTGTTTGATCTTTGAGAATTTTATCTTGTTTTCACCCACCAAAAGCTTCATTCTGGTTCACATTTCATGCTGTTGCAACCTGTCATTATCAGAAGACTGGCCAAATCAATCTTGCATAGTCTCAATGTATTTGCATCCCAGGGGAAAAAAAAAAAAAGGATATTTCCAATCAATCTTTGAAAATGAGTAGGTTTTAGACAGCTACAATACTCCTAGAAACTTTCTATAGATTCAACTCCTCTCTTTGATCTCTTCCAAAATTAATTCCTTTTATACATTTTTAGTGCCTACTTATTTCTACCTCCTTCTGCTGTCGTGGGAATTTTCTCATCCAAGTTTTTGCAGATGCACCAAAATAAATTTTACACTATTTTAATTGATGAGTATTGCCATCATTTTGGCCTGGGTTAAGGGCTGTCCAAGAGCTAATATACTCTGATGGCACCCTCCTCATTGATAACAGTTCTGCCTCCCCCCTCTCTTCTGTGATTGGGAGAAAAAAAATCTATTATCTCTAAAAAGAAAAAAAATTCTCTGTTATCTGTAGATGCAGAAATGGCAACATTACCAGAAACAAGCTTGACAGGAAAGCTCTATTCATATCCTACAGTTTGGGTGGTTTTGAAATTAAAAACAGTTGAAAGAGGAATTTCCTTTGAAAGAAAAGAAGTCCACTTTGAAAAAACTGAAATCTTGTATTTTGGGGATTTGGCAATATAAAATAAAAAAGTTCATCCAGCAACCACTAAAAGGAAAGTTCAGGTTTTGTTCAAAGGTACAAAATACTGCTGTCAAGGCACCTTAGGTATTTTCTGTGATGCTATTTTTATTTATTCAAGGATCGTACTAAACCATTAAAAAAAGGCATTTTCAGGGAAAGGTACTAATCCACCTCTAAACATGAATTGGTTACAAATATTTTTTCCCCATACGTTCAGTTTTAAATAATCTTTCAGAATATAAGACATGCTGGGAAAAGATACCCTCTGAGCCCTTTTAACTATATATAAACTTCTGGATATGATAACAGAGCTATTTTGGTGAGTGAGACTGTGCCAGGCTCAAACATGAGTATGGGAAAAAAATAGAAACAACTGGGAGTGCTGCTCTGTGGCCAGAGCTGTGATGTCTCTGGCTTTAATGAGTCCTGGGGGATTGAATCCTGTGACTGGAGTGCTGGGATAGGGAAGTAAAGGCTGTTCAGGAGGGATAGGCAGAGATGGAGAGGTGCAGGAGCTGCCCTGTATGGAAGGGAATAGCTGCAGTTAAGGGATTATGAGGCTGACATCTTCTGCATGAGGGTTAGGGGGATGGAAAACAAGGCAGAGTGTTCTGTAGGACTGATGAATCATTCCATTGGCAAGCAGGAGAAATTTCTTGTGCTTGTGGAAAATGACCGCTTCCCAAACATTAATTTGGAATGCTACGCTGCTGTGACAAGCAAATCTGAGAAATTCCTGAAGAGTGTTGAAGATAATACTTTGCAGATACTTTGAAGATAATACAAGGATTCCGCGAGCCACTTAGGAAAGATGGTCTCCCAGACTGGATACTTGTGAACAGAGAAGGACATGTGGGATATGTGATAGTAGGAGGCTGCCTTAGCTACAGCAACCATAAAACAGCTGAATTTAAAATATTCAGTCTAATGAGAACAAAAAAGGTCAGCAGAATTGTTGCTCTAGGTTTCAACAGAGTAAACTCAAAACCACTCAGGGAGCTACTCAGCACTGCTCCCTGGGAATCTGCTTTTGAGTACTCCATGAGTGCTTGGTTGAACAGGGAATTCCTCGTGGAGCTTGAGAAGAAAAAGCAATTTTCCATCTCTAGCAGCAAGGCCAGGCCTCACAGGAAGTTTACAAAGTGTGGTTTGCATATTCAGGGAGAAAACACAAAAGGCCAAAACTCTTCTAGAGCTCAAACTGGCCAGTATTGTGCCACACAATTAAAAGACTTTTTAAAGTATGTTAATAACAAGAGAAGTTATGAGGAAAATATTGGACTAATCCTTGTTGGAAATGGTCACTTGACAAACAGAGATGATGAAAAAAGGGGGCCTTCAATGCTTTTTTGGCCTCAGCCTTTAATATTAATTATCTTGGACTACCTGGTCCTGAGGCAGAGGACTGCAGCTGTGGGAACAGTTTGTGGCTTTCCATTTGTGGCCACTGAATTTTTAAGGGAGCACCAGTATCCACTGAATGTCCAGAAGTCCATGGGGCCTTGTGAATTGATCCCAGAGTACTGAAGGAATTAGCAGGACCCATTCAATCCATTCCTAAAGGACTTGGTACTCACTGAATGGGAGCTACTTGGTGTTATTACAATTTACACAAGGGAAGAGCCAGGAAATGAGATCCCTAATATTCCATTCTCAGGACTTGGAATAATTATGGAAAAAATCATACCACCTGCAACAGAAAGGCATTTGAAGGACAAAGCAGACAATAAGGTTTCACAAAGGAAAAGTCTTGGCTAATTAATTATATATCCTTCTACTATAAGGTTCCCTGCCTAGTGGATGAGAGGAAGGTAGTGGATGTAATTGTTTTTTTTCCTGGATTTTAGTAAAGTTTTTAATATCATTATATTTTAATATTATCCTTCTGAAGAGGTGGTTTAACTGTGAGATGAGCACATATCTGGAGCTCTGGGTGAAGAACTGGTTTTCTTTCCTCTTGTATTAATAATTCTGCACTAAGGTTTGTTTTTTTTCTGGAATTAGCTTGTGAGGGACAAGAACTTTTTGGAAGTGCAACCCATACAGATTCAGGTGCTTACAGTTATATGGGAATATGACTTCAGAGTAGACACTTCTTTTAATTACAAGTTTAAACATATGTGTACAGCAAATTATTTTCTCCCCTTTATTTTAGTGTAATTTTGGAAGGGGCATACTAATGTACAGTTTTATTTCTTCAGATATATGAAATCACAGAAGAAAAGGGAATACTCAAAACATTAAATGAAATATGGTGCAAATTGACTGAACCTCTGCAACCCCAGGTGCCACAGCAAGAAAATACCAAGATGAAAGCCTTGTCCTACCCATTTTCCAGAGAGAAAATATATTTGTGAGTACTTTAAAATGTGATGGACTGTGGATGTGATAGCCTGGTCAGAGAGTGAGAAAACTGGATAAGTTTTCTCACAGTGGACTTGTGAAACTTTAGGGGAATTGTAGAGAAATGATGATAGCTTGCTATTATAAACAACCTGCAGGTGTTGTTCTCCTACTCTCTGTTTTCCTGTTTTTCCCAAAGATTGTTTATAAGACAGGTGTTTTTATTAATTAGCCAATCAGGTGAAATGTATCGGAGCAGTCTACAAAAAGAGAGAATTTTCGTAAATTAAAGCTGCTGCTGTGCAAACCAGCCTTCTGGTGAGACTGTGTCATTTCTTTCTCAACAGTGACAATGGGCAGTGAAGAAAGCTGGAATGTATCATTTTAGAGTTGTAATTTCTTTTACCCACATTTCAGTCAAAATTCAGAAGTTCATCAAGCATAACTGGAAATCATGAGAAAACATCCAAAATTGTCAGTTTTTCGGTGGATTAACAGAAATACAAGCTGCAGAGACTTTCTGACGGCGTTCCTCTTACTTCTGTAGGATAATCCACTGGAAGCAGTGCATCAAATAAATTTCCATATGTTTAGCTTGAAATGTAGAAATCCTCCCACTAAATTCCTGATTATTTGGTTAAGGATATTACTACCTGTTTTGAAAAAGCAAGAGCTAGTAGAAATACAGCAGTATTTTCCATCTTGATGAATTCATTGTAGTAATTAAAACTCAGCTAATAATATGCAGATAAGGAGTTCTTGACACCTGCTTTTTCACTTGGAATAATATTTCTGGGCCCAGTTTGACATGAAACACACTTTTACACTTTTTTTCCTCCTGGGTGTCTCCTTGTATTTATGTCTGATAAATAAAATTCGGTAATAAATACAGTCACCCACCATTTCATTTATTGCCTTCTGACAGTTTTAATTCTGAATATGAGTCAGATGGAGGAGAATTGATGGTTGATGGAGGAGAATATACTGGGAAGCTAATTTCACATATGACAATTTGGAGGTTTAAGGGAAGGCATAATTCTGGTGGAATGGTTATTTGAAATAAGTGAAATGCTGACTGTTTAGTGGCCAGGAAAAGAGTAATGAATATCTGCATCAGGCTGGTTGAAACCTACTAACACAACCTCAGCAATTTATTGTGTTGAGGGGATGTTATAATAAAATTATTAAAAGGTCATCTTCTGTAAACAATAGAGAGATTCTTCTTGCTAAAAAATCATTTTATATTAGCTAATAATTTTGCATTTTTATGCCCACCATCAGTGTAATCCTGGTAGAGCTCTGAGTGACTGTTATTCTGCTATGCTGTACTGCATAGCTATATGTATATGACTGCATTCTGTTACGCTGTACTATGTCATCTGTATTCCCTTTAAACATCTGCTTTTCTGATTAGCTGTGGTTTCTGAGTGACTTCTAAATTAGAATCTTATATGTTGCCTTACATGTTGCTTCCATGTCTTAAAACAGAGCTGATTTTCTTTTTCCTCAATGTTTTAGATATAACATCAAAGACAAAGACACCTTTTTTGACAATGCAACCCGCAGCCGAATAGTAAGTTAATAAAAATATCCTTGTCTTCTTGCGCTGAGTAGGATTTGCTAGTAGGGTTTAGAATGTTTTAGTTTCAAATTTGCTGTTTTCATTAATTTATGCATTTGTGTGTTCTTGCTGAACACTAATTCCTAACATATATGTATGTAAGGAATTCCTTTCTGGAATTCAGAACGTGTGGTTAAGGAGTGGGAAATGCTCTGCTGGGAAGCGATTGACTCCTCTTCAGTTTTCAAAGCTCTTTTCAGCCCCACACCTAATCTTTAACTAGATTCCTGCCATATAGTTCTTATACTTCAAATACTTCTATAAGGATATAACACAGCAGGCTTTAGCCCACAAATATTAGGGCAGATAATCCATTCGTAAAATCTGCTAAATGATTTAAATATTTGTGCAGACAAACACAGCAGAAGCCACCTATTTTAGAAGTTTGTTTTATTACTAATTCCATTATGAAATTCATGCTAGAAAAAGGATCTCTGTGTTATCCCACTGTTCTTTTTTACAGGTGAGGGAAATTTTGAAGCGCACATCTACAAAGGCCAGAAACAACATGGGTAAGGTGGAGGAAAGAGAATTAGAGGTGTTCTATTGAAAGGAATTTTGTAGGTATCTCACAGAATATTGATTTTTCTGGCAGGACACAAAATATGCTGGCACAACTTCCCAAAAGAAAAAAAAAATTAGAGATTGAACTAAATGTTTTGTTTCTGAGGCATATAATCAGAATTTCTAGTCCATGGTTTGGATGGTAATGGAAGTTGGCTTTTCATTTCTACAGGTGCAGCATCTGACACATAACTCACATTTAATGAATTGTTATAAAATTGGATTTGATTACTGTATGATCTGCTTTGGAAAATTCAGATGTCAACTGCAATATGTTGTATTATTTCTTGCAGGACCATATTTTTCTTGCCATTTCAATTGAATAATTCACCTTTCCAGGTTTTTTTATTGCTTTAGCTTTGAAAATTATCTCCCTGAGCTGCCTAGTGGAATATATGACTTAACTATAACTGTTTTGAAGATACTTTTGGGATAATGCTGAAATAATTGGAGCTTGAGGTTCAGAATTTATTTAATTTTCTTGAGGTTCAGAATTTATACACGTGTACATATTCTCTTTTCTCTACTCTTTTCTCTCACGCAGTGTGAGATCATGGCACATATGGAAAAGAAGTGATTGTCCTCCCTGACATATTTTCTGGAAATCTTTCTGTAAATTTGACCACCTATGGACAGATCACAGTGTCCAAGGGCAACATTCCTGGCAAATAATATTCTGCAGCCTGATTCTGCTCAGTCCTGGTGTGATTTTGGGCAGGGGAGATTAATTTAGGTTTCCTTGAACAGAAGATAGTTTTTTTTTTTTTTTAAATTACATAAAAAGCATAACAAAATGAAAGGCACACAAAATGTTTTTTTCTTTTTCAACCAAAACCACTTGCCTTTTTCCAGTATAAACTTTTAAATGTATGACTGCCACACTGTTTCCTTTAAAAAAAAAAGTAAAATATGGTTTAAAAAATGTCAGGCATTCTCAATTTCTAAAACATTTTTTGGCAGTTGCTGCTTTTAAAACTGTTTACTTGGTGTTGTTCTATGTTTTGATTTGTTCAAAAGTCTCTAGTGGGGCAATAGAGGGGAATGCTGCCTTATTTTTCTGGAGTGCTGGGAGCCCTCCTGGAGACTTTGGACTTTGCTGCAGAGAAAACTGGAGAGAAGCTCAAGAACAGAGAAGGAAGGGACAGAGCACTTTGCCAATGGAAATATTTGCCTCTTACTTAAGGTTTTCTTTACTTTAATAGATTGTTTTGGTTTATAGTGGAATAAAACACATCATTAGAGATCAAAGGACTAGTAATAACTTTTCAGGATTTTTTTAACTCTAGCGTGAAAATACAGCCTGATCCACTTCAAGCTCAGGCCAGCTCAAGAACTCATTTGACAAGAAATAACTATTTTAACATTCCCATCCTTTCCATCTTTCTGGTCAGTAGCCAAAACAGGATTGTGCATCATGTTTGACCTAAACTCACTTATTCCTTTGATCTTCTGAGATCCTCCCCCAAAAGACCTCTGTTTCATATGTCACTAAGTCTTTCCCATCACACTGGTCTTAAGCTTAAAACCACTCATCAGGAGAGTGTTAAAAGATTTAAAAATTTTTTTTTCTTTTGTTATTAGAGTTCATGGCTTATTTTGCACAAGAGGCAGGACATTGATGTTGGAAGTGCTTATAGCAGTCTGGTTTTATAGACCTGTTTTATGAAAATAACAATACTTCAAACACATTTGCTTATGGATTTTTTTATATCTGTGTAAGGGTGAACCTGATTCTGCTCCTATGATATTATGCAAGGAAGGCTTATTTTCTTCTAGCATAACTCTGAGCCACTGTAAAATTCCAAACACTCAATGTTTTCAGGAGCAGGCTTGTCACTATCTAAGCATAATTTCCTGATTCTATGAATGCGTGTAGTTGTACTTGTCCTTCTGTCAAGGGAGACATTTATTGGTACTGCCTGTTTAACATCTCTGACCAGAAGGTTTCTCCCAAATATTTCAGGACAATGGGTAATTTGACTATGGATGTTTTTCATCACTAAAGACATGATAGTCGGTGACTTGTTTTTCTGGGCATTGAAAGCAGGGAGGCCTGGAATAGATTTATATATATATATATATATATTTATATTTATTTATTTATTTAAATAACTAATAATTAGAAATTACTCTTATGTAGTTGCCTTTTTATGGAACAATTGTTTTCACCTCCAGAGAATGAAGATAGAATTGCTGTAAGAGTTGCAGGTCTTGAGAGCCAGTAGGCATCTTGCGTCTATCTACAAGTGCTGCAGTCACTGCTGGGAATTCCCTTGCAAAACTAAATTCCCTGAAGTGCCCAAGACCAGGTTGGATGGGGCTTTAAGCAACCTGGGATAGTGCCTAGGGGGCAGGGACTGGCTGATCTTTAAGGTCCTGCCAACCCAAACCATTCTATGATTTCATAAACACAAACTTCTGTGGAAGTTTTTGTGGGGGTTGTTTTAAATTGTTGGCCAGTGGAATCTGTAGTTCTGACCATTGTAAAGATTCAAGAACTTCTCGATGCTTTGCTCCTCAGTCATGTGGCTCTTTGCTATCAGGATGAGAAAGTGATCAGAAGAGTCTTTGCACTCTGCTGTTCACTGAAGGAAAAGCACATTATGGAAGTGAGTTTCTCTGAAAAATGCCAGAGCCAGTAACCCTATGTGGCTCTATTCTCATTCTGAATATTGTCAGTTACACAGCTCTGTCCCCTCTGGAATGTCATGAAATGAAATCTGTAATAATGTTTTCAGTTCAATTGTGCCTGTTTACCACCTGAATTTTTCTTTTTCTTTTAGGCATTGGCACGCTAATAGCAAACAATGTTTATGATGCAGCCTACCCACTTCACGATGTATGTATGCACTATGAAAAAAAACCCAGTCCTCTGCTGGTGTCACTCAGGGGACATCCATTCATAGACATTCTTATTTGCTGTCTGTGACATTGAAAATGTCTTCTAAGTATGATTCTAATATGAAAACTCCTATATAAGTACATTTTAAGTTGTGACCTAAAAGTAAAATTAACAATGTAGGAACAAGTAACCAAACTTTTCTTTAGTTTTTTCTGCTTTTACATCAGTTATTAAATTATTTTCTTTCTCCAGGGTGAATACGAAGGCCAAAATGATGACACGAATGAAAGAAAGGTAAAATACATTGCAAAATTTATTTAATATTATATTTAATGTAATAAATGATGTTCTAAATCTCATTTTAAAGCATTAGCCATTGTACAAACAAGTAGATGTTTTAACAAATGCAGGCACTTTTTGAATGACATATTTCCCTCTATTTCTGCATTTTAAAATGTTTTCCCAAGGTTTTTATAATGTCTTCTTATAAAGCATGTCAGTTAATTTAATTTGAAATTTACATCTTGAAATGCTTCCAGATTCCCTCTGCATATATACACATTATTTTCAACCTGTCAGAAAGCTGAAATTATTAAATAACTCATATAATAATTTTATTTTCCTAACCAAATGCTTCTAGAGAGCTGTGGTTACTAGAATAAAATATAGCTGTACTTTTCATTTGATTGTGCATTCAACTAAATTAATGCAATTTCTAAAATTCTGCTTCTAATGCTTTTGTAAATAAAGTTTCTAGCTACCAAAAGACATTAAAAAATAGATTAATCCTCAAGAGAAATGGTGTGAATTCAAACTGTGTTTAATATATATGCCTACTTTTAGAAATGGGAAAAAAACATTTAATTACTATTAAATAATTTATTTAGTTTTATAGATTACTAATAAGTCATCAAGTAAGATCCTTTCCATATTGTTCTCTAATGTTTGCTCATTTTACTTTCCTTGATATGCAAACAGTGGGATAGGAAACGCAGAGGGAAAATAATAGGGAGAGAAAGGGGAAGAAGGCAGAATGAAGAAAAAGGGAATGTTTGGAAACCTCCAATATTTACTATACTGTGAAGACTGAGTTCATACAAATGGAGGTCATACAAATAAATCTGATTTCTCCAAGGCTGAATTAGTAAAATTTGAAAACACAATCCTTGTAGTTTTTGGCAAATAATGTTGCCATTCAGCCACTAGATGTCTTCATGTGCCATATACAATTTAATTTAGCGTATGAACCTTGGTAAGCAAAACAAAGTTAGAAGACAAACTATAAAAGAAGCTTGTTTATTTGTGTCTGTTACTTTGAACTTTTTGTTCATGAAGCCATTGTCTCCTTTGGACTTGGAGAATTTTCTCTGAGAGGCAGCTCCACAGATTACTGATTTGGAAAACTAATATTTTAGAGGAAAAAAGTAAATGGACATTAGTCAATGGAGAAAAATTGAGTACTGTGGAATGGGGGGAAAGAGGGCCTAGAAGGACCAGTGTCTGAAAAAATATTCCCCCTACTAGTTTTATTTTGTGCTGCCCTCTTTTTATACTGCCTATTAGGCTCAGTTATGAAGTGTTAAGTATTAAAATCATAAAAGCTTCTTTCCAGAAATACTTCATTGATTATTCACATATGTCCCTGCTGCCTAGGCCTTGAATCTTCTGTAGTAATCCTATGCATAACATCATCTGTTTTCTATCTGAATCTAATAGTCTCCGTATTTAATTTCCTGAAGAACTCTGATCAGGTTTAAAAGAAAGGAGGGCAT
Organism: Haemorhous mexicanus; assembly: GCF_027477595.1. Classification (NCBI taxonomy): domain Eukaryota; kingdom Metazoa; phylum Chordata; class Aves; order Passeriformes; family Fringillidae; genus Haemorhous; species Haemorhous mexicanus. The sequence goes on along the minus strand of NC_082345.1, from coordinate 18,549,741 downwards.
TTTTAAACTTTTTTTTTTTCTTCTGCCCTCTTTTATTTTGCCCGTTTTAACTTATCTGTATCTTTGAATTCAATTTTCTCTTGTAAAAATCCCAAATATGAACTCAGTCCTTATGGGGTACTTAAGCCAATAGGCCAGCACAAGTAATTAAGGTTTATGTACCAGTTTATAACATAAAAGGTTAATCCTTATGAAACTTCTTCAGAATTTCCTTGGAGAAAATGCACAGTGACACAACACTTTTTTCCCATCCTACAAGAATTGGAAATCTGCAATGTAAACCTTAGACTGAGAGGGTTTCAGTTTTTCCTAAGACTAAAGGAATTTCCCAGTTTCAGTGTGATTTCTGCTCTTAAAAAAAAAGTCTTTTAAAGAATGGTATTGAGCAGCAGAATGGTGATAACTCACCATGAGTATAAACACTGGTTTAGTCTTTAAGTTTCTGGCCCACTCACAACTTGTAACCCTTCATTGCTGTCTCTGTGTTTGACATTAAAAAAATCCATGAGGGCTTGTTACCCATCTGGGAAATCCACTGTTGTCATATACTAGAGCAGCATCCCTATTGTTAGAAGCAGATCAGAAAATTCCTGTAAAGTTACAGGAAGTACCTGTTCCTAAATGAAATGCTATTTTAGACAGAGCTTTCTTTTTGCTCTTAAAATTCCATTCTGTAGCTGTGTTCAAAGCAGCCTTTGGGGAATTTTAGGAATGTAATCGTTTTAACTTTTGTATATGTGAGTGAATGCAGTTATTAGTATGATTATTTATGAAAATAAATAAAATTTTGTAGGTAATGCTTGGGGGTAATGACAAGGGGTGATTTTGAATAGGCCAGAACAAGTATTCATATGAAAATATCCTTATGGCAGCCAGGACAATCCTCTTCAGTGAAGTTGTGTCCCATAAACCACATGAATCAAAGAGGGAATAAGCAAGACTATCCCAAATCCTTTGCCTATTGCAGTTGTGTGTTGTGGTCAACCTGCCCCAGGTCCTGCAAGGTTTCCTTTTATCCCTGCTCCTATTCCAGCTGGATTCCTCCCACTGCAAGATGTTTCTGTGGAATCTGGTCCTTCCTTTGAGCTGTCTGTAAGCTGTGGGGCAAATCTGCATGTCCAACAGCAGACATGGCCTTGTGTGATGTTCCCAGCATGGGGACACAAGTGGCTTTTGTATGTGCTCTACTGGGTTTATCAGCTCCAGGAGTGCAGCAAATATTTTTAGCTCTTAGAAGTTTTTTGCGAAAACAGAAGGGATAGCTTGTTTCAATTTAATTTTCAGTCTGTTTTTGGTTTTTTTTTCTTTCTTTCTTTAGTTGCTGTATCAAGAATGGGCAAGATATGGAGTATTTTACAAGTTTCAGCCTCTTGATCTCATAAGGTGACGTGGACTTGCATAAAACACCAAGGGACCTGGTTCTGATGGTGATGGTGATACAGAGTAATTAATTTCCACTTTGGCAGATGAAATCTTGGATTGATCAGAATATTGAAAATAATGTTCCCACTGCTTTTTTGTGGCTCTGATAATAATTTACTATTTAAAAAAAATCCATTTAACCATTGTCACCTATGCTTTTGGTTAGTGCTTATTCCTGGAAGGATGTCATACTTTTAGGTATAGACTTGGTCAAAGGAGAGGAATTGCCATTTACATTGGTGAATTTTTATTGGAGGGTATGGTCACAAAATCTGGCAAATAATCAGAAGCTGGTGTTCACATCATGAATCAGTGTGAAAGTACTTGACAGTTTTGAGATTGATTTGATTTTTTTTACTCCTGAAGTTTTATTCATCTGAACACATCCATATGTGTTCCCAGTGGGTTTTTTTTTTTTTTTGTATATTTATAAATTCTATCTTTACAAACATGGAAGAAGTTGGCTCTAAAATAAGACAAAACAAACCAGACATGATTTTTAAGGATCTACCACAATAACTAAAAGAAAGCCAAAACAATTTTGGCCAAAACCTCAACAAATATCTGTTTTAAAATAATTTGTATATATAAGAAAGATGACAATTGTTACCATTTGTCTTTTGAATAATCAAACTCCAACCATTTTTTATTATATGATCTGCCCCTATGTGATTGCCTGAAAAAGCTGCTGTTGGTAATATGGATAGCACTAAATATGAGTAAAGCACTAACATTTAATGTGAGAGGAATTGCTTCTTATTGGGAGCAAGATGTTGCAAACTGGCAAGTGGAAGTGAGACCATCAAACCCTACTAAGGTTTTGCAAGGCTTTTAAATTTCCTCCTTTCTTTTTGCTTCAAAAGTTTTGTGCAAAATTTATGTACCTTTTGTATGGCAGTTACTGTGGGACAAGCTCCTGTGTGGAGCAGGTAAACTCAGAATGAGATTACAGCACCTGCTGTGTTGCTGGTAAATATCACCAGTGTTAAACTAAACTGTCACTGGCTAGAGGAATTCTCAAGTGACAGCTCAGCAGAGTTAAAAATAGAGGTACATCTGCTTTCACTCCATCTTCATTTGTATTTTGCTGTCTCCATTATAATGTTACACTGTGCTGATATGATTTCATAGAAATCCTGTGGTTTAAACTTCTGTGAGAAACAAAAAGAAGACCAGACATGTGCAATTGATTGTCTGTTCTCAGAGATGACTTTTCTTGCTTTTATCTTCCATATTTTGCTTGACTGCAAGTTTGACTGTTACCACTAAAATAAATGTGGCTTTTATTTCCTGGGTAATGTTAGAGCTTTAGTGTAGATGTACCTGGAGAATGGCCACCCCTCTCTTTCTGCTGATGAAGTGGATTTCTTCACTTTTGTGCCATCTGAGCTCAGCCTTGATGTGGATACTTATTGCCTTGGCAGACATCAGTCACACTTTGTGCTTTTTGGTTATTTACTGCGACCCTCCATTCTTAGACTACTTAGATTATACTCAACTCTTTTTTCTGTTTTATTTTTTCCTGGTGTAACTTAAGTTTAAATTCAAACTTTGATGGACAGATGAAGCAGCATTTATCTTCCTTTTTACTTAAAGCCTTTCCTGCCTGCTGTTTTCAAATACATTAACTCTGTTGAAGTGCTCTGCTAATTTTTAAATACATATTGCAACATATATTTAACTATTACTGTTTCACTCTGATTCAGTAGGACTGCCAACTGAAAGTCATTCTTTAACTCAAGGGTCTATGCTGGAAGATTACATGTGGCACTGTAGAATTATTAGAGGTTATTCCTGGTGCCTCAGGACCTTCCTTCTGACCACACAGTTGTTGCCAGTTCCCAGATGATTTTACACCAAAGACAGGAACAACATATTTTTTATACTCACTCTTGGCACAGACTGGGGATTCTCTTCTAACGTCTGTAATCCTCAGGGAATTTAAGTGCACAGTCAGTCTTGGAAAATTTTAAAGTTTTTAATAACAAAAGGAAATAAAGGATCATTATAATATTCACCAACAATTCCCTTCACTCATGTCTCTTAATCTGTAAAAATATCCTTCTCTGGCTTTGTGGACTGCTTTGGGCTATAAGAAAAAGCAATTTTTTTTTTGTCAAGGAAATGCAACTGCGAGTGAGGAAGGTTTCACGAAATAAGAACATAGTGCATGTTATATATTTCTATTCTACAGCAGAACAGTTTCACTTTAAAACTTTAAGGAAATATATAGTGCAGATTGTGCAAGTAATACAGTGTAAATTGAATTTTGATTTGTAAGATGTTACAACACCTCATCTCTCAGTGCACATCCAGATATAAAATGCATTTTTTTGAAACACAGTCTGCCTAATGCAATGCTTTATTTTCAAAAGTGTACGAATGTCCAAAGATTAATTTCAATTTTTTTTTTTTGTTTGTTTCTTTTTAACTCACATGATGAGGACTACAAACAGTTATTTGAGAGAGAAGTAATTAATATTATTTGCTAGCAGATATCTTAGGCTAAAAGTACTGAAAATGATAAATAAAAAAATGACTGGACCTCAGTTATCTCAGGAAGTCCTGGGGGATTTATTAAAAAGTAGAAAATGAAAGCTGCAGTTTTAGAATGTGCAGATCTCTGGAGGTCTGTCTGTTACAACACACCTTTTCTGTCATCCTAATTTAAGTATTGATTTTCACACGGGAGGAGTTTCTCTTTTGTGACTTTTTTGTAGGAATGCACTTAGCAACAGTAGTTCCTCTCAATCCTTGCACTGTAATATAAAAAATGCTATAAAAACATCTGTGGCTTAGTAATTTTCTTCTATTTTTGATTTTCTTTTCTCAGATGAAGATGAGTTCAAACTCAGTTTTTAGTGAGTTCTGAAGTGATGCTACTGTTGATCCAGAGACAGGGAAGATGCTCCCTAAGAGTTCTATGACCTTGCATAAAGAAAACAGGTTTTACATTTTTACATGCTATTGAATATTAATCAGAGTTTTAACAACATGATTTTCGAATTAATAGGTTGTCCTTAGACCTCCTCTCTGCTCAAAGCAGAGCTGGCTTGAAAGCCAGATCAAATTTCTCATGCATTTTGAAATCTCCTGGGATGGAGATCACACAGTTTCACCTCTTATAACACTGCACCACTTTCAGGAAAATTTTCCCCTCTTTGGACCAAATATTCCATGATAATATTTACAGTCATTGTTTTTTGTCTTTTAGTAGTACACCTCTGATGACCTCTATCAGGTCAAGAAAATACACACAAGTGTAAGAAGTGCAGTAGAAATTTACAATGAATTTTTTTTCTGTTTGTATTGCAACATTTATCACTTAGGAGCTCTAAATTACAGATAAGGGAGTAATCTAAGTTTACGATGTCACGAAGAGGTGGTTTTCCTTCTGAGATAAAACCTGAACTCATGAAAAACTGGCATGTTTTCCTCTTCATGGACATCTTGAAGTACCTGCAGCTGGAAAGCCAAGTAGGAACTGAAATTCCAGGAGCAGACCATCCTTGTAGAGAGGAGGTCACCTTTTTTATTACTTGATCAATTAATATAAGATTACCTTACTCCAGGAAAATGAAACAGAGTTGGATCATTTCAAATTGTGGTGGAACTTATTTTAATATCACTGCTTCTATAAGGCCCCAACTAATTTTCTAATAGTTTTTCATATTTTAATTTCTATTTCCCATTTCTAGAACTTCACCAAATTTCTTAGTAGCTAACAGGCTACATTATCTATAGTGTGATTACTTTCAAAGCTCCGAATGCCTCTTGCTGTAAAGCCTGAAACTGGGAAGGCATGTAAAATTGAGACTATGTATACAATAACTCTTTTTGCAGGAGCAGGTAGGAAAGCGTGTTAACTAAGATATTATTTATAGCGTATAGAAGATAAATCAAAACTCTGGAGTTTCTGTTAGTCAAACTGTCTAGCTAATATATTCCCTTCTTCCTATCTTTAACTCTGATTTTCTTTGGTATGGAAAATTTTTTCACCTGAGTGTGTAATGAATTCTGGCCTTTCATTGTGATGTACCCATGTTGAACCTGCTGTTGACTGAACATCCCCAGTCCCAACCTGTTCCTGCCATGAATGCTGTGTTTCTAAAGCCTAGAGCTTGCTTATCCTGGCAGTTTTTAAAGCTGTGACAAACCTGTGATGCAAAGTTTGACCATCTCAGCTCTGGAAATTGTTGCCTTCTCTTTGAGTGTCTTGGGGCCTACATAGGACAGCGCTCAATGTAAGCAATCAGGCACCCAAATTGGCAATACTGGTTTGCCTTCTGACCTTTCGTTTCTTTCATCAATCTTCCCCAAGAAACCTCCAAATTTGGATGTATCTGCTTACCCTACTTAGGGTAGTTTTAAAAGTGAGATAAAATAAGAACAAGGGAGTTCTGCTAAAATGTTGTCGTTATTGTCTTTAAAGATAGGTGTGTCTTCCTTTGTAAAAATGTGGTTGAGATTAATTTGTTGTACTGCTTGCCCCATCTGAGCCCTTCTATCCTGCTTAATGCCTGAATAAATTATTTCTTCGTTCACCACCATGATTTGAAGTCACATCTTCAAGTCTTTTTTCTCCACATACTATCTAGAATTCTGAGAACTTGAAAATAAAGTCTGTGATGCCCAGTCCTAGAGGAAATGTTATTTAGTCACTGCTTATGATAACTTTGGAGTTATTGATCCTCAAAGCAGAGATTCTTTTGTATGCTTTAATTCCTCAGCTTCTCTGTCCCTCCTCTGTTATTACTGTGAATCAATCTCACTAAATAGTCTTTTTTTTTTTTTTTTTTTTTTTTTTTGTGGAATGGAACCACTTTGGCAGAAACACCCCTGTAGCAGCTGGTTATCTCACAGGGACTGAACAACTCTCTCTGATGCGCTGTGTGCCTACAACTCTTCCCTGACTGTCTTTAGCAGTCAAATCTTCAACATTCACAAAGATGCTGAGGCTGTCTGCAAGGAATTCTGTGTTAGGAAAAAGAGAGAACAGCTTTAAGCCTGGGAAAGTGCAGAAATTGAGCAAACACAGCACTAAGCAGAAAAATGCCCATGATCTCTACCAGTATCTTTAGCACTTGTCCATCCAGCTCCTTTCCAAAGCTCTGACAAGCACAGGCCTGAGGCAATAATGTGAGCATACCTTCTGCTGTTACCCTACTGCACTTTGAGGCCAACATCTTTTTATAGTTCCAAGAATCTCTACAGTGGAGATTCCTTCCAACCCTGAGGTCGGTCCAGATTGCATTTCGTCATCATTAAAGCTCTAGGTGCAGGGTGAAGTGCTGTGCCAGCATCCACTCATCCTTGATGTCCCTCCTGCCAGATTTTACAGCAGAAGAGCTTCCTGGAGAGGGGCAGAAGCTTGTGGGACGCTGGACCAGAGTCTGAGCTGGTGAAAAAAAATCAACATTTTCCCCATAATTATATCTCTTTTCCCTTTCCATGATATCATTACCCCCCACAACCCCAGTTTATTTATGAATGGCCTTTATTTTAATGGATGCCGTACATCCATGAAAATGGGCTGCATTTTAGGAGTTTGATGCTAGGGCAGCACTTTTCAGCTGAGTTGTAGGGAGTTTTCTCTCCTGGAACTTTTCATCACAGGCCTTACCCAAGGGCTTTAGCCATTGTTTATTGCAAAGCAGTGGAGTTTTACTCATGGTGCATAAATCACCAAGGAATTTGTGTTGAATTATTCTGCTGGATACAGGCCTGTGACTGGAGTGAGATGATTTACTTACAGCTCTGCGTTTCACAGACTTTTCCAGTCCTGTAGGAAGTGCTTCTCTCTGGCTCTTTTGGCAAGGGCTTGGTCTTATTTAATTTTGCTTGTATGAGAGATGGAATTTTAAAGCAGTAGGGTTGGATTGTAGTGGTGAGGAAAAACAGATCCCTGCTTTCTGATAAACATAATTCCCCGGCTTCAGATCACTGTCTGAGCACTAGGATCCTCATTACCACCCAGATTCCTCCCTCCTGCAGTGGGATTTTCAAAAGCTAGATCTAGCAGAAGATGTGTATATCTGCATCAAGACCGCAAAGTCTAGTCTCTGATGACTGAGCTTGCTGCACAACTTCCTTGGGTCTCCCTCTTTGACTGTGGAGTTTTGTAGGCAGCTAGAATTCAGTTTTCATTGTGTTAAGAACTGTCTCAGGCTAAGTTAAGTAGTGCCTGAATGATGCCTAAATTTCACAGCCAGAAACGTATATTTTTGAATGGACATGACTGACAGATCCCACCCAAAAGGTATCTTTGGATGTGACATCAGTGTATTTTGATAGGAAATGGAAGTTTCTTCTTTCAAACCTTACGAAGAAAAGACTGAGGTGAGAGGCCACATTTGGATACAGAAGTTGTGCAGATGTAACTATTTGCCTGCATGTAAATATTTGTAGGAATCTAGAGGTGTGTGTGGCTGGGAACCGCGGGGAGTGAAAAACAGCTGCTGTATTTGCGTGGCTACAGATCTGCTTATTTTTCTTGTAGAGTTGCTCTTAAAGTCTTATCACTGTAGAAGGTTCTGGTTGTGACTTACTGGGCAGAGAGAAAGTTTTTTTTCTGGCTCCTGAGTGCTGACCAGGGGTCAAGGCCAACCCATTTCTGGTTTAAGGGTATTCCCCCATGCTAAGATCTTTTGTATGAGGATCCTCCCTATCCATAAATTATATTAGGACAGACCATGGCTTTGTCTGATCCAGTAACTTGCCTCTAACATTGGACAAAACCAGGATCACAAGGGAAGAGATCAAGAACTGGGCACCACATAAAAATTATGCCCAGAAAACACAAGCTTTATGAAAGCTTTCAGTATGGCAAATCTGTGAACTTCCGCAGTCAGTACAGAGAGCAGAAAAATTAGGATTTTTATGCCATATTAAGCAGGGGGTAAGAAAAGGATGGAACCAGGCTCTTCTCAGCTGTGTCCTGTGACAAGAGTTAATGGACACAAATGAGAGTGAGGTAGATTAGCCTGTAGTTCCATGGATCCTTCTTCTTGCCCATCCTGAAAATGGGGGTAACATTTGTTTTCCTCCAGTTTATGGGCATTTCTCCCAGTTGCCACCATAAATCAAAGGTTATCAAGAGCTGCCTTGCAATGACATCTGCTAGGTCCCTCAGCCCTCATGGGTGCATTCCATCAGGACCTGCAGGCATATATATGTCCAGTTTGCGTCAGTATTGCCTGACCCAATCCCCTTCCACCAAGGTGACTGAAAGATAATTTTTTTAATACATGTTTTTAATTGGAAATGATACATCTGTTTATTAGCCACCAGATGGTGTCTATCTGTGCAAGTGCTTCTTAGCACTGTGCAAGTGCTAACAAGGACCTACTCTACTAAAATAAATACATGAAATGAATTCAGGCTCTGCAGTAAGGGTTAGCTATATTAACTTGAAAAGCAAGACAACTCTTATGAAATATTACTTATTATAAATAAAAGATATTTAGGAAAAGATGCCAGTATTTGAAGTTCAAACTCTTGTTAAATGAGATTAATAAAATAATGAAAATTATCTTGTGGAAACTGGAGATTAGGGAAGTGATGAGATGCAATGCCTTCACATTTGTTCAAGTACAAAAAGGCAAAAAAAGCAAGTTGTAATAGGTACTAAAAAAATAGGAAGTAAAAGACTAAGTAACCTCCTTTCCTAAAAGAAAGTCCAAAAGAAAGGTTGATTCATATGAAATAGGTTACTCCTTATTTGTATTTGTTTCTTATAGTGAAAATATTACCTGTATAACTGAATGAATTGCTTCTTATATAGAGTGTCACTTGGTGCCCTAAATTTATAAAATGAAGCTTCCTTCCTTACAGGTGAACTCTGATTGACTTTCATTAGCTTTGAATAAGCCTCAGGTAGCCATGGATTTTTAATTTTCCAGGTTAGGAAGGTTGCTGATTTTCTAAAAAATGCTAAATAAAGAGAATGAATTAAAGAAAGGTGAGGAGAGGCAGAGTGTCCATGAGTTGTCTTAAGCATGAATTCTTGGATGTGACACTCTGTTGCTCCCGTTGAAAATGCCTTCCCTCAGCATGGATGTAGTGCGGTTTCTGCAGGCTATGGGACATTTAGAACTTTTTTACACTAAGCACATGTCAGGAAACATCAACAGAATAATGTAATCAGGCACTTAATCCTTTCAAAGCTGTTCTGAAGTTTTGTATTGTCCCAGAACAGAGAGGGGAATACAATTACAGTGCCTCTGACTACCCAGGACCATGTTGTTTGCTTATCCATTTGGCAGTTGTCAGCCTTAATTTCTGTCTCAGACACATTACATGTCTACTTATTATGCTTCTATTGTTCTTTCTCCTACAGTCAGTAAACAAAGGCTTTCTTCAGTTTATAATCCATCACCACAAGCTATGCACTTTCAGCTGTATTCTGACAATTTCTTGGAATGGAAGCATAAGGTTTGTGAATCTGTGAGGCTTAGAGAGTGGTTTGTCCTAGTTTTACTTCTTTTCAAAATCAGGTTTAGGCTTTTGCTATTTTAAATTGCATTTAATACACAAATCCTGACTATTATTATTAATTATTATTATCATCATCAATTAACAATAATAACAATAACAATAGTAGTAATAATAATGATAGTAATAATAATATTTCCCCTGGGTTTTTTGAATCCACTATAATCTGAGAATTTGAATATCCCCTTCCTCCACAACATCAGCTTCTTCCTGCTACTCAGCTGACAAGTAATTTTTCTTAAGAGCCAAAAAAACTAGGGAAAAAATAGTTTTACCTCTAAGTAAAAGTTGCAATTTCTGTTCTCCATGGACTTGCAATATTTTGACAGGATTTTGACTCCAAACTTTTGTGGCATTGGAGGACACAGAAAATATTTGTTAGATAATGTTTTCAAACAAGAACTTTAATGAAAAGGGCTTAATTAAATGGCTGTGGTGGCACATTTCTTCATTCTGTTTTCAGGGGAAAAGGTTCAGGTTCTAAACTCCATTCAAAACCACACTTTTAATCACTCTCTATTGGACATTCTTGATTTTTATGCCCATTATAAGGGGAAAAAAAGTGCTTTTACCTTGGACAAAGTCTCCTTTCTTTGTTTTCTGTATGCAGAACCAGCTGGCCTTTCTCAAGGACATTTTCTTTCCTACCTCAAGCTCAGATGCATTGCAGTTTATCAGAGCTTCTGTAGTTATTTTTCCCGCTCTTAAAATTTAAATTAAAAAAGTTTTTCAGTCCCTTGACACGTTGTTCCAAGGGCGATTGTCTTCTACCAGGATCTTTTCTTGGCTTAGATATTGCTCCATTTGATGCACTCTCTGTGTATCTGGATTTAGCACTGATATGTTCCTTCTGAGATTGCTTGGATGGAATATGTGCTGTCAGGCATAACCCTGGTGGAAATCTCCAAGATCTCTGAATGCACAGCAGCCTCAGTGCTGCTGCTGAGCAGTAATTCCACCCAGGTGTCCCAGATGGTTGTAATAAATGCTTGAATCTCGGTCTGAGAAAATTTTCAAGCGAAGAAGGAATGGCAAATCCAGAAAAGTTTGGACATGGGCAGCTCTACCTGGAGTGAAATCTTGGGGTGTTCAGAAATGTTCCTGATTGTCTTGTAGTGACTGAGGCTTTCTCTATACTCCCGCAGTCTTTCTGAAAGAGGTCTGCAGTTTTGAGATGGAAACTTTCGATGGTGGGAACTATTATCTCAGAATCAAATGAAACATCTGTGTTTTGAACTTACCATGTGCTAGAAATTGCTTCTCACTTTCTAATGGTAGTTCTACCTGCACCATAATAGTTCATTTTCTTCTGGTTGCAAAAGCCCTGAAAGAATAAATTGTGTTCCTGGGGGCTGTTGCTGCAGGTCAGAGAGGGAATATTCACCTGGACAGGGAAAGAAAGTTTTAAACTAGCCTTGGCAGTAAAGATGATCTAACATGAAACTAAATTGCTTGTCCTCCTCCCCAACAGCAGAAACACCAGAATTTCACAACCAAACTTTGCAAATAAGTTTATTTTGAAGGCATTAGAAATACATGTAACTTGGTTGACCATTTGCACAGGGGAAACTTACCCAATAGGCAACTATAAATCAGTTTCATTTTGCATTGAATCTATTGCATCTAAACGGCTCCTCCACCAAAAGGCTGATGGAATGAAATGGAGACATGAAGTGACAGCTGGCCTAGAGTGGGCTGTGGAAATTTAAAAACTGAAGAGTTCTGCACCGATTTCCCAGTTAGGTGACTCAGTGTCCACAACGCCTTCTTCTCACTTTTCTAGCTTTGTTCCTGAATGTCTTCAGAGTTCTTTCCAGCACGTGTCATGCACCACAAGCTTTATTCACATTCCAGGTACCCACACTTGTTTTCACAGAGTCAAAACTGAATAATTTTTTTCCTTCTCTCTTTCTCCCCCCTTCCCCAAACCTTAGTCTATTTATAAATTACACAACTTGGCACGGGAGCACTATGACAAACATGCGAGCAGAGGGTTTAATGGTCAGTTATTCTGTTTGATGTTAGTTTTGCAACCAGACAGACCAAAGTGCATTGCAGATGTCTGGTTTAAGTGTTACATGGGCGAAGCAGAGGGAACCGAGCCAACACTTCTGCTGAGACCTTCTCAACACTTCTAATTCTGGGAGGGAATACACTTTCTACAGGTGGTTGTTGCTGCTGCTGTTGGGAGTTTTTTAATGCTGTTTCTGATAATTTGCTGGAAGAGCAGCTTTTGTTCAGTTTGTTCAGGAGTAATTTGACCAAATCTTTCCATAAAGATGTGATTCTTGTTCATGAGAACTCAGTACTTGGTAGTTGGTCATTTAACCAGCCTTTATAAAGTCTTCTCAAATGAAAAGCACAACATTGCATCTTATGATATATCAACACACAGAAGAAAAGCCTTGGGTGCTGCTCTTTAGTTTGCCCTTTAGTTTGGGAATAACCCCTGCCTCCATGGAATGCGTGTATATAAAGGGGCATTTCCCTAATGCAGAAATAAGGCTCACACAATGCCAGGGGCACACTTTTTTTGTGACATTCTGCAGTATCCATGAGCACACTTTGGAAAGGATTAGTCCTTAGCTTTGCCTGTATATATGTGAGGCAGATGGGAATTAGCTGCTGAGGTAGGGCAAGACTCTGGTATCAATTCTCCTCTTTTGCCATGCCAGCATAAATCGTGGATAATTCCTGTAGAATAATGAAATCAGACTGGTTTTATCCCAATGTAAATGAGAGAACATGCCAAGTTCTTGGTGTAAATATAGAAAAACTTGTAAAAATACTTTTTCTTGACTTACATCTTCCTCTAGCCTTGAAGCACATATTTTTTTTCCCCCCTCTGTTCATTTACTACTGAATCCAGCAGCAGCTGCAGCAGATGTTGATACAGGGTGTCACAGGTGTTTGCAGGGCCTTGAGTGCTATTCAGAGGAACCAGAGAAAAGATCTTGGAATGTGTCACAGAAAGGACATGCCTATGTCCTGTGGTTTTTTTACGTGATAGGCTCACATCTAAGTTGTTCATTATGTTTCCAAGCTCTGTCATTGCTTCTCCTTAGATTTTTTCACTTTCTGGCACATTGGTGGACTGAGCTTGGGCACAGCATCTTAATTATTTTCATTTTTCAAAACAGTCAAGTCCCAAAACACAGTGCAGTTTTCTTCTTGGCAACTGCATTTTTTCCATACTGCCAGGACATTGTTGAGCTCTTCTCACTTTCTTTTGGCATGGATACAAATAGCAACCCTTTGCTTTATAGGTTACAGGTCACATTTATCACTGGAAGGCTTAAAAATTTGAGGCGAAGCCTCTTGGGCCATAAACTTCAACTTTCCTGACCCTGATCAGCTACTCTTTAGTGCTGCTGGCATTTGAAATCTTTCTGTGCTAATCTATGGCCCTTTGTCAAAAGAACAGAGAGTTTTGAGCAACTTAGATTGTGGACAATTTTTTTGTGCCTGCTCTGACCTATTTGAAACACTTTACTAGCTGTGCCCATTACCCGTCTCTACAAACAAACAAGGAAGCAGTAAGAAGATATAATCAGGATAATATTCCTCTGGTCCTCCTTTTCCTGCTTTAGGGTCAAATTTAAGGTTGTCACTTCCCCATCAGGAGGAAACTTGAGAGCAAATGGATTTTCCTTCTATCCTGTGCTGTTCCAACACCATTGCTGCTGTTTGTTGACTCACACAAGAGGCTTGAGGAAAAACTTTAGGCCTTCTGGCTAGTTCTATATTTCAATCAACTATTCCTTCTCTCATATAATATTAAAAAAAGTGTATTAAAATGTGTGTTAAACAAAATATACTAACAACATAGTATATTAACAAACAGGTATATAAAATATTTCTTTATTTTCAAATGTGAAAATAAAGGAAAGCTTCTTATAATTAGCACCAAAATTACCTGGCATGTGCCAGGTCAGAGGGCAGTCCCACAGTATATGGCTTGTATTTGCAACACAAATATTTATATTTATCATTTCATAAAATATGCTATATCATATAATATTTCCTTGTATTCTCTGGAAATCCATTGTCCCAAGGTGCTTCAAATCTTAACTTAGTGCCATTCAAGCCACGCTGTGATGATTTCACCTATGTGTTTGATAATTCACACCGTTTGTGGCTTAGGGTACCTTGCAGCATCAGGTGTAGGGGCTGTACTCTTTTCCTTGAAGATTTGTGAAATTTCCCAGCTTCTGGATGGCATCCCCTCATACTGAAGATAATGTTGTCTGTGTATGTCCTCAAAATGCTTTTGTTGTGCTTTCCCCTTAAGCATTGCATGCATCCTTTCTAAAGTAAAAGCAAGTTTGGTTAGACATGAGAAAATAGAGGTACTCAAAGAAGGCAAAACTGAAATAGGCAGGATTGCACTGGCAGTTTTCCATGGGAGAGCCTGGAAATGCAGAGCTAGCTGTAGCTGCAATGGTGTGAGAACAACAGCAGGATCAGTAGTAATAAAAATCCCTCACTGTTGCTTCCCTTGTCTACCTCATCTGAGCTGGAAGCGACTGTGGAGACTTGTCTTGCTGTCCCTTGGCTCTCTGTCATGGTTGCACTCCTGCCCTCTCTCTCCTGTGGCATGTTTTGCCCTTAGACCTGATTTCTGGAGTAGAAAATTTCAGTTGAGGCCTCCAAAAATCCCATTTAAGCATTTTCAGTAGCAACAATGTAAATCTGGGGTGCTGAACTTGGTTAAAACTTTCCTAAGGTAAATAGCATCAAAATAAATCTCAGATTGGTATCGGGCTCAACTTTTATGAGGAGGTTGTCTTTATTTTATTAGACACGATATTATGAATTTATTTTAATTTTTGCTGCTATCAAAGTGTAAATATCTCGCTGACTCACACTCCATGTTGTGCCCTGAGTGCTCTCTTTGTAGCTGCTTTCTGTACAACACTGCCCATCTTCTCTGGCTTGTGAAATGTTTTTAACCTTGTTGGTTTTTATGTAAATTTTGGTGCATTCTTGAGTTCTATGAAGCTCTTTGGGTTTTGCAATATTTGTAATCACTCCTAATTGTACAATGGAATGATCAGTGAGGGTCATCCATGCTTAGTTTACTTTTTGCAGTGTGATTCATGAAGATGCTGGGCTGAGTTCAACCACTTATTTATCAACATCTGCAGTGGGCTGTTCCTCAGAACAGACACTGTTTTTTCTAACCAGTTGTCCAGGGGCTGTTAACGTGACAAAATTATTCTTTCTGAAAAGCCAGTGCAAAGTGTGCAAGTAAACTTTCCTCCTTTAGCAGCAGTTCCAGATTAGTCATCTTTTAAGATACTAGAGGATGTTGTCAGCATGGTCCCATAGATGTTATTTCTATGACTCTCACTAACAGAATCCTGGAGTTCTACAGAGGCAAAAATTAATGTGCTCCTCTGAGGCACTAAGTATTTTCCAATGTTTTCTCCTATTATACTGAGTTTTTTTAAGAGATGCAAAGACCACAGTTTTCTCTGAACAGATATTTTGTATTGCAATAATACCTGCTTAATTTTAGCTCAGGAGAATGACCCAGGACCATCTTTAACTTCTCAGAATAGAAAAGCTCAAACTGCCAAATGCCTAAATCATCCCCTTCATTTGTTTCTATTGTCTTCAAGATCTTCACAGGGTTCTCATTCATGTCTTTCACAATTCGTATTTTAACTTTCTGGGTCTGTTTAGTAGCTGTAAAACACATTTTAAAATTATATCCTTTGCATGTGCTTTTTCTTCTTTTTTTTCCTCTCTTTTTCAGGAAGTATTTTGGAGAAAAGATAGGACTTTATTTTGCATGGCTGGGTTTATACACAGAATTCCTCATTCCATCTTCAGTAGTTGGGATTATTGTATTTCTATATGGATATATAACCATTGAAAGTGACATTCCTAGGTAAGCTTATCTGTGACCCAAGGTTTGTTATTTGAAAATTATAAGACTGTGCTTTTTCTTATTAATCTGTAGTGAGAATAACTGGTTTTAGTTTTCTGAAGAGCAGTGATGTATAATTATCAACCCTGTGAGCATTACAAACAGAGGTATTGAAGAGGTATTTGAAGGGCACATACTTGTTTGATTGGTCAGTGTCTCACTTCCTGAAACAGAAATGTGTAGTGAGTCCATTGTATTGAGTTCGTTTTCTAAGATATTAATTTGCTTTTTACGAGTGAACATAGCTTACTGCTCAATCAGAAAGTTGTTATGTAAAACTCACTGAAATTAATGCCAACACTGTCCACGACTCTTGAAACACTTGATTCCCATTAAAATCAGACCATTTGTACAAGTAAGATGAACAATGGTTGCAAGACTTAGCAAATGCTGGCAGATCAAGGGATGTAATTCTGCCCCTCTGCCCCTCTCTGCTGAGACCCCCTGCAGGGCTGCATCCAGCCCTGGGCCCAGCACAGGAAGGACAGGGAGCTGCTGGAGCCAGGCCAGAGCAGGGACACCAAGGGGATCATAGGGATGGAGCAGCTCTGCTGGGAGGGAAGGCTTGAGGGAATTGGGATTGTTCAGCCTGGAGAAGAGACGACTTTGGGGTGACCTCATTGTGCCCTTCCAGTGCCTGAAGGGAGCCTGTTGGGAAAGATGGAGAGAGACTCTTGACAGGGGCCTGGATTGACAGGACAAGGGGGAATGGCTTCACACTGATGGAGAGCAGGTTTAGGTTGGATATCCAGAAGAAATTCTTCCCGTGAGGGTGGTGAGGCCCTGGCACAGATTGTCCAGAAAAGCTGTGGCTGCCCCATCGCTGGCAGTGTTCCAGGCCAGTTTGGATGGGGCTCTGAATAAACTGAGATAGTGGAAGGTGCCTTGCCCATGGCAGGGCAGTTGGAACAAGATGATCTTTAAGGTCTTTTCCAACTCAACCCATTCTATAATTCTATATTTGGTCTTCACAGTATTCCCCTTCTAGACAAAAAATAATGTTGAGTTTTGTGTGTCCTGAGGGGAATATACTACACAAAGACTGCCAAAGTGATACTGTGATGTTAATGTCTGTTTCCCAGTGAAAAAAAAGTAATTTCTGTGTCTTATTTGTGTTTGACTTCTGCTGGACACAAGATACCGCAGTACTTGTGTGCTGATCACACTCATGACAGTCCCTGAACTGTAAGCTTTTAAAATTGCTGCAGCAAGACAAGGTTTCTGATAGGTAAAAGATGGACAGCACCACATCTGAGGCAGGGTCTGTTTTCTTAGCTTGATCTGAATAAATCCTGGTGCTTGTCAGGTAGAAAGTTTGTGCTAGCATTTAAACTCCAATGAGATTTATGGCTGAGATGTATCTGCAGCCCCCTCTGCTGTCTTATGAAATAGAGAATTACTGTAACAACGTGAGAGCTGGGAACAGTGGCATGCTTTTCAAACCATATAATATAAACATATTCATAATAGAGCTTGAATAGTCCTTTTTTTCACTTGAAGTCATAAGGAAAAACCTATTTCAGGATGGTCCATATAGGAACAATCATAATCACCATGTGTCAGCTACCATTGAAGTAATGTGCCAACTCAGCTCATGATCCTGGCAAGGACATTTGAGCTTTGCACTACTCAGTTCACCTAAGTGAGCCTGTGCAGGTATGAAAGGCTTTTACATCCAAACCTCATGGAAAATACTGATAGCATTCTCAGCCCTGACAAGAAGTATTTGGCCTGCTAAAGTGATACTGATAATGTTTTTTTCAAAGAGCTTTAGAAACTGAATACATACATAGCAAATAAGACTGAGAATCAAAATAACAACCTTACAGCAAAGATCTTAAAATCTGTAAAAAATATTTTCTCTCACATTTTTGTGCCACCGTATTAAAAAATGCGTATTTTGACAACAGCACTGAATTTCTTTTGAGACCACTTCAGTCTTTCTTTTCAGTGATTTAAATCTGATCTGTATCAAATCACATAACTTGACTGCAGAGATGCAAACTCCACTTTTGTGTTTGAATTTTGGTTTTTAGTGTGGTTAACCTTGTCTTCAGTGATGTTGTCTTTCTTAACTCACTAATACAGTGCAGTAATCAGTCTGGTTGAGTGTTGCATCATTTTCCTGTTGGCAAGGTGCCTATAAAGGTTTAAAAAATTACTATCCATGGCAATCAACCTTGAAGAGACACACAGCTCCTGCCCTCTGCAAGGGCAGGCCACAGATATTGCAGACAGCTTGTAATAGCTGTGACGCGCTGCTCAATATCAGTACTGCACATCCACAGCTTCTGAGCTGGGATACTCAGAGAAACCTGTGCCCTTGTCTGTCACAGCAAAGAGATGTGTGACCAACGCAATGCCTTCACCATGTGCCCCCTGTGTGACAAGTTCTGTGATTACTGGAACCTCAGCTCTGCCTGTGCCACCGCTCGAGCGAGTCACTTGTTTGACAACCCTGCCACAGTTTTCTTCTCCATCTTTATGGCTCTCTGGGGTGAGTATTGCTTTGCAAGCTAACAGTGCCATTTGATGTTTGGACTTTTCACAGCATAACAAAGCGCTGTTTGATTGAATGGGATCCCTATGGCTTTTGGAAGCTGGCAATCCTCAGAAGGCCAGGGAGAGCTGTCTGTATTGAGACTGGGGAAAGAAATATCACTATCAACAGCAAGTCCTGGAACAAATGAAGTTGTGTAGTTCAGAGAAGAAAAAAATGTTCTTTCTTCCTCTACTGCCATGTTTACAATCACAGAGTTATCAAGCCTGGAAAACATCTAAAAGATCATCAAGTCCAGCCTTTGACTGATCTTCACCTTGTAAATTAAACCAGAGCACTGAGTGTCATGTTCAGTTGTTTATTAAACATCTCCAGGAGTGGTGACTCCACCACCTCCCTGGGCAGCCCTTTCCAATGCCAATGGGAAGAAATTCTTCTTGAAGTCCAACCTGAACCTCCCCTGGCACATTCTGGGGCCATTTTCTCCACAGAGAACCTTGTGCTGTTAATGGCACTTATAAATTTTGCCATGTATTTGCTAATTTTTCTTCATTTTCCATCAACATGTCACACCCATTTAATACCTTCTGCACTTGAGGCCAGAACGTATTTAAGGATTAGTATGGCGCAAACAGCAGAAAGGCTCTAATTTAAGCACGGTCCCACTTTCTTGTGGGATAATTCAGTCAATAATTTTATCAAAACTTTATGAGAGTCCAAGAGCAATAGCACTATTATCATTTAAATTATAATATATTTTAGAATATCCAATTTCAACAAGCTTGCTTTTCTTTAATGGCAAATATCCCTGTCTCCATGAGGATATTAAAACACTTTATAAACATGAATGAATGCATTGTAGTATTACTCCTATTTTTCTGGCCTCACCTCTGCCCTGAAAAGTGTGTGTACTGTGCTTGCATGAATTTTTGCTGGTGTTACTCTCTCCTTTACTCTACAGCTTGTTTATTGTGAAGCTCAATGTGCTATTGCTACTGTAAAATGGTTTTTTATTTCCCTATTTATTGTTCAAAAAATGTTATTATCATTCTTAATATGAAAGTGAGAAAATATGTTATTCTGTTTTAGCCATACCTCAGCAACCAGTGTGTTATTCTTTGCAAGCCTATTAAGATTCTACAGCTTATTTTAGAAAGGACTGATTGGTGGCTTGGCATTGGGTGAGGACAGCAGAAGGTTTTTAAGGAACTTGCAGACAGAACAAATCATGGAAGCAAGAAGCATTTATTTATCAGTTCCTGGAAGCCCTAGAGCAAGCATTAGAGAGAATTATGACTGAGAAATAGAAAAAAGAGAATTATTTATAGACTCAGAAGAATTCATTTTACTACTTCAGATTACACCCTAGACTGGCAGATTAAGTGTCGCCTGCTGCTGTGAAGCTGAAGATAAATAAAATATAATTTTTCCTGACAAAGAAACTCTACTGTATACTGGCATCCATGCAAATGACAATTGCCACTCATCCATAAAAATTGTATTTTAGTATCAGCAATGCAACGTGCAAAAGAAAATGTTGATATATCCTTGCACTAAGACAAATTAGTAGAATCTGTTATGAACAGAACAGGACAAAAAGTTCCATATGCACTGCTTTTAAAAAAAGACATGTAAAAACAACAAAATTCTTTCAGAGCTGTAGCCCTCCTCCAAAAAATGTTTCCCACAGATTAGAAAAGTCTGTTCTTGGGACCATGATAACTGAGCTTGTCAGTTCAAGAAAATGCAGCTGGCACACACAAAGAGCAGCAAAGCAAAATAATGGAGTCTTTACTAACTCTGCCCAGCTTTTGTATTAAGTATTATATTACACCAAATTTTGCTACCCTACTATTAGAGGCTGTGCTGGTTGTATCTAGAGCTCAATCTGTTGAATGGCAGAGCTCACACACCTATTCCAGCTGTATAGTTAAAAGAGCAAACTGTGGTGATCCGGGCTGGCTTAATTTTGTGAGGGTATGGGGCACAGGAATTCTATTGTCTTGCTTGTCTTCTCCCATTCTTTAGGAAACAGGCTTCCTATGGTTAATATCTCCAAAGGAATCATGCTTTTAGTAGCTGATCCTGATTCCTCATGAAGTATCTTCGTGATTCTAGCAGTCCTGCTGCAAGTGTCCATATTCACAGTAATGCCTTGCTGACTGGGCTTGATGTCACTGGTGTTCTGGTGCTAAACTTCAGTGTCAGTTGCCTTAATGAGAAATTTTACAGAATCACAGAATGATTTGGGTTGAAAGGGACCTTAAATCTCATTCAGTTCCAACTGCCCTGCCATGGGTAGGCACACTTTCCACTATCCCAGGTGGCTCAGAGCCCCATCCAGCCTGGTCTTGGACACTTCCAGGGATGGAGCAGCCACAGTTTCTCTGGGAAACCTGTGCCAGGGCATCACCATCCTCACAGAGAAGAATTTCTTTCCAATATCCAATCCAAACCTGCTCTCTGTCAGTTTAGTTTTTCTGCTGGTGTAAGTCAGCTCAGATGTGCTGATTTCAGAGCAGCTGCTGCATCAAGACAAGTACCTTTTTATAGAGCTAAATGTGGAACTGAGCTTTAGTGTAACAGGAAAGAATGGAATGAGTAATAGCACCCTATAAAATAACCAAATGTTTTTGTATTTAGGATATCTAAAAACCCTTGAGTTTTCAAGCCATGCTAAATATAGCTTTTATATGCTCTCTCTTCTGTCGGGAAGGAACACAAATAGCAACTTCATTGCTTAATGTCCGGATTTACTTTCAGTGTGCTGCCAGTCCAGTCTTTAAATGATGTTTATTTCTTATATAATGGTATAATACCTGTGAAGAAAATATTTGCAGCTAACTGCTGGGATAGATAATGACTTGTAAGAGCCATGCTATTTTCACAGAGTTCCCACTTTTCTCAGTGTTATCTGACAGTGTAGATGCAGTCAAGAGAAGCTGATCGGATTCTCCACTGTTGTCTGTCTTGTGGGGTTATCTACAAGATGTTCAAAGTGATATAAACACTGCTGTGATCTAACAGTGTTTTTACAATACCCTTTTCACCCGCTGAAAAAGTGATGTGAAGCATATGAAAATGGAAAACAGTGCCCCCAGTTTTTATAGGTACAGATTTACTGGTAGAGTTTTGGTGTTCTAAGTTGGCATGTACTGGTTTACTATTGGTATTGTTATCTGAAAAAACCTGTCCACAACCCAAGATATAGAAATGCTATTTCTAATAAATCTGTAAGTCCATAAATTAGGAACAACTAGGAAAAGGGCTATACTGAGGAAACAGCAATTATGAGAGGACAGCCAGGAGAAAAATTTGTAAATATGGTGCAACAGTAAAATATTTGTTCCTTCTTATTAGTAGAAAAAGGAGAGGCAGGAGACTGAACCAGAGGCCAACCCTTTAGGGCAAAATCACCATGTCTATGAAGGTAGAAAGCATTTGACTACACCACTGTAATATAGTTCAAAATATCTTTTTCTACATCTTGCTGGGGATCCTAGTTATTTCAGCAGGCTAAACCTACCTCAGAATGCTTCATGGTGAATTAGGAGAGATGATGTCTTCCATGGATACTCACAGTTATGGGCCAGTTTCATTCCCTGAAAAGAACTTAACAGTGGCTCTGGACAACCCATGTTCCATCTTTCTGTTTTTTGTTTTTAAAAGACAGTAATTATTGTCTCTCTGCTTTGCTTGAATTCTTTGGGCCTGAGGCTGTTTCTTAGTTCTTACTTTTAAAGAGTCTAGCATAACAGGAGTCAAATATCAGTTGAAGCTTATAAGTAACGCAAATGTTTACCACAAGGCTTTGGATTTATTGTTTTAAAAATTGTTTAATTTCTCTTAAAGCTACCATGTTCCTTGAACAATGGAAGCGTTTGCAGATGAGATTGAGTTACTTCTGGGATCTAACTGGACTGGAAGAAGAAGAGGTAAGTCTCCTCTCCTTGGGCTAATTTACTGTGTTAAGTATTCTATAGATGCATTTTGGATAAGCATTGATGTATAGATTTCTCATGAGTATTCTCCAGCCCAATGCAGTTTGTGGCTGGGTTTAGATAAAGGACTGTAACTGACAGTTTTGAGTATCAATGTTTATTTAGGAAATCCTCACCTATATCTTACTGTTCAGCACTCTGAAGTTAATAATGAATGTTGAAAAGGCTTATAAGGTAAGAACAGATCATGTTTTGCTGAGAATACCCATCTGCCATTGTACAGTGTGCAGTAACACAATGACACTGAATAAATACTTTGTCATGTTACTTCATTATTTGTAACATGAATTCTTTGTGATGACGACAGCCACAGGTCACAGTACCATCAGCAATTTTTGCATCAAGGTCTTTGTGATGTCTGTGATGCCTTAGGTACATCATTCTGAGCTTGAAGTGCTCACCAACAGAACTGTTTCAAAACAATAAACAGTGTGGGTTTATTCAGAAAGAGCTTTCCAATCAGCCATGCGGTCTCCAGACATAATCTGAACTGACTGAAAATGAGATGTACTTGTTTATTGGTATTTAAAATGTCCCTAATTTTGTTCTTAGTTTCATCCTTTAATTTGCTCTAATGACTCTCTCTCATCCAAGGATTCATTTCTAACCCTGACTAAAGAAAGTGCAGTTACTAAAATCATAAATAATTATCATACTAACAACAGGTAGACTTTGGACATTCCCCTGGCATTAGATGCTGAGATGTCTCTAGAACAGGGTCCTATTCTGTAATTCAGAGCCATCTTGCTTTGATGGGAGGATTTGAATCCATTTTTTCTCTTCATGTTCCAACATAGTTCCTTAAACAACAAGCCACCTACAAGTCTTCAGCCCTGCTAGGTGAGCTCAGCTCAAACAGGAGATAAATAACAGGAGCAAATACCATAGGGGAAAAGCAAGCTGACATCATGGACTTCATGATATAGGAAATAGAGGAATAACATCACTACCATCCTATTTCTCAGATCAAAAGATTAGGATAAAATGAAAAACAAAAAAAAACCCTACCAAAAAAACCCCTGAGAACAGACAGTACTCTCTAGTATTCCTCTTCTTCCATCAGTATCCCATAATGCAGAAATATTCCTTCACTGCTGACTTGGCAACAACCTCCTCTCTTTTGTCTCTGTTTCTCCGCTTTTTCATGACTGTCTCCCCTGTCATAATGTGGATGATGCTCACAGTACAACCCAGTACTTCCAGTCTGTGTGTTTTCATGCAAACCCAGTGCACCAGCACATCACAAATTACAGCTTGTCCCACATGGGATGTCATACTGCTCCCTGCCAGAGATGTACCAACCACAGGGTAAACTGAGAGGCTGGAGAGCAAACTCTGGGCTCTGTGGCATATTTGATGAACCACCATATTTTTCTGATTTTCTGAAGGTCTCCCACCATCAGACAATAGGAGGACATCTGCTGGATGAAGGGGTGTGGGAATGGGTCCCGACTTGGGGAGGTAATAAAAATTCCTCCTGACCCCCATCACCTACACAGGTGCCACTTCAGAACTGGTATGAGGCTCTGGATGAGGAGGGTCAGCCAGATGATGTGGAAGAAAATGATCTGCCCAAGTATGCTTCATCTGTCAGAAGAATCACCACCTCTAACATCAAAGTGAAAAGATGTATAGTTATAGTGGGTGACTCCCTTCTGAGGGGATCAGAGTGCCCCATATATCGACTAGACCCATCCCACAGAGAGATTTGCTGCCTCCCTGGGGCCCAGGTACAGGATATTACTGGGATACTCCCTCGGCTGATTTGGCCCTCTGATTATTACCCACTGCTGATACTCCAGGCTGGCAGTGATGAGATTAAAAAGAAGAGTGTCAGGACAATTAAAAGGAACTTTAGGGCACTGGGTCAAGTGGTTGATAGGGAAGGAGCAGAGGTGGTGTTCTGCTCAGTCCCTTTGGTGGCAGAGACAAATGACAAGAAGGAATAGGAGAGCCCACATTGCCTACAAGTGGCTCAAGGGTTTGTGTCATCAGCAGAATTTTCTCTAATCATGGGGCAACTTTTAAGGCACCTGGCCTGCTGGAACCAGATAGACTTCATTCTCTCTGTTAAGGGCAGATGGATTTTGGCTCGTGAACTGGCAGAACTCACTGAGAGGGCTTTAAACTAGCTTTGAAGGGGGAACAGGATGCAGCTAGGCTCTCTGGAAGCAGGCCCAAGGGTGGTAAGCCTCAGTTAGGGGTGAAATCAGTAGCCCAGCTGAAGTTCATGTATACCAATGCACTCAGAATGGGTAACAAACAAGAAGAGCTGGAGGCCATCATGCAACTGTAGAGCTATGATGTAGTTGCCATCACGGAAACATGGTGGGATGACTCTCATAGCTGAAGCGCTGCATTGGATGGCTAGAAGCTCTTCAGAAGAGACAGGAAAGGGAGAAGAGGTGGAGGGGTGGCCCTGTATATTAAGGAGGCTGTTGGTGCCATGAATATTGAAAATAATGACAATGAAGTTGAATACCTATGGGTAAGAATTAAGGGGAAGGCCAACAAGGCTGACATCCTACGGGGAGTCTTTTATTGTCCACCCAACCAAAAAGAAGAGGTAGACAACTTATTCTCTAAGCAGCTGGAGAATGTTTCAGCATCACCAGCCCTTGTTCTCGCAGGTGACTTTAACCTACCAGACATCTGCCGGGAACTTAACACAGCAGAAAAGACGCAGTCCAGGAAGTTCTTAGAGTGTGTGGAAGACAACTTTTTGTCACAGCTGGTGAACAAGCCCACAAGAGGGGGACTATGTTAGGCCTGTTGTTTGCAAATAGAGATGGGCTGGTGGGAGATGTGGTGGTTGGAGGCACAGTGTGGGGGGATGGTTGGGGCACAGTGATAATGAAATTATGGAGTTCTTGATATTTGGTGAAATCAGGAGGAACATCAGTAAGACTTTTACATTGGCCTTCTGGAGGGCAGACTTTGGCCTATTTAGGAGACATATTCAGAGTGCTTCTTGGGAAGCAGCCTTTAACAACAAAGGAGCCCAGGAAAGGTGGGCATGCTTCCAAACAGAGATCTTGAGGGCACCAGATCAGACTGTCCCTGTGTGCTAAAAGATGACTTGACGAGGTAAATGTCCAGCCTGGATGGAAAATGAGGTTTCAAAGGAACTTGGGGAAAAAAGAGGATGTATCATCTTTGGAAGGAGTGTCAGATCTCTCAGGAAGTATTTAAGGGGGTTTGCTAGGGCATGTAGAAAAAAAAAATTAGAGAGACCAAAGCTCATTTAGAACTTTATTTGGCAACTTTTGTAAAGGATAATAAAAAAAGTTTTTCAAAATATATTAACTGCAAAAAGAATGGTAAGACCAACCTTTGTTCTCTATTGGATGAGGGAGGGAACTCAGTAACTGCAGATGAGGAGAAGGTGGAGGTGCTTCACACCTTCTTTGCCTCAATCTTTAGTGGGAAGATGGCTTGTCTTCAGGACAGGTGTCCTCCTGGGTTGGCAGATGGTGTCAGGGAGGAGAATGGTCCCCCTGTTATCCAGGAGGAGGCAGTCAGAGAACTGCTGAGCTGCTTGGATATTTATAAATCCATGGGACCAGATGGGATCCATCCCAGGGTGATGAAGGAGCTTGCAAAGCCTCTCCCCATCATTTACCAGCAGTTCTGGCTCCCTGCTGATGTTCCAGAGGACTGGAAGCTGGCCAGTGATGCCCATTCACAAAAAGGGTGGGAAGAAGGATCCTGGTAATTATAGGCCAGTTAGCCTTACCTCAGTACCTGGTAAGGTTATGGAAATATTTATACTGAGTGCCGCCACGCAGCACTTACAGGATGGCCAGGGTATCAGACCAGCCAACATGGCTTTAGGAGGGGTAGGTCGTGTTTGACCAACCTCGTCTCCTTTTATGATCAGGTGACCTGCCTGGTGGATGCAGGAAAGGCTGTGGATATTGTGTACCTGGACTTCAGCAAGGCCTTTGACACTGTCTTCCACCACCCTCTCCTGGAAGCTGCTAGCATACGGCTTGGACAGGAGCACCCTTTGCTGGCTGGATGGCCAGGCCCAGAGAGTGGTGGTGAA
The DNA here is from genome assembly GCF_027477595.1 of Haemorhous mexicanus. NCBI lineage: Eukaryota > Metazoa > Chordata > Aves > Passeriformes > Fringillidae > Haemorhous > Haemorhous mexicanus. Next base: position 18,523,342 of record NC_082345.1, on the reverse strand, counting down.
TGGTGCTCCATTCAGCTGGCAGCCAGTCACTGGTGATGCCCCTCACGGGTCTGTGCTGGGGCCAGTTCTGTTCAATATTTTTATTGATGACATGGATGAGGGGATTCAATAGTTTATTAGTAAATTTGTGGATGACCCTAAGCTGGGAGCATGTGTTGATCTTTGGAGGGTAAAAGGGCTCTGCAGAGTGACCTGGATGATTGGATGGATGAGGAGAGTTGAATAAGATGAAGTTTAATAAATCCAAGTGCGGTGTCCTGCACTTTGGCCACAGTAACCCCCTGCAATGCTATAGGCTGGGGACAGTGTGGTGCAACTGTGCCCAGGCAGAAAGGGACCTGGAGGTACTGGTCAATAGCCGACTGAACATGAGCCAGCAGTGTGCCCAGGTGGCTAAGAAGGCCAGTGGCATCCTGGCCTGTGTCAGGAATAGCGTGGCCAGCAGGAGTATGGAGGTCATTCTTCCCCTGGACTTGGCACTGGTGAGGCCACACCTTGAGTGCGGTGTCCAGTTCTGGCCCCTCAGTTCAGGAAGGACATTGAGACCCTTGAGCGGGTTCAGAGGAGGCAACGAGGCTGGTGAGGGGCTTGGAGCACAAGCCCCGTGAGGAATGGCTGAGGGAGATGGGGTTGTTTAGTCTGGAGAAAAGGAGACTCAGGGGTGGCATTATCACTCTCTACAACTCCCTGAAAGGTGGGTGTAGTCAGGTGGGGGTTGGTCTCTTTCTCCAGGCAGCAACTGACAGAATGAGAGGACACAGTCTTAGGCTATGCCAGGGGAAATATGAGTTGGATATTAGGAAAAAGTTTTTTACAGAAAGGGGGATAAAGTTCTGGAATGGTCTGCCTGGGGACATGGTGGAGTCACCATCCCAGGACGTGTTTAAAAAAGACTGGATGAAGCACTTGGTGCTGTGGTCTAGGTGTCAAGGCATGGGTTGGACTTGATCTTTAAGGTCTCTTCCAACCTAGTGATTCTGTGATTTTGTGATTCAAGTTCATTACTCACAGTACAAAATCCTCACGTTTAGCTTAATATTTGCAAAATGTTGTGAAAGAATCTATAGATTTGTGAGGTCCTGTGATGAAGAGACCTGGAGTGGTAAAAGTCTGTGGACAGGAACTATGGGATCAGCAAGAATCCTTTGTTTATGACAAGTGAAGAAGTGCCAGACAAATCTCAGCACAAGCTGAAGAATTAGGAACTTAGAATCATAAAATAAGACTGGAATGGACCTTGACAGGCCATCCTTGTGCCTTGTAGGATCAACTCTACTTAAATCATTATGAAGAGATATTTGTCTAATTTGTTCTTAAATAAATCCAGCAGTGCAGATTTCAATTCCTCCCTAGGTAATCTACTCTAATACTTCTCTATCTGTGCCGCTAACAAGCTTTTCCTAGCAGTTTTCAAATCTCCTTGCTACATGGTAATTTTTTTCTCTCTCTTTTTTTCTCTTATTTATCTTTCAAGGATCAAGACAGGGATTACTTCTGTCTGATTTTCAGCATAATTCAAGATGATATCATGTTTCTGTCATCCTTATCCTTGTTTGTTTAAGATGAACAAGCATCTGCTCTTTCAGTCTTAGTTCCTAAATATTTTCAGAGACTCATAGAACCACAGAATGCTTTGGCTTGGAAGGGACTTAAATATCATCATGTTCCAACCTTTTGCCATGGGCAGGGACACCTTCCACTATCCCAGGTTACTCAGAGTCCCATCCAACCTGGCCTAGAACCCTTCCAGGAACAGGCCAGCCCCACATAGCTTCTCTTGGAAACCTGTACCAGGGCCTCACCACCCTCACAGGGAAGAATTTCATCTGATATCCAATCAAACCTGCTCTCTGTCAGTGTGAAGCCATTTTCCCTTGTCCTGTCACTTCAGGCCCTTGCTAAGAGTCTCTTTCTCCATCTTTCTTGTGGGCTCTCTTCAGTTACTGGAAGGATTTTCTATTTATCTCTTTATTCTTGTTCCTTTCTGACCATTTTCTGGTATATCTCAGTCTTTTTAAAAGAATAATAGACATGTCTCTTGCCATGAAATGCAGAAAATGACAGAGCCAGAGGACACAGTCTCAGGCTGTGTCAAGAGATATATCAGTTGGATATTAGGAAAAAGTTTTTAATGGAAAGATTCATTAAGTTCTGGAATGGCCTGCCCAGGGAGATGGTGGAGTGCACTGTCCCTGGATGTGTTTAAAAAATGACTGTGGCACTTGGTGCCATGTTTTAGCTGAGGTGTCAGGGCATGGCTTGGACTCAATGATCTTTAAGGTCTCTTCCAACTTAGTAATTCTATGAATTCTGTGAAAATCATGCACTGTGTCATCTCCTGTCACTTCTTGGTACTTCAGCAAAACCCCAAAAGTTAGATAAGATTTTGTTCACCTTTAATCCCTAAGATTCATAAAGATTAGGATAAATTTGTCTGTAAAAAGTTACTGGTGTCAGTTTTCAGTGATGGTGAAGTCTTTACAGGTGTTGAAAGTTATGTTGGAAAAGGGAGAATTGTGTCTGATCGGGTTAGGCTAGAAAGAATCAGAAGTGGGATCAGTTAAAGCAACAAGAAAGGGGCAAGGAAGAAGCTCAGGAGGTTTTAGAGTTTTAAGACTAGATGGAGTTAAGCTATTTATTATCAATTTCTTTAGGAAGGGAAGGTACAGAACCAAAGCAGGGAGAAAAAGAACCATAAATTTGAAGAGCTGATAAGTACTTTGTGAGAGTTATATTGAAATAAATGCCTTTGGTGTAATTTTTGTGGACATTGACCATAAACCGTTCAGTAAATTGCTTTCTTTAAACACACTGGGCCAAATCTCTTGCTTCAAAAGAGTCACACGAGATATTAATTTAGTTCTATTTATTTGTAAATGTCTTGGCAATGGCAGTCTGAGAAAGCAGACTTCCTAAGGCTTCTGTGCATCTTTGCAGCTGGCAGCTGTACAGACTTACAGAATTTGTGTTTGGACACCTGAAATCCACAAAAAGAATGGCAAGCATTGGATATCAAGTGGAAAACAGCTAATTGTGTTGAAAAGCAATAGAGCATCCAATAAACAAATGGGAGAGAGGAAGAAAAGAAACAAACTCAAACCAGAACCATGAGAGCAGAAAAAGCCTTGCAAACACTGTGCATGAACACACACTACCGCAGAATCACTCAGGCTGGAAAGGACCACCAAGGTCATTGAGTCCAGCCTTTGACCAATCCTCACCTTGTCACCTAGACCAGAGCACTGAGGCCATGTCCAGTCATTCCTTGGACACCTTCCAGGATGGTGACTCCACACCTCCCTGAGCAGCCCATTCCAGTGCTTTAACAACTGTTGCAGTGAAGAAATTCTTCCTGAAATTCCTCTGCTCAATGTGCCTTGCCATAGATATGTGACTGTGTAACACAACAAAAGAGGCTGTGCATATCATTCTAGTTCAGAGTGTGTAATAAGGAATATGGCCAACAGTAAACCAGGAATATAGGTGGGAGAATTCATACCCTCTTCTGCTTGGTGAAGAAGTACAGATGGACTCCAGTTAATGATGTGGGAGGTAGAAACTCTTGCCTCCCCATGAATCTTCAGAAACTGTATTTCCAGGATATTTCTGCTTTCATTTTTTTGGGTGGAAGAGATTTTCCCACATTTTGCCAATGATCCTGAGTAGATAATTGGCAAAATGATCATTCTATTTCAGTGCAAACTGAAATAGAAACGCAATTACAAAAGATGAAATTTTAGAATTTGGGCAAGAACTTGGAAATCAAATGGATAGAGAGTCTGCATTAACTGAAATGCCCTGGAATCTCCACTCATGGGTCTTGGTATTGTTCCAATAGTCAAGCTGTTATAGTGTTTTGTCATAACAGGGAGGAACTTAGATGTCTGTCTTCCTTAGGAACATTTACTTTCAACTTGAAATCCTGTGTTCTGTAAAATGTTTGCCAACCATTTTAGTTTATTTGAAAACTAATTCCCAAAGTCTGGTTCTTCCTTTTGCTATGTGATGAGTTTAAAAAAACCCCATAATTATTGAATCCTTAAGGGAAGTCTTTGATGTCACTGTGGATTACCACTGAGTTAAGACAAACTAGTAAGGAAGGTAGCTTAAGTAAAAGAGAATTAAACAAAATTAAAAAGCAGGCTCACTTGGTGACATTAAATATGTTTACAGGTACATTCCATTCTCACCTAACTTGATCTTGATTTAACTTTATTTTCTCTATCATGTTTTCAAAATTAATTTTGATCTGATCAATTTGATGGCTTCACTTTGTCTTCCACCTTGCAAATGATAGGAGCAGACTCCTTTTTCTGAAGTTTTAATAGTATCTACTAAGCCACAAAGCATGAGATCTTTTTGTTTTCTTAAATCCTCAAAGAGGAGGGTCTAATAAAATAACTGCATAACCCTCTTGTCCAGTATTGGTAAAGAGGAATTTGTAGCTACAATATTTTGTTTTGTTTCAAATCTCTCCTTTCTGCATCCTCAAGTTTCTTGTGTCAATGACATCTTTAGTTTGGATTGTTTTCTCCAGATGCATTATCTCACATTTTTCCCATAACTATTCTAATTTTCCTATTGGGTCCATGTTTCCAAATACTTTAAAATTCTTTGTATGCTTTTTTAGTAACCTTTTATGGGTTTCATTACTCTTTCCAGCGAATCTTCCCTGACCTTCATTAAAGTCTTTCTAACACTAATTAGTTAATGATCCTTGATTAGCCCTATTCTTCTAAACAAATCCTTTCAATGTTATATTTAAGTCCTGTGTTTAGGGGGATGAGAGTTTCATTAAGATAGTTGGGGAAGGAATGCTGAAGAATAAATGTTATCCCTCAGCTCTTTGGGGAAACTGTTTAGTACCAGTTATTGCTCCAATAAAAGATTACACATGAAGGCACACTTTAAACATGTTAAAGTTGTAAACTGTAAGAACAATGTCAGATGAAAATTTCTTTGCTTTCCAAGAAGTTGGTAAAGGTGTGTAATTACATTTTTTCACTCCCAGACTGTTGATCCAATGATGTGCCAGAATATCCTGGGCCTTCAGTACATTTTCCTCTTTTATTTCTCTTCTACAGATATATCAGCATGTTCTCATTTACTTTCATTTATTCCTTTTCTGTTGTAAGGACCTACTCTGTCCTTTCTAGAACTGAATTTTCTTCAAGGCTCAAAACTGTTTGATTTTTTTTATTGGTAGTCTTGATTCCTTGGGGTGTTGGGATGGGGCAACTCAAAGGCTGGGTCACTTGGCACAAGTACTTCCCTCCCCATGGGTTCAGAGAGGTTAAATCGGTCTTTATCCAGCACTAGGAACCCGCTAGGAATAGGGACCGCCTCGAGGTCTTTCTTTGTTCTTCTCCTCCTTTCCACTGACTCGGGAGATCCAGGTTGGTAAGCAGGGTTTTCCAGGGATGTGCCCCTTGGAGAACACACAAGATAAGGAATCAGGTGCTGTTTACAGGGGCCTGAAGTGACAGGACAAGGGGGAATGGCTTCACACTGACAGAGAGCAGGTTTAGATTGGATATCAGAAGAAATTCTTCCCTGTGAGGGCGATGAGGCCCTGACACAGGTTTCCCAGAGCAGCTGTGGCTGCCCCATCCCTGGAAAGTCAGTTTGGATGGAGCAGCCTAGTCTGGTGGAAAGTGTCCCTGCGCATGGCAGGGGGTTGCAATGGGATGAACTTAAAGGTTGCTTCCAACCCAGCCCATTCTGTGATTCTACGATTTACACAATTCCGCTCATAGTATAGGAGTATTTAAATGGGTTGGATATGAATTGTGTAACAACCACAAATGATGCTAGTTACACACAAAATATGTTATCTGCCATTGAAATGGCAGCATTTGGTTGTTTGGCCCTAGCTTAAGGGAGTTTCAAAATACGAGGCCAAATTTCAGAATTTAGTTTTACAGGTATTTGCCCAAAGCATTACCACTATTCATGCTCAATGAAAGCAAACAAAGGCATAAAATCTCTCCATCTGGCAAAGACAATGCCATAATAGAACCTTCTAGTTTCTCTTGATGAATTCTGTTTTATGTTGCTCTTGAATATCTTTAATAACTGAGTTCCTGTATGCTTGCTTAGTAACTTTTAACACTCCTAAACTTGTGTACATGCTACATGACTTATTCAAGCTTTTGCTTTAATTTTTCATTTATCAGAGTTATTTTAAAAGTGATCTGGACTAAAAAGATTGTGATCATCTACCAGTGACTCCATCCTGTCATATAAAACTATTTTTCCTTGACAAGAATCCCATTAATAGGGCAGTCTAAACAGGTCCTTGGTGTGAATGACAAACTCTCCCCTAGACTTCTCACCCCCTGCATCCTATGTCACCATCATAAGAAATAGGGGGTTTAAGTTTTGGTTTTGAATAATTAACCCTTTTGCAACAGAGAACAGCTGGATTCTCTGTTCTGCTCATTCCACATTTCCATCTTGCTTTGGGACAGCAGCTGGGTCGTTCCAATTTTTATTTGTGAAAACCTTCCTTCCCATCAGTGTGAACTGCTTAGCTGCTCTGCTTGTGTTCAGTATGTTAGAATAAGGATGTTCAAGGAATTTGCAGTGGGTCTTTGCCTTTACTTAAAGTGTGTGGATTATTTTGTTTTTTGATAACTCCTTTGGTCTGTCAAATCTGGGATAGTTGTTCCAGTTCTAATTTTTTTTTTTTAAATACATTCCATGTGTTTGTCATGCATGTTTATAAAATTTCATTATCACGTTCTTTCTAAATCAAAGGGAAATTAAGGAAAGCTGGGTTCACATTATTTATTCTTATCAAACTGGATCATTATCTACAGAGGCTTAATTTGATGGATAGTGGATACACATGTGTATGTTTGAGGCAAATCCTGGAGACCACTCTCAAAATAAATTCCCACTGTCAATATGAGTTTTGCCTGAGTAGAAATTTTATGTCTTGGCTCTTTGTTTTCAGAATGGGAATTATTGTTTTCTACTTGGAGCACTCATTTGGCCTCGCAGTACCTTGGCTCATATAATTTTCAATAAGTATACTGGCAAACTTCCAGCATCCTGGGATTCAGATTTATCTCTACATGGACATTTGGCCTTTGTGAAGACATCATGACTATTTCTAGCTTGTTGTCTCTTCCCATTTTCAGGCAAAGAATTGATTCTGAACCACACTCTTTTTACAGCTGAGTGGAATTGTCCCTTCACATCCATGGATGAATGGGTCAAACATCCCTAAGTCTGGACTGCAAATAAATATTTGGTGCAAAATACTCATAAAAGAAATATATAAAAAATGCATTCCAGGGAGCTCTGTGGTCTGTTCAGTCAAGGGTAAGATGACTTGGCAAATTCAACAAAGACAGATCAACTACTATTCCAGTCCAGGTGTTCTTACATGAAAGGCAGTTAAAATGATACTGGAATGTCTTACTAGGGAAGTTAAACATAACTTGGCCAAATTTGAACAGAATAAGTGTTGTAAATCAAAGGTGTCCCCGACGAAGGAGAGAGAGAATGACGCATCTGACTCTATCATCAGAAGGCTAATGTATTACTTTATTATACTATACTATGTACATTTCATCTAAACTGAATCTGCCATGCACTCTTGCTCACAACTGCACAGAACTGCACTCATCTCTGATTCTCTTGTGACTGTCCCGTGACAGTCCCCCACACACACTTCTTGGCCCTGCTAGGCCAAGGGAACAAAACATCCTCACTTTGGGTAAACAACCTCCATATTGCATTCTACTTTAGCACAATACAGGCACAGCAAGCAAGATAAGAATTGTGTTTTCCTTCTTCTCTGCTTGTCTCACAGCTTCTCTCTGTTCAGAGGGCATGTGAATACCACAAATAGGCACTCAGAGCAAAATCGTCAATAGCAAAAATTAATTTCGCGTGCAATGTTTTGCTTGGCATTTATTTTCTTTATTTCACCAAGTATTCATTCAAATCAATTTTCAAAATTTCTCTGACCTCTGGAGACTGCCCCTCATGTCTCAGAATACATTGCTTAGCAGAAAGTAAGAGAAAAAAAGGAAGAAAACTAATTCAGGTCTGTGGTAGCATAGTTTATCTAGATCTCTCAGGTTCTTACAGCCTCATTTATCTCCTTTCCCTGCTTTGATCAAGCTGTCTCCTCTCATGTAGCCATCCATGCCAGATATCTTCATCCTTTCTTCATTTAAGTCTAAAGATGTTTGTCACATCCAACCTCTGAATCTTTATAAAAGGAAGAACAAATAATGCAAATCAACACAAGCCAGTAAAAATTTAAGAAGCATCAGGATATAGGTGTTGACTGCAGCAACTTTAAATGCTTATTTTCTCTGTCCTTTTCTCATCGTGCTTACCAACATTTTTGCTGCTGATCAGCTTTATCAATGTTAGAGTTTACCTGTGCCTCACTGTTTCTTGGAGTTCCTGATGTACAGAAGAGGGACACCGAGATGATCAGATGGATGGAGAACCTCTCTTACAAGAAAAGGCTGGGAAGAATTGGGGTTGTTCAGCCTGGAGAGGAGAAGGCTTTGGGGTGACCTCATTGGGGCCTTCCAGTGCCTAAAGGGAGCCCACAGGAAAGAGGGAAAGAGACTCTTGGCAAGAGCCTGGAGTGACAGGACAGGGGACAATGGCTTCACACTGACAGAGAGCCGGTTTAGATGGGATATTGGGAAGAAATTCTTCCCTGTGAGGGTGGGAGAGACCCTGGCACAGGTTTCCCAGAGCAGCTGTGGCTGTCCCATTCCTGGCATGGTTCCAGACCGGGCTGGATGGTGCTCTGAGCAATCTCGTGTAGATACCCAGTAAAGAAGTGTCTACTTAGTGTGTCTCAAACACTGATACTGGGATAGCCACGGAGCCAGCCGAGGATTGTCGGTAGACACAGGCAAGGGCAGTTGGTACCAGCATGCCAGGAGGAAGAACAAAATGTGACTGGTGAAGGGGGACATGTGGAGGTAAATTCTGGGGCATATATCTTGGTCAAGTCCACAGAGGCACAACAAAAAAAGTGCAGGAATAAGGCCAAGAAGTGGGCATGGACTGTAGGGGGGATCAAGACCACCCAAGACCCCTGAAAACTCCTTGCCCATTTCTAGAAATGTCTGAAAGGATGGAGGGTGCAAGATAACTTATTTGAGTGGAAAGCAAGAATCTCATCTTCAGGGGAGAAACCCATCCCTAAAAGGGAAACACCCGACACTCCTAGGTGGCACCCCTCAGGATCCTGGACATCCCATCACCCCATCATGGATCAACATGGGAATTAGGTCGGCTCATCTCTTTCTCTCTCTCTTATTAATCTCCTTTTCTCTATTCCCTTTCATCTCATTCTTTTATACAAAGCCCATTGCCATGTTCTTTTATAGTAGGTTAGGGATTACACACCAATTTCCATGCCAAGTGTGTAATTAATAATTAAATTTTTCTGATTGTTTGCAAGACTCTGTGACTTTGCCACTCCTTACAACCAAAAACATTTACACATCACAGTGGAATGTGTCCCTGCCCATGGCAAAGGGGTTTGAATAAGATGTAAGGACCCTTCCAGCTCAGACTATTCCAGGATTCAATTATTTAAATGATACTTTATCACATACCTTTTGAATGGATTAGGAAATCCTCACTATCAGGATAAAAAAATATTTTGGAGGTCTCACTGTGTTTATATTCTCACATGCAACAGAGAATAGTGAGGGTTGTGTCTGTTGTGGTGAAAATGTCATGTCAGTTCCACGTAGGCCCTGTTTCATTGCTTATGAGTATTTATTAATTTAGAATGGTTTTTGTTCTCTTCATGACTATCAGATTAATTAAAAAATGTTAATAATCCATTATTTGATGGGGCTGGTATGCAAAGGTTCTAATTATAATAAAGAGGGATGATATGACTGCTGCTATAGGAATAGTCTGTTTTTGTGGGAGATATCAATCCAAATTCCAGCTCTGAATGAATTCAGAACTTGGTGGGAATGAGGACATGCATGATGCTTTTCTCTTTTGTGAGCTGCTCACTTAGAAAGCCTGGTAAATTTTTGTCATCTTGCTTAATTTATGCTCTAATTTGGGAGAGGAAAATATATTTTGCAAGGGCACACTGAAAGCTTATTGGTTAGGGAAGCTGAGCCAGATCTAACAGCCTAGTCCAAAAGGTGTGTGGTGTTGAATCATCTTGATGGCTTTGTTTGTGAAGATGACCAGAAATTTTAGGGATTTTCTCTTAATCATAATCACATTTGTTTGTTTGTGTATTTTTCAGGAGCATCCCAGGCCAGAGTATGAAACCAAACTGCTGCAGAAAAAGCTGAAAAATAAAAACATCACAACAGAAGGTTCAAACGAGGTGAGATGCAGCTTACTCTTTTCATTTATGCGGGATTTGTGGTTTTTTATGTTGTGATTATATATTTTTCTGTCTCCCAGAGGTTGCAAAAGGTGCTGATAATTAGCCTTCTGAGTTGGTAGGTGGTGGTGTGCTGAAATGCAGGCCTGCAGTGCTGTTCCAGGGCTTTGAAGTCATGTCTTTCAAAGTAAAGCAATTTGCATAGAAAGGGGGTTGACAGGTGGTTCAGGATCTAATCTGTAGAGTAATGCCTGATTCCCAAGATAATCACCACAGAATTCTTATAGCAATCCCTCATCCCTCAGAATGTCAGTACTCTCTGCACAATGGAGAAAGCAGCTTTTATATTGGTGGCTTTAGTCCTGCTGCAGTTACACAGTTGTGAAGTTTTAATGGCATTTCCAGGACAAATGAAAAAATAGTTGGTAGATAATTTTCAGACTGAACAGGGTTCAGGATTTTTATGTCTATTTCAAACTTTTTTGAACAAGCCCTTTTTATCAATCTCCTCTTGTAAATTATTCACTGAGGTCTGTTTTCTAAATATTCACAAATTCTGTATTCTTGGTCCATTAGGCTTGGTTAACCATTGCTCTTTCCCTGCATTCCACGTGTGCCAGGAAAGTCAAAATATTCCAATACCATGTTCAGCTTCCAGGGAGAAAAAAAACAGTTTCATTTGCTTACAGGTTGAGAATCAGTATCCAAAGTGGAGAATTTTCAAGTTTTCTGGTTTGGTCCAGCAAATTTAGCTTGTGGAAGAACTTCATTATCCCTTTCTTCTGCTGACCACCATTGTAAAGTGTTTCCAGGGAATCTTTCATTTCAGTGAGCTTGCCGGTTACCTGTTGTGCTCAACCAAATGCCACAGAAAATCATGGAACGATTCTCAATTATTTTAGTGGGCTTTTGATCTTGCAGAGACTCACAGACCACTGTGGATTCTTACACATTGTACAGCTCCTTTGGGCTTCCAAGTCAGGAATCAAGGACCGTAAAAGTCCAATAAAATAGTTACTCTTCAGCTTTTGTTTTTTTGGCTTAAAGTAAATGGGAACTGGAAACAAGTCATACAAGTCAGCTATTGATGCTGTAGAATATTATGATTATCTCGCTTATCTGAGATAGAGAAATAATTATAAATTAGATATTAATTTAAGGTAAGACACAAAGAAACAAAGCCCAAACAAATGAGAAAACCCCACACCAAAACCCAAAAAATGACCGAAGAAGAAATGTTAAGTAAACAGGTGGAAAACAAGGAACAATGTAAAGATCCAGCACTACAAAAATAGGAAAAGCTCCTTTCAGACATCAAGAATGTAAAGTCTAACATGGTATATTTTTTGTCAAATTGCCTTCTGTGCCAATGTGGATGGAAAAAAAATACTGAATTTCTGTATTAGTGTTCCCAAATTACTGAAATATATTCCAAGCAAGTGAGCAGTTTTCCATCAGTGAACATTCTGGCTTACTAATTCTGTCCAGTAAACAGCACATTAGTCTGGGTTTGCAAGATGTGTTGTTCGCACCTTCGTACATCAGTGTCTTATAAAATTGTGAGATCAATCTATGTTGATGTGAGAACTGAAGAAGAGGGAAAAACCTAAACATAGCAGTTCAATTAAACAGTCCTAACTGTGGAAATGCACCATTATATTTTGCTTTGGAAGACCCTGAAAAATTAAACATTAAAAGTGATGAGTATTTAAGATTGCAATAATTATTTAGCCTTATTTTTAGGAATTTCAATGTTTTCTTTTTGCAAGACCATTAGCTCAAGAGATTTTGTGTTGCAGGTTAATATTAAGGCATAGGTTTCTTTGAGGTCTCTGGCTCAGTATTTCTGTCTTATTGGGTGCATGCCAGGGTACAGAACTTTGTCATATTACTAGGGGAGATCTCGTGGCTGGACAAGCATCAAAGTAGAGATGCCTCTGTAGTTAAAGATTCAATCCTCCTAATTTCTTGGTTTTGTGTGAATACACTGATGTGTGTGAGGTCTCTATCTCTTCATGTTTTGGTTGACAGTCTAATGTCATGGCAGAAGTCTCTGTGAAGTTTTCTCCTGAATATTTTTAGCTAAATTAAAGGCATGTATTTTTTTGTGTGGCTGGTCAACAACTGTAGTATTGTGTTACTATCAAAGGATTGGCTGTGGCACTACTGCCTAAAACTTCTCATTACTTATCTAGCATCAAGTCAGAAGTCTTCAGTTCAGCAGCTGTGGCTTGTTGGGATAGAAATGATGCCAAAGGGTGGCTATTGTGAGCATACTGGTCTAGAGTTTACTTAAAGGCATGTATTTCTATAAAATTACTTTCTTGTTTCCAGTATGGTAATTCCTCTGTTCCAGTGAGGAAGTGACTGATTTAATGGCAAGAAACAGCTTTTATGTGCAAAGTTCTGTGTACAGTGCATTTTTTTCCCTTTCCTTACTCCAACAATGAGTTCTGTGAAGCAAATTGGCTTATTTTTGCAATGAATGGACAGGGGTTTGGTTAGGGGCTGCTTTTGTGATTGCAGGAGAAAGGTGACACCACTTACATCCTCTCTTAAATGATAACTTGGGAATACATGTTTAGAGGAAGCCAGCACAGTTTTCCCTCTCTGCTGTTCAAGTCATTAACTTTAATGAGTGTGGAAGATGCCCAGCACCTGTCAGGCCCAGTAAATATATGAGTCACTCTACCCAGGCAGCAAATTCCAAATCAGCCTGATGATCCTGGCAAGACAAAGTATGACACATCTAATATATTACTTGCCCAATGGGGTTTGTGTTCTAGAATACAGCTGTCATACAAAACACCACTTGGATGTGTTTCCACTACTGGAATAAGAAAAGAACAAAATTTCACCCTCCACCACCCTGTTCAGACTGTTTGAATAAATAATTTATTGGTTATTTGGGGAGTGAGAAAGAAACTGTGAGGGCTCAGAGGGCTTCACAAAAGACTGGTGAACAATAACACTAACCTCTATTATTTCCACAGAGAATTCATTTACAGCTAAAGGAGTTGAAACAATTGTGTGAAATGCCTCAGGTTAAGTAGCAAACAGATAAATAGACAGCCTTTATGAATTACGACATTGATTTTAGAAAATTTTAAGGGACTGATTTGGGAAATCTGGAATGACCAGTCTTATAGTCAGTACTACTACTTAATTCTTTATGGTTACATGCTATTTACAAGGACATGTAGTGACAGCATAACGGGGAATGACTTCAAACTGACAGAGAGCAAGTTTAGGTAAATATTAGGATGAAATTCTTCCCTGTGAGGGTGGTGAGGCCCTGGCACAGGTTGCCCAGAGAAGTTGTGGCTGCCCCATCCCTGGAAGTGTTCCAGACCAGGTTGGATGGGGCTTGGAGCAACCTGGGCTAGTGGAAAGTATCCCTGCCTATGGCAGGGTGTGGAACTGACTGATCTTCAAGATCCCTTCCATTTCAACCCATTCTATGATTCTCTGATATAAAAGCTTGCAATGTATAGCTCCTTTATTCATGTACATCAAAAGGCAATTTTGTGCTTGCATCAGAGATGAAAGATTGCACACACGTGTATGAATGCATGTGTCTGATAATACATTCATGCAAACACAGCAGATGCAAACTTTGTAATGAAGCAATTAATGGTATATTTGGTTTTTCTTAAATGAACTATTACACAGAAGATGTGGATAGAAATCTTTAATGAATAGGGTTAAGTTACTGCATGTGCAGAGCGTTAACTGAAAATGGGGTGCAATCTTCTGAGAAGTTGTTCTTCTCTCTGCAATAGTGGAATCCTCAATGGAATTACACAGAGGTCAGGAAATGAAAATTGGTCTTGTGCCTGAAAACATGCAGATGGGGCTGGATCCAACTCTCACTGGAACTGATGGAAAGGCTTCCAGTCATTTTTGTGAGAGATGGATCAGGCCCTGACTCCTTTTCATTAAATGTCCAGCTGATCTGGCAAACACGATTCAACATAGCGTGTATATATATATATATATATATTTGTGTGTGTGTGTGTGTGTGTTTGTGTTCTTATCTTTCCTATTTGGCAGGAAAGTGAATAACTCATTCTACATATTTCTCAAGGAAAATTTTCTTTATAGAAAAATGAGGGCTTGTGTTTTGGCTTGTGTCCTGACTTGGAGCAAACCCTAAGAGTAGTAGATTTTGGCATTCTGTCTCTCCTTTAATTCATTTTAAATATGATACTGGCAGAATCAGTTATTCAAATAGTTGATTCAGCTGGTAATTGAAACAAAAAAAGAAATATTTCTTTCTGACCCATCATTTCAGTTAACAACTGAATTATAGAAAGCTGGTGTGGAGAGGAAGGTCTCTGGTGTAAAGGATGATATAGATAAATATGAAGTAGAATTGTACATTGCTAATACTTTATATATATTTTTTTTAAATTTCAACATTGCAAAACATGGAATAAAAATTCTTTCTAGCAGTTGATTACCAATCTTCCATAAGCAAATCTCCCAGAAGGACTAAAATCCCATTCAGATACTCGAGCCCATTTCTTCATTAAGCAAGTCCTTGATAAGATTAACTAAAGAAAAAAAAATCTCTTATTATTGTAAATATTAGCTGAAACTCTGTAGAAGAAACCAAGATAATTGGTCATAAATACCAGTTTGAATAATCAGAATTATAAAAGATCTTTAAATACACCCAGAGTTCTTTAACCCCTAGTATTTTAGCATTAAGCGAACCATATTATTAGTATGATAAAACCCATCAATTTGATACAGTATTTCTTAAACTGGCCAGTGTCTTTCTGGCCTCTTTCATGTCTTTACTTTGAGAAATATCTTTCTAAACATATGGGATAGTAAGATGAGTATGTAATAAATGACCTTTTTTTTTTCTTTTTCAACTTATTTCTTGCATCAATAACTTTTGAAAATAAAAAATGACTGAATGAAAACAAAAGAATGGCTGAAGATGAATGAGGACACATATGATTCTAATCTTACACAGAGATTGCTTCCTCTTTTTTGTACTTGTACTTGTTATAATTTTGGTTCTTTTAATGTTTATTTGACTTCTAGGCTATGAAAGTTTCAAACCAGAGTATTCATGAGCAGACTTTATGTCTTCAAAGGAGTGCTGACATAGTCTTTCAATGTTATTTAGAGGTGGGAGTTCTTTAATTTTAGAGTACATGGCATATATTCAAGCCTTCTCAACGTTGCTGTCTTGGAATTTGGTAATCTTTGTATGGAGTAGTATAAGAAATACAGCTAAAAATGTCCCGCTTGCTCCCTGTTCCTCTGAAAATCTACAGTGGGATTTCCTCTTTTGTATCAGACACATGAACCCAAGGTATGGCCACAGTGCTGTGCTCCTGTGTCTACAATTATATTCCAGCCAGACTCCAGTAGGAAATAGCTCTTCCTACACTCTCAGTATGAAGTAGCAAAATCCTTAAAAGTGTACTATAGCAGAATTTTCCAAGTTGGGAAGGCTTTCAGGATTTTATGTAGTCCAAATAACTACTCCTGTCAAAAAGTGTGATCTCAAACTGTTTCTTATTCAGGATATTACCTAGACGGGTTATGGAAATCTCCAAGGATGGAGATGGTAACATCTTTCTGGACATGCCCTGACTGTCCTCATTGTGTGAAAACTTCTCATTATATCCAGCCTGAATCTCTCTGCTTTCAGTTTAAGCCCATTGTCTCTTGTTCTTCTAGCATTAACCACGGTGAAGAGGCTGGCCCTGTCTTTTGATGAGCTCCTTAACTGTGCTGAGCAAGCCTTGCTCCTCAGTTTCTCCTCCTTGGACACATTCTCTGTCCTTGACTTACATAAGTAGTAGCATTAAGGTTTTCTACTGGAAGGCCCAAACCAATGTTTTAGATACAGGCTAATGAGTGCTGAAAAGCTGAGGTAATCCCTTCCCTGGACCCACTCATTGACACAGCCCATGTGCTGTTGGACTTTGCTGTCAGGGCACACTCCTGGCTCTTGTTCATTTTGTTTTCTGCAGACACCAAATGGTCTTTTCACTAGAGTCAGTTCTCCTCCAAGGAGTTTTCTGCTTCAAAGGCATTTGCTCTTGATGAAGTTCAGGAGGTTAGTAGAGACCTGCTCCTTCAGTCAGTCCAGTTCTCTGTGGATGGCAGCTGCATGCTTAAGAAAACTGACCATCTCTTGACCCACCCCAGCCTGAAGTCATCATCCAGGAGCAAGCAAGGCAAGGTGATGCCTTCTCCTGGTCCCTTCTGTAAAGCAGGGTGGTTCTAGGATGACCACAGCAGTACTCCAGCTGTTACAGGTTTCCAAGCACACTTACTAATACCCTCTGAGCAAACCATGGAACTCACCTTTTGCTGAAGTCAAGGCAAATGGCAAGGACAAGTATTCTCTTGCCCACAGGTCCAGTCACTTTCCTCACTGAAAACAGCCAGGTTGGTGCAGGAAACGATTCACCCTTGGTAAATCCAGAATGACTCTTCACAAATACTGACTTCTTATGATGTGTTTAGGGTGGATTTCTCCACTTTTTTCAAGAGACCAAAGTGAGACTTATTATGATTCCTTAATTATCATTATTCCTTAATTCCTTAATCATTCTTTTGTTCTTTATGTGAGGATGGATACAAGATTGTCCTTTCTCCTGTTTTTAAGGCACTTCCCTCATCTTGGTGTCCTTACAGAGATGACAGAGGTGAGCTTGCAATAACATCAGCCTGTTCATCTATCTTCCATGCTTTTTCTTCACACTTACAAGTAAATGAAATCACTGCTTGTCTTTCCCAAAGGAGTAACTTTTTTTTTTCCTTTTGCCTAGACAGCTAAAATGTGTTAAATTAGGAATACTGGATAGTTTTTTATTCAATTGTTGGAGGCTGAACAGTGCAGATGAGAACAAGGATTTTAAGAAAATGCTGGTTTCAACGTGTGAGATTCTGCTAAAAAAATTATAAACAAAACCACTCTTTGTTGGAAGAGTGTTTTGAACTGAGAAACAAGAGGAGGCAGGGCTGCTGTTTAGTGGTCTTATTTATGTAATTTATTAAGATTTTGGCTGAAGGACGGTGCTATAGCTTGCATTATTTAATTGTGGAACACTGACCCAAGCATGTGATTAAAGTTAAGCACAGGCTTCAGTGTACGGATACAATTAAATGCTTTTTCTGAATCGTGGCCTAAGCTGCTTATTGACAGCATTCAAGATGATGCAGATCTCTTTCCTATTAAACAGGGTGGAAAGACTAATTTCTATAGGTTGCATTCATCAGTACTTGAAATTAAGGGGAGTTTTGCCTGAGTAAAAAGGACTTTAAAGTCTGCACTTACTGACTTGCATTGTACCCTGTCAAAGACTACAATAACAGGTTGGATGGCCACAGCAAATTTTCAGGCTGAAAAATAAATCTCCAGAAGTCTGCTGGGTTTTGATTTAATGCACTAGAAAAACAAGTAAGAAAAAAGCTAGAGTATTCTCCCTGTCCTGGGACCTGGTGAAAACCCCTGTAACTTGGATTATATTTTTTACCTTCTGTTGAGCACATTTATAGGGTAAATTTCATGCTGTTTATCTCCTACAGAAGCCCAGCCTTGGGACAAAATTTACAGAAATTGGCTGTGGAAACAACAGTCAGTTCAGTTAGTTGCCAAGAATTTTTTATTTGATGCATACTGAAATCCTGTCTGCAATTTTAAAGTAATAAACTGCATTTACATTCAGTTCCTTGGGGCGTCCATCCCACGAAGATTGAAATTCCACAAACTCCGAGCTTAAAGAGCTAAGTCACTCAGTTTGAACTGCTCAGTTTTTGATTGAAAAAAAACTGCTGATCTGCTGATTTTTGTGTTTCATTTGATTTAGGGATACAATGGCATTGTTTTCAGAAGCCCCTTCACACTGTGGTATTTCATGTAGTAAATAAAATTGACACCAAAGTGATCAGAGGGATGGATCAGCTCTTCTGGGAGGAAAGGCTGAGAGAGTAGAAATTGTTTAGACTGGAGAAGAGAAGGTTTTGGGGTGACCTCATTGGGGCCTTCCAGTGCCTGATGGGAGCCCACAGGAAAGATGTAGAGAGACTCTTGACAAGGGCCTGGATTGACAGGACAGGGGACAATGGCTTCACACTGACAGAGAGCAGGTTTAGGTGGGATATTGGGAAGAAATTCTTCCCTGTGAGGGTGGAGAGACCCAGGCACAGGTTTCCCAGAGCAGCTGTGGCTGTCCCATCCCTGGCAGTATTCCAGGCTGGGCTAGATAAGGCTCTGAGCAACCAGGGAGAGTGGAAGGTGTCCCTGCCCATGGCAGAGGGTTGGAATTATGTTGAGATTTAATGTCCCTTCCAACTCAAACCATCTTGTAATTCTGTGATTGTAATTTGCCCAGATACCTTGTGGAGTCTCCATTTCTAGAGATGAGTAAAGCCTGTCTGCACAGAGGCCTGAGAAACCTGATCTCAGTGACCCTGCTCTAAGCAAGATAGAGAACTAAGATGATCTCCAGAGGTCCCTTCCAACTCTAACTGTGCAATTCTGTGAAATGCAGGAAAGAAATGATCCATATAAGTGCAGACGAATTGGTTTGACCACAATAAGCATATTTTGAAAGAAAATATAATTTGAGCCTTACTAGAAGTACTTGAGCAATGGGACAAAATGTAACTTGGGTTTACTAAAGGCAGATTAATAACCATGCCATCTGAACTTGCATGATTAATGATATAATGGATTCCCTATGGAAGGGAAATGTAGTGTACTTAGTAAACCAACTATGTATTCAAAGGAGGAATATCATTTATTTAATAAGTTATGAATCAATACCTTTCACTGTGACTGACTAGAAAATTGTGTGTGAGAATGTTCATTTCAAAAGAAAAGAGAAAAGTCTGATTTTCAGACTGAAAAAAAGTAGCTGATTTGGCAATGCCACTATGGTGCCTTCTACCCACTGCTGTTCAGTGCCCATCCTTCTCTGCTGTCCTTGATGTCATGATTTTCCATCATCCACTTTTTTTTTCATTTTTTTAAAAGGTTTTACAGAGTTGGGAATATCTTCCTTGAAGAAATATAATATATAGAGTGTGGGAAACTGCAGGTGATCTGTTCATTTTGTGCAGGTCTAAAGATTTAGAATGTAGATAAGTTCTGTTCTTGAAAAATTTTTGTTTCTCACTTATATTACTAAATATATCAAAATATAAAAAAACATATTTGTTTCTTGGATATTGCTCCCCCAGTGTTGTTCAGTTCTGGAAACAAAAGCATCATGGCTGGGTTCTGCTATTTTGTTCTTCAGGATTTAGAAGGCTGCCATATTAAAAAGCCAAATTTCTACCTACTTTCATTTTTTCCAATATATAATTAGTCACTTTTCCCTCTGAGTGCTAAATGAGAGAATAAAAGCAATCACAGGCTTTTGAGAAAAGGATTAATTTTGAACTATTCGCAGAACTTAGGAAATGTAAGGCCACAAGCAATACAGTCTGAACTGTTCAAAACCTATAGTTAATGGTGAAGAGTGAAGAAAATTTGCAGTGGCTGCTGCATCCCTGGAAGTATTGAAGACCAGGCTGGATGGGGCTCTGAGCAATCTGGTCTGGTGGAAGATGTCCCTGCCCATGGCAGGAGCTTGGAACCAGATGGTCTTCAAGGTCCCTCCCAACCCAAAACATTCCATGATTATAGGATCCTGCTGTCACTCTCCTGAGTCTGTTATGTCTGAGTTTTGGGGCACTCGTTGCAGAAAAACAAAGGTAATGGGATGTGGTGTTTGAATGTATTTGATTAACATGTTTAATTGTGTTGCCTGCAGTGCTAGTCAGAGTGATGAGATGAGTCAATTCCATTTGGGTAAATATTTTGGTTTGTGGAAGCAGCCTTTATGACATCCTGGAAGAAATCTGAGACAGAAAGACCTTAGATGGTCAAATTGTTAGTGGTACACAGCTGTTTTAAATTATATTGGCTTCAAGGTATGCCCAATAATATATGGGGCATGAGCAGCGATATTCACATTCATGCTTCCTAGATGTTCAGTGGAGCAGTCAGGACTGGGAGAAGCTCCTGACTGTTGGCAAAGAGAATTATCATCCTTCATATGATACCTGATGGCAAGGTCAGTTTGAATGGGAAATGAGTCAGTCATCTGCATTCAGAAGGGTTTGGAAGGGAAAATGACCATATTGAAGTTGGGACACTGTTTTAAATCCCTGCATGGCTTTTGGTGAGAGGAAGTAGGCATTTCAGACAAGCAAAATGAAATCCAGCCAGAAAAATGAAATTTCAACAAGGAACCCTGACAATGCTATACAGAAAATATGAAGACTCTCAAGTTTACAGCAAGCAGGTTTCTCTGCTTTTCCCATTTTGCTCCTGGAGCTTTGTTCAGAGACAGAGCCATTCTGCAGAAGGTCAAGTTAAATGTGAAACTGCCCTTAGGAATGGCCCAGTGCATTAATTTAGTAATGAAACTCATGAAGGATTATTCTGTATTTCTGTAATTGGGGTCCATACCACATACCACAATATTTCCCTGCCAAACCAGAAAAGTGTGTTGGCTACAATTTTATTCGGAAGAGAAACCTGGAGACACAACCAGATGACACTGTGCTGATGCTGGTGGAGAACAGGTATTCAGCACAGGTGGCTTAAGAGATGGCACGTTCCTCCTGCAGTCTCAGAGGGTCCCTGTTTGGCCTGCTTTTAGGAAGGGATGCTGCTCACTGATTCACAGACTTGAGGAACAACACCAATTACAGGTATTGGGAATATAAATCTGGGGATAAATTGAATTAAATTCTTTTTTTTTAAATATATATTACTATGCTTTTGAAAGAACTTAAGCCTATTTTCAAAAGGTGAACAAACACCTGAGGCTTTTGTATTCCTTCATAAGTACAGACAGAATCAGGAAAGACATAGTCTAATACTTTTAAAAACAGAAAGGATACAGAAATAATGTCATACCAGGCACCTATTGCACACTGGTTTCTTTGTCACTACATGACAATATTATATAAAGCTGATTAAGTGGGAAAAAATTCTATCAACCCCTTACTGTCTGTAATAAATCAGTAGCTAGTAACACACATTTTTATCTAAAATTATTCAAGTTGCAGCATTTTACCTTTTCATTTAACTTAGCTTTATTTTTTGGATTGTTGCTATTGTTCCCCAGGTTAACTTTCTTTTGCTTACCTGCTAAGGCAAAGGTACCTCTGGTTCTTTTGTGTCCCACTTTCTCTAAGCCTCAAGCAAGAACCTCATACACTGAGGTGTCTGTCTACAATTGACAATAAGAGAATTCTGATTGGGTATGTCAGTTGTAGGAAATCTTTTAAAGCAACAAGTTGATAAAGTCATATTGTTGTGAGATGTTTCAACTAAAATTATATTGAATAGTAGGCTGAAGTTTCTTCAGGCTATAGCTGAGGTTTTTAATTTTAGTAACAATACTGACAAGTTAAGGAAAGTTATTTTCAAAACTAACAAATCTGATGTGATCGAGGTCCAAATGCAGGCAAGACCAGTTTTCTTGAAGTTCCACTTACAAAAAAACACTGAAAATGCTCATATGGAAGGATTTAATATGAATTAATGAATTAGATCACTGAACTCATGTAGTGATAATTTCCTTTAAGGAGGATTTTAAAAGCAATCAGAATACTAAAATGCAGTGGATCAAAAAAGATTGTTCAGCAAAGAATACTATACCTTGGGAGAAAGAATAAGAGCAGGGGTAAACAATAAATGTTAAAAGTCCAGTTTGAACTAAATTTTGCAAAGGAAATTTTTTTAAAAGTGATAAAAAAAGAACAAAAACCAAGCCAAAGAATCCCAAAGAAACTGTAGATGCACATACACAGAGAAGAAGAAAGGAATGGGGAAGTGTGGGCACTGTTCAGTAGGACTTTTTTTAAAGATAATCTAGTCATGGTATTAAAATTAATCAAAGCCTAGGATGATATAGATTAGGCAGGATCTCTTGAAACTTTCCAGTCAGCTCCCCTGACCAAAGCAAGGCCAACTTTGGAACAATTTGCTTAAGGCCTTGTTCACTAACATTTTTATAGTTCCCAAAGATGGAGATTCTCAGCCTTTCTGAGGAACATGCTGCAATGTTGGCCTGACCTCATTGTGAGGAGTTCTGTGATCTCTGAAACCTGACTGGAATGTTCCCTGTTGCAACTTGTCTGTTGCTTCTCAACTCATCACTCTGCACTTCCAAGAGGGTTCTGGCTCTGTCTTCCCTACACCCTCCTCCTAGACAGTTTTCTAGAGCAATTGCATCTTCAGCCTCTGTTTTTTTTTAAGGCTGAACAAGTTCATTTCTTTAGGCCTTTCCTTCTAGGTAGACCTATATCCCCATAACTAACCATCCTGATGACTTTGTGCTTAACTTGTCTCTGGATATAAATGTCTTTCTTCTACTTTTAAAGGTCTTTAGATGGAGTCTCTGAAGAGCTCAATACAGTCCCCAAATCCAGGCTGTTGATGAATGTTTTCAACTGTATTTGTCTGAGTATCAGCCTTTGGAGGACAACAAGTTGTCATCCCAAGCAGGGATGTTGTGCTCTGAAATGTGCCATATGCATCTGACAGAGATATGCTGGTAATGTTTAATGTTTAGTTCTGTGGTTGACACAATTAAAATGTCTTGCATTGAAAGGAGCAGTTGAAACAGAGACCAGCAAGAAAAAAAAATAGTTGACTTATAATGCGGCCTCTGCCAAGTTTCGCAGTATCCCTGGTGGGCTGCTACGGGGTCCAGATAGTGCAGTCCTGTTCAGCACAGGCTGTCCAAGTTCCCAATCAGCCTTCAGCCACAGACTACCTTAGCAGGCTTAGGTGATATCAGCTCTAGTAATTATCAGTTCATTTTGTGATTTCTGCTCTTTGCTTGCTAAGTGCCTCTGGGAGAGAGAAGAGAAGCGCTGTGTGAGGTTCCACAGGGATATGTTTACTGAAGTGTTCTGCGACAGAACACTTCAGTAAACATATCCCTGTGGAACCTCACAGGGTTCCAGGGACAGGTCTTCTGCCAATCAGGGCAAAAGTAGCCCTTTTTATAGGGTACAGGGGTTTTAGGAATTATCCAATAGTAAGGGTTGAAGGAAAGAGACCTATAGTCTTACAGAGAGATAAGCAAGGGTCTGGAGGCATGAGAGGGGTTTCTGAGGTCCAGTCATCATGACTTGGCATTTCCTATCTTAGGCTGCTGAACGCCATGGTGGCATTGCAGGTTCTGGGCCTGCTACAACTCCATAACAACAAAAAATGCAAGATGACAAGGAAGCATAGTATGTGTTTTTACTCTTAATATCATAGAGGAAAATTCAAAACAGGCAGAAATACATTTACCACTTGAGGGAAGTACTGTACCAGCAAATGTGATAAGAAAGATTCTACTTTTAGAAACTGGAATATCACAATATTGCCATGGTTTTCACGACCTGACTAATAATATGATTGAAAGTTTCTCAAAAGTTCTTAAGCCAATTAGCATTATCTTTTCATTATTAAATTAGCCACAGCTGGTAGATTTAATTGCCCCATTTTCATTTCTAGAGCTTGTACTTCATACTGACAGATGGCAATGCATGCACTAAGTTTTATGTGGTGAGGAGGAAAGTGTTTTATAGGGAATGTAAAAAGCTCTTATGGAACTGAGAGGTAGTCCTTAACTGGGTTGTATATCATCAGGGTTTTAATAAATTTGATCAAGGAACTCATTATGCAATTCCTTTTTCCAGAGCCCTTACTGAAATCAAAGGGAGAGCTACAAATGGAAAGCTTGCAAGACTAAGTCCTGGCATGAGAGAGCATTAAGGAAATTTTATTCTGGAAAACAGACTCATAGCATCTTTATTTATAACAGCATTAAAAGTAGATAATTATAAAGAGTTTTCAACATCTCAAACCCATCATTATCCATATATTAGAATATATATATTACTTGCTTTGCATTAATTATTTGATGGAAATTACTTTGTGGCCAGTGTCCACCAAAGTGGGGGGTTGTTGGTTTATTTCACCTGATTTAGAGACAGGCTGTTAGAGATGGTGATTGTGCAGCTGGTAGAACGTTTGGAGGTTTTGATAAAAAAAAAAAAGATTATGAACAAAGAATGTTAAAACATGAAGTTTTTCATAAGCTTTTTCATGTACATGATTTTACCACCAGTACTAATCTTGCTAACTGGGGCCAGTCACATCAATGAAATTAACAGGATATAGAAGGAATAAGATCTGTGAGTCATAAGGATTGTGCCAAGCCTTGAGAGCTTTGTGTAATTTACTGAGACAGTTTATTTTTGAAGAGGAAACTGGCACAATCAATATGCATTTGATTTCAAGTGTATTGATTCCAGATTTTCCTTTACAGGTTAGTCAAGTAAGTTTTTACTCAATAGCCTTCCTTTCTAGTACAGTTTATGAGAATGTGGAGTTTCTCAGAAGAAGAAGGGTAGAAATAGTTCTCCTTATTAATATTGTATGTGTATATTTTAAAAGATTTTATGTGTAAAGTAAATTGGCAGTGAATTATCTTGAAGTGCATAATTAGGTTTTTTTGTGCATGAAGATTAATGAATGAGTAGGTGAGGATCATCTTTCATTTAGATCACAGTAGTGAGCACTAAACGAAGACAAGGAATGTCTGAAATTGTGAGCTTTGTTTTCCATTTTTGTTCTGAAATCTCCTTTAGGTGATTGTGCACTTGGAAAGATTAGGCGGCATTAATACAAGGGTTTGTAGCATTGATTGATTTTAGCCTGGAGTGAATGGCTGTACACTCCAGGCTAAAAAACTATGTCAGGGCCCCAGAAATTTAAAGCAATCTTGATTTATATTGCATTCTAAGTCTGACTGTTAAAACCTGTATTTAGAATTCAGCAAAGCTGAATATACATCCTTGCAGGATAGAAAAATATTACTGACGGGTGTTTATTATTTTCTGAAACATCCAATGTATGTTCGTACCTCAATGCAGAATAAATGCCATATCTTTGTGGGTTCCTAAGAATCTGGCTTGCACATTTGTATGCTGCAAAAGTCTATTCTCACAATAACCACACAAGTGAAAATTTTCTTCTTAACTGTGCTCTTCCAGTACCTGAAGGGTACCCGCAAGAATGATAGAGAGAGAATATTCACAAGGGCCTTTCAGTGACATGAAAAGGGGTAATGGCTTCACTCTGACAGAGGGCAAGTTTAGATTGGATATTGGGAAGCAATTCTTCCCTGTGAGGGTGGTGAGGCACTGAAATACGTTGCCCAGAGAAGTTGTGGCATGTGTAGTTTGCAGCTGGGGCTGCTGTATTTGAAGTCTTTTCAGATGTGCCTATCTTTTTAAAAACCCCTTTATTTTTCCCATGTACCCTGCTGGCTTTCATTATCAGTATTAATGATACCTGGGGTGATTTAAACAGTGCGGATCTTCCCCTTGTTATTGGAGGCAGAGGAGAAGGACTGATGTCCTTCTACCTACACGTATTCCTTTTAGGGGTGAAGAAACTTGTTCATCTTTTTGAGTCTGAAGCTCTGCATGAGCTTGTAAATTGTGATGGTGACCTGCAAGAGTTGCTCCATGACTTTGCTGCTAAGATTTGGCCAGCACACCCCTCCTTAGTCTGATTTTCTTTAGGAAGAGGTAATTACTTTTTCTGTATTACTCTGCAGCCAGTAATGATTGGTAAATAGAGATAAATATCTTTTTCTTGTATGTGACTGTAGGGAAATCTTGTGCAGCACAAGTGATCAGTCTCTACTTTTGGGAAGGTGATAAGACCCTTAAAAAGTTTTATAAAGAATTGTTATTATGTTGTGGGCTGGAAGAGAAGGGCAAACTTGTGGACAAATTTGGGGTGTTGGGGCTGAAACTATCCAAGATGTTACCAAAAAGGCAGGGATCTGTAGGATATAGCAGAGTGCTGCTTGATTATGGGGAAATGCAGAAGTGCTCCCATGTTCTGCATGAGGAGTGAACACAGGAATTCCATTGAGCAACACCACTGGAGAGCCTTTGCTTGGTAGATTTGTACCTGTTCATATGTTCCTGTTTGTTTGGAGAGATGTCTGATAATAACTTTTTGGATTTGTTTATAATTTAAAGAAGAGAGACTTGAGGAGGTTATAGCCATGGGAATCATTGAACTTGGAATGAGAAGTGGAGATTTATGTAATAACTGTAGCAGAAGCAAGGACAAGAAGAATTTGGCTTAGAGGCAGGGATGATGAAAGGAAGATTGAAAGACAAGGTATAAACGAGCCAAAACATGACAAATCTGTAGTCAGGTGCAATTTCAAGATGTTGTTTTCAGAAACAACAATGTGCTTTCATACAACTCTAACTTCCTGGTGTTGTTGTGAATTTGACAGCAGACAAAATACGATGTATATAGGAGGAATTTCACTCATGACTTAATCTGCCTCTTGCTTTCTGTAAGTAAGAAGTTTTCATTTAATATTGGGGGAAACACTTCCTTTAATCTCCTTTAAGTCTATGGATGATTTTAGTGTGAACTTAGCCTCAGGTGAAAAGTCTTCAAGACTGTTTTGCACAACCTCATGCCTGGTAGTAGAGTAAACTTATTTATTTTAGAAGGAATAGAGAGAGATCCTCTTTTTAGGTACTAATTTTTTTTTCCCCCAAGGTTGAGACCATTCCTGCCGTTGTATCAGACCTACATGTGCTGGTCTGTATGTTGATGCTGCCTCCAGATCACTGCTTCTGGCAAATGAAGTTAGTATTTTACACATATTCCAACACATATTCAGTACATTTCTGCTTAAGCATTTTCTCTTTAGCCTCACTCTGCTTGTCAAAACCATGATCACTTCACCACAGAGCTCTGTGCTGAACATAAACTACATTAGGAATGAAGGTTGGAATTATGTGAGGAATATACTGGCTTTACTGAACTTACTCCTATCACCATAGACAACGTAAGTGCAAATAATCTGGAATTTTCCCAATATTTCTAATGATCCCAACTTGTTCCTGTTTTATGTGAGCCACCACTTCTGAACAAGACCTTGATCTCCACAGTGTAAATCTGGAGTAATTCACAAGGTGTAACTGAGGCTGAAAAAAGCCAAGTGTTGGGTCCTGCCCTTGGGTCACAACAACCCCCTGCAGCAGTTTTCTCTATAAAAACTCTAAACAAAATTTAAAACCCAGTCCAGTGATTCTGGATTTAAAATTTAAAACCCAGTGATTCTGAATTTCCAGAGGTTTTTATGCATGTTAAAGAGAAGACTTTAAATTTTGATCCCTCACTAGTAGAATATTATAATAGCTTGTATTAAACATTTTTTGTTTGTTTCTTAATTAAACTGCTACTGCCCATATTAACCCTTTCACTGATAACAGTCCAGTCAAGCAAGTTTGCAGTCATCAGTCCAAAGCTCCACAAAAGACGTTCCTGGTCCACATGTTCCATTTTAATGATGCATTTTATATTTGTGTCCAACTAGCAGGCATTTGACAAATAGAGAGGCATCAGTAATTCTCTATTCAGGGACAAGACTGTTATACATAATCCTGGAAAGTTAGAAAACAACATCACTTTAATAATTGTTCCTAAATACATTAAATTAAGGTAGAATAAGAGGTCTACAAAATTGAAATATTTTATTTGAACCTGTACTAGTGCATCCTTTATTGCATTTTTCTAGCTAATTTCTGTACTTATTTTGTATGTGGGTTGTTCTTTTCTGGTGTTCTTATAAAGTGAGCAAATATGTTTGGTTACTGGTACTTAGACTGAGAACTGTGGTCTCACTATCTGATTATGTGGTAACCCCTTGTGGTTTTTTGTACCAGGACCCGTTTCTTAGTAAATGTGGCCTTTGATCTCTTCAGTCACATTAACTGCAGGCAATACATACTTCAACAGATATTAGCATATGCCAGCATTTTCAGAATATATTGAATCAGTGTCACAAAATATAATCAATGACTGACAGGTTTTTCTTATATTCACCCACAGTGACTACATCTATTATGAAATTGTGTCCTTCACTTCATTGCAAGGGAGGATCCAGTGTTTTATGCGGAACTTTATTTCTGCTGATCTTATGTACATAGGAAAGTTTCACATTTCTGCTGTTTTTCTCCTGCTAATTGCTTTATGTGAGTGCAGCATCAGATGGGATACTTAGATCTCCATAGGGCACCCGGACCTGGATCTGAGCTCTGGGAGCAGGAGATTACTATTAAGCAGCTCCTTGCAGTGACTGCTGCACTGAGATGTTTCTATTTTAGGTAACTCTTTTGATGGTCCATGCCTGTTATCCTAGAGGGTCTTGCCCAGCCTTTTTCCACATGGCAACATTCTTGGGAGAGAATCATTGTTTCTTTCTCCTGATTTATAATCAATGGAATGGAGATTCAAGGGTCAGAGTGAGATTTTGCCTTTAGAAGGAAATTGAGAAACACCATATCTGTCAGCATAAAAATATACATACTTGAGGTCTAGAGATTTATTTTTTCCAAAGAGGATAAACCATTTTTAAACAAAAGCCAAGAACCTTCTTTCATTCTAATTAAAATTATATATTTTCACTTTCACTACTGCTTTCAAACACTCAAGGAGAAACACAGACCTACTCTAACTCCATATTCAGCAGCATTCAGCTGCAGTTTCAGCTCTTAGCCAAACGAAATTTATGATAAGTTGGAATAACTGAGATTTCCTCCCAAGCCCTGATGCATTTGAAATTCTTAAATCACATGTTTTGGCATGATAATGCCACAAAAAACTCCAAATAATTTTCTATTCCCTTTCGCTATATATCTACAAAGAAAGTGTAAACCAAGAGGTGCTTTCCTGAGAATTTTTGGCTCCTAAAGTAAGAAAGATAAGGATTTTGAAAGCAGCTTTTGGCAAAATGGAAGAAAGATATGGAAAACAGAATGGATGGCCCAGGTTTTTTTTCAGTCTGAAAAAAAGTTAGAAAATAATTTGAATTTCTTGTGTGCTACTTCCCTTTATGGAAGTAGAAAGGGTGAACATATTTAGAACAAATTCAGGTATATTTAGAAGCATGGTATTGACTTTTGGCCTACATGTGGAAAAGTGTCAGAGGTCTTTTCACACTGTGCGTAATTCAGGGGAGTATGTGGTTATGGGAGTATTGAACTTCAAGTCTAAGGAGCTGAAGTTCCATGGGCCTGTGAGCTAACTTCCTCTTTGCCCAAGTTTGTGAATGCAGGCTGACAGAAAGAAACTGGAATGAAAATTTTCCTGCTCTTCAACACTGATTTGAGGTGACAGCTGTATTTCCTTCATTTGTGTTCCTAAAGCTCGAGGGACCTCTGTGTCTCCCAGCAGCTGATCTCATTGGGGGCCGCCTCCTTAGGTCAGTCTTTTCCCAAGAAGCCTTTTAGAAGTATCATCTGAAACACACTCACACAAATCAAGTTGAAACGTAGAGCCCAGCAACACCAGAACAGCAATGAAACACACAAAGTGAGCTTTTTGTTCCAGACTTTGGGTTGAAAGGAAGAACTCCAGTGACGTGGTTTCAATCCCAGGACTCTGTAAGAGTCATAGCCCAGGTTCAAGTCTTGAGGGAAGAGAGGTGCGTATTGGGCATGTCAGCACTAAGTCACCTGTACCATTCTTGTGACCCATACACTGTTAAAGGAGGTGTGCCGGAATGGGCTGCTGAGTCAGCACCAACACTAGACCCAAAGCAAATTCTAAACTTTCTGTGAACATTCAACATCTTCAAAGTCCACCAGTAAATTCCCAGTTTTATGACCCTTGAAGTTTTATTACATACCTCAGAATATCTAATACTTTTAAAAAATCCTGTTTCTTGAAGTTGTATGAATAGATAAGAAACATCATGTTATTTTGTTAAATCGTTACTTTTAGATAACAAAGAATCATAGAATAACCTGCACTGGAAGATACCTTAAAGATCATCCAGTTTCAACCCTCCTGACAGGGCAGAGACACCTTGCACCAGACCAGGTTGCTCAGAGCCCCATCCAGCCTGGCTTTGGACACTTCCAGGGATGGGGCAGCTGCATCTCCTCTAGGCAGGGGGGCTTGGACTGGATGATCTCCAGAGGTCCCCTCCAACCCTAAGGATATTGTGAGTCTGTGATCTCAAAGATGGCTGCTTGGCACTTGCTTCATTCTACTTGTATTTCTTTGTCATGCTCATGTTTTTGTGAGGCCACACACCTCTGATCCCTGTCTATCCCTTCTCAGCTTTTCCTCAGGATGTGATATTGCTGTGGAGACTGTGCCTGAGCATTCTGTGTGTTTCTTTTCCTAAAGAAAACACTTCTGTGTTGGAGTTACCCAGCCCAGGGCTCTGGCTTATGCCCTAGAGCTCAACTTTTACTCAGTACTCTGTGGATGAAACAGAAACAAATGGAGTACAGTTGAGAAGTGGAACAATTAGGCAGATTGATGTGCAAATAGCTGTTACTGTAAAAATTATTATTAGTATTAAAATTTACATTTTGCTGCCTCTACACCTTTCCTATATCAAGCACTAGACACGAGGTACATTTCTTTATTAATACAAATGTTATCAAACTATGAAACATGGCCTAAAGCTTTGCTTCAGCTGAGGTATGACTTCATAGTACTCTTTTCCAAAGGTCAGAAAATGGATCAATTATTGTGATGTGTACGAGATCTGCAACAGAGGTTCTTCAGAGGGTTAATTGTTACTTTAGGCTGCAGATTTTGTGAACTATGAAAACATAAAAAATAAAAATTAAGGCCCTGCTTTTGGATGGGTAGGATTATTCCATGGCTATCTGTCCATATAGTGGTGAACCTCCTGTGTGTGGGGAACCCAATAGGAGTTCAAATCTCACAGGCAGTAGCAGAACAGGCTCTGGTACCAAGGATGCAAACTGAAAGAACCAGGCAGAGGAGTTGCTATGTCTTTGTACTTTTCTGTATTGTAACACGTGGAGAGGAATATGACAGCAACATAATGGAGTTTTCTGCAAATCCGCTTATGGAAGAGTATGGTGTATCCCTGCAGGTAAAACATTGGTCTCAATGGACCCACCCTGAGCTGAAACTGAAAATAGCTTTATCTTAGGTGTGCTACTGAATGTTCAGGACTCTCTTAGCTCAATTAGAGCTTGCATTAATGGCTTGAGTGTGAAATTATTAAATTGTGAATGAAGCAGTGACAAATTTAAAACAACTGGAGTTAAACACAGGAGTTCTCCCAAAACAGAGCTGTAGCTTGGAATTTAACTGTAATTACAGGCCACATCCCTGGAAGTGTCCAAGGCCAGGCTGGATGGGGCTCTGAGCAACCTGGGATAGTGGAAGGTGTCCCTGCCTGTAGCAGGGGATTAGAACTGGCTGATCTTTAAGGTCCCTTCCAACCCAAACCATTGTATGATTCCACAGCTCCTCTATTCAAAAGGATAATGAATTTCAGCCATAGTGGGGCCTTTGCAGTAATCTTTTAAATATAATATAGAATTTTGAGTCCACAGAACCTAAAGATCATCTTTGTCACTTTTGATCAGGATGTTTCCTCTCACTGTAATTGCAAGCATATGACAAGATGTTTCTTAATATAGTTATGATAGAACCATAATTCTTAGTATTTTATTACTACTGCATGAATTACACTTTCTCCTGTTTTTCTCCCTAGCTTCTCTATGTAAATATGAACAATACATTGCGGTGCTGCAGAAATTAATTTTCTATTCTGATAAAACTTTTTAAAAAATTTGATGAAATATGTCTCTATTTACAAATGCTGAATTCTTCTCAGTATTTTGCCCCGATACATTCAAACTCTCCCCCACTACCATACTGTTTGCTGCAGCTATTTTTTTTTGTAAAACATGTTTTGATTTTAACAAAATATCTAAGTTCAACTTTTATAGTGAGGAGTTTCCAACTGTTGTTTTTAAATTACTTCTTATTTAAAAATGGAATTTATGTTTTAGAGGTTTTAAAAATAGAAGAAATGAAAACAAAATTTTATAAGTTGTTGACGTAAAACATTTGGTTCACAGTAATTAAAAACATTTTTGAAAACAAACACTTCAGCTTTCCATCCTAATTTGGGACATATCTCCCTCCTTTTCTTTTCTTTTTGTGGAATTAAGTGAAACTTTATTGAAGAGAAGAAAAACCATTTATTGTCCTTCTTATCTTGCTTAAATGCCTATGAAGCCTAACTTTTCATTGCCACCTTTTATAACAGACCTATTGACTCTTTTTTTAGAATGAGAAGGACTCTTTGGTCTATTTTCTTCATTTTACTGTTCCTTATGATCTCTATCAGTGAGAGACTCCAGTCTGAGATGAAAGTTTGAACAGGGAGTAGGTGACAACCTAAACACATGAGGAGAAGCAGTGGAACGAAAATAGGAACAGAATGCCTGTGCATTGTAGTGGAACCAGTGTTTCTTGGTTCTATGGGTGGAATTAGAAGACTGGACAAAAGAAGGGGCAAAGACAGAGACCTTTGCCAAGAGAAACAGTGGCCAATGTCTTCAAAGCAAATAAGATTTGATATTAATTAGTTCTGTGCTTGAGATTCTTTAAGGTAAAACCACATAATGTGTATGAAGAAATCACAGAATCACAGAATGGCCTGGTTGGGAAGGGACCTTGAAAATCACCTGGTTCTAGCCCCTTGCATGGATACCTTCCACTAGTCCAGGTTGCTCAGAGCCCCATCCAACCTGGCCTGGAACACTGCCAGGGATGGGGCAGCCACAACTTCTCTAGGAAACCTATGCCATGGCCTTACCACCCTCACAGGGAACAATGTCTTCTCAATATCTCATTTAAACCTGCTCTCTGGCAGTGTGAAGCCATTGCCCCCTGTCCTGTCAATCCAGGCCCTTGTCAAGAGTCTCTCTCCATCTTTCCTGTGGGCTCCCGTCAGGCACTGGAAGGCCACAATGAGGTCACCCCAAAGCCTTCTCTTCTCCAGGCTGAAAAATCCCAATTCCCTTAGCCTTTCCTCCCAGCAGAGCTGCTCTGTCACTCTGATTCCCTTGATGTCCCTGCTCTGGACACCCTTGAACAGGTCCATGTGGCGCTCCAGAAGAGAAATGCTAAGAAAGGAATGATGTTGGCAAAATGATCCATAGATTTTCTGTGAGGCACCAATGGAAAGATGCCTGTTCCTAACTCCAGAGAAGATTTCTGGTGGGAGGCAGCACAAAGAAAATATGTGTCTTGCAGAAGAATAAGGCAAGAATGGAAAAATGTGCACTCCAGAAGTTCTGTCACAAAGGGGCCTTATGATGTCTGGGTTATTTCTAGGGCAGAATAAATCCATGGGGCTGGAAATTTTGACAGAGCTTCTTTTGTAGTGGCTGGGGAAACATCCCACCCACTCCTTGTCCCCAGAGGACATTCTGGTTTCAAAGCCTGGCAATCAATATGAAATAGCATCTCCAAACAGCTTGTTTTCATGAAGAAAGGCCACCTGGCATCCCTGGGGGTAGTGGCAATGGGATAATTCAAGAAAAGAGAAACAGGTGGATGTGGGTGGTATTTATATCCATATTATGGATAGTAGTAAAGAAAATGGGAGCTGCAAATCCTTGCTGGGCCTTTGAAGGCCCTAAAGTGCAGTGTTGGAGATTTGTACTTGGGAGTTTGAAGTGTTTGAGTGCACTGAGCTGGCAAGTCTCATTTGAACCTGCCAGTGTTGTATCACTTCCAGACCTTTGTAAGCCAGATCTCAGGGTTCCATTGACCAACCATACACCATGCCTGGCAGGACAGTCACAGTGTTACTTTTTGCCTCCTTTAAAATACTGAACAAATAGTTCATTTCTTGAGCAAATAAGCAAACTCTTTTCTTTTGGCTGTTCCTCCTGTTGCCTGAGGAAGCTCATCTATGGGGAAATAAGTATTAGACATAAATCCCAATAGAAAAAAGCACATCCTTTCTTAATAACATTGCACATTAAATCAAATTATTTTAAAGATTCCAGATGCCTAATCTGTTGCTAATTTGTTCAGTCTTATTTGGATATAGATTAAATTGCTTTGTTTCTGATAGAATGATTCTATCTTATTATTCCCATGAGTAGATAAGCATAGTTCTGGTAAAAGCCAATAGGTTGTTAGGCACTTCTATAGACATGAGAATTGATGCATTTCAGGCAATGGGTGATGCAGGAGATGATGTCTGAGACATCAGATATTTCCTTTATTCCCTCACCCATTGCCAAGTAACAATGTTTTGTGGCCCATTGATTTGGATGAGCTGTTGGGCCAACATCAGTAAGCCTGAACCTCTGGGTATTCAGGATTGTGTTTAGACCATGGAACACTGAGAGATCTGAGCAATCCTTTCATTAGAGTAAGTGTCTAGACTGCAAGACTTTGTAGGGTTAGCCACAATTTTGGCCCCAATACCAAGTGACATGATGCCTTTGGTCACTGATTTAGGATTTGGGCTTATTGGAAGGCCAATTTGCTTGTCTGTAAGGTCTGCAAGTCATCTCTTCGTGTTTTTTCTTTTTGTGTCAAGAACAACAGGTCTGTTGACTCAGGATCACTTCCCAGCTGCAGGTCAAAGATATAGGTCCCTGTTGGGTGTGCTGCTTTTGTCATGGGAGGACAGAATATTCCAATGGCAACACAAGGTAGCTCTGTTGGATTGCCTTGCTCTAGACAAGAAAAAAAAAAACCTTTGTGAGCTGTTGGCTCTTTAACTCCTTGACTTTGTGCCAAGGTGTTGGCTGCTGTGAAGCCATTGGTCTGTCGCATCCAAATTTCCTGGTTATATTGTTGGGAATGGATTTCTGTGAGGTGGCCATCATATAGTAAATACCCTCTTTCATGTAATAAGGAGCATGCTTTCAGTGGCCTCTGAAGTGGTGTAAGATGATTGTATGTGCTCACAGGAGTTAAATGAGTGGATATGTGATGAGAGAATAATTTATAAGTGACCACACTTCTACTCACACCCAACCAGTAACTGTTGACTTGAACTACTTAACTTTTTAAAATTTTTTTTACTAGTGATTTCAGGAAAATACATGAGATTTATCAGCATTCTGTAGTTTTCTGAACAGGAGAAAGAAATAGAAAGAGCTCACAGTAATTTCAGTGGTTTTCAGGCCACAAATGTCATACGTGTTACAGAAAACAACAATAACAAAACCAACAGAAAACCCCAAAAGAACAAAACAAAAAAACCCCCAGGAATTAAGTTTAGAACAGTACATCCAGTTCCTGCACTGTGCTCCAAAGCAGGACCAGCTATATTCAGTGTCATATTTGCCAGGCATTTCTTTAGGCTGTTCTTAGAAATCTTCAGCAGTGAAGATACCATGGCCTTGTTATGGAACTGTTCCCAGGCAGTACCTACACCTACTTAAAGGATCAAAGGATTTACTGTTTCAAGGGTTTTCTTAATGTTCAATTTAAATTTCCTGTTGGTATTTTAGTCCCCTACTTAATTTTACCCATATCAGCAACAGATATGAAGACTGATTATCTATTTTCTTTGAATAGTTCCTTCAAAATACTTTTTGTTTTTATTTTTCATATAACCTGCTTTCCTCTATTACCCAAGTCATAGAATGTCGCTAAATGAAACCTTCAAGAAACCCATAAGAACTATCAAACTAAACCAAAAAATTATAGAAAAGTAGATGACCTTGATTTCAAAGTAATGGAGAATTCCTCAGCATTTCTAGATTCCAAAGATCTTGCTTGCTCCATCCCTTGCCTGTACAGCTCTACCAGTGACCCTGTTCTATCAAGGGTGAAAAGCAAACATGTCTCTTCCTTTTTGAAAGAGATTATTCACGAATAAAAAACATGAGTGGGAGGTCCCTACAAAAGCCCTCTCTGTCCTGGCATTGCCTTTCCTCCCACTTAGTCATGGCTGATGGAAGTTCAGGGAGTGACTTTATTACACAAGTAAACTATGAGGGCTTTGGAGTGACGAGATGGGGGGAAGGGCTTCACACTAATAGAGAGCCCATTTAGATTGGTATTAGGAAGAAATTCTTCCCTGTGAGGGTGCTGAGGCTCTTGCACAGGATTCCCAGAGAAGCTGTGGCTGCCCTATCCCTGGAAATGTTCCAGGCCAGGTTGGACAGGGCTTGGAGCACCCTGGGATAGTGGAAGGTGTCCCTGCCCATGGCAGGGTGTGGATGAGTTTAAAGGTCTCTTCCAATCCAGACCATTCTATGTAGCAGAAGCTTTTAGATCAGATTTGTGCCAAGAGAGAACATCCAACAAACCCCTACAAATTTTCCCTTGGATAGAGTCAACCTTAAAAGTATTCTAGCAGTTGAGTGCATTCAACTGTAGCAAACAAGAGGATCCATCTGCATATCTTTGGGAACTTTGAGGAAATATTGCATTGAGGACTTCACACTGGAAGCTGTTTTCCAGAAAAACCCTTTCTTTGTTAACTCTAGCTGAAATTTGATTGCAACGGGGGATTTAAATGTAAGATTCCATATCACTGTTTTCTGTGACAACAGCAGAAGTTCAGAAATTCTTTAGCTTGGTATGAGGACTTGGAGCAAGCCTCTGGGGTGAGGTAGAGCATCACAAATCACCCTATTTGACTCATGGCTCCTTCCAGAGATCCACTAAGTGCATCCTCCTCATATGCAAGCATCTTGGTGAACTTTTCTGTAATTCTAGAAATAGCCCAGGCAGTGTCAGCTCAGGTCTGTGCTCATCCAGTGGAATTTATGTGCCCATAGTCTACTTGCTCACTCCCATGTATAAACAACTGGGAGAAACACAAGCTCATCCCCTGCTAGAGGTAAATGCAGAGTTTTTGGAATTTTGAATGTGTTAGAAGGCTGATTTTGTGCATACCACTCTAATCCACTCCATATCACACATGTAGAATTTACCCCCATGCAGGCTGTTCGTTTTAAGACATTCATCTCCTCACTATCTCTGAGGATGATCCAAGTGTAAATGACAACCTTTTCTATACTCTCCAGATCTGATTTTCACTCAGTAACTCCATGCTCTCTAAGAATATTTGATATCACTTTTTACTTTGCTGAGCATTATTGCTGTTTCAAATTATGCTCCTTGTTGGATCAGTCTGAATTTGTCCTCCTTGAGTCTCATTCTATTTCACACTTGTATTCTGCTTTCTCAACAGCCTGGTATTTAATCTCTGCTCCCTTCACTATTCACAACCTTTCCTAATTTAGTATTCTCTGCAAACCCAATTGACATGGCCTGTAGAGCTGTTGCCATGTTAAATGTAGGATAAACTGTGATCCCTGACTAGATACCACCTCACAGTTTCATGTACATGTTTCCACTATTTTCACCACTTATTTGGTTTGGGATTACAGACATTGTTTTGTTGATAGATCTACTCCATCTTTTGTTTTGTAATCCTAGGAAAGACACAGAGAAACATTTTTAAGAAAATTAAATGTGAAGCCTACTGTTTCCAATCTTGCTAACTTGCTTTTTAATAAATTCAAATGAGGCTTTTCAAAGCATCTTTCAATAGATCTGCGTTTTATTGCCAACTGCCAACACAACTGTTTCTTCAGAAATAAGGAAAAAGGGAGAAATTATCTGGGATGCTGGTAGGAAGTAGCCCCCTGGAGAGTTTTGTGTGTTTCCTACATAGTTTTAGCACATATATACAACTGGAATAAATATTACCTAACTCAGCTCAGTGTATGAGTAGTTATGATTTCTCTGTTTGGAAATTGGAAAGGACTCACAATTAGATTGCTATGGACCAGGAGAAGTTCAGGTTGGACATCAGGTTGGAAGAATTTCTTCACATAGAGGATGATTAGACATTGGAAGGGGCTGCCCAAAGAGGCGTTTAAGGAAAGACTGGATGTGGCACTCATTGCTCTGGTTTAGTTGAGAGGATGGTGTTTGGTCCAAGGTTGGACTTGCTGATCTCAGGGTTCTTTTCCAACCTGATTGGTTCTGTGATTCATGAGGAAGTCACTGCCAATTTGATACCATCAGGAATGTGTGTGTGTGTGTGTGTATATATATATATATATATATATATATATATATATATATATGTCTAAAGATAATGCTCATAATACCAAAATGTATATATTTCATTACTTTTCCAACTCCATTAATAGAGTTTGCCTCTTTGTCTTTGCCTTTCCTTGTTTTATTGACACCTCTTAATTACTATACTCCCCCACTCTTGTTGGGTTTTGGAAGGAGGCTGGATGTATATGAAGGTACAGGGATGCTCATTATGGGCTTCTGCCTGCTATAGACTTTCTCCATGATTAGCCAAACAAAATATTTTCCCTGGATATGGGATCAGAGCAAAGGGCAGTGCCAATGACAATGACAGAGAAAGCAGGGTCAGGACTCTTCTAACTCCAAAATGTGTCTTTTTTGTAGCAAAACGGAGAGAGCTGGAGGTCCCTTGCTCTTGTATCTTTCCCCATCCTTCTAGTCTTCCATTTGCTGTTTATCCAGAACTCTTTTCTGC
Organism: Haemorhous mexicanus; assembly: GCF_027477595.1. Classification (NCBI taxonomy): domain Eukaryota; kingdom Metazoa; phylum Chordata; class Aves; order Passeriformes; family Fringillidae; genus Haemorhous; species Haemorhous mexicanus. Next base: position 18,484,555 of record NC_082345.1, on the reverse strand, counting down.
ATGTCATCTCTCTGTTATTGGCAAAAGCTTGCCTCTGTAGATTGTGTTCTGCAACTGGGTTTCAAATTTTATAGCAAATTCAAATGTTAGAATACAAACCTAATTAATACTTTACAGCTGGTAATAAATGCTCTGGAGCCAGGGAAAGAATTTTGCATAGCCACATCTCCCTTTTAATCCTTTCTCTGCTCCTCAAGCTTTTCATTACCAGCTTAAAAAGGTTGCTAAAATTTACACCACTGGGCTCTCCTCTTGTGCTGGTGTGATCATTCACAGTTTGTGTAAGCTACTCTTGAAATTGTGACCCAAGGAAGCCAATAATGTGTTGCATGTCTCACGCTTTGTGTGGGGATAAGTGGCTTCACATGGCGTAAGACAATGGAGAATCACGTTCTAAGTGTGCAATACCTTAGAAAAAATACCAGAGCCTTACAGTGAGATTTTGCTTCACTAGGAGTTCTGTGATGATTTCACAGCAGCAAGATGTTCAGTCCAGATTCTTGCAGCTAGCAACTCCGACACAGAATTAGGCCAGAAACACTTCAAGGGAACATGGAATGGACATCTTTCTTCAGAGTCTAGCACTAAATGCATCTCTTCCAGAACTGAAATCATAAGCTCAGTTGAATTTAATTCAGAGAACTGTAATTTGTGCCTTGCAAATTGCAAAATTGACAACTGCATTACTTCCATGGGGCCCAAATTGCTAATATAAAGTGTATAATGAGATTAAACAAGTGATTTTAAAGATAAAGTTGAGATAAATTGTTATCTACCTGTGACAAATGGACTTGAAGTTACAAAAGAGAACATAATTTTGTACATTTTTATATTTTAAGAAGAGATACTCCAAGTAGTTGGGAACTGATAGTGTAACCAATGGACTCACATAGAGCTGTTAGTCCTATGCTTAAAAATTTTCAGAGGGAAACTATTAAATTAAATCCCTTCCAGTAATTTAAATGGTGCTGAATTATGGGAACTACTAAAAGGTAATATATTTTTTTTAAAGTTATACTTGATAAATTGTTTTAAAATAGGTTGTGTTTGTTATTCTGTTAACTGCTCCATTAGATATTCACAGTTTACATGACGAAGTGTGAAACCAGATTGACTATTACAATAGTGGTTCTCTGGATTTCAGGGTACAAAGTGGAGGTCGGAAATCCAGGGAACTCCAGGACAGTGAAATGCTTTTTTTTTTCTTAAAATCAGTCTTTGAAACGCACTTTGTTTTCCCTGACAGTTCCATGTCCAGTCAATATCAAAGCGTAGTAAATTGATTTAATCATGCAAAGAAAAATAGACACATGTCTGGCTCAAAATCTGTCTTCCTTATGCTTGACTTTACTTATTTAAGAGTATTTTAAAGCCATATGTGGTATTTCCTTACATTCTTTTAGACTTTTCAGGAGATACATTAAAAAAATAAAAGCTGAGCAGGTGACAGGGTATCCCTTCATGCCCTTAGCTGAATTTGTGACATTCCACCTTCTCTACTATGGCTGGCCCAGGTACCACTGTCAGTCAGGGTCTTTGGAAATCCCACCAGATGTATTTGCACAGCTGACCCTTCACCTTCTCAGGATCAGCCTCATTATGATTTATTAGCCATCTACAAAGAGCATTGATAAACAATGAATATTTATGACTACAGATGTAACCCTATTGTTTGTGCAAATGACAGTGTTTTCCTGGTAACATTCTCAATGGCTTCAAGTTGACATGAATAATTCATACTTGTAAAGCCATATGTTAAACTGTCATTGTAAAAGACTAAGTGCTGCTAGTTTTCATTTGAACCATATGTAAATATCAAGCACTTGATATGAAACAGTGATATAAAGTCTAAGCACCTTAATGTCACTTACATAATAAAGATTGCAATATGCCACAGTGCACTGAGTGCCAGTGTCAAAAGAAGTTTAACTGCAGCAAAGGAACCGTTTTTATTCCTGAGTAAATTACAGCATATTAATTTAACCAAGTCTGGCTTACAGATTTAAATTACAGTGAGCGCAGACCTCCAGCCTTTGTTATTATTACTGTGTGAAGGAAACAGCTTGAAATATTTCCACAAATCTACTGCAAGTAGCTAGTTTTTATCAAGGTACTCGTTGCATGCATGTGACATACATTTACATACATTTAATGAGTGTATATATATGTGTGTGTCAAATGCTGTGCAAATGTCATAGAATCATGGAATAGCCTGTCTTGGAAAGCACCTTAAAGACCACACAGTTCCAAGCCCCTGCCATGGGCAGGGACACCTTCCACTATCCTAGGTTCTCCAAGCCCCATCCACCTTGTCCTTGGACACTTCCAGGGATGGGGCAACCACAGCTTCTCTGGGACTTTTTATTTTTCATTAGGAATTTCAGAATGTAGTGTTAAGACTCATAAGGAGTAGAAAGCTCTTGAATTCATGTATTCTTCCCTCCATGCTGCCAGCATCTCCACTGACAGACATGAGGCTGGTATCCTTTTTCCTGCCAGGCTCCATGGCTGGAAGCACAGCCCTCACCCACCACATGAGGTATTTCTGGTCCTGCGGGAGGGCTGAGTCTCCTGAGGCACAGAGACTTGGCTACTCACATATACTTCCATGAGCCCTGTTATGTGGAGGGTCAAGTAAGTTGCCCATGTCAAGGCTGGAGATTTACATCCAGACCCATTACAGGAGAAGAAATACAGCTGTGGGCTTGGCTGATGGCTCCCATTCTGAGGGAGTGTTCTCAGCCATCTTAAAAGCCATGAGGTGGCCTGATCATAGTTCAGAAGAACCCACAGCCAAACCTCGGAAGTCTTTCAGTAGATGCTCTTAAATGACAAATTTGCAGCTAAATGCCAAGGCTGAAGGATGCAGATAGGCAAATTCAGCTTGGAAATAAGCCATACATTTTCAACAGCTAAGGTAATTAGCAATTGGAATGACCTAATAAGGCTTGTAACTGACGTTCATCACAGAAATGCTCAAGTTGTGATTAGAGGTTAAAAAAAAAAAAAGTTAAATCACATTTTTTATCTTTATAGCAAAAATCTTCTCAAGGAAGTTGTGTGGTTACAAAGGAGACTAAGACTGGGTGGTTAAAAATAATATTGCTTAGCCTTAAAATCCATTAATTTCCATGATCCCAGTACTGAGCCTCACACACACTTCTCAAAGCTCTCTGTTCTGCATTGCTTCCACAATTTAGATTTAGAGTGTGTCCACTGAAAGCTCCACTGGAAGATATGGTGTGTCTGTGCTACTCTGCATGTTTCAACGACAGCAAAAATTTTAATTAAAGATTTTGCAGTTCTTCATCCGTCTCCAAATGAACCTTGGCAGTTTGTTTTCCATGTGCAGTCCTGAGACAGAACATTGCTCACAAAACTCAACCACATTTACTATTAAAATGCCATTACTGCTTGAGTGAGAAGAATAGAAATGAAGTTCTCTTTTAATGGGTTTTAAATCAAAAGCACTTTCTTTTGCTTCAGTGGGAGTGTGAAAATAGAACTTCTAGATTCAGACAGGAATAGACACAGGCATTGCAGATGCTCAGCCTGGCAGTTTTTTCTTTCCTCATTTAAGTCTGAGAGCTGATGCAATCCCTCAAAAATCCTGAAGTGAACAGGGCAGGAAGTCTTTCTCCTTTTTAATGCCTTTAATAATGATCAGCTCAGGAGGGAAGGATCAACAGATCGCACTCATGCTGCTACAGCTGCTGCTTCTAAGAGTAGCACAGAGGAAGAGGAAAATTGCAGCTTTGTCTGCTGGTCTGCAGGCAGAGCTGGGACTTCGTTATGAGAGCACAAAGACACTGCCCACTTATACAACTTCACATTCAGGGTCCTTAGCCCAGCCTACATGCTCTCAGGTTAGGGTGAGGGGCAAAAAAGGGTCTCAGCTCCTCTGCAGGCTCTGGACTTTGTTCCTTACATCTAGACATCACCTCAATCTTCTAATTCTGTGTTGGCTCGTTGCTTTTGGGGTCCTTTCGGTAAGTGTGGTGGGGGTCCTCTCTTGTTGCATTCTGGGTCCGAGGTTATTTTGCATGTCCTCTGATGTCTCCTCCTTTCACTGTCAGAGAAGGGCCATCCACCTGGCTGAAGGCAGGGTGGTACTGACAAAAAGGGATATTCTCAACAATAGAGAGTTAACGACCGACTCTTAACAGGTAATTACAACATGAAGTTAACAAAGAACACTCCTCCGCCAGAACTGGCTCAACTTGTAATTCCACAACCTTTAAAAAAAAAGGGCAACCCTTTTTTTTTTTTTTTTTAATTCATAACATATCCCATGAACTTGGCCAAATTTTCTTAATTGTAATGACCACTGGGGCCACTGCATGATCCCAGGAATGCTGATACTCCTTGATTGTGCCTCTTTTTGTGTCATCACCCTGGAATTTATCGTTTTTCACAACTGCCCATTCTGCAGGCCTATTCTGGCTCATAGTTTCCAAATGGCTCTGAAGGATCCTTTTCTCCTTGTCTTTAATTTATTTCAAGGCCAAAGTAAAACTATAGGGACCCCTTATTTCAGAAGCAGCTCGTTTCATGACTTGTATTGAGCCTGCAAAGCACAGACAGTGCTTAAGGTGTCACACAAATACAAAAAAGCTGCATTTGATACCACAATCAATATTTCTAGAAGCTCATTTGGACAGTGCAGTTTTTACACAAATTTAAGCTTTTGTATTGAAGTAGAAATTAATGTAGAAATCTACTAAGAAATGTGTGCTTATAAAAATGGCAATTACTTATTTGAAGCTTCCTGGGCATACTTGGAGATGAATTTCTGGATTTTGTGATTGCAAATATAATTTTGTGGCTTATTTTTGTTGCTTGCAGTGTAAGACTTTAGAGACGAGTCCTAGATTTTCTTCTTCTCTGAGCATCTTTTACTAAATTCCAGTCAATTATTACAGCTCTGTGCAAGTCCAGTGAAATCACTGGGATTGCCCAGGTGCAACTACAATGAAGACTCTGAATTTCAGAACTGGAGCTACAAAGCAGGATGAAGAAGAAAGAAAAACTCTGGTTGTACTCCCCAAGTGCAGGTTGAGTTAGCATTGCTGATGGCTAGAAACATCTGCTTGGAGGAGGTGTCATCTTGAAGGAAAATATCAATTAATAACTGAAATACTTGTGATCTGGGCAAAGTGGCTGTGGTTTAATTCACAGAGAAGCATAGAACTGTTTTCAAAAGCTGCCTTGTGCTGTACAAGTGCAGGGTGCTTCCAGGTTCCCACAGCCCAGAAGCCCATCCACCTGAAGATGCAGAGCTGGATCTTTGCCATGTTAGGTAACTCATATGGAAATAAACCATCCAGAAAAAAAAAAGAATGGATTTAATTTTATCTTTCTTTCCTTTTTAATTTTTTTAATCTCATTTTTTATTTTTAATAGGAAAAGAGCTGTATCTCTTCAAGGAATACGTTCCACACACGATTAAACATTAAAACAGGAACACATCACTGCACACAGACTAAAACCTGCTTTTTCCTCCACTGGAATTGCAAATCCGTCATTGTACTGAAGGAAAACGAAACTAAGATTTTTCAACTAAATCTTTTAGTTTGCCTCTGGCACAAAACCAAACAATTTATATTGTGAGGTTTTCTGTCTGCATAAAAATATTCCCCTGCAACACAGTTCATCATGGGAAATGTTCCTCAGTGTAACATATCTGTCACTGAGATTGTTCAGCAGATGATCCATTTTGTCTTGTTGTGTCGATAAATACTTATGCTTTTGGGCTGCTCCAGATAGAGGATCATCCAGCCCAGTTCCTGGCCCTGTACAGGATCCCCCAACAATCCCACCTTGTGCCTGGCAGTGCTGTCCAAATGCTCCTGGAGCTCTGGCAGCCTTGGGGCTATGACAATTCCCTGGGGAAATGGGAATTCCCTGTTCAGTGCCCAACCACCCTCTGGGGGAATGACCTTTTCCTGCTATCCACCCTAAGCCTTCCCTGACTCAGCTTCATCCCATTTCCAGAGTCCAGAGACCCTGTCTCTGGTCACAAGAACAGAAGGTAGCTTTCCACTGGGAGCTCTGGGATGGACGAGGATGAACTGGGAAAAACTGAGATGGAGTAGGAACTCTGGGAGTGAATAGGAGGAGCTGAAACTTCTGGGATGGACTGGGATAGACTAGGACGGACTGGGAGATTTGGGATATTGAGTTAAATTTCCAGATTTGTTTTCGGCGGTGTATGCTAAGTAGCTCAGTTTCTCCATCCAACATTGCCTTTATTCTCATGTTGGCTTAGCAACTCCTCACGTTGTTCGGATCTCCCTTTGGCAACAGTCTGTGGCAAACTCATGGAAAAATAACATTCAAGGCAGCACATACATGGAAGAGTGAGCTGAGAAGACAGCCTGCTGACCATCCTGGTGTAACCTCAGCCAGATGCCACTCACTCCTCAACAGCAGGATCGGTGGGAGAATGGGAAGGGTAAAAGGGAGAAAGTCTCTGGTTGGGATAAAGGCGGCTTTATAGCAAAACAAAGCAAAACAAGGAATTAATTCACTGCTTGCCATTGTTGGCAGGTGTTCAGCCATCACCAGGAGAGCAGGGCTCCATCACATGCACCAGTTTCTCAGGAAGACAGACACCATTACTCCAAACATTCCTCCCTTCCTCCTTCTTCTCCCTGCTCACTGATCGTGATGTCATAAGGTTTGGAATGTCCCTTTGGTCAGTTGGGGTCACCTTTCCTGGCTGTGTTTTCTCCTAAATTCTCTCAGCATTGTGGCAGCAGAAAAGCAGGACAGGCTTGGCTCAGTGTAAGCTCTGCTCCACAATAACAAACCCGTCTCTATTATCAGCCCCGTGTTCAGTACAAGTACAAAGCACAGCCCCATACCAGCCACAGCCCCATACAGCCCCTAGTGAAACTGTAAAATGTGGTGTACTTCAGGCCTTCTGGGAATATAATCACTCAGGACTTCTTTATGTCCTATAGAATTGCTGAGTTGTAACAGCCAAAATGCAATGAAATGCATGTGTGAATTTACAGGAATGCTTTTTCAAGTAGCCTTCCAGCTATGTGCTGGACTCTGTGTATGAACTGTTAAGAGTATTTTTGTGCTGTGTACACTGGACCAAATTATTGGTGCTTCTGGTTGGGTCTGCTGTGCCCCAGTGCTGCCAGAACTGTCCCAAAGGAGACGAGGTCACAAGAGGGGCTGCTGAGTAATGCTCTCTCCCACAGTATTTGAGGCACCACCAACATGGCAATTGACGTATAGGCAGGGTTATGTCTTAGGTCTAATTCCACATCCTGGTTAGAAAATCCACTGCTGCATTTCTGCACTTATATGCTGCATTCCTAATTCTACTTTGGGAAAGCTTCTTACGAAGGTACAACGCTCCCAGATTTTTATTATTATCCATGGGCAATTGTGCCTTAGAAATGGTTTATAGGAAACCTTGTACCTGAATTCTAATCTGATTTAAACTCATTTAAATTCAGAATCACTCTGGCTAACTCCAGTATAAGGGTAGTACTGGTCCACAGGGCAGCAGTGGTGCTTCACAGAAATACCAACAGCAGCTGGCTTTGTGTCCTTAGTTAATTTGATTATATAGTTTTAGTTTAACTTAAACAAAGCAGCAACCTTATTATTATTTTAAGAAACCTATTTTGAGAGGAGGGAATCATATTTCTCACATAAATCCATCTTCAAATGTCTTCCTTAGATGTACATGCAGCTGGGGCTGGAGTTGAGTTTGTGTGGGGAAGGAAAAAGCATACTGGATTTCACTGATCACAGTTGCTTTAAATTATGCAGGGAAGAGGGAGATGCTCTTTATGCATGAAAAAAACAAAGTTGGCAGTGGGGATCAGAGGGGCCTTGCTTTTGTAGTTTCCCTCTGCTATAAAACAAGTATAGCAGGGGAAGGGGAAGGATTGGGGTGCCTTGCCAAGAATTATCTGAGGGTCACATTTAGTGCTTGTGACCATTAGGAAAAAAATCTGGGTTCAATGGTAGTTAGCATTCTTATAATGGTTTCTGTCTCAAGCACTGTTCTTCTGTAGTTTTACAAGAAGCATTTCAAAATAAATGCTTGAATCTTGCTTTGCCTAAATGTGAATTAAAGTCAATATCAGGGATTTCTCCTGATATGAACTTTAGTAGGACTTGAATACATGTTTTCAAATACTTAAATCATCGTTGCATAGGATATTTTCTGAATTTTGCAGACATTTTCTACATGTCTTATTTATTCTTTGCCTCCTTTATCTCGAATTAAAATCTACTTTAAAATATCAGTGTTCTAAATCGCATAATATACTTCAAAATCTCAACAGGGGAATTGAGAATGGCTCTCAACAACAAATCCTATTAATTACTGTATTTCCTATTGTACAGTTCTGTCACATCTCTTATTTTATGTGTTTTGCCTATAGAATGAAAAGGAGAAACTGACATGGAGTGACCGCATGCCTGGATATGCAGCGAACTTTGGACTGATTCTATTTATGGTAAAATAATTTGCATTTCTTCATGTTTATTAGGTGTGAGAAGCTTTGCCATGAGCATCTAGAAGGAAACCCTTTAATTGCTGTTCTCAAATATATTAAAAATCTGAAGGTAAGGTCAGTTTGGGAGAAATACTAGGAAGGTTCATGGAGCTCAATGCCTGCCTCCAGCTTTATTCTCTTTTTCCAAAGGCTGCTTGTGGAAAGTCTGATTTGCTGTTATGCTGGCAGTTCATTACACAAATTCTGCCTCTCTCCCAGCGTTTCTGCTCCATCTCTGTCATCCAATGAAGGGATAACATTGATATTTAGTTGTGAGTACAGTATTGCATTTGTTGGTCACAGTGACATTTGGAAAGGTTGAGCCTCTGAACAGGCGACATCCCTGTGAAATAAATCAGTTGCTGAGAAATATTTATCCAAGACAGGTTCAGGGATGGACTGTACAGTAGATCATGGTATACAGTAAGATCATGGTACACAGTCCTCCCTTGGGAGCAAGAATCAGGTGTGCAGGACAGTCTCTATAGTGGGAACACCACTGTCCTAGTCAAAAGTCAAATTTCCAGCAAAACAAACACATCATGAAGCTGCTGGACTTTATAAACAGCAACAGGAGGGCCTGGGTAACAAACCCTAAATTACATGGTAAAGGATCCCATTATGCCTCTGATTACAGAAATTACTGACTGAAACCTTCTGTTCATACCTACAGCAGCTACAAAATGGCATCGAAATAGGCCTGTTTACATTGCAGCATGTAACTAGGGAAACTCACCAAAATTATTTTGAGATACCTAAGTGTATTTCTAATTTACTCAAATTTGCATATACTGCACCAGTTGTCCTGAGAAGATTTCATTTCTTTTTCTGAGAATCAAATGCTCACATTGAAATTAATGTCTACACTCTTATAGATTTGCTTATATATTTATTAAGATGTATGCATTGCATATTCAGAATATTTTCTGTACATTTTAGATGTGTCCTATATAGATGTACTCACAGCATTTTGAGTGAGATTACCATCCTGTGGCCATACCCAATATTTGCTTTTTAGACAGAACCTCTAAGTGGCATGAGTCATGACTTCACTTAGAGCAGGTCACACTGAGTCTGGCTAAGTACACAGCCCTGATTGAGCTTTCGCAAGTCATAATTTTTCAGACAAGGTGCTTACATGTGCTCTTGACTTTCACTACATGTTTAATTCTCCCCTAAGCATGAGTTTAAAGTGCTTTCCTGACTCATAGCCTAGGTATTACCCTCCCTGCTTACTGTAATATCTCAGAGAGATTCATAAAAGGTTATTATCTACAGTTTGTGAGATGTAAAATGCAGAGCTCCAATTCTTCAACTTCTGTTAGTGACTAGTGGAACTATGCTGACTTTCACCATCTGGCAAAGTGGACACAGTGATCTTATTTTTGCAATATTTTGAGCATTATTTATATATAAGTACCTACAGGAGACAACTTGCAAACCATGCATGAAATTCAAACCAACTCTTGATGAGGGAGAGCGTGCTCTGCTTTTCTACGTGGATATTGCAAGTTGCTCTTTACTATATGGGATGTTTCCCTTTTTCCTGCTAGATTAGTTAAAGAGGAATTGGAAAGATCAGAGTGAAGTTTTGTTGTCAGTCTGTGAAATAGAATTGTACTGAGAAAGCTTATTGGGCTTGTTAAGCTCTATTGTTGTTATTCACACAGATTAATTCTTTTAACGATAAGGCCTAAAATAAATAATAAAATCTTGAATTTATGTGTGTGTGCAAGGGTACAAGAGTCAGACACAGACCTGCACACAAGCAATTTCTAGCTTTACATCCCATACTTTCCCTGGTGATTCTTGAAGATGGTAGTGGTTTTCTTAGTGTAAAATCTTTCCTTTTTTTTTTTTTTTCCCCCCCTTAATTTCCATACTTCTGTTGTGTACTTCACTTTTGTGAATCCTCTTTCAAGAATTGTGTCACAGTCTTTTCTTTTTTTTCTAGCTTTTCCTCTGTGTGTATTAAGCTAGGCATGCTGGTTTTTTTTCTCAAAATGCAGGTTGAAAAAAACCATTGTCTTTGCTTCTCTCGTCCAGTCTTCCATCACCAAAAAATTCCAAGGATTAATTCACACATGTGTGGATGCTTTAAAATCTGATCAAGTCCTGTTGGTGTACACAAAGCCTCATTGGACGGCAGAAGGGGCAGAAGATCCAAGTCTGATTTAAGCTATACATTTTTGCAGGGATTATAGGACAGAAGTTCACAAGTCTTATTTTTGCAGAGTGAGATCAGTGGTAGCAGGAGATCTCGGCTCAGCTGGTCATCTAAAAGTCTCTCATGAGTGTGATTTACAATAACATGACACAATTTATAAACCCCATATTTAGAAGGCACATGTTGTGGCAGAGATTTCTGAGTTGGTGTAAAGATGCTGGTAGTGCTGGGAGAGAGCAGGGTGGCATGGAGCAATTAATCACGGGGCTTTATTTTGTTTGGCTCAGTCAGAGGAAGAAAGAAAATCAATTTGTGTCATGGCAGAAGAGTTCAGCCTCTTCCACCCTATTCTCACTCACATGGTGTAATACTTGACTCTAGAATAGCCCTACTGGGGAGGCAGAGAACTATCTGGACATTAAATTGTTATCCTACTTGGATGGAGGTAGCAGCCTAGCCCACGGGGTTTTATAGCTTCCTTCTCAGATCTAGTTTGCTTTCCTGTTTGTCTTCATTCATACCAGGCTCAGTCGGTGACCTTTTCTGCAGCCAATTTTCACATCTGTTTCTAAGCAGTTCAGTCTTGGACAGACTATTCAGCTATTCAGGAGAGAAACTGCCGTAACAGGGGGGAAGGATGGCCAGAGAGAATGTTGGCAATGACAGCAAACCCCAAAGTGGGCACCGGAACAAATGGTGGCCTGCCTGATCAGGAATCTGGGCAGAAGAGGTATTTTCAGGAATGAGAGAAATGCTGTGAACATACAGGAACCATTCCCCCTCAGTGACTGTCTGGGGAGTGAGAACTGTGCTCACAGTAACTGTGCAGTCCTACAAGTCCTCCTCAATTTTCTCCTCTTGCTGGATGCACAGATAATGAAGACTCCTAAAGGAGTATTTTTCCATCTGTGTCTAAGCAGATGTTTAAAAACAGCTGAGCAACTGAGAATTTCTGAAGCCCTGGTGCTTTTGCAAAGCAGATATTTTTGTTCTTTAAACAAATAAAACTTTTCTTTTCTAGTAATTTTGTACACCTTGCTATGGCATTGCATGGATTTGAAAAGGTTGCTACTCTCTCATCCTCCAGTAACATTCCTCACGGCAGGGGGTCCCTAAAATCCTTTGGTCAGGTTCAAGTTCATTGAACTTTCATGATCTGAAATTTCCTCTTTTTCTGTTTAGTGTGGACTGTCCTAGACTCTTCTTCCTGTACTGTTAAGATATCATTCCTAAGGGAATTTGTGATGGAGAGAGGTGTGTATGGAGGCCCAGGGATCTCATCTGCTCCAGAATGAGGCATCCAGTTTCTGATTTTCCTTGTTCACCACCATAGTGAAAAAATTACAAAGAAATCCAGGGGAAAAAAACAGGAAGACAGTATCAGGAAGATCATTAAGAAGGAGGAATCTTCTCAGATTAAGAAAAAGAAAGGAGCTTAAGGTGGCTGTAGAGGTAGAAGGTGAAGTAAATTAATACCAGGTGGTGCTGTTTTATTTTCTTCCTTTGTTGGGGATTTTACTTTCTACTCTAGTGATTGTAATGGAGAAGCAAGGAAAAAGTTATGGTTCTTGTGTTTCTGCACCCCTTCTGTCACAGCTAGGTAGTTCAGCATGAATGTGATTTTTTTTTTTGGTCTGTTTATTTGGTAGGTAAGTAAAAAGAAAAAAAAAAAGATATAAAACCTAGAAATGTTTCCTTGACACAATGAAAACTACAAAACCAAAGAAAATAATATTTTATGTCATTTGAAAAGTTTTAATTTAAACTGTTTCAAGTTCAGGTTTCTATCATTCAACCTACATTTCATTTAAAATTAATGAAACAGTTCTTTAAAAGGTAAAATTAGATGTTTTACTAGATCTAACTATTACTATTTGCTGACAAAACATGTTTGACAATTTCATCTGAAAAATCCAGGAATTACTCCAAATAATTAATTCTTAGTATGTTTACTAGTTCTTCATAAAAGCAAAATGTACCCAGTTTTCACCTTCAACCTTTAATAATTTAATTCTGATTCTTGTTGTGGTTCTTTTGCAATAGTTCCTTTTCATGCAACAACCTACCCCTGCATACAGGAATTCAATAAACTATTTCTGGATCGTTAAAATGAACTGCTAAATTTCCTTAAACCCATGTTTTGAATCTGGGCCCCTAGGCCCATTTTAATAATTGCAGTAGTCTAATCTTTCACATTGAGGTAGTCTCTTTCATCTGATGATCTCAAGATGTTTTACCTAAAGTAATGAAACACTGGAATTCTTGCTAAAGGCAAAAGGAAGAATGTACCTTCTCCCCCTTTTGTGCTGTGATAATGAAAATTTGCTCTTTTTTTTTATTACTGTTTAAATGATTTCTTTTTTATTGTGGATTGGTTTAGATTTTTTTTTTTAACAGAATACCACAACCCTGTGAAATTCAAATTCTTCTTGTGGGAACTTGACCTTAAGTAGCAGGGCCAACTTTCCTCATCTCATGGGTCAAAGCTGGCCCATGAAGAATGCCAGGGATACCAAGTGATTTCTGCTACACAAATGTAAAGTGAAGCCCTAATAACCCTGCTTAGGTCAGCCTTAAAGGAATAGTAACAGGGGAATAATAACTTTAATTTGTAAGTTGACACTTCTGCTGTGCACAGGTAAAGCTGTTTGAGCCAGTAAAGCCCATTTGCCTGACTGCACATAAATACAGGCCTTTCAGTCCAAGCTCTCTGAATCTATTGTCAGATAAAAGATCTTGCTTAATTCCTGCTTTTGAACCCAAAATTCCCAAATTTTACTGCATGAATGATGTGTGTAGCTTTAATCAGAATAGCCATGTCCCTCTGCAGGAATCCATGGAATCAGTATAAAAGAATCACAGATTACGTTGAGAGGGACCTTAAAGGTTATCTAATTCTAACTCCCTGCCAGGGGCAGGGATGCCACTCACTGGATCAGGACACTCAGGGCCCCTTCCACCCTGGCCTTGGTCTCTTCCAGGGATGGGACAGCCACAGCTTGTCTGGGCATACTGTGCAAGGGCCTCAGCACCGTCACAGGAAGACTTCCTTCCGAATAGCTAGCAAAAAATATCCTCTTTTTGTTTAAAACCATCCTCCCTTTTCTTACCACTACCTGCCCATGTAAAAAGTCACTTTACCTCCTTTTTATAAGCCTCCTTTAGATGCTGAAAGGTGGTATAAGATCTCCCTGCAGCCTTCTCTTTTCCAGGCTAGACAACTCTCTCAACTCTCATCCAACTCTCTCAAGCTGTCTTCACAGGAGAGGCGCTGTGAAGCATCCAGCCCTCTGAGCATCTTGCGTCAGTTGTATGGTTGTGCCAGTTTGGAGTGGTGCATCAATTTCCTTATTTCTTATTTATATCCCTGTTTGCTGGAGAGCCTTTTCTTTCGATCACCTGCATGTTGTCACCTCACACTAAGAAATAGCCCTGCAATGCCAATTCATGGAACACACCCAACCTCCCAGCTAAAGATTCTTTTTCCAGGCTGAACTAATGCATGTGTTCATTTGTTTGCAGATCATGCTGGCGTTTTCAGCAGTGTTTGGTGTCATCGTGTACCGAATCACGACAGCAGCGGCTTTGTCCTTCAGCACAAATGAGACAACCAGGTCAAATGTTCGAGTGACTGTGGCTGCCACTGCTGTCATCATTAACCTTGTGGTGGTCCTCATCCTTGATGAAATTTATGGAGCTGTGGCCAAATGGCTGACAGAAATTGGTAAAACTGCCTCATCACATTCCTCATTAATTCATGTATTGACACCAGGGGGTGCAAGGAGGGTCCAAGAGGAGTATTTCCTCCTGGATAGGGTCTGTGAAAACTCTCGGGCCTGTGAAGGTACCTCTTTAAGCTAAGAGCTGCAGAAAGTCAGTGGGTTGTTTAAAATATGTTGGCTCTGAAAAAGTTACACAGATGTTTCCCTGATGAAAGTTTTAACCATTTCTTTACTGCTCAAATGATTTTTTGGTTCCATTTTGGGGACATGTCTGGGCTGGACTTTTTATTAATGATTTGTACTGCATTTAGTGGTTGGACTTTCAAAGTTCATTTTAAACATGAAAATACTGCTGCAAGCCTGGCTATTTATTTCTTTTGAAGAGAAGTCATTCCTTTGACTCCTGTAGAGCTTTAGGCCTAAAGTATTGATTTGTTATATATATTAGGCTATAGATGTTTACTAATAGGGGTTTAGGCTAGGCTTTTTTATTATATAAATTATTTTATTATATAAATTACACCAAGGATGTTGACTGATAGCATCTTTACATGAGATTACTCTTCAGGCTTCTGTTTCTTCTCAATTTCTTAAAACACTTTTAAATTCACAAATGAAAACATCTCTTTCAGTCCTATTTTTGGAAGAACATTACAAACTACAGTTTTGCTGTTGTTAGAGGTCCAAGCCTGAATTGTCTAAGTATGATCCTGTTTACATTAAATTCCTAAAGTATTTGAAAGAAATGAAGACAAAACGATCCATTTTCACAAATTGTCTCTTTAGTGGGTTCATTTGTTTATTTCTGTTTTGCACCAGGCTTTGGGTAGATTGTAACAGGGTTACACAAATGGACTCTGTTCTAGTAGCATAAATGAGCTCAGGCTCACTGTTCAGGCCAAAATTGTACCCAGATTTTCAGCTTTCACATGAGTGATAGGCTGCTAACTGTTTGTGACCTGATCAATTCTGCTCACTGCACCTGCCCAGGTAAGAAAGGGCGCAAATGTTAAGGAATGACACAGCTGTGTGTAAAGAGTAGGAAAAG
Source organism: Haemorhous mexicanus (assembly GCF_027477595.1). Classification (NCBI taxonomy): domain Eukaryota; kingdom Metazoa; phylum Chordata; class Aves; order Passeriformes; family Fringillidae; genus Haemorhous; species Haemorhous mexicanus. The sequence goes on along the minus strand of NC_082345.1, from coordinate 18,469,090 downwards.
ATAAAGATGAGATTTCTCTAGCAGACTCTAGGCAGGAGCTGGGAAGTGCTAGATGCTGCCATGTCCTCTCTTTGGGAAGTGCAGGAGGAAAATCTCTCTTTGGAATCTCTCTTTCACAGTGCACCAGGCTGAACTGTGAAAGAAACAACAATTTCGTACTTGCTGATTATTGCCCTCCTGTCACTTTCATCTAATTCTAATCCTGTCAATATTAGGGCAGTATTCCTAACCAACCATCAGATGTTTTGTTTAAGAAGGATCCAGTCAGAATAATCTCTAGTGCTACAAATTATATGAGTTAGAAAGTTCACTCAGGCAGCTTTCTCCAGCGCTAGGCTCAGATGCCAATGTAATCAAAATGTTTTAAAAAATTACAATTCACGCATGGTAATAAATGTTGCTTAACTTGTGAACTGTCATTAATGAGAGGAGAGAGAACAACATACTCAATTCTCATTTCACACTGCATTTAATCCACAAGCTGAAGAACATACTTGTTGGGTTGAAGGAGTAGCTCTTGACAGCATAAGTTTCTATTCCTGGCCCAAGTACCCTTGAATCTCTGTTCAGGTGAAAAATTACATCTGTAAGCACAAGAATAGCACTGATAGCAATTGGGTTAATCATAGGTTTACAGTCATGCATATGCCTCAACACCTCCTCAATCAAGAGGAAAAGAGTAGGAGTTTTGTTGTTATCAATGCAGAGAGCTCGTACAGGGTGGAACAGGACTCCTGTGGGCCCAGTGGAGTGGGGCACTGATGCCCCTTTATCACAGATCAGACCAGCCAAAGTGCAGATGGTATCCTGCTATTCCCAGGAAGTACAGGTCATCTTCAGTAATCAGGGGGTGCCAGGCAAGATTTACAGCTTGTAACTCAGGACCACAGAATGGGTTGTGTTGGAAGGGACCTTGAAGCTCACCTCGTTCCAACCCTCTGCCATGGGCACCTTCCACTATCCCAGGTAGCTCTGAGCCCCATCCAACCTGCCCTTGGACACTGCCAGGGATGGGGCAGCCACAGCTGATCTGGGCAACCTGTGCCAGGGCCTCACCACCCTCAACGCTTCCTTGAGGCCAAGGAAGAACCAGTGAAACGGGGACAAAATCAAAACCACTCGAGTTTGTCCCTTGCAAAGGCAACAGCTCCTTCAGAGAGCTAAGGCCCATTCCACCCTTAGCTCAACTCATCCTCCACCTGCAAAGTACCAGCTGCCTAATTTTGGCATAACAACCCACCATCGTGTGTTTCATTTTTTTGGGATGAGGGAGTTTTCTCTGTTACTAATGCACCTTTTCTGGCTGAATGCATTTCTCATGCAGCACACCCGACGAGCTGGAGGACAAATTCTACACATGCCTCTACAGCTATGGTACAGGATGTCTGAAGAAACCTCTGGGACCATATATGGTGTGCAAATGTTCATCCGGAGGCTGAACTCATCCATGGGGGGGGGTTCTCTGTAAGGCAGGGTTTAGGATTTTTCTCCCTCAAGTGAAAAGTTGCCCTGCTGTTATTCGATATTCCTGCTGCCCTGAGCTTTTCTGTTGCGGATCTATTCAGTCTATGGGATCACCTACAAATTGTTTGAAGGTTTAATTAAGCTTTTTTATACTTATAGATGAGTTATGCCTTAGGGTTCATCAGGTTGTGCTCTGATCTTTTATGAAAATGTGGTTGAAAGTATCATGAAGAAAGTCAGGTAGTGAGGGCTTATTAGGCTTTTCTATTCCTTTAATGCTAAAATAATCATGCAGCTTTTTTAAGAATAAACATCCCAAAACAATAGCAAAGTAAACAGAACACTCAAACGGTGCCTGAAACAAAACCGTACAAGTACAGCAGTATTTTTAATGAAGTCCTTAAACCAGAGCTCTGGATCTCCTTATTAATCCACACTTTCTTTGTGCCACTGAAGTTCAGCCAAGAACGATAAATTTATTCAGAAAATTATATTCTCTCACCTTAGATACAGCTCAGGATGAGCAGAGAAATTTCACCCATATAAAATCTTTAAAAAATGATCCTACTATCAGTTTGAAAAGCCTCTCTGTCTTATATCTGCGTCTTCTGCTGCCAGAAAATTTCCACAGAAATTGCAAATAAATCTGAGAACAGAGTAATGAATACTGAAAATGTTTAAAGCAAGAAATATATAAAATACAGAACATATATAGTGAATTGTAAACAAAAATATGCCTTTATTTTATCACTTAATTCACTTAATACCTTATTCAAAAATGTATTTAGTCTTATATTTAGCATCAAATATTTCAGCAATCTCACCACAGAAAAGAAGGCTCACGGACTACAAGTTAAGGATGTTTTTAAGGTGTTTTTTTTCTGGTTGAAAGTCTTTGTACTTTGGTTTCAGTATTCCTCAATTGAGAATATGAATGTTTTGTTATTTTAGTTGTGTTACTGTGTAGCAGATCTACTTGTGTGAGTCACTATCCATACATACAGCAGAGTAATTTATACTGTTTTTGCTTTGTGGAATTGAATATCTCTGGAAATCAGGACTCAGTGACAGACCTAGTGGCTTTGGTACAAATTAGAGGTACAAAAGAAAAATTAATATAAGCCCAAAATTTGAAGTTTGGGAGTTTTTTGTTTATGTTTGGGGATTCAGGGATTTTTATATTACTTACTGATTCAGTTCTCTGGTTTGCTTTTTTTTTCCCCCAGAAATACCAAAAACAGAGAAAAGTTTTGAGGAAAGACTGATTTTGAAGGCATTTCTACTGAAGTTTGTGAATTCTTATGCATCAATTTTTTATGTTGCCTTTTTTAAAGGAAGGTAGGATAAATATCCTTTACTTTTCTGTATACGCATTTTTTCATATCTGTCTATATTAGTGGATCTGTGTATAAAAATGGGCACAAAGGCCTGGGACTGGTCATCTTTGCCAGCTCTGAAAAAACATCTTTGACAGGGTTATCTAAAGTTAATAATTCATTTTGGTTTTTTAAAAAAGTGTAGTTTTTATAATGAATGGTGGTGCCTACAGGCTTTAACTTTCCACAGTTTAACAAATTGAAGCATCATTCGGCAAAGAAAGGTCTTCCTATTTCAAATTTAAAATTATGGAGCTCTTTTTTCTATTACTTTCATTTTATTTTGCATTATTCTCGTGTATCAAATTAAGAAATAGCTACAGTCAACTGGCAAATGAAGTGATTGACCAAAAAGCTAATTCAGCTGTCCTGCTAAATAAGTGAGACTTCCTCTGGGCTCAGAATCCTTTTCTTTTGGGACCCAGTCATCCATATGCTTTTGAATGGGAAGCTTAAAATTATTCTTTGCTAAAACTTTGGCAAAAAAATTCTTAAAACATCCACTGAATTCTGTTTCCTACCACTTTGCTCTTCCTTTTGGGGGCTGTAAAATTTTTTAATCTCTGCTCTTCACTAATCCTATCCAGCACCTTTCATTTGAGGATTAATGAAGCATTTTGCCAGCAGTTGAAAAAAAGTCACCAAATTCTCTCTTTTTTAATCATATTTTTGTGTTGTATGGTTCGAATAAAGTCAATATCATTGTTTCTCGTGGTGTAGCCAGAAGAGTCTTTGTTGTGTACAGATGTGTAAATAATTCCATTCAGGGCACTATTCACATAGAAGAGAATGTGAATTAGGATATATGTCCCCAGGTTTATTTGACATCTCTAATCAAGTGAGGGGTTTTTAATTATATTGTTTTATCACTGAAAAATATTCATTAAAATTATTTTATCCAGATGTAGTAGAAAACCATTTGTAGAGGCCTATTTCTTTGAAATAATCAAAGTTGAATAGATGCTGAGCCCTTGAAAATTTATGTTTAAGAAGCAACTTCTGAAATATTTTGACTAATACAAATGAAAAATCTTGATTTCAAAGTTAACTTATTTTTGTGTTTTTTTATTAAATCATGGTGTTGATATTAGCTTATTTTTCTGTTTTTATTCTAGTTTATATATTATTTTTGCTTTCAGGTTTGTTGGCCGTCCTGGTCGTTATGTGTATGTGTTTGAAGGTTATAGGATGGAAGAGGTAAGTCCATATGAAATCTAAATTACAAATAAAATCCTTTACACAAAGAAATATGTATTCAGTGGACTGCAGACAACGGGAAAAATAGAAAACACATGTTAAAACAAGAGGTTAAAGCTTCAGCTTGAATAGGCAAAACCCAGGGTGTCCATCTAAGTAAACTTTATATTCTTTTTTTTTGAAGTTTTGACTATTTCATGACCTTTCTTAGGTGAAGCATCACCATTTCTGTGTTTTACAACTGGGCACTAAGCCACAAACATTCCATGATTTGGTTGAGGCCCTCGGGAAGTATGAATCTGGCTTCCCATTCTGCAGATCACTGGAAGCTTGGCAATTTTAATAGCTTAAAAACCTGGAACCATTTTGTTCTAAACTTACAAACATTTTTTTTTTTAAATCCCCTCATGAAGGGGATTGCTGTGGGTATTCCCTTGAAAGCTGAGAGATGTACTCAAGGTTTGACAATAAAGCTGACATAAAAGTCTTTACAAGATTGAAGGTTTTCTTTCACCCGGGAGAGACCAAGTTGGAAGAGTATTGGTGATCCTGCATTATATTTATTACATTGATTATATAGCAAATATTTTTAAAGGAAATATAAGAGCCCCAGGGCACCATGAGTTGTTTCAGAGCTCTGCGTATTTTCCATAATGCAGTTTTATGAGTGGAGATGAAATACCTTGTCAAGCACAGATTTGCAGTAATTGATGATCCCACAAAAAATGGTGGTAAGGACAGTAGGCACATGGAGATACTGGGAGCTCTCCCAAGTGGATATTTTTAAATTATTTCTCTAAATCCCTTCACACTCTCTGGTCTTGTTTAATTGCAGTGTGCTCCAGGAGGGTGTCTGATGGAACTCTGCATTCAGCTGAGCATCATCATGCTTGGAAAGCAACTGATTCAAAACAATCTCTTTGAAATTGGAATCCCGTATGTATCCTGGCCTTTTCTGTTATGTGTTATTCCTATGACACAGTAAATCAAAGCCTTGATCCTTATTCAGCTAAATGGGACTTTTGCCACTGCCTTCAGTGGGTTCTAATTGAATGTGATGATAAATCACATTTTCGGTTGTGGTAAAATGATCTGGTTGTATTTTATGTTGAATAATTTGCTATATCTTCACTAAATGGCTTAAAGAAAATGATAGAATATATGAAATAATTGATTTAAATTAATTTTAGAAACCGGAGAAAACAGGCAAGGTATGATAGATCTCCTGGGAAGTCTCAGAAAAGCTTTCAGGACAGCAGCATTGAATACAAATTAGCACAAAGTGGAGGGGAGATAGCGTGGGGGAAAGCAGTAGCCCATAAAAAATGTTAAAATCTATTACTTGATTTATGACTATTTTATGGGTTTAGGGATGAAATCCACATGTTTCCAAGGTGCCTTTATGTAATTCTGGGATGATGCAGGAGCAAGCAGAGACATTGACAGCTCAGTGCCTTTCTGCCATGGTCTGCTTCAGTGCTCAGTTCCCTGCTCCAAATACAGCAGGAAAAATCACCAGTGCCAAGGGAATATTCAGGCACTGAGAATCCCCTGAGAAAGTCCTGCTCCTGCCTCTTGGGAAGCTTGCTTTTTGGTGGCAGTGGCCTGTGAAATGTTCGAGATGAAGAGTCTGGTTTAGACATCTCAGCTCTACTGAAATGAGGCAGAATCTTCCAACTCTGGTGTCAGCAGCTTTTAGGTCGCATCCATTAGGGTATGAGGATGGTAACTAGAAATAAAGAGGAGTGATTATTAGAATATATGAAATATATTTCAAATGAGCTCTTTTTCTCCCTTTTCTCAGCAAGAACTTGTTTTTTTTTTTTTTTTTCTTCCTTGCAAGGAATTTAAATAGAGAGAGAGAAAAAAATTCTCAAACAAATCAGATGTAGATTATGGATGGTTTCATTATTCTTGTGTCAAAGTTTAATAGGAAGGCCTGTTTTGTGTCTGCATCTCCTTGAGTTTACATTTTATTTTGAGAAAAGTATGGTAAATCACTCCCAAATATATCTGACATGTTGAAGGCTTAAAGCTCTCTCCATGTAAACCTGCTGTAATTTGTTTCTTGTCTTTCAAAAACTTACTGCTACTGGACTTTTTAAATGGGAATTTTATGATGTTACAAATATTGTATTTATTATTTTTGACTCATGAAAGCATGGGCTGATCTAGTCCAAACAGGAAGTCATGTCCAATTACTTTTGTCCAATTATTTCCCTCCCTTTGGTGCAAGAATGTGATATTTTCATCTCATTTTTCTCCCTCAGATCTGCTCCCTCACCCTTCATTTAACAAACTGTGGTGGCCTCAATTTTTAAAACTGTTTAAAAACAATCATCCTTTCATCCTCCCCTTCCTAGATAAATACCTCATTTCAGTCACAATGCTATCTTGTCATATTGGAATAAACATATCTGCTTTTCTTTGCTTGTCTGCATTCCCAAGAAAATAATGTGTATGCCTGTAGGGTTCGGCCCTTCTCCCTGGACCTGTTTGCACCAGAAGAATCACTGAGCACATAATTAAATCAGAGTTAGCCTCCTGTTCCTGAGTGGACCACTGTACTGGTTTGGGCTGGTTCCTCAAGGGTACCAGCAGCTGCATTTTTCATTGCCCCTTGCCTTGTGCCTCTTTGGAAGGCCTGAGAATCAGGGTGAATAACACAGATTCTTCCATTGGCTCCCTGTATTTTCACTGTGGGCAGAGTCCACATGCTGCCACCAGCCTTCTCCATGTAGAGAGACAGAAGGGGATATCATAAATGGTTTGGTCCTCAGAATCTAGTGCTGTCCCCTGCACATCTGTAACATGGAAGCACCTCTCTGCTGAGATATCTGATGACACTCATCAAAAAACATTTTCTTCATCACTGAAATCTTAGGATTTCAAGGGTTTTTTTTCAGGAAATCTTTTAATTTCATTCACCAGAAAACCCAAGGTGTTTTAGGTGATTTGAAGAAATCACAAATCCCATTTTCTTCTCTTTCTCCTCAAAAAATACTGCTAAGTAGATGATAGAGTAAGTTTACAATCAACAGTCATCCTTTATGTTCTTAGAGCCCCAAAATGGAAAGAATTGGAAAGCGTCTTGCCGTCTCTTCATTGTGCTTTATCCATGGTCAGTACTGGGTGAGGAGGGAAAAATCAGATTGCAGCCCTGCATTTTTTGGGGCCACATCCTTGCTTTTCCTTCAATATTTCTGTAGAAACTGCTGCCACAGATATGATGGATGTAATTGCTGATCTCCTAAACCTTGCATGATTTATTTTTTTAATTTCTGCATCCATCTATAGCAAACCAGCTAGGGAAATGCAACAAGATTATAGAAATGAATTATAGAAAACTAAGCCTTCTTGAACTGAAATGTTTGTTCTGTGGGGCTGGAATTCACAAGTTTAACAGATGTAAATATGCCAAAGTTCACTCAGATGTGTCACATATCATCATTCTTTTACTGCTGCCATAGGAATTGACCCTAAAAGGCTTCAGGGCTTGAAAGCCTTAACCAAGAGTTCTTTTAAGACCCTTTTATTCAGTTCTGTTTTTTTCTGAACGTACCGAAAAAAACCCATCCATGAGGTTATTTTATTACTCTCTGTCTTTGACCTTGGTGCTAAACCCTTAGGGTGAAATCCTGGCCTTATTGAAGCAAACAGCAAAACTATTGAATTTAATGAGGCCATGGTTGTGGCCCTTCTATTCAGCATCAATTTCCATCACTTCCTTCAAAATATACTTATATATTCTGGATGACAATACCAAGAGTAACTAAAATTCATTTAAATACACCCCTTCATAGCTATTATCTCTTATGTTGTTTTTCACCTCTACTAAACTATTCTTAATTAAAGGTTTGGGTGGGGGGTTTTTGCCTTTTTTTTTTTCTTTTCTTGTTTTTTATAGTGGTTTTTCTCTGATTGAGAAACCAATAAACCCCAAACACAACTGAAACTCTTGTAGAATCCAGGATATCTGAGTGTTCCAAGAAAGCATGGCTGTACCAAAAATTTGTGTGAGAACAAGAAATTTACACACTTTTGTTCTTCCCCTGCTTCCTTCTTGTGCCTGTGAATGTGAGAAGGTTTTTCTTTATGTGAACAGACTGTAGGAATATGACTGAAGGAAGGCCTGGATCTTCAGTGTTCCTCCCCAAAAGCAGGAAAGAAAATTACAGGCAAGGACACAAGAGTCTGGGTCACTGCTCTTCCTTTTGTCCAGATACAAGTGCTCCAGGTACTCAGCCTAAGAATCCTTTCTTTTTAGCTTTCTCTCTGCACCTTTTTTCCATTATCCTACAGATCAAAAAGCATCAACTGGAAGGAGAGTCTTAAAAACCCCACCTGCTATAAATAATCCTTTGTTCCTGGCAGCTGGATTCTAGGGGCTTTCAGTCTTTTCATGTAAAACCTCCACATGCATCTCTGTTCTAGCAAGTATTCATAGAATCATGGAATCACAGAATGGTTTGGTCTGGAAGAAACCTTAAAGACCTTCCAGTTCCAAGCTCCTGCCATGGGCAGGGACACATTCCCCTAGCCCAGGTTGCTCAGAGCCCCATCCAGCCTGGCCTTGGACCCTGCCAGGGATGGCACAGCCACAGCTGCTCTGGGCAAACTGTGCCAGGGCCTCTCCACCATCACAGAAAGGAATTTCTTCCCCATATCCCATGTAAACGTGCTCTCTGTCAGTGTGAAGCCATTCCCCCTTGTCCTGCACTCCATCCCTTGTCAAGAGTGTCTCTTCATCTTTTCCACAGGTTTCCTTCAGGCATTGGAAGGCTCAATTAAGTTCCCTTGGAGCCTTTCTTATTCCAGGCTGAACAACCCCAATTGTACATCCACTGAAGACACAAACACTAGTGCCAACAAAGTAATCTTCTTGCATCCGTTCTCTTTCAACCTGCCCTCCAGATGCCCCACCTCTTCAGCCTCTATGTATTCTACTCTCACTCACTCCACAAATTTTTCATTTTTCCCAAGTCATCATCATTCTTTTCCCTAGATCCCCCAAATCCAGCTGCTCCTTCTTACTGTATCAATAGAGAAACTGTTGAATCATCTCTCTGATTTTTGAAAAGGAGTGTTCATCTAATCACCATGTGCTTGGAGCTTGATTTCTCTCTTTTCATAATATTTTTTCTCAAAATCTTGAGGGTTATTGACAGGTAGTGATTTTATGCTCACTTCAGATGCTTGTTAACGTGCATAATGCAGTGCTTATTGGTTATACTGGGAATTACAATCAGCATAATTCAACCATATTTCCACCTCTTACCTAATACAATAATTTGGTGCCAATCCCCTGTGAGAAGCTGCAGTGTCATTTTTAACAGCTCTAGACACAGCCTGACAAAAACCTGGTAATTTTCTTTCCTTCTCATCCTGCATTCGTTCTTCTCACATGCTGTTCAGTTTCCTTAAGGATGCACCTTGCTTTTTGCCATTCCCTGGCAAAATGACCAGAAATAATGGCTATTATACAGCTCTAAAAGTTTCCCTCTTTACTCAGATCTGTGTGGAATCATGAAACATTGCTGCATGAGCCTCTTCAGTACAAAGCTTCTGGGACACTATCCTGAATGGGCAAACTTACCACTTCCTCACTGTGGGGGGCTGCACAGCAGGAAAAAATCAGAAGTTAAAAGAACTCTTTTTCTGTCAATTTTCTTTAAAAACCTTGATCTGGGTAATTAAGAAATGGGCTTCAAACAAAGGCATTTAAAAAGCATACTCAATTTTAGCGTCACAATCATAAGTACAGATAAAGGGTTCTGCAAAACTCGTTTTCATTGCCCTATTGCTGCGTAGCTGGAGAATAACACCCTGCAAATCCTTCTCCTCTGTTCCTTTAACTTTTTGACACATTTCTGCTTGGTCTCAAACTTCACAATGCTTGGATATGACACAAAGGTAATATTTGGTTTTTGTGGAAAATTTGAAATAATTGGTTTGGCTTGCTTTCAGTCAGTTGATCTTTCAAAAAAAAAAAAAAACAAACCAAAAAACCTTAAAAAGAAGCATGCAGACATTCTTCAAAGTTGAACTCTAAATGGTTAAAGGTGTTGTTCATCATGCCTGGCTTAGAGATAACCAGATGAAAAATTAAAAATTAGTCTGAGCAACAGAGCCCTGGATTTGATGTATTCCGAAATAAACATTAAAACCAACAACAATTGTTTTATTTACTGGATTCTCATGGGAGGTGTGTGTATGCATTAATCTCCAGAACTTGATTCTGTGGTGCTGTAGCTGAAGCATTAGATCACACGTGCACAGATTTCACACCTAAACACACTCAAATTTTATCTCAGCCGCTGCTGTGCCATGACAAGATCATCTTCACTCTCATCTGCCCACAGAAGTGTGAAAGACATTTATAGCTTGTATCATTTCATTGGAACAGAAATTAGCATTGTCTTGAACCTATTGTTCACCATCCTCTGGGAGTCCCTCACATTAGGAAATTAATTGGGATATGTTGGAAGAACATCCTGGGAATTCTTTGATTATTTTAAATCCTGCCCCAGCCCCCTACCCTCTGAATGATACATCACCTCTGTCACCGAAAAGTTCCCTTGGCTGCCATAAAGGCAGAAGGGGAGAAAGGGAATCTAGGGTCTTGAAATGGCTGATTTTGCAAGATGTAGGAGGTAAAAGTCTTTGTAAGGATTTATCTAATTCTGTCTTGTGAAGCATTTTAAATTTACCCCCACCCTTTTTTTAAAACTGTGCAATCTGAGTGTCCTGGTTACCAGTAATGCCAAAGCACTGATGGTGTTACCATCAGACTTGGGAGCTACATCTTCCTTCCACCTCAAACAAAATCAGTTGTCCTGTTGATTTTTGAAACTTTATGATCCAGGATCTGAGAGGGCTTGATGCAATCTAGGCCTGTTTAAAGAGTGTCTTCCAATCCCAAATTCCTCCATACTGGTGATGAAATGGAATGGGTCCTGTAAACACTGGTAGGTGCAGAAATTCCTCAGTCACTGTGGGAACACAGCGATCCCACAGCTCAGTGTAAATTTAGGAATGAAGCAATAAACCCACACAGCAAAGTCTTCATTGTGTTTTCCAGCTTTTGTTCCTCAGCCTTGCCCTGCTACTGAAGCCAGGGTCCAGGTAAGTGGTTCTGCTTCTCTGGAAGTCCAAAGGAAAACCCCTTCTCCCAAATATTCCTGTATCCAGGCCACACACCTACAGTTCAAAGGGTTTATCCCAAGCTGTGGGGGAAGATTTTGTGGGAGAGCCCTGCTTACACTACTGGCAAAACCTCATTGGAATTAGTCTGGATTTCCACTCATGGCACATATGTGAAGAACAGTAAAATAGTGCCGTATGTTTCTGTGGAAGATAAATATCATCTGCAAGAGAAAGATATGCAATAAGTATAAATCTGGCTATTTTATGCTAATTGACTGTATTTTGCTGCCTTGATTATGAAGAAATACCTCATTCTACTGTGGTTTTCCATGGGAATTTCTCAGTGTATAAAATAGCATGAAGTTGCTGATGCATGTGTATTTAAAATATCATTGGGGTGGGGGAACATAGGGAAAAATTTACTCTTCATTTAGAAATCATTCATTTTACTCTAATTTATTTGTCATTGTCATTAAATTTGTATCCCCATTTCAGTGGGACAGTGTTTGATTTTGCTTTTTCTACTTTCAGTACATTCTTGTACCCTCTTTCTTTGGAAATATCCCATAATCACAGAATGGCCTGGGTTTGAAGGGACCTTGTAGCTCATCCAGTTCTAGCTCCCTGCCATGGGCAGAGACACCTTCCCCTACTCCACGTTGCTCAGAGCCCCATCCAGCCTGGCACTGAATGATTCCAGGGATGGGGCAGCTGCAGTTTTCTGGGCAACCCATAAACATCTGGCAATTTTTTTACATTAAAATTCTATTATACTGGGAGTTCCCAATTTTTATATTGAGATGAAATTGTGGCTGTAGTAAAAATGTGAAATGAAACCATTACATTTTGTATTTTGTTAAAAGAGAGGTACTCAGTATGTTCTTGAGAGTACTAATTACTAATATTATCTAGGTTGCAGGATCTTCAGGAAGATCCCCTTGGAATACGCATCTAGAGAGAAAAATTACTTTAAAGTACTGGATTCAACTTCACTAGCTTGTACCTGTCAATAAACAACATCTGAACTTTCCCAGAGTGGTGTAAACTCCCCCTGTGATGCACCAAAGTCACACAGGATTAATTTTGTTTTGCTGTGCAAAGATTTGGACCAAGTCTTTTAGCAGAAAAAAACCCCAGACTTGGTTCAATCTGAACTTTTGTTCCTCAGGAAGCTCAAGAAGCTCTTTAGGAAGCTGAAAGATGAAAGAACTGAGGTAAAGGAAATGGACACCAACCAATCCAAGGACCCTCAGCAATGGGATCTTGACTACATCTTGGAACCTTTTACTGGGCTGACTCCAGAATACATGGAAATGAGTAAGTTTTCAGAATTTTCTTTCCCTTTCTGCAGTAACCATTGCCTTACATAGGCCTGAATGCCAGAAATGGTCATGAGAGAGGGGGAAAAATACCGTATCACTTGTAGTTTGCAGAAATTCCATGTGAGCCAGCAGGGCTTTGAGACTACCATAGTGCCAACAGAGAAATAATGATGAATCCCAGTATCTGTTAATACTTCTGCTGCCAGATTCCAGTGTTCCCAGCTGAGGAAAGTGCATAGAAACCATTTAGCCACAGAATCAGCAGCTATGGTTAGGAGGGATTTCTGGAGATCAGCTGGTCCAACCTCCTGCTCAAAGCAGGGTCAGCTAGAGACATGTCCAGTTGGGTTTTGAGTATTTCCAGGGATGGAGACTCAACAACTTTTTCTGTATTTGATCTCCCTTGCACCAAGGAGTTTTTAATGTTTAAGTTGCACTACCTACATTTCCATTGTTGCCCTGTGCCTCTTGTCCTTTCACTGGCTGCCCTTGAGAAGGTTTTAGCTCTGTGCTCTCCAACTGGCCACATGGGTAATATCCCCTTTTTTCCCTGTGGTACAGCAAACCCAGCGCTCTCAGCTTCTCTTTGATCATCAGGTCCTCTCATCTCTTAACCATCTTAATGGCTCTCCAGTGGATTCACTGCAGTGTGTCCATGTTTTTCTTCTACTGGGGAGCACAGCCCTGTACCTGCCCCATAAGTAGACACTGCAAAGGCAGGGAAGGAGAAAGCAGGAATGCTGTGGGTAGGGGAGTAGAAAAGAAAGAAATAATTCAGGCAAACCTAAGCTTTAGGTCACACAAGAATTCGAGGAGAGGCACAATGGGCATGGTGTCTAAAACCAGACATCTGGTTAAATATTGAATGTGTCAACTCCTGTTTTAACACAAGTCCCTATTCTCAAAATATCTAAAGGGGAACATATTTTATGGCAAAAAAATTAAATACCATATATGGTTTATCTCTCTATACAGAAACACTCTTGGTTTGTAGATATAATTTATAATTGAATTAAAAATGAATACATTAAAATTTATAGAATGGTGGATTTATGTATATCTATAAACACCTAAGTATACATGAGGTATTTTTCATGACGACAGATTTGGGGATATCTTATTGATATGTTTAGGATCCCAGCCCTGCCCTCTGTAGTGCCATCAAGAATCCCTCACCTCCCATTATCTCACTCTCAATAGTTCCAACTCACCTCACCTCAGGATCTTGTCTGTATTGTCACTTCTGTGATCTTATCCCCTTCTGCACTTAAAGATACTTTATTGAAAAATTATCCTTTTAGGACAATTTTTTTCTATGAGTTACTTCAGCCCATGATTTTTCTTCCTTTAAACTTTTAGCAAGCTTCTTAGCAATTTTTGAAGTTGAACAATGGTAAAAAAAAAATAGATTTTTTTTTTTGTATTTTTAGGCTCAGGAATAACTCAGAAATATCTGTTTTTAACAACCCACATTTCTTGGTTAGCTAGGTCTAAGAACAAGGAGGACTAAAGTCTAAGGACCTTAGTTACCAGTAACAAATATATACTGGTGTGATGTTTGTCAGCATTGCTTGGGTTTGCTGTCAGTGGCCTTGATTCTGCTGTGTGAATAGTGATGCTCCAATGCTGGGAGTTTGAACATAATTTCCAAAATGCCAGGTTTGTTTTAAGGGCTCATTTAAGACCATATACTCAGAAAGGAAGCAGATCAGTAGTCTGTCCTTCAATTAAGAAAGTGACATTTTCCTTACCTGTGTTTGGCTTCAGAGTACCTCTTGGAACTCCCATGTTTAGCCATTTGTTATGCTGTCCCTTGTTGTCTTAGGTAGCATAGGTTCTATCATCATCATAGCACAAGGATTTCGTATTATCAGAGCTTCATACCCTCTTAATGTACCTCACAGGCAGGTCCTCTACACACTGACTTTTCCAGGTCCTTACAGTAATCTGACTCCACTCACTCCTCTTCCCTACTCTTATGTAGCACTGGTTCTTATTGATTACAGGTGTGGCCTGTCAAGATCAGGCCTGCCTCCAGTCTTCAGCAACTGGTCCAGCTGCAATTCATTGGGGGACAAGATCACCCTCTACAATTCCTCACCCTCTACAGTCCCTTAGGAAACTGTTTGGGTTATTCTAATTTTAGGAGCAAGTTCTAGAAATTGCCAAGATGGGTCAAATCATGGCCACTGAAATAAGTAGATTAATATGTTTGTTTTTTTAAAAAAAGAAAGAAATGTGGAAGTACCACCACAGTCTGTTAAGGTTTGGGGGTACCTGTTCCAGGGAAGTGGTCCCAGCCCCAAGCCTGCCAGAGTTTGGACAATGCCCTCAGGAATATGGTGGGATTCTTAGCCTATTCTGTGCAGGGCCAGGAGTTTGACTTCAATGGCTCCTTTCCAACTTGGGATATTCGATGGTTCCCTTTGATGGCTCCCTTCCAACTCGGGATATTCTATGATTCTGTTCCATGGCTCTTACTTGTAGTATCAAGGTTTAAGCTACTTTTGTTATAAATCACTAGACACTATGCCTGTCATTTGGATCAGTCCCTTGCGCCAAGTTCATAAACCGTGGTGAGCTTCTCAGCCTGCAGCTACTCAGGGGTGATTCAGGGAAAATGAAGAGATGAATTATTGACCTAAACATTTGTTTACAACAGGAGGATGAGCTTCCAAAGTGGAGAAGCCTCACAGTCTGCCAAGCTGTGCCCTGCCTGTGGGATTTGCAGAAAAATGTGCAGCAGATAAAAGCGAAGCTGCACCTCCCCAGCCCCGGTTGCTGCCCTGGGTCTATGTCCCTGCTCTCAGCTGTCAGATCCACTGCTCAGACCACTCACGCTTGCAGGAAGCACTTGGTGCAGCTCAGCACTGAACCTGTCAGCTGGGATTGTTGTCAAGGGCATCATGCTGCAAGAGGCAGCTCAACAGAGTATTTATCTATTTCTCTAATTTTGAGCTGGGGACAGTGGGAAGGGAAGCAATGCAGAAGGCCAGAGGAAGATTTTTTTTTTCTCCTGAATTACTTAAAAAGACAGGGTTACTGGAATGCAAGAAGAGGTATGATATAAGGAAAAGAGAGAAATCTGCTTGCTGTTTCAGAACTTCTTAGTTTTCACACTGATTTACTCAGGCAACCACCCTCAGGCATCAGTGGCAATCTGGAATGAAGCAGCTGAAGGAGGAATTGCAGGTAGGGCTTGCTGCATCCTTTGGGGTTTCCCCATGCAGATGGTGATGGGGTTTCATGCAGAAGCAGGCAGATTACGTATCCAAGTGTGAGTAGTCACTACATTCAGGTTTGTCCTGCTCCCACTTTTAAGGATGCATGACATCTTTAGCTAAGATTCTTGCTTCCAAGTCTAGCATTCACTAGGCTGTACCCTAATCACAGGCAGTCTTTGCCTTTTTTATCCATACATCCAATCTCTTTTACTGATTTCTGTCAAAACCTGGAGTCTGGCCCACTGCCCACATGGCAAATCACACATTCTCTTTGCTCTTCGTTATGAAACAAATTAATCCATTAAGGCAGCACTTCTCAGAGGGACAGTGCTTGGAGCAGTCTCAGGATGCGTTTTGAAGCATGATGTGCCACAGGTAAAGGAGTTTTTGATGATAACTACCCCACTTAAATTTTGGGATGTCCGTTTCCAATCTGTTTTCATTTTTGTTCTTATTTCTTATTCTAACAATCCTGAAGTCTTAGAGAGACTTCCATCTTCTCACACTCCTACCCCTGCCCTCATTTAAATCATGGTAGATTCATAGAAATAGCAAGATTTACTGGTTATTTTTTAACCTCCTCTGTTTTCCCATTTGGCAAAGGTTACTCTGTTTCCTGAAACTGGTTTCTGCAAAATGTCAGTCACTCAAGTCCATGCCAACAAATTAGATTAGCTGTAAGAAGGAATTTTTTTTACAATGAGGATGGTGAAACACTGGCATAGGTTGCCCAGAGAAGTGGTGCATGCCCCATCCCTGGAAATATGCCAGGCCAGGTTGGATGAAGCTCTAAGCAACAGGATGTATTTGAAAGTCCCTGCTCATTGCACAAGTTTGGACTAGATGACATTTAAATGTCCCTTCCAGCCCAAGTGATTCTATGGATAACAAGATAAATTTTTTAGGGTGAAAGTCTTTTAATCTGATTTCACCAGCAGACTCTGCTGAGCTTTTTTGTTATGCAGCCTTGCCTGCAATAGCATATCTGCACAAAGATTTGACTTGCACCAATGACATTCCTCATGACTGTTGGTTTTGATATTATTAACTGACATCTCCATTTCTTAGTGGAGACACTCTTAAAATGCTTGAGTGATCAGAAAATTTTGCTCAAGTATCCTGAAACATAAATTGTCACTTTCAATGTGTGTCAAATTTGTCCTTAGCATTTCCTGCTTCCAAAACTGTGCAAAGACTTTTGACCCAGGCCAATATACTATACCATGTGCATTCCCAAAGTCAGTAGCATGTACAGCAATTTCTTCTTCCACATGGCAGCAAGTTTGCAAAGTGTGTAAGTGGCCTGCAGTGATAGAAGTTGGCAAGAAATCGATATTTAAATTATCAATAAATATTGCTAATGAAAGAAATTTTATTAAATTGGCTCCAAGAGAAAAATGATGCACCTGAATGTCTGAAATTTACACCACTTGTGTTTCCTTGAGAAGAAACTGAAATCGGAAATTATTTTCAGATTCCTATTTCATTTGGTCTTCCCTTCTCTAGCCTAACCCATCTAGGAGTCCAAGCTTCATGTGGCAATTGATCAAAAACATTTTTCCTCAAGGAGAAGTAATAATAAAAGGTTTCATCATCCAACTTCTGTTTAAAAACAATTGCACAAGGAGAAAATGATCAGATCCAATGTCTGTACCTATTGACTACTATAAGGATTAATCTGAGAGGTTTGGAAGAATTTTCCCTAAAGCAGGAAAAGCCATCAAAAAGGCAATGTGTGAGGCAGAAAAAGAAAAAAAATTGCTGAAGAGAAACCTGCATTTTTCTATAATCTCTATAATGAGGGTGGTTTTGAAAATACCATTGGTGGTTTTGTGTAGGCTTGTGGAATACATTTATTACAGAAGAGTTATAAACTACCCCTTTTCCTTAGTTTTTCATCCAGGCCTGGCTGTATATTGAAAATTTTCTTACTAGGATTTGGAAAGCTGCTTAGCATAGAAGTGATTTTTCCACTCTTTACTTCCAGTAACATGTGATTCTATGACAGGTATTTTTGATGAAGAAGAGAGGGGAAATAAAAGCAACAGAATTGTAAATAAATACCTTGTCTTAGGTGAGGTTTTGAGGTAAAAGATACCTGGGTTACTCACACTACTGAGCATGCAAATCTTGTAGAGTAAGTATCCACACCATGAAAGATTTTGTGCTGGGGACTGATTCTGTATCCCTTACACAAGAACAGCAGCCACCACCCTTCAGATTCATAACTTAAAAGCTTTGATTTGTGCTCTTAGTCATAACTTAGAGGCCAGACTTAGAGGAACAGGGTGTCTTGCTGTTGGGCTGGGGTTCTGCTCAGACCCTGCACAGCTTCTGTGAAGAGTGGAGAAGGGCTGTGACCTGAGACAATTCTTTGGATGCTGTTTGTCCTTCAGAGTTTTTGTCTTGGACCCAGGGCTGGATGAGGTGCTGCAGATGTGGCATCAGGTGTTGTGAAACTCAAGGGCTGGCTCTGAGCCCTTGGCCTTTTTCCTGCTCAACTCAGACAGTAAAGGCACCACCAGCATGTGCTTTGTGCTTTTTCCCTCATCAGAAGGATGAAGGCTCTGTCTCAGTGACAGCACATTCTGCTTGGATGCCCCAGGAGAAGATGTTTCCTATGTCCCTGACTTTCCACTATACCCAGCCTTCAATTGTTTTATTTTCCAGCTTGCGCCATGAGCCCAGGCAATGTTTATTGCTCATGTCTCCAGGCTGGCCTACCAGGGGTAGGAAAATGATGAAACAGGATGGATGGCCAGAATTCCAGCACCTGACACAGGTCTCTTCAGCTTTTTCCCTCTACATGGACACATAAAGAGCTTTGTATGGAGCAGAAACATGAACATAAAAAGGGTATTTAAGGGTTACTATCAAGATTTTTCAGGCAAAAAAAAGGACATCTTGGTGTCAAGTGTCCTTGATGGAAGAGTGTGTCCTAAAAGTATTGTAAATATTTCCAGTGTGACCAGACAGGCATCCACAGAACTCCAGGATGCTGAGATGAGATTCCTTCTGGGATCTGGACAGAGATTCTTCTCTTTGTAATTTATTCAGGTTTGATTCTAGAAACACTGATCACGCTCAACAGATACCTGTGAATTGCTTAGGCTATTCAAAGACTCCTCCATTTAATGATTGTTTGCTAGTTTGTTGCACACTGCCATCTAAATTCTGGGTTTGGCTTTGGAATTGCTTTTCTTGCCTGCTTTTTGCATAATTTAGACTTGCATAAGAAGGTTGAAGAGATTTCAAGATGGCCACACAAACACTTCTGGTGCGGAGTTTTCTATGAAGACATATTTACACAATTATCCGAAAGTCCTTTGCATACCTTGAACATTTTTTCATGAACTTGAAAAATAATTAAACTGCATTTTCCCAGACAATGAATGAAGGGGCTACAAACAACATCAAAGCAAATGCATGAGTGGTTTATTCTTAAAGCATTGCAAATACTTCTTTATTTTTTTCTTTTTATTTTATTCTTTTACAGAATCCTTCCAGCTGTATTCCTGCTAAATTCACTTAGAACCAAATAAGGCATATTTTGATGCTATGTATTTTTCTAAGCATTTCACAGTTTTTGGGGACATTACTTTAACATCTGGTTTTATTTCCTTGTTAATTTCTTTTCCTGACTCTGAACATAAAATAGTCAGGAAAGTATGATTTCAAGGGTTGGATGTTTGTATGCTTTGAAAAAGCTCCATCTTAGTGTATACACTTAATCTCAGAACAAAACAATAAGAATGAAATTCTAAAGGCCTTATAATTGATGTACAGCGATTTTACTTTCATATGCAAATATATTGTTCCTGTGATTAGAAAGGGGAAATATCTGAGGACTTGTACACAAAAAAAAAGATGTATGTGAGAGAAGGTCCTGGGGGAAACTGTTTCAAGAGTTAGTTGTACGTTGTGACAACAGTGATGAAGGAAAATATTTTAAAGTATAATATTGTGCATGTGCACAGAATATTGTGCTATTTTCTCAGAAAAGTGCAATTCCTCCCTCATTGGAGATAGAACAGGGATTTGCCAAAAAAGAAGCCACAGTAAATAGGGCATTGGAACACACCAATACTTTTTCTATGCTAATATTTTTTTAACTCTGAGATGTAGATCACAGTCAGATTTATTAGTTTAATATTTATATTTTAATATATAGTTATATAAAATTCACCTTTGTTTCAATTTAAAGAGGAGTATTTCTGAACTTGGAGGATATCAGTTGCAGAAGGAGGGATGAAAGTGCTGCAGAACACCACTAGCTCCTGCATCCACAGAGATACTTCTATCCTTGCTTTTCACAGGCTGCCACCAATTTTTTCAAAGGAAGCTGGGAAGAAATAGTGGCACCTTGTAGATTTTCTCCTTTTGCTTGATTGTGTATCACTTTCCTTACAGGGAAAAGGACAGGAAAGAAACAGCATGGACTATTTCAGTTTATTATGAATAAATGCAGAAAAATAGACTCTGAACCCTTTGTCCTTTATTAAATTTATTGTTTCCTTTGGTTTTTGCTTGTGCTAGCAGCTTGAAGCTTTATTAGAAACATTCATAAACCATAGTGACAAACTTTTGTGTCTTCATAGCTCTACTCTGGGATATTTATTCCTGGGACCAAACTGGGAAGTGGAATTTTGTGGGGTTGGTAATGCACAAAGCTCATCAACAATTTGCTGCTCCCTTCAGAAGCCATCAAAAAACATTGGTTTTTTTTTTCCCCCCCAGTTATCCAGTTTGGCTTTGTCACACTCTTTGTTGCCTCCTTCCCTCTGGCCCCTGTATTTGCTCTTCTGAACAACATCATTGAGGTTCGTCTTGATGCAAAAAAATTTGTTACTGAGCTGAGGAGGCCAGACACAGTGAGAGAAAAAGATATAGGTGAGTAATGAGCACTGCAGGGAAGATAAGACCAAAAATACAATTAAACAAATAAGAAAATTTATAATGAGCCCATTCATAAGTTTTTTTCTTTCACTTACAGGTATTTGGTATAACATCTTGAGTGGTATTGGAAAGCTTTCAGTGATTATTAATGTAAGTGTTTGGTTACACCAGTCTCTAACCATGATCTTGGAAGCTTCTACTGTTCCTTCAATATAATTTAAAATTCTTTATAATTTATTGTTTATAATTGTTCATATTTTATTATCCCTTCAGCATAATTTAAAAGTGGCATCTAATTTTCTCAATTACTCCAATACAACAGAATACAGATATATTATGTTTACTGTGTTATATGTATTCCCTAAATAAAATTTTCCTCTATAGGCTTTAAGATAAAAAATCTCATGCCCTAGGACTTTAATCCTAATAGTTTCTAGTGGGTTTTTACAAGTATAATTATAATTATAATTATAATTTTAATTATAAAATAATTTACATTGGAAAATACCTTTACGGTCATGGAATAACACCAGAGATATGCAAGATATCAAAGCCCTTTGGAAAGGGAGGGGATTTTCACTACTGAAGGGAGAACTCGTGGAGAGGTGTTATGCAATGTTATACAATTTCTTTAATAAAATAGCTCTTGCCACAACAGCGCAGCACTTTAATGCATCCAGAAGGTAGTGTTGTTTCACTTGGGTGGAGTTCACAATGTTCACTCATTGCTCTCCAGTTTCCAGGAATTCAGGCAGGAAATCTGTGGTCCCCTGTACATCCCCATAATCTCACTGTCAGGCACAGACTTCAGCTGTCCAGCCCTGAGCTGTGCTGGAGGAGATAAACTCTGCCGCCTCTTATTTTTCTCTGAATACATTTTGCAGATTTATGATCGTTGATTATTTCCTGTGTTGATCAAACTCTGGAAATGTTTATTTCCTGGGGATTCCAGCAAAGTATGATTAAATACCTTTTCTTGAAAGAAATGTAAATATGTGCATACCTGAAAAAAAAAATACTGAATGCCCAATTCTGCTTCTCCATCTGGATAATATTGACACAGGAAATTATCATGTAGCAAAATATAGTTTTAAATCAGTTTTAAATCAGTATAGGATTGTAGAATGGTTGGGATTGGATGGGACATTAAAAATCAACCCATTCCAAGGCCTGTGCAGGGACACCTTCCACTATATCAGGTTACTTCCAGCCCCATCCAGCCTAGCCTTGGACACTTCCAGGAATGGGGCAGCCACAGCTGCTCTGGGCAACCTGTGCCAGGGACTCAGCACCCTTACAGGGAAGAATTTCTTCCCAATATCCCATCTCAACCTACTCTCTGTCAGTGTGAAGCTATTACCCCTTGTCCTGTCACTCCAGGCCCTTGTCAAAAGTCCCTCTCCAGGTCTCTTGGAGTCTATTCAGGTATTGGAAGGGGCTCCTAAGTCTCCTCCTAAATCCTATTCTTTTCCAGGCTGAACAATCCCAATTCTCTTGGCCTGTCTCTATAGCACAGGGGCTTCAGCTCTCTGGCCATCTTCATGGCCTCCTCTGGACCTGCTCCAACAGGAAAGAGTCCAGAGCAGAAATCAAAGGGATTCTTCTTGATATGATGTAGAGATTTCTGTGACTGATTGCCCCCACAATTACACCAGGTGTATGGGATACCAGTCTCATGAGGTTTAATGCCAGCATGAGATTCCCCTGTGTGAGATGTGTGAATCCTCACGCTGAGGGGAAAATGGACATTTACACTCAATGGGTTTGGTATAACTACACCAAAATGTAGCCCAAATTATACCAACTGGCTATTAGGTCTTGTTGTAGGGTTTCTTTAAACTAGCGATAAACCTCCTAATGGCTCCAGAGATGAAAAGAATTGGAGCAATGTACAGTCCATTAATTGCTTTTGCTACTTCCCTAGCTGAGCCTTCCCTTGGAGAGACAGAGCAGATTACTGTGCAAATATTCTGTACCAATTCTTGCAATATAACTCTCCCTTCATTCTGTACCAATTCTGACCATATAACTCCCTTCACCACCACTCTAAATTTACCTGAACATGAAAATTTCCCCCTGAATTACTTAACCTGGAGACACAGATTCACGATGCTGTTGTTTTCTTGTTTGGTTTTTTTGTTTGTTTTTCCATCTCTCAGGCTTTTGTCATTGCTGTCACCTCCGATTTCATCCCACGCCTTATGTATCAATACGCATACAGCCAGAATGGAACCATGCATGGCTTCATCAATCACACCCTCTCATACTTCAATGTCAGCCAGCTCAAGGATGGGACACAACCAGAAAACTCCCTGTTTGCACAGGAGGTTTCATTCTGCAGGTAAAGTACTTGTAACGGCAGTTTGCACAGTTGAGGGAATTTCCTTGGCTCTTATGTCATTTTTCACAGTGGGAATTGATAAAATTCACTTATATGGCCACCTATTCAGCAATATTCATGTGCCTTTGAAAAAGTGGTTTTGGAAGTACTGCTTTGAGAGAATTTTCACTGCATTACAAGGTCTTTAAAAGGGGTTTTTTCAGGGCATTAAAAGGCAAAATAAACAATTTAGACAGACTTGATCCACAGAAAAAAGCAAACTAACACTTCCTTTACTGAAAGATACAGCTTTAATTAAAAAGAATTATTTTTTAAAATGAACACCCAATAATTAGAACCAGATTTTATTTTATTTTATGATTTTATTTATTTTATGACAGGCTTTCTCTGTCTTTATTAAATTCGATCCTTACTTGCAGAGATATGAGTTTTCAATATATTATGCCTATCTTTAGAACCTGCACCAGTTACCAGGTACCTGTCTTCTATTTCAGATACATCTTTTCTGATTGGGGAAACATGGCCCAACTTCATTTAAAATATGTCCCAAATAGTAGGTACCTATAGAGTAGTTCCAGTTTGTATGAGAAATCACTAATGTGGCTCCAGCTTATTTTAAAAACAATATACAGAAATTCAAAGAGCATTACAGCTCAACAGCCTGTCTCCCTTTCCTTCTTGACTCCCTTGAATTCACCCTGTGCTTTGTCTCTGCAATGGCACAAAATAATTATAAATGTTCCTCTTCCATTTATTTAAGGATAACCTTAATGTAGAATGGTTTTCCATCCCTTGCTTTGATGTGCAATATATTTCACACTGATTTTAAGTGGGGTATATATCTTGCCCAACTATAACACACAAAATGACACATCCCAGGTTCTTCACTGGAAGCAGGGTAAACAGGGAGAGAAATCTGTCCCTGTCACTCTGGCAGTGCTGTTGGGATTGCCGTTGGGGGGAACCTACCTTCTCACCTTGAATACAGCAGAGGACAGATGAATGCACTCCTAACTTTTAAGCTACTTTTAAGCTAGTGAGGTCTGCAATTCCCCATTTCTGCTGCTGGGACTTTTGTTAGCAAAGTATTCCTTTTAGAGTATGCAGCATCTCCAGACTTTCAGATTTGTAAGTCTGTGAAATGCTTTTCCACTCTAGCACTTTAATTTTTCATCCCTAAATTTGCATGTGTTTTCCTTCAACTAGCATCTTGATCCACTTCATTGTGATCTTGCTACTTTCACTGTGCTGCTTTTTACCTTCTTCCAGCCACTGGCCTCTGTTTATAGATGTTTAAGCTCCAGTGTGTTTGGAAATATGTGCATTAACAACAGGGTGAAAGGCACTCCTCACATTAGTATGGTCATACACAGCCAAATACTCAACAAAGCCTATATACAGGGAGAAGGGCATCATCTACACTGTGTTCAAAAGTGGTCCCTGCCTGATGACACCATCTAAGAGACTGAGAAGAGGAAAAAAATTAATGTGCTAGTATGAGTGAGACAGAACTATGGGAACATTTCTCTTATCAGTAGACAATTGGGAAAATATGCCAGCATCCACAAACACCATTTCTCATTATCATGTGCCTCATTTGAATCTTATCAAAATCTCAGCTTTGGACAGAACTATCACTGTGATAAAGTATGGTGTCTCTAACTTGCATCCCAAGAGACAGGCGACCAAACACTGCCCCTCTAGCTGGAAATAAAATCTGTATTTCTGTTTCTGGCAAATGCATTGGGAACAAGCTGACCTCTCTTATTCTTAGATTTCTGTGATCTCTGGAGATAAATGTGGTTGTAATGAGGCTGCATTTTTCTCCTTACGGGCATTGCCAGACATTAAGGTATCTTAAAAATAACCATAACAAGCCAGAAACAACCCTGCCACTGAACATACAGAATACATTCTTCAAATATTTAGAGCGGCATTTTTTGCAGTGCTGTGAAGTCTTTGGCACTGCTTCCAAATAAAGGTTGCTGTAAAGCTGTTCTGATGCACAGTATTAGTTGTAATTTTACTTTTTTTCTTTCAGGGAAAAATGGCATTTGTATAGCTGAAGGCAAATTAGAAGCAAATCTTGCTAAGATATCAGATATTTTTACTGGTTTTTCCCTTTTAATCCTCGTAGCTTTGTATGATGATGGAGTACATAGAAACCTACTGGTCACACTGAAAAAAGGAAGCAGCAGATATGGAGTCATTCAAGGAACTTTAACATGGGTCTGCTCCAATATTCAGAAACTTTATAAAGTGTCTTTATGTTTATTTTCTTAATGTAATGGGATTAATCTCATCTATTCCTAATGATCAGTGGTGGATGCCACCATTTTCCCCTGACTAATACTTATTTACTCCTGCACTGCTGATTCTGTGATTATGCATGTTTTCTCCAATTTCCTCTAAAGGCCAGCTGAAGAAGGAAATTAAACAGATTAGCTTATTTGGACTGATTTGAAATTCCACCTATATACCTAGTTAGATTTTTTTTTTACCAGTCTTTTTTTTCCCCCACACAATAAACTTCTGAAATGCATTCACATCTTTGTCTTAGCTCTAGCTTCAATTGTCTCCACCCAGCTTCCCCTCTCTTACAATTCTCTACTTTCTGTGCACATTTTTCTATTCTTCCTAATAACTTTTCTGTGCTCTATTTTTCAACATTGACCACTTCATATTCTTGTGCTTTTTCAGTGGAATTACAGTTGCTTGTTATTTTGGAAACGTAATTGTCTTTGCAGCACTAGTTGGTTGCTGTTCCTACCATATCTGCTGAATTAAATATTTTAAGAATGAAGCATTGAAGAGGTGAGGGAATCAGAGAATCATAGATTACCCTGACTTGGAAAGGACCCACAAGAATCATCAAATCCTGACGGTGGACAGAAGACCCCAAAAATCACACTTGAGGATATTGTCCAAGTACTTCTTGACCTGAAAAGATGGTGTTTGTAAAAAAGAAACTACCTGTGGAATCTAGGGGTTAGGAAAGGCCCTTTGGAGTCCCATGTGCCAGAGAATAAGTTAAAAAAGGAGGTGGGGAGGAGGCCCAGCTATCTCATCTATAGCTCTGTCAACATTTTCCTTCACCATAAATCATTTGCTAGCTTCTGTTGAGTGTAGGTTCAGGCATCACAAGCAGTGTGATTCCCAGCTGAGCCAGGTGAAATTTCCAAGGGGTCTGATGTCCTGCAATACTTACATAGTTTGTGAAGCTCAGAACACATTAAATGGAAAAGCCACCACAGCTGGTGAGCATTCCAGGTGAACCTGGGCTCTGTTTCAAGACTGGGATTGATTTATAGTGGTCAGCAAAGTCCACAAGAAATTCAGTGGCTTTCCTTGGCTTTGATGTTCAAGCAGATTAAGTTCAAGGGAACTGACTTTGGCCCTTGATGCAGCACTTGTACAGATTTGAGCAACATGTGGGACTCCACAATGTCCAGAAAAGTACCAGAGGGGGGAATCTGGCAGTGCAGGAACAGCACAGGAATCCTAAGACATGACCTGTTCATGCACGGCTGAGCAAAACCATCCAGGGGCTAACACAGCCCAGGGAGTTCTTCCTTAAATTAACATAGCCCCCAGTTTAAAGTGGTATTCTCCTCCCCATGGGCTGTACCTCGTGTCCTTTGTCTCCAGAAGCTGCAGCACAGAATGACATCCAGCATTCCAGACTCAGTTTATTGGGGCTGGGGAGCAGCAGGATGTAGGGAATGCATGGACTGCAAATGTGTAATTTATCATGCAAAACCATGTGGGTAGAACCTGAGGGTAATTTTGGCAAGCGCACCTGCAAACTGAAGCTGACAGATTTTATATATGAACCTTCTCCATTATCCCCCAACGGAGGCTTTTGCACAGTCTAATGAATCTTACTGTCAGGACAGGTTTTGTGGTATTCAAAACAGATTTTCCCTTTCTTAATTTCATCCCATTACTCCTAGTCAAACACTAGGAACAGCACTAAATTATCCCTTTCAGTCCTAAGGGCACAATTTGTGCATGGTTATCATGTCCAACTGTGGCTGTTACTTACCAAAGTGAAGCAATACATGTGCTGCTCTTTAATCTTCCCGATGAGTCAATCTCCTCAGCCCTTGTACTGCTTTCCTGAACTACCTTTAATTTGTCACTATCTTTTCCTTTTGTTTCCCTTTTATTTTTTCTTTTCTTTTCCCTCCCTCCTCCACGCCACCTCCAACCCCCCCCCCCCCCCGGAATCTGCACAGCTGAATGGCTGAATGCAGCATTCCAAGTGTGGATTTACCTGGGCTGTTTAGAGGAAGGCTAATTCCCCCCCCCAGCACCATTGTGACTTTTGTTGATACACCCACAAGTCATACACTGTCCTGCTGCCATACTTCAAACTTGTGCTAACTTGCTAGCCTCTGCAAGCTCCAGGATATTTCCACTTTCACACACTATTCCTTCAAAGATCCAAGTGTTTTATTTTTAATAATTTTCCATTTTCCATAGTATTCTCATTGTGTTTCCTGTCTCCATTTCTTATTGCTTTCTGCATTTCCTGCTATTTGCAAAACTTTCCAATTTAGGAGCATCTGTGATCTTTATTAGCCTGTTGTTTACTTCCAAATGATAGATGATAATACTAAAAACAACAGTCCTTACACCAAACCACTCTGTTTTATCCTGTCAAAGGCTAGACAGTTAATTTAGGAAGTGCCTTCCCCATGGCTCCCCCTTTCGTTAATGCAAAGACAGGAATCACCATAGCATGAGTCACATTTTATATAGGCTGAATTATTCCCTAAATTAATCAAGTTTTAGGTGAAATGAATGCAGGTTTGTCTCATTCAGTCTGAAAATGCCTTGGACTATTTCTCTTTCATTTCAGCATTCTATTCCGTGTACATCGATGTTAATTTACTTCATAAAATAAAGGGGACTTCTGTCAATCCTCTAAAATCTGGACATTTCAAAAGTTAAAAGAATGTTCTGGTTTTGGTTACAACTGTGAAAACCAGACTGAGTGTGTTAAATTCAGTGGAGGTAGTCCAGCTCTAATTCTGAAGTTGTATTTCATAATAAGGGTTGAAGTAAGAACATCTGGAGGACTTGATTCTTTAAGTTTTGTGATTGGAAAATCACATTAATCACAGCAATTGGTGCTGGAGGAAATTGCTGGAACTGTGATAACTGAGCTGTTTCCATCTCCAGGTTCAAAGACTACAGAGAACCACCTTGGTCCCCACACCAGTACGAGTTTTCTAAGCAGTACTGGGCAGTCTTGTCTGCTCGCTTGGCTTTTGTGATTCTATTTCAGGTAAGTCTGCTGAGATGCTTCACTTTCAGACACAGAAATATCATCATAGATGGATCTAAATGCATGTTCCAAAGCAGCCCATGTCCAATAGATGTGGAAAGCAAGACCCACAGCTTCCTTAGCCCTTGGTGTTAGCAGTGATCCCCAAAATACCCCAGGCTTTTGAATGTTTAAGTGGACTTTGTCAACTCTTATACTCTCAGAGGCACCACTTGTAGAAAGCACATAAATGCTGTGTAAGCTTGTTAATTGCTGTTCTTTACCCAAAGCAAGAAATAAACAGAAGTAATAAATCATCCAAGGTTTTTTGCTGCTTTCTTGAATGGAGCACAGTAAATTCTCCCCGTGTGAGGATTTTATTAGCAAGGGATTTGCTAGCATGGCTTGCCTTTCCAATGGCTTCTCTCGGCCCTCCTCCATGATCTGGGATCCTTCCACAACGAAATTGGGCCCATCCCTCTTTTTCAAATCTGCCTTTCTTTTTTCCCCACCTGCCAAGTATTCCCAAGTGTTTCTGTGAATCTTGCTGGGTTTGTATTGCCTCTTTGGCTTCTCTGCTGTGCCTTCAATAATTTTCCACCATTGGCTGCAAAGCACTTGAAAGCAACTGGTTCTGCTGGGCTTCAAACCCTCTGCCTGCTCTGCCAGAAAACATTCCCTGGTTAATTAGCTGCATTATCTCAGATGGGGGTGGAGAGTTCGTGCTAGCAGCCCTGTCAGCAAACTGCTCTCACACGTTTCCAGGCATTACACAACACACTACTCAAAGCATTTTCATGACAATACAAACCCCCAAAGCATTGCTTATCTATAGATTTTGCTAGCAAGCAAAACTTTTTGCCCAGTATGCTTCCTGCTTGATGTTATAAGCAGCACCTGTAATCACCTTGACACCTGAGGTTTGGGATTTTGACTTGCACAGTGTGGTAGTGTAAAAAACAATCCTGCTTGTCAGCATACAGAAGGATTTGAGGACAGAATGGCCATGAAAGTTGTCTGCTGTGTGCTCAGGCCTCACTGGAAACACACAGGTATCTTTGCCTTGTGTTTCAGAACTTGTGATGGTGTTGGAGGATGTCCTTATATTTATGGATTCTGAACTCATTATCAAGGAATTGCATGTTGAGAACTGGGCACCTTTGGATGCCTGTAAAGAATAATGCTGGTTTAGCTAATAAGTCCATAGATTATTTGATGATTCCATGTCCTTTCCTATTCCAAACCTAACTGAAGCACATGTTTAATTCAGCCTCTGCACTGAGGGGTAGCTGTGCACAAACCTGAGCTGTTTCTTGAAATAAAGCCTTAATCAACTGCTTACTACAACACACCACCAGCAAAATGTGTTTGACATCTGTCTTGTAGCTGTAACAAAGGTTTGGTTTTGCTCCAGTGCGAGTATTTTGTATTTTTCATGCTTGCTTCACATCTGCTGCTGTGCTTGCAGAACCTGGTGATGTTCCTCAGTGTTCTGGTTGACTGGATGATCCCTGACATCCCCAAGGACATCAGTGAACAGATCAAAAAGGAGAAGACCATGCTTGTTGACTTCTTCCTGAAGGAAGAGCATGAAAAGCTGAAGCTGATCGAAAGCTTTATTGCACATGACAAGCGGAAACGCAGGAGTCGGATCAAAAGCAGAAGGACCAGGGCTGCCAGCTTCTCCCAGTGTCACCGCAGCCCCAAGGGCAGCTTCACCTCCTTCAGCTCACAGCACACTGTGGTGTGACTCCTGAGGGAAGGGAGCAGCCTGTGCTTGCCTCTGCTTACTGCATGATGTGATTCTGAGCCTAGAAAGAGGGAAGGAGAGAAGGGACAGGGAGCAAAAGGAGGCTCTTTTGCTTCCTTAGAATCTCCAGATGTGAGTGGCTCTGTTACAATTTAAATGCCCTCTGGGCTGCAGCATTTCCAGATTTCATCAGTGTGAGATAAGGGCTATATTGGGGCTGTAGCTGGTTCCTGTGGTGACAATGCATGAGAGTTGGGGAGGCATGCAGGAATCCTCCTGGCAGGAATTCTCCGGGCAACAATCTCTCCTCTTGTAGATGCCTGGTGGGGCATGGGGCAACTCCTGCTTTAGTCTCTGTCTTTGGGCAGGTTGGACTGCCTGTGGAGAAGGACTGACTTTGGAGAAGGACTGACCATGGAGAAGTGCACACACCTCATGGTCTCATTGGCTGTAGCTGCCAGCAGAGGGTTTGCAAACATGGAGTCTGAAGGAGTCTTTGTGCTTTCCTAACCTACACTGCCACAGGATGCTGCCTCGGGAGGGCACACAGGGCTCTGGGAGATGTGGGAACAGAAGGAATTAAAATCACTGGGCACTTGTAACTATGGATATATTGTGCTTGGCTTAGCAGGAGCTGGAATGCATGTGCTGGTGAGCAGGGAGGCCATCAGAATGGCTGAAGCTACCAGAACCAGGGAAGCTCCTTGGCACCCATTGTCCGGAACAAAAAGCTAAAAACCAAACCTTGCATGTTTGATTCTCCTATCACTTAGTCTTAGAATTCAGCCAGTGTCAAGAAAAATCATGCCACTGAACCACCAGTGCAAAGCTGAGGAGCGAGAATGGAATCAAGCCCTGTAAATCATGTGGCATCTCCATGTACACTGAATGCAAAATAACAAAAATTGCTGCTGTTGTGATTTACTGTAAAGTAAAATATTTTGCAGAACTGCATTTTACTGGAAGGTAAACATATTCGCTAACCAATCTTAGACCTACAAACATGTAAGAAATAACTTTACTCTGTCATTAATGAAAATTAAACTTTCTTTAAAAATCTGTTTCTTTTCCTGTTGATTTTGTCTCTAACCCAGCTTGAAATTCAGAGTCTGGACAAAAGGTTTTCTTCTCATTTTGTCTTCTCAACAATATTTTCAAAACCAGAAAAAATACAAACCAAATGAAATACTTCAGCTTCAGCCATTCTATTCAGGATTTCTCTTTAACATAATAATCTTTTATATATATCTGAAGCCTAAAATTTTACTAAATTTTACTAATGTCTTAGATGATTTTTCTCTGTGACAACTTTTGGAACATAATGGAAGGTGTGAAAATAATTTCTTTTTTCATTCAGTGCCCAAACTGAGGCACATCAAAATGGGAAAACTGTTTCAGGGTGGGCTAAATGAAAAAAAAAAAAAAAATTCTTGGAGTTTCATTTCTAAAATTTACTTTTGGGTTATTTATTCCTTCAAGATAGAAATGGAAATTGAAAAGATAATGTCATCTGGAATAAAATTGCAAATGGTTAACTTTGTTGAAAAAAAGTCAGTCTTCGCCAAATGTTTTCCTCTTTTCCCCTGTCAAAACTCCTTGCTTTGTTTTATTTTAATTTTTTAAGGCAATTGAATGATGTTTTGTTTGTTTGTTGTTTGCTTTTTAAGTCTTTGGCTCCCTCATGGAAACCTGTGTCAGGGCTGAGACATAACCTTTGATTTCTTCCCTCTAAGATCAACATTTAAATGAGGGAAAGGTATGTCCTCAAAAACAAATTGTCTCATTTTACTTTCAAAAGTCCAACAAAGCCCTATTGGGGATTTCAAGGTCTAATGTATTAAGATAGTCAATATTAATAGCATCTATTCCCTCTTTTACACCAAGAGGATGCTCTGCTGGTGGACCTGGGGATTTGAAACTGTTGGGGCTTTGGAAGAATCTGTGCTTGTTTTTTGCGACTCTAGTTTTTTGAAATTCAATCAATTCTCTTCACTCCAAAAAGCCTCTGATGGGGAGAAAATATGTTTCTAAACAGTAGAAACGTATTTTCTGGAAAATATTTTACTTTACAGTCAATCTTACTTGTCGTAATTCTTCCTTTCCCTTTTCCAGGAATGTGAGAGGGTGTGCAGAAATGGATTTAGAAAGGGATTGCATGCAGGTTGCACAGTGATGAATGATATTCAGAATTAAGGGTTTCCTTAAAATAGCACCATTTTGTACATTTTTTACACTCTCCCTCCACCCAGGAAATACCTACTTAAAAACTGTGAGTCACTCCAAAGTAATCAGAAAAATGTTATCCCAAAGTCGAGTGCATTAGGCTGTTGTTACATAGCATTTCCATAACAAGCAACTGAAATACTAGCTGTGGTCCAAAAATGATAAAATTGTCCTAGATTTCCTGGCACAAGGAACTAGAGAAGCCAGCAGATGCACACTGATGCTCTGCAAGTTCTCCCGAGGTTTATATATTTCACCCAAACAAGGCTGGGAAAGAGGCATGGCAGCAATCCCGACTGCTGTCCAGATGGGATCTCCCCCGACATCACAAATGGGACAGGCAGCTCAATTATCTTTATTTCTGATACACTTGCTGTTTCCCCCTTAAACTTGAGAATTTAATTCACTGAGGATTCCTACAGGTTTGGTACCTGACTCAAGTGCACTCCCTGAGGATTGCACCCTTTGTTGCATTTCTATGGCGACCTCTGGAATCTCCTGACACTGCGTCCCATCAACCGCTGTAATTGTAGATCACTGATCAGGTATTCAGGCATTCTCAGGTCCCAGCTTACCTATTTTGGACAAAGCCAGACTTTATCTGCCCCTTTTTTATCAGCAGGATAATTGTAAGTCCACCCACAGAGCTCCCCCTTGCCATAAGTTGTGCTTCAGAAGCAGAGAATGGCTGTTCCAAGAGATGTGCATGGGGAGCTCTCCATGGGGACCAAAGGGATAGGAATGCAAGTAGAGGTACAAAGGTAGCAAAACCTGTAGGCTATTGTCACTCCTTGCTTTAACAATGAAAACCAGATAAAATCTGGTAGGGGAAAAGGGAAAAAAAGTAAGCAGAGAAGGAATTGCATACAAATTTAGTGCAGAATTTCATAGCCATTTTGGGCCACTCCAGATAAAAAGTCGAAACCCCAATTAAACAGGCAAACAAATGAAAAGCAGCATGTCTGTGTGTGTGAGTAGCTAACACCACACTGGGTGCTACAGCTAGTACCAAACCTCCAGATCCAAACTCTAGTATGCATGGAGCCTCATCAATAGGAACATTTGAACCTCCACATCTAATCAGAGCAGTGCAAATAGGAAATAACAAAAAGGAGGAGTGGAAAGGCTTTACCAGCTCCAGCTGGATGTGAGCCTGTCAGGTCAGGCAATGTGAGGTGTGTTTACCTGTCCAGCAGAAACTCCAGATGTTTCTTCTCTGTTTACCACAACTTCTCCCTGGGACTGGTGGTGCAGGGTAGTGTCAAACAGCTTTGAGGAGTTATTCAGGAGAAGAAATGGACTCAGATGTAAAGAGCTCCCTGCTCCAGAGTTGCTCCATACTCAAATGCTATCAGTTAGAGAATCTGTCTGATCCACACAGCAACATGAACCTTCTCATCGTGCTTATTTCTAGTTTTAAAGGGGGTTTTCAGGAACTGAGTGAAGCTGTGGGAATGCTGGCCTTTTCTGTCATGTCTTCTTCATGCAGACCTGCCCACTTTTTTAATCACCAGCCCTAGATATATTTTTTTGTGATGGGTATCACTGGATTTTCAGTCCTTATCTCGGGATATAAAAAGATTGTGCTATCTAGACTACTCCTGCAACATGAATGACACTCAAACATTTCCTTTTTCCAAGAAGAAAAGGGTGACCTCTGTGGAAACCTGCCTGTTAAATAATTGGTTGGAAATGCCCAGTCCACCATGCACAATATTCACCACTGTTAGCAATAAACTTCTCTTACTACAGCAATATAATATCTGTTGCTGCTCTGCAGCCTCACCCATTAATTAATCACAGATGGTCTCTCTGTTCCCCATCTAGTCTAATTATTTTGTTTTTTAAAAGAAAATATAAAACAATTTTGTTTGTGAGCTGATCTTTGTAGGTAAATTCCTGAACACCTTGTACTGGATAAGATGTCCTGTGTGTCCTGGAACACAAAATTTCGGATGCAACAGTAGAATTGCATTTAAAGGTAGGAGAGGAGGAGGATTTACACCTGAACTACCAGTTCTTACCTTGCAAGGACCACCAGTCCACCAGTCTAAAAGGCCTGCAGACAATGGAGGCTGAAGAATATTTTTAGCAAAAAAATGAGTACAGAGTCTGTATGAACCACATGCATCTTTTTCAAGGAAAGGTCTGCACGAATCTTTTACTAAATGTGTTTTAATCTGTCCTAAATCCCCCAGTACTACCAAAACTCTGAATATTCCCTGCAGTTCCCATCCTTTACCCATCATCTGCAAATGTATTCAATTATTAATTGCTTACTCAATTATTAATGGCTGCATTAATTAACAGGGTGCCTTGCTGACTCTTTCCCACCCCCAGAGGAATTGTTAAAATCAACCAGATTCCATAACAACTGCCAAGACAGACTGATAATACTCTTTATTTGTGCATAATGATCTAATTAAATATTTTTATTTTTGTGTATTTTCAGTTGCTTGTTGACACAATTCTGCAGCTTTATTTTTCCTGTTTCTTAGAACTCTCACTAAAAAAAAGTCCTCTATTCACAGTATTTCCAAGCCACTCCTGGTTCCACAGATACAGCTTCAATGAGCAAAATGATTACTATCAAAGTATTGTATGTGTCTCTAATGCAGTCACCTGAGGCAAGGAAGATTCAAACATCACTGGAATCAGTGGAAGTCTTTCTTTTGGCTTCAGTATCCCCTTGAGCTGAGGGTTTTTTTTTCACTATTCAATTCCGTGTGCAGCTTTTAGCAGTTAGGTAGAAAAATTGGGATAGCAGTGGAAAAATGTGCATCCCCAGCAAACTTCCATTGCTGTGGCCTTCAATGAGTCCCACTGTGGAAAATGTGCACTGCCAGCAGTTTGGGATTTGTCCCTGCATTTTCTAGAGATAGGACCACCCTCCAAAACTGGCTGGCAAATTTTGTCTGCATTCATCCTGGTGTTAGGGCTAGCTTTAGTGAACTTGATTTTCAGAACTGTGCTTCCACGTAGGAAGGACTTAAGGCAGACACAAGTGTGAGTCACTTTTGAAAGCCATCATCCTTGAATTTAAATATAAAAGGAATATTGATCCACTATCTGGTTAAATCTGTGCAGTTTATATCACAGATATCAATCCTTATATCAGGCTCCCTGTTATCTAACATTGTAGTGTCTGATTACAGTAACAGGGATGCAATTAACAGGGAAGCAATGTGATCCATCAGCTTGGAAATGCTACTGCAGCCCTCCAACTGAACCATGCATTTTTGGGAAAGACAGTGGAAGTTGTGCCTTTAGGACCAGAAGGATGCTAGGTAGGAAGGTGGAAATGGGCAAGGAGAGGAGCTCCATGAAGCTGTGGGACTAATGAGGGGATCTGCGCAATTTTTGCTAGTATGTCAGAGCCTCCTAGTATCTTATTCCAGTCCACAGCCTCATTCTTTGCTGGAGGAAGCTGTTCTCTGCTTAAAGGAAAATCACAGGAAGAAATCACAGCCCTACTTGAATCTGCCCCACAACGTGAAGTTCATTTCTGCAGTGACTCCTGACTTTCCTGATGCACTTTTAAGCACAAAAGGCAGCAGAAATCCAAGCAAAAACCTTGCACAAATACACAGATATTCTAACATTTTCTGCCCAGCACTTAAGCAGAGTCCTCTCCTAATGAGCTAATTCTCAAGAGGATTATTTTCCCAGAGCTTTTCCAGTAGCCACTTTAAATAAGGGACAAACAAACATGACAATATTCTTATATTCAATCTTACAGGTGTGGTTTAAGCTTTCCTCTGGCATCTAGTTTTTCTCCCATCTATTACAAAGCTTTTTTCAAATGATCATTATTTTCAACACAGCAGCTATATATGACTTCTACAACTCAAATCTCAACTAAATTCAACAAACCATCCTCTGTTGATGCTAGGAGAGGATTTTGACTTGTTTTTGTTGTTATTTTGCTACATCTAATCTTTTGAGATATAACAACATATTTTCATAAGAGTTTGGAAACACAGAAGGTCAGTAAGGACATAGCTCAGTGAGGATATTTAGATCTAGAATTGTATTCTTACTGCCAGGACTGACGAAGAGCCTTAAAAAGGGGAAGATTTAGTTTACAAAATGTGGACTTAGCTATAAAACCAAAATAAATCAACAGTAAAGACTGGATTAATGAGGTTTTTTTTTTTTTTGGTCTTTTTTTTTCTGACTATAAATAAGTATATCCCTGACATACTTTGTTCATTTCAATGACAAGTAGAACTGGTTCCAGTAGATGGAGCAAGAAAACAGAAGGAAAGTGATGCCATATACCCAGGGCACTCAGAGGAGGTGGGTATTGAGCCATAGAATCATTTAGTGTGGAAAGGACCTATAAAATCATCATGTCCAATGTGTTCATGGGGCAGGACATGAATTGCACAAAGGTTCACAGAACAAGCTACAAAGCATCAGAGGAGAAAGCTACTCCATGGCTTCAAGTTCAGTCTGGAACACTCTTCATCTAACTGACACTGACAGGAGTTTTTCCTTGGAATTGGCTTAGTAGCTGAAGAAAAATAACTTGGGATTTTCTCCAAAGCCAAGAAAATACATTAATTATAACTGGTTTGTTACTCTCTTGGCTTTAGTGGAGATTACGACAGCTTAATCCTTGAGCAAAAGCTAATGTTGTGAAGAAGTATTAAAAGAGACGAGCTTTACATCTCCCATATGATCTCAAGACTCTTATTTCTCACTGCCTGTCTCCTCTGACTGTGTGTGCTGCGTGTTGTATTGTTTATTATCAGTTTGTGTGTCATGGCAGGGCTCACGTGCCCTGCACAGGCACAAACCAGCTTAGCCCCAGCTCATGGGGGACACCGCAGCACCTTGAGAGCCAAAATAAAGCCAAGCTCTTAATTTGGGACGAAACGACTTTTTTTAATTATTATAATTTTTTATTTTCCTTCTGCCCAAATTAATATATCCTAAAAAAGTTAACATCTTCTAAAAAAACAAATAAAACCCACAACCAAAAGAAGCCCCCCTTGTTATGGTGGAAATGAATGAGAAGAGGTCATGCTGAAATCAGTGATTTTTTTTTTCACTGGACCTATTTATCACAGAAGCCTCCGGCAGACAAGCAGCAGCATCCGCGAGGTCTGCGTCCCGTCATCATTCCAGGAAATCTGTGACACCCAGCTGAAGGAAAAGGGAACATCTGGGAGCACCGCTCCTTCCTCTGCTCACACTTTCAGGCTCAGGGGCAGTCAGATATTTTTCTTGCTCTTTTCCTAACTCCCAAAGCTGAGACTCGGCCCTGTGGGACCATCTCCAAGTCCTGTGTGGTCACACCCACTGGCAGGTATTTTAGAGGCAATTTCCACAGGAGTTTTTTGACAACAATGGTCTGCTTGGTTTCACTTCCCAGCTTCAACTCTCTGTGATTTCCGGAGTCCCTTTGCCAAAATTGGGCTGACCAAGTTATTCTGAAAATACGTGGTCAACTTCCTTTTAAATCATATAGAAAAAAACACCCAAGCCCCAAGAAAACTATTGCTAAGATGCTAAATTCATTTAAAAGAGCCTGCTTTGTGAAAGGCATTTTTGGCAGAGACTGTGTGTCTATGTTTACCATGTGTAGTACCTGGCTGGGATGAGATGCTGGTGCTGGCACCTGCCTGCAAGGCTGCCTTGAAGCTGGGCAGACTCTGATCAGTGACTCGGGTGGGGCACACACATCGTGGAAATCATGGAATCATGGAATGGTTTGGGTTGGAGGGGACCTTAAAGATAATCTCATCTCAACCCCTGTTGTGGTATAACTGAGGCCTTCCAGTGCCTGAGGGCAACCTACAGGAAAGATGGAGAGAAACTCCAGACAAGGGCCTGGAGTGACAGGACAAGGGGCAATGAATTCACACTGACAAAGAGCAGGTTTAGGTGGGATATTGGGAAGAAATTCTTCCCTGTGAGGGTGGGGAGGCCCTGGCCCAGGTTGCTCAGAGAAGCTGTGGCTGTCCCATCCCTTCTAGAAGTGTTGAAGACCAGGCTGGATGGGGCTGGGAGCAGCCTGGGGTAGTGGAAGGTATAGGTGGTTCGCATTCTGAGCTTCCCATCCCAGGGCCAGCAGCAAGTGCATGTTGGTGCTGTTTTCATTCTTTTATTCCCCTCCTTTCTGTGGCATGTTTCTGGGGCTGCCTCAGCTTTAGGGTGCCCAGCCATGGTTTGTAATGTCACGTTAGACTTGCAGCAGCTTTGATATGGGAGCATCTGTGCCTGTAGTGCATTATAGACTGCAGTGGTTCTTCCTGCTGCAGGTAACCCCACCAGGTTTGTATGGTTCCCTCGTTTCTCTTTCTTTTGATTGAAAAAAAAAAAAAAAAAACAAAACAAAAAACCAAAACAAACAAAAATCTGCCAGTTTTTCTACCCATTAATTCTCTCGTATCAGGTTCAAAAGCAATGAGTCACTCGTGTCCAACAAAAGAAGCCTTTTCTCAGATGTTCCCTGGAGGTCTGCTGTTCCCTGGTGGTCCTGCAGCAGGTCACCCAGGAGCAGAGAGGGAGCTGAGGTGTGTGTCTGGAGCAGGGGTACAGGGTACAGGGCAGCCAAGGGAGAGGAAAGGGATGTTCCCACCTACCAGCGCTTGCTGCAGGTGCATGTTCAGGTACACACCACTCATATGCTGCAGGGGCAAGAGGAAGAGGGTGGGCACCTGATGAGAAGAGGTAAACCCAGCTGTCCTCTCCACTTTCTCTCCCTCCAGTAAGAGGACAAGAGATGGGAGTGAAGAGAGCTGGAGCCAGGGAAGAAAGGGAGCCAGGGAGCAGGAGGCTGTGCTCACACAGCATTTAACAGCTGTCCCCTGCCCCTGCTTGCACAAACAACTGCTTGGACAAACAACAACACGGACCCCTTCCCAAGCTGCACAGGACCAGGCCCTCTGTCTGGGCCTGGGGAAGCACAAGTGAGGGAACCCAGTGCAGAAAGATGTCTGGCACTGTTAATTAGTCTATATTTGCAGAGAATCTGGATCTGGACATAAAAATTTTCTATTCCAAGCTGTAACAGAGTTGCCCATGTCAGCCACTGCCCTGCATGGCACATCCTTACAGAGATGGTGCACCTCAAAAAAGCACAACGGCAAAGAATTCTGCTCTGAATGTCTGTAAATAATTTTTAATTAACACCAACTTGGGAGGGGAAAAAAAGAAGTGTTTTGCTTGTAGATGCTTTATGAGGGAAAAGGATGGGATTTGTTAAATAAATAATTCCTTTTGAATTAGTCACCAAGTCTAATTAAGTGATACCAAAGGGACAAGGAATCAGAGGAGCAAGTTCGAAGGAATATCTAGCTTAAACATAAGATAAAAGTAATATGTGAAAATAAGAAAACAAACAGTGTGCCTGAATGTTTTTCTTGGGATGAGCCAAGGGAAGTATTTTCCTGGGCTTGGCCCATACAATGTGCAACAGATGAAACCAATCTGGTTGTTCTTTTGAATGAATTGCACAATTAGTGGATAAAGGGAGATCTAGTGGATGCTTAAGCAAAGCCTGTGTGTCATTTGAGAACACAAAAAGTCCTGATGTTTGGGTCCTGCCTTATGCTATAATTGACTTTCTTTGGTGGTGGTGTAATCCCTTTGACTGCAAGGGGCTGATTTCACCTGTTGGAAAGAGGAAACATCTCTTTTGATTCCTGGCAAAAATTTTAGATGTTTCAGCTCTACTGGCAAGAAGTCTGCACTTGCTGGGGGATTTTTCTACTCCTTTTAAACAGAGATACATCTCTAACGTGATCCCGGGAAAATCTATTAGTCACAGCCAAACCATCCAGACAGCCCAGGGGATCCTCTGCCCTTGCAGTGCTGCTGCCAAGGGTTTCCTAAAGCATGTTGGGTTTTCATTCCAGCAGCTACACATGGGTTCTCAGCACAGCCATGGATGTGGAGACCAGACATCCCCCTTGCCCCCTTGGCGTGGCCACCTGCTTTGCCCTCTCAGACTCTGGCACCAATCACCAAAGCAGAGGTGAGAGCAGACCCTTCAAGATCCAATAAGAAATTCCAGATCCTGTGCTGTCACTACTGAGGCACACTCCCCATCCACTTCTGCTCCCTTCCTGTGTAAAACCCAGGGAAACATCAGGGAGCTCTGAGGGACACCTCCAGCTCTGGAAATGAGACAAAACAACGCACAGAAGGTGAGATTTACATGCCTGCTGTGGCACATGGTGAGCATTAAATGCAGAAGAGGCTCTGATATGACACTGTGCACAGGTTTCTACTAAAACGCCAAATTTGCCTCTATCCTCAGTACAGTTTGCAGTAACAGTAAAC
Source organism: Haemorhous mexicanus (assembly GCF_027477595.1). Taxonomy (NCBI): domain Eukaryota; kingdom Metazoa; phylum Chordata; class Aves; order Passeriformes; family Fringillidae; genus Haemorhous; species Haemorhous mexicanus. The sequence continues at coordinate 18,428,584 of NC_082345.1, read as the reverse complement.
CTGAATTTCCCAACACTGTACAGGAAGGATGTTTTATTTAGTATGTGCTTGTATGTATCCCTGGTTTGTGCCATTTCCAAACTCAAAACTATGTGAAGCTGGGAGGAGCTTTGAGAGCTTATATCAGCAACACATGAACAAAAGTTGACATAAACCCACTGTAACAATACATGTAAAAAACCATGCATTAAAAAAAAAAAAAAAGAAGGTGAAGCCCAAATAATAAAACAGCAATAAAATACTACTAACACAAGAGCTTTGTGTTTGCTAAGGGAGACAAAGCTCAAAGGATAATTTGTGTCCAGCCTTTCCCAGCTGAGGCAGAAACAGAGCTATGCTGCATTGCTGAGATGAAGGAGGTGCAAAAAGGCACGCAGGGATTTTTTTTCCTTCCCCTTTGCACATCTGCCTTGTGTTATTCCCAGAATCCTGATGTCAGTGCATCTGAGGGAAGGATTTGAAGAGTGTTACCTGCTCAGCAGAACTGGATGTTTGAAGGTGGGCTGGGCTGGCAGGGCTGTTGTAGGTGGCACTGGGGGAGAGAACAATTTGTTGAATTCTTCCATCTCCACACCTAAGTACAGGTTATGAGAGAGCAATATTAAAGGCTGATTCCTTCTCTGCCTTAGAAGTTTCTCTGTAATGTGCTGGGTATCCCCTACCGAAAAATGATTCAGAAATGGCGCTGAGCATTGTAGTGAGGGAAGGAAGTGTTATTCAAGCTAGTCCTTGTGCTGGCTGTGGATCGTCTTTTAATATCAACACAGCTTGCTACAGAAATTGGGAAAAACTCTCCCTTTGCCATAGGAGATATTACTCAAATGAGTAAAAATGAATCTACATTCATCTCAGCTTTCAGGAGTAGGCCTTTTAATCATGACTAAACGCATGGCAGATATGTGATATAACATGGTAAGTAGTCAGAGAAATACGGGGCACCTCTAAAGGGATGGGGTAGATGATTTATTTGTTTATTTATTTAGTTTGTTTTTTACATACCACAGGTACCAGATGCATTCAAAACTTTTTCTGTTCTTTTTACATTTCCCATTCCTGTTCTCTTCAGAAAGGTTCTCTCAGGATTTTAAGGAAATAAATAAGAGAAAGGGGTTAAGATTTTGCACTGGTGGTATAAACCCTTCTTCACCTGCCATTTGCTCCAGGGATGTTATTTATGGCTATAACTGATACTATTGAAATTAAATACCAGGAGGTCTTGTAGACACAAGACCTCCTGGTATTTAATTTCAATAGTATCAGTTATAGCCATAAACTCCAGACGGCTACTGGAGTATGACAGGTAGCTCACTTTCTTTCTTTTAATTTTAAAAACAGGCTCTCCTTGGACTACATGTCTGTCCCATGGAAATACGGCAGCGCTGAATTCCCAGATGTTAGTGCACTGCCTCCATCTTGCCCCTGCTGATATCCAGCATTGGTTATCCAAGCTTTCATCTCTTCATCTTTAAAACACTGCCATCTGTTGTTTCCAGACAGTTCAGACTTCTGTTTATCCAAAACTTTGTTCCAGGCCATATGGAAAAAATATCTATTTTTAATTAACCATCATATTTTCTTAAAAAAACATACTACAGAGATGAGAAAAAAACAGGTGTTGCTTATGCTCGTGAAAGGGATGACATTTTATTACACACTGGAGCTTCAAGAATTTGACCATGTGGCCATTCAGAACATTCAGAAGCTGGCAATTTTGCAATAATAAAAACATGCTTGAAGCTTTTGAAAGCTTATATATATATATATATATATATATATATATATATATATATATATATATATATATAAAATTGATATTAACACATTAATCAAATAATTTCCAATGAACACTTTTTCTAAATATTTTCAGCATTTTCCTTCTTCAGTCAGAAACTCCTCATAGAATCATAAAATGGTTTGGGTTAGAAGGGACCTTGAAGATCATCTCATTACAAACCCCTGCCATGGCAAGGGATACCTTTCATATTTCAAGCTGTTCAGGGCTCCATCCTGGCTCTTCCAGGTTAGTTTCCTCCCAAAATTCTCCTGTACTTGTGCTATGAGACCCCATCTTCACCATGAACCAGAGAGCAGTGAAAAGAAGAGACAATGAGGACATTGCCTTCAACTCAGAGCAGAAATGAAGGAGGTAAAAAAACGTCAGTAGAGGTACTTATCCAGGAATTCATCTCGATGAGATCAAATCCATCTTTTCTTTCCCAAACCTGAGTTTCTGATAAAAGAATTTTCAGTGCTAAAAAGTGAAGGAGATACCAGGCTCAGGCAGAAATAGATTTCTTCAGGACTTAAAAAAGAAATAAATATAAAAGGATGTTATTTTTAGGAACAGACTATGCTTATCATTCCTCAGTTCAAAGGAATATTTAGAATGAGAAGTTGAGTTTCCATTCAAAGCCATCCTCTTTGAAGCAGGATAAAGGTCTGGCCTTCCATCTTTCAAACAACTGCAAGATTTTGTCCTCCTGAGTTACAGTCTTGCCCTCCCAGCCACCCACAAGCAGCAGCCTCCCCCAGATACAGGCAGATTATGGCTCTGTAAAGTGACTCAAATTGAAACTAAGGAGGGAAACAGGTGCCAGGTGGCCAGCACAGACTGGTACAGAACTGCTTGGGTCTCTCGAGCTGTTCCTCACCTCTATTTTACCAGCTCTCAGTGTAGCCAGGGACAAAAAGGAAACAAAAGGCAGTGGTGCAGATGTGGGAAATCCTGCAGGCAAGATCAAAATCTAACTGCATGCTAAGTGGACAGACAATATTAATGTATGTTACATTTAATTAATCAGAGAGTTAGTTAGCCCTAGCTGAACATGGGTTCCTTTCTGGTGAATAATTACAGGTTGCTTCTCAGCTGAAACAGAGCCAGATACATTTTTTGCCCATTACTTGTAGTACTTCATCCAATTTTCATCCACTTGACAGTGCTTGAGCGCAGATCCACCAGAGTTCCAGAAAGGAAAATTGTGTGAGTGCTCTGCAAAATATGCTTTCTTAGATGTAAGGCATGGACAACACAGTATCTTTCACTGCTATTTTATATAACTTTATCTTTTTTGAATGATCAAAAGAATTGATCACCTGGCCAGGTGAACAGTTAGAATGATCTTAGGTTTTAGATTTTCTAGAAGCTCATAAACTTAATACCGTTCTATAAAGCTTATCTCTGTGGGACATTGTGCCTTTTATCAGCTCATTTTACCTGTCAGGAGCTAGTTCAGCCTTTTCCAAAACTACTTGTTTTAAAAGTACTTACATCTTAATGCCAGTGAGGTGGAGGTCCCCAACTGATACTCCCATTTTTGGATAAATTTTTCACTTTTTCTCTGGCAGTAGTGATCTTTAGCTAGGAGTGTGTTTGCTCATAAACAAACAAGTCCATCAAAATCTCTGCATAAATTTACAGACAAAAAGCTTTTGGGATTACTGAAAAACAAAATAGGGTTGTTTTTTTTCCTTTATAGGAAATTGTAAATACAAGAATATGGTGCAGTCCTGGGTGCAAGAATCCCAGCCAGATCCAAATGGAAGCACACTGATATTGGGAACAACAAATGATTTCATTTTTTTATTTGGGAACAGCAGAAGGAAAGAGGCTGAGGTAGACACACAAACAATGTTAGGAAAGAAGTCCTCTAGTGTCAGCCCCATTTTGCACTGGAGAACAAGCAGTGTGCTTCTTTAATGCAATAAGAATATATTTCCCCTAGCTCCAGTGACTAGAAAGAAGCATGACAGAACCAGCCTGTGATCTGACTTCCCTGTTTTCCCTCTGGTAATATGAAAAATGGCATATCGTGCATGGGCTGGTCTGTGATTTTCTGGATGGTCTCTTCCTCAGAGGGGAGAATTATTCTCCAAAATCATTAGAGAGCCCCAGAGTGATCACTGCCCATTGAGGGGTCTTGTGGACGGACACATTTTCCTTGTGGCTCCAAGATGACAGAGAACACCCTGCTCCCTGAAGACACTCCTGCTGTTCTTGAGCATCAGCACTGATGTCATTGATGTCCCAGGTGCCTCTAGGTGGGTAGTGGGGATTTCCAGAGGTCTCACAGGAAGGAAAGCTGAAAACATGGGAACCATCCCCTGTCAGGGTGCATGTTCACATTCAGGAAAGCCTTGTAAGAGAGATTCTATCTGTGTCTGCAGCTGGGCAGGGCTGATATCAGACAGAACTTCTGATTCTGAAAACGTGTTACCTGGAGGCCAGGAAATACAGTAAGGTCTGCGTCACCTTCAGTCCTCTGGAGACTTAATGTATTAAATATTTGCAAGTCTCTTGGTACAGACAGTTCATGAACACATGCAGGACTGCTGAAAGAGCTGAACTGCCCCTGGGTCCTGTTCCTGTTCCAATACATAAATTATTAATTCCCCCTTTGTCCTCACATACTCTTTCATGTACATTCATGACACAGCTTTGGTGACTACTACCAATTTTTACCTTGGCCCATCCCTGTTGGTGGTTGAGTCACTAAATTTCCATTGTCTATGTGACACAAATAAACAAAGAACCTCTTCTAAAGGAGTTTTTCTACAGGGTTCCTCTTGTGCGCTGTGGTTTATATCTGAGACATTGGCATGGCAAGCACAGGCTCACATCTTGCTGTTATGAGAAGTGAGTAAAATCACCTGAGGATCATTTCACTCATCCCCATACAAACAAGTCCTCCTGCCCAGAAATGTTCTGGGCTGCTGGAAAGATCCTCATGGGTCTGTCTGATTTGTCACAAGACCTGTGGGAGACCTGTGCCTTTCTGTGGGGAGAGCTGGGAGTGAGTTCAGCTCTGCTTGGTGAGCACAAATGGACAGAGATAAGTACATAAGACCTCAAAATTGAATTGCTGGTCTCTCCCTTTTGCCCAACAATGCTTTAAATGGCATTTTCCAGTTTGAGTCAGCTGAGAGCTTCTTGGCAATGCTGTTCCAAGCTGAATTTTACTGACTTGCAGGCTAGAAGTTACAGAATGCTTCTGTCACAGGAAGAGAGAGAAATGAAGATGAGGGAGGTGGGAGAGAGCAAAAAGGAGAAAAGCCCAAGAAGATTGGGAGTTTGAGGCCTAACACAACAGGGGATGTGAAATATATGGGAATGGTGAGCACTGTTTCTCTGTGAGGCTGATTGTCCTGCAGCAAATCCAGCTTGCAGCAGAGATTGGAAGAAGGAATTTTAATGATTGTCCAAAAATCTCCTTAGGAAAGAGCCTAGGCATCTAAATATTTTTATGCATTTATCAGTTATATCTCTAGGTGCTACTGTGGTCACAAAGTGACCAGACAAATATGACATCTATTTGCTCCACAGATTTGCTTTAACCCAAGAGGTAAAAATTGGGATTTGGCCCAAAGTAACAGACTCTCAGTGTCTTCATGGCTGTGGGAGCCCAGGAAAGAAAAGAAAAAAAATAAAAAAAGTTGAGATTTGGGGAAATTTGAGAACCTGGCAATGAGAACTGGCACTTCTGAAGGTGGGACTGATCCTGATCTTCTGCCTGCCTTGACAGAAGTATCAAAGCTGAGGTGTTGAAATATCAATCCTATTCTGCTGTCTTAGACCTTCATTGCTGTTAATGGTGTGTTGAAACACCTACTGGTGAGTAAAGTCCCTTCACATGAACCACTTCATGTCCTGTACTAATTTAATATTCCCTTTTTCCTATTTGAATTTGTATGATGAGTGGAATTCATTGATCAAGGATGTTGCTGAGGGAAATGAAATGTCAGGGGAAGACAGAGAAGCACCACATTGAACTGCATGGGTTTTTTTCTGATTGGTGCATCCTTGGTAGAATTTTTAGCTATGGGATAAACCATAACCACTCCTCATGGTAGTTTGAATAATGCTGCATCAGACATTTCAAAAGGCCAGTGTGAGGAGAAAAGTCAGCAAACATACAAGTCTTTTCTTTCCTTTCAAGAAAACTCATCCAAGTATCTCAGATGCCAAAATTTGAATAGGTTTATGTTTCATAATCTAAAATGTAACAAGGGAAAACCAAGGATAAGTTTATGGTAATACCCATGTCCTCTCTCAGCTGCCACCTCCACATGGTTAGTTATATTTTACCTAAATATACGAATTTGTGCTGAGGATGATAAGCTGTTTGGAAATAAAATCCACAAGCAGGGCTGGAAGTTAGGTAGAAACTACTTTTTTACTGTAAATGCAATGTCCGACAGAGGAATTGGCTGGGACTCGGAGACAGGCAGGGATCTCAGAATACAGGAGCACTGTTGAGCAGAATGAGCCATTCCTCGGAAGCATTTTTCTGTGTCCTCTGACAAAAGGATGCATTTGAGTATGGTCACTTCACAATGCTACTCCCAAAGAGGCAGAACCTTGTCTGCAGCAGGATCTGCCCAGTGCTAGCAGGGGACATGGGCAGCCTTGTTCATCACTACTCTGCTGCGTAACCTTGTAGCCTCATCCTCATCACCCCATGTCAGTCCCTTACCCTGCCTCCTGCTTTATCTCCTGGCCCTTTGTTCTGGCTGCAATTAGGGTGTCAGCCTCTCAGGGCACTGACCACATCCTCTTATCTCTGTGGAGGCTTTTGTGACCTTAGCAGAGATGAATGGGAGACAATGACCTCTCTCATCATTGCTTTGGGTGATTTTGGTGATGGCTCCCTACTTATCTAGAGCACATAGACTTCCATCTGGTTTGCATATCCTGACAAGGATGCTGAAATGGAATGATTTTATATTCAGCTGCATTCCATGTAAAGATTTTGCAAACTTTGGTAAACTGATTAAACTGGATCTCTCCCCTCCCTCTACCTCCATTATGGAGTGATCCAGTGGAATTTGCCTTGGATGAAACCGATAAACTTCAACACTGGCTTCTTTATACTAAAGAAAAGTCAAGCCCGGCAGAGAGGCATGGGAGGTGAAGGTCTGATCTCCTCTGTGACCTGATCTCAGCTGAGGAAGTTGCCTTGATGCAGCAGCTCCTATTTACACTTTTTGTATCCTGGCTGTTGAGGCTGGAAGTGCTTTTTGGGGGAAGGATTGTTTCTGCATGTTTATGAAGTGGTTCACCAGCCATCATCCTGATGGGAATCTTAAAGCTCTTTCATGATGTCCCTAAAACAAGATTTCCTGACAGGAGGAACAGCTTCTACTGACAAGAGAAGTAAGTTCTATTATAGATTTAGAAGTGAAGGGACAAGCAGAAAAACAGCAAAGCTGAGAGGCAGAGCCTACTGGTTGCCATAAGTTGTCATTTGGCAAAAGTTATACAAATTGCACAGTCTCTGCACAAGCAATTCAGCCTGTCATTAGACTCTGCATCAAAAAAAAAAAAAAAAAAAATTCCCTAAACGCACACACAAAACCTCAAACCAAAATGCCCCCTTTTTTTTGGTAAACTTTTTTTTTTTTTAACTGCACTGGTGAAATGAATGCCACTAAGAAATCTAACTAAATATTAGTAAATTTTATTTTCTCAGACATTTCTGTCACACACAGCAGCTATAGCTGGGATGGAAGAGGTGAAAATTCTCAAAGACTGCATTATTTTATCAGATTTCTCAGGGTGTTTTTAATGCCTGTATCTTGCAGCTGATTGCAAAGGCAAAAATTAGTAGGGATCTGCATTCCTAATAGGTTCTGCACCAGTTGCAAGCCTGGGGCCTCAGGGCAGAGCCATCAGCCAAGCTTGCTTAAACAGACCTGGAGATCTCACTGCCTAACAGCCATGCAGCCAGAAAACATCCGTATTTTCAACTGAGCATCGAAAGCTGGTTGCCTGCCTTTTCAGAAACAGCCCCTAATCCTATTTATGACCCTGTTACTGACAGACATCTGCATTGCAGACAGAGTACAGAAGAGTTCTCAATTACAGGAAATATGTAGAAAGTTGCAGCAGGTTATTTGCTCATTAGACCTCCCTCTAAGTGTCTGTGGGAGTGCAAGGCATGTTGGTAAACCCTCCTGCTGCCCATCATTTGTCTGTCATAATGCGATCAGCCATTCATTACTAATGAAAAGCTAATGCCTAGAGAGAATCCAAAGGTTGGAGTTCAGAGTGGCTTCTTAGGAAGATAAAAGGGGCAGAACTAATTCTGAACGGATGTCATTTGTGTTTCCATGTGGCTGTGCATGCTTTCATCTTTTTTTTAAACCTGTCCAGTGCTGCAGACCTTCTCAGTGTTAAAGGATTTTTAGTGTCACTGAATTGCCTGATAAAGGGAAGCAGGAGTTTCTCATCTATCTTGATGTCTTCTTTTGGAGAGGGCGAGAATTGGCTTCCAAAGGATCAGCTGATGCTTGTGCCAAGCCCTGTCCTCAGCAGCCATGTAGCCATGGCCAGATCTACCACAGCTCTTCTCAACTGTACATCATCCTCTTCCCACTTCATGGATGGGGAACTGAGCTGGGAGGTGAAATGTGACTGGGAAAAGTTCATCCATCTTGTCACTGCTCTATCAGAGCTCCCATTTCTCTGCCCCCATTACTGCTGCTTTTCATCTGCTGAAGGCATGAGCTAGAAGTAGTAATTTGGGGTGTTTCCACTACAATTTCTAGGAGAAAAATAATGAAGTTGACTTCCCTGTGCTGGGAAGAATGAAACAGGCATGTCCCCCTTGCCTCAATGCACTGCCTTGGCCAGGATTTCAAGAGGACTCATTATTGTCTCTTCCAGGTGGTCAGAGATTCATATTCAGCCTTTACAAGAAATTCCAGTTTGATTGCCTTTACTTTTTCTATCCCACACCAGCTCATGCCAGGGACAATTTTGTGATCCTGGTGATTGTCCCAGGATCCCACTGAGGTGACCATTATGATATTTAAAGTGTGCTGTTCTGGAAGTTTGATGAAGATGGATTTGTGTGCATCCTCAGGCAAGAGTCTGCTCTGAGTGCTTGATGCTGCAGGAAAAAAACAACACATTTCTGATCCCTAGACAAGTCCAGGAGGTTGGATAGTTCACGTGTGGGAGCAATGGATAGTTCCCAAGAACAACCTGCAGAGAACAAGATGCAGAGAATTCAGGATAAATTGGAGATCATCCCAGCCAATGGCGGGATCCTCCATGTTTACACATGGTTGACAGCTCAGTGATGTTTTCAGCCCAAGTTATTTGCCCATCCCAAAGCCTCACGTCCAAAAGATCTAAGTTAATTCCAGGAAAATGTGTGCCCATTTCAGTAATGAAAGAGTGAAGGGAGGCACGACAGAGAGGAGCTGTGTGAGTGCACGTGCAAATAATAAGTGTCCCTTTCTCTGCCCCCCTCCCAGCACCCACTGCTCTGGAAGACTCTGGGCACCTTGACAAAATTTAACTCAAACAATCTTTTCTAACTGGTCAGCGTGTCCTTAAGTAAACCTTAAAACCACCACAGAGTTAGACAAGAGAGGAAATAGCAAATCCTGACTTCTCCTACACATGCAATGCCTGGAGCAACACATGGAGAATTAGGAAGAAACAAAAACAACTTTCTCCTTAGAAGTGTTTGCCACAGTTGGGCCTTGACATGTGATAGAGGAGATTCAGCATCACAGGTCACTGTAGATGAAACTATTGCTTTATTGGCTAACTGAACATCTTTGGCCTTAGCAAACAACACAATAATAATACAATTAAATTTTAACAGAAGTCTCCAAATGATGCAATTCCAAAATCTCTGAAATTCTGGTGGATTCAGGCGCAGATCACCAAAGAGACTCAGCATTAGAAAGTCTCAAAAAACTTGGCTTGAAAAGCAGGACGGGTAAAGGATGAGAGGAAAAATTCAAATGCCTTTTGCTGTTGGGAAGCTGCCATGGTGTGTTTAGCACCTGGGGCATTTGACTTTAAATAAATCTTAAGATTCTCTGCTTCAGGAGATATTTCCCACCTGCATCCCTCAGGTGTCCTGCGCAGGGCCAGGACCTGAAATTCAAGGATCTTTGTTAGTCCCTTCCAACACAGTGCATTCTATGATGCTGTGAAAAATGTTGTCACTCTCTGTGGCTCACAACATTGTTTTATTAATTACTGTTTAATAAATAGTGGTTCTTCTGAATACTTATACATAATTAAGAAGAGTAACACCATTTTCCTTTCACTGCCTCCTCTCCTCATTGCTCTGACCCTATTGCATGTGGCCCTTCCAGCGGGATACTTTTGGGGTGGGAAGAGGAGTATGGGTAAGCAACAGGAGAGGAGTCAGGAACCCCTGTTTTCACATTCTGGTTGAAACCTGTATGTACTCATGAGCTACTGGATGAATATGAATAGTTACTGGATGAACTAGGAATAGTTTTATTATCTGAATACATTTGATTCTGCTTCAGTGATGTCTTACACAATGAGTTTCATAATTCAATGTAATGGTGTGAAAATGTTTAATTACTTTGCTGCCACCTTGAGTCTTTTCCATTTAATAAATCAAAGTTTTATGTTTGTGGAGTGCCTCATACCTTGGATTTTAGTTTGGACTCTGAGGTTTAAGGTGCTACTACTGAACAGAAGAGAAGCATTGTGTATTCCAAGAGTTTACAGACTGTTTGACTGTCCCGGTGGTGCCTTTCCTAGCAGAGAATCAACAACTCATGAGGCTGTACCCAGCTCATTTGAGATGTGGAATTGCAAAGGTTGTCCCTCATGGCTTGGGGCTATTTGATGACAAATAATGTGAACTTGGCAAATCAGATGAGCCCAAAAGTACTCTAGGGACATACATTAAAATGGCTTACGGAGTACAACTGCTTCTCCATGGTCATTTAAAACAGCTCAATGTGGCATGAACCCTAAGGAAAATTAAATTACTTCTTGTCTCTTGACCTGAACATATCAGAGCTTCAGATAACTATATATAGGTGATGGAAAATATTCATTGCCAATAACAAACATTGTTCACAAACTTCTCTAAATAGGGCTGTTTTCCATTGCCAAATATAGACTCTTAAATGAAGCAGGAAAGCCAAAAGCCCTGCAGAACTGCCTTTATAATCTCTGAAGGCAGGAACTGTCATGGCAGTCCTTTGTGCTCTTCCCTTGCAGCTTCACCTCTACCTTACCAAAGTCAGGGGGAGTTTTTCCATTGACTTTCAGACTTCCAAGCTGTCTGGAACTGTCCTAGTCATCCAAGATTTACACACTGATTTTTTGCTTCTCAGCCCAAAATATTTGCTTTGATTCCCAAAAGGCAGAAAGCAAAGGATATTAAGCAGATATCTGATTGAAAGCCTTGACAGAGTAACTTCACCTTAAAACTGAAGCATCTATGGATGCTTAGGAGATCTGCTATTTTTGGAATGATTTTGGCAGTTCTGAGCACAATAAGAAGGAGCTGAACACTCGCTATGCTGAAAAAATAAACCTGTCCCAAATGATGTTACAGGGAGTCATTCCAATCACACTGTTAATATCCACCAAAACCATGTCATGCCTTGGAAACAAGGGTATCCAAAAGCAAAGATCATATGTGATTATGATCGTTTTGTAAATCCCCTGGGGAATGGGGAAAAGGATTCAAAGTGGAGTGCTGAGAGGTGGGATAGGCAAAGTGGGAAAGCATCTTCTGTTCTGATAAGTGCACACATGGTGGGGAGGCAGAAAAGTGACCTTTCTGAGGGGTGATGATCCTGAGCTGGCTCCCTGGCCTATCTGACAGGGAAACCACCAGCCCTTTCCCATTAAATGCCAGGCATATCTAAATTTATATAAATAAGTAAATAAATTCCAGGTGAACTCCGAGCCCGCCTTATAATAAATGTCAAGCTTCTGTGGATTTCTATCCTTAAAGAAAGTATAAAACCTTTTGTTTCATATTTGAAAAAAATATATCCTTATAATAGAGACAAACAAGACTAAGACAAAAGAGGGAAAATGAAGCAGACTCAAAATTATAACTTACAAAAAAGTAGAACTAATTTCACACATCTCCATTTCATAGAAATGTATAATATTTGTGAAAATAAGGAGATTGCTATTTATTGTCCATCTTTTATAAGAAAACTTCTTCCACTCATTATGGGACTATAGGATTCCTCCCAAAATTATATATTTAATTTTGGAGAGAGACTATTGACAAGGGCCTGGAGTGACAGGACAGGGGGAAATGGCTTCAAAGTGACAGAGAGTGGGGTGGAATTATATAATAGGAAGAAATTCTTCCCTGTGAGGGTGGTGAGGCCCTGGCACAGATTGCCAGAGAAGCTGTGGCTGCCCCAACCCTGGAGGTGTCCAAGGCCAGGTTGGATGAGACTCTTAACAACCTGGGATAGTGGAAGGTGTCCTTGCCCAAGGGGACTGGAACAAGATGATCTTTAAGGTCCCATTCAATCAAATCCAACCATTCTGTGACTCTATGATGATTCTATATGATTTTTATGGGTCAACATGTGAAGCTCTTTTCCAGAAATTCCACTTCAAGTAAAAAATGAGGGCTTGTACTCTACCAGATCTCCAGATATTTCAATCCTGTGAACAGTGTTGCCACTCATTGTTTTTGCATCGTGAGATGTTAAACACTTGCCTTAATCTTCTTAGAAGTAGAGCCTTAGAATCTTGGTTCAAATGACTCTTGTTTTTTTCCACCTCTGTTCTTGAAATCACACCGTAGTGTTGGATTACATCGAATACATGATTCTGACTCTAGTCCATTTAGGTAATAATGAAACTATTCTGGCGTATTTTTTGTTGTTGTTGCACATGCCTTTCCTAATTTATTTAACACGTATGAGAGATAAAATGTTTGAGTCACTTCAAAACTGGGAATATTTGTCAGCTAAGACCTGACAGCAGGGAGGCTGGTGCCAAATTGGTAAACCAATGTCCAGGCCTCAACTGGACTTGAATTTTCCTAATTGCATGTGTGGCTGGAAGCTGACAAACAAGAACAGATCCAGCAGTGTATAAGCTCTGTGACATTCCTTAATTTACTCTCATGAGCCAGTGTGTGCCCCCACAGACTTGTCCCTTCTATCAGATCATTGTAAGAGATGGATTTAAAATGCAGCTATCTGGGAATTTTGATGTATGCCCTTGAAGCAAAACTCTTTCTTGTGGAATGAAACTCTAGAGAATGATGTTTTCTTGTACCTCAGCCTCTTCCCTCCTCCCACCAAACATCAGGTCCAGCATGCATGTGGGCAAACTACTTGTGGGGAACTGCTGCTTCTCCATCTGGTGCTTTCTTCCCTTTTCCCAGCGTTCATAGACTTGGGGGTCTGAGGTCAACTCAGCAGATCTGAGAGCAGGGCTTTCCCTTTGGGCTGTGCATCTGGGCTGGGCTCTTGGGCTGTGGGTGAGCAGCCAATCCATGATGCCCGACTATTCAGGAGGCAAGCAGGAGTTTCTCCTTCACAGAGCTTGGAATGACCAAGTTTGTTAGAACAAGTGGCCGGGCCAGGGCTGGAATGGACACTGCCTTATCTAACTGATTGCACTTGGAACAGCTTCATGCTTCACAGTGCTTTACAGATGCCTTTTTGAGGGAGTTTAAGCAAAAGACAGCTACCAGAGGATAAACTGTTTCTGAAGACATTTGGCTCTTGCAGCAAATTCACTTGCCAAAGAAAACTCTGTGTTCCATTTCTATGAGAACCCCTGGAAACATTACTCCTGCTGTTGTCTGCTCCTCTCTGCTTGCTCAAGCAAGTGACTATTGTCTTCACTAGACAGGAAATCTCTTCCTGAGCCTCTTTTTTCCTCCATCAGGACTGCTTCTTTTGCTTCCTTGCTTTTCCTTTCACTAATATTACAGGTTTCTGCGGCCAGCTACTTTATCTCCTTCCTTATTATGCTGCTTTTCAGCCAACAGCCTTTGCAGAAACCTATTTTACCTCTGTAAATCAGTGAAGAGGCAATTTCACATCATCTAAACTAGACAACTGTATGCTAAAGAGCACTTCCATTGTGTGCAGAGCCTTGTTGGACATATCCCCTGGCTGCAGGAAGTTGCACACGAGGGATCATTATTGTGTGTAGGGTACATCATCTAATGCAGCATATGACAGCATGTGATAGAGGAAAATGATGAATTTTTAAGCTCCAATACAGTAAAAAATCCAAATTGTCTACACATATTGAAGGGAGCAAAAATCCAGATTTTACACAACTAAACCAAACTGTAAAGCAGGCTATAAAGGGACTTGTCATATCAAAGCATGGAATAATCTTAATCTGCCCTCATGTACAGAGCAAATTAAGATTATTCCATGGAGCAACACACAAACTGTGAGTCGCTTCATGTTAAAGCAATGAAGAAAACTACTTTAAAACTTTTTCCCTTTCCAACCAGTAAATCTTTTGGTACCTAAGTTTTTTAAGGAGTTTGTCAGTGGGAAGGGTAGTCTGGCTCAGAAAGCAAAAGATTTCAAACTCTCAGAAGTTCCATAGCCCTGTTTATCTGCTACCTCACCCAGAGATATTTAAAACAATAATTGGAGCATTTCCTGTCTGATTTTCTTATCCCTGCATGGTAATTTCTTCCCACCTGTACTAATGCCTTACAAGGAACCTTTTTTTTAATGGCAGGGTATAAAGAAGTCCCCTTAACTGATTGCCTTTGCATTTGTATTATTAAGTCTTGAGATTATAAACAGCCCCATTATTGATTGCAGAATCTATGAATGTTTACTCTCTTTGTAATGTTTGAAATGCATAATATTAAATGCAAAATTTGGGTTCCAGCTGCCATATGTTCAACATTCATCACTCCACCTGATTTTCCTCATGGTTGTTTTTGGGTGTAGTATTCAGCCCACAGCTCCCTTCTAATCTCACTCCAATATAGCTGCTGCTCCAGTGTGAATGCAGTATAAGAAAAATCAGATTCAGGCCCACATATTCATTAAGAACCAAATGCTAAGTTGCCCCTGGCAAACTTTCATGGCATGTCAATAACATGTAATCAGTCATGATTACATTAATGTAATATAGACATAATTACATATTGACACTCTAAAAATATACATGTACAAAAAAACCTCAAACATATATATAATTACACATTTACACTCAAAAAGCTACAACCCACACAAAACATGGAGTGGGAACTACTTCAACTAAGCAGTCTGAACTCGGGTTTGGTGCCACCCTCACTGAGATGATTGGCACAGAACAAATAAGTGCTTACAGCAGAAGCAGAATGAGTCTCATGACATTTTCAGGACCCTTCAATTAGTAGGGAAAAAAACTCCATCACATTTCCTGAAACATCCTGCAGCAGATGAAACCTGCAGGGCAATTCCTCTGGTGCTAAGATGTTTGAGAGGGTCACAGCCTCCTGTGTCTGGAGGCAAAGATGAGGGGTTTATGGGCTGTGTACAAGTCTGAGTTACTGCATACGCAAGGGTTTATCTGGTGGTATGAATTGATTGAAGTTTTACAAAGTAAAATATCTCCAATATTGACCCTAATGTTGATTTCCTATTTGTGGAAATATGAGCAGAGCTTAGAGTAAACTCAATGTCAGGAGGAAAATTATGACATTGGTAAAACAGCTAAGATTAGCTTCTAATCACAGGGGAAAATATGAAAAAACCCCAGGGTTTCAATTCTTCCAGCATTTAACTAGTTATATGATCCAGTATGAGCAAATAAATCCCATCAGCAACATCACATCTTAATTTTTTTCCAGGAAGGTTGGAACAAGATGATCTTTAAGGTCCCTTCCAACCTGAACCACTCCATGATTTTATGATTCTATGTGTCTATGATTCTGTGATTCTATGGTTCTGTGATGCAGAAGATGCAGAAGAGGTGCTTCAAACCAAGCCTGAGCCCAAATGTGTTGCCTATTCATATCCCACAACTGCGGAAATCCCCTCCCAACTGTCCCAAAGTCATGATGCCACCTCTCATGATGGAAAAGTTTCATCCTATGTATTGTTTTAGGGGCCTTTGTGGCAGACAAAGATCTGGGGACATTATAGAGGCTCCAGTTGTCCTATGCAGCCATGCTGTGACAATCTTGGGCAGCCAAGCTAAGGGGAAACTCTCCTTTGAATCCCATTGATATTGATTTGGTGTCTTCACAATCTCCTGTGCCCTGCAATTGGGGTGTTTCTGCTCTCACTGTAAGATATTTGACACAGAAATTCACCATAGAGGAGAGGGGAGCTGTAAATCCATAATCGGTGTTATTTTCACTTGTTTTGAGCAGTTCAAAGTGCTTTCAAAATGTTTCAATTAGATGGGCAGCTATTGTGGTATCATGATGAAAACACAAACTAGAAATATCAGGGTGAATACATAAGCAATGTTTGTTGCAACAACTTGAGATTTTTTTAGGGTGCATTTTGATTATTTTATTTTCTTTCCTTTCTGGACTTCTGGAATGTGTCTTAGCACCCTTCAGAGTAACTCAGCAGTGATGGCACCTCACTCCTTCTGTGATGGAACTGTAACAAGCACTCTGCTGGAGCATTCCCTCCCTGGGTAACTTTGTGCATGTCAGTAAATTGAGTCCTGCAGGCTTGTGCAGGGCTGTACAGACTGAAGTCCACAGCAGTTCTCACATGCTTAAAGACATACTTCAGTATTTCCAGGATGGGGCCTGTCTTCTCCCAGTGGGGAATTGTGCTCTTCCAGAGGCTTTTGCCCCAGTGTGCTTGTGGAAATCTGTCTCTTTAAGTCTTGCAGAGCTGAGCGGCTCCAGTCTTCCTGTAGCCATTTTGCAAGTGCTGACTGCTGGGTGCCTGTTCTGTTTAGTCCCTGTCCTGCTTTTCCACATGCCTCTCCTTTCACCTCTGCAGCTCACAGATGTGATGATCCAAAAAGCCTCACCCAGAGGTAAGTCTGGCTTTTCTTTTGTGTTTGATCATGGTGAAAATGCTGTAACACATTGTTTGTGATATGAATGTCCAGAGCTTTGAAAAATTGTGTCTGTTCTCTACTACTGAAGAGCAGGGTCTGTTCCAGGATGCAGCACTTTGCCACAGTACACTGATTAAGCAGACTTCTAAGGCTTTTTCTTTTGCAATCTGAAGGAGTATTTTTGTTTTTCTCTGTAGCTTAGGCAGCTTAACTGTCAGTGGTAAATGCTTAAAACAGGTGCCAGACAGGTGCTCTGTTTATTGCATAAATAAAGTACATTTTGCAGTAGTCTTGGATTTGAAAATATAAGGCAGAGGTAGCACCTGAAGGTAGTAAGAGGCACGGTAGGTGAAGAAATGTGATGTTTCAAACAAATGTCAATTCTCAGACCTCTGTCATGCACTGAGTCACTAAACAGCAGCACTGAATTTGCCACCCTTGATACATCCCACATCCCGTCAGCTAAAAATCTGGATGCCACTGAATGGTTTAAAACTAAAGAGTAATATGTGATGATATTGTGATAATGAGTATACTGAAATAATAAAGAGTAGTATTTGCAAGAAAAGGAAGTGAATTTGGAAGCCTGATTTCCATCAGAAAACAAAAGTTTTAATTGAAAGAGCTGATAGGATTGCCTACAAAATAATATAACAGCAGGGGATCTACAGAATCTTTTTCTATGAATGTGATTAGCTTGCAGGAAATTCATATGTAAGCTCAGAAACCTACCCTTTTCTTCTGGAATGCCAACAGCTTATCCCAGGGAAAAAATGTGAGTAGTGGCTATTACATCATAAAGCAGCCAGTTACACTGCAAGATGACAGTCATTTTCTGATTTGTGCCTCTTCCAAGCTTTGCAAGGGATTTAGGAAGAGCTGTTAAGACTGTAAGACAGAAAACTGCAGAAGCTGTCCCTGTTCTTCATTTGTCATGTACGACAGTCTGAAAAAAAAAAATCTAAAAGATGCAATAATGGGGAATGCCAAGGTGGCAGAAAGGAGAATGCAGGGATGCAGACAGAATCAGTTGTCTGTGTCCTGTGCTGCTACAAAATGTGATGCTTGAGAAGTGCTAAGAGTGTTTTCAGCTCCTGAGCCTTGATCTTGTGACCTGTGATTCTTCTGTGGTGGTTTGAGTGTTTGCAGACCTCACACTCAAGCAGAGGTGCTGCTGACAGATGAGTACTCAACCCCTTGCAACAGCCGTGGCCACATTGTGCCTGCCTTGAGCGGGTTGTGCTTCTGAACTGACATGGAGGAGAGCTCTGCAATCCTGAATTGTAACACATTTCCGTTTGTGCTCTGCCTTGAGCCAGCCACTACCCTCAGAGAATCTCAGAATCCCAGGATGGCTCAGGCTGGAAGGAACCACAGTGGGGCAGCTGGTCCCACCTCCCTGCTCCAGCAGGACCATCCCAGAGCACAGGGCACAGGATTGTGTCCAGAGGGGTCTGGAATAGCCCCAGTGAGGAGACTCCACGCCCTCTCTGGACAATCTGTTCAGTCCTCAGTCACTGCACAGGACAGAAGTTCTGCCTCCTGCCCGGGTGGAACCTCCTGGGCTCAGTCCCTGCCTGTTCCTCTGGTGCCATTGCCGGGCCCCTGGAGCAGATCCTGGGCCCTGCTCGGAGCCCTCCCTGCAGACAGGGACACCCAGGGCTGAGGGCTGCTCTCAGCTGGGGCTCCTCTCGAGGCTGGACAGCCCCAGCTCCCTCAGCCTTTCCCTGTCACAGATGCTCCAGGCCCTAAATCATCTCCACAGCCTCTACTGGCCCCGCTCCAGGAGCTCCATGTCCCTGCTGTCCTGAGGAGCCCAGGACTGGACACAGCACTGCAGATGTGCCACATGGGGCTGAGCAGTGGGGCAGGATCACTCCTGACCTGCTGGCAATGTTCCTCCCAGTATACCCCAGGGCACCACTGACCTTCTTGGCCCCAGGGCACTGCTGGCTCATGGACAGTCACAGCAATCCTAAATGGTGGGGACAGGTTTTGCCCTTGGGGCAGTGGAAATGGTTCAGCTGGACACTGGGGCAGAATGGGAGTGCTGATCCCAGCAGGATCTGACATGCCCCTTGGTTTTGTGAATCCCTTCAAACACCATCAGCAAAGGAGGCTGCTTTCTCAGCTGCCTGCTTTTGGTGCAGGGGCTGTAGGAAGATTTTTCCGTGTACTTGCAGCCCAAATGTTGCGTTTACAGGCAGTAGAAAGCATTGTCAGGTGCAGAAGAGATGCTTGTTCCCAAGTGCATGCAAACGTGTTTTGATGTGCTGCCTTCCTACTCCATGGCTTGTATTCTAGAAACATCAATATGGTGAGAAATCCTTTTAAAATGTCTACTATTTCATTGTTACTTTGAAGACTGCTGCCCTGGCCTGTGGGACAGAGCTGTGCTGCCATCTCAGAGGAATGTGGCCCTGCCTTTCTCTACACGTAGCCTTCCTGGCTGAGGGCCTGTACTGATCAAGCCGACGGTGCCTTTGCCTTTAACCACTTTTCACTCAGCCGTGGAGGAGAACTTTGTTCTGCCTTGATGTCCAGCTGTTATTTTACAGCTCTGTGTTCCCAGATTAAGGAACTGGTTATATTTTTAACTCCCAAAATGTCTTTCCCATTAGCGCTTTCCCACTTGATCTTCGTGGGTGGCCTGCAGCTCCTTGGCACCAGCTAACACTTAACCTTGGTCAGTCTTCCAGAGTGGTTGATCCTGTCACCTGCCCAGCCCAGCAATGGGTCATTTTTTTGCACCCAATTCATCATCTCTATTGCAAACTGCACATCTGAGGATTGGCATTTTGTCCTCACTGCCAAATATCCAAAGGAGCTGTCTCTTCCCCCCTCCTTGCTCTCTCCTCTCCCTCATTTGAATCCATTTGTCCTGGGACTTCCATCTCTGTCCTATGAACCCTTTTATTTTTGGTCAGTGTTGACAGCTTTAACTTCATTTTCAGAGCTCACACTTGTGCTGAAAGCACCTGGGACTTCCCCTTTACAGAATATCTTAATTTGAAATGCTGGGATTTGTAGGTAACCTATGCTAGAGACGAGTCTTCCAGCCCATTGGAGGCTTCTGGAATAACAGAGTAAGTCCATAAAAAAAAAATTAAAACTCACATGAGGTAAAAGGGAATCAATACCTGTGATGAGAAATTCTATTTTTTACTCTTTTAAGGGAAAATTAAATCCATTAGGCACTAGACTCATGTTTTCTGGGCACTTCACTCCATTAGTCCCAAAAATCCCTCTCATTCAGCCTAACCCCCTTTCTCCTCACAGGTAGTTCCTACTTTTAGCCTGTCAGTGTATGTTGGACCAAGAGACAAACAAAGTGGTCAGCAAATAAGGTTGTGATCCTGAGAGAAAATGAGTCTATATCCTTATTTGTCTTTCTTTTTAAGTCTTTGATGGAATTCACCACTCCCTAAGACAGGGGTGCCCATCCTGCAGCATCCAAGCTGTTTTCAGCTAGCCAAAAAAATTCATCTCACAGTCTGGTTTTGGCCACCATTCCTTAGAGTGCCTCACTTTTGAGTGACAGACTAATAAATTCATCAGGAGAACTAATCAGAACAGAATAAGAAGTTAGCTGAGAGGGAAGAGAGATGTGAAGGCAAGTGTTAGGGCTGTCCTGACAGCAGTTTGCCAGCTGCAGTGACAGATATTGGTCCTTTTCTTTTAACACCTCTGGACCTCCACAGTGAAGGATCTCACCTACCCTGACATCGAGGATGACATTAAACTGCATTAAAGTCTGTGTGTTTGCACTAAATTTACCATAAATTTTTGGAGCTGTCTAGCAAGGACTTGGAAGAGCGTAGGACTTTATAGTAGCAACTTGCTTGATGGGGTATATGGATGGTAGGAGGGATAAATTCACCTGCAGTTGTAGCAGCCTTCAAGCAGGTATTGGAATAAGAGATACAAGACAAGGAGAAAGTAATCCATTATCATTACCTAAAAGATTTTCTATTTCCTCAACATCTTTTAGAAAGTGCGGCTGTCAAACCCCTCATTTGAGGGGAAGTGTTCAATTTGCCTTCAGACATTGACGTGAGCACCTCAGTAACTGAAGTGGCCTTGATAACTTCATCCTAGGTCTAAAGCTGTTCCCACAGTTATCCACAGAATGACTTTTCCCCCGGCATTCCCAGTTATCTCTGCATGTAACTGACTTCCCTTTCCCCAGCACTCTGTGCAGGTAATTGCATTCACATCCAAGTCCACTGAAATGACTTTTTCTGGGAAAAATTTGTGAAGTGCTGCCAAATGCTTTACTGCTAATTTTGTGCTTTGATTTCTAGAAATAATGAATTATCAGATGTTTTGGTGTGTTCTTTTCATTGCCCTATAAATCCATGGTGTTTTATTGACCATGGTTCAATTATCAAGCACATAAGTCAGGACCGACTAGAAGTTTTTTAAGCTTTTTGCAAACTTCCATGATTTTTGGATCAAGCCTTAAAAGCTTACAGATTATCTTTTGTACTTCTTTTACCCTGGGAGTTTAAAGCAAAATTTGTAGGATGAGAACTGAGAGGCTTGATCATATTATTGTTCCATTTGGGGTTTTCTTAGTGAACAGCTGTAAGTTCCAGGAATAAAAGCACTAATGAACCTTATTATTACCCTGATCCCTAAAAACATTTGAGCATGTGCTCAGTTTTAAGCATGGGGTTAATCTTACCAACTTCTTGACAGCTCTTTTTTTCTTTAAAACTGGACATGAACTTATTATGGGTTATTTTGGATCAAGACTTACACAAGCAGTTAGAGTGAATTAAATCCACTTTAATGCAGACCAAGCTATGGAACTGTCTCTCAGTAAATCCTGATTGTGGTTATGGGGTTTTTTTTTGTTTGTTTTGAGAATGAATCTATAAGCCACTCCTACAGACACTATTAGCAGAGAGACACTAAATGTTCTAAGCACAAAAATCTCCCTGACAGCAGAATTTCAGTTCAAGCTAAGATATTTTATTTTGTTGGGAAATGAATGGATTTTGCAAGGCAGAGGGGGATGAACCCTCTAGGGAAAAAAAACCAATTACTGCTATTATCAAAGGTCAGTTTATCTTTTTCCCTAAGTTTGCAAACTTCTGGATTTCGTCTTTCCTGATTTTCTGCTTTTCTCTGCTAAAGTTGGGGTTTCTTTAATCTCCAGGTCTGGCTTTCCAGTGAATTTCTTGATATCAGCTTTTGTGTTATTGTCTGTATTCACACCTCCTGAACTGTAGCTATTCACTCATGGAGACTGCACTGTTCCCACTGAGCAAACAATTGCTCGGGGCAATGGAATATTTAGTAAATACTTCATGGGAGAATGGATGACCTCAGGGCTGAGAGAAGTGGACACTTCAGATTATGTTTAGACACTGTAAGATCTCTGGTATTTATGAAGATTTTATGGAAAAGCAGATGAAGAGAAAAATCTCAAGGAAATTTTCCCAGCCACAAAATCTAGCTGTATTTACAAGCTGAGCCATTATTGAAGGCTGAGCCTTCAAAATTCAGGACATGATGCTGAACCATGATCAACCATTTCAGTTTATTTCAGGTTGTACTTCTGGAATGTTTCTAATGTAGCAAAATTTATCATGCTAATTATGCTCAATAATACCTACTGAAAAATGCCTAGGAAAGCCAAAACCATGAAGTCTCTGGTGAACTAATAAAAAACTCACTTGGGCACCACTGTTCAGTAGGACTAGAATCTTTGTCTTTGCTCCAAATAAACTGCTGTTACCTAAAATAGTTTTGTTTCTTAAAAAGAGCATCTTTACTGAGCCTGCAGAGTGTACATGCTACCTTCATCTCACAGTGCTCTTGTTCTGGTAGAAGTTATGGATTTCACAAATTAATTCTGAATGCCTGCACATCTAACTTTGATTTCTCATCATTTCTTCGAACAAAACCAAACCACTGAAGTTCCATCTGAAGCAAGAATCAGAGCTGGTGTTGAATTCTCTGCATCGTGGTTCTCAGGGGAGATTGCTTAGCTGGTGGCATGGAAAACCCCTTGGCTTTGCCTGGTGAGCTGCATTGAGTCAGTCTGAGAGCTGTCAACAATATCTCTCCAAGCAGGGCAGAAGTAATTCAAAGCATGGAAGTGTAGGTCCCTATAATCTATGCCATTAAATAATTCTATCGGCATCCATCACCAAGCTTCACAGGGCAGCACAACATGGCACACAGAAATTGAGAACCTGAGCTCGCACAGAGCCCACCACCTGCTTTCAAATGTCACAGATGCAATTCCAAGCTTTATTGTATCAGTAAAAACTGGGAGTGATCCCACTGAAGTCAGACATTAAACCTGCATGAGATCAGAATAAAGCTGAGTATTTATTAGTTCTGTATGTGACTTAGATACTTTTCACTATTCATATAATTTTTGTCCTGTACTTTCTGGATTGCAATATACTGTTCAATAGCAAATACTGGTTAAAAATCCCACCAGATTTTACCTTTCATTTTGTGTGGACCGGGTCCAGACCATTGCAGCATTGGCTTGTTATTTCTTAAAGTTGGTTTATGAAATGACATTACGGATCCTTCTCTTTGAGATCCCATGGAGGGAGATGAAGAGCATGCCCTGGATCAACCTCCACAATGATGGAGTTGTCCTTGTGCTGCCTTTGCCTGACTGTTGTGAATGGAGAAGTGTGTTCTGCAGGTATTCTGTCACTGCTCTCCTTTTTTGTGCCACTGACACCCTCGAATCTCCTGGGCATTCAGGAAAAGAGAGGAGGGAGCCACAGGGATTTCTGAGCTCCTCTCCTCAATCCAGGTTCTGTACTGAGTTGCTTTTCATTGTCACTCACATGCAAATTTTCCCTGCATCAGGGTCTCTGTCAGGAAACTTCACCACATAATTTTGTAGTGAAGGGAAAATAGATCACTGAAAATCTCTACTCAATGAGAATTTTCCTTTCTGCCTAAGTTCTATTCTCCAGTGCCTTCATATCCCTCTGAGAAAACTACAGACAGAAGGCCCTTTCTCAGAAACCCCTATCTTCCATTTCTGCAGAAAAAAAAATATTAAAAAGCCATGAGATTTTGAGACAAAACTGTTCCCATGAGAACGCCCTCTTGCATAATTGCTGTTATCTGAGCAGAAGGGGTTTCTTTCACCTTTACCCCTGCCTAGGACAAGTATCATGTCCTGACGCCAAGTCTCAGGAATCCAAGATTATTGACCTAAGGACTAAATGCCTCTGAGTCAGATCCTGGGATCAGGAGGATCCTGAGGGCTGCATTTTATGTGTTTGTGTGATCTAGTTTTCAAGGAGACCATGTAATAATTATTGCCCCATCCATCTCCCACTTCTTCCCATCGACTCTCCAGCTGACCAGATTCTTCCTCCTAAAGTCTTCAAACATGTGATAGCATGGCACAGACGCTGTGAATGTGGCAGCTGAGCTCTCACTCTCTGCAGAAAAGAATTTCCTTCCTAGTAGTTTTATCCTTAGGACATAAATTCAGGGGTTATGCTCTGACCTGAGATTTGGCTCATCTATTGGGGTTATTCTGAATGCTCTGTCAGCAGTGTGGAACTGAGCAAATTTCTGTTTTCTGAACTTAATGGGAATCACATTGAGTAGATTTGTGCAATAACAAAGATTACAAAAATTATGCTCCATGTGAGCAGTGGGCTGTGTCACATACAAATCTGACGAGATATTTATAATAACTTGAAAAAAACTGTCATTCGATATTTTAAAACATATTTAATCTCTGAGCCTGAGAAACCGATTCTGTTATTTTCACACGTTTGTTTTCACTCTCTGCTGTGCAAGTGTGGGACTTGCAACTCTTACATTGCTCAGCAGCTTTAGAGCCATGTTTCTGCTTCATTATCCACAAAGATTGCACACCACAAACCTCTACAAGCAGTAAATTGAGGTGATTATTTTACAAAATGTGGTGAGTAAAACAAACTAAGCTTTGTATTAAATTCCTCTCTGAGACACTGAGAATATAAATAAGAATCAACAGAGGTTATTTGCAGTGCTGGACGCAGTATTTCTGCATACTTCCATTTACAGGGTTCTTTTCTTTTGTAAATTGCTGCTAAATATATGTGTACTGCTCATACCAGACAGTTCAGAACTTATTTTAAAAACTTAAATCCCTGGAACAGGACAAAGTAATGAGAAATTTTTATGAACTCATGTTAACATTGTTTGTGTGGTGGATAATGCTTCCTACATGGGCTCCCCCTCAGGCATTCAATGTGGATTTAGTACTTTCTGAGACAAATTTGGCCCTCACTTAATGGCTTCATAGTCCTGAGTGCTGAAAACAGGGGCTGCGCAGGGTAACTGAGGGCAAGGCTTCGTCATTTGTGCTCAGCAAGCGTGGTTAACTCCTCAACACAGAGGGATTAACTCCAATTAATAGAGGTTCATTTTGCTTTTGAATTACTGCTACAGATGATCTAATGGTATTTATTTAACCCTTATCATAGCAGGAAAGAGCCTTTCATTTGATGTTCGAGTTGAACAGCTGAATTCTCCCTCGCTTTCCGAAATCTTTGCAAAATGTTTGCCACCAAACAGGTCCGACTCCCTGCATGTTTCAGCACTTCCTTTGCTTTCCTCACACCCTCCACCCTCCATGGGAATATTTTTATTTAGAGAAAAGGACCATGTTACCTGCCTCCTTAGCAGTCTCCCCTGGATGACTTGGCTGGTCTGTCACTGGCTCTGTCTGCTCCCTGTGACACAGGTGAAGAGTGACAATGTACTGTGTTTTGGAGAGGGCCAATGCTGCAACCATGGCAGCCTTTTACAGAAGGTATTCCCAGATTCACACAAGGCATGTTTATGTGAACTGAGAAATTGTCCTCCTGCCAAAGATCATCCCTGGAAGTGCTCAAGGACAGGTTGAATGTGGCTCTGAGAAACCTGGTCTAGTGGAAGGTGTTCCTGCCCATGGCAGAGGTGTTGGAATGAGATAATCTTTCGGGTCACTCCCAAAACCAAGCATTATAGGATATTCTGGGCATCTGAACCCTTGGAAATACAGAAAGCAAACCTTGATCACCAGCCCTAGATTGTGCCACTCAAGACTGAAATCAGAGCAGGGGATGTGTGAAGGTGGATGAAAAGATGGCACAGGGCTGCCTCACTCTCTCTTTGTTGTCATGAACACAGCCACTTCTCAATCAGCCCGGTCATGATCTCATCTATTGTGTGGATAAGAGCTCCAAAAAAGAACCCTGTGATCAAAATGTCCAGAAACATGAGGTCATGACATCAAAAGGCCAGTTCCATGATGAAAGTATGGCTTTCAGGTGCCGCTGGCTTCAAAGCTCAGTTCTAAAACAAAGGAGAAATCTATGTTTGGGAACATTCATGCAAAGCATTACAACTCATTGTTCATCAGAGGTGCCATAGCAGCTAGAGATTACCAAAACAAACAAACAAACAAACAAACAAACAAACAAACAAACAAACAAAAACTCAAAGGGACAGGAAAAAAAAGGAAAGGAAAGAAAATGATCCAACTCATGAATGTAAAAAAATACTTTTTTTTTTCTTTCTTTTTTTTTTTTCCCCCCCCAGAGATTAGCCAAACCATTAAAATAGGGATGTCATTGCTGAACTCTGCAGTCACCTGCCCAGAACTGCAGGGACCCACAGTGGTAGCGAGTGGCCAACTTTCCCGGGAAGTTTTTTGTTATCCTTATATTGCTTGGTTTTTTTACACCACATCTGTGCTTGCTTTGTCATTCTGCCATCTGCTGTAACAAAATACAGACAAAGCATTTCAGAGAACAACCTCTCCACACTTTAAAATGCTCCAAGCTGGAGCACAGCCTTTTACTTCTCACAAGCTGTAGTGCTTTTTATCTGATTCTACTCCTCTTCCTCCTCTTACTCGTCCTGCCCCATATCCATGATGAACTACGCGTGCTTAGCAAGCGCGGAGAGCACAGAATCCCATTCCTTTTGCCACAATGTTTCTATTAAATGAAACAAATGTTCTTGTGCTTGACTTCGATGCGCAAACGCATTTGCCAAGAGGTCAGAGATAGCAGGTCACTATCATGAAATTTTTAATTTCGAAACTCCTGATCAGGCTTGTTTCCTGTTTGGTATTGTCTGCAGATACACAATGCAAAAGCCTCGGGTTGCTAAAGAATCGAAATAACAGAGTATGAGCAGAGTGGTTTTGAGCACACACTCTGTAAAGTCCAGTCAAAGTTTCTTCCTGGTGCAGCCACACAAATCTCTTGGTAGCAGTAAACTCTCTGCACAGACTTCATTCCTGAACACATGTTCAAAGGTGATAAAATAAGTGCAGATGGTTTTCCAAAACCTCAGTGGAGCATTTTTTGCTGTTACTAAATGGACTGGAAAAAAAAAACTAGGGTGAAAAAGCAGAGAAAATACATTTTGACACAGACAGGCAATTTCAGAATAGCCTTTGGTCATTTGGGAGAAAATCTAAATAAAATGTACGTTTATAATGATCTATTGGCAAAACAATGTTGACAGAGCATCTGAGCTGCCTAATGGAAGTGATTTTTAGAATACTTAAACTGGCATTGAGAGCTGATTTTGTTTAATTACAGAACACAAACAAAAAAAAGTTGGCTAAGAATTTCGAATTCATTGTTCCATGACCAAAGTCGACAATAAAACCATCCCTGGCTACAATGAAAAGAGAATTAGACCTTAACAAATTTATTACAGGCTTTGTTTACAAACTCGTTACAAAATTATACATCATCTTATGCGTACAGAGGATTTATAGGAACGTGTTACTGATGTGTGGGATTGCTTTGCTCTCTGGTCAAGATCTGCAGGTTTTCTTCACTTGGGGCCTGATCTAGATTCCACCAGAGAAGGTGAGATTTTTTTTTTTTCCCCCCATTGACCTTAGTGGAAGCTGGATCAGATCCAGAGGGTAACACTTCCGCTCATTGTTTTCCTGGGGTGGGAAAGGGGCAGTCGGTCTAATAACCAGACACACCACAATCCATTCTCATCTCATGTGTTTGAGATGACAGGCATATTTACTCTGAGATATTTTTGCTGGCTGCTTGTAAAATACTTGTTAAAGTCAAGAGTCAAAGACCAGTTCCTGTTACTGGATTTACAGTGTAAAATGACAAATAGCTTTCTTTGAACCCTTAAGGAATGAACCTCCCTTGATTTTCAGTGAGCAGAAATAAAGGCATTAGAATCAACTCTAATGTTGTCTACATTATTATAAAGCTATGTTTTCTTCCCTGTCTACAACAGATTTTCTCTGGATTTACAGTAACAAAATCTGGAGAAATGGATTTATGTAAACAAAATTGACATCCACACTGCAGGAACAAGGTAGTTTCTGATTAATGGGATTCAACCAAGCTAAATTGATCCCTTCTTACCTCCTCTTCTCACATGGAGATAGACCTATGTGGCACAGTGAAACAGAGATCTCTAAAGTTAGTCATCCATAACTATAAAAGCTCTCAATTGCTCCCAACATCTGCAAACGATCTTTATTTGGGAAGTCAGGGTGTAAAATCAAGCTTTTAATTAAAAAAAAAATTCAGCGTGGCAGAACTCTGAAAAATATGCTTATTTCCCCAAGCCAAAATGGTTAGTTAAACTTTCCTGCTGGGAAAAGTAGTAAAAGCTCTGTGGGGTTGGGTTTTTTGCTTTATTTAAAATTTTTGCCAAGAAATGAGAAATATTCTAATCAGATCTATCAGATACCAAGTTCCTTGCTATATTACATCCTCTCATTTTAATGACTGCCTTGCTATTGAACCTCTGAAGTTGTTATTGCTTGAAGCAAAGTTAGGATTTAGTGCTGAAAGTGATGATATTTCCTGTTAGGTAACTACCCTGGCCTCATGCTGAAAATTGAGATGGTTCTCAAAAGCTTTGCTTCTGGCCTCCCCATGTGCTCAAACTGGGCTTTCCAAGACAGGACTGTTCAGTGCTTGACTTCAAGGCAACCTGTCCAGCTCCCTGGTGGTTTTATGGTGTGCAGCGTGCTCTGTAATGGATTAGGGGAGACCCCACAGTTTGCTGCCTTTCATGGCCTGTTGCATGTTTGAAGCTGGTTTTCCAGGAGTGAAAGCTGCACGAGCAAAGCATCCTGCTCTGATCTCGTTTCCATTTGTGACGCTGAACATGGTACGGCAGCAAAGGCTATAGCTGTAAAACCCTCAGAAAATAAATGAGGGCAAAACTTTCTGAATAGCTGGTATTTCCCAGCCCTGGCTGTGGGTTGGATCTATCTGGACACAGATAACATGCAGCTCAATCTGAATTCTGTTCCTAGCCATGAACACTCATTTGCTTCCTAGGAGTGGGATCCCAACCAGGGCATTGCACAGCTAATGTGTAAAGGGACATCTCTTCAAGTAGTATTATTATTACTGTCCCTAGTGGAGCTACATGACAATCCACAGAAGAGTCTGAGGAAAATACATGCTAGCACATTTGTCTCTCCTAAGCAACAACTCATATGTTAAATTGGGGAACTTCAGTATAACTACAGACTTTATGGATTTTAGCCACCATCCATTTCACATTCCTGTGAAAGGTATCAGGTTTCTCGAGTTCAACACATTTTTCCCCCTGTGAAAGATGGAGAACAGATTGCTGAGGAGAAGGAAACCCTCGTACCGGTGTGTGGCTTTGATATCCATGCCAGGATATCGTATCTTTTTTTACTACAATGTGCAAGGACTCTTTTAAGGTTAAGACACCACCAGCTTTGTTTCTAATTTAAAAATTCAGACAGAGAGGTATGATCCAACAATGCAAGCAGAAGATAATTGATTCATGTGAGGAGGAAGAGGCTGATCACAACAAACCATCTTTTATGTAATATATTAATGATCCATTTAGATCAGTTCTTGACTTCAGCCAGTTTTGGCTACAAATATTTCAGATTTTTTTCCATATTTTTTCAATAACGCACTGACAGCATTAGATATAGTTACAAAACAAATGTGCTTCCTAAACACGAATGGATATTTCTGGATTACTAGCAGCCTCTCTGAATTGCTAACAGAGGGAAAATGGTCATTTCACTGGCAAAACTGGTGTAGTACACAGAAACTTTATTTTAGGGCCACCTGATGCCTGAAAATTTGACATCATCTGCAGGCTACAACATGTATTTTGGTCCTTTGGTCCTTTTTTTTTTTTTTTTTTTTTTTTTGGTGGTGAGGAGTCAACACTGCAGACCCAATTAAATATGAATGTATAGAGCAGGGAATATAAATATGTACACAACTCTTGGGATTGATCTGATTCTTTACAAGTTTACTAAATGACAGTCACTGGTTTGACAATACTGAATGAAAAATACTGATTTTACAGATTTTACAGGAAGGTAAATGTATGCTGCCGACAAGCAGTGTCACAAACATAGTCTAAAAAACCCCAGAGTTGGCCACAGTAGAGGCACACACCCTTTGCTCTTGTTTATTGAGAGAGAAAGCTTAGATACTGTAGATTTGCTGAAGTTTAATAAATAAGGTCAACTTATAATATATATAAAACAATATAAACATTTATATGCTACATGCGTATCATATAATTTAAAGTAATAATTTATATAGCAAAGAGATGCAGATCTATGTTCTTCCTATTTTCCTGGACAAGGCACACACGCAGGAGGTATCTATCCGTATCCACCTCCAGCCCACCAGTTTGTTGTTTTCTGAAGTCAGTGCTCTGACATAAGTTTGGGATGTCTTGCATTGGGAGTTCCAGTGCTTGTCATCAATGCCACGGCAGCCGTTTTTTACAGGCTTGGCCTCTTTACACCTCGTTTCATAAAAGTATTGCTTAACTGGAGAGTTGCCTGTTTTAATTTCTCCCAGAACAGTCACCTGGTGTCCCCTGATGTCGATGGCAGAGGATTTGTCCGTGACCCACAAGCTTTCACTGTCACAAACAGAGTATTCACCCCGGTGGCCCCTGTGCTCCGCGTACCTCTTCCGCCGGGAGGTTCTGTTCACCACCACAGAATTCCCGATGTAATCCTCCATGAGGTACAGTGGCGGTGGCTCCAGCGGCGTGTTGTCACTCAGAAGGACTCGGGGAGAGTTATAGCGTCTCTGCTGCCTCAAGAGATCTGTATCCACTGAGATAACTGGCTGGAAGTCTGATTTCACATTTTCCTCTCTGTCTATGTCTTGCTGAGTGTCTGTTTTCTGTACCGTGTTTTGATAGTTTTCCTTAATGTCTACCATCTGCTTAGAAAGCTTGTTTTTTAAAATGTCTGCCTGAATGAGTTTAATAATAAGAGAATTTATTGAATCTTCTGGCAAACTCCTTTGATCCATGTTGGAAGATTGGATGCCACGAAGGTAAGTGAGAAATATCACATAAAACAAGATGGACATCACCTTGTTCACCTGTAAGATCTGCAAAGAAACAGAGAGACAATGTTAAAACAGTCCCAGAGGGAGGTTTGCTAAAGGCTGTGAACATGAAAATTGGGATTTTTTTAGTAACATCTATGTCTTTAAAGAGACATATGTAGAGGTATGGAAACAGGCTGCACATTTCTTTGAAGATGCTATTTGTTATACTTTATAATGAGTGCAAACTCTATTCTGATTTTTTTTTTCAATATTTCATCTATATTTTAGGCTTTGCTTTTCCCCTTTCCATGCATAGTGGCATATATATCAGTTCAGCCCTTTCTCTGCAGAGGTAGGTAGTTCTTGGGATAGCATGGCCTGGGCTTGTCAGCAGAGAGAGGCCAAGTTACTTCCACAGAGTTTATTCCACAGAGAAATTTAGTTTTTCAAACTTGCTGGATCATGCACAGTAGAAAACTGTCTCGCTGTGTAAAGTGAAAAAGTTCTGATTTTGCTAATTGTTTTAAGGTTTTGTGTGCTGAGATCTCTCATATCCATCTAATTCATATTTATCAAGTGGCTTCTGTTTAATGTTACCACAAGAAGGAAATAAATCCTGTGTTTCAATAGTGCTTTCGTTCTCTTTCTCTCTCTAGTAAGGGAAAGGATTCCTGTAGGAAAATGATGCAGTCAAATCAGAAAGTGGTTATTAGGCCTCTATAATACAAGTGGGGAATTCAGGAGGACCCACTGACCCAACTCCCTATTTGTGGGGGTGGTTTTCAAGACTGGGGATCTTCTTTTTGGTGGTTTTTAAAGAAGTTGCTTCATTATATTTATATAAGGTGAAATAAAACTGACATCAATTAGAAATATTCAAGGACAGATTGAGGACATCTCTCTCCCCACCATCTCCTAAAACTGAAAAAATCTTGTTCAAAGATTCAGTATTTTGAAAACCATTACTTAAAGTGTGCTGCTTCTTGGTACTTTGCCATGCACTGCTCTATATGGCTTCCTGTGATTGTTGTATTGTACTAAATAGTTTATTTAGTTGTTGTTGCACAGGGTGATAGGAAATTTTTACTGAGCATGTTACGTCAGGTGGATGGGTTTTTCCCAGTCCCTCATGACATGCTCTCCCCCTCACACACCCCCCCTGTTATACACACCTGGTCTGTCCTGTGGGTACCTCTCCCCTTGCCCCTCCCCAATGGCACCCCATTGGCCGCGGTCCTCTCTCCCCCGCCCCTATCCCCTAGGGTATAAAACCTCCTGTGTGAGAGTCCCATGCCCTCTTTTCTACCTAGGTGGCCCCATCACTGGAGTGTCTTGCCACCAAGCCAATAAACAAGGTACTTGTACCCACGTGGAGAAGAGCGCTTCTCATCTTTTACTTTCGTCTGTGCAGTTCCGGGTGGGCTAGGGTCTGAGCTAGCCTGGTTTGGACTCATATAAGGCCCAGGAAAACCAAGGAATACAGCATGTGGTCTCCTTCTATTTCTACCTTCTGTCCATATTCTAGAAGCTCATTTGTCACTTCTTTTTTAAGCCTTTCTGTCATCTTGTTTGTGTAGGTGAGAGCCAGGAGCAGCTGTCCAGGGAGGACTGATTTTTTTTTTTTTCTCCTTGTATATTTGGACACCTGTATATTTGGTATTTGCATTAATATTTAAATCAAATAAATTTTCAATGTAAAATCTTAAGTCATGGATGTGAACGATTCACTAAAAATCACACCTGTTTATAAACTGGCTGCACAAGGTAGTGGATTGAAGGAGAAAATACAAAACTCCTCTTAGAGCAGCCTCATAATCTGTGATAAGCCCTGACTGTAGTACTGCTTCAAATGACTCAGGAAAGCCTTGAATTTGATTTTCCTGCTTTGCAACACATCCACCATATGTTAGAGACCTCTCACACTCTGGATGAAGGCAGAGTCACAGACAGTGGGACAGATGGAGTTGGGAGGATCCCCAGGGCATCATCTAGGCCAATCTCACAGCTCACAGGAGTATCAGCCAGGGCAGCTTGCAGAGAGCTGTGCCTACTGAGGTTTGGAATATCTCCATGGTTGGAGACTTCACAACCTCTAGTCAAGCCATTCCAGTGTTTCACCACCCTTAAACTTAACAAAAAATACATTTCATGTATCAGCAGTGTTTCCTATATCTTAGTTTTTTCCCCATTGCCTCCTGTCCTTTCATCGACACACCTGAGTAGAGCCTGGCTCCATCTTTATTAATCCCTCCTGTGAGGGATTTCTGCACTTCAATAAAATCCCCCTGGGACTTCTCTTCTGTAGCATGAACTGCCCCAGCTCTGTCAGCCTTTCCTCTTGGTACAGTTGTCCTAATCCTTAATAATTTTCATGGATTTGCTCCTGTACTAAGGAGCCCAGAACTGGACACAGCACTCCAGATGTGCCCCACCAGTGCTGAGATAAGGGGAAGGATCCCCTCCCTCCTGAACAGAAAATTTTCCACTTAAAAAAAAAAAAATAAAAAAATCACCATTTCCTGCCTAAGAGGGTGAGCCATTTTCTGTTTCAGAAGGCAAAGGTAAAAAAGATGAAAAAATTTTTAACTGAAGAACCTTCTATCCACTCTAAACAAAACTCCTTTTTGCAAGATTGAGTCCCCACTTCACAGTTTGGAACACAGCAAAATCAGAGCTACCCTCTGTGGATGTGTGAGCTGTCCTTTTATGGACAAGAAATGTGTTTTCTCCATTCTCAGTTTGTCACAGTGTGAGTTCACCTAAATCTAGACTGTTGCCTGCAGCAATGTTTTGCTTTTGGGGGGGGGGGAAATCAAAGATGTTCAGTTACCATACAATTACTGTCATACCTGAATAATACTAACTTAATGTAGATGGATCTCATAGCCCAGACCTTTCTGTCTGTGCAACTGCTGTGCAATTTTGCCTTCCCTCAGCATAGGATTTTCTTTTAAAAACAGTAAAAATATTATTAAACAGATGTTATTGAGCAGATTTCTTGCAGCACACCCAAAATCCACACACAGGACAACACACAAGCCCACAGGATGGTGAGCAAAGCTCTGACTTGGCTCAGCCCAAAAGCCAGAAGCATTATTCATGCCAACATGCAGCTGCATGCAATCCCTGCTCTGCTCAGTCTCAAAACTAAGTGGCACTAGCAAAACACACAAGTTGGAGCAGGTGATGAGGTAGGAAAAGTAAGGCTGGAGTTCCGGCAGGCTCTCCTCAATGTCATGCTGCACACAGAAAGGAAGGGCTGGGGACCTGAGAGCTGGAGAAGCTAAAATGAGCTGTTTTTCTTCTCCGCGGAGGAACCCCATTAATGGGAAAAATGTTGAAAAGTGTTTTCCTCAACTTCATGTGAAACATCTTATGGATTTGGTGGGAAAGATGCTAACTTTGAAATTCAACCTGTAGTTTTATTTATGCTTTGCAGATTATTTGCTGCAAAAGTAAAAAGGTTTCAGAACAAATCTGTATATTTTTCTGGGTGAAAAACTTTGACAAAACCCCAAAGATTGGTGAGATTACAGTTTTCAGGGAGTTCCTCCAACTAGGAGGTTCATAAGTGCTGTTCAGAAGTTCCAGTCCATGACTAAAAATTGTCAGGCTGTACATGAAGTCCAGCACCTCAGAGTATGTCTAAAGTGCTATTTTAGATAGGAGAAATGAGTGTTATTGGAAAGCTGCAGCTGGTTTATGGCCTTGGCTGTAATATGGTTGTAAGACACATTAAAATTATATTTGTTTGCAGGTCTGGGGAGTATTGCATTTGATGAATGGCTCTTTGCCCAAAATGGAATGTTGTGCCTTTCTGAACCGCAGATAATTTGAGATTTATTTGGTGTGTGTTGTTAAATCTGTAAAAAGGAGAGGAAAATGTAAAACATTAAAATGTTTATCTTTTCATATTTTCAAAGCAAATAATTCTGGTGTTTCTGGCCATACCTCCAGAAGTTCCACAATGCAAATCACAAAGCAGAACAAATGCCTTCTCAGTGCAGACCAGTGAGTAAATTATCTATAGAGGGGACTTAGACTGGGGGCATGATTTCAGCATGTGTCCTGTCTGAGAGAATTTTGAATCAAATTCCAGGTTCCTGGGGACGTCAGCAGTAGCCACTTCAGCGCAAGCAGCTCTTTCTTTGGCCTTTTGGAGAATGGTAGAAAAATCTCTCAAGAATTAAATCCTTCATGTGACTTTTTCTGCTCTTTCATTGGGATTTTTTAATTTTGTTTTTCAATTCAGATTATTCATTTCAAGTGGAAAGATTTTGCCCAAGCAAAATTATTTTCCTTGGTTAGGTGATGCTAGTGAGATATTTTTGTCGTTCTTCATAGTTCTTGGAATTTTCCACATATAAATTCCTGACAAAAGTTCATTTTGGCTGTGTTTGTGGCCGGTTTGCACTAAACAAATTTGACTTGGAGACTGCTGACATTTGTGGCTCAGAGAGGAAAAGCAAAGAGCACAGAAAACAAAAGCTCATGCATTGCAAATCTGCTTGATCTCCCAGCTGTGGCTTTACTCTATTTTAGTGGTTTGTATTCCTGCCTATCACTGCAGTTTTAGCTGGTTATTAATTCTGTCTGAGCTAGGTGGCTCAAGGTCTACATTTACGAGAAGTAAATAAGCTTACCTCTTCCTTCCATTGATAATTTAAATCCCTAATAAACTCTGGTAAGCCTTTTGCTGATCTTTGCAGGCTCACCACTTTATGTAGTAGTGAAAAATTTTGTTTAGTTTTGTTTGGTGTTTTTAAAAATATGCGTATAACTTTATTCTGGTCAGTTTCTGAACATTCTGCACAGGGAAAGAGCGAGACATTATTTAAAATGTTCTGCAGAAAGCATGAAATCTTAGTACTGTGAGAGACTGCCCAAGTATTTACTTGTAAGTCATTGCTAAGAGGAACGGGAATAGAAGAAAAAGTGACTGGTGAGTTTTACATTCAGCATTGTAATACCCCACATGATTTATGTAAGCCAACTTGAAGTGTTTGGCACTTCCTAAAAAAATTTAGGAGCAGCTTCAGCTCTTCAGACCAAGCAACTAATGATCCTTTGTGGTGGCTGACAGCTTTTCCAAGCTTTTACCAAAGAGGAAAGTGTAATTATTGTCACTGTTTGCTGAACACTGCTTCCACAACCTCCCAAGTCATGGACTGCCCTGTTGATTCCCTCTTCCTAATAACTATGTTGGGAAGAAATGCAGCCCTCTTCCTCTGTACTTTGGGGAACATGGGGAAAGTACAGAAAGAAAAGAATTCTGAATGTTTTAGAAGGTGGGAATGTGATGTAACTGTGTCTAAAAATTTGTACTGTGTTCCAGAATAGTAATCAAATGTTTGTATGAGATGGATTTATGAAGGTAGGTTGCTGCAGAGTGCTGAATGTCCCTGCAGATGCCCTCCTGAATGCGTCTATGTCTCAGGACACGGAAATTTCAACACAGACAGATTGAAACTAAAGCTTTCACAAGAGCCAGGCCCTCTGAGAAGCTGAAGAATTCAGAGACAAAATCAAGTGATGGCAGCCCAAAGTGTTAACACTTCCATCCTGAGGGGCAACCAAACTGGAAGTTAGAGTGAGGGGATTGAAAATGAATCCATTCCTCTTGCACACTGGCAGGGGAGCGCAGCTACACATCTGAGGAGGAGTCCACCAAGGTTTCTTCATCTCTGCAGCAGCTCAGAGGTGTATTAATTAATTTACTCTAGGCCATTTATAAAAGAGAAGACACATCTGAACATTGAGCTCCAGTAACCTCTAGTGAAAGGTGTATACTTAATTTCTTACAGAAATGGAGTTCAGCCCACAGAGTCACTGACATTTCTTTTTCAAATGACTGGCGGAGCAAAGCACAGCAGGACAGCTGCTCACCCAAGTGTGTAAAACTCCTCTGCACTTGGAGCCAACTCACAACACTGTGGGGGGTGACCATGACCCTACTGGTCACTGGGGAAAGCTTTCCCAACCGGTGACATCTTCCTGAGGGCCAGTTCTGTATAATTGATAACACTTCTGCTGCAAGGAGCTGTCTGTAGTCTGCACTGTCAGATGAGCTGTGTAGAGTCACACAGGTGATTGCAATGGCAGGTGTGTGTCTACATTTGATCCTTCCACAGAAATACCTGTATTATTTTGGAAATCAAGAAGATGCTGCTGGACACATACCTGCCTGATTCCAAGAGAAAGGTCAGGAACAGTTCCTCTGTTCTTACCTCACTCTTTGGAACAACTGCTGCTTCTCACACCTTGTACACAGTTCATTCTTGTCAGGTTTTGGCTTGCACCTCCCTCCCCCGCCACCTACACCAGGGCATGTGAGAGCTCCCTGGAGGCATTTGGCAGTCCCCAGCATCCTCTCACAATCCCACTGGGGGACTGCACTATTAATAATGTCCTGTATGATATCACTCATCCCAGCTACATCCCCAGGTCTATAATCAGCTATTGGAGTAGGCAGCCTTTTCTCAGTCACAGCAAGGTCCTTTTCCATTCCAGTTCCATCCCTCACTGACACTTCTGTGACATATTTACATGCTTACACCTGTCTGTCCATGCCCCACTGCCATGGTATCATTTTGCATTAAGCAGCTGACTGATTAATCTGTGTATTGAGGAGGTCAGAATGAGGGGCTTGAAGGCTGGGATCCCAATTTCCTTGGTGTGTTGGAAGAGTTTTGTCAAGTCTAAATGTCTGTTACTTTTTGTATCTGCAAAGGAAGGAGGTCTATGGAATGATTGTGGTGTTTTATTACTCTAGGTATATATCCTGACATCCGTTGGGTTCTCCGTCAAAGAGCTGGCTGATTTTACCCTACTGAGAGAGCAAAGGCTGGGAGAATTGACGTTGTTCAGCCCTGGAAAATAAAATGTTTTGAGGTGACCTCATTGTGACCTTCTGGTACCTGAAGGGAATCTACAGGAAAGATGGAGAGAGACTATTGACAAGGGCCTTGAGTGACAGGACACACTGACAGCAGGTTTAGATTGGATATCAGGAAGAAACTGTTCCCTCTGAGGGTGGTAAGGCCATGGTATCGGTTTCCCAGAGAAGCTGTGGCTGCCCCATCCCTGGAAGTGTTCCAGGCCAGGTTGGACAGGGCTTGGAGCAACCTGGGATAGTGGAAGGTGCCCCTGCCCATGGTAGGGAGTGGGACAAAGCGACCTTTAAGGTCTCTTCCAGCCTAGGCCATTCTGTGATTCTCACATCACTGATATTGGAGCAATCTCTAAGTGTTTCTCTTGGTTATTACTGACAAAGAAGGAATACTGCCATCATTCCCTTTTTAAAAGAACAGAAACTAGAATACACAGAAATCAGCTGATATTTGCAAGGTCAGACAGGTTGGGGTTTTTGTGTTGCACTGGCTGGATCCAGGAAGGCAACCTGTAATTTTGTTGTTTTATCTATCAACGTAAAGTATGAATTACAGGGAAATAAAAACAATACCATCATAGATATAAAGCTGTAGTGCAGTGAATAATTTCAACAAAAGTGGAAGTATTTCTTCATATTATTCACTGTGTAACTCTGAAAACTGCCCAAAATACAAAGAAATCTAAAGGTCATGTCCATAGCTGAATAAATAGCTTGACTTGACTGGACCTGTGCTTATTCTACAAAAAGCAGAAGATTTGCCCAGATCTTTGCACTTGCATATTTTTTTCCTCAGAAGTAATTTGCAAACAAAAGAACAGAAAACTCCAGAAGTAAAACATTACGGATAATTTAAGCTGATAGTTATTCTTTTCATTACTGTTTGTTAATAGCAATAGGGCTAAGCAGCAAACAAATTAAATTTGCAGCTGAATTTGGAGGTGGTGCAAACAGCAGTGAGTGAAGAGAAATACAATCTCTGCTGGGGAGATGGACAAATAAAACATTGTCTGAAAATTGCAAAATGAAACCTGAAGTAGAAATTAAAAGCTTATGTGCTGGGGAAATATTAATGTTGAGCAGTGATATACAGAGGTGAAAAAAAACTTAGAAAGGAGCAATACCTGATCAGACCCAGGAATGATCTAAAACTTTGGAAAAGCACAGTATTTAATAAATGCAAATACTGGAGCATTTCATTGCTGAGCTGGAAAAGAATTGCTGCTTCTTGTAGCAAAGCAGTAAAATTAGGAAAGCTGCTTGAAAGATGGAAGGTATTGTCATATAAAAAGAAAATTGGGAAGGAGAAGCAAAAATTACTAAAAGGGTCGTAAAACTGACCTTTGAGGAAACTGCCTTGAAGGTGCAAGCATTTGCCTTAGGCTTGCAGAAAGGGCATGACATAAAACCCAGGGCAAAGGTCTGGAAAGTGTAAGCATTGGGGAAAGGGATCATTTGCTTTAGGGTGGGGCAAAGGAGTGCAATCAGGAAAACTGGGATTAAGCTGAGGAAAGGGAAGTTAGGCCCACCATCAAAAGCAGTTTTCAAACTCTGCAAGATGTTTGTAACAAACCCAAAGCCACACCAAAGAGGCCTGGGTTTTGTGTTTCGTGGCAGAACTGAAATTCCATTTAAACCTTTTTTTGAAACAGTTTTAAGATCCATTAACCTTTCAAGTCAACCTGGACCTACTTTGGCTCAGCCAGGGCTGATTAATTGTTTTGTATTAAAGTCAGGCAGTAGTTGCAGTTTCTCTTATTTTTGTCAGAGAGATGCTTTGAGGGCTTAAGTTGCCCATAATTAAAGCTGAGAGCAGCCTTCCAGATGAAACTTTCACCTCCCACAATTCTGGGGGCTTCAAGCCTGGCCTTGTAACAGATTGTCCTGATTGTTCTATTCAAAAATGCCAGAGGTGGATTTTGTTTGACTTGGTAGCAGGAAGAGAAAGGGAAGCACCTCTCAGATTATCTGGATTTTGTCCCTCTCCTGTTAGGCTATGAAAGAGCAGCCTCCTGGAGACCCTGTGATGCTGAATGGTCTGACATGTTTTTACATTTACATTGCTGCAGGACAACTCATTTTTTTAGGAGAAAAAAAAACCAAACCAAAAAACCCTTGTAACTAAAACACCACCATTTGTTTGTTTTTCTGCTATAAGGAAATTTGAAGGCAAAACTGTTTTCAGCTTTGACTTTCAATATATCATTATTTTGCAGGATTTTACATTGAAAGCAAAAGTGTTTCTGGGTTTTTTTTGTTTCAGAAGCTGAAAACATCTTCTGTCGTTTTTAACATCTTGTTTTCCTTTTTCTTTTGTGAAGTAAGGAAAACAATAAAATCAAACAAACAGAATAAAGCAAGGGCTGCAATTTCAAAAGTGTAGAGTCTCATTATGAAAAATCTTGTATTCCTAAGCTTGATTTATGAGTACAGACAGGACTTGCACCCACAAGGAAAAAGAAATACAGGGAATATAGGGAATGCTAGTTAGAAATGAAGTGAGCCTTTGTTTGGCCAGAATTAAAATAGACCCTGTAGTTAACCTGAGATATTTCTGTCATTAACATTTCTTAAAGGGGCATTTATTTGTTTTTCTGAGAGCTCTGCTGTGACCCTTGAACACAGATGGTTGCACTGAGGGTACAGAATCACTGAATCACAAAATCATTAAGGTTGGAAAAGACCTTTAAGAGCATCGAGTTCAACTTGTGACTGCCAGCCACTTTGTCACCCATTCCAGAGCACCAAGTGCCGTATCTAGTCATTCCCACCGCCAGGAAGGGGGACTGTAAAACTCCCTGGGCAGCCCCTTCCAGTGTTAAGATGGTTTACAAGAGACAGCATTGCTGCTCTAGAGTTTGTCCCAAGGACTGAGCCTTGCTGGGGAAGAGCCGCTGCATTTCACCAAGAACTGCTCCTGTGTTTGCTTTTCCAGAGGCCGTGACACCGCGTTTCCCTGAATCCACGCGCAAGTACATCCATGGCCACTCTGCGAATCAAAGACTGCTCTCTGAATTGCCTCTCCCTATTCCTCAAAGGTTCACAACCCCCCAGATATAAAAAATCTTGTTAGGCTTGCAGGTGCAATGTATCCGATGCAGCGTTCTTAAGAGAAGGATCCCAGACCTGATCCAATTATTTGAAAACCACCATAGGAACTCAGTGAAATCAGCATTAATTGCTCAAAGCTTTTGTACAATAGGAGAGGCAGGGGGTGACAATGTAACTACATACAGCTCATGTTTGAACTTTATTTTAACATACAGCATGCAACTGAATTGTTTCCATTAGAACTGTGGCGCGAAATTAACATTACTGTATATAATTAACATTTTTTCCATGCCCTTTGCACAGGTGCAGTAGCTTGCTCAAAACCAGCTTAAAATGAAGTGTTTAAATTCATTCTCAGAGAAAAAGGAGTCTTGTATTTCTGGTGAAACAGAAGTGTTATGGTGGGGGGAAAGGTTAGAAGTTTGCTTCTTCGCAAAAGATGTCAGACTTTAAAAAGAGCTCTGTAAGGAAAGAGCTCATTTGCTCTGACCAGTTAAATAAGATTGTTAATAGGAGACATCACCTCTACCAACAACTTCTCTCGGTAAAATCATGAGGGCTCTCCTAGAGCTGCTCCCAGTTGCAGAGTAAAGCCCTTGAACCTCTATTATGGAGAAGAGCTCACAAATACAATGTATGCCCATGACAGGCTTGTGTTTTTTCCCATTGCATCTGAATATTTCAAAAAGCCATTGCCCCTTCAGAGCAAAAAAGTAATCTTCTTAGTTGCATTAGTTTATAGCAAATAGTTTACACATAGGCCTGTCCTGAGGGTAAGGACTGTTCTGGCAAATCCAGCTCCTCTGCATTTTTTTCCTGGTAGAAATCTGCCTGGAAAGGAACCTTGCTTGAGAGTCCCCCAGTTCATCAACGTGCATGTGGATGAAATTTCCTGTATGCAATTCTCCTTGAGATGTGGAAGTGTTCCAGTTTCAACTCTCAGTTCACACTTTGCCATGAGTTTGACTATATTTGGGGATTAATGCTCAAGGGTGGCAACAGTATTCTGGTCCCAGTCTAGCGGAATATCTGATTTTTAAGTTTGTGAGTCACCCCGCTAGACTGCAAACTGCTCACACATTCAGCTCATGTTTGAATGCTTTGCTATTTCCATCCAAAATGTCCTATAATTTGCAAATCAGGATCTCTAGAAGCCTTTCCAAAGTCCAAGCATGATTTCTGTGTTCTCCCACTGTACTAATGCAAGCTCTGCACCTCTGCCAGGTCCAAAACATCTAAAAATGGCTTTGGGTTTTGGAAGCCATGGAGGTTTTTCTTATCTTTCAATCCAAATACAATTTTGCTGTTGATACACAATGCATTCCCTTCTCCCCCTTGCCAAAAATCCTTGAAAGTGGAATTTTAGAGCTGGGAGTACTTTAACACGTGTTGTCTCTTACCCAGCATATGATCTCCAGATATTTGACAGAAAAGCAAAGTCTTCAACTGGGCATGTGAGGAAGGCAAATGAGATGTACCACAGCTGGTTTTATCTCTCCTTACACAGTCAGTAACTAATATGGTTTTTTAGAAAATCCCTTCTTACTGAAGAAATTCTGGTTGTGAAAAAAATTGTAGAAGGGCAGGTTTGCAGTAATTCTCAGGGTATGAGAACTAGGAATAGGAAGACTAATTTTTAGCAGATTTCTGGTCACCTCTTTCCAAATGCACACTTTATACATTTCACAAAAGGATCCTACTCCCTTCTAACCACCCCAAAATTCACAGAATCACAGAGTCAAGGAATGGTTTGGGTTGGAAGGGACCTCAGGGATCCTCTAGTTCCAACTCCCCTGCTAACAGAAGGTAAGAGAGGGCTTTGGTTGTTTTACAGTTTGGAAAGTGAAACCCAGGTAGGTTGTATGACATTTCCTAAGCTAGGCAAGCCAAAGCTCACATGGGAAGAAAATGGGAGAGTGGGCCTTCAGACCTTCCTCTCATGAGGTCTGGGCTGGCCTAGGTTAGTTGTACACACTGGATCAGCTTCTTTTTTTTTCTTCTTCCCCACACTCTGCTGGCCTTAACCAAAGCCGGCCAAAATCAGAAGTAATTCCATGCCATATTTCTTCTACTGAAGTAGTAGAAAAGGGAAACAGTCCTTACTGGAGTGAAGTCAGAAGTAACTGGAAAGCAAGCAGAGGGAAGGAAAAAGATGTGGAAAGCATTGCCAAAGGTGTCCATGGCTGGCTCATGCACAGCATCTCAGGTGTCTTGAGAAATTAAGAATAACTTGGAATGAGCTTTAAAAAAGGATCAGGCCAATGTAAATCGGCAGTAACTGTTCAGTAGTTTTCCCCAGAAACTGACAAAACAATCAAGGGAAGGATTTTTAATTCTGCACATAGGAAAAGCCTGGTCCTAGACTTCAATTTGCACAGTAGAAATCCCTGATTAAAAATGAGCCAAACACTGTTGTGCTTCAGGAAGTAGGAGAATTAGGGATGCTTACTTTGGACGATGGTGTAACTTCACAGCCTGTACGAGGGGAGATGCACAGCTGCATCTCCCCAGGAGCAGAGAACTGAATATATTGTGAGTCAGTCACAGTTCCTCCCTATCTTCCCTCCACCACCACTTGCATTCCCTTTGCTCTGCTACAAAAGTCAATTACTTCATCCTCATTTTTTTCTTTCCCTTTTTTTTTTTCTTTTTTTTTTTTTCCATGGATCAGTTCACTCTCCCATGCTCCCAGCCAGCTCTTTTGGCGAGCGAGGAAGCAGAGTGGGGTGAAGCTTGGGCTCTCTGCGCTTCTGTCATCTCAGCATCCCCTCTCCACCCACTTCCTCTCAGCAGGGAGTATTGGGGGAGCAGTCCCTGCTCCTCTGGCTGCAGGAAGAGTTGTTCTGAGCAAGCTGAACTTGAACAGCCAGGGGAGCAAAACTGGGGAAGAGGGGAGGGACAATCCTTCCTCCCTTTTATATTCCTAAGTACCAGCTCTGGCAATGTGTGGTGAGTAGCAAGAGCATCCTGTGCAAATTCTGAGATAAAGGCCTGCGTTCAAATAAGATAGGATATTACTAATGCTGGAAAACTGGGGAGCATATTCCCTAAGTGCTCTGAAGGACCTTCCTAACCTGCTCGCAGTCTGTTACTAGAAAATATGGAAAGGAGCCCACTGCAAAAACAAAACAAAGCAATCACATCCTTAGGAACTTTGGGGAGGCAAACATATGGGGGAACTTTTTACAAAAGGTGAGAGGTCAGTCAATGTCTTGGGATAACTGCATGTAAAGGGGATAAAAAGTTCTCAGGCTTTTTTGACAGGGAAAACACAAATAGCTTTGCTGAGCTGCATGCAGGAGTAATGGGCTTTTTCAATGGAAAGCAGCTTTTCCTATGTCTGGAGGTGATGGGAAGCCTACACATATTCAGGAGATATCTCCTGTGCCCTCCTAGGAGAAGACAAAACCACACGCAAGCCTCTTTTCTGTCCTGTGCTTCCATCATCTCACCCTAAACCAACATCTTTAGGCTGAGAGCACCTCAAGCCTCAGAAATTTCTTCCTTGACAGTGTCATGAAGGCTTCTTTCTTGTCTGCGTTTATATGAAGGTACAGTTTGGGATGACAAACCTCCAGTAGGACTTTGATTGAGATAAAGTCAGAGGAAAGCAAAAGAGAACCTGACA
Organism: Haemorhous mexicanus; assembly: GCF_027477595.1. Taxonomy (NCBI): domain Eukaryota; kingdom Metazoa; phylum Chordata; class Aves; order Passeriformes; family Fringillidae; genus Haemorhous; species Haemorhous mexicanus. The sequence goes on along the minus strand of NC_082345.1, from coordinate 18,383,915 downwards.
GGTCAAGCCTAGGGGTTTCAGACTGTCTGGACCATGGAACTCAAGGGCATGGGCAGAAGCTGGGTTTGAGAAGCAAAATACTTTGCTAGAGTTATCCAACAAAGATAAGACACATATTTTTAGACTGCTAGAAATTAGGGAAAATTGAAAAGGATATTTATTCCCACTTTAAATTATAAAATGGTATTATTCTTGGAGACAGTTATGTATATGCAAGTCTTAAAAATTAAAGCTTGAGGCCAAACTTTGCTTTTGGTCCTGCAGAAAGCAGGCGACTGCAGACTGAGTTGCATAAAGCTGAGGTCATAATCTGGCGTAAAGTCTGAGCTGGCTTGGTTTTCTCTTCAACTAATGTCAGTACTGGTAAGTTGTTATGAGGAAACCCAGTAGGGAATGAGTCAGGTGTTAATGCTCACTATCAGCATGATTCCAAATAAGCTGGAGGAATTTAAGAAACAATGCTATGTCTTCTGCTTAAAAGTTGCTTGCATAGACTTAAAATACTCTTTAGACTTAAAATAGCTCTGCAGACTTGTGTGGTGCTGCTTCAGATTTACCTGGATGAAGAAAGTGTGACTGTTTTTGGAAGATCTTTCAGTGGCAGGTCTCTAACAATATTGAAAAATGGAATATACAAATATCTGAATGACAAGCTGGTAAAAGAAAATGATCTTCTTGTCCTCTTTTCTGTGCTCTATCACCAAGTTGAAGCCAAGATCAGCACTTCACCAAATTATTTCCTTTTCCTTAAATTTGGGAGTAATACTGATCTTAGACTGAAGCTGGTTGTGCTGGTCTACAGCTATGTGGAAGAAAAAACCAGCTTTACTGCAAGAAAGAAGACTAGGTCATCTACATTCTAACAGAAGAAATGCCTTTAATGCGGGTATCACTCCACAAAAATGTATTGTAGCTTCATTGCCTTCCTCCTAACCTACAATTTTTGTCAGTGAAAATGAAAGTTTTATAGACGGTGTAAAGACAATGAATGACCTCTCAAATTTCTTTAATTTGTTTCTAACTGAAGAGAAATTTTCAGACTACAGTAAGGTCTCAGGTTCAAGATTTGAAATTGAAGTTCTGTATTAGTGTTCAATATTTTCCTTAAGGAGACGGATTCTGAAATACCTCGCAGGGAGGCTGAGGAACAACTTGTTCAAGGACTGTTTTGTACTGAAAAGTCTTCACTTATTAAACTCCTTGTGAAAGCAGAACAAAATACAAAAAAAAGAAGGTTTTTAAGCCATTACCATTGAACCTAAAAAACATAGCCCTTTAAATGTTTGTAGCTCTTGTCCTTTGTGTTCTGGGAAGGCAAAATTGCAGCCCAATGAAAATGGAACAAACCAAACCCCACAAACACCATCAATAGGAAGGTGGAAAGAAGAATAAATAATGCTTATCCTTTGGAGCACAGGCAGTGCTTGACTCTCCTAAACAAATACTCAAATAAATAGAAATTGCATTCCTTTTGAAGCTTCCATGGTTGTAAATTTCCTTATGGAGCACCCTGTAATTTTCTTTCCTGAAAACATTCATGCTCTCTGCTTGAGCTATACTGTGTTCCATATGTCACATCACCTTTGTATGAAACAGTTCAGACTCAGTTCTCCTTTCATTCCTCTGACCTAATTTTGAGGTTTTGCTGCTGTGGAGGACTAATCTGGATTGGTTTGATCAGGCCCTGCAATTTTATAAATGCCATTTAACATTTTTCCCCCTTTTCCATAACAATAAGCTCAACCAAGTTGTTTTTTGTTAAGTGTTGCTCTTATAAACTCCCTAAATTCAACCTTTAATTGAACAGCGCTCTTGGTCTCAGTTCATTATTTTACTTCTTGCTTTCATTCAAGTCAATTTTTAAAGTAATGCAACACAGAAGCTTAATTATCGTCTTGTTTTCCTGGTATTCTCTGGAGTAAATGCCAAGGATTTGTTTTTGCTAATTTAATTGTTTTTTGTTTTTTTTTTTTGCTTTGCATACAACATAAATTTTTTCCTGCTCAAACACTTCTTTTGATTTTATTTCTTGGAATAAATTGCATTTAGCATCTTCACAAGCATTGTTTTTTCTTTATGCCTTCCCATCATTTTTCTGTGTATGAAATGTATGTGCTTAAATATGGCTTAGATTGCTCAGTTCACTAATTCAAAAATTCTCACTTGTGGTGTTCCCTGTGCCTCACCTCTTTCTCTAACACTGGTTTAGACTGGGAAAAACTCCACTGCAGCTGATAAAGTAAAACGTGTGCAAACTAAGCACAAGTGACAAAAGAAGGGCCACCTCTCTTTCTGATTCTGTTCTATCAGTACTCACATTCTTCAGATATTCCAAACCATAACCCTGACACAATGTCTTTTCAGTGGGTTAGTCTGCTTGCTGTCAGTTCAGTTTCTGTTCATTCTCCTGGTGGGGGGGGAAAGAAAATCAAACCATTTTAAAAAGGATCACATAGAAAAGTTGCCTCTGCTCAACCATGAAATGTAAACTGAGCCTGTATCAAAGAGGAACTGGTGTAAAGCAGAATCAGTCAGGGACTGGAATATTACGAAAAAAATCTCCACAAAAAGGCTTGTAAAGCATTGGAACAGATTACCCAGGGAAGTAGTAGAGTCACCATCCCTGGAAGTGTCCAAAATACATGTTGATATGGTACTTGAGGACACAATTCATTGGTGGCCATGGAGATGCTAGGTTACCAGATGGATTTGGTGATCTCAGAGGCCTTTTCCAACCTTAGTAACTCTATGATTCTGTGGTTCCATGCTTCCTCTTGCCTCTGACACAGCCACAAGGGCAGAAGAATCTCTGAATCTGTCTGTCAGGGATGGATCTTCACTCTATCAAAGTCTCTGCTTGTGGAAGGCAGCTCCATATACCTGTACCTGATTGTGCCTCTGGTTGTTTCCAGGTGGACTCAACCTGGCAAACACGCTGTAGGCCCAGGCCAGATCTATAGTAGTGTTTTTCATGTTGTTTTTAAATCAAAATCTCTGTCAGACAGAGGTTATGCTTGGGAAAGGGCATGGCTCTGGGTGGTGGCGAAATCCTTTTTTTTTTTTTTTTTTTTTTTTTTGTCATGTCCTGTCATCCCATTAGAGCTTTTTAGGCAGAGGCAACTGCCTGAATTGTGGCTCTAGACAAGCCCTTTTGCTCTCCTCAGCTTCAGGAAACTTGTGATTTGGTATTTTTAGAGTATTTACTGTTATGATATTCCCACCAGGCTGAATGGCGCTCCAGTGATTCCTGTTTTGCAGGTGAAAATCTTTCTGCATAAAAGAGGAGCCAACCTGCCTTAGGTGCACAGGAGGCTTGTGGTGTGACAGGGCTGGACTGGAAGAAGTCAATGCAAGCAGAGGCAAGAGAAGCTTCTGGGTTTGGACCTGCTGGTCCCTGCAGCAGCACACTTCATTGAGTAGTACCAAAAATGAATTTTGTTTTGTGTTGTGATCTGTGGCTAGGTTCTTTGGTTTCCTAAAAAATTAAATTGCAGCCGATATTTCTGCAGCAGTTTGGATGTTCTTAAATTATTATGCTGTGTGGATTGCCTGATACCGATGGCTCCAAGATTCTCTCCTGTGGAAACCTAGGGCACTGGGAATATTTCTCTGTCTGCTCTGAGGTGCCCTGACCCCCAGGGGAGCACTGACTTTGACCCTCATTCATGGAGAAAGTTTCCTAGACTTCAAGATAGACTAGAATCCACAAAAGTGTGAAATAGATTATAGAGAGTAGTGTAGGTGTATCACTTGGTGAGAAATTTAGGTTTTGGGATTTTTAGTATGTTGTGGATGGAAGCAAGATGAAGGGCACAGGGTGTCGTCCTGGGTTTCTTCTTCATGCTTCTTCTTCCTTCTTCATGGGTTTGGGTGGCATTTTGTAATTGGGCAGAAAAGTCCGCACTGCAGGCTCTTTGGGATCAGCTATTGGGTTAAAAGGGAAAATAATCTAGGTGTCAGTTCTTGATTGGATAGTTTAGTCTTAAAAGACCTTGTAACAAGAGATAGTTAGCCATTTTGTGCCTTCTACTGAAAAGCTGCTGAACTCACAGTAGTGAGACTGTTTTACTGATAAGAAATAACAAACACTTGAGTCTGAACACAAATTACTGACTCAAGTGCCTTCAATCCAGACCCAGAAAAAACAATGACTGGTACCCCCACACTCTCCCTTGGCTGCACTTCCCTCAGGGGGAATAGCTCTTCCATCCTTTCTCTCTGGCCATCTGGTGAAAGTGAAACACCTTGAGATCCTCTCTCAGTAGGGGCCAAGTTAAAAGTTAATTAGGAGGGATTAAGAGAAAGACATATGGGCTGTATCACCCCATCAGACTCACATATTGCAGAAATTGCTGAGAATTGGGTGAGATGGGCTATGGAGACATGCAGAAAAACTCCTGGATTTTGCCCCATATCTTTGTTGGAGCCTTTTGCTCTGTGTAGTCCACAACAGTTGTTTCATTCCCTCATTCCCTCTGCCACAGCCCCAGTTTCCCCTGGTGTCTCCTCCACCAAGAGCAGCTATACAAAAATGTTCATTCCTCTCTGCCATCTCTGCACAACAGAAGAAAGAAGAGATGTAAAACATAGTCCCCCCCTGCTTCACATGTTGTTTAGCAGGTACTTTCTTACTCCAGAGAAGTCCCTGAACACTTTAGCTCAGGTGGGCAAAGCAGGACAGGCTTTGAATGTAGGAAATGGAGCCAAATTATCAGAGAGCAATTGAGGTTTACATCTCTGCTATAGATTTTTCAATTAGAGCCCTACAAAGTTAAGGTGACACTGTTTGAAGGGTACGGAAGAAATTGGTGGTACTTGTACTAGAATTTTTTGAAAATGCTTTAAATCACTGGAGCTTATCTCAGGGTACCAAGAACCTAACTGGGGTTTGAACCACTATTTAAAATTCGGACTCAGAAGCCAAGGGAGTCTCTCAGAAACCAAGGGAGTCTCAAAGAGATAAAAGCCATGAATCTGGCAAGAAAAAACATGACTCAATGTCAAAAAGTTTACAAGTTGACCATCTGAAAATATTTCAGCTTCAGTTCTACAGATCAAAACAGCTTATTTGACTTGAACTTTAAAAAAAATAAACAATCAAAATATGTTTAGAAGGACAAATTGTTTAATTGTTTAAAGTAAACAGTCCTTCCTTCCAATGGTTTGATTTTAATTGATTCAATTTTTCTGATTCAAACCTTTTCAGGAATATGAGGAGGCTGGGATGTACAGTATTTTTACTACAAAGTGAGAATTTAATGATTTTTCTAGAAAGTCTATGACTTGAAGGATAATATAATTTCAGTAGAATTGTAAGATCTAACAATATCCACAGGATCTGAGGAACAAGGATTTAAAGGCCTTGAAAGTCCATTTTCTGTGATGATCCAGGCATCTGAATTTTGTCTAAAGGCCAGATCTTCTGTAGTTTAGCAGCACTGAGTCATCCCACTGGTTTGTATCACTGTGAGGATCTGGCCCTAACCTGAAAATGCTTTGTGAAATGCTCTCATTAAGTGAAAAAACAATGAACCTTGATTGTCTGCATGTGTCAGTCAGGAGCTGAGTTTTGGTTTGATGCCAGTACACTTTTTCACCAGTTCTGAGATTGGCAAATTTATTTCTTCATGGGAAATAAAAAAAAAAAAAAAAAATCTCTCTTCTCCTCCCTCCTACACAACTTTGCTCTTCTCCCAGCTGTCATCACTATTTACAGTTTGAGTAAGTGAAAATATATATTTACAAGTACAGCTTACTGCAGTGTTTGCTGGTATAGACTGCCCGAGGGCATATCTGGGAATCAAGCTCCCATCTCCATCCAAAATTCACCCCCTCCTCTCCTCAGCCTTGCCCCTCCCTGGCCCTGTTTTCTTAAGCTGGGTGTTCACTCTTTTCTCTTGGATTCTGATCTCTTTGGGAGGGAGGCTGGTACCTTCCTTTGTTCAGGGACGCAAGTGCTGTCAGATGTCAAGCACTAAGTGATGCTCCCATCTTTATCCGTCAGGGAAGGCCAACCCTCCGGCCCTTATCCAGCACCTCCTGCTCGGAGAACCTGCAGGCTGGATGAACTGAGGCCACAGAGCAAAAGCGTCATGTGCCTGCCCTGCAGCTAGCTGGCTTCACCTCCTGGGCCTGTGTGTGAAAGCAGACTTGGGAGAGTCTGCTTTGTTTTGTTTTCAGCCTCATGCTGTGGCCCTTCTCCTGGCTGGACACCTGCCCATTGGACAATCCCACAGCATCTTGCTTGCCTACCAGCCCCAGATGCCAGAAGTATGTCCCCATTTCCTCTCCCCTTACATGAGGAATTCTGTGGGGTCTTGTTCTCTACAACACAGAAAAGTTGTGTCTCACACAGTTTGGGGGCAGTGAGGCCAGATCCTGAGCAAGGCTTCCAGATGTTATTGCAATAGTAATTAAAAGCACACCATAGCTAAGTGAATGAGGTACAATACATTTAAAATTGTGCTGCTCAAATGCATTTATAAAAATGTTGGCAACGCCCATGGTCTTATCATAACTAGGCTTCATCATCGTGCAGATTGTGTTTGTGGCATTCCAAGTGCTCAGGACTTTGAGTCCTGCTGAGACCAAGGAAAAGATGATGGTTCTTGCAAATTTCGCAGGATACCTCCTCAGAGGTCAGCTAGTCAGAAAGGAGTGTCCAGTGATTAGGTCACTAACCTGTGTTAGTCCTCAATCTCAATCCCCTGGGAATTGCCTTTATAAGTTTGGGAAAGACATTAAGGACTTATTTATGTTGCTAAAATTAACCTTTTTTTTTTTTTTTTTTTTTTTGTCCTGCAGCATTACTGATGAACATGTAGCTGCTACATGTTGCACCAGTAAAGATAAAACATGTTCATTTTAGTCTGAGGTATGTTTGCTGAAGTTCATTCACTAGCACAGATGAAAGATTTGTTTATTTTGCAACTAGAATGCATTTAGTGGTTCTGAGGTAAAAGAATAATGCAGCTTTTTAAAGCTACTTTTCTACCTTTGAAATGGGAATGAAAGTACTTAATCTCAATGATGCTACTGAGATACTGTAATTACTGTTGAAATGGAGAGGTTATATTTGGGGTGGGAGCTGCTGTGGGAGATGAAGATAGCTCTGTATCCAAGATTCCCTAGATATATTCAAGTATGGGCAAAAATATATTCAGATATTTGTCCCAACTGCATATTTCACTCATCTGTGTCACAACAACTAAAAACAAAAACTAGAGAAAACTAGATTTTTGCTGACCATTATTTGCCTAGCTGCAGAATATCTGTAATAAAGGTTTGCATGAACATAGCTGCAAGTGGTGCTATGAGACACAGACCTGGGAGACTCATGATTGATGCAGGCAGTGATCAGTTGTCTGTGGGTAGCTTGAACAGAGCTTGAGAAAGGTGTGCACCCACTCAGCCTTCACCTCCAGGAGGATAATAACAGTGGGTTTTGCTGATGTTTAAGTAGATCATAGTATCACAGAACTGGAGAACTTCCTGAGTTGGAAGGTACCTTAAGATCGGCTCTTTCTAACCACATGCCATGGGCAGGGACAGCTTCCACCATCCCAGGTTTCTCAGAGCCCTATCTAATCCGGGATTCACATATTTTGGTTTGTCTATGTAAACCATAATACTGATTTTGCTAATAAAATTTATCCAGACACTAATTTTTGATTCCAGCTCCTTATTTGTTTTTACATAAGGCCACACAGAAGCAATTTCAGTTAAAAAAAAAAAGTGACCCTCTTAACTTCCTGGAAGTGTTTACATGGCCATGCGTAACCAAAGAAACCTTGTGTGCTGACTCCCTCTGTTATCAGTGTGGAAATGTTTGGGGTGATCACAGTAATGAAGTTTTCTTGTGGATTTGCCCCTCTTACATGTAAAACCTCACAGTGATGGCTCAGATGAGATCTTAGTTTAAGAAAGAACATAAATATGTTCAGCTCCTTTCAGTAAATCATCCCCTCCAGAAAAAAAAAAGGGGGAAAACCAGTATGATGGGGAGGATTTCTGAACTCTGACAAAAGTGCTCACCTCCTCAGTTGACAAAGATGTTTTGCTGCCTTTGCAGCTTTGAGGATGAGTAACCAAAGAACTCTATAACACTCTGGGAAGTGACAATGACTTTAAAGCCCCCATCGTTTGATGGCTTTAGAAAATGGTTCAACATTTTTAGACAGGATAGGTATTTGAGGAAAATTAATGGGATGAGTGCATCTACCAGCTGGAAAAGTCCTGCTCCTATTTAGTCTGTCAAAGACGCAGCTTCCCTGGAATGTGGGATTGATAAAGAAGAGAATCCGGTTTTTTATTCCCTACAGAGATAAGCTGGAACACTTAGGGGTTTAGCACATGCAGTCTATGTAGAATTACCTTTTGCTGATAATTTTGTTCTGCAAAAAAATATGTCCTTTGGTTAGGGATTGAATCACTGCAATGTTTCAGCAAGTCCCCTCCTCCCATTTTCACAATAACTCACACAAGAAAGCATGAAAATTGTATCTTGTTCCTAAAGTATGTCAGTGAAAAAAAAACTTATCACCCTAAAAATAGACATAGAAAAAGTAAATTATAAGTATGAATAGTCTTAAGTAGTCATAGTTTCACTGATCCTGAAAGCAGAAAATCCTTGTTCTCCTGTCACACAGGTTGCATGACATAACAGAGCCTGTGATCCTGTGTTTTTCTCAATCTTTTATGAATTTTCTTTTCTATCATTGGTTTGTAATCTGACAGCCAGAAACATGAACCATCAAATGAATACTACTCAAACAAAAAAAAATTCCAAAATTCCAATTAATGAGCCTCCACACACTTTGTCAATATGATTTTAGCTATTTTCATGCTTCTAAGCAAACAGCTGTCTATCCTGCATGCAGCACATTTCCAGTCCAGCTCCGCAAGAAGTTAGTGGGAGTCTGTCTGTCTGTCTTCTTTTAGAGAGATGAAATTGGACTGATAAAGCTGTGAGAAACACTTGGGAACCCTTTGGGAATGCTTACTCAGAGTTACTTAATGAGTCAGGATGAAAATACATAATCACTCTGGTATTCCCTAATAATCCTTCATGTTTTCAGTAATACCAAATGTTAAGATACTGGAGACTGGAATTAATCCCCCAAACCCACCAAACCCACAGTGAGACCAAGCAGGGGGGTTCTCATCTCTTCACATCATTCAACTTAATGCTGTGTCAAGGACACCTAAATTCTGGGAGGTGAGGAATGAGATTACTTGTACCTCCTCCACCTTTTGCTCCCCATTAGTCCCAGATGTGGCATCCAAGGTGGCACAGATCACCAGTTTGTGAACCTGAACTGTCCAGTGTGAATGGTCTTCTGCCTCCTCAGGCTAAACTCTAACATCTGGCACTTTCAAATATGCAACGACAAGTCATTCCTGCTTTGAAAGCCTGGGAATGTGTATGAATCCAAAATCTTGACAACCTGTAGATATATGAACACACTTTCAATATCTTTTCCTTTCCTCTTTAAATCACCTCTTCTTTTTTTTTTTCTTCCAGGGTTAATGTAATCGAATAGTAATTTTTAATATTTTTTTTAACCAGAATTCTCCCATGAAAATGGCAACTTAATCACTGTCTGTCACTCCTATTGGAGCTTGACTGCTGCAGTGTCTGACTGGTGGCTGACCCACTTGGCATCCTTAAATCGTGCAGCAGGGACTTCTGAAATAACAGATCAGGGTCCCATTTGCTTGACAGCCCCTGGTTATGACTGAACCATCACAGTGTGGCGTGGCAAGAAAAATGCTACTTTATATTTGAACCATCTGGAAGCCAGGACTTCAACAGACATGAATCAAAGTTTTCTTTAAAAGGAAACATGTGAGTTGCTCCACACAGTTTATTTTTCAAAATACTGCCCTGAGTAGGAAATCACAACCACTATGCTTTGCAAAACTTGAAGAAAATAAGAAGAGCTAAGAAAAAATGAAGTTAATTGAGGATGAGTAACGAAGGAACCCAATAAAAAAAAATTTATGTAATTCTGCCTTTATTGTTAAATATGAGTATTATACATAGGTAATTCTAATTACCTATGTATAATAATTATATTTAACAATAAAGGATGTTCAACCAAGTGCAAGCAGTCATATAAACTAGTGACATTTTCATTAAAACCAGACTAAGCTTGTCTTCATATCAAGCCCATGACACTGCATAAGAGTAATTAAATTAATTTCCGCAACTTTATACCTCCAAATATTTTCTTTGGTCTGGGACTGTTTAGTAAGCCAGCATCATTGCAACTGTTTCTTGTTTTTATAAACACAAAGCCAAATCCCTAGAGCAGAAACTCTTCCTTAGAAACAATTTTCCAGTATTAATTTTACCTAAAAATTTAGTTTTCCAGGATTTACTCTGTGTGTAGGAGTGAGTGGGCTCCTTTTTGTTGTTGTTGTTATACAGTGCATGGAAGAAGAAACATGGAGCTTCAAACTTATGCTACACTCAGAAAGAAGAGAGGTAGAACAGATTTAATTGCCTGGATCCTGTGTTCTCAAAGGGAACCTTGTTTTTCTAAATATTTTCATTATCAACAATGATTACCAATCATTTGTTTTATTTCCTGCTAGAAGTGATTGCAGGAGGCTGGGTGAAATATGCCAAGGATTCTGTTCCCAGATCCCAGCTCTGGGATTAAATGGATATTTCACCTTCTAAAGTGATGCCACCTTGCAGTTGAAAGCTGAACTGTCTGGGAAGACCACAGGCCATGGTATGGTCTGTAGAAGTTTCTCTGGCAAATCTTCAGGTTTCCCATCCAGTTTTGGATGGGTTTTTTTTTGTTGTTGTTGTTTTTTCACATTGCCTTCATTTGACTCCAGTTGGCACACCAATAAATTAGAGGCATCCCATTTCACCTCACAAACACTAATAGCCATAAGGACTGTATTTAATGAAGTGACTCCCACCTCAGCAGAGCAAGACTGGTTTGACTACATTACCATGATAATAAACAATTAGGTTGGCATTTGCCAGTCATAACCATAGATGTCTTCTTTGGAGTGTGGGAGAAACAGCACTAATGTCCAATACCACACTGTGGGAACACTTGGCATGCATGACCAGCACAAGGAAATGAAGCACTTGACCATGCTCCTGGAAGATACTGTGATGGAAGTGACATAAATATATAATTAGAAGAATCCATCCATATATCAACAAGCTCTACATTAATCAGCAGAGATAAATCTGCTGATTAATGCATAATCCATGCATCAACAAGCTCTGCACCTGATTTGCTGTAAAGATGTTGGGGAAATCACAAGCACTTTTTATTGTTTTTCAGCTCTTCTGCTGTGGAGGTATCTGAGACAAGCACATCCCTGACTGATTTTAAGAAGGCTGCTGAGAGGCCCTGCTTTGACTTTGATCTCTATGTGTACAATAAGCAGAGCTGTCCCAGCCATGCCTTTGAGCGAATAACCACCTTTAAATCACAACCCAGTAGTAGTGCTCGTATTTGGCTTGTGCACGTCTTGCTCAGTTCCAGTACAGTAAATTCAATAGGCTTGGAGCTGAACTGCAGCACAGTTGTTAATCAAAAACCCTATAAAATTGAGTTCCAGGAATTTATAAATGCATAATACAAATATGAGCTGTGGGATTTTTTCTATAAACATTCCATCTCAGCGATGCTTCTTGTCTCCCCAAGCACTAGCCAGCATAGCTTGTTCTTGATTCCTATCTGCCTCAACATTTTACCTTGCTTTGAGCCTGCCTGCCAGTTCACAGGCCTTGGAAAGGGGAGAGAGCAAGGAAATTGTTAGCATCCCAAAAGCCTACCTATTTTTTTGGACATGACCTATGTTTTTGACATGAACTCCTAGGTCTGTGATCAACTGTTTGTCTAATTTCTGGAATAAGATAGACAGGACCTGATCCCTCCAACCCCCATGCCAGCAGCCTGTCCGTGAAACATAAAAAGTTCAGTATAACCCTAAAATCCATAAAAATACTTGGGAATCTCTTCACTAACTTCATCTGGATTGATCTATAGGGTTCTAGTGTCTTTGCTTTCAGACTGGTCAGAAAAGAAATAGTACTTTTTGCTTTCTCTGAAGACAGGTTCTCTCTCTGCTTTCCTTTTGTATGAAAACTTTCCACTCCTCTCCTTCAGTCCTATCATGTGTTAAATCCCCAGTTTGAGCTGTCACAGATGAAAGTCTGACACTGGAAAGTTTTTTCATTGATTCCACTTCCTTCTGAGACCACTTAACCTTCTGAAATGCTGCTGGGTGATTATTTTGGAGAGGACTGAACTTTCTTTGCCTTCCCGGAGTGACTTGCAAAGGACTTTCCTAGTGAATTAATTTGTTTTCATGTACTCTGCAATGCTCCTTATACAGACTGTAATGGCATAAGCACTTGTTGGTCTCTGACTCAAAAAGTCTTGTCAAGAGGAGAAAGGAGTTTTCTTGTAGGTCTTTGGTGCTTTGTGGTTTTTTTGTTTGTTTGTTTGTTTGTTTTTGTCTTTTAGTTTGCTTTTAGTTTGGCACTTAAGCACACCTCAGTAATTCATAAAGCACTGAAGATTTTCATTGTAGCCCAAGTAAATGGAGCCGATGTTTAATTTTTCATTTTTAAGTGCTGATGCAGAGCACAATATTGCACATGCAGCTTACAAGGCTCCCACCTCTAGCATATGGATTCCATTTTAAGCCTATAAATTACATGCTAAGTATAGTGCTTGTTTGTTAAATATTTCCTTCTCGTTTGTTCTTATCAACATCCAGTAATGATATATATATATATATATATATGTCATGCAAGACAGTAAATATGCAGACATTTCAAGGAAAAGTTCAGTGCCATATCTCTGCTGATTAATGCATAAATGTCTGAAACTAGCATAAAAGCTACGGTAGTGATAACCTTTAGCAGAGCCCAGAGGAAAGAACACAGCAGATAAATGTGCTCCTATGAAAAGCAGCAAAACTCATGTGACACCCAGCCTCCATTTCAGGGACTCCAGACAATTGTGTTTCCTATTCCTGTTCACTCCCAGGTGTATTTCACTCAGTCTGAGAGGCAGGAAATTGCATTTTCATCTTTATTCTTCCGCCAGCTGTAAGCTAAACCCATACTTGAAGGCTATAGCAACAAATGCATTAAGTACAGGAATCTCCTGCCACTTTGCTCATCAGTCATTTAAACTCTATTCTTCTGTTTCTCATGGTTGTAACAGATGGAGGAGGAGCCTTGCCTACATGATGCAGTTGTAAGAAGCAGCAGGTGAGGCTTTGCACGGTGCTGTTGGTTCCAGGACTACCAAAAATGAAAAAAATGGAGAGGGACCACACATACTTCAACCCGAGGACAAAGTTGAATGGTGCAACTGAAAGTAAGAGATCCTAAGATTCACGAAACCATGTTCACCAAACATGTCTTAATTTTCCAGTAAAATCCTGTTACTAATATAGCCTTGCTACAGAATGAGACCTGCACTTGTACCTCGCTTTCTAAGTGATGGTTTTATGAGGAGAAAATTAATATATGAGCCAAAGTCCCATAAGCTCAAGTGGCCAAAACAGATTTTTGTCCCTCTTAACCTGACAGTGCAGCAAGATAAGAACTGCTTGGCTGAAGAACCAAGCAGGCAGAGGGTGTCCTTCTAACAGCAACAGGTTGCTTGGAATACATGCAGTTTTCATCACTGGAAGCTGCTGAGGACAGGATAAACAGACATTTCTTTACAGGGAAGAGTTTTTGAATAAGAAAATGGTGATCTCTTTATTTTAATTTTTGATTCTGTGTGATTTTCTTGACTGAATCTTTTACTCTATGAGATTCCCAGGGCTGCTGCCAGAGGAGAGGGAGGTGTGCTTCCTGTACAAAAATGTACTTGCAAATTTATGGTCAATAGATTACAAAACTTGCAGAGAAACACTGTGGTATGTTATTTCAAGTTTTGTGTTAATGCCTATTTCTGAATTCATTGTCTTTGCAAACTCACTGGACAGCAAATGATTACAGATCTTAAAAAATCCCCAAAACCTACCGCCAAAATAACTGGCTTTTTTCCTAAACTTTTTTTCTTCTTTTGCTTACTTATGGTTCATTGTGTAAGAAAAACCCAGAACATGACACTGATTCTGTACCCGTGCTGTGTATGGGCAGAAATCTAGGTTTGCCTGCCTGTCAGGGAATGCATTTAGCCCTGAGCCTGTCTTACTAAAATAGTTATTGAGATGTGGTAAACAAAATATGCAACTATGGTTTCTGAGCTTCCATGAATAATTCTATGCAAGCATGTATAATTATGATTATCATAAATATCCTCTGTTCACATAACACCTCAGTGGAGCAGCTGAATTCTCTGTGGCCTCTATACATACAGTGCCATGAAATGCAAACATTGCCTAAATACTCCTTAACAAACACTGTGAAAGCTGCGTGTGGAGGGAGATACCAGCCAGAAATATCCGAGCCTAGGTTCATAAAGGAAGAGTATGGAATGCTATGTCTGCATGAGATATGTTGGTGTAAGAACAGCAAAAATCTAGTAAGAATCTCACCAATAATTCAAAATTCATAGGAAACTGGAGTTGCCTTGGAAAAGTAAAACTAGGGTGAGAATTGAGCACATTTTAAAAATACTCACAGGTAAAAACACTAACTGTAAGCTCCCCCTCTTTGCAGAGTATCAGCTAAGTGCTCTCATAGAAGTCTAGCACATAGCAGGTGTTGAAAATGGAAATGCAATTTCCCAGCTAGGCAGACATCCAATATTTATGAGCCAAGTCTGTGGAAATAGCAAACTGCCAATAGGGACAGAATAATTTAGCAGAAAATCAAGCAAGTTTTCCACTTCAAGAGAATTTGTCATTCACCTTGTGTCTGATCCTACTCTTACCAGTGTCTGAATGCATTGTCTGGTGCTGAAGCAATCCTACAAGACACTAAAACAATGAGATGAACCTCCTCCTGGATAGAGCTGATCACAGCTATGTAGGTTTTTGATAGAGCCAAGTGATGTATAGCTGAGAAAAAGAAAAAAAGTCCACACACACCTGACAGGGAATCAACTTACTGATTTGCAGAAGCATCTGTCAGGTTTCCTAGGTAAGGTTTTAAACCCAGATTAAATATTGTATTCACATTTTGAAAATGCCATAGTTTTGTCAGATGTGCTTAGAAACTTCTACCATGTTTGGGTGGAAATCTTTAATAATAACAGAAGCTGCTCTGAGATCTCTGGAGCAGGGAAATGTGACCCTTGCACTTTTGGACTGAGGTCAGAACCAGAACTGCAAAAAGAGAATGGCTCTGGAGAAGCAGGTCTTGGACGCACCTCCTACTCAGTCAAAATTCGAGGTACTTGAGTTTTCCCTGTAGTTAGGAGAAGAAGAATTGATAATTGCCAGACAGAGGGATCTATACCTGTCAACACTCCTAACTCAAAAGTCAACTTCCAAATTTGCTCGAGAATTTCCTGTCTCTTTCTGATAAGGCTCCTGTCTCCTTTTGGCAAACTCTCCACACTGAACTGCCAAGCTACGCATAACAAGTCATGTTTCATGGGTATTTGCACAAATTTGGAAACTGCTGGCACCACCACACATGGCCTAGATATCAGTGCATCAATGCAGAGCATTAAGGTGTGGGGAACTGAATGAATATGTCAAAAATATTAAAATATTCAGTAAATTCCCCTTTTTCCTTCTGTCTGATGCTGTCTGTTAAAAGACTGGGGAGTAGGCTGGACTAAGGCTGAGCTCTTGGAAAAAAATAGGCCCTAAGAGGAAGAAGAGCTTGAAGCTGGGTCACTGTAAGGGTGAAATTCAGCGTTGAGAACTAGTTTTAAGTGAATTATGACAGCCCTGCCACCACCCCAGTGTGTTTGTTATTCAGGCAGACATGCCAAATAACCTCCACAAAGGGACTGTTTTTTTGAGCTGGAAGTTACTCCTGGACAGTTTGTTGTAAGCACTTGGTCAGAGTCACAGCAAGACACTTAGGAGCCTGTTTTCACAGCCTTCTTCCTTTCCCTCTTCTTTGAGCTCCTACTAGCTGCTGCCAGCAAAGATTCCTGCATCCTCAAAGATCTGCAGGGTCCTCTCTTAGAAAAGGGAGCAGTTTTGCCACATGCCTCTTTTGGTGCTTGGTCCTGATCACCTTATTCCTTGCTTGGCTGGATATTCCAAAATGTCAGGCTGTACTGCTAAAAGGGTGGAATGGGTTTGTCCCATCCTCTCCAAGTCTCTCCGCTTCCAAGAAGTCCCCATACTTATTTTTACAAATTTACAATAACCACCCTCAGATCAAAGTCCAAAATTCCCCTAAAATTCCCTCATTCCTTCATGAGCTTTAAGGAGTGATTATGGAAAGCAAACCAAAAATGGGGACTGACCACTAGAAAAATGATTTTCTTTTTTTTTTTTTTTTTTCTGTTAATGAAAAAATGTTTCTATTCTCTCAAACTAAACTTAATATTTTATTTTTTTAAAAAGCAGATGCATCACCCATAAGCTGAAACTCCATAGGTCAACATAAAAGAAATTTATGTGTAAATAGAAAGGTAGTTTGTATCAATGTGTCCACAAAATTTATATTGTGGTTCTTTGGAGACAGAGGCCAAAACATCACTTTGCACTTGATCCATGAAAAAGGAAGTTTGTTTCAACTGAAATCCCTCAGAAATGTTCTGTTCATCTGAGGAAATCAGCTTATACCCCAAGAGCTGGGTGTATAAATGGAAAAATATTAAGAAATCTACTTGGTCCCCAAAACAGATTAAAAAGGGAATGAATGAGTGAATAAACAACTGAATGGATGTCAGAGGGCTGTGCTGGGATTTAGCAATGTGTTACTAATAAGAGCCAGTGAAGGAGTACTTAAATGTGCAGTACCTGGTTTCTAGCAATGCATTACTAATTACGGCTCAAGGAATTTTCCTTAGAGCATTCATTCAAATTGGTTTGGGTGTGATTTCATTGTGACACGGGCAGACCACTGCCCGACAAATTCCCACCCCAAGATATTTGCAGAACAAGGGTTCAAAATGAAAACATATATCCTGGTGAGTTTTTCGTAGTAAAACCTGTCAATTCAAACACACATGGTAAAGCTAGTCGAATTATTTTAAAATAATTTTAAGGGATTTTTCAGTGGGGAGCTCTAGCTGTCAGTCACACCTGGTATCTTCTGTGCATGACTCGAAGATTTTCACCTGATAAAAAGGCAGGACATTTTTTGGGGGGAAAAAAAGCCCCACATAGCTATGCCCAGTGAGAAGGGCTGCATTTTTCAGATGCACACCCTTCTACAACCAGCTGAGGAAAGGAATTTACTCACTTAAAACAAGTGCAAGTTCCAGCTTGTTGTGGGTGAAAGAGCCTGGAAGCTTTGGTCCTGCTCTTCTCCAATAGCATGATTTTAACTCTGAGGGACTGCTGATCCCTCTGAAACATCTGAACTGATAAGCAACTCAGATAATTGCATTTCTTTTTAAGTATCAAGGCCTCACTATATACCTTTGAGTTTGCTGGGTTTACAGAGGCACTGAGTAGAAGGACTGTACAAACTGGGCTGTCAGCACTGAAGATCACAGGTTTACACTGTGAAAAATGGGTTTCCTCACTGTAACATGCAATAAATAAAATTAACCTGGACAACACATTGATCTTCCTTCTGAACTAGAAAGGAATGTTGTCTTCGAATTGTGTCAGGGCAAGCAACCATCAGAAGACACAAAAATTTAAAGAAATAAGATGTGTCTGCTCTTCCAGAATTCCCTGTCATAGAGACTGTCTGGTCTGGGTCCCAGTTACTTCTAAATAAATGTTAAAAACTAGGTATGATAAAAAAATAGATATGAAAATATTTGTTGGAACAGAAATATTCTTTAGCCATGTGGTTGTTGCTTTAGAACTGGGGGTAGTTCAGCCTGGAGAAGAGAAGCGACTTCATTGTGGCCTTCCTGAACCTGCAGAAGCCTACCGGAAAGATGGAGAGACACCCTTGACAAGGGCCTGGAGTGACAGGACAAGGGGAAATGGCTTCACACTGACAGAGAGCAGGTTTAGATTGGATGGTAGGAAGGAATCCTTCCCTGTCAGGGTGCTGAGTCCCTGGCACAGGTTGCCCAGAGCAGCTGTGGCTGCCCCAAGGCCAGGCTGGATGGGGCTCTGAGAAACCTGGGCTAGTGGAAGGTGTCCCTGCCCATGGCAGGAGGTTGGAACAAGATGATCTTTAAGCTCTCTTCCTTTTAACTTGCTTTAAATTCACATTTTAGGCTGTAGATTAAAGTTTGAGGTTTCTTCCTTGTTGCGGGGCTTTTAGTAACTATTTTTTACATGAAGAAGAACTTTTACTGCAAGGAAATTAGATGCTGTCAAGAGCAAAAGAAGCAAGTTTGAAGAAATTGAACTGTTGACACAGTTTTGATTGCAAAGACGGAACTCTGAGGTGAAGACACAACTATTGTACTAAATCTGTACAAACATCTAGGAGGGAACATAGCAAGGGTCAGAGGTACTAAAAGTCTTTCATGAAATGGGAAGGCAAGTAAAAAATTTGTTGAATCATCATCTGATTAAGTAGATGGAGATGCAGTGCAGAAGTCTGATAAAGTAATTATTTTTCTCTGCCTCAAAAGAACTATGAAAAAAAATACAACCTTGATTTTAACCATTAAGGATGGTTTCACTTTCAGTCTTTTTGAAAGAGGAATGCAGGGATGCCTTTTCCCTTAATTCCTTTTTTTTTTTTTTAATTGTAGTTCTGTCTAACCCTCACCAAGGCACAGTGCATTGCAGAGGGAGAAAAATGAGCAAAAGAAGATCATATGTAAAGCATGAAGAGAAGAAAGACGATGATGGGAAAATAGAGATGCCAAAGGTCCTCAAAAAGCCCAACCTTTCCTGAAGTCAAACAGAAGGGATTCAAACAAGAATTTGCCTTCTCACAAAAAGAAGGAAAATGTATTGAAAAATTACATAAGCAGCAATAGCTATGTCTTTTTTGTTTGGCGGGCTTGGTCAGAGGTCATAGATGTACTTCATTATCATGGTATCAGAAGAAAAAGAGAAAGACAGTGGTAAAGAAATTTTGAAAGGTATCAGCATTATATAAAGATGAAAAAAATTTCAGGAAATTTAAGAGGAGCTTGTGGACGTCATCTACTCAGATGATGCTGGGATACAGAGACATCAAACTGAAGGGAAAAAAAAAGGATACTACAACTCCTGATTTATGTTTAGAGAGGGGAAAAAAACGAAAAATTGGCAGGTTGTACAGCACAAGTAAAACAAATTGCATGTTTCGGAGGAAAAACAGAAGACAATCGCAGCTGACAAGGTTACCAAACCACAAACCCATAAGAATATGCAGGCACAGGAGATAATTGAAGACTACAGGCAAAATTTGACAAAAGGCAATCCGAGCCAACTTGTAAAAGAAGCATCAAGGATTGTATTATGCATGGAAAAACAGAACCAGTTTATGCAGCTCCAACTTTTGGAGAGATTTGTTTTACAAAAATGAAGCAAAATTCTGCAAAAGATGGCAAAAGAAGGCTGAGGGTATTTACCAAGAAACTCAGTCTGCGTGAATGTCTGAAGAAAAGAAATATTGATTTGAACTCTTGTATTTATAAATATGAGAGTCACAGAACCAAAGAATGATTTGGATTGGAAGGGACCTTGAAGATGATCTCATTCCAGTGCCCCCTGCCATGGGCAGGGACAACTTCCACTAGCCCAGCTTGCTCCAAGTCCCATCCAACCTGCCCTTGGGCACTTCCAGGGATGGGGCAGCCACAGCTTCTCTGGGAAACCTGTGCCAGGGCCTCACCACACTCACAGAGAAGAATTTCTTCCTAATATCTAACCTACATTTTATTTTTCAATGTGAAGCCATTTCCCCTTGTCCTATCACTCCAGGTTCCCTATTTGTATTTTTTAAATACTGTATTATCAGTCTCCTTGGTATGCAGATGGGTAATTATTTGCTCAAACGTCCCTCAATATAAAGCCCAAAGCAGGAATAGCGACTTAATAATAAGATTAAAACCAAAAGTGCTGTGAAATCTCATAAATGAAATGTAAATAAAACATAATTAATAAAAGGAAATCTACTCAAGTAAAGAGCAAGGCATCTTCAGTCTTGTTCTGCATACAGTTCGTGTACATATATATATGCATATATATATATATATATATACATATATATAAATTATATTTACACACATAATTTCCAATATTTAAAACAAAAAAGTCAGTGATTCAGACACTCTCCAGAGACTGAATATTACTAAAATTATTTTTGTGCTTCTGATTTCCCATCCAAAGGTGCTACATTTCCTTTTCAAACTGTTATAAGAACAAGGTCGAAATTACCTATATATAAATTCAATTCAGCATAGTGTTAAAAGGTTTTGACTGAGTTAATGGGCTTTAAGTGGAATCCAGACTGCAGTGTTCATTGGAAGGTAGGAAAGACCAAGGCAGTCAATTTCCTGTGACATAAGAAGTAAAACTTCAAATTAATCTCTTTCCTTTTTCTGTTCAGAACTGGAGTTTTCAAGACAGCTGAACAATTAGGTGGCAAAAAGATACAGAAAAAATGGCTTTGGAAAATCATTTATCCTTAGTGTAATTCAGCCTTTGTTGAGACAAGGTTTTGATGTTGATAATTGACAAAACTGGGGTGGTGATGAACAAACTTGACACCTGGCTCTTTTCATACTGATCCTTCAGTCTTTCCAGATGGCAGATTTACTTCTGTTCCCATCTGTTCCTTTTCAGTAAGGAAAAGGGAGGAAAACCCAAAATTGCTAAAACGTTTTATGACTTTTAGAAGTATCTTTGAGGTTCTTTTCAAGTCCTTTGCTCTGGACCACATTCCTGCGGAAGGCTGGCCATGGCACCTATGATTATTTGCCTCAGATCAAAGGTAGGACACTGGGTTTTATTTTTCAGGTTTGGTCCGACATAGTTCATGTGGATGAGAATTTAACGGATGGAAAAATTGAGAGAGCTGGACTCACCACACCAACACCTTCTTGTAAAAAGAGAGGAGAAAACAAACAAGGAAGCAAACAAACAAGCAAGAGCAGTATCAGGCTCTGATTAGATAATTTTTGACAGGTCAGAGCAGAATTTAGGAGAAAGCTTTGCTAGTTCACATTTGGAAGACTGTTTCTACATTAAGAAAACCTTTGTTTTTAATTTTTTGCAGACAGAACCACTCTTGTTTCCTTGGCTATTGGCAATAGTTTCTCTGTTGAGTTCTCAGGTCTTGACTCTGGTCTAAATTTTCACTGCCTCAAGATGAACTTATTCCCTGGGGCCACATTAGGCTTCTTCCATGTAAGTGGGGTCAGAATTAGGCCCCTGTTAAGTTAGTTATCTCCAGAGTTAGCAACTGGCTGTTCAAGAATATTCAGCTAGAGGAAAATAGAAGAATATTGATGGGAAAAGATGGAAAAAACCCATAATGAAATCCATCAATGGTAATCTGCCAGGTAACCAGAAAATAATTTTAGATGCTTCTTTGTAGTCTATAAGTTTCCATGTATTGCTCAAAAAAACCCCAGTTTATCAGGAGAAAATTCAGAAAGCAATTGGAATAAACAAATCTCCCTAAATAGCCATAAATATTTAGAGTGTTTATGAATAAAAATGAAAATAATTGAATTTATGGACCTGGCTGAAGGAAGGTTGTGGTGCCCATGTGTACTCTGCTCTGGTAAGACCCCACCTGGAATATTGCAACCAGTTCTGGTGCCCCCAACAGAAGAAGGACATGGAACTGTTGGAGCAAGTCTAGAGGAGGCCACAAAGTTGATAAGAGGACTGGAGCACTTTGCCTGTGGAGATAGGCTGGGAAAGCTGAGGCTATTCAGCCTGGGGAGGAGAAGGGTGTGTAAACCTCACAGAACTTTCCAGTATCTGAAGGGGATACAGGGAAGATGGAGGGGGACTTTTCATCAGGATCTGTAGTGACAGAGCAAGGGAGAATGACTTCAAACTGAAAAGGGAAATTTACGTTAGATATTAGGAAAAAATTCTTCCCTGTGAGGGTGGAGAGGCCCTGGCATAGGCTGCCCAGAGCAGCTGTGGCTGCCCCATCCCTGGAAGTGCCCAAGGCCAGGTTGGATGGGACTTGGAGCAAGCTGGGCTAGTGGAAAGTGTCCCTTCGCATGGCAGGGGATTTGGAACTGGATGTTTTTTAAGGTCCCTTCCAACCCAAATCATTCTGTGATTCCTGTAGAGGACCAGGAATATTTCTGGATGACTGGATGATTCCAGTCATCCTATAGGATCATGTTGCCCTAAAAGCAGCTGGCAAAAGGCTGTAGCTTGGTTTGTGTGCCTCACCAAGCAGTCTGGATACCTGAGAGGAGCCTCAGGGTGTTTACATTGACCTGGCAGAGCAAGGGACTGTCCTCTGTGCTCACCCTGCAGGGGTGCTGGCTCATACACTGCTGTCTCTGCTGCTCCATCAGAGCTGCTTTACAAAGTAGGATGTCTTAACAGCAGCCTGCAGGGTGTCTTTGGGTGTCCCTGGAGAGCTTTGCACTACCATCCAAGTAGAAATAAGGTTGGCTATCCTGGTGTGGTTTTGCTGATAGATTGGAGACTCTGGAGACTCTCCAAGAGGGAAGGTGCACGCCTGGTAATTTGTATGGAGTTACCTCCTGGGACACTGTCCAGGTTGCTGCCAGGCTACAGACACACCCACCATCTTGAGGAGATGGTACTGAGCTTTTCACAGAACCACAGAATTACCGAGGTTGGAAAAACCTCCCAGATAAAGTCCAGCCTGTGACCAAACACCACCTTGTTACCCAGTCCAGAGCACTGAGTGACATGTCCAATAGTCCCTTGGAGACCTGCAGGGATGGGGATTCACCACCTGTCTGGGCAGGCCCTTCCAGTGCCTGGCTACCCTTTCCATGACAGAATTCCTCTTGAGGCCATTTCCTCCCATCCTGTCCCTGTTCCCTGGGAGCAGAGCCTGACCCCCTCAGCTGTCCCCTCCTGTCAGGGAGTTGTGCAGAGCCAGAAGGGCCCTCCTGAGCCTCCTTTTCTCCAGGCTGAGCACCCTCAGCTCCCTCAGCCCCTCCTGGTGCTCCAGCCCCTTCCCCCCTCCTTTCCCTTCTTTGGACATGCTCCAGCCCCTCCACGCCTTTCTTGTAGAGTGGGCCCCAAAACTGGGCCCAGGACTCAGGTGTGGCATCACCAGAGCAACCTTCCTTTTGAGAAAGTTATCCAAGAACAGGCTATTTATTTAAAATATTTCTGTTATTTTCAACAATGACACATTTTATTTTCACGTTTTTCCTCAAGGAATGTCATCACAAAAAGGTAACCGCTAGAATTTAACTAAAGAAAAAATAAAATTGAAGCCAAACCACTCATCTAAAAATGGACTCTTGCCAGCTGTCCTACTGCCACCCAGGGCTGTGTTGTTGCTAACAACTTGTCCATGGGAGAGCACTCAATCCTGCAGTAATGAATGACACTCAAGCTGGATGGGGGATGGTATGAAAATTTTAAGTGGAGTGGTGGAAGCCCAGTCACTTGATGAATTTAAAATTAGACATGACAGAGCTTTGAAGAATATTCTATCTGGCTGGCTGAAATCTTAGAGAGACAGACCGTATTAGGAGATATTAGACTCAACTAGAGATGGATTTTGTTGGGTTTAATTCTCCAGTGCTGTGGAATTTCTCTTTGACTCCTGAGCCCAAGAGTTGCCTGTGAGGTAGAAGCATCATGCCCTTGTTTTCTCTAGGTTATTGTACTTCACTGGCTTTGTCCTTGTGACTCCAAGTACCGATTCCCTGGTCTGTGGATGGCTGGTGGATGAGTCAACAAGGACACAGGATTTTGAGCAAGGGAGAAGCCTGAAAGGTTTTTAAACTTTGGTGTCCACAGAGACTTAGTTGAGATTTATTAGAACAAGTGGGGAATGCTTGGTCTCTGAGGAACTGACAAATTCCAACCAAATAAAAAAAGGTATTTGTTGCAATTTTTCCAGTCAAAATACCACTTATCATATGTAGGCATATTCTCTCCCCTTCTCTGATTTCTATGGCTCAACATGCTAAAATGCTTTGAATGTGCACTCATGGTTTAAAAAAAGCCCCAAAAATAAACCCCAAGAAAAAAATTTAAAGTAACAGCCTCACAAATATTAGTAGGATTGCCTGGGTGGAACTGAGAGCAGAATTTGACCTGCAGTCAGGTGGGTTTCCATGTTTGCCCTGATCCTGTGTTAATCAGAAATGCATTGGAATCAGTGGAAGTGCTGGTGTCAAACCAGAGTCAGGAAAGGCACAGTCTGAACCAGAGGTGCAAAGAAAGATTGAGGTAAAAAAATAACTCACCAAAGGACAACTAAATCAATAAGATTTGATAATGTTGGTTCAAAAACCAGATGATGCTGAAAATTAATTGGCTTTTATTTCAGAAAAAAGAGGCAAATGAGAACCTCTGGGGAAAAAAATTTTACAGGAAGATTTCCTACTAGAAGAAAGACAGAAAAAAAAAATCACTGGTCTTTAAACCATTTCTGTTTCCCCAAAACTCAAACTTTTCCAAGGGAGACCACTCCCTATCCTAGCAGATGTGAAAAACAGCTTTAGCTTCTCAGGGCAACATTTAACTCGATGAAGCTTTTGTTTATTTTCATTTTGTTTTAGTAAAACAACAACAACAACAACTCCCCAATCTCATCTTACAGTAGTATTTAGATTGTTGCTATTTTCTCAGAGCATGTGATGGTTTGTCTTTCAACAGGAAAACTAAACATATTTCCTGAGTTAAAGACTTAAAAAGGCAGTTTGAACAGCACGGGAACACAGAAAGGCAGTTTAAACACAGACATTTTCTCTGAACAGGAAAAAAGTCTCTGCCCAGATTGATTAATGCATACATTTTGTATACATTTTGTATAAATAAATTATTACTTTGTTCTAGTTACATATGGAGCACATCTAGGAAGAAAGACATATTGAGGTAATATTTTCTAAAGGTGTCCCTATATGATGAGATGGTTTCATCTCTCTCATAAAGAGTTTTACTCTGTAAAAAATCATAGAAACATAGAATGGTTTGGGCTGGAAGGGACCTCAAAAATCATCTCAATTTGAAAGCGTTAAAGAGTAGAGCTGAAGAAACATGAAATGGGAAAAGGAACGGGCTGCAAATGGATAGAAAGGATGGAAAGGATAGAAGAAAGTGCTACATAGAAGGACAGAGGTTTGTTAGAAAAATGCAGAAAATAACAGATTCGAAGGAGAAAGGCCTAAGATAATATGTCTAGGAAAAATCAATTCAGAGCAACTGAATTAAATGTTAGGGAGAAAGTTGGAAACGTATAATTCTGAAAATTAGCTAGTCATGATTTAAACAAGGAATTAGTGCTGGATTTATTAGATAGAAGTTATTTTGCAGTAGAAGGGAGACACAAAAGAGAAAAGTAGTGAGTGCGAAAAGTCAGTGTGATTGCAGAAGGCAGGCAAATAGAGGAAAGAGGGCTCCTGGTTTTGGAACATCACTTTTATTCCTGAATGCCTTAGTGCCCCAAAGTTTTGGATGAAATTGAGGGAAGTCAGAAAACTGAAAAAACATAATCAAGAAATTGAAGGATATGCTTAGAGGAAAAACAATCATATTAACCCTGTAAGAAAATAATGAGCTTAAACAAAGGACAGCTTAAGTCAAATATATGAGGGATATCTTTAGCAAACAGTAACAAAGAAGGAAAGTTGGTCAAGATGTAAGGGGATCTAAGTGGGACAACAGGCAAATATGGATAAACAGCAAAGAAAAAGCACCTTTTCAGGAAGATTTTTTAAATGTTATGGAGTTATCTGCAACATCCATTTGGAAAGCCAGTCATGTAAAATCTGACTGTGCAAATTGTTTGACAAATGACTGGAGGATATAGTTTTACCTCTCACAGGAGCTGAAAACACTGAAGTAGGTAAATATTTTTTAACTTTTAAATGTACAAATCCAGGAAAGGCCCCATAGCACATGAAATGATTTCTCCCTCTTAACAACTCTGTGGTTTGGTCTCCATCAGATTTATGAGGTCTATGTTTGGCACCTAAAGGCCAAAATATCTCATCTTGGTTTGGAGCAGAAACCAAATACTACCCAAATCCCATCTCTGGAGGGGACAGAAGATGATTTTGTCTTGCAGCTGTGCCTATCTCCTGGGTGAGGCAGAATTCAGCAGAGAGGATGCTGTATTCAAACTTGTCTAACCACAGAGCTTTTCAAAAGAAGTGGTTGGGCTTAAATTTCACACTCACAACCTGAATTCTTGTAGATACAAAATACTACTTTCTTCTGCAGTTCTACAGTTCCCTGTGAGTTACCTCTGACTGTATAGATTCAGACTTTTGGCAAACGTGTCTGATTTTTTTTGTAAGGCATTGCCTAGAAATATATATTTTTGAATTAACTAGATTCTCGCATGCTAACTCAGCTATTGTAAGATTAAGCATGTAAAATCTATAGCAGGGTCAAACTCAAAATACAGGAATTTATTGCTGGGAGGTATGAAAGAGCAATTGAGAAGAAGCACATTTATTGCTGTGGTTCCATTATGGGCAACATGCACATTGGAAATGTTGGAGGAATTGCTGCAAATCTTACCCTGTGGGTTGCAATCCTTCCAGAGTGTTCATCACCTCTGGTGTAGGTTTTTTTAACAGACAACACAGATAAGTTATTTAACAGATAAGTGGACTTTGCTCCGCAGAATGTGCGCATTTTCATAGCTACACAAGCAGCGACTCCTGCTCTGCCTGATGGAAACGTGGAACAGCCTAACATCCTTCCCATATGCCTTGAAATGCAACCACCAGGCTCTTTCTCTGTGCCTGAGATGACAACCAGCAAACTCAGTTTCGACATGCACAGACTCACAGCCTTCCCTGACGCGGCAGCTCCATCACGCGTTCCCTCAGGTGGGAATTCCACACACAAACCCAGAGGTCGAGCTGGAAAAGACCCTTCCTCATGTGTGTGAAGAGGTGGAGAGGAGACGGAGGCAGGGAAAGATCAGAGAGGGAGGAGTATATGGTCCTGCTGTGATCTTTCAAGTGATTGCTGCCCTGAAGGAAAGGGCCACCTTTCCTGGCTTGTTGGTACTGTGTGAAGGAGAGAAGGAGACTCTGAACTGAACAGCATGCTTGAGTGAGGTTTTTTTAGTTCCTTGGGAAGTGCAATCTCCCTTGAGGTTTCCTGTAGAGGACTCCTCTTCCCCCATGGACTTAAGGCTTGTGATACAATCAGGAGCATAGCTGTGGATGTGGCTCCTAGGACTCATTTCACAACCTTGAAACTACTCCATATCCACCCTTAGCACTTGTATCTTCACACGCATATCCCATCTGCCCCCTCAGAAAGCGACTGATCCCCGCATCCCTCACTGACAGATGCGTGAAGAGTCTCCCACACAGCAACAGCTGCCATCCCCCTCCATAAGCCCTTCCCACTGGCTGCTCCTGGACACCACCAGGAGATGCACACACACGGCAAGGCAAACATCTGCATGGACATCCAGAGGTTCCAGCCCCTTACAAGCAGATTTCTCTGGCTATGTCATGGCTGCAAAGGATGCAGGCAAGCAGAAATGCCCCACGTTCTCCATACTGAGCACAGCTCGTTCCTTCTTGCTTTGTTCCCTTTCCTGCAACAACCCATTGATCCCTTTCTCTTTTCTCAGCCAGCTGACAGGTTGGTGCCACTATTTGATTTTTATTTTCCTAGTGGAGGGAGTAGAGTGGTCAGAGGTCAGGGGAACACTGGTGGCAGAGGGCTGAGCAGGCTGTGGTGTGTGGTATCAGCCCATCTGAATCCAGTGTCAGAGACTGCATCTCCCCCTCATGGACAACTGCTTCACCATCCCCTCCACCCACAGCCTGCTATGGTGGGAAGTTCACTCCCAGCAGAGAAGAAAGGTCTTTCCCGCAGACTGCAACAAGCTGCAAGAACTGCCAGGAAAAATTATCCTGCTGGAGAGCTTGAGCTGGACTCTGCAGTGGGAAACCAGTGTAAAATATGGGACAATGGGTTCCCAACACAACATATGGCTGCATGAACACTAATTGCTTATCATTTCACAGGCTGCTAGCTTTTAGCAGGAATTTGTCCTTGCAATGAATAGAAAAGTGATCTACAAACCATGGTCCATGGGACTGATCTTATTTAAGGTCTGGCCTCAGAGGCTTCAACCTTGAAGTTTAGAGGTTCTGTGTGATCAGATTGACTTCTTCCAGTGCAAGTTCCACAGGATTACTCACATCTTCTCACCAGCTACACCAGCTATGGGTGGAAACAAGCACTTTCCTGCTCTGTGTAGGAGAACCCAAAGTCCTAGGTGAGCCACAAAATTTGCAGGTGTTTTTAGACCAGATTTGAAGAACAGCTGTTATCTAATAATATAATGCAAATATAATATAAATAAATGCAATTGTTTTAAAGGGAAATAAGTTCCTAGTGCTTCTCTCTGACACCCAAGACATATCCTATGTTTTCAACCCTCAACCAGCTGCACATTGCTCCAGCACTGCTTCAAGCCATGGAGAAAGCCAGCATTTTCCTCTTTCCTTTGGCTGACATCTGTAGCACTTCAGCCCAATGGTTGTTCATCCAAGAGCCCTGTTAACTTGTCCCAGAGAAACCTCTCTGCCCTTTATGACAGCAGCAGTATTCAGAGGTTTTACGTGTGAAAATAAGGTGCGTTGGTATGCTTCTGAATTAAATTGGTTTAAATATCATAGTTAAATCTATTGGGATTCTCTAAGGATTATTCAGCACTCTTCATAAAAAGTCTGTAAAAAACCTCTAGAGGAGAGCCTGCCTGCTGTGCAAGTCATGCAGAAGGCAGGTACATCTAGAGCGTGTCAGGTCCTATTGCTACCCACACACCAAACCATTTTCCTGGTTAGTCATCCTTTCCTACCCTCCTTCTCAATGTAAACATTGCTTTCCTAGCACTCACAAAACTCACCCCTGGTGCTGGCCTTACGTAAGTTATTTCGACATGGAGAGCTGTGCCACGAATGCAGTGGACACGTGATGCTCCACTCAGACTCTGGTAGCCACCCTGCACTTCAGCACGGCCTCCTGGGTGGCTCTTTGGGACTTCCACACAGGCCTTCATCCCTTACAGCAATCCAGGGCTCTTACACACCCCTCAGGGGTTTCAGCTTTTTCCTGGATTGTCCTCATCACCTACAACACTGCCAGTCCCATAAGTACAGCACCCACTGAACATATTCACCCTTGTCCCTTGCACGTTCCATGTATCCATGTGCCTATCACCAAGGTCTGTATGGATTTACCTGTGCCCTTGCACTGAACTCCCAACCTGCTCTCCTGGTGCACTGCATGCACCTAGGGCTCCTTGCACACTTAACCTCCCTCACAGCAAGAGGCAGATAACGAGAAATGCCTTAAGCATGAACTTTTTCTCACTCCTCATCACTCTTCCTTCCCCCATAAGTGGTTTTCTTTCTCCGAGACCCCACACCCAGGTCTGCAAGCCTCACCTGTTCTTCCCTCATTTTCTTTGAGCATGCTGTGTACACAAATCTCTCTTATCAGACACAACTTTTCCCTCCCTTCACCTTCCCTTGCACAGCCCTTGCAAGCAGGCACAAGCCTGACAGGTCCCTTCCTCACTCTCACACTGCTGTGTGTCAACCCACACTGAGCTCCTCACCCCTCATAACAGGAACTGTCATTCCCATCCACTTCCACCTCATGCCCTGCATTTCCCAACTCCACTCACCTCCCCACACACTTCACACTTTACTTTTGACCTCAGCACAGCCATGGGGCTTATACAGCCCTCCAGGTAGTTTTTCCTTGCATTCTTTCTCCTCCCACCCCTTTATATCTTTAGCCATTTCTCTACCAGCACATTTGTTCCATTCCCTCTTGCTGTTTCACTCAGCCAGTACCTACCACAGAGATATAAGCACATTTGTTATGTCTGTTGCAACAGAAAATCGATCCTTTTTGTTTGTGTATGTTCTCCTCCTCCCACAGTCTTCCCACTATTCCTTGCTTGCTGTTCCTTGCCCCAACTGCTTCCCCTGTAACTTACTGCCTGCTCTCTCCCTGTGTTGCTCCTACTTCCCAGCAAAGAGGCATCCCCAGTTCTGCTGAGCAATCCACTGCACCTTTGCATGCTCCCTCACTTTGCCTTCTAAGAAACACATCCCCAAATTTCCTTTCACTCTCTGCTCTCACCCTGTATCTCCTCTAAACCACCTCTTTCCTAGGCATTACAGAGAATACAGCTCTTCATTTCATCCTCATTCATGCCTCCTACACTCCTTAATTTTTCTCATTCTCATGCTCCTCAAAACCTGCCATGGCTTTATGTCCTTGCTGCAGTTCACCCTGAGACTTCCACTCTCTTGAATTTCCTCCCACCACTTCCCCAGGGCTTTTTACCCAGTTCCGTCTCTCCCTTGGAGGCAGGCAGCAAACTCAGCAGACTTCCAGCCTGCTCTGAAATATCTCTAATTATTTACCCCTTCACATACTTACAGGACCCCTTTTCCCTCATCCCCTCATCACAACCTATCTCCATCCAGCTAATTTTTCTCTCTGTGTTCCTGTTCTCGGCACATGTTTCCATCACCATGCAAGCCTTGCCTTTCATACTCTGATACTTTCCTTGTAAATACATCCCCATATCTATTTCTTGACAGAATCAAAGGTGTCTCCTTTTGCCGCCCCCCACAAGCTTCATATAGCAGATTAATTTCCATACCTTTCTCCAAATAGCTAATACTTCACATTTTAACTCCTCCTCCAAACATCCTTTGTGCTTTCACCTTTCTCCCTCCACTCCCACTCCATACTCAACCTCCCCCTTGCAGACCCTACCATTCTTGTATGTCCCTTTCATATCCTCACCCAGCCTCCAGCCTGTACCTTTTCCCATCTCTCTCGTGTTACTTCCTCTTATGAGCTCCTAAACTTTCTGACACCCACAAGGATCCTCTTTTTCCAGTTGATGTGCAGCAGTTTCCCTTTCAAGCTGACCACCTTTGCATATCTCATCTGCCATTATTACCCCAGTGCACAACAGAACATGTAGCACTTTATTTCTGCTGTATTACACCTTCCCTCCAGTTTTTATATACCTTTATATGCATCATTTCATTTTTTGTTCCCTGAAGAGAAAAACACTCCAATCCACAGCCGAACAATACAAACCAAACCCCTTAAACCTATGTGTTCTGCATACTTCAACATGTACACAAAGCACCCCACTACTGGCTCTGCTGATACCTCCACTTCTCCCCATGTTTTGGCTCCACCTGCAATCATGCCTGGATTTTGTCCCCCCACCAAGCTTATACACAGAGTCCCTGGTATTTACATGTGTATCTCAGAGCAGTCTTTTCACTACCACCAGCAGGGACCGTGCTGAACTCTTCCATTCTCTGTTGCTTTTGTCTGGCAAGGCTTTTTTTTTCTTTTTTCTTTTTTCTTTTTTTTCTTTTTTTTTTAATTACAATTAGATTTTCCTTTTCCTTGCATCCCATTTATAGATGTTTCTTGTTGTGCCACTTCTCTACTTGCAAGCTTGCACGTATCAGGTATTTCTGTGCCTGAAAGTGCCTCCTCTACTTGTCTGGATATTTTCCTGAAGGCACAAATGCAAAGGCAGAACTTTACATACCATATACACTGCTCATGCAACAAATCACACAAGCCAGAGAGCAAAGAGTGTTTTCTGAAACATTGTAGCTCACAACAATCCTCTGGACCATATAACACACATCCCTGTCTATTTAAAAAGGGGGGGAGGGGGAGAAGTAACTCCCCTCTTACACACACACACACACACACACACACACACACACACACACACACACATACACAGAGTCATCTCTAAATAACTGGTTTTGCAATATAGGAACAAGAGAATGTGCACATTGCAGCCCTACTCAATCCAAAATATCCATCTCTCCAGATACTGCATATTTATAGTTATAGCTTTTATATAGCTTTCCCGTTTATTTTCATGAAGGATTAAGAACTGATCAGAAAACTATCTAAACCATTCAAGGACTTTTTCCCCTCTTGGCTAAGAGCAGTTTGGTGTCTCCATAAGGACTCACCAGTAACTGACTCTTTAAACTGCATTTCAGCTGTTTAGATGTGAAACAGCTTTTTATTTTGCTCTCTAGATGTGCATCTCCGTTGATTAGTTGTCTACTGCGTTCTTAGAAGGTACTCACCAGATGCTGGGAGCTGCAATGTAAGAATAGTTTCCCTGCCATTCCAGCACAGAGTGAGTGTATCTTTTTCACCTAGACACAGATGTGCAGGGAATCTTGATCTCCAGCTCTTCTCACAAAATTTAATGTTTGGGTTTGAGGAGAATGAGGATTAATTCAAAGGTCATAAAGAGGGTTTCCAGTGTCTGGCATACACACAAAGTATGAAAGCTCCAGTGAAACTGGTTACCTGCGGCAGGCGAGGTCTAGAAATTGGGAATTTTGGCTTTGCTTGTCACGGGCTCTAACTTTGCCGGAGGGCGAGCATGCTACGTGTGCTGAGGCTGGTTCTTGTAATCCACGGTCAAGATTTTCAACCCCTTTTGTTATATCTGAACTTGCTGGTTTCCCTCTTAAGACAAAACCAAATGTGTCCTTTGCTTTTGCCTCTTAAATCAGATTTCCTGTAGCACCTCGCATTTCTCCTCCACCACTTTCTTTCCAGGGACCTGAACAACAGTGTGAGGAGTGGGAGGAGAGGGGAACCTCAGGACTGAAGAAAACTATAGGGCAAGTAGGGGTGAGGGAAGGAGGAGGCACAATGGGAAAGGCAACATTTGGGACACATCTACCGCTTACAAGACCCCCACCTCCTCCCCATTATACTTCCTTTAAGGATCCCTCTCCCCCCCTCCCCTCCCCGCCCTCTTAGGACCCTATTAGAAAATGCCAAATTTCCCTTACCGTGGTAGGAGTAACCATGGCATCCGTGTGAATGTTTCCAGAAAAGTCGACATGAAGAGAAAGGTGGATGTAAATATGTTCATTCAAAGTCCCAAAGTTGGTCTGCTTGGGTTGTGGAGAGTTGCTCTATGGGAGAGGAGCCTTAAACTCTGAGTCCTGTGAACATAATCTGCTCGATTATAACAAACCAGCTCAGCCAGATGGCTCTGTGCTTCGTGGATTAACCCCTTTATTGCCGCACTCTGCTTTCCCTACCTACCATTTATTACAACCTTGCCTGCATGGGGAAATTCAGCGAATGAGGCATTTTTTTGAAAACGGCAAAAAGAGCCTTTTTCCCCCTGTGTGCTCTAAAAAAACCATCCTGTGCCTATTTTTCTTCCCCCCCCCCCCCCCCCCCCCCCCCAATATCTAATTGATGGTTTTACTCCTCTTCTGGCAAAACCCCTTCATATTATTAAGAACAGTATTAGCACCAGGGAACATTTTAGATAATTCTTTTGTTAAATCACCACCATCCCTTCCAGACTGCGATTCTCAGCAGAAGAATATTTTACTGCAGGAATGTCTCTGTGTTTGCACTCTAATGGTTCATACACCCCCCCCACCCTCTTCCCGCCCCTCTGTTCTCCACACTCCCTCTGTCTCCCACATGCACACACATGCACACACTTTGCTCACACTGCCAGCATGTGCTGCTGTTCCTACCCGTGTTCACAAGTCACTGTAGGACATGTCAAGCAGGTGAAATAGAGACACAGAACTACAGTGCCATAAGCCCCTCTACCTTGCTCTGAATTCCCTTTTAATTTTTTTTTCCAGTTATTTGCAAATCTTTGACAAATTTATTTTTTCAGTCAGTATTTCTGTCAAGGATGTCACCTGCCATGACACAAAAATAAGTTCTGGGAGAAACACTCACTGTTAAGAACAGACCTTAGGATGGATTTGTGTACAGTTCCTCCTCTTTTGACTTGCAGATTCATCCATTAAGGATGGCAAGTGCCAAAAACATGGAAAGTTCATCAGCAACCAGCAGCGACTGGTTCCCAAACTTTTTATTTAGAGAGATTGCTCACAGAGATGGCTGATAAATTTAGCTGCATGCCTCTAAGTCTCCCTCTAAATTTACATGCTTAAGTCATCTTTCTTTTCTGTTTGATTTGAGCTTAATTGAGCAAGACATAACCATAAGACTGTGGTCATATAAGATACGAGGTGACGCTTTAAATCATAAGGGTCACCAGATTGTTTCCTTAAAGAATACTTTTACTAGCTCAATAAGTTTTTTCTGTTCCTGTTTAACCATGGATTTTTTCTCTTTCCCTTTTCTGTTTAAAGATAATTAGCCCTCTCCTGCTGTCAAAGCTTTGTACCATCTCCTTTAAGACATTTTAATCTACCTGGAAAGTTGTCACAGTTTTATTGAAATATTTATCACCATAGATTGAAATACAGATGGTGTCATTAGTTGCAATTGTCCTTTCTCTGGATTTTTTCAAGCATAAAATGATCCCATTTAGGGGATTCTGCAATTTAAATGGTCCTATTGAGGGGATTCCACAATTTGTGTCTGTCTCAAAGTTCTGCCTTTCTTGACCAGATGGAGAACAAAAGTCATCTTCCACCACCGCCTCCTAAGAATTCTATACTAAAACTTTCTGCTCTGCCAATTAAAAAAAAAAACAACCAAAAAAAACATCCAAAAAACCCCCACACCAACAAAAATCAAACCAGCAAATAAACCAACAAACAAAAAACCAACCTTCTCAAACTTGTATAACTCTAGTTCCAATGGTTTTTGTCTGACCCTGTTCCTGAATGCTGTTTCCATCTGATTTAGAGCTTTTTCAGCTAAAATGAGGGAACTCGAATTAAATCCTGTGCATCCCCCACCCAGCCCAAGCACTGCATTCAGATCTGAGAAATGCCTAAAATGTGACTCAGCTTTTAATCTCCTGAAGTAGACAAACAGTGCTAGAAATAGAAAACTGTCCTGTGGCTGGTGAACGAACGTTCCTCTGAAGGTAGGCAAAGGGTTAAGCCTCTGAAGGCAGCGCTAGCCCGAGAACT
This sequence comes from Haemorhous mexicanus, assembly GCF_027477595.1. Lineage (NCBI taxonomy): Eukaryota > Metazoa > Chordata > Aves > Passeriformes > Fringillidae > Haemorhous > Haemorhous mexicanus. Next base: position 18,348,855 of record NC_082345.1, on the reverse strand, counting down.
TCACATTTGCAGTAGGGAAAAAAAACAAAACAAAACAAAACAAACAAAAAAAAAATGCAGCAAAAGAAGAAGTCTAGAAGCAAATGACCTGTGCAGAAGGGCTGCTTACCTCTGATGGGAGGCAAACCTCCCAGAGGTTGCACAAGTGGAGGGGTTTTGCTCTGTGTCGGGGTCTGTGGGCAATCAGACGCCTTGTAATTTGAGATGTGGCACCTTAATCTTGCCAAATATGTGTGTGCTGCAAAAAGCATTGTAGACAGCCTGTTTTCACAGCCAGGGAAAATGGAGACGTGTTTGGTCCTTGCTGTTTTCCAACCTTTCCCCTATTGATGTTTCTGTTGCTCTGAAGCTGCTTCTTTCTAGGTATTTCTACATCTTCAGCTGGTTTTCTGGGGGTGGGGTGGTTGTTTCATTCATGCTAATCCTTAGCATAGATGGGTTTCTTTCACACTTTAAGCAGGCTTCTGAATTCTTAATAAGAAGCAATCCAGCTCCCAAATGGTCACCTTATTTTATCTGTTGCCCTTGGATCTGAGGTTCTGACATGGGGGGAAAAAAAAGTAAAAAAAAAAAAAAAAAAAGAGTAAAAAAAAAAAATTACTTTGAACAAGTCCCTGTTCTGTCTTGAAGAATCTGAAACATTGCTGAAAGCATGCTGGAGAAAGTAATCTTTGAATTCTGGGATTTGAATTGGGATAATTACAAGACATTGATCTGATTAATTAGGCACTTGACCAGACTTCAAAACATGTGATATTTTATATTCTTTGAAGACATGCATTTTTCTCTACATATTAGCAAATACCACTGTGATTTCACTTGATGATAAAAAATTGAATATTTATGGGCAAGACATGCGTGTGAATATGCAAATGCATGAACATTTTATTGGGTTTAATGCATGCCTTGGGTTATTGTAAAAGCAGGGAGTATGTTTTATAATGGTTAGCTTTTGCAACAGCACCACTTCGTGGTTGAATTCCCAAACAGATCCAAAAAAGGGGCTGTAGGGACTGTAGGGACAACACATGTGCCTCAGCAAGTCTGAGCAGTTCCCATGGTGGTTGGTTTTAATATCCATTGACAAAATGGATAGAAATGTGTTTCAGCCATATGGTCCTCTCTTTTTGAAGATGGTGGGTTTAAAGTAAAGGCAAGGAAGAAGAAGTGGGAGGAGAAGATTAGGTCTGAGAATTTTGACCAACTAATATCTTCAGTATAGGAGGCTGTTCACCTTTCAAATGCCAAAATCACTTTTTTTCTAATTTTCAGAATTTTATAAAGGGCCTGAAAACATCTCTAGAAATTTTTTTTATACATGAAATGTGCTGCAAATGTTATGTTGGAAGTGAAAAGGAATCCAACAATCTTTTTATTTGGTGGTGGAAAGAATAGAGATTATTTATTTAAACATTATTTGAATATTGTTTGAAGAATACCAATGGTGCCATTTCAGAGCTGAAGAAATTTCTGAAACCTCACTGGCATCCTCACTTGCACCCAGGCTAGGCAAACAAGAAGTATTAGAAAGAATTTCCAAGCATGATTCACAGAGAACTTCAAGCTTACTTTTGTTGCACATTTCTTGGAAAGTTTTCTTCTGCAGCTTTCCCTCTTTCTTAAAAATAGTTAGGACAACTCATAATAATTAACATAGATCAAAGATGACACAGTGTAAAATGTGTACCCAGAGCTGTAGGCATGCTAGGAGGGAGGATGGAAAAAATACTCGTAAAAAAGCAGGAATTCTGGGCACACCCTGAAAACCATTATTCTTCAGAGCTTTTTCTAAAAAAAAGGTATTTTACAGAGTCAGCTTTTATGCAGTTTCACCTTCAAACCTATTTACTTGGCAAAGAATTAGCAAAGTGAGATTAAATGAGATTATAATAATAGTATTAATTAAAATAACATCCAGATGCACTAAAATGCACCTAGTAAGTACAACTATAATAACTTTCTTGCATAAAAGATTTTACACACACAGAGCATTGCAGTACTCAGACCAAAATTTTAATTGTTTTACAAATATTTTTATTTTAAAAGGAAATTTATTGATCTGTACTCCTATATCAAAATAAAGCTATATATTAAATGATATACAAAAGGGGATTTACACTCTCCAATATGTAGCTGTGTTTTGGCAGTACAGTTGTTGATGATTACAAATCTCTCCAATGTACTAATGTGTTACATCACTCATCGGCTTAGCCCATATTTTGGATTTACATAACATTTGTCTTTTCCTGAAGCTATCCTTTTATTTTTCAGAGATGATCTTTGTTGCAGGAATAATTCAGAAACAAGGCTAGTCGATGATAGGCAACATTTTGGGAAAAAAATACTTTCCTTGTAATTATAAGCCTACTTTGAACCCCTACTCATTTTTAATAATTCCAAGTTAGCTGAAGAGAACTTGCATGACTATCAGTAAGAAAAAAACTGAGAAAAAAAAGATCAAAATAAAACCATATGAAGAGGTTTGGTTCCATTACTTATGCTAGGACTGGGGAAAGGTGCCTGCAGTTTTTAATGATGGCGGAAAAGGAGATTTGGAGTCACAGTACCATTCTTTTGTGAAGAAGATAAATTCCACACTGGGACATATAAGGAGATACATAAAGTGCTTGGTAAATGTCAGCTGGTATGCTGGGACTCAATTCTGACCATGTTCAAGTCAGAGAAGACCTGGAAAATGATAGAAGAAATTATTTAATGTGTCATGTAGTTTAAAACCCCAAGAGAGTAAAGAATCAGTGAGGACTCACAAGGCTGTAAGAGATCCTTGCCAGGGTAAGGGCAGGTCTAGGTGTTCTTTCTCCCCCCATCTCTGCTATGACTACATAACTTACACATCACAGAAAGCAAATATGTTCAGGAACATCTTGTACTCAGGACGCTGGCATAGCTTTTGAAGAAAACTTCCCAGTGAAAGCTTTCAGGATGTTTCCACTACGTATTCATATGACTTGGTTTGAGACACTTAATGTCTTTATCATGGGGAAATTTTCCCACAGGGAGGTCACCACCGCAGTACTGGTTTTCCCTCCTGGACTGGTGCTTCCGCACCTTTCAGGTGCAGTGGAATTGTAATAGCTGGAGCAAGTTGAAAGAGGATGAAAGAAAGGACAACAAATTTATGTTTTTCAAAATAAAGATAAAAATAAATACAAGTCAAGCAGATTCAAATGTAAGGGGCTTAGAGCATTGCTGGTCTGGCATCTGTTGGATCCAAGCAGGCTGCCCATCACTGAAATGAAAGGCTCAGTTCCACACCACATGTCCAGGAAATGTGTCCTGACCCATGTGTTTATTCCTGCTCTTAGTGTCAAATACAGGTGCTCTTCTGAATAGTCACTACCAGAAGAAATAGAAAATAGAGCAAAGCAAAGCAAAGCAAAGTTGCATAGTGAAATACTCTGCGAAAAGAGAAGCTCACTCATTTGCAAGCAGCTACAAAAGCTGGTGTAACAAAGGGCAATGATATTTTGCATAAACTAATCTAGTTAACATTCTTCCTTTTGTCTGCTGGAATAGAAAAAGTTTTGGTTAAAAGTAGAGCTGACAAAGTGTATTTAACATCGGAAGTCGGCTTGTTGAATCCAATGGGACATTTCTTAGTGCTGGTTTGCATCCCCTGTAGTTAATATTTGTGTGTTGTGTCCTTACAAGGCAATTTTATTTGAATTAAAGCAACTTTTATTTAAGCTTTTTATCTAATGGATGCTGATGCCCATTTTGCTGAGCTTCTAGATTTTAATTTCCTAAAACCTTAGTGTGAAATCACATCAACTGGAGGAGGGGCAGGGCAGCCAAATGGATCAATTTTCAGGCAGCCAAAAACTGAAAGTCCCATTTGAGCCAATGCAGATGTACAGGCAGGGGGTTTGAAACAATTCTGGGCCAAAGTGTGTTCTCTGTCCATCCTAGACTCTATTTTTAAATTTTTTTTTGTGTTTTTTTTTTTTTTTTCTTTTCTTAAATAAGGCATTTCCCAAGCTTAGTACACACATGTAACTAAGTAGTCTTTGAGGGCCTATAGGTAAAAAATTTAATGCATCTTTCTATAGTATTAAGTCTGTAGTATTAAGTCTGTTCTATAGTATTAGCTGTCTGTCAGCTAATTAGGCAGTCCCTGGATTGATTTGGGACTCTTTCAAATGATGATGTCCCCAGAACCTTCCCCAGCACCACAGGCCTGGCAGCTGAATCATTCCAGCCCCATTCCCCAGTGGGATGCTCCTTCCCTCCTACCGGCAAGGGATGTGCTGATGCTCTGCATCCAGCACAAGACATGGATCAAGGAATCAAGGATGCACAACAGAGTCAAAACCACTCCTTAGGAGCTGTGTGAGCAGGCAATGGAATCTTTTGCATGCTCAGAGCCTTTTCTTAACATCAATTCAAAGAAAGAGATTACCTTTTTCTTTCATTGCAGTGCATATAATTTTTAAAACCAAGTAAACAGACAAATGTTTTTCACCCACATTCCATTCTTCCCCAGTTTTATTTGGAATAACAAATTCACCCTGTTGGGAATCAAGTGTGATCAGGAAAAAAGCAAAGGCTTTTTTTGGAGGCCTTTAAAATTATAGTTTCTTTTTAGTCCAAAGACTTTATGGCTTTTGACCCCATCTCTCATCATGGAAGTAGTGGGTAAAAAAAGAGGCTGGATGGAAAAGTCCAGCATGTTTTTTTTATTGAATCGCACTACTGACACTTGGGACTGATTGTGCTTCAGGCTGTCCATGTCTGGAGCTAAGATTAGGCTAAGTTCTTAGTTTATAAGGAAATCTTTTCCCTTCTGAGGAGGCTCATGCCAAATTCTGTTCTGCTACATGCGCGTGGCAAATCTCTCTCTTCCAAAATATCATCAATGTTTAACCCATGCCTGCGGTTGTGTAAAAGGTTTCTACTCACATGCTTTGCTGTATGTCCCATGTCTCATATCAGTTCTGCAGCTGAGCCATTCCTTTATCAAGGATCAGAATAGCAACTGAGGTTTCTGCCCTGCAAGGGAGGAGAATGAAGAAATCACGTGTTGAGCAGAGGACAGAGAGAGTGTTTATTGCAGGAAAATGGGGATGGTCACACAATCATCTCTGACTGACACAGCCTAATCCATGAGTCATACAAGCTTGGTCACACAAGCAACAATAGGAAAATTTATGGGGCTTTAGGACTGTTATGAAGTTATGTTCTCTCCAGCGCATATGCTGGTTTCAATTTTTTTCTTTCCTTTAGCGATTAATTTGATGGCTAAGAAATTCCTGCTGGAGGCAATTCCCCACTATGGCTTGTCTCAGTAGCCAGCAGTGTTTGTTAAACACAGCCTCTGTCCCTGAAAGCTCTGTCTTTGATATAAAGCAAGACATCATTATGCTGTAGAATTGCTTGAAATGTCTGTAAGAAGTTGAATCTAAAGGTATTAAGGACTGTTTTTGTGGCACTGATTATAGTCTAAGGAAGCATCTTGGCTTTCCCTTAATTATCATGGTCTCTGCCTAAACATTTTGAAGTGAATGAGATGAAATTTTTATCCTGAGGGAATAAAACTCATTTGCACAGCTATATCCTCTGAAATTAGAGATTATTCCTGCCTCAAGGCAGAGTCAGTGTTACAGTCAGACCATAGCTGATAGAGACAGATATTTTGGGTCTCATCAACCCCAAATAAAGCAAAACTCCAGGAATCTCTGACTTCTTTATGGAAATATGATGATACTAGGCCCAGAATGTTAAACAAATTATCACTCCTTTAAATCTGTCCATACCAATCTCCATATCCTTAGGGATTAGTTTGCTTTCTTCATTGTACCTTCATACCTCCCCTGTATCTTCCCTTAATTTTTGAAAATTTCCCTTTCTTTTATTCGTGACTTCTATTTTTTTAAATACCTCACAAAAGAATGGATGTTGCACTGTATCTAACCAGATGACAGATCTGAGGGTCCTACTGAGCCAATAAAGTGAGAAAATATCACAAAATCCTAAAAATGCCCAGCTAGAACCTACAAATTTCCTAGCATGCAATGCAGTTTTAAGTCCTCCCCCCACACAGAGGCTTCTGTCCTGTGATACCTACAGCAAGTGGGAATTGTTTCACTTGGGAAAGACTGACCATGCAGCATGCCACTGAGAGAAATGCCACATGTCAGTTCTGCTGCAGTCTCAAGCTCTTTAAGGCAAATTCCATGCTCCACCATGTTTTTCCAGGGATGAGATCCTGAATCAGCTCAATAAAATGAAGAATATGCAAAATTTCTGTGTGATTATGCTTGCGCTGCTTGTTAAATGCAGTAGATGTGTCCCTGCTCACACAGAAATGGCTTGTGCTATTAAAACACCCCACACAAGACACTGCTGTGGAGCTTGGACAGCCATCAGTGCTTGGGTCAGTCTCATGGATTCCTGTGTGGGATGCACTGAAAGGGCTCCTAAACACTGGAATGGGCTTACCCAGTGAGGTGATGGAGTTCCCATCCCTAGAGGTGTCCAAGAAAAACCCGGATGTGGCAGTCAGTACTCTGGTTTAGTTGACATAGTGGTATTTGGCCACAGGTTGGACTGGATGACCTTGGAGGCCTTTCCCAACCTCAGTGATTCTGTGACTCTGTGCTTCTTTCTATAGGCCTGATCTATTCTTTTAGTTGCTGTGCAGGCCACTATCACTGACCCCTTTTTCCAGAAAATTCCACCTCCCTGTGCTCTGCACTTGTGGCTTTGCATGTATAATACGAGGGTGGGGTCCCAGCTAAAGGTTTAACACATCACCTACCCTTTTATAATAGCAGTTCTGGGGTTTGTGGGGAAAAAAAGTGGAGTAGTAGCATATAGGAAATTGGAGGCCAACAAAAGACAAAGAAGGAATGGAAGAGCTGGTTGAAAAAGTAAATAGGACTGAAAAGAACAAGAATAGCTGCAGTCAGAGGAACTAAGAGAAACAAAGATAACGCTTCTTGCAATCTGGGGCTATAAAATAATTTCAACATGCAGAGGAAGGTAATAAGGCATGGTCTTACCTCTTCTACAATGGCCTGAGGCATAGTCACTTTTGCAATTATTAACCCTGCAGCCTACTCAGGCCAGTTGTTAAAAGCTATAATTCAAGAGTCATTCTCTCTACTCAAAAATGCACCCAGAGTCCAGCTCTGACATGAAATCATAGTCTTTTACCAGTGCTCCCAGATTATCATGAACATTGGATGCTGGTACTGGATGTTTTCAAATCTCAAGTGAGATGTTTGTTTTGCTACTGTATTTTAACAAAAAAAAAAAACAACCCAAAACCAAAACACCAACACACTGTCCCAAAAAACCACCAAAAAAAGCCCAAACAAATAAACAAACAACAAAAAAAACCCACAAAAAAACTCCATAACAGTTTTGTTTCTGTGAAACAAAGAAGCAAATAAAAATATTTCAGTAATATTTTCCATGAGGAAAAGTTTCTACTACTGAAATTTCTACTTAACAGATTATTTTGTTTTTGAAACTTTTGTACTCCAAAGGATTCCGTTTTTAAGGCCCACTTACAATCTCAAAAGTTATCAGTTAGATTAATCTGAATCAGATACTAAACCAGTGTTCATTCACTGTTTTAAGCTAAAAGTCCAGAAAACTTTGCTACTACAATACTTGCCTTATATGTATGTATTAATTGCAAAAAAATTTAATTAATAGATTTCCACCCAGTATGAAATAGTTAACACCATTTTAATGACTTTCTTCTGGCTTGGTGCAGTGGAAATGATGCAGGAAATCTGATTGTGAATATTTTGTAATAACTTCTCCTGAAGGAGACCCACACCATTGGGCACTCCAAAAGATTCAAGCTAAAAGTCCACTTTGCAACTTTGCAAACATGGATTAAGCACTGGAGCTCCTTTGTTCTGGATGGATATGACTTAGACAACACAAGCAGAAAAACTTGAGAGATCACAGTTTAGCAACTGAAGGGATCTACAAATGGTCCTTTCTGGTTTTGCTGTGAAGAGCCAAATTTTTTTTTTTTTTTTTTGTTTTGTTTTGTTTTGTTTTGTTACTCCTCTGTGCCTGCCAATATCATACACAGGGTAGGCAAGACTAACATTTGGTATCAGAGGTTAACATAACCATAAGAGTGGAAAAGCACGCTTCAGCTCCCAGGGACATGGATAAACACTGTTCCCTCACTGGCGGCTGCCTGCACTGCTGGGAAATATCCGTGCCTTTGCCCTGGGTTAGTGGAGGAAAGACACAGAGCAAAAAGGCCTTTTTCTTCCACTAGATATTATTTTGAGAGTCTTCTGGCTTGGTGAGTATGAAGGAGGTTTTACTGATCCTTTACTACTCTGTGAACAGCAGAGAGGTAAAATGATTGATCCCTCCATCAAATTTTAGGCAGTCCAGAAGCTCTCTTTGTGCTCCAAAGTTAAAACCCACTAAGAATAAAATTGCTTTACACCCTGCTGAAAACCAAATCAATAAAACTGGTGAACCAAATGTAATTTCTTGTTCATATTATACCTCCTCTTCATTACTAGACTGATTCAGAAGAAACTCTAGCATAAATTGGATTCTTGCCTTGCACTACTTGTCTGAATGTCAATGAAAACCACAACATTGTTTTCAGGAAGGAAAAAAGGAGTTTTCCTCAAGCTTTTTTGATTGTTCACTGGAGGAAGAAAAAAAAAAAGAAATAAAATAAATTAAAATAAGAAAGCTAGATAAATAGAAATATATTAGTTATATTAAAACATTAAATATATTTTAAGCAGAATTGCTCTTCTGGGTTAGTTTCTCATTAATCAAGGTCTCTTTCTCCCTTTTAATCTACAATATTCCTGGGAGTTGTGGCTCAGGTTATCTCACAATACAAGCTTCCTATGCAGGCCAAACTGATCACATTGATCATATCAACCCCAAGATCAGCAAAAATGTTGGTGACAGATATCAGAGGGGTAAACTGTACCTCAGTTCAGTTCTCAACAGTCTCAAAAGCATAAAGAACACTGATTTTCTGCCTCTAATTTGTCATTATATGAATGAGAAATGTTTTGTCTCTTTGAACAAATGTAAAGCAAATTTTACTAATATTGACTTCATAAAGTCAAATACTCTACTGAAATGTTACAAATAGTACTTCTGATTCATTTTTCCACATAAATTTATTTGTATTCTCTTTTAGCAGCAGTTCCAAAATTTTGGGAGTTTTACACCTTAAATGTTTTGCAATTTCTGAATAGTATTAATAACTTTACAATTTGAATCTTATTTTTTGCCTTTTTTTGTTCTCCTTTAAAAGTGGATGTTTTCTTTTTCCTTAGCCCACAGATCTTTGCATTCCATTCCTTGAAGCTTTTGCTTTATCTTTCTAGAGATTTCCCCCCCCTTCTAATTAAAACAAAATGAGAAAACCTCAAGAGAGTGCTTGGAAGCATTAGAAGATGTTTTAGAAAGGTGCTAAGCTGTGTTAGATCAACAGCAGCTGTTTCTTTTGCTTCAGTGCAGCTACAAGAATTTATATCATTAAAATTTACACGTGTTTACTTGTGTTCCCTGAAAAAACAACTGGCTAAGCTTTTCCCTCCCTAAACACAACATCAAAACTTTGCAAAGAAATTATTTCTTTGTAAGAATTGAAGAAGCTGAGGATTCAATTTAAAGTGCATTGATTTATTACTGGTGAAGATCTTTGTTTTTCCAGCATTCTGACCTCTGAACTCCTTTTCCTTGGCACTCCCATGATTTTTGTCTTCTTTTAGTGCAGAGCAGGTGAGCTTAAAATACTACCTGGCAACTTTCAAAGGTCTATTTCTATTATTTCTATTTCTATTTCTATTTATTTTTCTATTTCTATTTCATTATCATGCCTTCCAGTGATGACAAATGAGCAGCTGTTTGGCCCTTAACAAGTAATTATATCTTTTAAAATACTGATTTTAAAAGAGAGTACTCATAAGCAGCTTATACATGTATACATCTCACTTGGGATTACAGCAAATATATATATTGATGTATATAACATATATACAGGGCTATTAAAGGTAACTGTACTTAAATCTAACTATTTCTTCTGCCTATAATGTTTATATTCTTGACTCTTCCCTGCACATTACTCATACCTTAAATTCACTGATCAATATGGGTAAGGAAATGCAAGCATTCCAATTTTAAAAGTGAAGACATAGTTAAATAATCTGCAGCACATTATTCCATGGGAAGGCTAAATTAGAAGCTGATAGGAGCTGGAAAGTCTCATGGGATGGACAAAGGAAGGAGATAACACCAAGTGGTTGGTCCCTGCTGCTGTTGGGGATGGTGCCAAAGCTCTCAAAACATTCCTGGTAGATTCTTGCAGCACCTCCAAATTTCACCCAGCATTGGAGATGAGTGTGATCCAAGTGAATCAAAGAAGAACAAACCACCCCTGGCTAGCTGGGAGCTGGCAGGAGTCCCATCCATTGACTCAGCTGCGGCCCCGTGAGCAGGTTTGACTCAAAACATTGCACTGCTCTTGGCACAGGGATGGAGCAGGAGCCAGCAAGCACTCTGTGTAATCACCGCTCTAGCCCCAGATTGGTTTTCCACAAACAAACCCTAGGCCCAGCCCTCCATGGGGGTTACTTCAGTCCTCTGTGGGGGTCACTTCACTCAGCTGCTGCTCTGGCTGTGGGAAGGTCCCTTGCCCCATTGAACCAGGGGTTTGCAGTAGTGAAATCACAACAAAACACTTCAGATTTAACAGAAGGGCTCAGCATCTGCAGGATCACCTCCTGCAGTAGCCAAAGTCAATTAAAGACCAAAACCCAGGTTACTTCCAAAGGAGTGTGTGTATTTTCACCAGCATAGCCAAGAGGGGAGCTCAACCCTCTTTGGTGAGACTCTTCAAGATATCTACAAGCATCTAAGTTTAAAGACAGAGTAGGAAAAAACAAACTGTGGGAAATTAGCTCAGAGGTTCTCTGTGGAAGCTCCAAGCAACTTGGTCTTCTCACTTGCCAAAAAAAGAGGTCAAGACTGTCCCAGCCCCTTGTCTATGTGGCCATAATCCTGACATGACAAGAAGAAATGGCCTTAAGCTGCACTGGAGGAGGTTCAGGTTGGACACCAGGGGGAATTTCTTCCTAGAAAGGGTTGATAAACATTGGAAGGAAGGTGGTAAAGTCCCCATCCCTGGAGGTGTCCAAGGTACGCCTGGATGTGGCACTCAGTGCTGTGATCTGGTTGACACATTGGGCATCAGTCACAGGTTGGGCTCAATGACCTTGGAATTCTTTCCCAACCTCACTGATCCAGTAATTCTATGTTTGAGGGTGTGTCCCCAGCAGTTTTTTCCCTTAGGAAAAAGGAGAAGCCAAGTCATCCTTTAGGGAAGGCTTTTTACTCTGTAAGAAAAGAAAGCACAGGCTTCTTCAGGTTTGATTCCTTTATCACAAATTATGCCCAAGGAAAATTTAACAAAAGGAACTCCAAGGTCATTCATGCTCAACCTGATGTGCAGAAGTGGATTTCCAAATTTTGATTTGTGTTATTCTGCCTACCTTCTCTCAGCTATAAAGTCAATCCTTAAAGCCTTTTTTTACCTAAAAAACCAGCAAATAAGCAACTTTTTTTCTATAAATACATTAACTATGAATATTAATAAATGTAAATATTAATTACCTCTAAATCCACATAGTTGTAAATGTAAAGGGATTAATAGTGCATTGACAGTATTACATTTATTTTAAATAAACACATTTATTACATGAAAATACATTTAAATAATATTTATGCATTTATGCATTTTTTTCTTTTATATATATATTCTTTCTCTGACTGCTCTCTTATCTTTCTGTGTGGTTGACAAGTGCAGAAACCTATTTGTGTTAATTTACCCTATATCCACAGTCCCTAAACTCTAGATCCTAACTCAGTCTCAAAACACTCTGTTTAAATTCCTAACACTACCCTGATTTACAGCAGCTTCACAGAGGATCTCCCTTACTGTATACCTTAATTAAAACAAAAAACTTAAAAAAACCAATAAAACCAAACAAACCAAACCAAAACATGAAAAATCCAATCCATGCCTCCCCAAAAAAATCTCTCAATAAAGTTCCCAAATTAAATCAAAATAAAAAACATGGAGAAGGGCTGATATTTCTATATTAATTGTAAAGAAAAAGTGATGGACTCAATAATATGAGAAAAATAGAAAAATTCTAAGCAAGTTGTCTGGATTTCACATGTCCAGGGGAGCTGAAGGATACTTAATCCTTTATTTCTCCAAACATTTTTAAAACAAAAAAAGTCCAAACCAGTAAAGAGTGAGACATATCAAATGTGATTTGATGCTAAAATGATGACCAAGAATGGGGTAAAATATCACAATGTTACCATGGTGCATCTCATCTTTCAGACCTCAGAACATGGAAAAATGGGTTATTAAACTAAATTTTTTTTTCCAAACTGGGGGTCTTAGTCTTGTTTTTGCAGAAGACTTCAATCTGTCTGATACTTTCACACCAGTGTGAGTTTCCTGTGTATTGCTACTAAGTTGTGATAACCTGTATATTTTTTTGTCCAAATCTGTCATATCCTCGCTCAGTCTGACTCAAAAAGAAAGATTTAGAAAATAAAAAATTATTAAGATTTTCTTCTCTTCTGTAATTACTGACCTTGTCAAGGAAAAGTATTAAAAATCCTTCTCCTTAAATTGCAAACTGAGTTAAAATGCCTGTTTTTACATGTCTATTGTTTTTAGCTATTTTCTTTTAATTCTTTAGAGTGGTTTGATTTTTTTTCCCACTCCTGTACTTTAGAAAGTTACGTAGATTAATTGTGAATTAAGATGTTCTTAAATTCACCTTCCTGCTATAACAAATACCCAGCTTGCCAGGGAAACTGAAACCAGGGAAATCAGCAGAGCCAGTAATGACAATGGAAGGGCAATTCCCATTCCCCTTTTTACAGAGTGTCAAATGTGTTTGTTCTGTGCCTGCACAGGTTTCTTTTGTGTCTTCCTTCATTTTATACTCAAACACACAGAGACAAATCCTTGGCTCCAACATGGAAAAAATGGAGAATATTTGAGGCACAAATAAGTCAAGATGGAGATTAATATCTTGGTGTTTTTAAAAACCCATACAAAGCAGATTAAATTTCTTACTGTCCTAATCAGAAATCATCAATATTTCTGAGCTTGGCCTTATAAAAATTTAGGCTTATTTGAAAACATATCTGATTATATTCTTCTAAGGGTTTCAGTTTCCATCAGTCTTAAAATGGACTTTACTTTTTATTTCCATTAAAATGCAAGTACATTATGGTTAACTGGATTTCAAAATGTGTTACCGAACAAGTCTGGGGATGTTCTTGAAGATGGACATATCCTGTCAGAAAGTCTTTCTGAAATATTCTTTACCGAGACAAAACTTCTGTTTTCCATCATTTGGGTTCAAATTTGGATGTTTTTGAATTTTTGATCACCTCTGCAGTGCTGGGTTCTTGGACATGCACAAATTCCAAGCTGTAGTGACAAGCACATTGAGCAGCATCCAGGTTAGGAAAGAAATGTGACATTAAAATTCCCCACACAGGAATTGCTGTCTGTTGTTCAACAGCCAGGCATGAGAACATTTCATTTCACAATAATGTGTAAAGGGATGATGGGAGTGAGGGGAGAGTCCTCTACAGCATTCTTTTCCATGGGGCTGGGAAATGGGATACAGGAATGAAGGTTAAAGCTGAGACTCCCAAGCTGGGGAAGGAGCTGAGGGCCAGCCCAGGGATGACACGCTTAATGTGAGGCATTCTTCTCAGTGGGAAGACTTTGGCACACATTCCAGAGAGGCTCGAGCTGGCATTGGGACTTGAAAATATCACAGCCCCTCGCAGTTTGAGAGGGTACTTAAATTGACACATTGGCTCCCTTCCAGGAATATTAGAGTATATTAGTAGAGAGGCAAGGATTTCCTTTCTAAGAAGTCATTGTAATTTTTTGTAATTCAAGACGTAGCCAAAAATGGGCACAAAGTTGCAGTGTATAGCTGCAGCCCTTTATGACTCAGTTTTTCATACCATATCCAAACAGAGGGACAGGCTGCTGTCAGAACACACTGGACTTTTTATCCAAGTCTCCCTATTTCTCTTGTCATAACATCCTGGACTCAAGGAGATGTTTGAAAGCGATTGCCAGCTGAGCTTCTCCTGTTGCTGGCGCAGCATCCCTGTTTCCCTCCACCCAGGAGTCAGGGAAAGCCTGCAGGTATCCACCTTCTTCCCTGACACCTTCATAACTGCGAACATCAACTCCCACCACTGATTTCTGCCTACATGGCAGGTGAGCTCAGGCAGCTCATATATTTATGCTTCAGTGATTTCCTCTGCTTTATAATTAGACTCCCATTCATTAAATAAATCAAATGCACATGCTGTCTGCTGGCTCAGGAGTGGCAAAGCAGGTACACGGAAAGCTTGCAGCACTCTCTCTCCTGCTTCCACAGCCAGGCTGCAGTGTCCCAGCAAACAGGAGGCATCCAGGGATTTGCTCTGAGGGAAGCTGCTCCAACAATTCAGCACAAGATAACAAACCTGCCAACACATCACTGGTGTGATGCTTTCACCCTTCCATGAACTGCTGGTGGTTTAGGCAGTCGTGGTGCAAAAGATAAAGTCATTACCATCTAGCTGCAGGAATTACCTTTCCAAATGGGTGTTAACAGAAGGGACAGTATTTATCCCCTGGCACAAAGCCCATTTGATGAAGAAATGCCAGGATACCAGAGCAAGAAAGGAGCAGAGCGTTCTTTTAAACACACTGCCCTCTAAATGCATATTTACAGAAAGGTTTAAACAGCGGCAGGAATATTATCAATAATTGCTATTTCCGACCACATCTGTGGGAAGCTGACACTTTACATAGATTCTGCTCATATTCGAATAACATCCCTAGTCACTTGAACAGTGTCCAATAATTCTTGGGTCTAGAAGCAGTTCAGTCACTTTTAACTGAAAAATGTAACAGCACCACTTTCATGGGACCCCACAGACCCTGATACAATTTGTGCATTCTGAATTTTCACAGCTGTCAGAGGGACTGAGTTTTGAATATTCTTGGTTTAGTAATCTGGTGACATCACGACAGTGCTGTTTCTAAATACTTCAAAACCATCCCTGATAGAGAAATGGCTCACAGGATTAAGAATAATCAGAGAATTATGACAATGGAAAGCCACTGCCAAACCCCTTGAGGCACTGTACAGTCTAGTTAGAAACAAACTAAAAGACAGTTAAAACCAGTTCATAACAAGCTCTTAAATCAAGCTGATAAAAGCAATTAAGTAAACAGCAGGAAGGGAGAAGAGTAATTAAACTGAAGGAAATAATTGGCACAAAAACACATGGGTATAACCTAGAAGGAATATATCTAGGCTGGAAATTTGTTAAGCATTCTGCAGTACTCAAGGACAGAGATTCTTGCAACAGCTGTTCAGCAGGAGTAAAGGGGAAGTGAGACAATAATCTGAGCGGATTTTAGGTAGAGTTCCATGGATTTTTTTACTGGGATTGTACGATGTTTCCTGAGACTGCAGTAGTTGCTTCATGACCCTCTGAAATCCTGTTCTCTCTCCCATGATTCTAAAGAAAAAAAAAAAAAAAAAAGGAGAAAAGGCAGGTGAAAAACTGTTCCAGAAGACAGGACTGAGAGTATAAGTGTATATAAATATCCAAATGGAGGGCTCAGAGCAGGGCCCAGGCTCTGCTCTGGGGTGCCCAGCAATGGCACCAGAGGAATGGGCAGGGACTGAGCCCAGGAGGTTCCACCTGGGCAGGAGGCAGAACTTTTTCCCAGGGCAGTGACCGATAACAGATTGTCCAGAGAGGGCGTGGAGTCTCCTCACTGGGGATATTCCAGGACCAGCTGGACACAATCCATGTGCTCTGGGATGGCCCTGCTGGAGCAGGGAGGTGGGACCAGCTGATCCAACCTCACCCATTCCATGATTCCTGTGGGATGGGGCAGTTTTGCCAGCCAGGCATAAACGTTCCTGGAAGAACTGCTTGGAAAAGAGACCCACACTGCTCTGAACCCACTGTTACCACTGTGTTGTGTCCTAGCTTGTTGGAAACTCTTCATCTGCCTGAGGGTTAAGCCCTCCTGAATTCCATTCTTAGGAAGCTCAGAGGGGCAACCCTACCTGTCAAGCATTACCTTCCTTATTACTCAGCTCTAATGCTGCAGATCCACCTATTTTGATTTAATGGCTGCTCTGTACATCTCACTTCCCTCCCACATCACTCTGAAGAGCTCTTCTCCTCAGCTCCTTCATGTGAGTCATTTTCTCTCTGTTGAAGGTCTCCTATAAGAGACTCATTTATTGATATTGCTTAGTCTGCTAATTGCCCAGGAGGATCATCCATCTTCTCCTGGTGGGGTGTTCAATTAGCCTGAATCTTAAGATTACATTTTTCCCCACATACCCTCATCCTCCTTTTTCCTTCTGTGCCCTCCTCTTCTCCTCCACTCTGCCCTGTGTCATCTTTTAGGAAGCAACATATTGTGCCCTTCATTTACATTTCTGGCTTCAGGCCCGTTTGGAAACTGAAATCCCCATTAGAAACAGAGACACAAATGATTAGACAAACCTTAAAACAGGACCAGGGTGTAGGAAAGTAATTTAATACTCCATAAATGCTGTAAAGCTCTAATGAAACTGCCATCTCATTGAGTTAGTGGCTTGTGGAAGGTGCTGCCCAGGGAAGAGTTCAATCCTGGCATTCAGCCAAAGGCAGGAATTCCTGCTGGCTTGTTTGTCTGAAGCTGGAGGAGCTCTCTGGCCAGTGTCACTGTTGGCATGTGTAGTATTGAAGCAAGGCATCCCCGACAAAGGGGAGAGAGAATGATGCATCTGACTCTATCATCAGAAGGCTAATGTATTATTTTATTATACTATACTACGTACATTTCATCTAAACTGAATCTGCCATGCACTCTTGCTCACAACTGCACAGAACTGCACTCATCTCTGATTCTCTCATGACTGTCCCGTGACAGTCCCCCCCACACACTTCTTGGCCCTGCTAGGCCAAGGGAACAAAACATCCTCACTTTGGGTAAACAACCTCCATATTGCATTCTACTTTAGCACAACACAGGCACAGCAAGCGAGATAAGAATTGTGTTTTCCTTCTTCTCTGCTTGTCTCACAGCTTCTCTCTATTCAGAGGGCATGTGAATACCACAGTGTGGAGCTCAGACCTCTTCATTAACCTTATTTCCTGCCACAAAACAGCCAAAGTTCTTCTGGAGCTGTAAAGATTCACTTCTCCACGGGAGGGCTGTTGAGGGGGGAGCTACATTGTGTTGCTCTATACAAATTGCCTTTTAACGAAGAGGCTTTTCATGCTTGACATCACTGCTTGACATTCTAAGCAAATGGAAGACATCTCAATAAAATATTCTAGAGATTTAGGCCTAATTTGCCTTCTCTGCTTTTAATTTTGTGGAGCATGTTGTTTGAGTTATTGGACCCCATCTTGCATGCTTTTCAGGGATGGAGGAATTTAAAAAAATATTGAACAGTTAATTGATCTTAAGACATGACATAACATAACCTCATAACAACATCAAATCATGGTTTGCTCTGGCAGTTTTAACCCTTTTCTTATTGCAGCTGATGGAGACCAGGGACCAGGTTATGACTGAAAACCCCAAACCTGCTCTCAGCCTGATCCAGTAGCACCAGAATTATGCAACTATGACTGCATCAGGGCAAAACTTGAATCTACAAAAACCAAAAAGAGAAAAATTCATTGAAATCAGACATTTTATACTAAAAGGAGGACAAAATTGGTTTGTTATACAATTTCTTATACAATACACTTATTTTTCTTCCTAATATTACATGCTTAAATTAACACTTTTACTAATTTCTATTTAAACCAGAGTAAAAACTGCATGACTTTCCTGCTTCTTTTAGTCTTTTTTGTCTCCCCAGATGAAAACCTTTGAGGCAGAATGCAAGTAGAAAAATGTAAAACAGACAGAGAAAAAGAGAAAAGTGTCAGAAACTCAGTTATTGAAGCACTTTTTTCAATAGTCACAAAGAAAATAAGAGGATTGACTTCGTAATTAAATGATATTTCATTGCAAGTTTGTTTGTAAGGAAATTACACCAATAACTGGGAAACAAGTATTTATCCAAGGTGCATCTCTGGAAGACCTTGGATATCTCTGGATAGCACAGCCAAAGTATCCTTGTGTGAGTAAAGATAAATCACTGCATAAATGCTTGCAAGGATTTGTATCTTTGCAAGTGAAATGAACATGTGAAGTCAGTGAGGTTTGACATGTTATGTTTTAAGGTGTTTTTCATGAACTAAAGGAATAAATGTTAATGGAGGTGACATTCTCTGAATAACTAACAGAGCCTGGGAAATAGTTTCTAACACTAATTATAGTAAATCAATTTTAAAAAATTAAATTCATTTTTCCTTTCATCTATTGCTTCTTGGTGTATTTTTAATTTCTTGTGTTTCCAATTGCTTTTCAAGGACCTTTAAAAGGGGCTTGGTTTGGTTCAAAATGGGTATTTTTTTTATTTAAGTCTTTTCTGTTCCTTATTTCGTATTCCTAATTCATTTGGCCAGCTCTAGCTCACCCTGACTTCAGAGGTCATCTGGGGAATGGCTGCCAAGCCTCGTCACATCGCCTAGAATGTGACATGCAACCAAATTCTTCCCATGCCTGTCCTCTCCCACAGGAGAGGACCTTTTTCTCTCCAGTGAAGCTGAAAGAAGCTTTTATGCCAGCAGAGTTTCCCTGTGCTAAAATGGAGTTGGTTCAGAATGATATTTACAGTGCCAGCAGCATTAAACAGCCTGAGCCATTCCCAGCATCTTTCTTCAGTTTATTTGTATTTAAACTTCTTAATGTTCCTCCCAGTTTTGCACATGGATTTTGCAGCTGTTTGGAACAGTATTTTCTCAGGCACAAAATGAACCTGCTGATCCTTAGATCCCACTTTTTTCAGGAGACTGAGTTCTATTTATATAAGCCCCTGTTAGTTTTTTGTCCCCAAAAGATTTCTTACTTTTAATTGTGTACAATGACACTAAAAATACCAGATTCCTTACTTTTACACATATCTTGGGTCTTTTATAATAAATTGATGTTGAACATCAGGCACATCCCCTATCAAAAAGTGTTTGAATGGTTTGGCATAGCAATGACTTTTCATTTGCTACCTGTCTGAAATACAGCCCATAAAATGGTGTACTGAATTTCTGATGCATCACTGTTAATAGTAACTTTATCTACTGAGGAAGCAATTTCATGAATCACACCTTTATCTAATAAAAATTTATTAGTGCTCCTTCTATTGCAGAATGATTTAACCTGCTCTAATAATCCTCTGATGACAGAAACATAATCAGACAAGAGAATTTTACCTGATAAGAAATTTTCATACAGTTTTTTATGTTGGTTTTGAATTAAATCTATAAAAGGATAGAGGTTATTCCTGAACAATAAAAATACACTCTTTCTAAAACTAGGTAATCAGTCTTCAAGCATTAGTTAAGACTAGAAGTTGGATCTTGGTTAACAGACATTTCATTCATATTAATGAAACTATTTCATTATTTGATAGGGGAGACCAAAGATCTGTCAGGCTCAGTATACAGGGAAAGAATTAAGAGCGTGAATGCGTATAGTAATCTGTATTCTGAGTTATTTAATGATCATACACAAAACCTTCTACATCTGGAGTTTGTACCTGTTTGATGGGGTTTCATATCTGCCTGGTGTCCAGAAATTTCTCCTGCACTATTTTAAGTGTATTTATATATTAAGTGTACATTACCTTCTTGAATAATAAAATGAAAAAGAATTTCCAATTTTTCATTTGAATGCTGCCTCTGGTATTCCTGAGCTTGTGTTCTGCAAATAATAATGAATAATCATTCCTCAGCCACTCCATTCAAATCATTTGCTACTTTAAAGCTTTACCTCCTCATAGCTGTCTTCAGTTATCCAAGCTGATGAGTTGGAGTTTGTTCAGTCTTACCACATATGGAAGACTTTTCTGACCATCCTTGCCAGTCCTTTCCAAAACTGTCCTAGTCCTTGTGGAGCTCCTCCACAGGAGTCTCTCAGATACATCCACAGTGGCATAAATAAAGGTCTCCTTCCTTCCTTTCCTTCCTTCCTTCCTTCCTTCCTTCCTTCCTTCCTTCCTTCCTTCCTTCCTTCCTTCCTTCCTTCCTTCCTTCCTTCCTTCCTTCCTTCCTTCCTTCCTTCCTTCCTTCCTTCCTTCCTTCCTTCCTTCCTTCCTTCCTTCCTTCCTTCCTTCCTTCCTTCCGCCACTTCCTTCCGCCACTTCCTTCCGCCACTTCCTTCCTTCCTTCCGCCACTTCCTTCCTTCCTTCCGCCACTTCCTTCCGCCACTTCCTTCCGCCACTTCCTTCCGCCACTTCCTTCCGCCACTTCCTTCCGCCACTTCCTTCCTTCCGCCACTTCCTTCCTTCCTTCCTTCCTTCCTTCCTTCCTTCCTTCCTTCCTTCCTTCCTTCCTTCCTTCCTTCCTTCCTTCCTTCCTTCCTTCCTTCCTTCCTTCCGCCACTTCCTTCCTTCCGCCACTTCCTTCCTTCCTTCCTTCCTTCCTTCCTTCCTTCCTTCCTTCCTTCCTTCCTTCCTTCCTTCCTTCCTTCCTTCCTTCCTTCCTTCCTTCCGCCACTTCCTTCCGCCACTTCCTTCCGCCACTTCCTTCCTTCCGCCACTTCCTTCCTTCCGCCACTTCCTTCCTTCCTTCCTTCCTTCCTTCCTTCCTTCCTTCCTTCCTTCCTTCCTTCCTTCCTTCCTTCCTTCCTTCCTTCCTTCCTTCCTTCCTTCCTTCCTTCCTTCCGCCACTTCCTTCCTTCCGCCACTTCCTTCCTTCCGCCACTTCCTTCCTTCCGCCACTTCCTTCCTTCCTTCCTTCCTTCCTTCCTTCCTTCCTTCCTTCCTTCCTTCCTTCCTTCCTTCCTTCCTTCCTTCCTTCCTTCCTTCCTTCCTTCCTTCCTTCCTTCCTTCCTTCCTTCCTTCCTTCCTTCCTTCCTTCCTTCCTTCCTTCTGCCACTTCCTTCCTTCCTTCCTTCCTTCCTTCCTTCCGCCACTTCCTTCCTTCCGCCACTTCCTTCCGCCACTTCCTTCCGCCACTTCCTTCCTTCCTTCCTTCCGCCACTTCCTTCCTTCCTTCCTTCCTTCCTTCCTTCCTTCCTTCCTTCCTTCCTTCCTTCCTTCCTTCCTTCCTTCCTTCCTTCCTTCCTTCCTTCCTTCCTTCCTTCCTTCCTTCCTTCCTTCCTTCCTTCCTTCCTTCCTTCCTTCCTTCCTTCCTTCCTTCCTTCCTTCCTTCCGCCATTTCCGCCACTTCCTTCCGCCACTTCCTTCCGCCACTTCCTTCCTTCCGCCACTTCCTTCTGCCACTTCCTTCCTTCCGCCACTTCCTTTCTTTCCGCCACTTCCTTCCACCACTTCTTTCCTTCTACCACTTCCTTCCACCACTTCCTTCCTTCCTTCCGCCACTTCCTTCCGCCACTTTCTTCTGCCACTTCCTTCCTTCCATCCATATAGGGCAATTGGCAGATGATTAAAAATATGAATTGTTGCATTTTTCTAGCTTACAGTTGTCTAATCATTTTATGCAGGTGTTGATTCTCATTTCACACAGGTATTGGACCAATATAATTGCACTGCTGTTAGTTAATGCAGATCAACTTTTGTGGAGGGAAAACCAGAATGGTGGTTCCAAACCTTCTATTTGAAAATGCTGTGGTCTCTTCCTCTACTTTTGCAGTATCTCCATATCAGCACAATTTTACTGAATTCTATTGAGCTACACTGTGTTGAGACTCGATGTCAGAATAGAAACCAGTATTTAATGAAGAAGCTTGTTAGGAAAAAATATTTTTCAGGTTTACAGAACTCGAGTGTTGAAGACAGAAAATTTTCAGTTAATAGTCCTTCAAAGGAGAGTGATCAAAATCCATTAAATTCTTCAAAGACAGGTAGATTTTATAAACATAAAAAATATTCTAGAATTTTAAAGCAGATGTATGTATGCTTCAGAGACTCCCAGTAAGTACAACAATGATTTTTCTAATATGTCTTAATGAGAAATGACAAATATTAAAAAATAGTACTTGAAAATCTTGTGGAGAAGAAATTTTGATACAGCTGTAAAAATAAGGGGTCATTACTCTGCAGAGCCCAGTGACATTTAATTGAAGATTCTTAAACAGACATCAGTGAGTGTCAAAATGTCATAACCAAAGCAGTTACATGAGGGTAGATCACATTTGCCAAGGGAAACAGAAAGGCAAAGGAAATTTCTACAGGAAAGTCATTATTATTAATAAACCATTATTATTATTATTATTATTATTATTATTAATATTAGAACATTTACTACTACTACTACTATTAATAATAATAATAATAGTAGTAGTAGTAGTAGTAAATGTTCTAATCAGAACTTGGGTACTAGTGATAATTACTAATTATCACTTGTAATTTAACTATAAACTAAAGCTGAGAACAATATGCGGTGGAATTGGAAGTCCTGATGAAGACTGAAAATCCCTTCTAATTTAACACTAATTAACATCTTCTGTCTTTTCAGAGTAAAAATTCAAGGAAAGAGGAGGAGTTACAATACTAAAAGTGAACAGATTGAAAATAAAATTCTCTTTTCTGCTATTCTTCACATTATCTAAGGACCTGATCAATCAGATACATGCTGTCATAAATACGAGGCACTGCTGTGTCTGGGCATATTTAAATCATCAATTTCATTGATGATTTAAATATGCCCAGACACAGCAGCGTCTCATATTTATGAGTGTCTCTAGAACTAAAATCCATATTGAAGGTAAATACAAGGCTGGACCCTTGGGTCACAGCTTCACAAGGATTTATATGCGCATTTAACTTTACATACATAGGTAATCCCACTGATTTCTTTGAGGCTGCCTACACATGTAAAACCAAGGAGAGTTTTAAATCTTGCCTGAATTATACCTTTAGATTATTATCTTCACAATGTCTGCACCAACCTGCAAAAGCAGCCTGATCCACATCAGAGTAAGTCCTTCCTAATCTGACAACCATTAGAGTAAGGCCTGTGTTTCTGCAGGGTTCTTGGCTCAGTTTTGAGACTGGAATAAGTGAAAATAAAACCAGATTCTGCATCAACCTGAACCATTCCATATTTGTTTCCTACCAAAACCAGAAGGTGAAATTCTGGCGACTGCCTGATGAATTTGTAAAATTAATTGACTCTTTTATTTCAAAGCCAATAATCATTGTAAATCTTAGGCATTGAATAGTTTTAGTCTGAATTATTCCCATCTCAGCCATCATATTGATCTGACAATGACAGTTTTTAGTTAAAGTGTGCAGTGTCTATCAGCTCTGCTGTTACAGTTACAATCAAACCTTGCAGGGGCAGAGAATGTTTTTATTAGACCAAGCAAAAAAGCTGCAGAAAAGGAAAGTTAGAACTCACAAGTTGACATTAAAAAGGACTTTCCTTCTATCCAAGCAATTTTTACTCAAATATTCTTTTTCCAAAATTTGGGGGCTTTTTTTTTGGTTTTTGTTTGGTTTGGTTTTTTGGTGGTTTTTTTTTTGGTTTTTTTTTTTTTTTTTTTTTTTTTGGTTTTTTTTAGAAAAGGCCAAACATATGATCATGCCTGATGTTTAAAAGATTTTGTCCAATGAGCTTTACCAAAAAACCAGAAAATTAAAAAACCCAAAACAAACCACAGGAAAATATAAAAATATTACTTAATGGCTACACTGATTCTCTCACATTCGTAAATTGCATGTAAAATGTTACTGTATAGTATCTAAAGGTAAAATATTCTTATTCAGTTAGACCCAAGAGGTTTAAAACAAAAAAGCTCTTTATATGGCCATTAAGCAGACTATCAGATAACAGACAATAAGAATACACTGGTACTATGTTCTGTGATCTTGTGTCAGCTGACTAACACCAATGGATTCCACATTCTGCAGTGCAATAAATCAGTGCAGAACTCATCCCACACCCTCCAAAATTGCAGTGAATTGCTGGCACTGGTAAATCCTTCTGCAAAAAAAAAATCTCTGAAAGTGAGCAGAGAAAAAATCCAACCAATGAACACACTAAGCGCAGTTTTGTAAATGTCCTTTAATCAAAGTCACCTACATCAGTATTTTATTTTTCACAGGAATAATACAAAACCACATTACATAGGATGGAGATTTGGTCTGTACTGCCTAAAAACCCAGCCTCAGACTGGTGCCCCAGCCTTGGCTCATGGGCCAAGTGCTGTGATCTGGTTCTCTGTCAATGGGCTTGAGCTTTCTTCCTCCCTGGCAGAATCCCTACAAAATGCAGGTTTTGGGCTGTGAGCTTCCCTGAACCACTCCAAGGATAGCTGGCCTGAGCCAAAAGTGTGCTGGGGAGCAGAATTGCATGAAACATACACTGTAGAGGTCTGTAAGTTAGTGTTTGATCCTGTTTCATTACACAGATGTCTAAATATTATAATAAATTTGGTAAATCAGGGTGCATGTGATTTTGGCGAATAAAATTACATAACCCCAAATGCACCTTTTAAAAATGTTTCCTCCAGATTCAGACATATCCCCATTTATTTAAACAGATGAGGATTTTTTTTTAATGGAAGAACAGCTGATGCCTGAAGGTGATGGTAAGAGTGTTCTGTTAAACACTGCTCACACAGAAGTGCTGATGAATGATTACAAGAAATGAAAGTGCTTTCTAATAAGAAACAACTGGGCCAAAAACAAACATGTCAAAGGCAGATTAAACTGTGTTCTCCATTTCATGGCTTCTGCTCTGGCACAGCCATGGTGCTTTAAAAAGAGCAAGGGAAGATTTTCCCTGCCAGCACCTGTCCATCACAGTGAGGTCACTCACAGTCCAGACTGCAGGTTTTGCATGTGTCAGGGAACGTCACAGGGCTGCTCTGGGGTGGCAGAGAAGCCAGGTGGAGCTTTGAGGTGCAGTGGTGAGGCCACACCTCAAATCCTGTGTCCATTTCTAGGCCGGTCACTGTAAGATAGACATCGAGGGGCTGGAGCTTGTCCAGAGAAAGGAACGGAACTGGGGAAGGGTCTGGAGTACCAGGAGAGGCTGAGGAAGATGGGGGGGCTCAGCCTGGAGAAAAGGAGGCTCAGGGGTAACCTTCTGCCTCTGCACAACTTCCTGACAGGACGGGACAGCTGAGGGGGATTGGGCTCTGCTCCCAGGGAATAGGATGACAGAAAATGGTCCCCCCAAGCTGCACTAGGGGAGTTCAGGTTGGACATCAGGAAAGATTTCTTCACTGAAAGGGCTATCAGATACTGTAAGGGGGTGTCCAGGGAGGAGGTGAATCCCCATTTCTGGAGATATCCAAAGAACTGCCTAATGTGGCACTCAGTGCTCTGGTCTGATTGACAAGGTGGGGATTGGTCACAGTTTGGGCTTGATGGTCTTGGAGGCCTTTTCCAGTGATAATAACTGTGATTTGATGATTCTGTAAAGCTGCCATCTGTGACGGTGTTAATGCAGAAGGTGGGACAATTTGTCCCAGCAAAACCCATTGCCAGAATGACCCATTCTGAAAGAAGTGCAGTCTCAACACCTGCTCAATCCTGTTCAAAAGTCTTTACTGAAAAGGTGAACTGCAGCCTGGAAAAGAGGGAAGGTTTGGCTCTGCAGAAGAATTGCAGCCTCAAGGCAAGGCTGGTTCCACATGAGGACAGGCATTTGGAATCAGCTAAGTTAGCAGCTCCTACCTGAGGTGCCACCTTTGACACCCCTTTAAACATCCCCAGTGATTCTCCTTCAGAAGCTACCTTGGAAGGACTCTCTCTGTTCAGGTGAGCTGCAGGAGGTGCCAGCTTTCACCTCCTGTCCAGCTTCATCTCACCAAAAACATCAGAGAGGGTGATGGAAGAAATAATTATTTTTCATTTCATGTAGTAAAACTCCAGCTATGACTAAATTTGACAGCAAACTTTTCAAACCTGCCAAAACCACCATGATTGATTTCACAGGGGAGATTTCATAGAAATAATGAAATTTCATAGAAAATTTCATACAGGAAATTCATGGAAAGCTCAGCTATATAGATTTGTGCATCTTTTGTTTCTTAAAGGATTCAGATGGAGAGTTATGAATGTGCAGTGGGAGAAGCGATACATGAGGGAAAAGGATGGGAACTATTAAAAGGAAACTCTTGAGCTGTGTCCATGCAAGGAAAGGAACTGACTGCCTTGAAAGAGAAGGACAGGAGGAGAATGATGGAAGAGAATGGATATTCTTGCTACTCCTATTGCCTGTACATATGGATTTTACTGAAGGAAAAAAAGACCTGAAGGAATTTGGATTTGTAAGGCCTAGTGAAACACAGCTCTGACACCAAATATGTGGGAAAAGGGAGATTTGCCATGTGAAAGAGGAAGTCTTTAATTCTTGCCAAGGGGGAGGGGAACAAGAAATCTTGGGAGTTCTCAGGCCACAAGAATTAGTTTGCAACTATTTTATGCTCTGTCAGTTTATCAGAAGTGGAGTGTGTTTCCCAAGCAGAGAAAGGAGACAACAAGTTGGTGTTTGTACAGGAACAGTTTTGTGAGAAATCAATTACTTTTATTTCATGATACAACTTCAAGCAAAATATTTTTTTGTGTGTAAGCATTAAGTGTTACAGGAATGAAAAAGAAAATTACAAAAATATAGCATCCCAGGTGTATTATGGATTTCCATATGCCATCTTTGGGTGATCAAATAAGAAGTCATTTAATTACTTTGAGGGGATATTAAATGGCAGCTCCTGGGAGCTGTTCTCTGAAGTAACTTTGCAAATCATTATCTTTATTTTGTTTCTGCCATGAGGGTAAATGAAATCACCTTGATTTTTCAGTCAAATTCCCTAACAGCTCTTGTCTTGCCTTGCATGAACCTGCCTGAACTGACATCCATATAATAATAGTAGGAATATAAATCACTCATTTACCTTCAGGACAGGAGGATGGGGCAGCCTGTGCTGCCTGCACAATGCAAAGGACTTGAGCCAGCCTGAAATCAGTGAGGCAGGGGAAGGCTTTTGTTTCAGGTGTCATGCATAGGAGTGAGGGAGGTCAGATTCTCCCCCTTTTCAGCCTGCCAAGCAGCCAAAAATTGGATCCCCACAGGAGGGCTGGGTTGAGACATCATGCTCTTAACAGAGACTCCAAGGCAGCCCATCTGCTGCCACTATCATGCTGCTGCTGTTACACAGCAGAGCTACCAGGGAGGACACCTCACTTCTGGGCTCTTTATGGAGTCCTTGGGAATCAGAAATGTGGTCCATTCAGAGAGGCTGGAGCGTACTGTGGGAATGGGAAACCTAATGGATTTGGGGGCAGGGAGAATGTGAAGCTGCTTGGATTTTCTGGGAAAGTGTGCATGAAATCAATGGGCTGTTGTTGAGGGGGGGAAGGAGGAAGAATTTGTATTTGTTCTCTGATAGGGAAATATAATATTGGGGGATTTGCTTTGGAAAGGAAAAAAAACCAAAAACTATTTGAGAAGAAGGCTGCTTGCCTGACCAGAAAAATGATCGAGGGAACCCTGTTTTAAAAGAGCTGGATGCCTAAGCCTGAATTAATAAACTAGGAACTGCTGTTGAAATTATGCGAGGAATTTCTGAAGGAAAGACAAGAGGGGACCTTGGCAAAAAAGAAGGTAGGAAAAATTATTAATTTAATGATCAAGTTCAAAACAGATCAGAGATACTTCTGCTAATTTATTTCTCCTCTCTGTCTTTTTAAAAATCCTTTTCCCTCAGAAAAAAATGTTTAAGTGGAAATACATTTAATTATGACTGTCAGTTTCTTGGTTTGGAAGGATGGAGATGAGGACTGGGTTTTGTCTGTTTTGAAAAATAAAATACATTGGATCTGAAAACTGACAAACAGGTTATTGCTTCACTTTTCAGATTTATGAACACAGAAAATATCCAGGTTGAAACCTCATAAATTTTCACAGTGTATTCACAGCGGAATCACAGTGAATCCACATAGTGGAATCACAGCTTGCTTTTGATGCCTGAGAATTCTTGATAGCTCTAAATGAAGAGAGGTAAAATGACAAAAATGTTCAAATTATTTAAAGTCTAAGACATAAAATCAATCTTTGAATAGCTCAAATTCTATCCTGTCCATTCTTCTGCAGTATCATCACTGATATCTAAATGATAACGATGTCTTTGCTGACATAATAAATAATATAATGACTCTGCAGAGTGAATTAGGAGGGGATTTCAGTGATGTCACCTGCAATTAAGCATGAAATTTTCATTTTCTTTTTACCCCTTTTGTCAGTCTTCATAAAAGTTTTACGCAAAGTCTCTCTGGCTAATGGAAAACTTTTCCTTGGTTTCCTCGCACACCCAGACCCTCTAGAAGTTTATTTCATAGAAAGAATTATAGTTTCTTTTTTGTTGCCATTTATTTCTAGAAAGCCTAAACAAAGCAGGTTTTTTGAAGGAAGATGTGTGATAGTGCTTATAGAGAGCAGAGACTCCTTGGCTTGATTTTCTGTGGGGATAAGATTGATGTTAACAAAATGCTTGATGTCTGCAATTGTCCTTTCTCTTCATAATCCCAAAACCCTTTTCCAGTTTCAGCTACATCTGACAGACGACTTCAGTTTTAAGAGGAACTAAACTGCAAATTTCAATAAATCGGTGGCTGGTACAGAAGAAGATCCAAACAAGTCTTTCCTGAGGGAAAAGCTGGAGCAGAAACTCGAATATAGGAGCAGAAACTCGAATATATGATCAGAAACCAGAGCAGCAAGGCAATGGAAGTGCTGTAGTTTTGAAGCTCAGCCACAAATCCTGGAACACCAGGGTTTCAGGTGTTGTACTGGTCATGGTATGATTCACATTCTGAGGAAAGAGGAAGACTTGTGAATAATTTCTTTGTAGATACAGACTTTTACTCATTTCCTTATTTGAAGAGAATGACAAATTTTAGTTTGAAAAATTTAAGAGAATGTGAAGAAAATGCAGTTATTTTCCTGAATTTTCTAGACAACACTGGAAAACCCACATATCAATTTTTTTTTTTAAGTCCTTCTATTCATTCATTTGCCTAATGATCCCATGCTTTCTTCTTTTTATGAATGTTAAGTAAGAACTCATTGATTTTTTTTTAAATTACATCAAAATACAAACATTTCCATAATGAAGTAATTTGTACCAGAGATCACTTTATGGTCACCACTTATAACAAAATATTAGAGGCTGCAAATGGTAACTGTGAAGTGGTGAAAACAAATTTAGTTTCATGTGCAATTTAGGTTCATTGCGTCTTTCCATAATTGCAAACATATATACAGTTCCTCCTCTGCATGGGAGCCTCTCATCTTTTCAACTTTCAAATTAAAAAATAAAAAACCCCTACAATTTCTAAGGGTCAAGGGGACAAATACAAGGCATGGAACAACTGAGTAGGCAGCAAATCTACAAGAGGGAATTTGTGAGTCGGTAGATCCACCCTGATGAAAAAGGAATCCCCTATAAATGAGGGATGCTACAGAAGGTATGGGAAGTAATACCTCTTTTCCATATGGATGAAGCCCCATCTGGGATCCTATGTCCAGCT
Organism: Haemorhous mexicanus; assembly: GCF_027477595.1. Classification (NCBI taxonomy): domain Eukaryota; kingdom Metazoa; phylum Chordata; class Aves; order Passeriformes; family Fringillidae; genus Haemorhous; species Haemorhous mexicanus. The sequence continues at coordinate 18,319,203 of NC_082345.1, read as the reverse complement.
AAGTGCAGGTAACAGCTGGAGAAATGCCCCTTGCCAACTGGCAAACACCCAGAGATGAACACCAAGAATTACTAGAGGTCCAGAAAACACAGCTAGTGAGACAAGAGCGAAGGAGCTGGGTTTGTTTAGTCTAGGGAAGGGAAGAATGTGCAGAGACATGATAACGGCCACCAGGAACAGAACAAGACATGATGTGTTTGAATTGCCTCAACAGAAAGAGGGTGGGAATTAGGGAAAAAAAACCTCAGCTTTTTAATGGCAAGATAGTGAAAGGCTGGATTAGCATGCTCCAGGAATTTGTGAAGGCTTAAAGAACAATTTAGACAAACATTTACCGGGTGAGTTATGAGACTGAAGTTTGCTTACATGTAACCCTGCCCAGGGTAGAAAAATGGACTGGGTGACTTTTAAAGTCTGTGGCAGCCTACTTTTTAGTGGATTTTTTAACATTGCTTAAAATCATGATTTTGAATGTTTAAAAAAAAAACAATTGAAAGTGAATGGGGCCTAATTATCTGTTTCTCACACAGTTTTACTCCTTATATACACATCAACACATTCCTTATCTTGACTGATTATTATCCTGACTGTTCATTATTCTGAGAATTCTATGTTCACAAATAAGTGACTTTAAAGACTATATTAGATTTAAGGTTTTCCCTTCATAGCAACTATAAAATGTGAAAGATATATTTTTAAATACTTATTCATCAGTCTTATAAAAATTGAATTATTTTATTAATATCTGGCTTAATAAGTTTTGAAATAGCTTTATAAGTCTGACATTTTTATTAAGATAGATTCTTCTGGGGTATATATTTGGTTATATTTTCTAATGTGATAATAATGCAGTATTCTGTTACTAGTTTTTACTTTTTCTCTTCCTTTTTTCCCTCTGTATAATAGATACAGATCAAAAGTAGCTAATTAGACTTTGGCTGAAATATCTCTTCACTTTTATCTGTTTTAAATCTACTGACTTTGGATTCAACTGCTTTCCCTCTGCTTCTGAACTGTAGGTCAAAATAAAAACTTTGCATTATGCTAGTCCTTTCTGGTGCATCCCTTCTCATTTACCTCTCTCAAATCCATGGACCTGCTACTCCCAATCTGGCTTGCAGGTGCCTTATTGTCTGTCAAACTGGCTTTTGGCTGGGTGTCTTTCAAGCAAGAGCATGTCCCACACAGTGAGAGAAGGAGAGACAGCTGAGAGCAGCACTTCTGGAGCACCAGCAGAATGGCAGATGGGTTTAGCTTGAGTTTTTGGACAATTTGACTCATCTAAGCACAAAAGAGTTATGTGGCAAACAGGTTACAAGGCATATTCTGGTATCTTAAATGTGACAGCAGCCACCAAGAGAGGTGGGAAAGCTTTGCAAAGTCCCCTCAGGAGGATGATACAGAATAATCTGCTTCAAAAACTACATTTCACCTTCCTTGTTAACAATCAGAAATTGAAATGAAACTTGAAGAATACAACTTAGTTGTAGGAGTAAGTTAAACTCTGAGCAGAAACAGAAACAAGTGCTATATAGGGAAATATAATACCAGTGTATTCTGGAAAAGAGAAACAAGCTACTGAAAACCACCCATAAAATTGGGTGTATCAAAGCATAAAATATAAAGTTAATACAGGTTTTAAAAGGTCTTATATAATTCCATTTGAATTGAGGTGAAAAAGAGTAGTTCAATATTTTGGAGGAGTATATGGGTGACAAGATTGTAATCAGCTATAAAAGCTGTATCTGTATCAGCTCAGTGTGCTTCAGTATATAATAGAACAAAAAAAAAAGTCCTTTTTCAAGGTGTAGATTCTAAAGGTTTGCTTCCCTACAAAAACATCTCTGTCAGCTCAGAAACATAATTATTATTTAGTGAAAAATGACAGGAATGGTTGTTCTTATTCTTTATCTGCTGTTTAAAAGTTCATCTAGGTGCAAAAGGTTTTAAAAAAATTTTTTGGTCTAACTTTGGATGCATTGAATGAAGTTTGTCTTTTTTTTCATGCAGAAATACAGGGATCGTGGATTCCGTGGTCCTGGTGTGAGGAACTGCTACTTTTTGTTGTAATGGAGGTTTTTCAGTTGGTTTGGAAAGTGTCACTACAACAAACAGTGTTTGCTTTGATGGTCATTGATTTTGATGCTATAAAAATAATTTAGAGTTTATTAATGAGGACAACATGTTGATTTTGTCCGGCCCACAGCTGGATAAAAACATGGTGTGCAGTGGGAGTAACTGGCTCACAGGCTGGGCACAGAGCGTGACAGTGACTGTGGTGACATCAGACTGGGGGCCTGTCACTGTTGGGGTTCTGCAGGGCTCCGTCCTAAGCCTAGTTCTCTTCAACAGCTTCATAAAGGACTTGGATGCAGGACAGGAAGGGATACTAAGTAAGTTTGCAGATGATACAAAACTGGAAGGAGCTGTTGACTCCCTCAAGGGTCAAGAGGCTCTGCAGAGAGCCCGGGACAAATGACAGGGCTGGGCATCACCTACTGTGTTAAGTTAACAGAGGCAAGGGCTGGATTCTGCACCTGGGATGGGACAGCCCTGGATGTACAGACAGACTGAGAATGAGAGGCTGGAGAGCAGCGTTGTGGAAAGCGACCTGTGGGTCCTGGCTGATGGCCAGCTGGACATGGGCCAGCAGTGCCTTGGGAGCCAGCAGGGACAGCCCTGTCCTGGGGCACCAGGCCCATCATGGCCGGCTGGGTCAGGGAGGGGATTGTCCCACTCTGCTCTGGGCTGGGGTGGCCTCACCTTGAATATTGTGGTTTGGGTGCCACAATATAAGAAAAATCTAAAGCTGTTTGAGAGTATCCAAAGTAGGGTTTTGGAGATGGTGAAGGGCCTGGAGGGGAGGCCATGTGAGGAGCAGCTCAGATCACTTGGTCTGTTCAGCTGGATGAAACTGAGGCCAGAGCTCATTGTGCCCTTCAACACCCTCATGAGGGGAAGAGGCAGGGCAGGCCCTGATCTCTGCTCTGTGTCACCAGGGACAGGACCTGAGGGAATGGCTGGAACTCTGTCAGGGGAGGATTAGGTTGGATATCAGGGAAAGATTCTTCCCCCCGAGGGTGTCAGGCACTGAACAGGGTCCCCAGAGAATGGTCACGGCCCCAAGGCTGCCAAAGCTCCCGGAGCATTTGGACAATGCTCTCAGGCATAGGGTGGGATTGTTGGGGTGTCTGTGCAGGGACAGGAGTTGGATTGGATGGTCCTTATGGATCCCTTCCAACTCAGCACAGTCTATGAGTCTACCATTTTGTAGCCCAGAGGCCACAGCAGTCATCCAGGTGACCAAAGGAGACAGAGCAGGGGACACAGCCTTGGTGTACTTCAATGTCTAAACTCTGCTGTCTGTCCCTCAAATATGTAAATGTTTATCACAATTTTGGGGCTGGGATTTCTCATTTCTCCAAAGACAGAGAGATTTTGCTTCAGTGCAATTTTTATCCCAGTGTGCCTTTTTTTTTTTTTTTTTTGTAAACCAACAGGACAAAACAAATGTTGAAGTCCCCAAGATGTAATGGAAACTCTTGTCTTCCAATCAGCTCTAGCTGCTGCCTGGTACCAATTTTGGGGAAGATGTTCATACAGCTTCAGGACATTAACAGCAGGGAATAGCTTCACATTGGAAAGACATTCATCACATGGCATCTGTGCATGTGTGGAAGTAATTCGAAGACTTCGGTGAGGTACAGCTCACTAGAAGCCATTTTCCACACTGGCAATGATGAAAACCTAAAGTACTGTCTTATGCTGGCCAGTCATGATGTTATCATGTTGTCTTGGGGGTTTGATCAACTGTGAAAAGAAATTTCATTGCCACTGCTTGAAAAAAAGAAAAGGAAATAAGCTACCATATTGTTACAATTTTCCAGCTATCAGTTTACTACATGAAACTGCAAAGTGACATCTAAGTTGTGATTTATTTTTATAAATTAGGAGCAGACCCATTATGCTAGCCCTAAAACACCCTGGGTGTTTGTATCAGCCAATTATTGTGGAAACTGCTGAAACAAATAAATGTCTGGATAAGGATCTGGAAAAAATGCCTCAATTTTTTAAAGAATTCTTGCAAAATATTACTAGACCAAGAAATCCCAACTGATTCATCTGTTTGTTGCTACATCTATATCCTTCTCTGGAATTCTTTGCTGAAGATCTACAAAGAAATAAATGAAAAACTGCTATTCTCCCAATTAACCTGTAGCAAGCAGCCTTAAAAAACAACTCATCTGTAACATTCCAGCCATATTTAGCTGTTTTTATCAGAGCTGTGCACTAGGAAATGATCTGTGGGGGTTTTGAAAGACTGAAATATGAGGATATTCAAGTCCTGCTTTGAATCCAATATAATCCTACTCATGAACTTGTCCCATTGAAATCAGGTTCGTAAAAGCATACCTGTACACACCCTTCCTAAAGTCAATTTTAAATACCTCTGGTACTGTAATCCTGCTTGATAGGACAGATCCTGCTTTTCCAGGGCAAAACAGAGCATGGCAAGAACCCAGTGTCGTGACATTCTGCCTAATTCCCTTTCCAAACAGTGGGAATTGAACAAAATGTAAGAAAAGAGAAGAAAATGCACAGGTGGCACAATAATCAAAACAGTGCATTTAATACATAAAAATTTGCACAGAAATACTCACAGAGTTAATTTTACACAAAATGAAAGGGAGACTGAGGTATTAGACTTAAGTATTTGCTCTATCGGAAGTTTTTAAAGTGATATTTGTTTTACGTATATTCAAATAATGGAAGAGAAATACTATTTTGTTTATTAACACATTACATCAAAGTCCACATACAGCATGTTATATATGTGAATTACTGATTTTCTTTTCACTGCTTAACATATTTATTAGCTCTTTCTAGATTTACTTTAATATTGTTAAACACACACACAAATGTATTTTATCCTATTTACAGAGGCACCTTTTGTGGTTTTATTGCTGTAATAACAGGCTTCCCAATCAATGTGCTATTTATCATTTTATCTGTGTTCATGCTTCTTATTTCTATTTATCACATCATCTATGTTCATTTTTCTCATTTCCAGTTGCAAGGGAAAAAAGCTTCTTTGTTCTGTGCACCCAGCAAAGCACTGAAATTGGATTCATCCTCCTCCTTTTAATGTCCCCACTGCCTCTGATTAGGGCTGATTATGGAGCAGCACACTGGTAATAAATAATATGTTTCTGGTTTTTAAAGATATACTTCTCATAAGAAGCATAAAAAACTGTATTTTTTAATGAAGGTATTTTAACATTTGTAATATGAAACTTTATGAACACATGTCATTTTATTAAAAGTCCAAAACAGTAGAAATTCATCAATGTCCCTATCTTGAATATATGGAGTATAGAAATGGATATAAATCATCATAAATTAAAACTGAAGAACATCTAACAAGGCAAATCATGTTAATTAACAGTTATAGCAAAACACCTTTCCTCTTGTTTGTTTTATTGATTTGTGCAGTAGCTTTTTTTGCTAGAGGCTCATGATGTGAGAGAACAGCACAGTCCTGCAGTCCTTCCCACAGAAATGGTTCCAAAGGACATTCTAGAACTGGGGACTGTAAAAAAAGATAGAAATCAAATTTAAAAGTATTAGCAAAAATATTAGCATGACAAAATTTAAACAAATAAATGTGACATATTTTGGCAGAGTGAATAAAACACTGAAGAGAGCAGAGAGACACATGAGAGAGAATTCATTTAGGTACTCTGGGTAGGAGACTATGATTAAGCCTTCTGGAACCAAGCTAAATTAAAAATCATCTATAAATATGATGCATAAATACAATTAATAAACATAATTCACAAATATAAATTAAATACTCCTCTCCAGCCATTTTACATCCGAGTGTCTTTAGGCACCACAAGGATATAGATGCGCTTCAGGCCATGTCACACAGTAGGTGAGCAGTAACACCAGAAACAAATCCCACATTTGCTGGTAGGACCACAAAGAATTAAGCCCAGGGTGGATGGCTGAAATATCAGGCACCAAAGAAAGAAATGAAAAGATCAAATGCACTTTTCCAAATGCTTTGCAAAGTAAAATGGTGGTTTTTTTCCCCAGCACTCCAATCCTGTAAGCAGCCTTTTGTTTTCAATGCTTGGTGATATTTGGTTTCAGTTTGTGGTTTTGCTATTCTTCTTTAAGGTGAAGTAAAAGTACACTAAACAAAATGGGGGGTGCAGTTGATCTCTACAATTTCATGAGAGGGCTTGTTATGTTTACCACATTTAAATGAAAATCAGCTTTGGCTGGAGCAATGAAATAAAAGACCTGAAGGAACAAGGCAGTTGGATGATAGAGAGGTTTCCTAACAACAAACATTTCCCAAGGTAGGCTGAGATTAGGGGACCAAATATTTAAGCAGACACTTGGCAGATATCTAAATTCACTGGAAACTATGCGTTTTACAGCCTGGTATGTCCTTGGGCTGGTTTTACTCCTTCCCTATTTTCTGATACACATCTTGATTTCTGTGACAACACATCTATCTACTACCAACCATCTACTTATCTACTACTACTTATCTACTACCAACCAACTTACACAGTTAATTATTTTACTTCTAAACACCCAGAGGGAACAACCCATGTATACAGCAGCTTTGAAGATTGAAGCCCAAGCTAAAAAATAATGGCAACTGAAAATTGGAACACTCTGGAATGTGTAGACTTTGCTTCCATTGCTACATCCCTCTCATGGCTTTTAACCTAACCTAAGAAAAGTCTCTCTTTCATAAAGTCATTTGCAATGATTTTGAAAATTAAGGTGACTCCCAATCTGCCTGATACATCTGTAATATTTCCCAGGTTTGCACTTTGGAAACCTTTGAAATGAAGAAAAAATTCCTCCAAATGTTTATGTGCAAGAGCATAATTGCACTGTATATATGCATTTAAAATATAAATGTGCATTATATATGTGTGTGTATTATATATATAATAATATATATATAATATATATATGTGTGTGTGTGATCAAACCTCTTGGGCCACAAAGAAAAATTTGGCTCAGGCTCAGATTTTCATCATTTAGACTTTCTTTAACACTCCCATTGCTGCTTTTATTTTGCACTTGCTGTTCCACATGCCAGGCTTTGCTTGCCCGTGGCAAGAAAGAGTTTAGGCACCACCTATTGAATTTCAGATTGATTCACACTATCATTTTCAGCAGAATTACTCTTGGAATGTTTTTTACCCATTAGTTCTAAATAGTACTTTTGTTGGGAATTGTGCAGCTGGGGGAATATGTCTGTGTCCTGTAATTTCCACTTGGGGTAGGGAAGATTGTTTTAGATGTTGCTATTACTGAGAATTAAATTATTTATTGAGCAGGTCTCACACTCCTGTGTCCATCCTTGCCCCCTTATTCAGAGAAGGAACTAGGGAAAAAAAATCTATTGCAGCCTGTGGAGAAAAATGACATTGCAATGACATTAAAAATGTCATATGTCCTTCAGCTGCAAGTATTGAATTGTTAGGAAATGCTGGAAAGTAAACAGAAAAAGGAACTTTGTCTTTTTCTTGAAGATACTGAGAAAAATCCACAGGTGATAGTTACCAGAATTATGAAGGAAAGTAGAAATGCTCTTGAAGTTTTGCTCTGTTTTTCTGTGCCCTTTTCCTAAAACTCTTCTAGGGATTCTAGGAATGGTCTGGTACATGTGTGTCAAGGTAAGTGGGTATCATCTTCCATTGCCTCATCCCTGAAAGTGTTCCAGGCCAGGGTGGACAGTGCTTGGAGCACCGTGGGATAGTGGAAGGCATCCCTGCCCATGGAAGGGGATTGGATCTAGATTATCTTTAGGGCCCCTTCCAACTCAGGCCATTCTATGATTGTATAATTTAGTAAATCCTTATTATTTCACATGGCACACAATCCTTAAAAGGTGGTAACTAGAAAAAAAACCCAGTCCATTTGTGTGGTTCTCTCCTGTTTGAGGGAATTATCTGAGTAACCAACCCATCAAGCCTAGGTCAGTGAGTCTTCCTGAAGGGATATAGGGCATGGATGTCCCAAACACCAAAGTGGCATCATAGAAAGAAACTGTATTGTTAAACTGGACATGACAATATTGAAAGTGACTGGCACTGGTCAAGCTTTGCCTTTCTCAGATGGATCCTGGAGATGCCTTTTCTAAACCCCTCCAAAAAAAGGGAACAAACCAACTGGGTGGTGGCAGTCCCATATTGCAGGGCCACCTCCCTGCTCAAAGGGATTTAGGGATTGGTCAGTAAACCACCCATCACAACTTCACAGTCTCACAGAATGGCTGCTAAAACTTCTACCCACAGTTTTTGCACCTTTCTGCCAGATCCTTTTTGTCTTCACAAACACACACACACACACACACACACACACACACACACAAAACAGGGAAGGGAAACTGGCAGAACCTTTGTCCTGAGCTTTTCCTGGAATCCTATCTCAGTGCCAGCGGTTGGAGAACTAGGAAAGTTTGCCAAGTGTCTTTGTAACTACCAGATACCAAATCAAGTGAGGTTGCTGATGAGTGACTTGCAAAATCCTAATCTGGCCTCTGACAGTAACGCTCTGTGTGGCCTTCAGCAAGTCCCAACACCTTTCTGCTTCTGCCTTCCCATGGCTAAAATGTTTATTTGTCTGTCACAGCAGGTATTTTAGGGAGAATTCATAATTTGGCATATCACAGAAAATAGTGCTTTTCTTCAGTGAGTTAAATAAATCAGGCCATCAACAGTGAGATAAGGTCTCCCCTGAGAAGAGACTTGATGTCTAGAATCATTTTAGGGTTTGTAACACATAAATAAATCAATTCAGTGCAAACAAGAGGAAAAATGGTCAAAAAAAAAAAAGAGCACAGTTCAAGAAACTGTTGCCGAGCACAGGTTAATCACTTAAGAACAACATTGCCACTTGGAAAAAATAAGGTAATAATGGGGTTTATCATGTGGTCTGTAAAACCTAACTCACAGCTGGCAAAAGTGAGAGGCTTTCAGTTAAGTGAATGATAGAACATCCATCACCACTCCTCACAGAGCACTCTGCTCTCTTAAAACCAGCACAGGCAAACTCCCCAAAATGTGCCACCTGTTCCTTAATTCCTGCAATAATGTAATTTGGGAGATGAAACTGGTCAGGCTTAGCCTGAGAGTAGGGTGCATATTTACGCACATGAAATGGTAAAATATGACCCCTGTCCCAAAGGTTTTCTGACCTAGGAATGAGCCTCCCAGTCTAGTGGAAGATGTCCCTGCAGAGAGGCTGGAAAGAGATGATTCCTGTGGCCCCTTCCAACTCAGTCCATTCTATGGTTCTATGATACTATACAGGCTCCTAATTTATATTTATATGGCCAGACACTGAGATCTTTTTGTCTCTGTGCTGTCATTACAGCTTCAGAAGCACCTGTATAGTAGGAAGAATATTCAGAACAAAACTGACACCAGGCTTGAAGGACTCCCTTAAGGATTACAGAGAGTTGAAAGGGTGATATTAATGTGACAAGGGCATCTCACAAAGAAAGTGAATTATTCCTTGTTTCCCAGAATAGCCTAGAAATACATTTCTCCTCTTAGATGAAAAAGGCCAAGTTCTGCATTAGTAAAATGGCTACTATAAAAGGAGTAAGAGAGTAAAGGAATTGCTTCCTTTACTATGCAGCAGTTCAAATCCAGATATATGCAAATATTAACATGATTAAATGACAAGATATTGAGTAGTCCTGCAACATAGCAGAGTTCAGATTGTTTTATTGAAGAGGGGTTTAGGCTTTTAGGACAAACTCTGGCAGCTTTTTCCAGCTGTGATGCCCCAATGTACAGTCCTTCAGGCAGACATGGATCAATTTTATGTCCACATTTCTGTAGGAACAATTCAGTGCCCTCACAGCTGACAGATGACAGGACAGATCTGCCCACAGTAGAAAATGGCTCCATTTTCTGCAGCTCTTTGCAAGTGGTAATTAAATTGCACCGCTCAGAATTAAAATTCACAGGATCACAGAAACTAGGGATAGGAAAGAGCCACTAAGGAAATTTTTGTCTCTGCTCTTCCTTCTGCCAATGCTTTGTCCAGCACTTTGCAGCCAATTTGAAAGGCTCTCTACTTACCAAGGGCTTTTAAGAGACCCTGCTTTGATTTATGCACAGCAGAAAATGGTATCTTTTCTCCAGAGACGGACAATTTGCCTCATTCAAAGAGTTGTGTAATCAATTTCATTTACCAATTACAGCCCTTCGTTAACATACGGCCGTGGGGGCACTGGGTGAGGCAGGAAATTAATGAGATTGAGGATTGGGATCAGGAGGTCTCCTGAATGCCTTGTTTTGTCCTGACAGCCCAGTAAATCTTGAGTCAGTCCAGTGCTTCTGAAGGAAGAAACAGCTTTGGAGATTCATCTGAGTTTTTCATCCAGCTGTGGGCTGGATGGGTTTGCTGATCACCATTACTCTCTGCCCAGCAAACCCCAAGTGCCCACTTTACAGGGACACCTGGGGTTTGGCAGGGCAGAGAGGAATGGTGGTCTAAACTTCCTAAAAGCTGCTGGGTATTCTCTGGGAAGTGCAGAGCACCTCACAGTGCGGACTGAGGTGGGTTTTCAGTCCTCAATTTCAGGTGGGGTAAATGCTGTCTGAAACAGGCACTTTGTTGTGTTGTGTTAAGTTGTTCCCCCTCAGTTGTTGTGTTGTGTTAAGTTGTTCCCCCTCAGTTTTGAGCTGGACTGTTCTGTTTCCCCCCGTATCTGTTATGGTTCAGCCTTGGCTCACTCCGCCCTCCTCCTCACTCAATGTATCCACTCATCAACACCGCTCCTCCCATCCCCCAATGTATCCTTCCCGGACTCCTCCCTGGTGCCCTGCCTGTCACTCGGCGCCCCCTCCCTTCCCTCTAGAAAGTTCTAGCTGGGGCATCGGGTGACTGGCTCAGGGGCCAGGGTTCCACCCCCCATGTTCTCTTATTAGTTGTTCCTCATTGTCACTCCCTCAGAGGCCAAACCCCTCTCTGCTTCCCATTGGCCCAAGGACTGTCTCCACCCTTAATTCTGGTGCCCCTTAAAAGCTGGTGTAAGCCGGGTTTTGCTCCGTCTTCAGCTCTGGGTTCTTCCTCTGCACTCGGACTTCCCAGTAATAAAGGCTTCTTCAATCCTCAGCTGGAGTCCCTCTCTTTCCTGGCTGGATTGCTGCCGAGAGTCTCCTGTCCTACACAGGGAGCTGTCTCTACCACAGAGTGGAGCAGTCATCCCTAGGCGCTCTCTGGGTGACCCAAGCCTAAGGGAGTGCCCCTCTACTGCAAGCAGCATGCTGTGTGCTTGCCGGGCGGCTGAAAGGGTCGAGCCCTCTTCTGAGCCAACTCGCTGCTTCACACTTTGCTTTCATATGGCATGGACATGAATTTTGGATCTCCCTGGAAATTTGTAGCCTAAGCCTGCAAAGCCTAAAGTGACTTTGCTCTTGCATAAGCTTCTCCCTGAGGCTTAAGTCTTAAAAATGTGTCTGAGGCCCCTATCAATTCTTCCAGGGTTTGTCAAAATGCTTCTCCCCAGGGGCTGGAGAGTGTCTTGTCCAAAAGACTAAATGTTTACCAACCTCTTTTTCAAATTGATATAAATCTTCTGTTCAAGACACAGGCCATAAATATAAAACCAGGCTTTCCCTGAGGATAAACTGCAATAGTCTACAGCTGAATTTTTTTTTTAAATAACTGGCACTGCCTGCAGTCAGACCATTCAACTTGGAGGGATACAAAAATGATCTGATACAGACTTCCTAGGGCTGTCCAGATCTGCCTCATATGGTTTGTCTTGAATTTTGACTCACCAGTTCCTTGACAAGGGTCCTGCTTTCCATGTGGTTATTCCAAGCCTGATCCTTATCCAGCCTAAAGTGATGTTCCTGGTGACAAGCAACAAGAGTTCGTCTCCCCCTCCTGCTGAGTGCCCTGCAGAAATTCCCAAACCATCTGTGCCTGGTGGGAATCCAGAGCTGGAATGAGTTGGCCGTGCTGTAAAATCCCCCCTGGCAAGACAAGTGCCACGGGTACAGCCCAGTTTGACTCTGCCGTGGGGACACGGCTCTCAGGATGGAGTGAACCTCCCCTCCCAGCCCTGGGTACAGTTTCTTTTTTCTTTCAAAGGAATGCTTTCACATTTATTCCATGGCTTGGAGAATGTCATCCTAATTTTAAAATCAGGTGCACCAGGGCAGGTACCTCAGTCCCTGATGAGAAGAGTCTCCTGCAGGCAGGGAGGTGAGTACAGGCACAGCTTTGAGGGAGAAGGGTGATGACAGTGGCACCACCCAAATTGCTGCTGCCAGGACAGTGACTCAGCTGAGTGACTGAGTCACAGTGTCTCCCTCCCCTTCCTCTGGCCAGGGAAGGTACTGATGTTCTGCAGGTGCCTTGGAAATGCAAATTGTAATATTCCCACCACGCTGCAGAAGCCAAGGGAACAAAAGTTTCCTCCTCCTCACTGTCCATGTGGACTTGTTCCAGGCAGTCTGATCAAGGGGAAGAAAGGAGCAGCCTGACTAACAGCCAAGTGAGCTCTGGAATAAGACACTAATCAGTGCAGATTGCTTTTGGAGACAGGGAAGGAGGCCAGGATCCTCCAGAGCATGATTCAAGGCAGGAGGCTCTGGTGGAAGACGTGAGTTTGCGTGGGAGTGGGGATGCCTTACCCTGGATGGAGATTCCATTCCAACTAACAGTCATGCCACATTCTGACTGGTACTGGTTGAATCTTGTGAGTATTGATTGAAATCTCAGTAGAGGATTAGTAGAGGCAAGCAGCAACTTCTACATTTTCAGACAAGATCTAATTGCTCAGAAGAACATCCTGATTAGAGTCAGCAACTCAATATACAGCAATGTAGCTTAAATCGATAAGGCCCTGCCTGCTGAAAGATCTGCTCTCTGTCAGTGCATTGGGAAATTCCCCAAGTTAATGAGGTTTGGAAAATAGTGCTAGGCATTTAATCTGTGTTGAAAACACCTTGGAAGGCATTTGGAAGGTGGTCCTTCCTTCTGGTCTTTCCCTAGCCTGCACTTCACTTCTCATTCCTATGACTTTAAGTCTCCAGTAATGTCTTTCTTGAATGAAGTGCCTGTTCCTGTGATCTTGATCGCTCTATCTGCGCAACCAAACTGCCCAGGTTTTAATTAGAATGTAAAGGTTGCTTTGGTTTTTTCTGCTTTAGTTTTGGGGTTTTTTTCTTAAAAAAACCCAATACAATTCTTTTTTCTTTGAATTGCTTTCGTTGAGTTACAGAAAATATCTTTGATGCTCACATGCTGTACCATTCTTTTCATTGTTTTATACACCTGAGATTCTGGCTTCATCTTGAGTCTTCTTCCACTTTCTGGAATGCTTTTTTTGAATTGTAGCATTGTGGCATGAGATTCTGCCAGTTCACCAGCCTGGCAGTATCATATATCACTCTGGGAATCAACACAGTGAATAATTCAAATGGTTATTGTTCAGCACTACTTAGAATAGCAAACCTCCATTTACAGATGTTCCAAAATCAATGGGAGATGGATTTCTTCTGCTGCCTGACAGATAAATAATCTTAATCAATTAATTTCCCCAGATACTAATTTTTAGTTCCTTGGCCAATACCAGACTAAATTCCTTTCAGCAGCTGAGTAAAAAACCATTATGGTTTCCCCATCCCTAAGTTTTCCTTACACACAATAATAACAACTCTTGAAATGAAATATTCTGACCGTGGCTAATGACAGCCTTGCTGCGTGAATAAATTACAGAACCTGAGTTGCCCTTGCCTTGCACAATTCTCACTCCTTCCTGACTGCCGTGCCTACAAATGGCCTCAGGAAATAAGAAAGAAAAAATCATAATTATAAATATTTATAATTATGTGTATATACACATTTATATTAATTCTACTATATGTTTATTGCAAGTCACTCCTAATTTTCCATAAGGAATTTTTTAGATGCTCACAGACATAGTGAAAACTTGGGAAAAAGATGCAAGAGCGAAAGAAAAGGATAAACCAGATCTGATTTACCACTCATAGCAAAGGTGAAGAAAAAAAATTAGGAGAAATAGACACTTAACATGCCTTCTGCAGATGTCATATTCCTTCAGACTCACAGTCAATCTTCACTCTTATTTACACCACAAAGTGGTGATGTTTCACAGTCTATCATTGGGAAGAGGTTATCGTTACCAAGCTTTCTAATATATTATATTCACAGAACTGATTGTTATGATCTATTTGCTCACCAGCGGCTAAACACTTTCAAAGGTTCCTTTTCTCTGTGTTAGCTGAGCCTTAGTTTTGATGAGAAAAAAGGTTGGCCTCAAGTCAGACTTCTCTAACATAGGCCAGGGCTTTACAGCTCAGCTTGGTCATCCAGTGAAAAAGTGACTCATCTTCTAAATCAGAAGAAAAATAACACTTGTATCTGATTTGGATACTCCTGATTCATTTATCCCACTAATATTTTTCCAGTTCCTGTCTCAAAGTACCTGGGATCATTTGCACATGTACCGAAGAAAGTTCTGAAGGGTGACAGAACAGAGAGAGGGAAGAATTGCAATCCCTGTAGTGCGGAGGAGTAGCTGTAGCATTATATAACAAAACTTCTTTTGCTTCTTATTCTTTCAGTTCATTACTTTAGTGCTTCAGATCTTCCCCTCAGATGTGGAAAGCCCAAAGGGAATTTCATTGTTTGCCCTAGAGCATTTAACCCAGATCCTACAGCAGAGCCTGGGGTGGCATTTCACTTATCAGTTAGAGACGCTGATGAAGGCACTCTCACAGAGAGAGAGTTTGAAACCTCTCAGGGAAGCTCTCAGGTTGCTGCATGCCCAGAGGCACCAGGCACCCCTGTGATTGCATTTTCAGCCTCCAGTGATTCTTTCACAGGGGTGAGTAGCACATGAAATCATCAGGAATTCTGGGGTGTATTGGGAAGAGCAGTGCTAGCAGGTCAGGGAGTGATCCTGCCTCTCTGCCCAGCCCCATGTGGCACATCTGCAGTGCTGTGTCCAGTCCTGGGCTCCTCAGGACAGCAGGGACATGGAGCTCCTGGAGCAGGGCCAGCAGAGACTGCAGAGATGATTTAGGGCCTGGAGCATCTGTGACAGGGAAAGGCTGAGGGAGCTGGGGCTGTCCAGCCTCGAGAGGAGCCCCAGCTGAGAGGGGCCCTCAGCCCTGGGTGTCCCTGTCTGCAGGGAGGGCTCCGAGCAGGGCCCAGGCTCTGCTGCTGAGCACAAGAGGAACAGGCAGGAACTGATGGAATATTGTCTGCTTTAGAGTCTTAAAATATGTGATTCCATTACTGTTGCTCTTTCATAATGAATTAGATTGATTTTCCCCATTATAGCTGTTAAAAGATCCCCTCTGCTTTAAGAAGATGCCTGTCATACAGCAGTTCTGGCATACCAAAAAGTGCTATTTTCTGAATACAAAAAGATAAATTGTCTCTCACTGCACTGACAGTTTTCCAAACTGTGCAATTTCTCAGCAAAAACAGAGTTCATGTCACAGTGACTGCAAAAATGTTGTACTGTTATTAAGTGCTACTTCCTCAGAACTGTCTCAAATTCCTCCAGCGAGAAGTAAACAGACATTTCTTATGATTACTCCCTTAAAAAAAAAAAAAAGCTTTGGATGTTTTAGATATCTCACAATATTTATATGCCATGTGGATCTGCTCCTCAGGAACTACAACAGTTTTACCTGGCTTAGCATGAGGTCCCAGAGGAAGTGAGCATAGAGAATCTTAGAAAGAAATATTTATTGAAACGAAGCATGATTTCAGATGCCTGTTTCTTTAAAAATTTGCAGATTTTAACAGCTGCTGCTGTTCTTGCAGATTACTAAAAATTGATAATGTTATTATTACTTCTGCTGCTGAATGGGATAGAAAAACCATCAATATCTCAAAGTTTGTAGGAAACAGCATTAGCAGTGTTAGAGTGTCTAGGAAGTCTGTGCAACTTAAATAGTTTGTAGCCTCTAGTAGTATTTTCAATGTTTATTTTCTAATGACAAAATAAAATGTTTGCCAGGCAGCGTTTGTGAAAGTAAATACCTCAAAACTGCTGTCTTACAGCAAGTTTGCCTTTGCTACCTGACTTTTTTGCCTTTTGCTCTCAACATTCTGTAACAGTTTACACTGCTGAAGTCTTGCTTTTTCCAAACGGATTGAATTTGTGCTCCATGTTTAAAGGATTCCATGGGACTGATGAGGACCTGTGCTTGGACACAGCAACAGAAGAAAACACAGTGAAATCTTGAATGCAGTCATACAAGCAGAAGCCTGGGATTTTCCTGTTAATCTTGTTGTGTACAAGCAATGAACGAGCAAGAGATTTTCTGAGGGAAAAAACCCAGCAGTCATTGACATGTGAAGTGAAGAAGGGAGGGTGCCAATGATGCCTTGAGAGGCTACCTAGAACAGAGGCTAGACAGTGTTAAAGGAATAAAGTAGTTATTTACTAAAAGGCCTTCAAAGGATACACCTTGGGCAGTCTAAGAGTCTGGCCATGGCTCCACCCAAGATGGACTCCAGGTCCTGAGTTTTCACACTTTTATAAGTTTTGGTCCATTTGCATATTGGGATTAATTGTCCAATTGCAGCTACAGGTTATGTAGTCCCATCCTTCCACATTGCTCTCCTCAATTTGCTGTTGTTTGTACTTCATGGGCCCGAAGCTGCAACCAAGTGTCCTTGGTTCTCAGGCTGGAAAAGGATTGTTTTGTCTGACTAAACTGTGACAAGGACTTGGTAACACTTTTTATGTTCAGAGTTACACCTTAATAAAGTACAGAATCTGGAGAATATGAAAGCTAACTTAAGGCATCACCAAGAGGATGGAGCCAGGCTGGTGGTACTGAGAAGAGGCACTAGAGGAACAGACAGGAAGTGATCCTAGGAGGTTCCTCCTAGTCATAAGGCAGAACTTCTGCCTTGGGCAGTGACCAAGCACTGAATAGATTGTCCAAAGAGGGTGTGGAGTCTCCTCACTGGGGATATTCCAGACCCCTCTGGACACAATCCTGTGACGTGTGCTCTGGGATGGCCCTGCTGGAGCAGGGAGATGGGACCAGCTGCCCCACTGTGGTCCCTTCCAGCTTGGCCCATTCTAGAATTATGGGAATATCCAACATGCAGAAGGAGGCACTCATACCATTCCACTCCATTCTGCAGCTTGCTGTGCTTACAGATGATTCTGGTTTTTTATCAAATAAATCAGCAGTTACTATCCTTCCAGGAAAGTGACCTCATTTCTCCTGTACCACTCTAATGGGCCTAATGGAATGATCTGGATAGATGATGGGTAGGGGTGAATTCTGAAGTCACTTGAACCTGAAGACAGCAAGGATTAAAAGCAGAACTATACATATTGTAACAAAATCATCTTTTGGTCTCTTAGAAAGCAGAAAATGTCACCTCATGCACTCTTGTGTGATTTAGCAAAGGTGGATGAGGGAAGCAAAACTGTCCTCCAGTGCCAAGAGTTTAGGTAAAGACTGGGGTTTAAAAATAAGTCCAGTTGATAGGTGACTGAACTGAAAGGTCAGCTGCTAAGTTGAGCGTTTCCAGAGCTAAACCTGGGGAGCTTACAGCTAATTGAAGATCTGTTTAACAAACATTGCTTTCAAGCTCTGTGTAGGATCTCCAAGCCAGAACAGCTGTACTTTAGTGACTGGTTTGAAAAGAGGAGGGGAGGAGGAGGAATGAAGGACTTAGGACAGGTACTGGAGCTGTTCCTTATGAACCTCACCAAATAGCAAATGGGAAATCAGCAGATGAGTACATTCCAGCAGAAGTTCAAAGTGCAAGTGATAATAGGAAGACTAGGCTGACAGGTTCTGGCAAGTTGTGGGGGCATTGTGAAAAAGCACTGGTAGATCCACAGGTCAAACCTCAAAGCTCAGGGGCTTACCTCTTTCCTGCTTCCCTCTCCCCTTCCATTTCCTCTCCTCTTTTATTTCATCCATGAGAAATTGTTTGTTGGGATGCATTCACTTCCAGAGGTGGAAGGGAACAAGTACTGGCAGCATTAAGTAGTAGGAGAAAGCTTAGAATTTAAGTAATCTGGTGAAAATTTGGAGTGTCCAGTGAGGAAAATGAGTGTGCAGGTGAAAAAAAATAAATACAGCTGAGCAGCAATTGCGGGTTGAATTCATCCTGAAGGAGATGGCAAGATGAGAAGTGAGGAATCAAAGCTTCACAATGGTGTCTTTCACTATGTGGATTACTGTGTGGATTACTGAGGACAGAGAGTGACCTCTACTCAGGCTTGTGTCAATGGCGGCAATGGTCTGGAATGAGATGAAGGTGCAGCTGTGGCACTTCATCTCACCTCACCCTTCTCTGAAGACTCAAGTGCTCTTTTCAGAGCAGGTCTCACTAAAGCTCCTTCAATACCTGAAAACTCTCCCCTGGGATTCTCCAAGCCACAGCTCAGCTTGCAGTGTTGGAAGACATACTTCATGGGCTTGATGAAATGTGAAGTACACTCTGGGGCTGCAATAAAACAAAACTGTTTCCTGTTCTGCCTGCAAACATTCCATAGGAAACTGAGGCAGTTTTCACTGGAGACAAGGAAACTACCACTAACCAGGAAAAGTTGCTTGAACTGTGAAAAAACGGCAAACTTCTCCTTATGGCAAATGCACTGAAATGTACACTTTTATCCAGGGGTTGGAATTACACCCTTTTCTCTGAGAACAGCTGCATGTGCTGGTGGGAATGGTAAAGTTTTGGCCCAGATCCAATTTATTAATACAGAAACATGCAAGAGTTAGGTGGTTTTTTTTGTTTGTTTGGTTAGTTTTTTTGTTTTGGTTTGGTTTTTTAATTTTTTTTGGTCATTTTGCTTTCTTTGAATATAAATTCTTCCAAAGCAAAATTTACTCACTGGCAGATCAGGCTTGCAAAGGTGCTGAGTACTCTGGCTGTGGTCCAAAAGTGCACTTAAGCCCCTGCTTAACTCTGAGGATATAATTAGTCTTGCCAATTTCAGTGGGGCTGTTGACATGCTTAAACTTAAGCATGTGACTAAGTCCACTGCTGCAAGAATGCTTAGTCCTTTGTAGGGTTAAGCTCAGCTCTGTGCTACACAAAAGATCTTTTGTTCAGCCTTGAATGACGAGGACAGGCAATGGAAGGAATAAACACCCTTCTCTAAAATAAACATTGTGCTGATCATAGAGATAGTGCACATGTTATTAACTCAGAGGCTGTCATCACATTTTATCAGCAGCATTTTAGCAGCACGAATGAGATGATTCACTCCTCTGAACCATGTCTCCATTATCTCTTTGTACCTCAAATGCCTGTCCAGTTCTCTTCCATGGTAACTCTGCAGCTGTTGGTGTTTGCATGGACCCCTGTTCATCTTCAAGCTCTGTACTCTGAATACACCAAGACAGTCCATCCTGTGAGGAACAGCTGCAAGAGTTGAGGGGCTCAGCCTGGAGAAGAGGAGGCTCAAGGGGGACTTTCTCACTCTCTAGAACTCCTTGACAGGAGGGTGCAGCCAAGTGGGGTCAGGGTCTCCTCCCAGGGAACAAGGGACAGGACAAGAGAAAACGGCCTCAAGCTGCACCAAGACAGGTTCAGGTTGGACATCAGGAAGGATTTTGTTGTGGAAAGGGTGGTTAAGCACTAGAACAGGCTGCCCAGGGTGGTGGTGGAGTCCCCATGCCCGGAGGTTTTCAAGAAATTATTCAGTGCTCTGGTCTGGTTGATAAAGTAAAGCTCAGTAAAAGGATGGACTCAATTACCTGGCGGGTCTTTTCCAGCCTAAACAATTCTGCAATTCTGTGAAGTCAGCTCTGAGCAGGCTGCTAGGTCTGTCTGGTGCAGAGACACCAGAAACAGGCACAAGAAAATGACCCTGGCAGTGTGACAGCCATGTCCCAGATTTGGGGTTCACTCATCCCTTGCACAGTGCTCCCACTTCTGCGGCTGTGCAGCTGTGGTGGGCTGGATCAGATCACCCCATGTCTAGATCATGGAATTATAGAATGATTTGCCTTTGCCTTTCTAAGGGACCTTAAAGTCCATTTAATTCCCAACCCCTGCCATGGCCAGGAACACTTTCCCTTATCCCTTGCTCAGAGCCCCACCCAACCTGGCCTTGAACACTTTCAGGGATGGGCAGCCACAGCTGCTCTGTGCAAGTGTTTTGAGCTGCCCCTGAAGGCAAGGGTATCCCAGGTTCTTGTTAATAAATATCTTGGGATGGGTTAAATGAAACAACACAAATTACTGTGTTTATAAATATATCTATATTTTCCAGATTTTTTTTTTAATAGTTTGTTTGCAATGGGAAGCAGGTTTGTAGCCATTTTGGTCATCATTATCTATAGTAACGTAGCCATGTAAAAGCATAAAAATAACACTTACGCACCTCCGCAGTGGCAGATTGTTTTGAGTTATTAACCATTAACATTCCAGTCTGCCAGAAACCTGTGCCAGTGCCTCACCACCCTCACAAGGAAGAATTCTTTTCCACTATCCAATCTAAATCTACTTTCTCTCAGTCCAAAGCTACTGATTGAGGCCAGCGCATGCTTAGGCAAAGAGTGTGAAAAATGGACAAGGCCACAGTGCTGTTATTTCAGATCCCATCATCCTGGCAAGCTCTCAGGCAGGTTCTCCCAAAGCTGGAAGCTTGGACAGCTTGAAGCGATGAGGCCCACAGGCCAGTGGGGCACTGGTGGTGTGGCATTTTTCATGGTGAAACAAAGGGAATGTGTTTGCAGACATTTTTCTCCTAACATTCCCATTTTTGGTCACACAGTCCCAACTGAAACATAGCTGCAGCAGTGGTCAAGTATCCGACGGAAAGGTAGTGGGAGGAACAGATTTTGCACGTTGTTGAGCTGTAGCTGTTGAGTCTGTAGAATTGAGTCACTGAACCATTCATGTTGATAATTAAATGAAGCATTCTTAAAAAATAATTAAGAAAAAGAAAGCCTGAAGCTTAAATAAATCATCTTCCCTTATTTTACTCTTTATACATTTATCCATTCCAGATATTCTAAGCCTTAGCACACTCTCCTTTTTGGCCTTAGTTTTTAGTTTCCAGGCCATGGCTGCTTTTAATTTATTTAGGACTCTTAAATTTTGTTTCATTGTTGGTCCTAACTACTTTTTAATGGTATTCCTATAGTTTAACTTATTTCATTTGAAAACTGCAAGTTTGACAATTTCTAATTCCAAACGGGGGTGGAAATATGGAAAACCAGATTTCAGAAGACAAATCTTCTTATGAAGAAGAAATTTTCTTCTGAAAAGCAGATTTCAGAAGACAAATCTAAATTTTAGTGGCCTAAACAGCTCTCACTTCCTAGAGAAAGCCTTTCCAACAGAACAATTTTGGGTTTGAGAGCTGCAGAATCATCTATGAAGCTGTTCAACACAATCTTCACATTCAAAAGGACTCCAACAGGTCTTTGAGAACATATCTTTATTTCCACAGGGTCTGATGCAATCCCTACCTTGTCCGCAGGCAAAGTCTGCAGCTAATTTCTGCTCATGATTCACCAGAGTTCAGCAGCCTGGAGGGCACAGAGAAAGGCAAAGAGCATCTGTTCTGGCAGGTTAAAATATTAATTTCTGAATACTAAAAATAACTTCTTTATAATTCCATTCCATCCTGCTTCCAAGGACCTGACATTTGGCAAATTTTAATGAAGTGAACTTTGCAACACCTCTGTGAGGTTGATGTAAATATCATCCCCATTGACAGGTAATGAAATTATAGCACAGATGAAGACAAAGGCCTGGGCTCAGGAAGCATCCCATACAGACATGCATCCTCTCTTACAAGTGCTGCTGGCAGCATCAGGGGACGTTTTTTCTGAAGTAGCTAAATCTGATATAGAAGTCATTGCCCAGACACAAAAGCCCATTTCTGGCTCAAGGAAATGAGTAAACTTTACTCATGGACAGCTCTGGAAACAATTCTTACTCACTCTCACCAAGGCAGAGTCCTCTGGAAGAAATTGAAAGCAAGAACAGGTTTTTTGACTATTCAAAATAGTTTTTCTTTCAAGACTGAAAAGAAAGCACACAGAAAATTCTGAATACCAGAAGAAAATGGATTTTCTGATATTTTCCTCCTGAAAACTCTTGGTGATTCATATTCTTAACCCTTGTTTTTGTCTTGTAATTGTAGAAATAAGTTTGCAACAGAAAATGGAAACTTTTCTTTCCAGGAAGTAAAAAGATTTGGCTTAACCTGGACAAAATAAAGCAAAGCAAACCCCTTGAAATTGATATTATTGGTTAGGGTTTTTCTTTTTTTTATGGGAACAAAAATGTCTCCATTGACTCTCTGGGAACTTCAGACTCTGGGAAGAAAATATGCAAAACATCTTTTTGTTATTCCTTGGCAGCCTCAAATGGTTTCAAGAATCCTTTTTTATTCTTTTAATTTGATAAACTTTATTAAGCTTGCTATACATCATTATCCAGTTATTTAGAATATAACCAGTGGGGTGAAAAAACTGAGAACAAAACTGATTTCCCCCACATTTAGCTGTCCTCACTTAGTTTAATCTTTCAGATGAGAGAGATGAATCAGTCCCTTGAGGTGCTTGAGACAGAGCCCCATGTGAGCAGCTTGAGCCGGACATCCAATTTTCAGAGAGCAGATTCTCAGCAGGACTAATCCTGCCCCAGTTCCTGCCTCTCCTCTTCCAGATGGAATTGACAGTCAGCCCCATGGAGCTTCATTTCCCAGCCCAAGCAGATTTTGAGTGATTTTTTATTTAATAATAGCAAAGAAATAAATAGCAGTTTCCATTAATTATTGTGCTGTTTATTCATAATTCCATGACTTGAATAAGGATGGGTTGGTTGTAGGTTCAACCTGGATG
This sequence comes from Haemorhous mexicanus, assembly GCF_027477595.1. Lineage (NCBI taxonomy): Eukaryota > Metazoa > Chordata > Aves > Passeriformes > Fringillidae > Haemorhous > Haemorhous mexicanus. Next base: position 18,296,311 of record NC_082345.1, on the reverse strand, counting down.
CAAGAACAGCAGAAGTCCAGGGTGAAAGTCTACCAAACTCGGCATCCTGGCCTATGGAAACATAAATATCACATTCCATGGAGAACAAGTGAGAATCAAGTAAATCTCAAGTAACACTCTCCCAGAATACTCTTCCAGTCTCTAATAACCAGCTTGAGGATTACGTGAGATAAAGGTGATACCTTGGAGTTGTTAATGTTTTGACAGCCTAAATGGTTTTGATCCTGTGAAAATAAAGCCTGGCAGAAATATAGCGTTCCTTCCAGTCTGCACCTCCAATTCCATGAGAGGAAGAACCCAAGGGATGGCTGGAGTTCCTGCACATCTGTCTTGGCTGATTGAAAAGTCACACACTTGCCACCTGTGACCAGTGTACTTTGTGCAACATGGATTTCAACACAGGATAATTCAATTTCTCACTTTACCTGACCACATGCTGAAGTAACTGTGAAGAGCTGAGCGGACAAAAGGCACCTTGAGTTTGTAGTTAAAGGTCCATTATGTGAGGTAGGAAGAATCTGTAGTCCAAGCACTCAAGAGGAGAATGAGCAAACCAAAGTGAATTTGCTTCAAGAGAGCAAAATCAGGGCCTGATTTTTGTGTGAGTGCTTGAACACGCAATTACCTGTGGATGCACAAGAAAGGTCAAGGAAGCATTGACGTAAATACAAAGAAATGGTTTTCCTTTGTGGAAATCAGGGCCCTCTGATGTCTTTGCTTGAAATAAAAGCACGATTCCTAGCTTGGACTACAGATTCATTGCTTAGGGTTCCCTGAAAGATTTGAGGAAAATTTAGGTGTAGAGAATTCTAACAGCAATGTTAACATAATGAGAAAAATGCACTGCAGTATCAGAGGAGAAGGAGAGGGAAGAGCTGATTAAGGGTGTCAGTTATAAAATAACAGAAAAAAAACCAACCCCAAAACAAAAAAAAACCCACCAACCAAACAAAAGAAAAAAAATCCCCAAACAAACAGTGGTGGTGGTAGTGCCTTGCATGAAGATTCTTTTTATTTTCCTTCAGAAAAAAAGATCTGCTTACTGACCTGCTAAATTATTTGATGGAGCAGAAGTTGGCTACCACACCCTATTCTGTGCAGGCAAGTCTCTTTTTTGCAGGGGCTGCACTTTAGCACATGCTCAAGACAAGCTTGCACTGCCATCTAAATATTTTGAATTCAGCCATATGCAGAAGCACATTCTTCAGTTACAGTCTCAAGCATGTACTTTTGGGAAAAAGGCATCATAAAAAATCACTTTGTCATTGAAGTCAGCAATTCTGACTCTGCTCAGAATGTGGGACTGATTGGTATAAGCTGCCATTTAATGTAGCATATGTTCAGAGTAGAAGCGTATTTTATGTCAAAATCTATCACGAGGCCAAATTAATCTCTGGCACACAATAGGGATGACTGACCCAATGCAGTTTTTTTCCAGTGAAAATCAAACTGTAGCATCCAATTTCTATGTAGTTCCAGGAAAACCAAGTAAATCAGTACTTTTTAATTTTACTGATTTAATTGATAAGTGACATAAGGAATGTATAGACAAATGGTGACCCCAAACTATTAAAAACAGGTAAATTGACTTTCTGTTGTACATTTGTTTTCTGGCTACACAGAAAATAAACTTGGTGTAACACTGCCCTGACTCCTGGCTTGTAATTGTTACTTTGGCAAATCTTTTTAAAATCAATAAATATGAAGGATAAATGGAGAACAAGTTTTTGAGCAATGCAAACAAAAAAAAGGCCTTGATTTAGGAAATCATATAAGCATATGGATACAGTCCTGCTCAGAAGAGGACACTGGGCTTCTCTGGATTTAATCCAGGCGTAAATCCAGCAAAGCATATGCTCTAAAAACCTTGTTGCATTCTGGACATGTGTTTTGGATGAAATCAGTAACATTTATATTAAATTTAGTTCAGACAGCATATCCAACTAAAAGGATGAGGAGAACTTGAAAGAGATATCTGCAATTTACATGAAGTTACAAGAGTTTAATTCAAATTTATATTGTTCCCACAGCTTGAAATTTTTCCCGTCCTTGAGTATGTCTGTAATAATTTACAATAAATTGTAAATGGCTTTCATGTTTCAGATATTAAAGAACACTTTGCTTATTTGGGAGGCTAATTTTGCAGGGAAATAGTTAGATAGAAAACATGTTATTTTACATTCAGAAAATACAAACCAGATTCCTGATGTATTGACAGCATTGGGACCACGCCCTGCCATGACCTACAGTGGAACAGATGTGGGAAACTCCACGAGAGCAGGGAACAACCTCAAAAAAGCCATATATCTGGTGTCTGATAGAACCTGAATCCAAGCAGTTTTCTTGTCATTCTTGCAAATGAATTTAATATTTATATACCCTGAGATTGGACAGACTGAAATCACATCCATCCTTGTGCTCCTCCCGTTGTCCCATCCACACCAGCCTGTCCACTGTGGAGACCATGTGGACAGAGGCATTGCACTGACCACAAAGCCACAAAATGTGGCAGGATGTTCATTCTCAGTCATGGCAGAAAGCTCCTAAGTTAAATATGTCAAACAGAAAAAGCAGTCATTGGTAGTCTTAAAGAGTTTGGACACAGTCCATCAGAGCATCTTTGTGGGACTAATCACTGGGACGTGGTAATGCCAGAGTTTGTTAAGATTAAATTTATGCGTAACTATCTATTAAAAGTACTGAGCCATAATGAATTCTTTCAGAATTTATCACAATAGCATTAATTAAGATACATTTTGGGGACATTAGTGAAGCTCTCACAAGTATTTTCCAGATATTTGATCATAATTTAGCATTAGTCGGGCATGAGTTAATGGACACAATTTTTATTCCCTGAAAAATACCCTCTTTTTGGCGAGTCCCACTGCTATTATATCATTTAATATTCATTTTGATGACACTAATTGTGTGATATTGATTCAGATATTGCACATTACCATTGGGACTCCATTTTAATTCAGTGTTAGTGCAGCATTAAGATGTATAACAAAAGTGTTAGCATTTTAAATTAAAAGTCTGACTAAAACATTTCCACTTAGTGGAATTCTGCTGCCCCCATTGAGTCAAGAAGTCAATCCAGATTTTCCTTAAGGGTGCAGATTTGTAAACAAATGTCACAACCCCTTTTATTTTTAGCAGACAAAAGGATTTCTGAAGTACTTAAAGGGCCTAAAGTAATACAAGACTCTCTGAAAGAAAAGGACCTTTACTTTGCTACCAGAAAGTCACTGGGATATTTGACTCTGATTTCAGTGGCTACAAAGCCACCTCAAAAGAATTTGCTGCTTGTTGCAATATTGAAATATTGCCAACAAATATTGAAATGGTGTGGTTTCCCCAAGAGTAAACTAAATTTAGACTTCCCTCTACTGGACTTATTTTTCTACAATTAAGCCACAAAGCAAATGCCCCAAAAGGAGAGACAAAAGCACTTATTTTCCCCGTCCTTTATATCTGAGTGTCTCCCACCATGGCATTATCATGCCATAAAGGAAAGGACAGAACCCTTGTTCTGAGCATAAAATGTCCCGTTACAGTGAAAATTTCACACATGTGGCTTTTAGGATAGTGTCCTTCCAATTTCTTTTCCCTGAGCCTAGTGTGGTCCCACTGCAATGCGTTAAACTACAGATGTAAACTTTAAATTTCTTTGAAGTTTCATATATATTCATATATACCTGTTCATATATATTACTAAAGACTTTTCTTGTTCATTCCAGTCTGCTAAAATTTATGCTCATTCAGGCTTGTACATCTTTTATTTTTAAGAAAAAGGATTAGACTGTGAGTTTTTTTATAAACTGGATAGTCTTTTGCTGAGCTGTGGCCATGGTTACCCTCAGCAGCACACATTTAAATACACTTTCCCCTCATTCATTGTGGCTGTGAGAAGCCCCTGTTTAACTGTTTTTATTAATTACAGAAATGAATAATAATTTTGAAGGTGCTGTGATCAATGGGGAGAAGGGAAGAAGCCTTTTGCACTGTCCAATTTTAAATTTGTTAACTTAGAATTTTCTCCTGACTGGAAGCAGTGCTCAAAGATGATTAGACACTCAAGATGATGAGGAACAGAGGTGTATCCAGATCCATATATTTAAAATCCATTCAAATGGTACATCCAGAAAAGCACCTATTTGGGCACTTATTGTTTGAGGCAGAGACAAAAAACAGAGGGAGGATACAGAAGGCAAGATATGGAAGTCAAAGATAAATGGGAAAGAAAAATCTGCTTCTGTGTTCATGACAGGGACAAAATTCTGCACAGAATCTGTTTCTGTGTGTGGAACAAGGACAAAATTCTGCCCACAACGTTCCTAAAGTTGTTTCCAAAAGCATCAGTTTTAATAAAAAAGTGGAATCTGGACCCTGGCTCATTTCTCTTCTGGGACAGAGTGCTCAATCTAAGACTGCACATACAAACAATGCTAAGCAGAGAAAAAAATCAGGCTGCTGCTGGATGCCACATATCTCTAGGTTCCCTCAGATCATCTCTATCTCTCTGCTAATGGAGATAACCTGACATGTTTGTGCACACTGGAACACGTTGTGGAACTCCATGGCCATCCATCTCCACTTGTGCTTCCTGAACGAGTTACAACTGCTGTGATCAGATGCCACAGTATGGTGAAACCTCTCATTTGTGTCTCTCAAACTGGCTGTGAGCAGTGCAGAGCAAAACCTAGCAAGCAGCAGAGCATCTTAGCACCTCCCAGGAACAAAACTGCCATAGCTTTGCTTCACAGAGCAGAGTGAGGGACTGAAATGAGAGTTATTACTGTAAAAAAACTCTAGAAAGCATTTCTTAGATGTACTTCCCCAAGAACACTGGCAGCTTTGCAGCATCCAAAGCTTTACTATGTACATCACAACTGCACAAGTTTCATATTACATAGCCCAAACCTTTGAACATTTAAGAATGTAAGAACTTTAAAATTTTGCTTGAAATATTCAATATAATAGTCTCCACAACATTCTTCTTCGATATGCTTTTTAAGTCAAGTACTGAGTTTATGTCCATGGTATTCCTAAAGATGTTAATTTTTCTTGGACACTTGAAAATCTCCTAAGGTTTTTAGGTTACATTTAAGTATACGAGTTCAGCATTGTAATAAACAGTTTCATAATAAAGCTGCATGAAAACTGTATTCTGAACTGCACCACTTGGCCAGCCAGAGCAGCTCTCTTTTCTACTCCTGGCCAGTGCCAAATCTACAGAAAGATACATATAAAATCCTACAGAGGAAGCTGAATAAGAAATCAGTGCCAGCTGGAAATGCTTTGCTTCCTTTCGTCACTATTTTGTCGTTCAGGGCTGCTCCTGTAGCTTAGCAAGAGCAAATAACGATGAATATTTATTAAAGTCTTTATGGATACCTAACTAGTAGATACAGATTGCTCTTTGCACTGAAGTTAGCTATGGGAAACTTTTCTAGAACCTCTGAAAAAGTAGCCTGAAATATAAGTCAAGTCTGTGATGGGCGTAGATAAACCTTTGCTCTGTGCAGGGTGTCCTATAGGAAAAAAAGGCATGTATAGAAAACTTCAGGTATGCTTTGGCCATTTGCTTAGGGTGTTCTCACACTGCTAGTGTCTGGAAATCCTTGTTTTTGAGGCCACATGGTGAGCCATTTGTTTGTTGTAGCAGTGTGCCATGAACTTCTCAAGGCACAGGATTGTGTCCAGCTGATTTTGGAATATCACCAGTGAGGAGACTCCACACCCTCTCTGGACAATCTGTTCAGGGCTCAGTCACTGCCCAGGGAAGAAGTTCTGCCTCCTGCCCAGGTGGAACCTCCTGGGCTCAGTCCCTGCCCATTCCTCTGGTGCCGTTGCTGGGCCCCTGGAGTAGAGCCTGGGCCCTGCTTAGAGCCCTCCCTGCAGACAGGGACACCCAGGGCTGAGGGGCCCCTCTGCTTCTGAGTCTTCTGCAATCCATTCTTAGAGTTTGTCATTCGAAAAGATACTCCCTCCAGGCATTGGAACATCTCCAACAAAATATTCTTCAGTGGTTATGCTCCAAACCTAAGAACTGAACATAAACCTTGTAATCCTCACCCCAATCATAGCACTGAGCAAGCGCCTTACCAGACACGGATTTTTGCTAGAGGTCTAGGGTTTCTTTCACCACAATTTTCAGAGTGCACAAAGCTTCCTATTCTGTTAAGAATATAGAGCTCAGCAGACTGATGGAATCAGCACTTCCTTTACCACCCCAATCCATCACCAATATGCAGGACTTGCTTCCTCAAGCTTTACTATTTGATGAGTAGTTTTGAAGCAAGGATCTTGTACAGCATTTGTTACTAATGAATTTCAAATACAACCATGTCTGTTTTTATATTAGGTTCTCTAATTATCTCAGTCTTGGTATGGTTTAGGCTGGGGAAGCTGTTCCACATGGCAGCTGAGAACAGAGCAGCACAGACTGTTCTCCTTGGCCACATCTGGGAGCTCAAAGCAACATTACCTAAAGAGGGAACACTTCAGACCTATTTATTTTTAGGCTTCTAGCACCCCAGCATCATGTTGGGCTTCCCAAAGCAACAAAAATTTTTCTTCAGATACTTTCAGTAGAAGCTGCTTGAGGTCCCTCTTATTTGTTCTGGAAGGAGTCAGTGTTGGATCCTCTCAGGTACAGACAAACACTTGTCTCATGCTGTCACAAGTGAGTGTCACTCAAAGAATGCATTTGCTATGTTCAGCGCACTGAAGAACAAGTTTGGGGCTGGCCTTAAAGATGCAGTCATTTTGGCAAAGCTTTTCAGAAATTTTTTAAAAATTTTCTGTTTAGGTTGCTCAAGTGGAGCAAGTGTCTTCATCCCTTTTTATGAGAACACCATTTTGGATGTGAGGGACCTTTTAGATGTGAACAATTGATTACCCTTGTCCTGTTCCACATCTAAGGCCTTATCCATATCCACATTAAGGATATTCTGGTTTAGACTAGTGGAAGAAGGTTCCTCTGCTGGCTGCTGTTCATAAAAGGATCCCTGCCCAAGAACAGGGTTGTCCAAGACATGGGAAAGAGCAGCTGGAACTTTGTACTCTCTCTCTACTCATTAGGATACTCACCTGGAAAAGGGAACGCCCTGGTTCTTGTCCCTCTGCCAGGGATCACTTCAGCTTACTGGGAAAATGCTTTAAAAGGGAGACCGAAAAGCTGCCCAGATCTGACAAAGAGTTTGGAGGCCAGAGCATTCTAGGAGCTGGGGATTTGACACTTCTCCATGGGAGAAGACAGTGAGTCTAAATCTCTGGTTTTTGGGGTAAGCAGCTTAGGCTCTGGGTTCAATAGAAAGAGTGGCATTTCTTTGGTATTTCTCAGTGTTACCTAATGAAGCTTTTCATTACTCATTCAGTTCTCCGCTTTTATTAGAATTGTCAGCTATGAAAACAAAAATATTTACATTGACTCAAAATGACTTTTTTTCACAGAACCACAGAATATGCAGAGTAGGAAGGGATTTTCTTCTCTAAGAGAAAAAAGAAGAAATCACTAATGTTCAAGGCTAAATGTTTTGTTTGTTTGGACTAAGAACTGAAAAGTTCATTATTTGCATAAAGTATTAACCTAGGCTAAGTACTTAATGGGTTTCATCAAGATTTGAATATCATGTAGAGAGAAAGGAAATTCTAAGTGCTTTGGAGGACTGGGTAAGAATCTGAAAGATCTTCAAAAATTGGCAAACCAGTGTAAAGGCTGATCTCCGGGGCTATTTGGGTCCAAAGTGGCTAGCTCTAAATCCTGGCTCCTCGCAGCCTTTACAAGGACAAAAGTAAAACAATCAAGGGCCTCTTTCCTCTCAGGACCAGAGTCCCACTTTATTCCTAGATAGGAGCTGCCTGGGTATAAAGGCGGCATCCCAGAGGGAGAGAGCGAGAATCTCTCTTGGAGGGAGATTTTAAACCCAGGGGAATGGGGGGCAGAGAAGAGGGAACACAGCCAATGGGATACAAGTGATAGGAGGGTGAGGGGAGAGAGTAACCTGGGGAGAGACCACCACTGGGGCTTGGAGGGGGGGTGGAGGGGGTGGGGGAAGATGGTGTGATATAATGAGGGAGTCCCATGAGGATAAAAACATACTATTGAACACAAAATACCAACCCAGTGCAAAATACCAATGAACCAATACCAATACTAAATGAACTATTCAGTGCAATACAACACCTCCCCCTTTTCTGTTAAAAAAAAATTAAAGGAAAAGCATTGGCCTGTTTCTGATAAAGATTATGAATTCATCAATCACTCATGATTTGTGGGCCTGTCAGTTTGCTTTAGGTCCACAAACTCTGTGCAGTTGACTTCTGAGGTAGTGGAGATTAAACCATTGATAGCTTTTAAAATTATGCAACATAGAATTCCAAATGCTAACATGATTAGAAAAAGAACAACTACAGACAACTGAACGTCTTGATTATCAAAGTCCACCACCTCGAGAGTCCCCAGTCCTTGAACAGTCTGCTGAACCAGTTCTCGGATTCCTGCTTGACTTGTCCAATCAGGCTTTTCACTTCTCCGAGAGCCGCGTGGATGTTGGGTGCTTTTGACATTAAGTTCAAGCAAAGTCCTTCAAATTCCAGGCACTCATGTCCATGCAGCAGCAGAAAGAAATCTACAGCCACACAATTTTGGAGTGGGGCCTTCCTGGTAATCTCCTCGTCCTCTAGGAGGGAGCTGATGGCTGAGGATGTCAAGTTTGCCTGTTTGACTACCCAGCACTCCAGGTGGCCCAATTCACCTAGAGCTTTGGCTGCTGTGACCCATGGATAGAACAGGGATACAGCAATTTGCTTTTACTTGGCCCAATGAAAAATTTCTGAATCACAATTTGGGTCCAAATTGTCAATGCTTCTCTTTTGAATTTTGCTGACCAAATTGTCTTTTCGAGTCCATTTGCTAATCGTGGCTTGGTTGGGTGTCAACAGGGACAAACTGCCCGACAGTACATGGCCCTCCTAAAAGCCGAGAAGGGATTCCTGCCCATGCCCCATCCCCACAAATTAGAAACAAACCTTTAGAGAGGCTTTTGGGATGTGAATGGTATGGGTTATCTGCTGTGACATGGCTTAAAACATTACACCACCTTTTGCCAGTGAACTCCTTTCCATATTGCAGTAGGTTGTTAAAAGGTTTGGTATTTAAAAGTGGAGTAAAGACAAAGTGTATGCAGGATGGTGGAGAGGAGGAACCCAAGAACTGTAACTCTTGGGGTTCCTGAGGAGCTCTGGGCAACTTTGGCAGCCACTGCTCTATGGGATTCTTGATCATTACAGCCTGCTGCTGACAGGTTTTGTGTGGTTGATTGTGATGTGATTTGGGACCTGGATCCAGCATAGGTGTATCAAACTTGGCTGGAAACTCTCCAGCTTGCAATAGAATCCCCACTGGACAGGTGAACACTGGGTCTCTCACTGCTGCAGTGGACAAGCTGATTGATCTCTGGGCCAAACTGGCTAGCTGTGGGCCCTGGCCCCTCACAGCTTTTACAAGAACAAAAGTAAAAATCTCAAGGCGATTTTCCTCTTGTGACCACAGTCCCACTTCATTCCTAGATAAGAACCACCTGTGGAACTGCCAGCAGCGTCCCAGAGGGGAGAGAGTGAGAATCTCCCATGGTGGGAGATTTTAAACCCAGGGGAAAGGGGGGAGGTGGAGAAGAGGGAACACAACCAATGGGACACAAGTGAATGGGAGAAACAGGGGAGGGAGTAACCTGGGGAGAGACCACCCCTGGGGCTTGGGGTGGGGGGAGGGGGGAAGATCATGTGATATAAGAGGGGAATCCCATGAGGATACAAACATACTATTCAGTGCAAAGCACCTACTAAATGAACTATTTAGTGAAATACAAAAAACCAGCCCAAAGTAAACAAAAACATTCTGAGTAAAGCCAAGCACAAAGTGACACAAATACGGAGCAAATGCATCTAAAGCAGGAGATAATTCCTAGGCAGAAGTGGTACCAAAAATATGAGGATAACTCTGAGTGACAGAGAATCAATGACATGAAGCTGTGACAACAAGAAAAGATAAATCTCCCTGAATAATGCATTCAGAGGTCCTTCATTGACAGAAGGATTGAGTCCCCCCTTTGTCTTGGTATACAGAATTAAGTTGTCTGTACACTAAAGAAGGGAGTGAGGGATGCTTTACTTTCTTTACAATTATGTGTGGCTACATAAGGGATTGTTGAAGTTCGCACACTCCTTTATTTGTTTACTGTTATTTCTCAAGACATCCAAATCAATGTTGGTAAGAAATAGAAATGTCCTGGAAGGCTGCGTTTGCTCATCACCACACACACAAATCCTTCCTGGGACTTCCAACCCTGTGTAAGCGCTGCACAAGTGGCATGGGCAGTTGCTTGGTGATCCTGCGGCTAGCCCTCACCTCCTGGCCCATGCCAAGAGCAGCTGCCCCCTATCTGCTGCTCAGGCTGGTCTGGGTGGCAGTAGAGCAGAACTGCCTAACTCCCAGAGACAGCCAAGCTGCTCTGTCCATCTGCTGGTGGGAATGCTGAGTCAAAGAAGCCAGAACAGAGGAGATGAGAGGGGCCACTTGTATAAGTTCTCAAGAGGGCTTAATCTCTGAGAGAGTCCAGGGGCAAGTGACAAGCTTCAACATGATTACAACAAGTAAAGCACAGGGGACGGTACTAGTGGAGGATAACCAATAGTAGAAGAGCAGGGGAGGGACATAGGGTGGGGATCAGAGTATAGGTAACCAATAGGAGATAACATGGGAGGGGATCAGGCTTGACACACCAATGAAACTTAGAGGGAAGGGTGATAGACAATGAAGGTTCTAGAAAAACTTCCATCAAATGTGGAGTTACATTTGATGAACAAGGGAAGAGGGCAGTACTTCAAAGATTGGCAGGGAAGGGTATGGAAATCAGGGAGGTGCAAGGGTGATTGACATGGGGGCTGACAGAAGATTCGGTGGCAAAATAGTAGTAAACAACTTCAGGGCAAAACTATTGGGGAAACCAAACGGAGTACATGGAAAAAACCACTCTAAACTCACAATAAGGAACACCTTAAGATTACAACAGAAAAACAATCTACCACACACAATGAGGTGAAGCTTCGCTTCAAACCATCCACAATTGCAATTCAAGCCACCAAACTGCAACCTTGTCCTGGGGGTAGTGCTGCCATGCCATGGCATGGCATGGAATTCACGCAGTCATTCCAAGGCTTCTGTGGAGAGATTTCCTCAGTGGACAGACCACAGAGAGGAGGAACAGGGCATCGGACCACTGCAAATAGACTTAGTCAGGGTTGGTGGAGTAAGAATGAAGCAAACCATCTAGACCCCCACTAGTCTAAGAAACTTTTCTTCCTATTCTTTCTATTACTAACACACTGCTGCTTCTGTTTCCTATTACTTTGTGTTCCCTTTATATCACTTGAACAGTTCAAAGAGCTCATAAAACAAGTGTCAATGACCTTTATGCATTCTTAATCATGCCTCTATGTGTTCAGACTGCCTAAAGGGGCTGGGGATAAATAAGAAGGTCCAAGGTGTGAAATTAAACCCTGAAGTGGTGAAAAGAAAATATATGTGCCTGGTTTATGGCCTCCACGAATGGAAAGAAATTGGTCAGGATATAAATCTTATATATTTGGTATCAGGAATATATTGGGGTGGGGAAAGACTGCTGACTTATCCCTCAGTTTTATCTGCTCTCCCCTTTTCCATATAAGAATTGCCAGGACTACATTAAAGCTGGAAGGTCTGGGAAAAAGTGACCCAAGAGACTCATCCTTGGATTTCTTCACTGGGCAGTAGGTGTTATTCATGTTCAGTAACAAGACTTCCTTAGTCCAAGTCACAAGAGGACACAAAAAGTCTGAAAAGTTTCCTCTAAGCAAAGCCCATGAAGTAATTTGAGTTACAACTTAGAAGGAAATAAACCCTCTTAAAACTCAATGGCTTTCTCCCATACTGGGAGCAGGGTTGCCAAGATTTCTGCCCATTAAGGCTTTTTATGGGCAGTTTCTAAAGCCCTTTAAATAGAGATTTCCAAAGGAAATACTCATGCAGATGGAACTGCAGCAGTGTAAATGAGGCTGCAATAACACTGCTGGCTTCCATAAAGAAGCAGGAAAGCATCCACCTGGAATTAGCCTCAGTTTGTGTTTGACATCATGTGTCCCACTCACTTTTCACATCTTTCAGCATTTTGTGCTCAGTGCAAAGATAATAACTTTGCTTCCTGGGCATCTCTAACATTTTCTGTGCCTGTTATCCTGGTGGCTTTTGTCAACTTTCCCGAAGACAATGGGCATGATGTTTTTATTAATATTATTTGTTATAAATTTTAATTTTTTTCTGTTGGAGCAAATTTTGAATATTATAAAACTAAACAGATCTGTGCATATCAAAATGAAAGCTCAAGAAGTGAACACCATTTGTTGCAGAGTGTGTGTTGCTCAACTCTGTAGGAGGGAAGCAGAACTAAAAAACACACCAGATCTCAAAATATCCTTTATTCCTATGATCTGGTTTAGCATCAAGAATTTTGGTCACTTAGTGTGAATAGAACATGCTGACAGATGCAGGTACTCTGTACTGTGTTAATGTTAACTTGAGGCTAATGGGGGAGGGAGAACTCACCTGACAGGGATGCAAATGCACCCCTACATAGCAATTCCTGTGGCCCACACAGGATATCAGTGCCATTTAGTGTGGGATTAATCAGTCACAGAGTGGCTTTGAGGTTATGCATTCATCAAAAGTAAAAAAATGACTGGATGCTTACATGATGAATCATATAAAGATCAGCACCTACAGTTACATCAGGAAGAAGTGGGGGAAAGAAAAATACGTCCAAGAATTACTGGAAGGAAAAACAAAGCCTGATGGTTTGGAGTATAATCCCCCCTCCGATTAAGCATTAAGGAACCAATTCCATTTTGGTCATCAAGGTTCAATTAGCAGCTTCCCGAAAATTAGCTGCCTACTGCAGGGCATGGTAAGAGAAAGGATATAGGGATGGCTGGACTGGTGAACAATGTGGTACTGCTCCTATGCCACACTTACTGAACCTTTCAGGTGACACTGTGGGGACAGAGATTAGACTCTGCAAACTGCTTCTACCATGGGACAATGCCACAACCAGGGTTTAGTTCTTCACTTCCAGAGGAGGTTGTAGCAAGGCTGTAGCAAGGTGGGAGCTGATCTCTTCTTCAAGGCAAGTAGTGATTGGACAAGAGGAAATGGCCTCAGGATGCACAAGGGGAGGTTCAGGATGGACATTAGGAGCAGTTTCTTCTTAGAAAGGGTTGTGAAAAATTGGAACAGGCTGCCCAGGGTGGAGTCCTCATCCCTGGTGGTGTTCAGGAAACCATTGGATGTGGCACTCTGTGCTCTGGACTGGTTGACAGAGAGGGGATTGGTCACAGGCTGGATTTGATGATCTCAGAAGTCTTTTTCAACTTCAGTGATTTTGTTATTCTCTGCCAAGTAATTTACATATAAAACAAAGAACTTATTTCCAGGGTGAGAAAACGTATCTATGAAAAGATATCCCCATAAAGCCTGAGCACACACAAGCCCAGGCACCCCCGTTAGCTGGAACAACAGTGGTGCCTGGACTGGTAATCCCTCCCTCCCTCCCTCCCTCCCTTCCTTCCTTCCTTCCTTCCTTCCTTCCTTCCTTCCTTCCTTCCTTCCTTCCTTCCTTCCTTCCTTCCTTCCTTCCTTCCTTCCTTCCTTCCTTCCTTCCTTCCTTCCTTCCTTCCTTCCTTCCTTCCTTCCTTCCTTCCTTCCGCCACTTCCTTCCTTCCGCCACTTCCTTCCTTCCGCCACTTCCTTCCTTCCGCCACTTCCTTCCTTCCTTCCTTCCTTCCTTCCTTCCTTCCTTCCTTCCTTCCTTCCTTCCTTCCTTCCTTCCTTCCTTCCTTCCTTCCTTCCTTCCTTCCTTCCTTCCTTCCTTCCTTCCTTCCTTCCTTCCTTCCGCCACTTCCTTCCTTCCGCCACTTCCTTCCTTCCTTCCGCCACTTCCTTCCTTCCTTCCTTCCGCCACTTCCTTCCTTCCTTCCTTCCTTCCTTCCTTCCTTCCTTCCTTCCTTCCTTCCTTCCTTCCTTCCTTCCTTCCTTCCTTCCTTCCTTCCTTCCTTCCTTCCGCCACTTCCTTCCTTCCTTCCGCCACTTCCTTCCTTCCTTCCGCCACTTCCTTCCGCCACTTCCTTCCGCCACTTCCTTCCTTCCTTCCTTCCTTCCTTCCTTCCTTCCTTCCTTCCTTCCTTCCTTCCTTCCTTCCTTCCTTCCTTCCTTCCTTCCTTCCTTCCTTCCTTCCTTCCTTCCTTCCTTCCTTCCTTCCTTCCTTCCTTCCCTCGTTCCTTCTGCAACTTCCTTCCTTCCTTCCTTCCTTCCTTCCTTCCTTCCTTCCTTCCTTCCTTCCTTCCTTCCTTCCTTCCTTCCTTCCTTCCTTCCTTCCTTCCTTCCTTCCTTCCTTCCTTCCTTCCTTTCTTCCGCCACTTCCTTCCTTGTTTCCTTCCGCCACTTCCTTCCTTCCTTCCTTCCTTCCTTCCTTCCTTCCTTCCTTCCTTCCTTCCTTCCTTCCTTCCTTCCTTCCTTCCTTCCTTCCTTCCGCCACTTCCTTCCTTCCGCCACTTCCTTCCTTCCGCCACTTCCTTCCTTCCGCCACTTCCTTCCTTCCGCCACTTCCTTCCTTCCTTCCTTCCTTCCGCCACTTCCTTCCTTCCTTCCTTCCTTCCTTCCTTCCTTCCTTCCTTCCTTCCTTCCTTCCTTCCTTCCTTCCTTCCTTCCTTCCTTCCTTCCTTCCTTCCTTCCTTCCTTCCTTCCGCCACTTCCTTCCGCCACTTCCTTCCGCCACTTCCTTCCTTCCTTCCGCCACTTCCTTCCTTCCTTCCTTCCTTCCTTCCTTCCTTCCTTCCGCCACTTCCTTCCTTCCTTCCTTCCTTCCTTCCGCCACTTCCTTCCGCCACTTCCTTCCTTCCTTCCTTCCTTCCTTCCTTCCTTCCTTCCTTCCTTCCTTCCTTCCTTCCTTCCTTCCTTCCGCCACTTCCTTCCTTCCGCCACTTCCTTCCTTCCTTCCTTCCTTCCCTCGTTCCTTCTGCCACTTCCTTCCGCCACTTCCTTCCTTCCTTCCTTCCTTCCTTCCTTCCTTCCTTCCTTCCTTCCTTCCTTCCTTCCTTCCTTCCTTCCTTCCTTCCTTCCTTCCTTCCTTCCTTCCTTCCTTCCTTCCTTCCTTCCTTCCTTCCTTCCGCCACTTCCTTCCTTCCTTCCTTCCTTCCGCCACTTCCTTCCTTCCGCCACTTCCTTCCTTCCGCCACTTCCTTCCTTCCGCCACTTCCTTCCTTCCGCCACTTCCTTCCTTCCGCCACTTCCCTCCTTCCTTCCCTCGTTCCTTCCGCCACTTCCGCCACGTCCGCCACTTCCGCCACTTCCTTCCTTCCTTCCGCCACTTCCTTCCTTCTGCCACTTCCTTCCTTCCTTCCTTCCTTCCTTCCGCCACTTCCTTCCTTCCTTCCTTCCTTCCTTCCTTCCTTCCTTCCTTCCTTCCTTCCTTCCTTCCTTCCTTCCTTCCTTCCTTCCTTCCGCCACTTCCTTCCGCCACTTCCTTCCGCCACTTCCTTCCGCCACTTCCTTCCTTCCTTCCGCCACTTCCTTCCTTCCTTCCGCCACTTCCTTCCTTCCTTCCTTCCGCCACTTCCTTCCTTCCTTCCTTCCTTCCTTCCTTCCTTCCTTCCTTCCTTCCTTCCTTCCTTCCTTCCTTCCTTCCTTCCTTCCTTCCTTCCTTCCTTCCTTCCTTCCTTCCTTCCTTCCTTCCTTCCTTCCTTCCTTCCTTCCTTCCTTCCTTCCTTCCTTCCTTCCTTCCTTCCTTCCGCCACTTCCTTCCGCCACTTCCTTCCGCCACTTCCTTCCGCCACTTCCTTCCTTCCGCCACTTCCTTCCGCCACTTCCGCCACTTCCGCCACTTCCTTCCTTCCTTCCGCCACTTCCTTCCTTCCTTATTTCCTTCCGCCACTTCCTTCCTTCTGCCACTTCCTTCCGCCACTTCCTTCCTTCCTTCCGCTCCTTCCTAATGCCACTTCCTTCCTTCCTTCCTTCCTTCCTTCCTTCCTTCCTTCCTTCCTTCCTTCCTTCCTTCCTTCCTTCCTTCCTTCCTTCCTTCCTTCCTTCCTTCCTTCCTTCCTTCCTTCCTTCCTTCCTTCCTTCCTTCCTTCCTTCCTTCCTTCCTTCCTTCCTTCCTTCCTTCCTTCCTTCCTTCCTTCCTTCCTTCCGCCACGTCCTTCCGCCACTTCCTTCCGCCACTTCCTTCCTTCCGCCACTTCCTTCCGCCACTTCCGCCACTTCCGCCACTTCCTTCCTTCCTTCCGCCACTTCCTTCCTTCCTTATTTCCTTCCGCCACTTCCTTCCTTCTGCCACTTCCTTCCGCCACTTCCTTCCTTCCTTCCGCTCCTTCCTAATGCCACTTCCTTCCTTCCTTCCTTCCTTCCTTCCTTCCTTCCTTCCTTCCTTCCTTCCTTCCTTCCTTCCTTCCTTCCTTCCTTCCTTCCTTCCTTCCTTCCTTCCTTCCTTCCTTCCTTCCTTCCTTCCGCCTCTTCCTTCCTTCCTTCCTTCCTTCCTTCCTTCCTTCCTTCCTTCCTTCCTTCCTTCCTTCCTTCCTTCCTTCCTTCCTTCCTTCCTTCCTTCCTTCCGCCACTTCCTTCCGCCACTTCCTTCCGCCACTTCCTTCCGCCACTTCCTTCCGCCACTTCCTTCCTTCCTTCCTTCCTTCCTTCCTTCCTTCCTTCCTTCCTTCCTTCCTTCCTTCCTTCCTTCCTTCCTTCCTTCCTTCCTTCCTTCCTTCCTTCCTTCCTTCCTTCCTTCCTTCCTTCCTTCCTTCCTTCCTTCCTTCCGCCACTTCCTTCCGCCACTTCCTTCCGCCACTTCCTTCCGCCACTTCCTTCCGCCACTTCCTTCCGCCACTTCCTTCCTTCCTTCCGCCACTTCCTTCCTTCCGCCACTTCCTTCCTTCCGCCACTTCCTTCCTTCCTTCCTTCCTTCCTTCCGCCACTTCCTTCCTTCCTCCCTTCCTTCCTTCCTTCCTTCCTTCCTTCCTTCCTTCCTTCCTTCCTTCCTTCCTTCCTTCCTTCCTTCCTTCCTTCCTTCCTTCCTTCCTTCCTTCCTTCCTTCCTTCCTTCCTTCCTTCCTTCCTTCCTTCCTTCCTTCCTTCCTTCCTTCCTCCCTCCCTCCCTCCCTTCCTTCCTTCCTTCCTTCCGCCACTTCCTTCCTTCCTTCCTTCCTTCCGCCACTTCCTTCCGCCACTTCCTTCCGCCACTTCCTTCCTTCCTTCCTTCCTTCCTTCCTTCCTTCCTTCCTTCCTTCCTTCCTTCCTTCCTTCCGCCACTTCCTTCCGCCACTTCCTTCCTTCCTTCCTTCCTTCCTTCCTTCCTTCCTTCCTTCCTTCCTTCCTTCCTTCCTTCCTTCCTTCCTTCCTTCCTTCCTTCCTTCCTTCCTTCCTTCCTTCCTTCCTTCCTTCCTTCCTTCCTTCCGCCACTTCCTTCCGCCACTTCCTTCCGCCACTTCCTTCCGCCACTTCCTTCCGCCACTTCCTTCCTTCCGCCACTTCCTTCCTTCCTTCCTTCCTTCCTTCCGCCACTTCCTTCCTTCCTTCCTTCCTTCCTTCCTTCCTTCCTTCCTTCCTTCCTTCCTTCCTTCCTTCCTTCCTTCCGCCACTTCCGCCACTTCCGCCACTTTCGCCACTTCCGCCACTTCCGCCACTTCCGCCACTTCCTTCCTTCCTTCCGCCACTTCCTTCCTTCCTTCCTTCCTTCCTTCCGCCACTTCCTTCCTTCCTTCTTTCCTTCCTTCCTTCCTTCCTTCCTTCCTTCCTTCCTTCCTTCCTTCCTTCCTTCCTTCCTTCCTTCCTTCCTTCCTTCCTTCCTTCCTTCCTTCCTTCCTTCCTTCCTTCCTTCCTTCCTTCCTTCCTTCCTTCCTTCCGCCACTTCCTTCCGCCACTTCCTTCCGCCACTTCCTTCCTTCCGCCACTTCCTTCCTTCCGCCACTTCCGCCACTTCCTTCCTTCCTTCCTTCCTTCCGCCACTTCCTTCCTTCCTTCCGCCACTTCCTTCCTTCCTTCCTTCCTTCCTTCCTTCCTTCCGCCACTTCCGCCACTTCCGCCACTTCCTTCCTTCCTTCCGCCACTTCCTTCCTTCCGCCACTTCCGCCACTTCCGCCACTTCCGCCACTTCCTTCCTTCCTTCCGCCACTTCCTTCCTTCCTTCCTTCCTTCCTTCCTTCCCCTCTTTGATCCCTCTCTCACTCTCTTCCCTTCTGCCCCACCCTTTTGTTCCAAACCCACCACCACCTGCGTGTACTTGGAGATCAGGGACAAACTCACAGGGCTTTGCATGGCAGGTGTGTGTGATTTACCCATAAACTTTATAAACTTTCTCAGATCCTCTAACTTTCATCATTCCTTTCAACCAGGAGTATCTGTGGATCTTAGGAGCTCCCTTCCCTTTTGGGGAGGACACCACAGTGAGACCTTGCTTAGTTTGCAGCACCTCCTACGGAATGCTCCTCCTACACTGACTAAAGCATCATGCAGACCCCACTCTGGATGCTTTGCTTGTCCTCTTATTCCTATTTAAGATGAGAAATATCTTTTTACTGTCCTACTGCACCTTTTAATTAACATGAACATGGAGGGACAGCATGGTACCAGCCACCTTACCCTTTTAAATTATTTTTAAAATATACATCACATACATTCCCTCTCTCCATCTAAAGTCTTGGTTTAATGTATTTATGAATTTTCTTAAATCTTCCTTATTGCCAAATGTATTTGCCAAAACAATGAACAAGAAAAGTATTGTAATCATTTTGTCTTCTTAACAAAACAGTTTTTCAGAGCAATTTTGGGTATATTAGATTATGGTCTCAAGAGGTAACAGAGAAGGTAAAGAAAATGTTGGAGGAATTTTAAGAATCACAGGACAAATACAGAATTAGCCACAACTCAACAAGATGAAGGCTGGAAGGAAAAAAATGTCTTAAGGCTTAGTTTCCTCTTACTGTTAGAGAATCCTTCTTGGGAACTTTGGAAAGTATACTTTACAGGAATACTCAAAGAAAACACATTAAGAGCAATTCTTTTTATTTTGACAAAGAATTCCAATAAGTTTCAAAGGAATCTCACTAGAACTATAATTATTAACTAGTAAAATTCAGCATTAAAGGCTTTCCCTGTAGGAATATGTCACTGAAACATTTTTTTCCTCCTCCTCTTCATGAAAAGGAAGACTTCACATCTAGAAACAATGGTTAATGTAACAATAGTAGCAAGTTGCAGTGTTGCAAACTGAGGAAATTTAATTTTTTAATAGGGAGGATTATTTCCTATAAGCAGCACAGTACAATTTGTAAGGTTTTTATTTTTTAATGCACGGAAGCACCAGGTGGGATTTTCCTGTCCTTACATGAGAGTTCATTTAGGTTTGTCTACTCCAGTCTTGTTTATAATTAATAATTAATAATTCTGGGCATGATTAATCTTATGTATCCCATTTCTCCAGATGAAAAAGTATGAATATCAAATATGTATTTAGTTTTCAGCTGCCAGCATCTATGTTTGCACAAAATCTTGAGAGAAAATACTCATATTTGCCTTTGTGATATTGTCCTGGGTTAACAAGGAAGGGAGTTTTTCGGGAAGTTGTGGTCAAACCAATCAGTGCTGAAATTTGAATGTTGGCACCTGGTGTGGCCACTGAGGACATGGATATGCCTCTGAGAACACAGTGGGTTTAAAGCAGAGAACGCCCAGGGGGCTCTCTTGGTTCCGGTCCGTTCAGCCCGAGCTGGGTGGGGGAGGGGAAGCCATGCAGCCTCGGTTGAGGTAGGCTGGAGCCTTGGACAGAGAAGGGGGGGGTGAAGGCCCTTGAAGGAGACAAAGGTGGAGAAACACTGAGATGTCCTGGGCAGCCCCAGAGAGAGCCCCCCCCACCCCTACCCCCACCAGAGAGAGAGCCCCCCCCCCCCCCCACCCCTACCCCCACCAGAGAGAGAGCCCCCCCCCCCCCACCCCTACCCCCACCAGAGAGAGAGCCCCCACCCCACCCCTACCCCCACCAGAGAGAGAGCCTGCCACCTTGAAATTTGATATCATGTGCTGGCAGCACTGCTGGCCGAGAAAGAGGGGGGGGGTGGTGCAGCAAGGAGGTGCCCGGTCGCCGTGGGAGTTCTGGGCAGGCAGAGCCTGAAATTTTAACCCTTTTCTTAGACATTAAAAACTTTGCGCAACAGTAGTCCTCCTTGATTGGAATAAGAAGAAAGACAGACATGAAATAGAAGAAAATGGGCAAGTGTAGTTAAAGGAAAGTCAGAACAAGTAAAAGATGTCAGAAAAAGATAAAAAAGAATCCTAAGTAAGAGAAAATAATGGAGTAGCCTTTAGCTGGACTTTTCTTGCATAGACATAGATTAAACCAATTTTCCCTGTAACACAGAAACTGCAATTAGGGGGATGCAATAGCTTCAGCACAGAGAGTGACCTGCTGCAGTGACACCAAGTGCAAGAGTAGAGAGAACAGAAAAAGATGAAGAGGGTGTGGTAGTACCCTCTGGCTTGAGAAAAAAAGAAGAAAATCTCTGTTCTCAAGACCCTCAGCCCCAAGAAAAGTGAAAATAAAGGGAAGACTGTTGTTCCCAGATAAGAGATAGTTATTCTTTAATACTTAGCAAAGCATCCGTAAGAGAACCCTATGAGCAGTTTTAGTCCATGAACAGTAGTGAAAGCACTGTACATAGAAAAAAAAAATCACGATTGCAAATTTTCTCTGAGCAGTGGCATGTGTGACATAAAAACACAAGAAATTTCAGCTGTGTTTCCTGGAAAACCTATAGTACAAAAAGGACTCCTCTCTTAATAAACTGAGAACTAATTATCTGAGGAGTAGTGATGAACTGAGAATTAATTATCTGAATGGTGGTAACTTGATTGAGAGTCCAAAGTTTTGTCTCACTGTGGTGTGTTAGAAATTGGGGGGGGGGGGGGAAGGAGTGGAAATGTTTTAAAAAGTTTTCATTTTGAATTCTGTGTGTTCCTTTTATTATATTCGTAGGTTAATAAATTTTTTTTTCTTTATTTCTAATCTTAAGCCTGCTCTTCTGTGTTTCTAGTTGCATCTCACAGCACTCATTTAAGAAAAATATATTTTCATAATTGCAGTAGCATTGCACCAACGTCAAACCATGACAGATGTGCAGGGCAAGAGTTGGAGTGCATGGACATATTTTCATGTGCAAATGAAAGCACACGCAGTGGCCTAAGGGACAGTGAGACTGACTGGAAAACTGAAGTACAACAGATACAACAATCAGTGGGGAGAGAGTAGGAAAGGGCAGGCAGCCCACTCTTTCTTCTTCAGAGGGCAAATGGAAAGGAAACAACCTTTCAAAAGTCATCTCAAGGAGGAAAGGGAGAAATTTCTGGGCTCCGTTCTAGGCACTGTGGGCAGCTGGGCAGGGGGAATTCTGCGCCTCTGCCCCTCTCTGCTGAGCCCCCCCTGCAGGGCTGCATCCAGCCCTGGGCCCAGCACAGGAAGGACAGGGAGCTGCTGGAGCCAGGCCAGAGCAGGGACACCAAAGGGATCACAGGGATGGAGCAGCTCTGCTCGGAGGAAAGGCTGAGGGAATTGGAATTGTTCAGCCTGGAGAAGAGAAGGCTTTGGGGTGATCTCACTGTGCCCTTCCAGTGCCTGAAGGGAGCCTGTTGGGAACGATGAAAGTTTGACAGGAAAGTCTCACAGATATGTATGCTTAGCAGAAAGATTTTTATATGTAGAATCTGAATAAGGAATAGAGTTGGAAGCAAGTTTTGATGTAGAAGAAAAGAATTACTGAGCCAGTCTTACTGGATAACCAAGGAGGCAAAGGGTATGTTAGTTAGAAGGGGGTTTTATGACTTAGAGCAAAGGATAAATCCACTCCAAACAAGAAGATGTTTTTACCAAGCAGGAAGATAGCACAGGCAAACAAGTCAGCAAATGTGGCAAGTAGAAAAAAGGCCTCCGAATTTTTCACTGCAAGAAAACTGAATAACAACTTCTGGTTTAAACTGTAACGTACTGACTTTTAGTGACTGGAGAAGAGTAACATGAATATGGTAATTAGAGTAGTTATGATAGGCTATAGATAATAGTTAAGGCATAGATTGGTTCTACTGTATGAAGATGCTCAGCAAAGTATATAATGCCATGTAACCAAAACCAAAGGGTGTCCAGGCCTGCCTGCAGCCAGAGCTGACAGCTGTAGGCACAGGCTCTGTTGCCCACGACCCTGGACTGCTGCAACGTCTTGGATGGAATAAACTGCATTTTGAAGAGCCGCCTGGAGTCCCGCATCCCTCATTTAGGCTCTTAGGAACCCACAGGAAAGATGGAGAGAGACTATTGACAAGGGTCTGGAGTAACAGGACAAGGGGGAATGGCTTCACACTGACATAGAGCCGGTTTAGATGGAATGTTGGGAAGAAATTCTTCCCTTTGGGGTGCTGAGGTCCTGGAACAGATATCCCAGAGCATTTGTGGCTGTCCTGTTCCTGGCAGTGCCCATGGCCAGGCTGAAAGGGGCTCTGAGCAGCCTGGTCTGCTGTAAGGTGTCCCTGCCCTTGGCCACATCCTCATGTGACACATCTGTAAACAAAGGCAGTGTTAGACACTCTGCATTTTTGGACCATGAAAATTACACGGGGTGTTCTGTTAGGTATTTCTAGGTTTCAGCATGCACACATGAGTTATGCTTGTGGCCTACAAGGCTAAGAGAGAATTGGCAGGAAGCAATATAATCCCATAATAAGCAGTATTGTATCATACCTCTGGAAAGTAGCAATACATTTGGAAAACATAAAGTTTGCACGTGGGTATGAAGACTAATTTTAGTATTTTGTTCTTTTTTTCAAAAATCCTCTAAAATTAAAAATGTCTTTTTCTAGAAATGAATATATTTATTATTTTTGGAGCAATCCACTTAAGTGAGTTTAGTTTTAAGCCAAAGGAAATATGCCCTTCTTTACACCCAGTTGATCTCTTCAGGTTCAGTGGACATTTACAAATGGACAAAGGGCATAAATTTGTTTTGGCTGCTTTATCTAAATCCATGAACCAACCATCACATAACTGTCTTCCACAGGAATCTATCCAGCCTGCACAGCTAAGATGTAGTAACCCACATGAGGTAAAACCCATGGTGAGGCAGAGTAAAGTGCAGCTTCAGGAGGCAACCTCAAGACTGAAAACTGCAAATGACTTTGTTGTGGTTTAACCCCACAGAGCCACTTACTTTCTCCTATCCCACTAGGAAGGAAAAAAGCTGGAATTGGCAAGGTGAAAGCCAGAAACCTCATGGGTTGAGATAAGGACAGTTTAATCATGAAAGCAAAAGTCAAGCCAGCCAGCAAAGCAAAACAAGGAATTAATTCACCACTTCCCATAGGCAGGCAGATGTTCCGTCATCCCTAGGAGAACAGGGCTCCTTCAGACAAACCTGGGGAAAAGTCTTCCATCACTTCAAACATCCCCCACTTCCTTCTTCTCCCCCCAGCTTTATAAGCTGAGCATGATGCCAAATGGTCTGGAATGTCCCTTTGGTCAGCTGGGGTCACCTGTCCTGGCTGTGTCCTCTTACAACACATTGTGCACCTCCTCACTGATGGGGTGGGGTGAGAAGCAGGAAAGGCCTCAGTGCTGTGTAATAGCTGCTCAGCAAGAACTAAAGTATCCCAGTGTTACCAGCCCTGCTTCCAGGACAAATCCAAAACACAAATCCAAATCCAAAATTCAAATCCGGGCCAACTACTGTGAGGGAAATTAACTCTGTTCCAGACAAAACCAGTACATCCTTCAACTCTGAATTTCCACGTGCCTGCTAATAACAGCTCTAAAACTCTCCTGTGACTTGTGCATGTACTTGCATTGAAAGCCTGTTTAAACTCCAGGAACTGAAGTGGACCCACCAGGATTTGGGTATTATGCAATAAAATAAGCACTGATAATAGAATAAATGGAGTTGCACTAATTCCAAGGCCTTTTTCAGACTCATACAGAATCCACAAAATTCACACTTCCATTGCAATGCAGTCTCATGGCAAGTCCCTGTAGTTTTGGCAGAATATACCAACCTGTGTTTTTATGTTCTTCATTGTCAGGATAATCCTCTTAAAACCTCTTTTTGCAAGTGATTTTTTTTTTTCATGGACTGTATATATTTTATTGGTGCAGTAATCATCTTGGTTCTGAATATCTCATTCTCTCCCTTAAAACCTCTGGAGAGAATCCTCCTATTTCACCTGTATACACGTGTTTTGGGGAAATGAAGTGCCATAATGCTTTTAATAATTAATAGTAAATCAATTACATAGAATGTCCTGAGTTGGAAGGGACACACAAGGATCATTAAAGTCATGCTCCTGGCCCTGCACAGGACAGCTTTTAGTTATGCTAGTAAAGAGCAGCTGGGCCTGGCATAGATCCTTTTTAAATGCATAAACAAGGATCGTATCTTTTCTAGCTTTGAGTCTGACCCTTATTTCCAGAGGTCAAAATTTCTCTTGTCTGGCATTTCTAGTCCTGCAGGTCCAGCTTCTCTCACTTATGACCCCTAAATACCTTATTCCTGAGGGAAATGTCACAATATAACATAGAATAAATATGGCTGGAAAAGAACCCTAAGACCAGCTAGCCCACCCACCAAGCCAGAATTGACCCATGTCCCCAATTGCCACATCTGCATGGTTTTGAACCCAGAGGGACAAATTTAGCTCTGGTGAAGCGCTCAAGGGTTTTATCTTGCACAAGAGCAGCAGCAGAGACTCTGCATTACACCTGATCCTAACTAGCCCCTTCCCCACACTGCCAGTGAGCTGAGGTACTGGGAGTTTTCACAGTTTAGGGTTTACAGCAAGACACTGACGCAGTCTCCATCAGCTTCTCACCAGGGATTAGTTCTACCAGCCCAGGCCCTGCACATGCAGAATGGAGGGAAGAGCTGAGTTACAGAAGCCTTGCAGCCCTGACCCACTCACAGTCCTTTCTCAGACAGAATCCCTGTGTTCCAGCTTTCCTCAGGCAACGCCCTCTCCATAAAGGCAGCCCTGCTGCCTGGCCATCTACATCGCCACTGGCTGGGGACAGCAGCAGCATAGCAATCACGGTAGTGGGGTTATCTGATAGCCATTAAATGGAATCCAGATTAGCTGAGCAAATACTTGTGAGTCTGCCTGATGGCTTTGCACTGCAAGACTGAGCTGTGGCAAATCTGGAACTTGGTGCTGGTGTTTTTGCTTTCTCACTCAGGTGGCCACCTAAGTGCCCTGGTCCAAGGGGGCTTGGAGGCAGCTGAAGTGACATTCTGGTCACCTAAAAGCAGTGTTTGGCTGCATATCTGTGTGCATCTTGACCCTTTCAAAGGCAAGGTGAAACTATTACTTTTACACAGGTTTTGTGTCTCCTGTTCTTTAAAGAAATACTTTTTTTATCTGCAACATCCATGGATTTAAGCATTTTTTCTTGTTTCACCTCTCTCTGAGAGATCACAAAGCAGAGAGGGGCTGGACTGAGAAGATAATGTCTTTACCATTTTTCTAAAAAATTAAGAAGAAGTTTTCACATGTTTAGTTTAGACTGCAATTTCCTCACTGGGCTTGTTATTCAGATATTCAGATCCTCAACCTGCAGTACAGCAAGACATACAATCAAAGATATATCTTGCTCCCAAATGCTAGAGATTAGCATGATTAATTGCATGGAGCCTTCTAACATCTCACAAGTAACTTTTCTCTCAAAGCTCATTTTTATCAGTAGCTGGAAACAGAAAAAAATGCATTTGTCACCTGGCAGAAGAATCCCTAGAGCTGAACACACAGGTGTTGTTTTTGGTTTTTTTTTCCCTGAAGGATCCCAAGTTCTGTAGAGGAAAGGCTGTCATGGCTCATGCTGTGATACCCTCTGCTCTGCTTGAGGGCTGCTGCATTCTGCATTGGCACAGAGCTTGTTACATCAGTGGAATGAGAACAAGCTCTTTCCTCCTCAGAATTATCAGTCAGGGATCTCTTCAGTTGTGGTTTTATACAGGGCTTTTTCTCAGTCTTCAGAACTTTACTTTTGACTGCTGAGAGATCCTACCACCCAAGTACAAGAGAACATGATTAATGGGTTTATACATCAGCCTTCCATGTTCAGCCTGGAATGACAGGCTGGGATTTCCCGCTGTTGCTAAACTGCTCTGGTTATGGACTTTTAAAATTAACTTTTCCCACAGATCCTGATAATTACATTTTCCATTTAGTTCTACTGGTCAGTTCGCACTCACACTTGAAGCTTTCTGAAAAGTACTCTTCGGCTGAGACCAGCAAAGCAGGCTGCTCCTATGCCAAAGAACCAAAAACTCCTTTGGGCTTCCCTGAGGGTGCTTTGCCTCAGTTTTGAACCTCCGGAAAAGCCAGGTGTTCATGCATCCAGGATGAATGACGTCTGGCCAGGTATAAATGATGGAGACATTATACCCTCTAGTGGCAGGAATATCTGTCACTCCAGCACCTTGGCAGAAGTATTCCAGGATTCTGGAGGCTCGTAAGGGACAGTGAAGTAGGTGGTGAACGTCATTTAAACCCTTGTGGAGCAATCCTTTATAATATATTGATGTCTCAAGAATCAAATAGAAAGATTTGCCCAGAAAAATGAATGCCAAATTCGTGTCCTTAATATCATGAAGAGTCCCCTTTATTGCTGGCTATTTCAGTCCCCTTTATTGCTGGCTATTTCACAACACAAACCAGGAATAACTGTAGCAAAAGCACTTTTTTGTTGTTATTTTCCTCTTTTTTCTTTTTTTTTCTTTTGTTTGAAGCTAATCTCAGCTGCTAACTGAGAATTACCACTAATTGCATGAAATAATGCAGCCAAGTATCAGACACTTTCCATGCTTGGTTCTCATCAGCAATATATCCTTCAGGGTTAGACAGAAACAATCTGCAGGAAGCAGATTTGGGCGCTATTAAACATATAAACTTAAAAATTGACTGAGAGCAGGAAGGGTTTATTATGTGACATTTGAGCTCATATCCCTCTGGGTAGTTTTGTTCTTCTACAACAACAGTTGCCTCAGCAAAGCCATGGGAGGGATAAGCATGTTTAATTCATGCCTGTTCCTATAGAGGAGGTTGCAGAAAGCTGCTTACAAGTTTGCTTTTGAAAGTCTGGTGTTTGGGGTTTGCTCAGCTATTTGCCTAAGGGCAGGATGACATTCCTGTGGCGTGTGCTTTCTTGAATTCCATGCAATATGCTGGTTTGTTTTTGTTTTTGCCTAAAATCAGAGTTTAAAAAAAAAAAAAGAAAACCCCCTCCAACTTAATGAAATAGTAAACGATAGCACAAGATAATAGGGCTTTAACTGGGTTCTGCTCTATGATGAAGCATATAATATTTCTAAGGTTTGACAGTGGCAAACTGGTGTAATAACCCATTATTTACTGCAGGGCTGATCCAAACCACCATCCCATTTTCGGGCTCCCCATCGCATCATTCAAAGCAAGGTCATTGCACTGCTGACAGAGCTGACAGAGTCACAGGTTTGTTGTTGTCACATGCTAGTCCATCCAGTCACTTTGAACTAATTAAGCCAGCATTTTGAAATTAATTAGATACATCTGGCTAATTTCTGCTCTGTTCATTACAGAGCTCCTCTGAAGAGAATTGACTCAAAGTTGGTGTTCAGTTTTGTTGATTCTGCTCTTGCCATGAGCCAGAATGCTTCAGTGAACCCTATCACCACAGGCACACAGCTCTGCACTAATTGCTGCACAGCCATCCATGTGTCAGCACTGGCCAAAGAAGAAAACAATAATTCTAAAGCAATTAAGTAAATAAATTTTCTTTTGCTATTCAAAAATAGCACGAAATATCCTGGTATTTTCAGCCATAATCTTGTGTCCTTGTCAAGAGACAGATAATTGAACATATGAAATGCAGAGTTTTCATGCTAATGGCCCAGCTGCAAGCTTTGGCTACATGTGGCAGGCTGGGGACATGCATTTGTGTGCCTCCCCTGTGTCACCACCACCAGGGAGCCAAGGGTTAAATCACAGAAAAGGCTCTGGCTTGCACAAACAGGGACAAGCATCTCTCCTAAGATGATAAGGGGTAATAATTATTGGGACATAATACAGACACTAATAAATGGCATCTGGGGAAAGACAAGACATCCCTCAAGGAGC